>NC_138870.1:83870856-85103441 GCF_965194805.1 Balaenoptera borealis
ACTTAAAATTGTGAAATCTCATAAAATGATTACTTGAAGGAATTTATTTTCTATGGATTTTGGTTTCTGTTCACATTCACTGGATGTGAAATTGCCAAAGTGTTCGTGGGGTTGACAGATTTTAAATTTGGGAGTGGCTTTCAGCTTCTAATTGAAGAAGATAAACATCCAGAGATTGCACATAATTCTAAAGGAAGCACATTTTTACACAAATTTGATTTTTTTTTATAGGAAAGAATTTTATACTCGAAACTTGAACACACTATAATCTTAACAGAGCAGAAACAATGAGAACATTTAGGAGTATGTTAGGTTGGCCTCAGCGTGTGGCTCTTCCCTGAACTCTTGAAATGTCAAGGTTTGTAGTCAGATCCTTTGTAACTTGGAAGGTCTTTGGTGGAGAGTGAATAATTATTACACTACTGAAACAGTTGACCAGAGAATATTCCTGACTCTTCTCCACATTTAATTTTGGTTTTAGTTTTGAGGACATTTTTCCTGAAATGTCTTCAGTAGAAAAACATTTTTTCCCCCACGAAAACTTTGTTTTGACTTGCTTCATTCTAAAATTTCGTGGTGGGACAAATCATTTGTACCATGTTCTAGACTGAATGTTCTCCCTCTCCCACAAATTCATATGTTAAAACCTAATCCCAAATATGATGGTATACGGAGGTGGGGTTTTTGAGAGATGCTTAGGTCTTGGGGGTAGAGCCCTCTTAAAAGGGATTAGTGCCCTTATAAAAGAGGCACCAGAGAGCTCCACTGCTTATTCCACCAAGTGAGGACACAGAGAAAAGATCGATACCTATGAACCAGGAAGTGGGCCCTTACCAGTCACTGCATCTCCTCGTAACTTGATCTTGGACTTCCCATTCTGCAGGAATGTGAGAAGTAACTTTCTGTTGTTCATAAGCCACTCAGTCTATGGTATGTTGTTATAGCAGCCCAGATGGACTAAGACACACAACAACACTGGAATTAAGTCCGAGGAGGTGGTCACCGTGGGTTAGACAGGGAGGAGGCTAACCCGACCAAGGGGTTAAACTGAAACCTGAGCAAAATCACAATTAAGACGAGTCCTTCGGGCTGCTGCAGAGTTGCCTGGCTCCACCATTTGGCTTTGGGTTGAATACAGAGAGAAAATGTGTACAAGGCACACAAACACCCCATCCTTTTTGTAGCATCTATACCATGAAGGATACTCTCTCCTCATTTTCTCCCACCATTTCTTCACTAAATAATACTACTCAACCAGAATAAGAGATAGGAGAAAGAAAAGGAAGATACTCTTTCTCATGTGAAAATTATTAAATGTCCCCTTGTCTAATTTTTCTAATTAAAGGGAGAAGTTGTTGGGTTTTACTTCTAAAATATTCAACTGGTACCAAAACCATCCTAAAGTTTTTCATATTAAACTGGGGATTATTAAAATAGACACATCCTGCCTATGTTAAAGCAGATTCTAAATAGGCCATAGAATCTCTTATTTCTTTCTACTTGGTATTATATTTCCTGTTTTCTTCATTGGATAGCAAACATCTTGGGAGAAATGATCATGCCTTAAGCACCTTTGCAGCTCTCTTTATCATGTCTGCTAAATTCTGAATAAAACAAAACTTGAAAGAATAAAGTAATAAATAAAAACGTCAGGTATAGATTATAAAAACACCCTGTCTAAAGATCACTAAGTAAGTTTTCAGGAAAGGGTTGAAAAGTTTGAACTGAAAATTCTAATTTTCAGGATGATTGATTTTTTTTTCCTAATTGAAGGAAGGATAAAGATGGAATTTCCGGTACATGATAACACCAAAATGTTCTTAATTTTTTTCAGTTTTGCAAATTCTCATGATTTGATTTTCATCCAGGACTGTCAGTTGAGACATCTGATAGCCTAAAAGCTTTCAGAGAATTAGGATCCCATATGGCTCAAAAATATTTCCTATCCGGCAGGGAAAAAGAGAACATACTATGAAAATAATACTGGTATATCCTTCAATTTATGTGTACAAGGAGCACAAATGAATTTAAATCATTATCCATGGTATAATGATCATTATAATGGTCATCAGTATCAGTTACAATGAACAAAATAAGAATATACAGTTGTCGTAATCATTCTGTATTATAAAAAGCAGAGGTATATTTCAAAGCAAGGATAGCAATGGAGTTATTTGTCCGACAGAAGCAACAGTAATTGGAAATGAGCACTGAATGAGGAGTCTTGGCTTATCACTAATTCATTGTGTAAACCTGGAAAAGTCATTTAACCTCCTTGGGACTTAATTTTCTCAACTAAACAATGATAAAATTGGACCAGATGTTCCCTTCTAACACAGTATCCGTTCTGGAGGTTCTAGCAGGAAGTAAATCTACTCATATACTTATATTGTCTGAAGAATAACTCTCCTTGTTTGGGGGGAAGTCATTTTCTTTAAATGAGTGCTCAGTATTAAGAGATACATTTATATAATGATGAGAGAGGACAGGAACTTGGGCTCAGCCAACTGCACCAACTGAATTAATAATAATAATAAAACAGTGGCTGTTAATATTCATTGAGTGTTGACTGTGGGCCAGACACTGCTTTAATCCTCAGAAAAATCTATGAAATTGATATTACTATTAATATCCTCCTATTACAGATGAGAAAACTGAAGCTTAGAGAAAACTGGGACCTTGACTAGATCACATAGTAAGTGGTAGAGTTGCTGTGGCAACCATAAAGTGGATGATGGAAGCAGATAACCAGATGCCCCACATCCCATAATGTGTAGGCAAGTGTCTGCCATATGGAACTGCCTCACAGAGATCAGATGGATGGAATCTCCCCTACTGGCCCAGTGGTCTGCATTAACCTGCTTTCCTACAGTCTCTTCCAGATTAATAAAAAGAATATGGAATTCGGAGATCCAGGGTTCACATCACAGTTTTGCTCTTTAAGAGCAGAGTGACTGTGGGCAAGTAAGCTTCCTTTCTTTATCTGTAAAATGGAGATAGCAGTGATGCCTACCTTTTAGGGATGTGGTACATAATGTTTATGAAATCGCTTTATAAAGTAAAATTGCTAAAAATAAAATATGCCTGCTAGGAACTACCTTTTTCCCCCATCCTTTTTGTTGTTAAGAACAGAGAACTGTAAATCTTCTAGTTTAATGTTGGTTTTGCCAGAAATAGTCTATTCTGAAAGAGGCAGCATGTGTGGTGGAAAAAACTGTAGGTTTTATTCCTAGCTCTGCTATTTACTTAGGTCTGTGGCCATGGGCAAGTCACTTAATTGGGCGTCCTGCAGGGCCTCAGGCTCAGAAGAGCCCTGTGTTTGGAGTTTAATGCTCTGTGGTTACTGTCTTGAAATCCGTCATCATCTCTGAATTTGTATTTTGTAAGTGAAGACTGTTGGGACAATGGGGTATGTGTTAGGGTTTCTCGCCACTTCTCGGGGATGGGTTCCGCTGAAAACCTCTTCACTGCTCCCTGGGCCCTGCTTGGACTTCCCCTGCCACACCTCGTCCTGAAATTGCTGCCACTGTGCTCTTCACCGCCAGCAGGGTCTGGGCACGGGCACAGGGAGGGTTAGGGTTGGACACTCATACTCCATGCGCCTTGGGGTAGGGCATGCTGTCCCCTATGCCCACACTGGCTGGCATCACCATGACACACCTGGTGCGCAGCAGGCTGGAGTTCACCCTTGATCCAGGCGCCAAGCATGTCCTGACACAGAGATTTAAAAACCCTTGCAGGTCCCCTGTTTCCCATAAATTGGGATGATGGAGCCCTGGTAAGGGGAGACAGCCCAAGGTGCTCGCATCGGTCAGGGGCTGGCGGGGGGTGGGGCTCCTGTGCCTGCTTAGGAAGCAGGGTCCCAGGTGCCTGTGAGGGTCTGCGCTCTCCCTCCAAGAATCCCTCGCCTGGGAGCGCTCCCTTGCGCTGATTCTGTGCCTACGGGCCTTCTCCCTCCCTCCATCCAGCCTTCAGCTTTCCTGAGTTTGGCTTGTGTTAGCCCTTTTGGCCAGATCAGTGCACTCTTTGTATTAAAGTCATGAAATAGGAATTGTGTAATTGTGGTGATTCTGCTTACGAGTTAAATGCTCTAATATTTGCATTTAAAATTGGCATTGCACAATATAAAAACAGATGGAAAAATTCATGCTAAAAACATAAAATTTTGAGTTTTCTTTACTCAGAACATTAAATGGTAAATAAAAAATACCATGGCAAGTCCAGACAAAGACCAAGGAAGAAAGTAAAAAGCTTTATATGTAATTTTAATGGCACTTTTACCCCTGCTTTTTGAATAAGGAACCCTACATTTTCATTTCGCACTGGGTCCCACAAATTATGTAGCTGGCTATGCTCCCAGTGTGTAAGCTCTGCATAATTACTTGGTCCCTGCCTTGCTGCACAGGTTTACCTGCAGCAGATCTATAAGCTCAGTTAGGGAGCATGGGTGGACTGACCCATGAACAGCTCACTGTCTATCTAGTTATTTGTGGGGGTTTTTGTGTGTGTGTGTGTGTGTGTGGTTTTATCTTTACCTTTCCAAGAAGGTGGGAAAGAAGAAATGGGTCCATTTCCTTAAAAACTATGGGGATCATTTAACCCTAACACATGCTTCACCATACTTTAACTAGATATTTCCATTTGCAGTTCTAAGGGTTGACTTAAAAATTGTGAGAATAATGAGACATAATTGTAACTTGCCTGGTCTTCTGGGGCTCCTCATTTTTTTTTTTCTCCCTTTCTTTCCTTCTTCCTTCTTCCCTCCCTTCTTCCCTTCCTTCCTTCCCTTCTTTCCTCCCTTCCTCTTTCTCTCTTCCTTCCTTCCTTTCCCTTCCTTCCTTCCTTCCTTTTCTTTCTTTCTTTCTTTTTTCTTTCTTTCTTTCTTTCTTTTTCTTTCTTTCTTTCTTTCTCATTCTCTCATTCACTTATGCTATAATTTCACAACATGTACTGAGTGCTTACCATGGGGCACACACTTTGTTAAGCATTGAGAATTCAAAAGTGATTAAGACATTCTCTCCTAAAGGAGCTCAAAGTTAATGCGGGTGGGGGTGGGGATGAAGACAGGAACATAAATTGCTAATTATTTTTTGTGACAGCAAGTGCAGTAATTACGGCTATACAGAGAAAAGATGCCTGAAGTACACAGGCATGGATCAGAATAGACATTTTTGGGAACGTGACAGCTCTGTTACCTACTAAGCGATGAGTAAAAGGAAGCCAGGATATAGAAAACAGTAGAGGCAGGGAGAAGAGGGCATTACATGGACTGGTTATAGCATGAACAAGGGCACTGAGACAAGAAACAGTGTAGTGAGAGTGAAAACCAGCAAGCAGTTTGCTGTTAATTAAGCTGGAAAAATAGGTAAGGAAAGAACAAGGAGGGAGCCCTGTAAACTATGATACCAAGTGGGCTTCGTCCTGTAACTCTGGGCAGCTGGTAAATGAATGGTTTTATGCCTGGAAGGGAGATTGTTGCATTTACAATTTAGAGAGCACACTCCAGTGGCTATTTGAAGTGTGGATTTGAAGGGATAAAACTGGAAACTAGAAGCTGGAGCCTGTTTAAGAAGCTCTTGCAGCAATAATACACGAGATAATGGAGGTCTGAAGGAGGGCAGTAGTAGCAACGATGGTTCTGTATTGAAGGAATACTAAAGAGTTAAAGCTGGCTGAACTGGATTATCGATTAAATGTAGGAGTGAATGGAGGGGAGGAGCAAGGATGATTGTCAGGTCTCTTGTTTGGGTGACGGATGGTGAAAAGGTCAGGTGAGAAATAGACTTCAAGAGGAGGTAGAGATTTTGGAGGTGCAGTGGGGAAGAACGGTGTGTTTTTTATGTATGTGGTTAGGTGCCTATGGAACTGGCAGGCAGTTAGAAGAAGCTGAAGTTTGGGGAGGGGTGTGGGTTGAAGTTGTAGATTTGGTGATGATCAAGATTACGCGGTAGCTGCAACTATGAGATGGATGAAAGCACCCATGGGGACACCATGAAAGAAGAAAGGAAAAGAGGAAGTTAATGAGGAAAGAGAGAATGTTGTCACAGAAGCCAAGAGAGTAAAGAGTTTCACAAATGAGTACATGAACCAGCTGTTAAATATGGCAGAGAGATCCTGAAAGAAGTGGGAAAGGTCCTTTGATTTGGTAATTATAGAGCCGCTCAGCAGGGATCACAGGAGAAGCCTTTTCAGGAGAACTGTGGGAACAAAAGCCAGATGAAGAGGATTATGAAGTAAAAGGCATGGAGGCAGCGAATACAGACAACTCTTTAGAGAAAATTGAATGAGTAAGGAAGGAGAAAATTTGGAGCACAGCTGGAGAAGGAGCAGAATCAAGGGTGAGTGGCTTTCTTTTTTCTCTTAAGAATAGGAGGGGCTTAAGCAAGTTTACAGGCAGAAGAAAGGAAAATACTAGTGGAAAGGGAAAGTTTGAGAAGCAGGTGAGGAGAAAGAAAACTGGTGGAGGTAGGAGGGGCAGGCCTTGAATAAGATAGCACAGCCTCTGCACCTGGAGGAAAGGATGTGAGGCTGGGTGAGGACACAGAATGCTGTGCTCAGTGGAGTCCTTCTTCGCTGGTACTTCTGCCGTCCTGGGCACATGTCAATTTCTCAGGCTGTCTCTATTCCTGAACTGAGCTGTGTGTGAAACTGTCGGAAAAATCAGGCAACTGAGCTGCGTGAGTTCTCTACAGATTCCCATTATCTAACTACTGACAGAGTGCACTTGCACGGCAAATCCTTTTCTTGAAAAAAGGTTGTTTCCCTGATAACAATTCTTCAAGTCTCTAATCTTATGCTTATATCCTTTAATCTTACAAGATCCCCTCCTATTTTGAGCGGTTTGAGGTTATCCATCATGAACTCCTTCAACATCTCTCTTTCCTATCTCAACTTCTTATGTCCTCCCCTTCATCTCAAGTTTTTCCTTGCAATATTCAAAATTATATTGATCTTTCAAGGTCCAACTCAAGTGATATCCCTTATCTCTGTTTTGCTAAATTATTTGATGTCTTTTATGTTATTTTATAAGGTATTTTACATACTTTTAGAACAAGAAAGGATTCAATCAACCAACCAATTGCCCTGATGACTTTCTTTTTTTAATTTTGTCTTCTTTTCATCTTTTTATCTCTTTGATTCACTCTTATATCACTCTTTTACTAAACTATTAAATCCCTTAAGGGCAGGTAGATGCTTTTTTACATCTGTTCTAGCAGTGACAGTGCATTGTAAATAATAGCTACCTCCTACAATTAATGGACTGTAAGTTCCTGGAGAATAGATAGATAAATAGATAGATAAAGATATATATAATGCATATGCAGATACATATTCTTATTCTCTAAAATACATCAATTTAATTCAATACATATTAGACACTTACTTGCTAGCAATTAGAGGTAAACAAAGACAAAACAAAACACAGTCTCTGTCTTCTAAGAGCACAAAATCCAGTAGGGCATTCTAATATGTATGTATGTAACACCGGTACATAATCACTAATAAATATTTAGGCATGGGCTTTTAGTGTGAATAAGATTTTAATGGGCAGAAGGCACAGTATGAGAAAGCACAAATCTGTGAAAGACCACGGCTGGAAGGCAGGGTGGATGGTAAGAGGATGAGGCTGGACATATCTGGAACCAGAGAATGAGAGAGCTTGAATGATATGCTGATGAAACTGGACTTTGCTATGTAAGAAAACAGGGAGCCCTTAAAACCTTTGAGGGTTTTAATAGCGAATACTATTAAACATGGGTTTTAAAAAGATAACTGACAGCAAGATGAAGGGAAAATTTGAAAAGAATGAGATTCAAGGTAGACTGATTTATGAGGGGGCTTTTTTTCCCTTGAGGTATAATTGACATATAATATTATATTAGTTTGAGGTGTACAACACAGCGATTTGATATTTGTATATATTGCAACAATCACCATAGTAAGTCTAGTTAACATCAGTTACCATACACAGTCTCAAAAAATTTTTTTTTGTGATGAGAATTTTTAAGATCTACTCTCTTAGCAACTTTCAGGTATGCAATACAGTATTATTAACTATAGGCACCATGCTGTGCGTTACATCTCATGTCTCATTTATTTTATAACTAGAGGTTTGTAATAGTTCAGGTGAAAGATGATAAAGGTCAAACAAGAGAAACTTGGTTACAGATTAGATATGAGTGTATGTGAATGTGTGTGTGTGTTGAGGGGTGGTGGTGAGCAAGGTTAGGTAAGTGCCCAGAAATTATTTGTTGATTTTGTTTTTTAAAAGACGTTGAATGGGGGCTTCCCTGGTGGCGCAGTGGTTGAGAATCTGCCTGCCAATGCAGGGCACACGGGTTCGAGCCCTGGTCTGGGAAGATCCCACATGCCGCGGAGCAACTGGACCCGTGAGCTACAATTACTGAGCCTGCGCGTCTGGAGCCTGTGCTCCGCAACAAGAGAGGCCGCGATAGTGAGAGGCCCGCGCACCGCGATGAAGAGTGGCCCCCGCTCTCCGCAACTGGAGAAAGCCCTCGTACAGAAACGAAGACCCAACACAGCCATAAGTAAATAAATAAATAAATAAATAAAAATTAAAAAAAAAAAAAAAAGACGTTGAATGGCAAACAGCAATAATGACTGTAATTTATTATTTCTGTTATATTCTGTAACATACCTCTCTGGAATCAGCCCCAGGCAATATTGATATCTCTTCCTCTTTACCACTTATTATCCTGTAGGCCTGATTTTGGCACTTTATCCTATGTGACCAAGTATTATTTTATTCTTTCAGGTCTTCACTTTTGAGTATCCTATGAGCTCATATATCCTCCAGGGGAAGATACATACTAGTATGCATCTTTTATACTTTTCAGGCTACTTGACAGAGGGTTAGGTAGATAGTGGATACCACATAAATACTTGTTATATTGAATTGAATGGTATTACCCGGGGTTTCCTGGGAGTTGTATATCCTCGCACTCCTTGACCTCTGCAGTGTTGCTCTTTTTACCCGGAATGCTTTCTATCTCTCTTCACTCTCCCTCTACTCGTTTTGCTTAGCTAGTTCCGTTTCATAACTTCCTCTAGGATTTCTTGATTGATTTGCCTAAATTGGGTTAAATACTTTTGCTAAGTAGCATTGTCTACGAACATTTTTTTCTCTGTTAGCTCCATAAATGTTGAGTGCCTTTCAGTTATTTGCTCACTGTTTTATCCCTAGCTTGAGCATAGTGCCTGGCATGCAGTGGTTGCTCAGTAAATATTTGTTAAATGAACTTGGCTTTGTATGGTTTTATTTGTAAATCTGAACATTTTGAAATTTGAATCTTCAAATAGCTGAACACAAAGCCTTAGATTCATCTAGTGCAAAAAAGTGATGGCAGACAATCTAGAAAAGTATTTTTATTCTTTATGCTCTTAAACGAAGTTAGTAGAAATTGAAGTAGCTATTATTATATTTCTGAGGACTTTTATGCCATTAAAATTCTGGAGGAGAAACACCAAGACAGCTCAAGGGTCCCCTCTCTGTACTGTTCCCACCCACCCCGAGCACACAAAATATCTGCTTGGTTGCCCATTTTCTCATGTGTACACACTATCACTTTTAGTTTGTATGCTTCTGTGAGGCAGGAACAGTTAACATCTCAGAATTAGAAAACAAATGTGACAGCAAAAATACAGGGAAATCAGAAAGCCAGATTTCATTTTAGAAAGATTTAAGAGGATAGTTTTAGTGTTCTGCAGACAATACAAGGTCACAGGCAACACAGTTCTCTGCTCTGGGGGGTTTATTTTCGTCACACAACAAAATTTTACTTACTACTACTGCCTGGTACCATTTTAGGCCTTAGAGACAGAGGTGTTAAGAAAATTAGGCATGGCCCTTGTTCTCATGGAGCTTAGTGTCTAGGGTTGAAATAACTGGTGGTAACCTGGTTCTGAGGAGGTTGATTAAGATCAAGACCCAATTTTGGAATTGGTCCCCCAAGAAATGAGTGGTTTCTGGGAATGTAGTTCTGCACAAACAAATTCATATCCCTGAGTCAAACTGTGACTTGGGGTGAGGAATTCTCCCTAACAGAGCCTTTTCCAGGAATCTCCACAAGGGCTCAGATCTTTACTTCAGTACAGATGCTCCTTGTTATCATCTGGGGGAGATTTACTCAACAGGTACTATGAGGGGATCATGACTACTAGAAGCCTTATTGTCTAGGTAAAGAAATTTTCCATTATTCTAGTATCCACACAGCCAATGTCTACTATGTTTTCTTTAGCCTCATTAGTTAGGATCATGGTGTAATGGAAAAAACACACTGGAATAACTAAGAAGGCCTATATTAGAAGTACTCACAGCTGAGACACCACTATGCGCTCCAAAGGCTAACTCTGAAAGTGACTGAGAGGCTACCAGTTCACTGTTAAAATCTAATATTAGGACAAGGGTCAGAGGATTCTCATCTTCCTACATTTGAGTGGCCTAAAGCAATGTATGCTTCTAAATAACATTTTGGATTATGTCTTAACAGATAATATTTTAAAACTGCTGAGCCCACATAATCGAACAACAGAAATAATAAGTGTGGTAGGGCTGGGCAAAGAGTGCCTTTAAAGTTGTTTCCAGTTTCCAAAGATGTCTTTTAATGTTCAAATTTAGCGACTCATGGATAATTATGGTCAGAATCAAAATTTATACACTGTAGAGCATTTTTAAATTCAGCTTTTGGTTACATTATTTCACTGGATAGCAAAGGCTGATAGGTAACTATTTTGAGAATAACTATTAGAGCAAGAATAGTCATCTAAATATCTGCTCTTGCTATAGTGTTCCCTCCACCTCTACTACATCATAATGATGGATACTCTAGCTGAACTAATTACAATAAATCAGGCTATCAAAATAAATTAACATCTTGGAAACTGTAATGGATGGTAACCCCACTGTTCCACTTTTACATCTGTTTCTCTGGAGCCATTTCTTATTCTTGAAGGGTAGCAGCTACACCCTAACTATGTGAGTAACGATGCTCTGTAAAAGTGATGAGGATGGGAAACTGGGCATACTCCTGTACAGAGAAACCAATCGGAATAGCAGATGATAAATCAGGAACCTTGACCGTGTTGCTTCAGACTTGTAAATGAAGCACAAATTAAAATGTTAGCTAGAGGTACTTGACATCCCATAACTTCACAAGGACTGTCTTTGGGGATAACTATTTCTATGGAAAGAACACCTGGCATTACTTCTTGTAATATTAGATCAAAGTATGGGATAATGAAAACAGAAATACTTTATACAACGTTAATGATCTTTATACTCAGGGGATTCAGCTGAAGCTAGTAACTAAATAAGACTAGCCTTGCATCAAGATTGAGCCTGAGAGAAATTGCCAGGCCTGGGTCGCAGACTGGAACATATGAGTGAGTTCTAACAGGCACACTTGTAGGTTAGCCACGATCTTCCTGGGGCTCAGTTACTTCCTCTCTGAGGCTGCAATAAGAAGATGAATTTCTGCAAGGAAGTACTCCCATAAAGGCACAGGGAGGTCTGAGTAGATAAATAACACAGATATCTAGAGAATAGAAGCTAGAGGAAGAAGGAAATAAATACACAATGATTTAAAAAATACAATAACTGTAGAGACATTAAACTTAACTCATCCTTTAAGATCTAGGATTTCTCTATCTCTGTCTCTATCTCTATCTCTATCCTCTATATATTTCTCATTGAACTTTCCTCAGCACTTCCAGGAAGAATAGAAAAAATAAAGAATTGGTTCATTCTCTTGTAGATGAGATGTGAGGCTCAGCACAGTGAAATGACTTTATCCTGATAACACAGCCAATAACTACAAGAGCAGTATTTACAACCTCTCTGACTTGTACTTCAACACCTTTTTCCGTTGCACCATCACGATAGATGATGGTTCTGAAATAGCTTATGAAGATAACCTACGATGACAGTAAATGCGCTTGTGCAGACTTCCATGCACTGATCACCGTGCATTTTAGCCAGGGGTCCAGGTCCCTATCTCTCAAACGAGACTGTGTGCCTTGAGGATAGAAACTGTCTTAGTCTAATATCCTCAGTGGTTAGCACAGTAACTAACATGCACTAGACGGCCGATAAACATTTGAAGAATGAACAGATGAGTGAATGAAAGCATGATCTAATCGGGAAAAAATGCCTTCAGGAATTGGGGCTTTAAGAAAAGAGTGGGATGCATGCAAAAGAATATAAAATAATGTTGAGTGATCATGGTCATTGAATTTGTGTACTAATATTGGGGAAAATAAAATAGATGAGAGATAGTAAGACAGATTATAAATAGAAAAAGAAGGCAGTGTTTGTTTTATTTTGTTTCTTTTTGCTTTTAAAGTTGACAATTTTATTACGAACATTGCAATAGGGTTTGAGCTAAAAAGAGAACAGATAAGAAGATAGGTGACTAGAGAAATGGTTGATGAGAGAAAATAGGAAGCAGAGTTTAAAACACAGAAGAGGGTAAGGAGGGAAACTGGAAAGATATTTAACAGGGAAAGGGGAAAAGAGAAAAGAATAATCTTTCAGTAGGACATTCTGTGGGCATAATATGGTTCTTCTCTAGGGAATTTCAGAAGCTGAGAGAGCACAGGGGAGAAACTAGAGTCATGGAATGAACAAAAGAGAAGGGAGAGTCAGGTGTACGGCACTGATCACTCACAGGGAAAGAGGAAAGGAAGAGAATGGTCTCAAAGAGGTCATTTCTGTCATCAAGCAGGAAATTCCTCCTGTTATTCAGATAGCAATCAGGGCCAAACTGTGAGCTGGTAGTCTTCTTCAGCTGCTTCCTCCTCTCCCTTTACTCTTAGGGCTGCTCCCTGGCTGGCGAGGGAACCCTCATTGGGCAACAGAATTTTCCCAAGCTCTGGACCTTTCTCTACTGTTTTTCATCCATCAGAACTTGCCCAGCCTCTATCTTAGTCTCTCAGAATACCCGTTTCTATGAAAAGACAAAGAAAGCTAATTGGTTCAAGTAAAGTCATTCCTATTACAGGCTTAGCTAGCTAATGGTTACCTTACCTATCACATATAATAGCAGTGCAGTGAACAGAAAGTAAATGAATGAACGAATTCCTTGTGTGCGAGGCCCTGAGCTAGATGCAGTAGAGTATGGTGGGGTAGCACATGAGCCTTGGAGGCAGACACACCAAAGACAGAGGTCTGATCCACAATTTAATACCTATGTGCCTGGGGAAGTTATCCTCTCTGGATCTTTAGTTTCCTCCTCTATGAAACAGAGACAATGTTGCCTACTTTGCATGATTGTTTTAGGATTCAAAGTATGTGTAAATGATAATAATGTTATTTACCATTTATTTATTTATTTATCCATCCATTTATTCCCCCCTTTAAAAAGGGAAAGCTGAGGCATAGAGATGCAAGGGGGTGTGACTGAGGTCACTCAGTTGGGAAGTTCCAGAGCCAACATAGTAAGTCCAGGCAGTTCTCTTCATATTTGTAACCAACACGCTAAATCAGTGGACAGATGTTTCCATCTACAATGACCCTGACCATGAATATCTGTACAGTCCCTCACACTGGTGAAGCACTTTGATTCTCACTAAGATCACTGAACCCTCACAGCAACCCTGTGTGGTACTATTATCTCCGCTTTAAGGTGAGGAAAGTAGAACCCAGAGAAGGTAACTCATTGGCCAAAACTCAACAAATTAGTGGCAGAACTTGAAATCACATGCAGATTTATGACCATAAATATAAATATCAGAAAGAGCCAGCCCTGGGCCCAGAGTAGACTCCCACGTCATTATTATTTATCCACGTGGTCTTTTTGCATCGCTTTTAAATCTTTCTCACAGCAAAGCTGAAACCTGTGACACTGTCAGATAGATGAGAAACTGAAAGTGAAGGCATGAATTCATGAATAGATTTGAACTCCTTACCACCAGGGTACTGGTCAATTATCTCTTACTGAGTGGTACTATCAGCCCAGGATAAAACAAATTAGATTTTTAAGAAGGTGCAAAATTACCACCATAAAATCAGATAAGCCTGGTGCAGTTGGGAATAAATTCTATCACAGAAATACATCCTGCCTGATATCAAAGGCAGCCAAGAAACCGTGCCAAGAGTTTCCTGGATGAAAACTGACATTTTCTGCTGTAGAGACAGAAGTAGAAGCACTGATTGGAGATTTATATTATGAAGAATTCTAAAATATTTATCATCATTCTAGGTCATTTATTCATTTACCCTTTTAATGCTCATTTCTTTTGTGCCACAGAGTCAAGCTTAAGAGCAAAGAATAAAAATTCATTTTGTTTTTATACATTTAAATAAAGCAGGAAGCTTCTCTATTTCTTGGTTTGAAAAATTATAGCATTTCTGAGAAATATTAGAACACTAAAATGCTCTTTCAGAAATATGACTTTTGTCATTAGTAAGGATGCTGAATTTATTCAAGTAGGTTAAGAATTTTTACTTTTGATGGGGCAGATTCCTTCAACTTAAATATTTCAAGCGGGGAAAAAGTGATAAAAACAATGAAAATTGCCGTTGCTTCACTGTATTAATTACCCCATTATGCGTCTTTCTAGACTCGACTCAGGCTCCTCCTTCTCCAGGTGGCCTTTTTTGACTCTCCATTCAAATGAAGATGTCCTTTCTCTGTGCTCCAGGAGCCCTCTACGCAAACCTCCATTCATCACTGCCCTCAGCACACGGCATGGAAGCTATCTGCCCGCACACCGGTGCCCTCAAAGATGATCAGGACAAGGAGCCTGTCTTACATTCACCTGGTGTCCTCAGCACCTGGCTTGTAGCCAGAGCTCAGAAAATGTTTACTGAGCAGCACTGAATTGCAAAATGACAACCTGACTATAGAAATGCTCTCTCTGACAACATAAAATTCACCATTTCAAATGTATCAAGTATATCAAAAATATTTTCTAATGGTATCAAAGACTTGCAAATGAAAGAAAAAGTGAGCCTTTTTTCCCTAGGTGTTCACTGTTTGGCTTATATAATATTAAAAGGTATTTCTTCAAAGTATCATTTCTATTTCTCAGGCTGGAAGGATACTTTTGCTAGTGTCCTCATAGCTTTCTATTTTGGCTCTGAATCCAGAGACATGAAAGAGGATTGACTCAGCTGCCGCCTAATACTGCACAAGCCTGAGAGAAGACTATTATATAAGCTAATGTGTATTTTAAGGTTTTTTTTTTCATAGCCAGTACCTAAATGCCACCTTCCAACCTTGTGAAAGTGCTGAAACCCAGTGTGTGGGAAAGTGAGGTCCCCTATTTGCTCTGTATTCCTTATAAGTATAAAAAAATAAAAGCAGTTGATTAAGGGTTAGCAATTTTCTTTTCTTCCTTTACATGTACTTGTAATTCATTTAATGCAGGAAGTGGGCTGAGTTTTCTTGTTCTTTCCAATTCAACTGTCAGGGAGCTTTCTTGCCAGCCTGCTATGGTTACCATGGCAACAAGATGATGGTGGCAGTAATATGATCTCATGTGTCTTGTGTCAATAGCAACAGATCATCGTGCTTGAGGATAATTTTGAAATTAAGTTTAAGGTATAGATTCAGGACTTATTAGCATTTGATTGATTTACTATAAATATTGAGCAATTATAGCCCTAAACTGCTGATAAAAGCATGTTCACAAAGGTTAGCATTTCTCCCTATATGACATTTCATAAGGCATTCTAAAATTTGTAAAGTGCTTTCATGCAATGCATCTACTTTAGTTTTCATTAGGCAGGACCGAAATTATTAATCCTATTTTATAGAAGAGGAAATAAAGGCTCACACAATATGCTTGTGTGTGGTAGCAAAGCAACTCAGCTGTGGAGCTGAAACTTCAGCTCCAGGCTTCTGGCATCAGAATCACAACGCTTTCCTTATGCCCATGTTGAGAATTGATGGGTATTAGGAAAATGTTCTTAGGTGCACAGGTTAGACCCTGGAATATCTGAATTAAAATAATTAAAATGTGTGTATGGTAACAAATAGTACTAGTTTGAAAATACGACTGTTTTATATTTGGGTAATGCTTCATACGTTTTACATCTCCCATGCCAACTCCCTCTTCTAAGGCTTCCCTGATACCATATATATAAATAGTTGCTTCTCTTTCCTTTTGCCCATTGATCATAGTCTTGTATTTTTTATTATTAGTTGCTTTTACTTTTCCATTGTGAGCTCTTGAAGGCAGGAATCATGTTATTCATTCTTGGTAGGTCCCCACTCCTGGCACAGTACCTGGTACACAATAGATACACCATAGATGCTTACTGCTTGTTACAATTAACTCATCTGACACACAACCCAAGGAGGCAGGCACAGCAGGTATTATGATCCATAACTTTAAGAATGACTAAACAAGTGGTGGGAATGTAAATTGATACAGCCACTATGGAGAACAGTATGGAGGTCCCTTAAAAAACTAAAAATAGAACTACCATACGACCCCACAATCCCATTCCTGGACATGTATCTGGAGAAAACCATAATTCAAAAAGAGTCATGTACCACAATGTTCATTGCAGCTCTATTTACAATAGCCAGGACATGGAAGCAACCTAAGTGTCCATCGACAGATGAATGGATAAAGAAGATGTGGTGCATATACACAAGGGAATATTACTCAGCCATAGAAAGAAACGAAATTGAGTTATTTGTAGTGAGGTGGATGGACCTAGAGACTGTCATACAGAGTGAAGTAAGTCAGAAAGAGGAAAACAAATACCGAATGCTAACACATATATATGGAATCTAAAAAAAAAAAAAAAAGGTTCTGAAGAACCTAGGGGCAGGACAGGAATAAAGACGCAGATCTACTAGAGAATGGACTTGAGGACATGGGGAGGGGGAAGGGTAAGCTGGGAGGAAGTGAGACAGTGGCATGGACTTAAATACACTACCAAATGTAAAATAGATAGCTAGTGGGAAGCAGCCGCATAGCACAGGGAGATCAGCTCGGTGCTTTTTGACCACCTAGAGGGGTGGGACAGGGAGGGTGGGAGGGAGACGCAAGAGGGAGGAGATATGGGGATATATGTATGTGTATAGCTGATTCACTTTGTTATAAAGCAGAAACTAACACACCATTGTAAAGCAATTATACTCCAATAAAGATGTTAAAAAAAAAAAGAATGACTAAACAGGGGTCACATATATAAACATGAGAAATTTAATTCTCTACCTGTAGCCACGTGCTCTTTCCACATCATCCTATTTGCTTTATTCCATTTATTCCTTTTTTCAGTCTTTCATTCATTTATCAAACATTCATTGGTTGCACCTTGTATACCAAGCATATTACAAGTGCTGGGATACAAAGATAAGGAAGACACAGTCCTCAGTATCACAGGATTCACAGATATGCAGATAATTTTCTGCCTGGGTAAGTAGGTAAAATAAAACCTTATATGAAACCCCAAGTATGCATTAGATTATTTCCCAACTTAGTTGGCTCTTTAAAAAAATATCTTCAGAATTTATTTCAATTCCCTCCTTTAATGCAAGGTTTTAGAACCAGACAAGCCTTGAGCCATCACCAATATAGATCCAAGTACTAATTCTGTGTCTTGATTTTTTTTAATTGCATGAGAACTCAGCATTTCCAACTTCCCACAGAATCCCCAAACTTAATGTGTCTGAAATGAAACCTAGTATCTGCCCTACACAACTGGGGTGTAGTAGGAAGAGGCAGATGAATAAGTTTAGACTCCTGACTCTCCTGACTCTATGCGATATATTGCCTTGGGTCAGTTACTTACACTCGGGGTGTTTCTTAATTTGTACTTGGTACAAAGCACAGTGCTCAAAATAATTCCTGAATGAACTGACTAATGAAAACGTTGTCATTGAGGATGAAAAGTAATAGCACGTGACAGCGATACTTCGAACAGTGCTAGCATTAGGAGGAACTCAATAAATATTTGTTAAATGAATGAATGGGCTAAATAAAGCTGGTTAGTTCCCTGTCCTGAAACATACTCAATTACCGAGACAAAACCTCTGAATATCTTGTTTCTCTTTCCTCAATCTCCACACCACAGAGTCAGGTTTATTTGACCTCCATGATGTCTTGGACTTGTTCCTTTCTTTCCACTCAAAGTCATGCTTCGGTCCAACCCCTACCCTTTCTAAACTAGACTTTCATAGGGGGTTCTTTTTTAAAATTAATTAATTAATTAATTAACTTTTGGCTGCTTTGGGTCTTCGTTGCTGCGCGCCGGCCTTCTCTAGTTGTGGTGAGCAGGGGCTACTGTTGCAGTGCATGGGCTTCTCATTGTGGTGGCTTCTCTTGTTGCAGAGCACGGGCTCTAGGTGCATGGGCTTCAGTAGTTGTGGCATGTGGGCTCAGTAGTTGTGGCTTGCGGGCTCTAGAGCGCAGGCTCAGTAGTTGTGGCGCACGGGCTTAGTTGCTCCGCAGCATGTGGGATCTTCCCGAACCAGGGCTCGAACCCGTGTCCTCTGCACTGGCAGGCGGATTCTTAACCACTGTGCCACCAAGGAAGTCCCTCATAGGAGGTTCTTGACTGAACTTCCTCTTTCCATGATCTCGCATTCCAAATCATTGTCCAAACTGCTATTTTCAAAGCGTAAATAAGATCGTATATCTATTCTGGTCAGATTTATTTATTCTCATATTCCAGTTAAGAAACTTTTTAGCACGGCAATAGAGATCCTTCAAAAGGTGACCTTCAGTTCCATGTATAATCATCCCCCTCCATACACTCTAAGTTTTAGCTTTCCAATTCCCTAAACACCCTTCCGGACTTCTAAACTTTTCACTTTTATGCCTAGTTAGTGGAATGATAATAGCTCTCTAAAATTTTGCACATGCTTTGCAGTTTGTAAAGAATTCACATATGCATATACTGAAACTTCACAATAACTCTATGGTAGGCATTAAGATTTCATTTTCATTTCACTAATTTGGAAATTGAAAATCAGAGAGGTTAAATGATTCTGATCATCATAAACTTTGTGAGAATTATGTTGAAATATATTTGTCTGTGGCAATTGTTGAAAAATAGAATCGTTAAATCAAAATATTTAAAATAACAACCGTGACTTCAAAATGTTGATGCTCGGTATTCTTTCAGCTCTTCATCACAGAGGCTAATTATGATGGCTCGGAAGCTAAACTGCTTTGGTGGGAATCCTGGCTCTACTACTTCCTAGCTGTGTGGACTTGGATAAGTTATTTAATATCTGTCCTTCAATTTCCTCATTATTATAATGGAGATACCAACAGTCTCTACTGCACAGGATTGCCCTAAGGGTTGAATGAGTTTAATATGTGTAAAGTCTTAGAATAATATCTGACACATAGTGAATACTTTTAAATGTTGTTGTTGGTAGCCTCAAAGATACATCATAAGAACTTCTTTAGAGTATTCCCAGATCTCAAGAAACAAAATTAACTGCTTCCTCTTCGGTGCTCCAGTACAGCGGTCCCAGGGACCAGTTTCGTGGAAGAGAATTTTTCCACGAATGGGGGTGGGGGAGGGGTGATGGTTCAGGCGGTAATGCAAGCGATGGGGAGCGGCAGATGAAGCTTCGCTCGCTCGCCTGCTGCTCCCCTCTTGCTGTGTGGCCCGGTTCCTAACAGGCCACGGACCGCCACCGGTCCGTGGCCCGGGGTTGGGCTCCCTGCTCCAGTAGCAGGTTGTTTGCATTTCTATATAGTGGGCATGATAACTGCTTTAGTGTGTTGGCTTAGGATGGACTCAGAAAGTTTACAGCTACTCCTTATTATGACTAGTCACTCAGTTTCTCTAAGGTTCAGTTTACTATCTGGAAACACCAAGATATTATTTATGTTATAGGCTTGTAGTGACTATACTGTTAGCTGGTACACCTAAGGCCCTTAGCTCTCGGCATTGAGTAAGTGCTCAATAAAATTTAGCTACTATTACTGTTGCTCATATAAATGTTTCATCCATGATATTTTGAATTTCTTGTGGTTACAGTCTGTCTTTTTTGTTATCTTTACTCCTATTGTTATTCTTCCTACACAGATTTTTAAAAATAAACATTTGGATACAAGGGATTTTTAAATGAGCATGATTTAACTATTAAGAAGTAACTTAACCTTTGTAGAGAAAATCTCAAATTCTAAGTTGATGTGTACTAGGATTCAAATACAAAAATATTAAATTCTAGAAAAAGTTATCTTTTAAAATCTCTATTATAATTATTACATAATGTAGATCTACTGAGTGTATGGAAAATTTGAATGCAACATATAATAAATTAGGTTTAGATTATGAAAATTCTATTATCTTGTCCAAAAGGGAAGCAAGACTATATAGATGATTTTATAACACTAAAAAGTTTGAAATTTTTCTTCTGTAAGTTGACATAATTCAGTAAGGAATGAAGTTGATTATGCTGCATAAGAGAACATTTTAATGCAGTAAATTTTTTATTATGCAGCTCTGTATAGCACCCTTCCCTGAAGGAATGACTATACAGTGCCTAATGTTAAATTCAGTAGCTAACTCAAATCTTTTCATTTTCATAAAAGGTTTTAAGGAATGGAGTTAATATTCTACTTAGCACATTAAAGTATAACATTATGTGTGGCAATGTTATGTGCCCACCCACCCATCAGACTGCAGATGAACTACTATTCACTGCTTGAATTAAGTACTAGGCATATTTCTTGTTCACTACCAAAAGTAACGCTCATATGCACAAAGGAAGGATAGAAGAAAATGAATGAGCAGTTAAAGATGATTGCAGGCAACTTTAACAATATAAGATCAGATATTTTGGACAAATATTCAGTTTGGAATTCACTAATCTTTTACTATTAGGACTCAAGGGCTGATAAGAGTGAAGAATTCCCTGGGGTTCTCTTATGTTTATCCAGAAGTGCTGGATCTAAGGTTTTTTGTTGTTGTTGTTGTTTTCCTTCCAGTTTTATTGTGATAAAATTGACATACAGCACTATATAAGTTGAAGATAGACAGCACAATGATTTGACTTGTATACATCATGAAATAATTACCACAGTAAGTTTAGTGAATATCAATCATCTCATATAGCTACAAAGTAGAAGAACTGAAAAAGAAATGAAATGAAAAAGAATTTTTTTCCTTAATGAGAACTCTCAGGATTGACTCTCTTGACAACTTTCATGTACAACATAGAGCAGTGCTCATTATGTTTATCATGTTGGACATTACATCCCTAGTACTTATTTATCTTATAACTGGTAGTTTGTACCTTTTAGCAATCTTCATCCAATCCCCTTCCCCCAAGCCCCCGCATCTGGTAACCACAAATCTGATCTCTTTTTCCATGAGTTTGCTTGTTTCTGTTTGAAGTGTATTGACGTACAACACTATGTTAGCTCCTGGTGCACAACATAGTGATTCAATCCTTCTATACATTTCAAAATAATGAGCACAATGAGTCTAGTTACCATTGGTCACCATACAAAGATGTTACATTTATTAATGACTATATTCCCCACACTGCACATTTCATTCTCTTAAGTCATTTATTTTATAACTGGAAGTTTGTACCTCTTAATATCCCTCACTTATTTCTCTCATACCCCCCACCCCCTTACCCTCTGGCAACCAGCTGTTTGTTCTCTGTATCTATGACTGTTTCTGTTTCGTTAGATTTGTCATTTATTTTTTAGATTCGACATATAAGTGAAATCATAGTATCTGTCTTTCTCTGCCTGAAAGCACTTTCACTTAGCATGATACCCTCTAGGTGCATCCATGGTGTCACAAATGGCAAGATTTCATTCTTCTTTATAGCTGAGTAATATTCCGTTTTATATATATGTACACGTATATCACATCTTCTTTATCCCCTCATCTGTCCATGGGCACTTAGGTTGCCTCTATATCTTGGCTATTGTAAGTAATGCTTCAATGAACATTGGGGTGCTTATACCTTTTCAAATGAGTGTTTTTGTTTTCTTCAAATAAATACATAGAAGTGGAATTGCTGGATTGCCTGGTATTTCTATTTTTAATCTTTGAGTAACCTCCATACTGATTTCCATAGTGGCTGTACCAATTTACATTCCTACCAACAGGGCACAAGGATTCCCTTTTCTCCACATCCTCTCCAACACTTGTTATTTCTGTCTTCCTGGTAATAGCCATTCTGTCAGGTGTGAGGTGATATCTCAGTGTGGATTTGATTTGCATTTCCCTGATAATGAGCAATGTGGAGCATCTTTTCTTGTGCCTGTTGGAAAAATGTCTTCTTTAGAAAAATGTCTATTCAGTTCCTCCAACCACTTTTTAATCAAGTTGCTTATTTTTTTGAGACTGAGTTGTATGAGTTCTTTGTATATTTTGGATATTAACCTCTTGCTGGATATACCATTTGCAAATATCTGCAAATATCATTTGATAGGTGGCCTTTTCATTTTGTTGAAAATTTCCTCTGCTGTATGAAAGCTTTTTAGTTTGAGGTAGTCCCATTTGTTTGTTTTTGTTTTTGTTCTCCTTGCCGGAGGAAACATATCCAAAAAAATATTGCTAAGATGAGTGTCAGCATACTGCCTATGTTTTCTACTAGAAGTTTTATGGTTTCAGGTCTTACATTTAAGTCTTTAATCCATTCTGAATTTATTTTTGCATATGGTGTGAGAAAGTAGTCTAGTTTGATTCTTTTGCATGTAGCTGTCCAGTTATTCCAACACAATTTATTGAAGAGACTGTCTTTTCTCCATTGTATATCCTTCTCTCCTTTGTCATAGGTTAATTGCTCGTAAAAGTGTGAGTTCATTTCTGGGCTCTCTATTTTGTTCCATTGACCTATGTGTCAATGTTTTTGTGCCAGTACCATACTTTTTTGATTACAGTAGCTTTGTAGTATAGTTTGAAATCAGGGATATAAAATACAGTCTATTTTAATATGTTCTTCATTCTCACTTCCATTTCAGAATCCAACCACTGGAAGAAACGACAAAACTAGTATAGAGATTTGCTTCTGAGAACAAAGTGAGAATAGAGAGATTTGAGAAGGGGGTAGGGTTAGACAGAAAGCAGGATCCAGGAGGAGATATTTGGTTTTCTCCATATTTCTCTGTGTTGTTATGTTCTTTATATCATTAGTATATTCTTGTGTATTTTTCATGTATTGTTTTAGTTTCCCAGGAAAAGAAATTGGGGGGGAAGGGGAGGGAGATAAGCAGATAAAATAAAAATAGTATTTAAAATGAACTAACATGAAAACATTAAAATTACTTAAGTGTACATGAGCAAAAATGCATTTTTATTTTGTTTAACAAGATCTTGGCTAATGACACAGAAAGAAAGACTAAGAGCAGGGATGTACTCCACAAATCTGGGAACGGTTGCATCCTCCAACCATCCTTATAGTCTGAGGCTTTTGTTCACACTCTAAGGAGGCTTGCGTCAGGATAACAAATAAAGAGGACTGGATCTTCACAAACTTACACTTCATTTGAAGTTTTCATCTTAGCTTTTTTTTCAAAATATTTGGATATCCAAAATGGGTTTTGTAACAATAATAATTATCTGGATCTGAATGTTTTTAAAAAATTTATTTTCTTCCCAACTAGTGATTTTCCACTGATAAAAAAATATATATTTTTGTTTCTTTTCCTACATATTTTGAAAAGTGAAACTAATGAGAATCTGGAAACCAAAAAGTATTTAATCTTCAAACCTGTACTTAAACAAAATCATATTCAGTTCTCCTCCACATTTTCACCTGGTTTGAAGCTCTCTTCCACAGCACAAAGATTTTACCAGGGGATGTTGAAGAGTTTATCTGCTGACATGCTGTTAATTCTGTCTTATCAGCATTGCTTCTTTGGTGCAACAGAAAGAAAATTGCATGATATTTCTCTCTTTAAGTCCAATTCTTGTTACAAGTTTTGTGTTCTCTCTTCCTTGGCAAAAATTCTCCTTTAAGGAATGCAAAGTTCTCATGTGAACCTAAATGCAGTGGTGATAAAAACAGTGTTTAAGTTGATTCTGTGACTTCTCATCTGGAAAAACAGGATGTAAGGCTGGCTTTCTAGTACAGGACACCTGAGCATGTCCTTTTAGTGAAATCCTATCTCTAAGCCATCCTTTCCTGTGCTGGAGAGCTATTGTTCTATTTTTAAATGACTCCACGCTTTATAAAAATAGAGCATGTCATTTCATGCATGTATTGAAAAGAGAACTCAACTGGGCTACAGAAGACCCAGTTTCAATCCTGATTAGTTTCTACTAAACAGCTACATGACTTAGGGCTTGATACAACTTTTTTTTTTTCCATAGAAAAGTTTTGTTGTTTTTTTTTTTTAAACATCTTTATTGGAGTGTAATTGCTTTAAGTGAATCAGCTATACATATCCCCATATCTCCTCCCTCTTGCGTCTCCCTCCCACCCTCCCTATCCCACCTGTCTAGGTGGTCACAAAGCACCGAGCTGGTCTCCCTGTGCTATGCGGCCTCTTCCCACTAGCTATCTATTTTACATGTGGTAGTGTATATAAGTCCATGCCACTCTCTCACTTCATCCTAGCTTACCCCTGCCCCCTGCCCGTGTCCTCAAGTCCATTCTCTAGTAGGTCTGTGTCTTTATTCCTGTCCTGCCCCTAGGTTCTTCAGAACCATTTTTCTTTTTAATGGATCTAATGTTTTGGTCTCAGGGTAACAACAGTAGCAGCAACAAAACAATAACAGCATCCACCGTTGGCTGAGCATTTACTTTAAGCTGGCAGTTACAGAAGACTTCAGTATCTGCAGCAGGCTGAATAATGGCCTTCACAGGTGTCAGGCCCTAGTCCCTGGAACCTGTAAATATTACCTCATTTAGAAAAAAAGGATTTTTGCACATGTGATTAAGGATTTTGAGATGAGGGGATTATCTTGGATTATTTGGATGGGCCCTAAGTACAATCACATGGATCCTTATAAGTTAGAGGCATAGGGATATTTGACAGACAGAAGAGTAGGAGGCAATGTGACCACGGAGGCAGAAACTGGAGTAATGCCAAGGAATCCCTGCAAGTCAAGGAATGCTGAGAGGCACCAGAAGCTGGAGGAGGTGAGGAACAGATCCTCCTCTAGAGCCTCCAGAGGGAGAGAGCCCCTGTCTACACCCTGATTTTGGCCCAGTGATACTGATTTCAGACTCCGGGCCTCCAGAAATTTGAGTGAAGAAATTTTGTTTTGTTTTAAGCCACCCAGTCTGTGGTAATTTGCTACAGCAGCGACAAGACACTAATAGAGATTTTAAGCATCTAACCATAGAACTAATGTCAGAATACTGCTGATATTCCTTCACCAGACTCTCAAATTCTTAATTTCTTTGTTCTGTGGGGGCTGCTGCTGGCGAGAATAGAGCTGTATTAAAGCACCCTTCCAATGCTAAGCACCACTTGCTGACATTTTTGCAAAATCTCTTCCATTGTCAGCCCTACCTACTTAAAAGTTGGAATTGACACATAGGTACGGTGAGTCAAGGTCTGACGTAAATGCCTTGTTTTTCCCTAAGTGGATTTTCTTAAATGTAGTACTACATATGCTGTTATTTCAATGTTTCTTGTTTAACTTCTTTCATTTATACATTTTGAATCTACTAATGATTAAAAAATAGCAGTATCTGTGAATATAATGAATACATAAGAAATGAATTTATCTTTTTTTCTTTTTGCCAGCAAAATTTTAAGATCCTGTTTGTGTAAGGCATTGATTTAGGCACCAGAAATTTAATGAGAAACATAACACATTTCCTGACCTCACTTAAATTCTTGCTGAGATAAATATTATCAAGTCACAAAGAGTAAAAAGCAGGGTGTGGAAATGCCATAAAGAGATAATAGAGATGAGATTGACATTCAGGTTTCTGGCTTAGATGACTGAAAAAAAGCCAGTGGTGTCATTCACTGACATGGAAACATGAGAGAAGAAGCAGATTTGGGAATAGCAATGGGTTTGAGGTACCATTAAGAAGCCAGATCTACTGTGAAGTCATGGGTTTGGGGATTATCTGGACATTGGTGGTAGTTAAAGTCCTAGGAATGGAACTAATTGTCCCTGGACATTGTGTGCAGGGAGAAGAAAAACTTAGGGAAAAGTACAGGGCTCATAAAGCATATGGCATATCAAGGGAATGATGACTAAATGAATGGGAGATTTAAAGGGGTCTGGTCAAGGAGATCAACTGAAAAAGTATATCCAACGAGGATGACTTTTTAAATGTCAAACTTACAGTTTAGACTTTTTTTCATAAGTAATGAGTAATAGTTAGATGTTTTGATTAGGAACTGATATGTAATTTTAGCTATGCTTCATAAGGTAAACCCAGGGTAGTGTGAGGATGGACACTGGAGAGAAAAACTGAGGGTGAGGAGTTAGTTGGAAGTGTAATGTGATGATCTAGGTTAAGGGGTAATGAATGAGGTCCTAGAAGAAGTTTCAAAGGTACTAAATAAAGTTGGTATCAAAGGCACACCTTTGAGTGTTTATTTCTGCATTAAAGGTCTTGCATTTTGCATGAGAAGATGAAAAGAGGAAAATGATATGTCATAAGGAGAACTTTGGTGTACAGCATGACCCAGTTTATTTACTGAGAACTTTGCGGAAGCAGGATCAATGGGACGTGCAGTGCTGACTCCTGGTAGTTGAGAGGAAAAGTTAATAATAACCATCTCCATAAGATGGACAGCGGCCACTCACTGAGCGTGTCGCTGAAGGCCAACAAGAAGTGAATGAAAAGAATCACCCCTTTGTTCCCTTTATGGAGACACTGACAAATGAAGCACATTTAACTTAATGAACCATAAAGGCCAAGGGTAACGGTTTTACTTGGTGGTTTGCTTCCTGAGGTCACTGCTGAGCTGATATGGGTGGTGAGCCTGGTTCCTTTGATCTTGGAGTTTTTAATATAATCTTCAGACTTGGCCAAGAGTTAGTGAGGTCTGAGAAATATCCTAGCAAAGGCACTTCAAGTTCTGTAGGTAACTGGGATGATCTCTGAAGTATTTTAAAAATACTTGTGAGGCAGTGTGTAACAGTGGAAGTGTACTCTCTAGAGTCAGACCAGGGTTTGAATGCCATTCCTACCACTCTGTGATCATGAGAAAATTATTTAGTCTCCTTCAGCCTTAGGCAAAATGGGGATAATAATAGATTTTGTGAAAACTTAATAAAATGATACAGGAAAAATCCAGTGCCTGAAACTTAATAGATATATAAGTTTTTCCATATTTGAGGTCACATCAAAATATTTATTAAAAATATCTTGAATAGAAGACTCTGGAGAAGGAAATCAATCCAAGAAAAATAGGAGGAAATTTCTTAAGGGAAACAAAATATAAATTTCATTGGGGTTATTCAATTTACTTAGTTTGTTACAACTCTGTCTGGAGATATTTTCTTGTTTTTACATGCACCTTCAAAGATTTCTAGTCAACAAGTTTTCTTCTGACTTCCATTCAATATTTAGTGGGATGACACAGAGATATAGATATTTAGATAACTAACAAAATTGCCTTCTTGGGTATTTTACAAGCTGCCTTAACTTACTGTGTATGCAATATGAAAAGACAACAAAATGCATGCCTAATCAATTTAGAAAAATGTTTAGCATGTTAGATGCATGATACATGTTCCATAAACATGTTGTCATAAATGCATGCTGCCTGCCAACTTGCATGACTTTAAGTGTTGCTGTAACAACCAGCAGTCCTCTCAGCAGCCTTGGTACTCTGTATTCTGAGATTTTTTTTACTAAGAAATATTATTATCTTGTCTGGGCCCATTAGCTCAATCTTTTAAAGCACAGTATTAATAAA
Source organism: Balaenoptera borealis (assembly GCF_965194805.1). Classification (NCBI taxonomy): domain Eukaryota; kingdom Metazoa; phylum Chordata; class Mammalia; order Artiodactyla; family Balaenopteridae; genus Balaenoptera; species Balaenoptera borealis. The sequence continues at coordinate 83,898,658 of NC_138870.1, forward strand.
GATAAGGTAGGGGATTTAAAAGTGTATATTAGCAACAAAATTCTACCTATGGGCCCTCTTCCAAGGCAACTTGTTCATTCATTCAATACTTTTTGCAACTACATAAGAGACTTACAATAAAACAGAGCTCCTGGTACTGATGTCTTTATTTTTTTCCATAAAATAGCTTGGGAAATTCAAAGAAAATTAATTGGAACATATGGTTGCAGTTCACAGTGGTCCCAGATATTATGGGCCCTGTGAAAACATTGTGAGTACTCTTGGAGTTTTGGGAGAAGAGAACACAGCTGACCGAGGCACCTACTTTCAGGTTAATTTCTTTAAGCGGGAAGGTTCATGGTGCCACCTAGCACTTCAAATTTTCCCATTCCAGTGCTCCCACTGCCAGAGGGATGAGAATGGGCACCCTGGATGGCAGATGAGGAAAGGGGGTATCTGAGAGTGTAACCTGGAGCAACCAGTTGCAAACATGAAATTTTTTAAAGTCTGGCATTTTAATCTTAACATTTAAACAAATTTTATATTCAATTCCATAAGATATTCATTTTCCTTTCTACAAAAATAAGAGATTCTACTCCTTCTCCCACTTTACCCTGCCGCAAATCACTGAGTGAAACCGATACATTGGAAAGATATGTCATGTTTTGTCTAACAACCTTGAATATGCCTTGCATCACACCATACCCCCCTTGTAATGTTGAGAAGCCCAGGGGAAGCAGAAAGAACACAGAACAAAGTTTCCAGAGGCCTGGGCTCTTCCATCTCAGTTCTACATTTATTTTAAATTTTATTTATATCCTACTTATTTCCAAGAGGAGTTTGAAATAGCTCTGTGACTTTTGGAAAATCACAAACACTCTGTACCTTGGTTTACTTATTTTTTATAAATAATGGGTTACTCTATATGATCTCCAAATTCCCTTCTAACAGACTAAGAAACTAGCCCCTTTTGTTCCAAATAAATTGTAAATAAGAATAGTGGATGGTGGCATCAAATGTATATAGTAGATCCAAAGAACATTCTGGGGGAAAAAATGAATATTCAGCTAAGGCTTGAGTCATAATGGAAACTTCGAATTTAAAAAAATAACCCTAACCTTGGGAGACGATTATAGCATAGTATCCATATACTTGACATGTGCTATAAGAAGAAGTTATTTATTGAGAAGTGGAATTTCAGCTTTCTGCTAAAAGATATCAATCCTTCAAGGCACCCTCAGCAAGCCCACAGGCAAACTCCCACCTCAGTAGACTGAATAATTTGCCTGTAAAATATCACGATGAGATTAGGATGCTGAATGTGACGGAGAAAGGTTCACATAGGAGAGGACCCATACTGGAGATGCCCACGGAGATGGTAAAGGCTATTTGACATCTTAGGGTGGTCCACTATTTAGCAGCAACCCATTCTCAAGTACTTCCCCCACTCACCTAATTTTTTTTCAATGTCTGACACCAATAATACAGTTGCTTCCAGATTCCGGGATGGCAATAATGATCCAAATATATTGTCATCATTTACCAGCATTCACAAAGGAGATAACAGTTAGCTATGAGTTTCTAGGGGGAAAAAAACCTAGCATCAGAAAAGCAAAGGGTACATGATGCTTTATCCAGAGAAGGCTTATAGAAGTACAGTATTCCCTTTAAACATAATATCACCCTGAAAGGGTTGTCCCCAAGGGATCGTTTTCCTCTAGAGGGAATTCACTGGCAATGCCTAGTCAATAAACCTGGCTGCACAAAGGGCCATGTGGTCTTGGAAATACTTGGTTGCCCTTCCATTCTCTCTAGAAACTTTGAAGACCCAATAATCCCTTACATGGATGTTTGGCTGCCTCCTGAGTCTCCTAGTTTACGCCATAACTTCTATTAGCAGAAGCTTGAGAAGGTTTTCTTTTTTGACCACTTCTGCCATTTCCCTCCCCAGATCATACTTCCTTTTATAAAACTGAATTTTCTTTTGCTGAGATAAGAATTAACACAATTTATTTGAAAAGACACTTATAAAATGTATTATAAAAGATGCTACCTGTGAACCACACATCAAAAACTAAAACTGATATCACCTACATAGATTCCAAGTTATACCACCAGGTTGAATGACCTAGGGCAAGTTGCTTAACCTCTCTGAATCTATTTCTTCATCTATAAAATGTGCATAATACTTTCTTGCCTCATGGACTAAGTAAAAAACATACAATAGTTACATACTGTAATGGAGTCTGAAAAAGCCTAGTTCAAACGCTCGTGTTCTATAAATAGTGTTGTGGCTTGCCATATGAAGAGACGGTATCATTAGTGCCCTGCCTCAGCTGCATGGTTGGTGAAATTGGGACACAGACCACGAATGGCTGTCTAGGGCTCTGATTCAGATGACCAGGAAATAGGGAAGAAAGCCTTTACCTAAGAACTCATTCCTATTGGAATGCTGTTATGCATGCTCAGAACTATGGAGAAGCCCTTAGCCACACTGATGGCTAATTTGAACATGTTTAAATGGCTCCAGGGATTCCAGTCAATAAACAGGAACTGGCCTGTTCATTTGTACATTTCTCTCAAATTGGTTGAAATAAGTCCTCAACACTTGATTTTCTGACCTGGTTCTCAGCCACTCAGCGCCAGCCTGTGGTCTGGCATTATGAGAAATTTTCCAGTCTGTTGGGTGGAAGTAATCCAATCCTGCCACTGTTTATGATATAAGGGAGACAGAGTACAGAGACAGGATCCAGGAAAACAAGAAAAGTTCTGCAGCTTAGCAGAGCGGCCTTGTGTGGTGGCAATCTGGAGAATGGCGCTGGATGTGACTGAGAAAGCCAAAGGATAGAATGTCCCAGAGAATAGAGCCACTCTTTGGCTGGGAGCTTGGAGGATGGTTAAAGAGTAGAAACGTTCTTTATCTGGATTCTTCTGGGCATGATCAGGTCCTGCAGCAGGATGGGGCAAGTGGGGCTATTTCCGGGCCAGGAAAGGGGGACTTCCTCCTGTGAGGACAGAACAAGAGCTGGGGAACTGACTGAGTTGAAGCTGTGGCTGGAGGAGCTCCAGTTTGAGGGTAGAGCATGGTGCCCAAGTAGCATACAGCAGTGGCAGAGCACTGTTCAAGCAGGTAGTTCCAGTCGGCGGCCCAAGGTAAAGAAGCATCCAAGTGAGTCTGTGTGCGTGGTTAAGGGGTTCTGGTTAGGCAGTGCTCACAGGTCCGGGCAGAAGGGCCTAAGTCTGCCAGTGGTAGCAGGGCCTCCGTCATTTTATCCAAAGAAAACCACTGGCTAAAGCGTTTGATGAAAAGAAATGGCCCATGTGACATGGAGGGTGGAGCAAGACTCAAAGAGGGAGGCACAGGACCGAGGCTCAGAAATGATACGGGGCCACTGCAGCAACCAGAACAGGGACAGTGCAGCAGGGCTAGCTTAGCAGCAAGAATTGTTTGATGTGCAGTCATAGAAAATGGGTTACAGTTTAAACATCTGCTGCTTTAGGTATCACTGGAACTTGAGAATTGGGATGGCAGGGGCAGGCAGGGCTCTGTCTTGAGGTGGAGAGATGGTGATTCCAGCGGAGAAGGACATAGACTCAAATTCAGAACCCGAATAGGGAGCAGAGAATCTGGAAAGTAGATCTCTCTTCTCCTCATGCTATCAGTCGGGACAGAGATGCAAAAGCTAGTTTAAACCTTTTAGTGAGTCTGCTTAACTTGGATATGAAGATAAACAAGGTAATAATACTGCCTGCTTAAAAAAGGAAAGAAGCTATCAAAATGTTATTGATCGTCCCACTTAAGACTATCCATCAGCATTCATCTCCTCAACATTTTAAGAGATGTTCAGTATGACATTTGGATTTGAAGTGAGGACTGCATCAAAAATGAAAAAGATGAAAACTTTTAAACTTTACATGTGCACATGATCAAGATGACTGCTCATCCAGGATTTGTTCCTGTGTTTATTATTTGAATAAATCACAAGTACTAGAGCTCCTTATCTAATTTGAAATTTTAGTCATGGTTAATTTTAGAGGGACATGATAATCCTTTTTTTAATCTTCTGGCCAGTTACATCAATTTTGTCAATTCATTGTCTAGTTTCACTCATGCTATTGTATGACCTCTGTCATGTGCCACAGTACAATGTGTTTAAACGGCACGTCAAGGTAGACTGAGGGTCGCTACTTGCTTACTAACTTTAAAAATAGTCTTCAGCAATTTGTTCCACTTTCGTATCTTAACACGTGATTTTGACTTGTGGAACACAAAAGATTAATCTTGTATTTAGGAACCATTTGGTAAGGAAGCTGGTAGAGTAAAATTTAATATATTTTTTTCCCCTGCAGTTCTTGAAGAAATAGGATGTGAACCCAGTTTAGGTGGCAGCACACGTCCTTTTGTGAAAGGCACTTTTACTTGCTTAGGCTGTTCATACTTACAAGCCTCAGTCATCCTTGACTCCTCTCTTTCTCTCACTCCCAAAGTCAAATCTCACCACGCCACATCTAGTTTTCCGCCGCACTCTCTCTGAATCTGTCACATTCTGTCTGTCCCTATAGCCAATGACTTTCTCTCACCACCTAAGAGGCCCTCCTGCTTACAGTCCTTCTTTCCCCTCCATCCATCCTCCATATGTCACCAAAGTCAGGGTATTAATCCAGAAATCTTATCATGACACTGTGCTACTCCTAGCATTTTTTACAGAATTAAGTTTAAACCCCATTGGATGGCATTCTACGGACCGGTGATCCGGTCCTAATTTATCTTTTAACCCCATTTCCTGCCTCTCCCATCCCTGACACACGCACACTGAGCCTCCAGCGATATCCCTATATTTCTGAACATGCTCCCCACTGTCACGTCTTCAAGCCTCTTGGTCCACACTGTCTCCTCTACCCAGACATTCTTCCTGGGCTTCTGCTAACCCCTTCAACTCATCCTTTAAGGACTGATTCAGAGACCACTTCTGTGAAATCATCCCTGATTCCCACAGTGAGAGTTAAGCAAGACTTTCATTATGTTCCCCAGCATCTGGAGGGCAGCTGTGCTGAAAACCAGCTATGTTGCATTGTAACAATTTGTTTATGAGTCTGTCTCTTCCACTTAGCTGGGAGCTCCAGAAAACCAGGGGCCCGTTGCTCATTGATCTTTGTTTTATGCTTCCTCCTGCTTCCCCACCTGCTCTCCCAGTCTCCAGGGTCTAGTACAGTCCCTGACACACAGTAAACCCCCAACAAACAAACCAAATTCATTGGTTTAAAGAATGAGTGATTGCATTGTATGGGATTTCATGAGTCCCTTTAGTTGGCTTTCTTAACTTACTTAATGCTGATTAAGGTAAATTCACTCCCACTTCTACCTTACCACTTTTTGATTCCAGTTCTCAGTCATTTCTCCCCTTTGGTACAAAACTGATTGCACAGTACACACTGAAGCCTTACCCTTTAAATTATATGATGAAGTTTGAGGGTCCCAGGCTTTTGCCAAGCTCAAATAATAAATTTCTTAAAGCCATGGACTAAATTATCTTCAGTGAAAATGCTCTGTACTTTTTCTCAGCTGTTTTTGCAGAACAAAGATTCCTGTAAAGCTTTTCTTCCTAGTTTCTAGCTTAAACTTTTCATTAGATACAGACCATTTCTCCCTGTCTCATCGTCTTCTGAGACTGTAAATTATCCTGTTACTTCATTTATAATGGGAGCATATTTATATTCTGTGATGACGGATCCCCTGAGCTTTCCTTCTCCTTAGCTACCTACAGAAAGTTAACTTCCTCAGTGGCAAATTAAGGACAGATTACAAGCAGCCAGGGAACTGGGCTCCGTCACCACAGGGGGCTGCCCACTCAGTCTCCTTCTGTTCAACCATCCGAAAGATGCAGCTGCTGAGCCAGCCTGGCACCGGGCTGCTCTCCCCCTGCCTTCCCTTTCTCTCATGGAGGGAGTGGAGAAGTCCCTTTCTCCATCAGGAACTGGTTGGGTTCGGATCCTGAGTTCTCTAGACTCTCTTCTTCTCCTCCCCCTACCCCAGCCGCCTACCATCTCCCTCCCACTCCAAGACCAGCAGTGACTGTGCTCCAAGACTCCCCCTCCTTCCAGAACTGCCTCTTGGTTTCCATAGCAACAGAAAATGTTGGTGGGAAGCAAGAATGCTGAACTGCAACTCGTGCTGGGGCTGGGAGGAGGAGGTGAAATGTGGGCCTCTCTGGAGGCTGCAGGATGAGGGAGAGGGGGGCACTCAGGTGAAAGCTGGGGAGAAAGAAGCCAGGTGAGGAGTCCTCAGAGGACAGAATAGGGAGGCTCAAAGGGAAGGTGCACTGGCAACCAGAAATCACTTTCATTAAATAAATGAACTAGGAGGAAGAAATAGGAAGAAAGACTTAGAAAAAGTAATGCAGAATTTTTTTTATATATATATATATAAAATATAGTGAATGTTTGAGGGGTGAAGTTATAAAACCCAGAAGAGGTTATTTTATTTCAAAGGTGAGTGGTGGAAGGAAAAAAGTGTAGTGGCAGAGAAAAGGGGGTGTTAGAACTTAAAAATAATAATATATATAAAAATAAAAGTAATGATAATGTACCTGGGCTTGAAAATTGGTGCCTCTACTTATTAATCATGTGTCACTTATCTTCTCGGAGCCTTAGTTTGCTCATCTACTACAATAGAGTTATTAATGTCCACCTCAAAAAGATGTTGTGGGGATCAAGTGAAATAAAGCACATGAAGCAGCCACTCAGAGCAGGTCAGGTAGCTCTATTTTTAAAAATCATTGTTCGAGGCTGAGGAATGGTATTTCAAAGAGGACTTGGGGCTGAAGTTTAAGCTAAAATTCCTTGAAAACTGAGCATTGTCTTCACTCTGTATGACAGACTCTAGGTCCATCCACCTCACTACAAATAACTCAATTTCATTTTTTTTTATGGCTGAGTAATATTCCATTGTTTAGTCTGTCATACAGAGTGAAGTAAGTCAGAGAGAGAAAAACAAATACCGAATGCTAACACATATATATGGAATCTAAAAAAAAAAAAATGGTTCTGAAGAACCTAGGTGCAGGACGAGAATAAAGACACAGACCTACTAGAGAATGGACTTGAGGACACGGGGAGGGGGAAGGGTAAGCTGGGACAAAGTGAGAGAGTGGCATGGACATATATACACTACCAAATGTAAAATAGATAGCTAGTGGGAAGCAGCCGCATAGCACAGGGACACCTAGAGGGGTGGGATAGGGAGGGTGGGAGGGAGGGAGACGCAAGAGGGAGGAGATATGGGGATGTATGTATATGTATAGCTGATTCACTTTGTTATAAGGCAGAAACTAACACAGCATTGTAAAGCAATTATACTCCAATAAAGATGTAAAAAAAAACAAAACTGAGAATTGTTATGTTTTGTGTATTTATTTCAATTTTTCATGTCTCCTAAGTAGATGGTATCATGATAATATGCACCTGAGTACACGTGCCATAGCAATTTTTAGTTGTAGCTCTTTCAGGACAAAATTGGGAAGCATCCCTTTCCTTCAAATAACTTCTCCATCTGTGCTTTTAACAAAGCCTTCTATGATATTTACTCATTTCCTCTCCTACACAGTCACAGTACTGTCGGCCTCATAACCTCTCGTTCGTTTCTCTTCTCTCCCCTTAGTTCAAGATGTTGCTGCAAAAATAATATTCCATGCCCACAATAATGTTTACAGCGGTCCATCGGTATTTTGAGTTGAGTGTGTTATCACCTCCTTCAGGACTCCAAGGCAAGAACAGCTAGTAAAGTTGTGGTGTAATGAGAGATGCCTAAAAGTCGATTTACTCCAGGCTACCTTTGCTATCTTACAAGAAGGATGTCAAATTGCTGCAGAGACTCTGCTTCTCCATGTCTCCCTGTCCTGACGTTGGGACAATAATAGCAATGATGACGACTAACACTGGAGCTTGCTGTTCCACGTGCTTTACGTACCTGGACTCACAAACCTTATCTTAACCCTGTGGAATTAGTATGCAGTTATTATCAGGCCTCTTTTCACATGTGGAAACTGAAGCACAGAGACATTAAGAAACTTACCCAAGGTAAGACAGCTTACAAGTATCAGGGCTGGTATTTGAATCTAGGCAGAGTCTACCCTTTTAATCATCGCACTGTGGTACTTCTCTATGGAAGAAATATCTGGGCTCCTTTAGGCACTGTGGCTTGATGATATTATTACTGCTTTTTAGAGGCAACTGCTCTTTCCTCACTTGGTATCATTTAATGAATAAAGTAGGAACATGTGACTGTGACCCTGGCTTCCATTTTAAGATGTGTACTGAGGCCACTGGTTTATCTTTTTTCCTCTTAGATCCCAGTGAAGATCTGGAAAAGGAATAAAAATGTCTTGATCTCACAACAATGAAGATAACTGGCAAAAAGCTATATGAGTATGAGAGGTCTCAATAAGTCTCCAGAATTCAGAAAAAGCCTGGGAAAGCAGTGGATGGTGCAGTGAGATGGAGTTAGCTTTAGCCTGGGGGGGTTCCCAGAATCAAAAAAGGAGCCCAATGGAAGACCGAAATAGACATTTCTCCAAAGAAGACATACAGACAGTCAATAAACACATGAAAAGATGCTCAACATCACTAATTATTAGAGAAATGCAAATCAAAACTACAGTGAGGTATCACCTCACACCGGTCAGAATGGCCATCATCAAAAAATCTACAAACAATAAACGCTGGAGAGGGTGGGGAGAAAAGGGAACCCTCTTGCACTGTTGGTGGGAATGTAAATTGATGCAGCCACTATGGAGAACAGTATGGAAGTTCCTTAAAAAACTAAAAATAGAACTACTATATGAACTACTAATTCCACGACTGGGCATATACCCTGAGAAAACCATAATTCAAAAAGACACATGCACCCCACTGTTCATAGCAGCACTATTTACAACAGCCAGGACATGGAAGCAACCTAAATGCCCATCAACAGAGGAATGGATAAAAAAGATGTGGAACATATATACAATGGAATATTACTCAGCTATAAAAAGGAACAAAATTGGGTCATCTGTAGAGATGTGGATGGACCTACAGAGTGTCATACAGAGTGAAGTAAGTTATAAAGAGAAAAACAAATATTGTATATTAACACATATATGTGGAATCTAGAAAAATGGTATGGCTGACCTTATCTGCAAAGCAGAAATAGAGACACAGGGGTAGAGAACAAATGTATGGATACCCAGGGGGAAAGGGGTGGGGTGGGAGGAATTGGGAGATTGGGATTGACAGATATACACTATTGATACTATGTATAAAATAGACAACTGAGGAGAACATACTGTATAGCACAGAAAACTGCTTAATGCACTGTGGTGTCCTAAATGGGAGGGAAATCCAAAAAGGAGGGGATATATGTATATGTATGGCTAATTCATTCTGCTGTGCAGTAGAAACTAACATAACATTGTAAAGCAACTATACTCCAATAAAAATTAATTTAAAAAAAAAGGAGCCCAAGTCACCCACTGGAACCCCAGAAGTTTCAACCTGAGAGAAGGAAGGAAGGATGAAGGAAGAGATTGGGGAATGGACAGAAAGTGGGGAAAAACCGAAGGTCTACGTCTGGAACAATTGCCTTCCTACCCCAATGCACATTCTCTCCCTACCCCAATGCACATTCTCTCTCTCTCTCTCTCTCTCTCTCTCTCTCTCTCTCTCTCTCACACACACACACACACACACACACACACACACACACACACACACACTTATGTCAGGCATTTATCCCTCAGGCCAGAAAGAAAATAGTCGCTTATTCTCTGAAGGCATCTAAAAAACCTTTCTGGGGAGAGCTAGAGCAGTTAGTGTGCTGGTATTTGGGACACGCTGCTTATTATAGGGACACCCTCCTCACTACGAAGTGAAGCTTGGAAGTCAAAAAATATGTGTCTATGTACACAGAGCTTCCAGTTTGCCTTTCCATCGCCTCTTCCTGAAATGTGAATGGAAAACCATAAGCTACCAGTCATTGATGGAGTATATAGTATGACTGAGGAAGATCAAATTAAAAACAAAGCACAATAGAAAAACTAACTCTAGAGATAATTCCAAGAAGAGAATTTCAAAATAAAAACAACTAACCTCAAACTGGTATCCCTTGACAGGTTCAAAACGATGTTACATATAAGGAAAAAGAAAAGGGTGCCATGAAAAAGTAATAGAGAAGAAGAAAGGGCTTTGGGAAGTTAAACATATTATTGCCAAAATTTTAAAAAATCAATTTAAAGATTGAACTCAACCTCTTAGAATATAAGATAAAAATAGAAAGAGATGGTAAATATGAGAGAAAGGATAAGAGACATTGAGAAATGGTTGAGGAAATCCAGTATTTGGCTAACAGGAGTTTACAAAAAGGCAACAGAGAAGATGAAGGAATTGGAATAATCAAAGAAATAATGGAAGAGGATGTCCCACTTTATATTTAAAGTGCTTAAAAAGTGTTGAACAGATGAAAAAGACACCCACTTAGACACATGTTCGTGACACATCAGGACACCAAGGATAAAAAGAAGATCCTAAAAATTTCCAGAGAGGGAAAAAGGTCATCCGAAAAGGAACCAGATCAGACTTCTCCACAACCACATCGAATGCTACAAGAGAAAGGAGCAATGCCTGCCAAGGTCTGAGAAAACTCAGATTCAGTCTTGAATTGCATACTAAACCACAATATTAATCAGCCATGGGGGCAGAACCTAGACATTTTTAGATTCACAAGGGCTTAGAAATTCACCTCTCAGTTTTTTCTTTTTTAAAAGGTTATTTCTTTTTTATTTCTCAGTTATTTCTTTTTTAAACAGTTATTTGAGTGCATGCTCCAGCAACATGAGAAATCAAATCGAGAGAGAGGAAAACATCCAAGAAACAGTGGATTGAATTCAGAGGTGCAATGAAGAGAATCCCAGAATGATGAACATGAGGCAGTCCCACAGAATGAGTGCAGCTTGGGACAGGAAGACTTGGCGAGGTGTTCCTGGGAAAAAGGAGGTCCAAAAAATGAATAGTATGATGGAAACTGTGGAAAACCCAAGGACAAATAAAGGCAGAAATGCAAGAGAATGGAAAAGCAATCAGAACTGACAGGAAAAGGAAACAATTATTAGAAATAAATGAAAGGTAAGCTCTAGGAGAGCTCTCATGTTTCTAGCTGAGATAACTGCGTGAATGGTATGCGTCCTGGCTGTCATCATCACGTCCAACCTCATCACGGTTGGAGTAGGAGCCCAGGTGTGGGGTTTTCGTCCCTGATAAGCATTTCCATACCCACAAGTGGCATGGAGGTGAAGAAATACTGGACTTCAATGTACTGCTGCAAGCTTGGACAACGGGAGAGGGCTTCAGCAGGGACCACCAGAGAGAACAGCTTCTTCCCCCGTTTTCCTGGCCACACTTGGGTCTCTAGTATTATGTGGTGACAATAGAAGCCAATACTGATGGCAGTGGAATTTCATGCTGGCACTGGAATGGAGTCAAAACTAAGTTGATTTAAAACATAAAAAGAAGTGGTATTTCAGAGCATCTGACTTTGTGGGCTATGATTTAGTCTGCAAATCTATTGGGAACAAGGGCACATAGGAGAGAAAAGAGATAATGGTATAAGTGAGCTAAATACTCATCTCTTATATCAAGATGTCAGTTAATGATATCTAAAGCTGAGGAGCCAGAAATAAGGGCATATGCATATCACATGGAGATAACCTTCCGGAAGACTAAGTATAGAAACATTTAAGGTGTCCGCTTCTGGAGAGCGGGGCCAGAAGTGGGGCTAAGAGGGTAGGAAATGGTTTGCATTTATGTTTTATTTGTACATTTGTTTCGATCTTTAATATATATATATTATGTATATGTATGTAATATATATGTATTACTTCGAAAAATCTTTTAAAATGTGTGTTCTCTTCTGTCAGTCCTACTGTCTGGATTCCCTTGCTGCTGTGTAGTTGTTTAAATTGTCCTCATGTCTATCGTAAACCATCTTCTGGAAGAGGGTGAGGTAATAAATCAAATAATTAACCAGTCACGGACATCCACTCGTCCATTTGTTAAACCTTTTCCTCTTTTTCATTTCCAAGAGTGCTCTCTAGGACACAAGGGAGGAAGACCCTAGTTAGTGCTGTCGTTGTCTTGGTTGTGGGGTAACAGGAAGCAGAGGAGCCTTAATTTTTAGCATTTAGACTTCGGCTCTGAAGACTGCTATTGAAATGGGGTAAACTCTGATTACAGCTTTCTAAAGTGTACTGTTTTCCCTGAGCTAGAGAACGGTCTTCTGAATTAGTATCAGTAAAATGCTTTTCAGTGGGATCTCTGACACCAGAAGTCGCCACTGACGCCAATGTAATTACCATCCCTGGACATAGCCTTGCCAGGCAGCATAGATAATCACCTACAACCACAGGCTGATGATTAGCCAGTCAGTCAACTGGCATTGATTGCTCACTGGGCGGTCCTGTAGGGGTGACAGGGAGAAGACTCTGCAGTGACCTTTCCTTAAGGCACTCCAAACAACGAGGGCTGAGGGTGCAGGGGGAGAAGAAAAGCAGATACTCACATGCACCACAGGACAGAAAGAAATAAACACATCATTCTCAGTTACACAGAGAGGGCCCTGTACATCCAAGTTGGAGTGGAATAAAAATGGTCTCTTCCCCATCTGGCCCATGTTGACCTCTCTGGTTTTATGTGTGTTACCTCTTTTTGGTTTTGCCCCCTGCTCGCCAACTGGACCCAAACACCACTAGATATCCCTCTGTGTGCCTCCATGATAATTACATGCTGTTCCACTTGCCTGAAAGGCTGCTCTATCACTTAGCCTTTGTCAGGCTGTGAATTTTCCCAATCTGTTAAGAGTTAGTATAAACTTGACCTCTTCTATGGAACCTTTACTGAGTTACTCATTTTGAGGGCCTCCACTATACTCTGAATTAAAGTTCCAATCAGTTACAGTGCTAAAGGAATTTGTCTGTTTTCACGCTTGTTTCTCCAGCAGATTGTAAGCTTCATGAGAGGAGGGAATGGGTATATTATTCATTTCAGCAGAATTAAAATAGTTTATATGAAATACTTAGAACAGTGCCTGAATATAAGCATTATATAAGCATTATTATTATTATTACTGTCAAGTTTTATATTTAGGAGCCCTAGCATAATATCTTCACATGAAAGTGGCAGCTAAGCAAATGTTTCCTCCTTTGAATTCTTGGAACATTTCAAATAAGCTGAGTTTTGGAAATGAGGAGGTCACAGGTGTTTTTGGCAGTGGTCATGATTCCCATGTGAAAGTGAGGATGATTTCTTTAGATATTGGTAACTGAGAGCTGTGGATATCTTTGAAGAAGCAAAGGATGTAACAGGTGAATAAATTTAGTTTTGGAGGATATGAGGATATTCCAGATGATATGAAACTACTAAAAAACACTTGCTATTGGCTTTGAGACAGTACGCTCACCCTCAGAAAGATGGGCTTATTTGGAGAAACACCTAATGTAACTCAAGTAACTTTGTTTCCTTCAGCATTATCTGGAAATAGAAGGCAAATCAGTCAGACAGATGTTTCCATGCTCATCCTCCCTTGTTATCTGTATGTGTGATGTGCACGTGTGTGCTGCCATCTGGGTGAGCCTATCTGGGCACAGCAATGGATCATTAAGCTGTCTTTCCATATGGTGCATGTGTAGCATCTGAACCACGATTTCACAAGGTAGGTAATGCTTTAATTCATAGAGACGCTGAATGATCCCTAGGACGGTTGCCAGATCAGTATCTCTTTTGTTCTTTAAACACTATATGCATTTTGCAGTCTCACCACCTTTGTTCATGATTCCATTCAATCTTATATCATTGGTCCCATTTTCACTGTTTACACAATCCTGCCCAAGCCTACTTCCTCCAGAGAGTCTTCCCTGATCACTCCAGCTCATCAACATCTCTTCCTTCGCAAGACTTAGAGAGATTCATAGATTCTAACACTCATTTCTCCCACAGTTGCGTTCTATGCTGTGAAAACATTTGTCCTTTATCGCTATTTGAATGTGTATTGCTATTTAGCTGTTAAGTATGTTAGTCTTAGCTCCCTGAGTAGACTGTAGTATCTTTAACAGGAGCTTGTAAGTATGCCTCTCTGTAGTCTCTACCACAGTTAGCACAGTTTGATGAGTATATTTGGTACTCAATAGGTGTTTCCTTAGGAATGAATGGATAAATCTCCCAGGAATCCATTCAGAAAGATTTTCCTGGGATCCCCTTCACAAATGCTCATTTACTTTCCACTTTAGTTTGTCAGCACATGTTAAAGGATAAAAGATGCATATCTGAAACATAAATTTATATTGTAAAATGCTACAGTCTTCAAAGTCTGCATATACTTCATAGTATTTGTTAATATACTTTATAGTCTGGATGCAAGTTTAGGTTAGTTATCCTTGAGAAGAAAGCTACAAGACTCTAGAGCATTCAAATATTCTCATAAAAATTAATTATCACAATTTGATCAACCATAATTAAGGGAACATTTTATTGCTGTGAGCAGGTGGGTGTCCTTGAGTATGTTTCTTAAGGAAAGCACTAAATGCAATCTAGTTCCTTGGAAGTCCCATTGTACTCTGCCATTGGCATACACTACTGCGTGGCCATTAAACCTGAAAGGCTCAGTTCTTTGAGTGTACGTGCAGTTGATTAATCAAGGTCTGTGATGAGTAAGTGTGAATTACAGTGACATAACTTTCCGACATCCTTTAGAGTTATTCAACATAAGGTCACCGAGATAGGTGGGTTGTGGGTATTTCGGTGTTCCTAGCATAATTCATAGAAGCGTTTCCTTTGTATCCAGTGTATTAGGAGGGCAAGAGCAATGAGGCCTTTTGGCAATTTCTGTGTATCACTGTGCTGTCAGTAATTCCAAAGTGGCTTGCCAGCTAAATGGAACAGGCACCCTTGTCACCATCATGATTCATTGCCTACTGAAAGCACACAGCTAGCCTTAAGTAGCCTTAAGCTACTTCTCACCACAGCCCTGTGAACCAGGCAGCGCCATCTCCTGTTTGCATTTGGGAAACTGATGCCCGTGGAGGTTAAATGACTAACCCACAGTCTCATACCAAGTAGAAAGAGTCAAAGTATGAAAGCAATTCTGTAGCTTAGAGCACAGTTGTCTTTCCAATTCCTATTGAGCATAATGATTACAAATCTCAAACAAGCCCTCAATGTGGCCCTGTAATTCTACTCCGTTTTCCTTGTAAATTCTCTTTCCCACTTTTTGAAATTACTCTTTAATATCTTCTCTACCTTCAAATCTTCCACACCAATGTGTCATAATCTGCTAGAAAATATTAGAAACCATTGGAGGGAACATACCTCTATATTCTCATCATCTTATATACAAATCATTATAGTACCCATTATCTCTGTCTTCCCTCCTATTACAATAGGAATGTCCCCATCAAAGACAATTCTTCCATTTGTCTCTGGATCCCAACACCTCTCACTTTTATTCATTCAGTCAATCCCTCTTTCTTCTCCAATATCAATAGCTCCCTTTCTACCTAATCATTCAATTTAGTGGCCAAACGTGACTCCAGTCTCTCCTGTTTAAAAAATCCTCCCTTTGACACCCAAATCACTCTTTAGCTACTTGCTTATTTCTGTGTTCCCATGCTCAGCAAAACTTCTTTCAAGAGTAGTCTACTCTACCGCTTCTTCAATCCAATGCAATATGGCTTCTGTGCCTTTTATTCCACAGAACATGCTCTTGTCAAGTTCTCAGTGGTCTCTATGTTGTCAAATCCAGGGGTTACCTTTCTAGCCTCATCTCACTTGATCTCTGATCTTCCATCTATCCAACTGATCGCTTTTTTTGTGGGACAAGTTTTGGGGGAAAGATCATTCCACTTTTAGATACTTTGAGGGCTCAGTACAATATAGGAAGTAGAAGACGTTTGCCTTTGTTAGTATAAGTGGAGTCACCTAAGGTGAATGTGTGGAGTGAGAAGAGAAAAGGGAAAGGGCTGAACCCTAGGGAACAGGCAGAGGCAGGGGGAATCTACAAAGGAGCCAGAGGAGGGGTGGTTGCTGGGGCAGGAGATGCCAAGGAGGAAGAGTGGTCAGCAGAAACAAAGACCACAGAAATATGAAGTAAATAAGGCCTGGAAAGAGTGTATTGTATTTGGCATTAGTAGTTCATTAGTCACCGCTTAAAAATAATTTCAGGATGCTGACAGAGGCTAACTGTATTGAGGCCTGATTGTATTGAGTAGAAGGGGAAGCCAGGAAGTGTAGACATTTCTTATGAGAAGCTTGGCTGTGAATGGAAGAATAGTAAGCAGGAGAAGCATCTAGAGAAGACAAAGCATTGAGGGAGGGTTTTGAAAAAAAAAATCAGGTTATATCTGAGCTTGTTCAGAGATTGCAGAGAAAAAGGTTTACCCAATGTCACACCATTTATGCTAGAAGTGAAAGTAGAATTTATTTTGTCTCCCCCATTAATTGAGATAACATATATGTAAGAGTTTTAAAGACTATGAAGTATGATGAGAATTTAATATGGTATTTTCATTTCTGCTATATCATAACTACTTACCAGGAAGTAAGTGCATTACATTTTTTAAACTATATAACATTCCCTTCATCTCATTTCCCACCAAAAGAACCTCACTGCTATTCATTCAGCAGTTTTTAAATGATTGAACTGGTATGAATGGCCTTTTGTGTGCTTCCTTGTGAGGGATTTCTGAAGTAGGTGTTAGCCAACCTGCATGTTTCTGTTCACCTGTTCTGAGCTGACAATTGGATGGGTTATATAGCTAGGTAGCCCTGATGAATACCAAATGCTCAGCTCCTTCTTCATGGGGATGCCTCTTTCTGATTAAAAAAATGAGCAGTATAACTCCTGTCAAAGAAAAACTTGAGATATTTTAGATTCTAGGCCTCCTAAGTCTAAGATCTCCTTCAAAACTCTGGAAGGACAAAATTTATTCTTCCTGCCAGCCATCTAAACAGACATTGGCTTATAAACCCAAGATGTTCCACAATGCTTTGGATATGAATCTTAATCATTTTTGTTCAGTCTGACAGAAGGTAAAAGTTTAACCATCTGAAATTTAATTCTGTGGACTCAAGGGCAGAAATCAATGACCTGATATTCAGAAGCCTATGTTAATAATTCATTGCATTTTTCTCTCCTCCTAATATGCTTCTATAATTTATAAGTAGAGTCACGGGGCTCTTGCTTCTCAATACTCTTTTAGATCATACGCTCTTAAATGAAAGAATAGTTCCCAACATCTATGATGTGTATGGTACACACAGATTGGATTAGGAAGTCAGGGACATGTGAGCAATGACCTGTAAGATGTTGTTACTATGTCTCTCTAGCTTGAGTCTTCTTGTGGATAAGAATTTGTAGCCATTCATAATCATACTCATTACACCTTATAAAGGATTATACTCAAGGGCAAATCATATCTTCCATGAACATTGCTCCTGTTTAATGCAGTGTCTCTTGCATGCATGGAATGACTGTCACTCAGAAGGTCTCATGGTCTGAGGACAGACTTGACCTGGAGGTATACCTTTATTTTTATGACCCTGTGTGTAGCGGTAAGTTTCCTCAGTCCAGACTGCCTACTCTTTGCGTGAGGCAAGGTTTTTCTTCTCTCTTACCTCTCTTCTTGGTTCTCCTCTGAATCATCATTTCCCCCCCCAAGAACAAAAAATGCTTATGCTACTTTTGTTTGTCCAGAACCCATATTTTCTCAGTTCGCCCACATATGTTGCCCGAGCAACTCTTATTGTAAATGTTTTCCCTTTGGACTCAAATTGACCTGGGTTTGAATCATGAGTGCTTTGGGCCAGATATTTAGTCTCTCAATAACTAACTTCTGTCGTTTGTAAAACTGGAATAACACTATATACTTTATAACATTTGTGGGAGAGGGAAATACAATATATGGAAAAAAGTATATAACAAGTTCTTGATAAATAGTAGTTGTAATATTAAATGGGTTAAATTTTCTTTCCTTCCTATAAAATACTACTTATTTAATCATCTATTCCTTTGGGGTGTCTCTATCAGATAGATATCAACTATAAGGATGGCAAACGAATATTTCTTGTAGATGTGATTTATTTAGGGGCCAACAGAGGCTGCAAAGTAAAATGGAAAGAGTGCATGGCTAGAGAGGTAGGAAGATCTTGGTTCTGGCCTTGCTAGTTCTCCTATTAACTAGAAGTGTGACCATGTATATGATTATCCATGCATGCAAAACTATAAGCTATCAGGAAGATTGCATTTATCATTGATGAAAGAGTAATATCAGATCCTTTACACATTTTAAATTTCATGTAAACCTCAAGTAGATTGACTTTGATTCAATTAAGCAAATATCTACTGAGTAACCATTATGGACTGTGCCTGGCGATGTGAGGGATAATAAACGGAGAATGCATATGCACACGTTCTTATTGAGGACTGCTATTGGTTAGATTGTGTCCTTCCCGCAAATTCATACGTTGAAGTCTTAACCTCCCAGTACATCAGAATGTGACTTTATCTGAAGACAGGGTTTTTTTTGTTTGTTTTTGTTTTTTTTTTTTAAATTTTTTTAAATTTAACATCTTTATTGAAGTATAATTGCTTTACAATGGTGTGTTAGTTTCTGCTTTAAAACAAAGTGAATCAGTTATACGTATACATATGTTCCCATATCTCTTCCCTCTTGCATCTCCCTCCCTCCCACCCTCCCTATCCCACCCCTCTAGGTGGTCACAAAGCACCGAGCTGATCTCCCTGTGCTATGCGGCTGCTTCCCACTAGCTATCGATTTTACATTTGGTAGTGTATATATGTCCATGACGAAGACAGGGTTTTTACAGAGATAGTCTAGTTAAAATTAGGTCATTAGGGTGGACCTGAATGCAGTATGACTGGTGTCCTTACAAGAAGAGGAAATTTGGACACGGACACACACAGAGGGAAGACAACATGAAAATACGGGGAGAAGACAGCCATCTCCAAGCCAAGGAGAGAGGCACAGAACAGATGTTCCCCTCAGAGCTCTCACCCCAACCCTGTTGACACGTGCTGACAGCTCGGACTTCCAGCCTCAAGAACTGTGAGACAATATATCCCTGCAGTTTATGCTACCCAGTTTGTGGTGCTGTGTTATGGCAGCCCCAGCAAATTCATACAAGGACCAATTATGTGCTAGTGACTGGGAAAGTAACACTAAACCAGACATTGTTTTTTCTCTCAGGGGAAGAAGTTAGGTAAAGAAGCAGATAATTCAGCCCTGGATGATAAGCAGGGTGCCATGAGAGGCCACTGAAGAATACTTGAGCAATACCAAAGAATTCGTCTTAAAGGGTCCCCTTTAAGGAAGGAAACCCTGAGTCACATTTTGAAGTAAGAGTTACCCAGGCTAAAAATGAGTGCAAGAAGGTATTGTTCTGGGCAGAGAACAGTGTGCGCAAAGGCATGGATTTGTGAGCAAGTGAGGCACAATTGTAAGACTATAATAATTCAACACAGCCAGAGTTTAAAAGAGGTGAAAGGTGAAGCTAAGAGGTGGGCAGGGTCCAGATCAGTAGAGGAAGTCTCCACAGAGCGAGGAAGTCTCCACAGAGCAAGGAAGTCTCCACAGAGCAAGTAGAAAGACCAGGGTCTTAGGGAATGAGTCTTTCTTGAACAGGGAATCAGGAGGAGATAGGCTATGTTAGGTAGGAGGGAAATCACACAAAACAGGAAGGTATGTATTTGGCAGTGAGAGTTCTGGTCTTGGAAAAACAGAGGTCCTCTTGAGAAGTCGTGGGGAGGAGGTAGAAAAGTAAGGAGAAGTAAGATAAAGAGGTCCCTCAAAGGACCAGAAGTACGACAAACCGTGAGGGCTTGGCGGGCAGGGCCCACATCCTGTTCAGTGTCTGCAATCTAACAGGGGCTCTATATACATTTGCTGAGTGAACGAAGGGAGCAATGATGAAACAGTGTGGTTTTAGTGAATTGAGCGGGAACTTCTAAGTCAAAGCAGTTTAGTTTTAAATCTAAGTGCTGCTGGGGAATTTTAAAAACTTTTTGAGTCTCATTATCTTCGTTATTAGTAGGGGGGTACTAATACTTACGGATAGGGATATGGTGAGAATTACATGGGATAATTTATATGAAACTAAATAAGACTTAAAAAATGCCATCCGATCAATATTTATTGAGAAGCTACTTTACACCAGGCACTGTTCTAGGCTTTAGGAATACAAAGATAAATAAGACCCACTCTCTGTCTCTAAGGATCTCACTTTCTAGGGTGGAAGGCAGACATCTGAACAGATAACATAATTGCAATGAGATATAATAAGGCCTACCTTAGGGCTAAGAAAAGGCTGCCAGGAGTGCACAGAGAGGGGCAGTCAGGCAAGCAGATGACAGAATGGCATTAGGGAACACTTCCTGGAGGAAGGGACGCTTAAGCTCAATCATGAACAATGCTGCACAGTGAGGTGAAGAAGGAAGAGGAAGGAATTCCAAACAGAGGGAATAACAGGTTTCCTCTGCAGCTGTGTATTTCTAGTTCCTATGCCTGCACAGTTCCCTTGCTGAAAATACACTCCAGTCTGACTGAGAAGAGCAAAAACACCCTCTTTGCTCTTGTCAGACTCCTGAAGGCTGGATCTTGCTCTGAATTTCCTCAGTTATTGGCTGGGTTCTCTGTAAACCAAACAGGCTTTCAGGAACCTTGCTGGAGCCACCTGCCTGATTCCTTACTCGCTTTTTCCTTTCTTCCTTTCATTAAACAGCTACTGTGTCTACATGTGTAAGCCAGGGGTCGTACCTGGAGATATAGAGGATCAAAGCATATTCCTAACTCTCAAATCGTATTTCTAAATCAAGTGCAAGGTAGCAGCAAATGATGGCCTATTGACTAGATCTTCCTGTTTTTTTGTAAATAAAGTTATATTTGAACACACCCATTTATTTGTGTATTGTCTATGGTCACTTTCATGATACAATAGTAGTGTTGAATAGTTGCAACAGAGACCATATGTCTTTCAAAACCTAAAATATTTACTATCTGGCCCTTTATAGAAACAAGTTTGCTGAGCCCTGTTCTAGTGTTTGTGTGGGGTGGAGGTGGTGGGGTAGCTGGACAAGTAAACTGGTGATACGGCGCAGCAAGGTGGGGGAAGAAGGGCTCCTGACCCATACGTGGAAGGTCAGGGAAGAAGTGACAGTTAAAAGAAGTGACAACTAGGCTAAGAACTAGAGGGTAAAAGGAATTAAGAGGGGAAGGAAGATCATTCTCAGCAGAGACAACAGCATGTGCAAAGGCCAGGCAATGAAAGAAAAAAGCAGCTCCAGACAACAGTAAAGAGAGGAAATGATAACAGGTGAGGCTGGAAAATAAGTTGGGTCAGGCAGGTCATAAAGGTCATTTCCTGAATATGAAAGCCATATTAAGAATTGTGTAAGTATAATGTCCCTTAGGGAATTGAGAATCATTGAAAGATTTTAAGCAGAGTAGTGCTAAAGCAAATGTGTGCTTTAGAAAGATCACCTTGGAGTAATCACCCTGCAGTAACATTGAACACTTGTTGGACATTTATTCTATGCTAGGTCTGTGCTAAATGTGTGGTACACACACATGTATATGGAAATGTTTACTGAGTAGCTAGGCGGTATTGGATGCCCGGTAGAAAGAGCTGAAGAGTAGGGGCAGCTACGGATCTGTGAGAACCAACGATCTCCTGATGGATGGACAAGTTGAGCACCACCCACCTTTAGAGGCAGGAGGAGGATTAGGAGAATAGGAGTGACTGGAAAGGTCAGCGTATGTCACAGAACCCAAACAAACTTCAGTAAGGGAATAAATACCAACAGGGAGCAGACAGTGAAAATCAGACATTGAAAGAGGCCAAAGAGAAATGAAGTGAGAAAAGAAAGGGGTGGGGGTGGTAATTTATCAAGAAACAGGTTACAGCTGACTTAAAAGAGAACAAACTGAGTGGAAGGGCTGGGACGCAGGCTGGGTTACAGAAGTAAAGGACGTGACTGGAAATGAGACAACGGAGGTCATTGCCACTGTTTGAGAAATCTGTCCATTTCTCAAGCAATGAAAAATGATTGTGGCTGGATTTCTTAAAATTAGTCTGTAATTCAGCAGTTTTAGCAAGTTTTTTAATTCATGAAGTAAATTCCTCATCCCAGAGATCTGGTCATTTGATTCAATACTGGAGATCAAATTATGCAAATATGCTGCATGACTAAATTAAAGGCCATTTCATGTGAGCATTAGTTAGGGATGGTAGCTATAGTACTGAATTATTAGAAAATGGGGCAGCATATTTTAATGCTTAAATATGTAATCAGAGTAACTTGCAGGTGGAAGAAAAGGCTCTTTTGTCCTTCGTGTCACCAGATTAGAATTGTGGCTACTGTTTTTTCTGAAGGCCATTCATCCTTCTCAGATGGCCATGCCTGCACATGCCCTCATTTCTGAGTTTTCTGCCGCACAAGCAATCTTCCAAGGCTAATGAGAGCTACAAGAACAATTAATAGCTCTGCCAGCACCAGTATCGTACCCTGCATTTTTAAAGAGCTCAAAATATTAAATAACAAGCCCAAAGAACATTTCTCCTGGACCTCTCATTACATTGATTTTACAGGTGAGTAAACCGAATCATACAGAAGTGAGACAGTGGGCGCGAGAAGTCTTACTTCAGTTCTCTCTCACGCCGCTGCGAGGCTGTTGCCTGTTATACTTGTAATTAAGCTGTTGTCTAGATAAAGAATGACTCCCTCCTGGCTTTGACTGTTGGTTACCAACAGATTTTAAATGCCAGTAGTTGAAAAAGAAAAATATTTTTTTTCAAAAGTGGGTGTGTAACTACTGGCCTAAATGAGTTTAGAAAATTATAGCTGCACTTTCAATATAAAGCCACCTACTCAACTCAGAGCCTAGCCTGTTTCAGAAGGAAGGCGTAGGGAGTGTGACAGGTATATTTCTCTTACGCCTTTAAATCTCAGTAATTTTATAACATTTTCTTAAACAATATTTGAAACAGAAAAACATCATGGGGGTTATTAGTCTTACCCTTTAGAGACAATTTATTTTTCTGCTTCACAAGTTTAACTTCTTACTTGGATCATGATATGCTGCTAAGATACTCAAAAGGTCATTTTTATCAGGTCAACTGCAAATGGGGCTCTTATTACAGAAGAGTTATTTATAAGAGGAGAAAAGAAGTAAGTCTATTAGCATGTAAAATGTACCACAAAAATGAAAAAAAGTTTCAATTAAATACTAAGAGATCAATCTTGTTCAAATCTTTGGTTCAAATGGATGACTTCCTAGAGCTCTGTGACTCCACTTCAATGTCTAATAGGCAGTACTCACTTTGACCTTCACTAAGTTCTTTATGAATACTACCTACCCAAGTGTACAAAAATGCTAATTCACGTAGGGCTCCAGGTATTATTTTTATATCTTACTCTGTGCACATTTTGAACATTTTAACAGTGATCAAAGCACCCCAAGTCAACCTAGATGGCAATTGCTAGAAAACACAGGAGATGCTAAAAAAAATAAGTTGGTATAATTTCATTCTTCCCCCCTTTTGATTAGAGTTTACAAATATGATTGTTAGCCAGAACATGGTGAGGCTATGGGTCAGTTTTCCAAGTAATATAAACTTCTTAATACAGTCTTTGGACTACAAATCTACCATAACACTGCCAGTGTTTTGATGTTATTGGTATCTTTATTTTCCATTACTCCATGCTATGATAGATTTTACCTCTTCTATTGCCTACTGTAATTTGCTTCTGAAAAAACAATTGCTGGTAGGTAATATGCTGAAGGATGGTGATTATACAAAAGGATGAGGGGCAAGATCCCCATGATATAGTGTGTGTATACACGTGTGTGTGTGAGCACATGAAGGAATGTGTATGCAAATAATATGATATGTCTGAGAGCAATACTGTAACCTGCTTGAGGTCAAAGACAATATATTGTTTACTGTTATATCCCTAGTAATTAACACTGTCCTTAGCACATTGAAAATGTTTGAGTGTTTGTTGCATGAATGAAAGAAGGGTACTAACGCTCTATGTTCCCACTGGCAAAACAAGGCTTCCAGTTTAAAAATGAGGCCAGAGGTCCAACTACAATAATCTGCTGTGCATCCAGTTTTTATGGGGAGATTTCTATGTACACAACATTATGCTAGGAGTGTGAGAAAGGCAAGGAAATTGAATACACAGAACTTGGACTTGAAGAGCTTCCAGTCTAGTTGAGGAGACAAGATATATACAAGTGAAAGCTTAACTCCTAATTCTAGAGAGTGAATAATGGCATGCCAAATGTAATTTTTCATGCCAAATACAACCACTATATGAGATCAGAGAAAAGAGAGGCTGCTAAGGACTGGAGTCCTTAAGAAAAGCTATACAAACTAGGTAGAAATTGAGTTAGATCTTAGAGGATAAAAGACAGAGGGGAAGGAAAGGAAATAGCTGTGAGGGTTGAGGGAGAGTACAAATGAGCAGTCATCAAGACAAGAATAGAGATTAATAGTTTGAGACAAATTTTAGGAAGCAGTCATCAGACTAGGAAAAGACATGATGATAGAAACATATATAATAAGAAAGTAAATCATCATGGGCATTTTGTACAATAATCACTTCATACTTAAACTCCTTAGTGAAAAGAAAAAAGGTAATGTTGAAACAGACACATTCTATATGTTGCAAAGTTGGGGAAAACAGGTGGGATGTCAGAGGACCACGGTGGCATTCCCAGAGGCTAGTGAGTAGCAGGTAGACATGCCTAACTAGATGGGAGCTGATGATATATGACATCAGAGGGAATGAACAGGTAGAGTGGGGCTTGGATAAGTCTTTAGACAAAGGGTTTCTGTGTTGAAGTTTCAGACTTTTGATTGCAACATAGATCTGACTTTCCCAAAGTCTTAGGTGACCAGATGTACTTTTGTAGCTATTCTTTGTACCAATTTCTATTTATTTTACATTTTTAAGGCTACATAAATGTCAATACTGTGTACAAAACTATTCTGCAAACCATGACCAGTTACATAAAGAAAAAGTTTGGAATTCTGACTTTCAGATATTTTTTAAAAATTGACACATCAATAAAATTAAGAATAAGTGTTAAGAGCCCAAAGGAGAAGCAATGATTGATAAATATTTTAAAATAAATGGGGGGGGGGTCCTTCTTTTCTAACCATGCCTAAAAATTGATGTAAGAAATCTTTATTAAAGTTAATCATAGCCATGTGGATAAATCATCCATATATTGTGTTTATGTGTAAGAGAACATAGAACAGAGTTAACAAAAAAAATTTGTAAGGCTTTCAGTAAATACTTTGAAAGTTACTTATATGAACCCTTTGAAACTCATATTCATGAATGGAATATTGATTAAATGGAAAATTAACTCTTGAGAATGTTTCCTAAATAAAATATATCAATGCATGGATGTACTATGATATTTCAACCAACATTAATTATATCCTTTTGATGTCTCTACTGTCTTGTTCTAAAAAGCTAATAAGACCTGCACTTCATCATAGTTAATAGGAGTGTGGTGCTTGTTGCTTAGGCAACAGGATGAATAAATGCAGGTCAGAATGTGCTTCAAGAAAAACAAAAGCTAGAATATGATACTGAGTGCAGATTAAGCAGGTCCAACAGATTTTTTCACCACATTAATGAAATCTATTTCTTAAAGTTGGCTGATCATATTAGTGTACTTTAACTAAGTTCATAATTAAATAAATTAGATTATGGAGATCAATAATTTTTATAGAGATAGAAATTGATTTTTTTATGATACAAGTAGCAAATAAATGGTGTACAGCAGCATGTAAAGCGATGATTGATGACACTTTTATGATTTGCTTCATTTTCATAATTAACTCCTCTGAATGATAACTCAAATTTTTAAAGTTAATTCTGTTTCATGTAGTAAGTATTTGATTATTCTGAATTAACTATGTTTTCTTAATTTCTGAAAAATTATATACAATAATTGCAATTTAAAAAATAAAGACAATAATCTATGGAGAAGATCAGACCTTGGTTTTGTCACATATGTCCAGGATTTTTTGCCTCCTGGATACATTTTGGAGTGCTTATACATATTTCATTCATGAATGTTTTTTCCGATCTCCAAATGCTTATTAGAAATATGTTTGATTAACCTTTGCATTGGGCTTTCAAAAAGGGATTATATTTACTCAAAAGTGTTTAACATTCAGAGGAAAGTTATGCTGAATTAAAATTTTCCAAGCAGACAATCCAGAGAATCCAAAGACCTACCTAACTTCTCATGGGACCAGAATAAATTTGGACACAGGTTTGAGGAGTGGGAATGAGAGAGTCTTATTTCAAGTAGAGATAAGGAGAAAGAATAAAGACTTATCCAAATGCGCAGTAAATATAACGACAATGAGAAGACTTTCATTCTACTTGATAGTTCCTCTAATTCTTAGTGTCATCTGTTTAGTGTCCTAAGTCTGTCCTAATTCTGCTCAGTCTGTCCTGACTCTTAGAGCAATTGAAGCAATTTCACTTTTCCCCTATTTTAATACCCACAATATCTGTCTAATTTGTGACAGTATTCTTAAACATGAGAAAAATAACAGTAGCTGCAGGTCTCATTATAAAAACAGCTTCATAAAGAGTTCCATGGATACAATTACATAGAGCTCATATGTCTTACAACATTTATGCAGCTTTAAAAGAAAAAGCTCAGGGGGCACACATTTTT
Source organism: Balaenoptera borealis (assembly GCF_965194805.1). Taxonomy (NCBI): domain Eukaryota; kingdom Metazoa; phylum Chordata; class Mammalia; order Artiodactyla; family Balaenopteridae; genus Balaenoptera; species Balaenoptera borealis. Next base: position 83,925,447 of record NC_138870.1, read on the forward strand.
GGAGAAGCAGCAGAAGTTTAACAGTCTGAATAATTTTCAAAGCTACAATAGTCAAGTCAAGCTTGGAGAAAATAATCTCTAATGAAAATAAAAAGACATGCCTATCTCAGTACTGTGTTATCAATTTTGTTACTAATAGGCTTCAGGTGTCAGCCCCAGCATTTTGTTTAGAAATAGCTATTAATTGTTTCTGCAAGCCATTTTGTGCTACATGCCTATGTTATGTAGCTCTGTCTAAATTTAGGGATCAGTAATATGCGTGATGGGACCTTAAAAGCAAAGAAAGCTAATAAGGACTGTGACGTAGCTTAACAAGGGAAACTGATGAGCACTGGGGGAGGTATGTGAATGATCAGAAAGCTGTATTATGGGTCTGCACGTTTCCCCATCCTCCTTCCTCACCTATATTCCTCGCAGTGGGAAGTTTGCACATACCAGGTTTAGATTTCAGGCAGACCAGTATTCAGAAGTACATGAATGTACTTAGTCCATCATCCTCTCCTTCTAGATATTGACAGTTAATTGATGGAAGTGTTTGTTTTCTACATAAAGTAATAAACAATACCTCATTGCTCTTCAATCAGCCTGTGAAGTAAGTGAAAGCTGTCTATAATAGACCATTTGAATCAGTTTGCTAACGAACTAAAGGTCATCCACACAATTTAAACTGCTTATTGAACAATTATCAGGAAAAAAAATGATCTTCACACCGTAAACATAACAAATTGTCTAATTAATTACTAAACGCTGATGCGCAAGTGAAACAATATGTGTTAGGAATCTAGAATTAACTGAAGAGTTCTATAATCTAACTGGGTATTCTGAGATTACAAATCTATAAAAATCACACAAAGAATGACAGGGAGACTATAAATTTAATCTTCTTTCACTGCCTATAAATAGTACTCTCACCGGTTCATTCATATAATACACATGTATATGGATGCACATAGATCTCATTTTTCAGCAAGTGCCTATATGTTACACAGTAAGTTCAGTCCTAAGGGCATCCGATTTTCTAATGCGGTTACGTATATAAAATTGACCGGTTTTGGTGCAAATCAGGCTGCCTCTGAGCCGTGTAAGACACATAAGAAGCAAAGACAGACAAAAGGCAGCTCCGTGGCCACAGAAAGCGTCTTACCATAAACTGCACATTGTCAAATCCATTAGCCATCAGGTGGTTCTCGTACTGAGGTAGCCCAATGCTTTCCAACCATTGTCCCACTGTTTGGACAGGGCATCTGGGTCCTGTAAGAGGATGAAGAGGGAAGCGTTTAAGCAGGGAGTAGCCGTCCACGGGGTAATAGCGGTAGTCCTGGGCTGAGAGGTGGCATTGCCACATCATGCTCCTGGGAAAGTTGCTATCAAAGGAGCCCGCCAGCTTGACAGATTAATGTTCTCAGCGAGAGAGCAAAGTCAGAAGTAAAACATAGTTTGCCAGGCAGGCTGTGGAGTATGACTTGATCCTAGCTCCACATTTCTTACATATTAATCTTTACTACCGACCAGTACGTCACACAGCCCCCAAAACCAGGCAGCAGAAGAAGGCATATCAAGCTGTCAGCTTAGGCTGGTCTGCATTCTATGTGATTGTTGGAGTACTCCACAACGAGCAATGCACGGCCAGCAGCCAGAATTCTTTTTATCAAGTACTCCTACACTCATCAGTATGCAGCTCCATGCTCCTTGCTCCCCCTCGCTCGCTCCCCTTCATTACCCAGCCCAGGCTACACCTCGCATTTTCAATAATAGCCATCAGATAAGGCAGATTTTTTTTGTCTGCAAGCTGTAAGCCTGCTGCTGCTGCTTCCTCCTACACACCCATCCAACCGTCAATCTTGAATGATGAGAGCAGTCAAAACAAATGCAGAAAATAGCAAGATTCAAAAGCAAACCAAAGTGCTTAAATCTGAATTGAATCTTCATACTGGTTATACGTTACCGAGCTATTTGTTGTGGAATTTTACGTTTCAAAAGAAACACCAGGAAATGCAAAGCTTTAACTATAGCTTATAGGGGAGCTCCCGACAGGTTCCCTTTTTGCTCGTCTTTCCTTTCCTTCCCTTTCTTTTTTTTTAAATGCAGCACAGATAAATGTTTCTGATCTAAAGCTTTACAGTGTTTGGAGAACAATTATTCTCTTTCTTTACCTTGCTGTATCAAAATGAACCACTCTGAGGAATTTTTTTTCTTCTTGAATTGCTGCAAAATACAGAAACTGCATCGCAATCTTGAAGTCAAGATAATTCATTTCTCGTTTGCGAGGCTTCTTCCAAACAAAAATATTATTAGGCACAAGAAATCCTTTTCCTCTCTGATATTTATAACCCAGTCTACCAGGGTTGACATTCTAAATTAGCTACAGAGGTAACACTACTGGGTAGAATTTTTTATAAAAAAGAAGAACCCTAACCAAAAATAATTTAAGAATAACAGATGTAAATGTGTGAGTTTTACTGAATGGCAGACAGACTAATTTATTTAATAATTGAGAGAAACCAGAGATTAATAATAGAACCCATAGGAGTAGATCATGGAACGAATAGACTCTTACTTAAGATTGAGAGAGAACTTGCAGAGCGGTTAGTCTACCCTCTCTCTTAATGCAGGAATCCCTTGTCACAATGTTCCTGTAAGAATATCATCCAATTTAGGCTTGAATACTGCCTGTAACAGAGCTCTTACTACTTATTAAGAAGCCTCCATTTATTAGAAAGGTATTTTACTTCCTGGCTGACTCCTACTCACTCAATCCAGCTCTGCCTTTGGAGTCACACAGACTGGGAACACTGCCTTTAACACATAAAGTGTTTTAAAAATTAAAGATAACTCTCATCCCCCCAGAACAGTCCTGGCACATAGTAAGTGCTCAGCAAATATTTATTGAATAAACGAAACATGACTTTCCTTCTTTCCCCAAATCTTATCTTTCTGTTTCCTTTCTCTTTTGAAGAACATTGTCAACCTCCCTAGCACACAGACATTAAACTGCAAAACATCTTGCACTCCCTCTCTCACCGCTGACATCAGTTCCCAAGTTCCACTCATCCCTCATCGTAGTATCTCTTGCATCCATTTCCTTGATTCGAATTCCTCTTTCATATTTATGGAACTGACATCTAGTGTGATTTTGCTCTCTTAGTTCAGGCCCACCTGGTGTAATACAACTATGGCCTCTGTGTTCGTCTTCTTACCTCTGATTTTTTAAAATCTAGTTTATACGTGGATGTCGGAATAATCTCTTTAAGACAATTTTGATTATCACTCCTTATTTCGAAACTCTTGCATGGTTTCAACTGGCTTCAAATAAACTCCCAACTCCTTTGATGACATTTTGGGGTCTTCATGATTACTACAAATCCTCTAATTTTATTTCCGTTCCCCCAGTGCTCCAAGCATGTGGGATTACTGGCTGGTCTTTAATGGCAGCCTGTAACATACTTGGGTTTCTTTTATTATGTCCCCACATTTATGCCTCTTCTTTGGCTTTGGATCAGATGATATTTCCTTTATGAAACACTTTCTAGTCCCCCTAACAGGAATGTTTTAAGTGGCATTTACATACCGTCTATTATAACAAATATTTTTTGTCTAACATTATAGTTATTTGTGTACAAGATGTATTTCTTGAATGTAGGAATATGTCTTGCTAATATTAAAAGTAGTAAGGATTCTTTATGCACCTGCTAAACCAAATAATGTAATTTTCATTTCACAATCCAAGCTATATAAAATCTTCCTAGTTTCAGATTTAAATTTTTTCAAGTCTCTGAATTTTTTATTTAAAAGAAGATATCTAGGTTTTTAAATAGAAACGATTGGGTTCTAGATCTCTTAAGAAGGTCAAAAAGTTTGTAGCAGTTTAGGAATCTGTTTTAAGGAATTCAGGTTGTTCAATATTACCTATATGAGAAGTTGATAGCAAGACACTATTTGTCCTTGGCCAGCTCTAAAGCTGGTACACGGTAGAGTTAAAAGGTAGGCATCAATTACAGCCTCTCCTAGGGTCACATCCACATTGTTCCTCCTGATCATTTTAAGCTATGGATAAGTTACACAAAGATCGAGCAAACATGACAATAATTTTTTGGTTTGGTAAAGCATATGCTGATTGGCCAGCTCCTCAAATCTCATCTCATCTCCTAAGATGCAAACCAGGGACCAAGTACCTAGAAGAGTGCTACACACATTCTAGGCATTAACTTGCCTTTGTTAAATGAATGAACACATGACATTGGAAATGGCTTTCATGAGATTTTCATTTCTTAAAAGAAAGAGAGAGAGAAGGAGAGAGAGAGAGAGTGAGAGTGAGAATGAGAGTATGAGAGAGAGAGAGAGAGAGAGAGAGAGCTTATTTCAAGGTCCAGGCTGCTGTACAGAAACAGCTCAGAGAGAATACTGGTTACTAATCACTTTACAAATCTTTATATAGACTGACTGAATTGTATTCTTTTAACTATTCAATCATTCAATTTCAACTCAGTAATTCTCATATGTTGGTGAAAGGTTTTAATGCAGTGGGGAAGTAAATTGGGAGAAACTGGGGTAGGGGGAGGTGGTGAGGGAGAGGAAGGAAGAAGAATGAGACCTTGAATCATGCTGTTTCTGGTTCTGTTAAAGTATTTTCTCATGAGCCAAACCACTGAAAGAACCCTTGTTTGGGTCTGAAGATCACTTTTTAAATAGTGTTTACATATATTTCTTACTTTACTTGTAATACTTTCTTGGAGTCTTAAAATTCTTAAGCATGACATCACATTATTGGGCAGGCCTCTTTATTCAACTAGAACTTCTTTAAGTTCCAAAAGGGAGATAAGAGGAGGGAAAGAAGAACTAACAGTTCTTACTCAGGGCTACTATGTTCCAGGCAGTGTGGTGTGGATTATTAGCCCCACTTACAGGTAAGGAAACTGAAGTTCAGTGTATGTGATGAAACCAGGAATTTCTTTTGCATAGTCTTTTAAAAAATAATTCTGGGGGTTCCACTTCCAGAATGGCAAGGTGAGGAGCTCCATGGACCTTCTCCCCAGCCAAACAAACATAACTGGCAAAAATTGTATAAATAAAAAACAAAACCACCATTTAAAGTCTCTGGAAATTGTCCTAAGAACATACAGAGGATGAAGAAAGATTTATTCAAGAAAATCTACTAAAACTTGGTAAGAACAGAGAGAGTCTATGGCACTTGAGCCATGACTTGTTCCCTCCCATCCTTCCTTCCCTAGCTCAGCTTGAAAGAAGCTCCACTCTGGGTGGGTGTGCCCAAGAGGATGGGCTCCTCTCTCCTCACAGCCCATCCAAGGGATATGGTATCTTATCTAAAGGGGCAGGCCAGCAGCATTTCTAATACCCTCCAACTTCAAGTTATAGAAGTTAAATTCCTGGTGAATACAGCTGAGAGGTCAAGCGCTCCCTTTGTCCATGCAGCCTCTATTCACAAAGTGGAAGCTCTATCCTACTTGTGGGAGGCCAAGAATAGTGAGGCCCTGATTGCCCTCATTCCAGCTTGCTTGTAGGGCTGAGGTTGCATGTCCAGAAAGGCAGGCTGAGATGAGAAGACCAGGGGATACCATCCCTGCCCAGTGCCCACCATCCCTGCCCAGTGCCCAGAGCAGTGGCTCAAAGATTTTGCCAAAAGGTCCTTAAATACAGACAGCTCTATCTCAAGGAATTGATTTTATTTGAAATAGAGTATGAGGAAGTTCAAGCTTAAGGTGATTATTAAAAACAATGGAGATTTTGGGGTAAGCGATTAAAAGGAGGCATTAGGACAACAAGCTAAAGCTAAATGGTAGGCAGATAGTTTTAGAGAACAAGGGAAAGACATAGTTAAGAAATGCCCTCTTGGGGTAAGACCAAACTTCAAAGACTGGCCTCAAAAACTACTCCTGCCCAAATGTAATTGGAGCAGACTCTGGAGCAATTTGTATATAAGGGAATTGTCAAAAACAAGAGAGCATCCAGCTGGCAATTAGGGAAAGCTAATACCTGAGTGTGATACCAAATGAGGCAGACAGCTTAACAGAAAGATTAGGGAAAGATACAAAGAGGACTCTGCTATAATCATTATCATCCCCGGATGACTATGCACATGGTCAAGGCTCTACCCATGAATGAATAAATACCATGTAATATATCCATAAAATGGAATATTATTTGGCAATAAAAAGAAATAAAATGCTGATAGATACTACGACATGGATAAACCTTGAAAACGTGCTAAGTGAAAGAAGCCAGTCACAAAATACTGTATATTTTATGATTCCATTTATATGAAATATCCATAATAGGCAAATCTATAGAAACAAAATAGATTAGTGGTTGCCTCGCGATAGGGATGGGGAATTGGGAGTAAAAGGGGAATGACTGTTGATGGATATAGTGTTTCTTTTTGGGTGATAAAAATGTTTTAAAATTCACTGTGGTGATCATTGTACAACTCTGAATATACTACAAACTACTGAATTATACACTTTGGGTGAATTGAATGATACGTAAATTATATCTGTATAATTTACAGTTATTGAATAATAATAATAAAATAAAAATAATATAACAGTTCTTAAATTTTCTATAAATTTATAACAACACAAAACACACACATAATTGCATATCAAAATACATTGTTATTGTTTTATGTATTAGTATTTTTAGTGCTCTATTTTTTTTTCTTTTTCTATTTTTCTTGGTTACTCCTTCCCCCAGTCCCTCCAAACCATCTGTATCATCCATTCTCTCATCAAGGTAAATCATGTTAACAAACTAGTATGTATCTTCACATGTATTTATCCATTGCCGAATCACACACACACACACACACACCTCACAGCTATGTACAAATACATACGCATATATATATATATATATATATATACACACACACATGCATGAGAAGTATATGTAGGGGTATTTTTGGATATTGTTTCTTAAAAATAGAATCTTACCACACGTTTCTGAACTCTACTTTTCTCATTTGACAAAGCTTTATGAAATTCTAACAAGTAAATAAGCTCTAATTTGTTCTTCTAAATAGCTGCATAATAGTCCACACTGTGGATACACGATATTTTATTCAGTTCTTTGCCTGATATCTCTAGGCTCAACTTTTCATTTTCTTTTTTAAAAGTTCGTATTTTGAGATAATTGTATATTCATGCAGTTATAAGACACAGTAAGAAAGAGATTCTGTATAGACTCACCCAGTTTTCCCCAATGGTAACATCTTGTACAACGGTAGTATATCACAACCAGATAGTTGGCATTGATAAAATCCATTATTATTCATATTTCACCAGTTTTACATGCACTCATTTGTCTGTGTGTGTATATGTTTAGTTCTATGCAATTTTATCACATTGTGTGACCATCACTACAGTCAAGATAAAGACAGTACCACTACAAGGAACCCTTCTGCTATCTTTTCATAGCCATGGCCATCTCTCTCCCTGTCCACTCTTTAACCTCTGGCAACTACTAATCTGTTCTCCATCTCTATCATTTTGTCATTTCAAGAATATTATATGAATGGAATCATACAGTATATACCTTTGGGATTGGCTTTTTTTCATTTGGCATGATTCCCTTGAAATCCATAAAAATTATTCTGCTTGTCAATAGGTCATTCCTTTGACTGCTGAGGACTATTCCATGGTATTGGTGTACGATAGCTTGCTTAATGATTCAGCCATTGAAGGACATCTGAGTTGGTTCCAGTTTTTGGCTCTTATGAATAAAGCTGTTATAAACATTTTTGTATAGGTTTTTTATGTGAAAATAAGTTTACATTTCTCTGGGATAAATGACCTATAGCTAGCACCACACTTAACCATGAAAGACTGAATGCTTTCTTGCTATGTTCAGGAAACAAGGCAAGGATGTCCACTCTCATCACTTCTATCTAACATTGTACTGGAGGTTCTAGTCAGCACAATAAATCACAAAAAATAAATAACATGCATACAGGTTGGAAAGGAAGAAGTAAAACTGTTTATGTTCACATATGACATGATTATCTGTATATAAAATCTCATGAGATTCACATAAAAGCTACAGAATAAATGAGATTAACAAGATCAATAGGATATAAGATCAATAAGATATAAGATATAAGGACTATAAGATCAATATCGAAAATCATTTGTATTTCTATATACTAACAATAAACAATCAGAACTTGAAATAAAAAAATCACAATTTACAATAGCATCAAAAACATGAAATTCTAAGGAATGAACTGTCAAAAGACATGCCAGACTTGTACACTTAAAATTACAAAGCATTGCTGCAAGAAATCATATAGGACCTAAATAAATGGAAAGGTATACTGTGTTCATGAATTGGAGGACTCAAAATTGTTAACATGTTAGTTCTTCCCAAATCTATCTGTAGATTCAGTGTAATCCTAATAAGAATCCCAGGAGGAGTTTTGTTTTTTGGTTTTTTTGGTGGAAATTGTCAAGCTTCTCCTAAAATTCATACAGAAATGCAAAGGACCAAGAATGAACAAAATAACTTTGAAAAAGAATAATAAAGTTAGAGAAGGTCAATTCTTGACTCCAAGACTTACTATAAAGCTATGGTCATCAAGACAGTGGTGTATTGATTTAATACAGACATGCAGATCAATAGAACAGAATAAAGGGTTTAGAAATTGACATCATATAGAAGATCAATTTATTTTTGACAAAGGTGAAAAGGCAATTCTATGGAGAAAGGAGAGAATTTTCAATGAATAATGCTGGAACAGTTAGAGATCCATATGCAGAAAAACAGATTTCAATTCATATCTCATACCATATATAAAAATTAGCTAAAAATCATAGGCCTAAATATAAAATCTAAAACTATAAAACTTTTAGAAGAAAATTTAGGAAACTAATTTAGGAAAAATCTTGAACTTGGGTTAGGCAACACAAGCACAATTGTAAAAGAAAAACTGATCATTAGGATTCATGAAAAATTTTTTAAAAATTCCGTTCCTTGAAAGACACTGTTACAAGAATGAAAAGGCAAACTGCTGACTAGAAGAAAACATTTGCAAATTGCATGTGATAACAGACTTGTATTCAGAATATATAAAGAACTGTCAAAACTCAGTAATAAGGAAACAAACCAATTTTTATAATGGGCAAAAGATCTGAACAGAGATTTCACCAGAGAAGACATATGGATGGCAAATATGCGTGTGAAAAGATGTTCAGCATCATTAGATATTAGGAAATGCAAACCTATAATGAAAACCATAATGTGATACCACTTACTAGAATGTCTAAAATTTAAAAAGGCTGACCACACCAAGTGTTGACAATGATGTGAATCAACTGGAACTCTCACACACTGCTGGTGGGAATGTATAATGGCACAACCACTTTGGGAAATAGTCTGATAGTTTCTTAAAAAGTCAAATATACCTCTTCTACATGGCCCAGCTATTCTACTGTTGGGTACTTACCTAAGATAAATAAAAGCATATGCCATGCAGAGACTTGTATACGAATGTTTATAGCAGCCTTATTTGTAATAGCCTACAACTGGAAATAGCCTAAAAGTCCATCAACAGGTGAATAAACAAATTGTAGTACACCAGCACAATGTAATAATACTCAGCAATAAAAAGGAACAAATAGTTGTTGCATTCATCACACGGAATAAATGTCAAAATAATTTTCCAGAGTAAAAGAAACCAGACCCTCCAGAACAGTGTAGATTCTGTATGATTCCATTTACATAAAATTCTAGAGAATGCAAACTTACCTATACTGACAGAGAATAGATACCTGGGGGTGGAAAGAAGGGGAGTGAAAGGGATTATAAAGGAACATGAGGAAACTTTTGGAGGTGATGGATATTTATTGTCTTGATTGCGGTGATGGTTTCACAGGTGTATCTAATTGTTAAACATCATACTGTACACTTTAAATATGTGCAGTTTATTGTAGTTCAATTATACTTCAATAAACTTAGTTTTAAAAGTTTTTCAAAAGTAGGAAAAGGAAATAAAGAATGATAGGAGAAGAAAGTGACTCATCTTAAACAAAATTGTCAAGGAATGCCTCTGAAAAGGTGAAATTTGAACAGAGACTGGAATGTAGTGAAGGAACAAGCTGTCTGGTATTTAGGAAAAGAGAATTTGAGGCAGTGGGAAGAGTAAGTTCAAAGGCCAATATCCTACCCTATGTGGTAAGGGCATGATGATACTAACTCACTTTTGACATGTTCATAACTATTCTCATTGTATATTGTGTAGCTATTGAAGGCCTAGGCCACTGAAATAAATGTATGCTTACTCCAGGGTATGGTCTGAAAACTGTTATAACTGTATTAAATTAAGTCCATGATACCAGTTTAGGTCTCTAAAATTAATTTTTTCTTTTAAAAGTAGAAGGCAATTCATATTCTGATTAATTTCAGATAATTTCTTAATTAGGTTCTAGTTAATTGGGGAGGGCGTAGGATACTTCTTTTGATACTTTATTAATTCCTTCAGCATTGACTGATTTCTTCAACAAATATTTATAAAGTATCTCTTGTTCCTAGCATTTTGCTAGGCAGTGGGGATATAGCTTTGAACATCCCTGCACACATGTAATTTATAGGCCAGTGGAGAAAACTGGTTTACTACTTAGAAAATGTCAATTGAGATTAGAGGAATTAAAACCTAGAGACATGGCTTCTTATTGTGACTGTATAGAGAGGAGAATGAATTAGAGAAAACAGCTTAAGTGACTCCAGGTTCCATGAGCAAAAGAGAAACACTATCTGTTTCAATGAGGTGCCTCTAGGGTGAAATTGATGAAACAGTTAAGATGGGTAAAATGATTGGCAGAGGTGACTGTTATCAAATTTGTTAAACAGGAAAATGACATTTAGGAAGGGATAGAGGAGAGCCCCAGGACAAGAGTTAAAAAAAGAAACTGGCTAATCCCTAAAAAATGTAATAAATAGCTGTTTATCGTAGCACCAAGGTAACTGACATAAGGCAAATACTTTTCAAAGAATGTGAGTTTTTCCAGTGATCTAAACTATATATAAAGCAAGGGAGCTAATATTTATTACAGGTCAGGCCTTTCAAATATTATCTCATTATGCAAAATAATAGCAAACCTGCATTTACTACGGTCAGGTTCTAAATGGTCTATATGTATTAACTCATATTATTTTCATGACAACCCTGTGAAGTACTATTGTTATCACCTCTTTTATAGGGGAGAAAAATAAAATACAGAAAGGTCATATGTTGTTTAAAGCTGCACAGTTGGACCTAGAACCCTGGTAGCCTGGCTCTAGAGCCTAAGCTTTTAGCTACTACTCTATCCTGCTTCTCTGTTCCAGATGCACAGGGTACGAACCTTGCCCTTTTACAGGAGGGAGAATGTTTACCCAGACACATACCAGCAGGTTTGTTTTAAAAAGGGTTTCCCAGTTGTTCTGCTAATTCTCCTTCCCACCCTTCATCTTACATTTGTGATTCTTGGCTTCTGAAGTACAAAGCAATGAGAAGAAGCCGGAAGGAATACTGAGGGGTGGGAGAAGGGTGAATCCTATCACTTGGATATTTTTATTTCACCCTAACAAAGGGCTTTTCTGTGCTTCTGAGAGACTGCAGCTTCCGTATTGTTTCCACATGGGTGCTCAGCCTCTCCAGACTGAAATGCGTGGATGCCTGTGCTGTGTGTCTAGGAAGACGCTGCCTCCGTGAGAGGTAGTGCAGCACGGTGGTTAAGGGCCCAGACTCTGGAGTGGGTTTGCCTGGGTTTGAATCTTGGCTCTTCTCTATTATGTAAATATTTGCTTTTTCTATTCTTGGGATGGAGCATGTAGCAATATAAAGAGTACCTTTCTAGTGGGCAAGTTTCTGGGGCTTAGTTCCTCTTCAGTAAAGTGTGGGTGACACCTTACCCCACCTATCTTATGGTTTTGTTTGAAGCTAAAATTAAATAACATATGTGAAAAACCACTTTGAGCTACAAAGAGCTATTCAGATGCTAGGGCTGTATAATTATCTCTACTGTCAGTAGAACATATACTTGTGTTGTTCATTCAGTCTCTCAATCAGTGTCATCAGTGCTTTTCCTTGCCCAGTTCTCTTTGTTTCAAACAGACAAAAATGCGTGGGGCAAGCAGTCTGGACAAATAACAGAGGAAAGCTCATGGTACTGTGAAGTGATCAGAATCCCAAGTCCCATGATGTCATTAAGGGCTTGGTCTTGTCTAACACGCACCAATAGCCAGGTCTTTAGCATCAAGCAGTCTGCTCTTCACATTCATTTAAAGTAAAAAGAGAATAAAGAGGGGGGGCAAGGAATGGCAAGAAAGGATAATTCTTATTCCTAGCTTCATAGTTAACAAATGAGTCTATTAAGTTATTTATTCCAACATATTTAAAATAAAAACTGGTCATTTTTTAAGAGACTGGTAAAAGAGTCCACTAAACTTCTTAAGAAGCCAATGTCCACATTTGGGAGAGAAATTTGCACATTCAACAAATAACTATAGCGTTGGTTTCTATGTGAGCCTGCTCTTCTGTCTTTTATATCTTGTAATACAGGTGTAGGAGCTTGGAGTGAACAGTGCTAATTCCTATAGGATAGTGTAACAAAGATCCTAATGATTTTATTCTAAACTAAAAAGTATCAATATCTCACTTTTCCAATCCTAAATATCCTCTGAGCTAAGAACTATAAACTACATATCTATTTTCCTAATGGAGAAAAATTGACAATGGAAATTAGCAGGAAGAGAGATGATGCAATAAGAAAAATGCTTCTTCCACTGATAAAAGGACAGCCATTCTGAAATGCAAAAACAGAAATGCAAAGCAGAGGTAGCAGACAACAGACAAAGCTAAAGGATTAGTTATTTCAGGAAATGTGGAATGTTGTGGGTCAACAGAGTTCTGGATCATAAAGCCAAGATTCAAACAGGAAAATTCTCCAAGATCATGCTTTGGTGTTTAAATGCTAAGGGAAGTCAGGAGCTCAGATTCAATTTTCCCTAAGGCCTTGAATTTATTTTGAACTAAAAACTTCATGGAGCACTTAAGAAATACCAGCCTTTACAAAACAGATCTGACAACTTCTGCTCTGGGGTATGGTCTAAAATAGGAAATGAAATTTAAGCCTAAAATGCTAAAATCTTCTGGCAGACAACAAAAAATATATAGGCCATACCTGATCAGAAAAAAATTGTAATTCCTTTGATTTCATTCTCGTTTTTCCCTTCTTTTAAGGCTTACTAGCAAATGTTTGAATCTTCTCTGAGAAGCTGTATACAGCCTTAAGTCATTGAGGGCCTCCTATGTGCCAGTCATTGTTTCAGGACCAGGGAGGAAAGGGAACTTGTTCTGCCCTCAAGGATCTTATAGTCTAGTGGGGAGAAAATTACCATGCAGGATGATGAATGCTATAATGGAGATGTGTACAAGATACTTAAAATGTAGAAGGAAGGCAAGGATGCTTAAATTGGCTTGGGTAGAGAGTTTACAGAAGAGTCCATTTGATCTGTGACTCGAAGATTTAATAGGAGTTTGAGAGGCAAATAAAAAGATGACTGTGATAGTTAATTTATGTGTCAACTTGAATGAGCTAAGAGCTACCCAGAGAGCTGGTAAATGACTAGTTCTGGATGTGCCTGTGAGGCTGTTTCCTGAGGAGTTTAGTATTTGAATCTGTAGACTGAGTAAAGATCAACCTCACAAATGTGTGTGGGCATCATCCAATCCATTAAAGGTCTATTAGAACAAAACGAGTAAAGCAGATTTACTCTCTGCTTGAGCTGGGACATTCATCTCCTCCTGTACTTCAGCACTGGTGCTCCTGATTCCTGGGCCTTTGGATTCAGACTGAATTACACCACAGGCTTTCCTGGTCTCCAGTTTGCAGATATCAGATTGTGGAACTCAGTCTCCAAAATCGTGTGAGCCAATTCCTATAATAAATATCCTCTTATACATGTCCATCTATACTTCCTATTCATTCTGTTTCTCTGGAGAACCCTGACTAATATAATGGTGTTCCAGGCAGAGGGACTAGTATGAGGGTTACAAATGATTTAATTTGAGTAAAAAAATGATTTAAATGATTCATTATTACTGGAATTTGAAGGTTATATGTGCATGTCTGGGGAGGGTAATGCCGTAGGAGACAGGGCAAGGTAGGTGGGTAGGAGACAGATAATCAAGGAACTTGTACGCCAAGAAAAAGAGTAACTATTTTCTTTCTCAAGAACAGAGAGATATTTGCCATTTGCAACAACATGGATGGACTTGGAGGGCATTATGCCAAGTGAAATAAGCCAGCCAGAGACAAACACTGTATGATGTCACTTATGTGTGGAATCTATAAAATACAACAAGGTAGTGAGTATATTAAAAAAGAAACAGACTCCCAGATATAGAGGACAAACTAGTGCTTACCAGTAAGGAGAGGGAAGTGGGGGAGGAGCAATGGAGGAGTAGGGGATTAAGAGGTACAAATTATTGTATATAAAATAAGCTACAATGATATATTGTACAACACAGGGAATATAGCCAATATTTTATAATAACTATAAATTGAATATAACCTTTGAAAATTGTGAATCGCTATATTGTACACCTGTAACATATAATATTGTATATCAAATACACTTCAATAAAATGAGAATAAAAGAAAAATAAGAACAGAGAGATATAATCAAATTTTTGTTATACAAACATCATCTGGGAGGATGTGAGAGACAGCATAATGCCCAGAAGAAACTGGAAGTAGGGAGATACAGGAAATCTGTAAACCCTTCCTCTTATAGAACAAATAGACAAAATAACCCAAGTAAATATAGCGGACAGTCTCTAAGCAGAGGGGATTCCAGATATCCTCAGTCTCTTAGAACCTTCCAAAGTAAGCTCTGGTTGAAGAGCTGACTGCATTTCCTGTGAAAGAAATTTAGCTTGCCATGCCTCAACTGCAGAAGTTAACACAAGGGGTTGATTCTTCCCATAGAGAAGATTTTGTCTAATTGGTTCAAACTTAGCTTGATAGTCATGGCAAATGAACAACCTTTGATTGCCAGAAAGACAATACCAAAATTCCAAGTGTTCTGTGTATGCATTACAAAGTGGTGAAAAGGAAATTAATCTATGATTATTTTTTAAAGATGAATGCTGTGAAGATTAAAAGAATTAATAAATATGGACAGTACTTAGAAGAGTACTTGGCATACAGCATGCACTGAACAATTATAAGTAAAAATAATAAAAACCATTTGCTGTAATAATAAATATTAGCTATATATTATTAGCTATAATGGTAAATATTTACCTATAATAAACAGAATACATACAACAATGTTATTAATAATAATATATGTTATTAATAATAATTATTAATGTTATTAATAATAATAATGTTATTAATAATTGGTCTGAGTCATAAACAAATTTCAAAAAATCAACTTGGTGAGTCAGTCAAGTACTGTCTAAAATCCATGAAATCCATTTTTGAAATAATTCACTAAGAAACTGTGGGTCAGACTTAACACTCGTTGCTCTTTAACAGATGCACTGTGATTAAGTATGAACAAAGATAAGACACCAAATTCATTCAATCATCTTAGCCTGACAATTTAAATTGTTCTGAAATCTCATGGGCAGGGTAAATACCTTCTGTGACAGAGACTTGTTTACTTTCTTGGTAAAGACAACTGATAAATCTCTGATTTCTATAAAACAGAAACCCTCTGCCTCCAAATATTTTCAACCTCAAGGTTAATGCTTATTTCCATTTTCCACTAAAATCTTGAAGATTCAGGGCTAAAGACTTGGTTTTGCTTCATTTTTCCCATCAACCATAAAATGTTTCTTTAGGTAAAGTGGGATGAGTTTTGAGAGAATCTGGACCTCAAACTTGTGTGTAATCCTTCACACCTAAGACAATCTCAGCAACTTCAAATACAAAAAATTTAATCTACTTCATATTGAAGCTTTGGCTGAAAATTACAATATAAACCCAAAGTTTTAAAAAGGAATAGAACCATCTTATAAATGTTGAATTAACAGACCAAAACCTCTTTATACTATTTTATAAACATGTAGTTAGGTAATTTAAAATAAGTTGAGATTCATAATGACTCAAAGTCATGAAGGTAGAAAAAGTGCTTTCTTTTCTGTTTTCTATACAACTCAGAGCCCAATGTGGGAATCTGTCATGGACAGTTGTATTCACCATGCAGTATCTGTCCTTTTCTTCTGAAAATGACCCCAATTTTCTTGGGTCTCTTACCCCCTCACTCACTCTCAGTTCCTGTGCTTTGGAAAGAATTTCTTGCATATCATCTTCAGGGATGAATATACTCCTCTAAACTGCTGTGGTAGGTGGCTTGTAAGCTGGCCCCACTGATTACTGTTTCCTGGTATGAATAGCTTTAAGCAATTGGCCCTCCCCTTGAGTAACTTGCTTCTAACAAAGGGAATGCCTCAACATCATGAGGATTTCACTTCCATGATTAGAATACAAAGATTCTGTCTTCCACCTTACTAGGAGACCCTCTCCCTTGCTGGCTTTGATGAAGCACGTTGCTATGTTGAGGCCCATGGCAAAGAATTTAGGAAAACTGCTGGCCAACAGCCAGCAAGGAAATGAGGCCCTCAGGCAAACAGCCCAAAAGGAACTGAATCCTGCAGATAATCATGTAAGTGAGCTTGGAAGTGGATTCTTCCTCAGTTGCGCCTTCAGGTGAGCCCCCTGCCCTGGCCAACACATAGACTGAAGCTTTGTGAGAAAGCCTAAAGAAGAACCCGGGTAAGCCATGTCCAGACTCCTGACCACAGAAACTATGAGATAAAAAAAGGCGTGTTGTTTTAAGGGGCTAAATTTTATAGTAATTTGTTATGCAGCAATAGACAGCTAATACATCTGGCCACTTATGCTCTCCTGACCAGGGTATTTCATTCAGGGTTGAGCACATGGCCCAATTCACAACAATAAAAGTTAAACTCAAAACAAGAGGTTTTTGTTAATCCACCTTCCCCCTGCTACACACACAGGGCATTGTGAGGATATAGGCTTGGTGGTGTTGGCATTCTTACGAGAGAGACTTTGGAACCTGAGGAAGAAGCCAGCGTGGAGGAGAACAGAGCTGAGAAAGGGAAAGAGGCCGGGTCCTAATGTACTCTTTTGAGACCTCAGGATCAAGCTGCACCTGAAACTTGAGTTTCCCTTAGAGTTTTGGATATATCCCTTACATATTTTTCAAATATAAAAAATCTGTTTTATACTTTGAAAAAATACCTTTTTGCTTAAGCCAGTTTGAGCTCTAAGATCCAAGATACATCATAAAACAGCAATTTCATTTCTTGCTTTTGGCCTTGTAAACAATATTTTACTCTCTGTATAACATAGGGATTAGTTATTGATAGATCTAAAAAAATTGGTGGTCAGTGAAGGAAGTCTTTACCCCAGCACCTCTTGATTCTAAAATAAATTTTTTTTAAAGATTTATTTATTATTTATTTATTTTATTTATTTTATTTATTTTTAGCTGCACTCGGTCTTAGCTGCAGCATGTGGGATCTTTCGTTGCGGCATGCAGGCTCTTCGTTGTGGTGCATGAGCTTCTCTCTAGATGTGGCGTGCAAGTTTTCTCTTCTCTAGTTGTGGTGCACAGGCTCCAGGGCACATGGGCTCTGTAGTTTGCAGCATGCGAGCTCAGTAGTTGTGGCGTGCGGACTTACTTTTCCCATGGCATGTGGGATCTTAGTTCCCTGACCAGGGATCAAACCTGTGTCCCCTGCATTGCAAGGTGGATTCTTTACCACTGGACCACCAGTGAAGTTCCTAAAATAAATTTTTGAAAATAAAATACTGGGACTTCCCTGGCAGTCCAGTGGCTAAGACTTCGCCTTCCAATGCAGGGGGTGCAGATTCAATCCCTGGTTGGGGAGTTAGGATCCCACATGCCTTGCAGCCAAAAAAACAAAACATAAAAAAACAGAAGCAATATTGTAACAAATTCAATAAAGACTTTAGAAATGGTCCACATCAAAAAAATCTTAAAAAAAAAATAAAAAATAAAATAGTAAGATCAACTCAGTAGCATTTATATGGCTAGCTGATATTAGAAAGAGCAACACTGACACTGCTTTGTGTCACTACCTTGCTATAGTCACCGTGTATTTTGGTTTAAAAAATAATATACAGATAACATTTTCCAACATGTGACTTTCTACTGTGTCCACAGGATACTCTACTCTATGTTGGATTATTCTAGCAGTCAAATAACATCTTTAAGGTCCATGGATAGTTAGCAAAGTCTGCCCAGATTCTACTATAGTTGTATTAATATGTGAAAACATCCTTCCTGTTTTTATGATCACAGCCTGAAATTTTACATGAATGTATCTATGTTTTCAATCTCAATGTATATATTTTGTTTAATGAATTTTTGTTTCTTTCATGGATAGACTATAGCATTGTATCTTGAGCTTCTATTTTCTTCTCTATTGGGTTTGACAAATGTGGGCTTCTGCTGTGGATTATATCAAACACGGTTTAATTGAAAATAACTATGTACTCATAGTTCACCCAATGGGTCGCAGATAAGTAACTTAGGACCATCCATGTAATAATACAACAATATTTTTGTAGTTTTAGATGTGCTTTGAGTAAAATAGTGGGAACAAAAGTTTATGACATCCTATCAAGGCCAAGTGCTAGTTCAACTGTACATCCAAAACCAGGTATCTCTTTGACTCATTCCCAATCCTCTGAACTATCCACGACTAAATTCATATCAGGATAATAAAAATAATGCTTTTGCATGACAAAGAATACCAAATATAAAAACAATATAGGAAAAGAGGTTAGCAATAATATAATAAACCTTAGGTTGTAGCATTCATTTATAGGAACCACAGTGATCCTCAAATCAAATACATGTTATGAGTTAACTAAATGTGGTGATAAAAAATAGGTTTATTGAGACTGTATGCTTAATCTCAGTAGAGCTGTCCATTTTAACTTGTTACATACTCTAGAATAGAATCGTGCATTCTCCTTCTTCCTTTCCTTGATTTTAATAGCATTTTGTAAGTAGAGGGTGGTTTAGGCCCATGTAATATGAGCTCTGGCAACTTTTCTAAGTTTAAGAAGTAAAGAGCAAACTCCTATGTGACCATGGGCAAAACATCTCTATGGGTCCCTTTCCTCACTTATAAAATTAGGAGAATCTATATAATGAGTATTTACCTTATAGGGTTTTTAAGAGTTTAAATGAGATAATACTTAGAATAGTGCTTAGCTTATGATAAATCCTCAATAAATGTTAACGGCCATTATTGCTATTATATTACCACTATGACTATTGTTACCATAGGCATCATCATCATTATATGGCTTTCAAGGGTCTCCATTATTGGGCTTACTCTTCCCCAACTTCATTCATATTCCCTTCCCTCCATATTAAGGAAATGCCTTCTTATACTCGTTACCTGCTTCATGCCTTCTTGAGCCCTGTTTTTGCTCATGCTACTACATGTTGTATCCTGTGGCTACCTCATCCTCATTTTCAGCATCCTCATGGCTTTATTTTATTAGTCCTTCATTGTTCTTCCATGTCCTCCACAGGACCTTCTGGGGTACTCCCAGTAGGAATAATTTCTTCTTCCTATAAACTCCCACAGAACATCACTGGTGTCTCTTACATGGCAGTTTTCATTTTTGATGTTGTGTGATACTTATGTATGTATATGTCTTATATTTCACCAGACTTTAAACACCTAAATGATGCAAGCCATGTCTTATCATCTCTTTGTCACAACAGTACCTAGTAGAGTGTTTCTTTTATTTGCTTCACGAAAGAACGACTGGAAGAATAAAGTTAGAACTGAATCTCTTCTGCCACTTACTAGCTACTTAGCCATCCTGAGCCTTAGGTTCCTTTTCTTGAAGATAAGAGTTAAAAATTATGCTTATATCACAGGATTGTTCTGTGGTTAAATGGAAATAATTCATGTAAAGTGCTAGGCATAGAAGTTGGTACATACTTTTCAATACACATACATTTTATAAAGTGGACAACTGTAGAGTGCTCAGCAGTTATAATGTACAGCGATCGTGTTTATAATAAAAAACCATCAAATATAAGAAAAAGAGTAATAGAGCATGTAGTAGTGACCTGATGGTTTTGGTCCAACAACTACGTCAGAATGGGATGAGTGACACGTAATGTAGCCATAGCATCACTAAGACCGCGGATTTAGGGCTTCCCTGGTGGCGCAGTGGTTGAGAATCTGCCTGCCAATGCAGGGGACATGGGTTCGAGCCCTGGTCTGGGAAGATCCCACATGCCGCGGAGCAACTGAGCCCGTGAGCCACAGCTACTGAGCCTGCGCATCTGGAGCCTGTGCTCTGCAACAAGACAGGCCGCGACAGTGAGAGGCCCACGCACCGAGATGAAGAGTGGCCCCCGCTCGCCGCAACTAGAGAAAGCCCTTGCACAGAAACGAAGACCCAACACAGCCAGAAAAATAAATAAATAAATAAATAAATAAATAAAGTTAAAAAAAAAAAAAGACTGCGGATTTAGAAAGAATGAGGTCATTGACTTTGATTCTCCATAAGGGCCCTAGATATTTATGCCATTTAAAAATATGTACAATAAAACCAGAGCTCAAAAATAATATATAGAAGGCTCTCTGGTATATGTTAAGCCTCAAAGAAATGAATACAGTGAACTGAAACTTTGACATTTTATCACAAAGATGGCAAAGCTCAGTGGTGATAATATCTGGAAAGAGTATTGATAATGTTAATTGTTTTATATATTTTAAAATTGGTTTGTGTTCTATAGGGAGCCAAAGAGAATGTTATAATAACATAAGGTCATAACAATGGTAGGAATTTTATGGTTAAAAATGCTAAAATGATTTGAAAATTTACTTCTATGATTTCCCTACTATCTTTGAAGTGTTTTGGGGGGTTTCAATAAGTCAGTAAGATATATACATTATCTAGTGAGAATCTATTTGTTTCTCTAGGCCGTTAAGCTGTTGGCAGCACAGTATTCAATTATCTATGACTTGCTCTGATTAACAAATTTGTATTGTCTGGAAGATAAGTTCAGTCCTATTCAATACATTATTAAAGTTATATTATCTGCTCCTAAAAACCAGAGTTGAGTGCAGAATTATTTCTTTCTTTGGCATTTTACAAATATAAATGGGCTCATTTCCAGTAACAAAAGATTACCACTGCACAAGGCATGCTAGAAAGGAGTGCTCGTAATATCACATTTTAAATAATTGGAAATGTATTTAAATATATTTTACCCAAACTAAAGTGTGACATAAACCATCTGTGTATAATATAAAATTGCATCTGCTTAAATTCTATGGCTACAGATTATAGTGACTATTATGTAAAAAATTACCAAATTATTTTAATAGTTTTATTATTATTAAAAAGCTTTCTGTCTTTAGTATTCAATATAATAAATAGAATTTGGGTGCAATATATTGAAAAGTTTTTACATGCTATTTTACATAGCAATTGAAATTTACTACCTCACTCTTCTAGTATTGAAAGCTAGAAATTTTGGAACTAACTCTTACTCTTCCCTGTCTTTCATGTCTTAGATAATCTGTCATCAAATTCTGATCTGTCTTCCTAGTTCTTCAGATTTGACTTTTCCTTTTATTCTCATTGTTTACCTTATACCTGGAATAAATTATAAATCTCTTTAATATGTTTAATATGTGTACATAAGAGTTGTAGATATTCAGTACATAATAGATGAAAGAATTACTCATCTGATTTTCTTCTTGGTCTCTCTATTCAGCCACTGAATCTCTGGGAAACCAGCGTAAGAAGACAGATTTTCATTTATTATTCATTTCAGGCTCTATATGTGATATAATCATTTTAAAGGTAAGTTTAACCAGAATATGTCTATTCATGGGAATATTTCTTATTTATACCTATTTGAAGACTAAGGTACATTTGAAATTGATGTCTGTATTGTATAAACATAAATACATGTATTTGTATAACATAAAGCAAGTCCTCAATAAATATTATTTTAACAAATCAATGAATAAGTGAGTGAATTTTATACTCAACATGAATGAGTTTAGGCCATTTCCTAGAGGTCTCAAGTGGCCCATCAGTGTGCTAGGTGCTAGAAATTCAGCAGTGAAGACAAACCTCCACTCCTTCCTTCACACAGCTTACAGTTATGGCACTACCTTTAGTTTAAACAGGGATTTAATTGTTTTAAAAATAGAGTTTCATATTGAGAGAAGCCATTTTTTAAATAACAGATTATTGAACTCATAAAAGAGCTTTTAAAACATTTGGCATGATTTGATCAATAAATAAATTTCAAGGAACAAAATATAAAGAAGTGGAGTATGAACTTATATATCAAAAGAGTCTTAAGAAACCTATCAACCAATTGCAATATAATTTACATTGGTAGCAAGCTGATTCAACAAACAAAAGGTTAAAAAATAAACAGAGAATTGGGGACATTTAAACATCAAATGGATCATGAATATTATGGAATTATTGTTTGATCTTTATTTAGATGTGGTAATGATATTTTGGTCTTATTTTTAAGACCTTATCTTTCAGAGTTATACATGAAATATTAACAGATGAGATAATATAAGTCTAAGATTTTCTTCAAATGATCCCAGGTGTATATAAGAGTGAATGCTTGGTATGGAGGAAAACAAGATTGGTCCTCTGTTGATAGGTTTTAAAGCTAGGTGATGGGTACATGAGTGTTCTGAATACTATTCTCTTTATTTTTGTATACGTTTGAAATTTTACATAATAAAAAAAGTGTTTTAAGTCATGTTGGTAGAACTATAGGAGAAAGTTTGAAAACATAATTTTGATCTTTTAGGAAAAAAAGTGGCATGGGATAAAATACTGTCATACCTTGTTCCCTAAATGCTTTAACTGATGCATTTTATTTAAATATTTGTACTATATATTACTGAATTCCCAGTTAGCTAAGACAACAAATTAAATGGTGGAGTCATGATCTGTATTTTGCCAAGAATTTTAATTTTACTGATTTTATTGACTGTATGCTCCTCCTAGATAGGGCATTTAGTCAGACAAGTTACAGAACTCCAATAACATAATAAAAATGTTAGTTTCCTTGTATATATAAATCTCTTCTGAATATCTACCTTTTTGGTGATTTTGAACATCAACTTCTTTTACTTTTTTCTTTTTTTTTTTTTAGCCTGTGCTATGAGGGATCTTAGTCCCCAGACCAGGGATCAAACCCATGCCCCCTACAGTGGAAGCTTGGAGTCTTAACCACTGGACCACCAGGGAAGTCCTGAACATGAACTTCTAATAGCTGAATGCCATGAGATCAAACACTGATTTGGTCAAAAATGCTGTTTTTGATTAGATCAAGCAAAACACTTCCCAAAGTGCAGCAGCAGCACAACTTGTTATATTTGCAATAAGAAAATATTGGCAAGGACTATAAAAGTTTTTTAAGAAAGAACTTCACAAGGAGATGAAGTACAAATGGAAATGCCACAGAAAGTGGAATGTAGGGCAAATTCCTGAGGAGATCATAGAGAAATAGCAAAAGCTTGTAGGAGTTGGGTCAAAAAAGCTCAGTAGGAAACAGGATGCCACATCTAAGGGACATAAAAGGAAACAGAAAAAAGAATTCTTTTACTATTTCAGGAACAAAAGAAAGCTAAATGACACACTTTGCTCCTTCAGTAGAGGGAAAGAGAAAGCCAATGGCTCATGATAGTAAAAATGCACAGGCAATTGGTAATTAAAAAAAATTCTCCTTAAAATAAAGCTGAACTCGAAGTAGAATTACTAGTGTATTGATTGTGAGGTACAAATTTAAGGTGCAAAAGGGAAAATATTTTTAAAAGTTATTCTAATACTATTATGATCTTGTAATTTATATTCAAAGATATCTAAAGAATTGACCATCACATATGATGGAATATTATGCAGCCAATAAAAGTCACATTTTCAAGGATACTAATATTAAGTGATAAATGCAGAATCACATATTGTCTGGAAGGGAATGATCAAACTGTTAACAGTAGTATTGCTACATGGTTATTGGTAATTTTCATTTTCTTTATTATTTGTACATTTGTTGGATATTCTACAGTGAAAATTATTTACTTTTATAATTAAATATAACAGTAAAAATATTGTTTAAAGCACCAACTCTTCAATCTCCTACAGTTCAACCCCTACTAGCCCATTTAAATAACTCTTGTGAAGGTTGTCAATTATCAGCTCTTTGCCAAACCATAAGAATGCTTTTTGCTTTTATTTTCTGGTTCTCTGTAACATTTGACATTGTTGACCACCCCATAGTAAAATTCTCTGCTTCCTTGGCCTGGCTGTTCTAATTCAACCACACGTCAGCCATCACCTGGAAGATCGTGATGGCTCTCTGTCTTTACCACAATCCATTCTGTATGTTGCCACCAGGGCAAACCTGATCACATCACTCCATTGCTTTCATCCTTTCAAAGACTCAAAGACTTCTCATAGCACATAAGGTGAGTTACTCAGGACTTTCTCAATTGCAAGTGACCTACTGAATAGAAAAGGACAGTTTCAGGTCCAGGAATTTAAATAAGTCCTCAGATGTCTCTTCCTTGCTTCTGTTTTCTCTTATAGTTGCATCTCTTATAAGCAGATGAGCTTCTCTCAGAGATTCGGATGATAGGGCAGTGCCATGGATAATTTCAGATTTTTATATCATCCTGGCTAGCAACTTCAAGGCCAAAAGGGATACCTTCTCTTTCATTATTTATGAAGTCCAAGGCAAAGTCTCTGAATAATACGTCAGAGAATAGTATGTTTACACCTTAGATTAATTACAAAGGCCAAGAGGGCAGGCCCATGAAACAGGTCCAATCCTGTGGACAGAGGGATAATATATATGATTGGCAGCCTGATCAATGTGGAATGCCCAAGGGGAAATTCTTTAAAGGAAAACAGGAACACTGTTAATAAGAGAAGGGGTGAGGAATACTGTGAAGATGAAAAAACAAATATCCCTTATACAAGGTAATATCCAGTCTCCCTAGCCTAGCACTCTTGAACTTTCTTGGACTGGCTTCTGCTTATTTTTCTAGCCTAATCTTTTGCCATTTACTCCCAAGAAGTCTACAATCGAACCATGCTGAACTTTCTGCTCTTTTCTGAGTAGGCTGTGTTAGGCAGAATAGTGGCCCCCAAAGATGTCCACACCCTAATTCTTGGAACCTGTGAATGTTATCTTACAGAAAAAAGGTATGCTGCAGATGTGATTAAGGTTAAAGACCTTGAGATGGGGAGATTATCTTGGATTATCAAGGTTGGCCCAATCTAATCATATGCGTTCTAAAATGCAGAGAACCTTTCTCAGATTCGGAGAACCAGAGAGATGGCAGTGTGAGAAGAACTTGACCCACTGTTGCTGGCTTGAAGACTAGGGAAGAGGGCTACAAACCAAAGAATGTAGGTGGCCTCTAGAAGTCTCTAGAAGGAAAAGGCAAGGAAATGGGTTCTTCCCTAGAGCCTCCAGAAAGTAATGCAGTCCTACTGACATTTTGATTTTAGCCCAGTGAGACTTGTGTCAGACTTAGGACCTATCATAGAACTGAAAGATAGTATACCTGTATTGTTTAAGCCCCATGTCTATGGTAACTTGTTACAGCAGTGATAGGAAACTAATACATTAGGCATGTTATTTCATACTTTTGTAGAGGAGGAAAAAGTTTTCCTTGACTCTCTTAGGGTCACTGGCTAGGTCTGAAAATTAAACTGACAAAGACAGATTAATAGGAGAAAGGCATAAAGGTTTATTTAATATTAGTTTTATGTGACACAGGGGCTTTCAGAAGGAAATGAAGACCCAAAGAAATGGTCATTTTATGCACAGTTATGGAGGAATATGATAGATTAAGGAGCATGAGGTAATTGTAGTAACTTGGGGAAACTTAGCAAGGGCTATTTATTAGGATTCTTTTCAGCATCCCTTTGTCTTTGTAGATAAAGGGGCTCCTTTCCTCTGGGTATAGGGAGGACACCTCTCACATGAGGATCTTGTAACCTATTTCAGGGAAGATGGCTGAGGAGAGGGGGTCAAAGTGACCTTCTTGTTTCTGTTGTTTTCTCAAACTCCTTCAGCTTAAAATATGCAATATGCTAAGGTGCCATATTTTGGAGTAGCATGTCCTGAACTCTTGCTTTGCATATTCTGGCCATTTCACGTAAAATATCTTCCCTACTGACCCTCCCCACTCACCCAGTCTGTTTGGTGAATGCCTACCGTTGTTCAAAATATAACTCAGATGTTAGCTCCTCTCTGAAGCCTTCTTTAGTATCAGCCCCAGGAAGATGTGAGTACTTCTTTCCTTCGGCCGCACAACATTCTCTGCATTATTCTGCTATAGTATTTAACACACTATATCCTATTCCCCAATGTAAACCACAGGTCAAACAATGTTAGAAGCATAATACATTTTAATAACTGTTGGTGAATGCATGAAAAGTTACTGCACTGATTACTCATTTTGAAATTTAAATAGGAAGGAGAAAGAGTTGGAAACTGTAAAATGTTCAGCATATTGCAAAAAGAGAAAATGAATATAACATTATATATTTAACTTCTATCATCATAAAAATGCTGGAAATCAATCAATAGTGGAAAATTTTTCAAATACATTGAAGATAGCAGACACATTTTTATTACAGGAAAATCTTGTCTTAATTACTTAATATAATCTCCTATGTCAGTAACTGAACTAATAAATTTGGGGGGTAAGAAATTGGTTATAATCAATCTTTCTTGACATAGCAAGGTTTTAGATTGAATTATAAACATCAATAAACTTGGAAAATATGGTATTTTTCCTAATGGCATTAATTAATATCTAATGTTATCACCTAGAATCTGGCCAATACATTTATGTAAAGCCAGCCTGCGAGATGGTCCCCAAAGGATTCTTGCCTCCTGAAATTCACTCTCTTGAGTAGTCCCCTTCCATACTGAATAGGGCTATCCTATGTGATAAATAGGACTTTGTAAAAGGAACAATGTATGACTTCTGAGGCTAGATCATAAATGATATTGCTGCTTCCACCTTACTCTCTTGAATTGCTCATTCTGGGGAAAGACAGACAGACAGTGCTGTGAGGACACTCAAGCAGTCCTGTGGAGGAGCCAATTAGAGAAGAACTGAGGTCTCCCAGCAACAAGTAGCACCAAAATGCCAGCTGTTTAAGTGAGCCACTTTGGAATCAGGTCCCCAGTCAAACTCGAAGATAATTGTGTCCCTGGTCCATTTCTTGATTGCAAGCTCACAAGAGATCCTGAACAGTAATTACTCAGCTAAGTTGCTCTCAAATTCCTGACCCACAGAAACTGTGAGAGATAATAAGTCTATTGTTGTTTTAAGTCATTAAGTTTTGGGGTAGTTTTTTATGCAGCAATAGGTAACTAGCATACCACTTGCAGAATAGAACATATAGACAAAATTCACCATTTTTGGTGAATAAAGTACTTCCTCATGTTAGCCATGAATTAAAAAAAAAGAAAAAGGTATTATCCTTTCACCATCAGCCTTAGCCTTACAAACCATTAAACTGGAGAGTTTCAAAGCAGAAGGAAGATAACCTTAGAGCACTCTGTTTCTTTTGGATTTTATACTAAAAAAAAAATGCAGTACCAGTCTTGATATTCCACTGCCAGTTCTCAGTGATCAGTGACCAGTGGTGAAAATGGATCACTTCCTCCAGATTCTTTTCTACCATTGGAGCATGTGAATTTGGATGGTGTAGTGGTTAATTTTATGTGTCAACTTGACCACAAGGTGCCCAGGCATTACTCAGATTGAACATTATTTTGGGTGTGTCTGTGAGGGTGTTTCCGGGTGAGATTAATATTTGAGGGAAGACTGAGTAAAGCATATTTTCCTCTTTTATGTGGGTGGGCCTCATCCAATAAACTGAAGACCTGAGTAGAACAAAAAGGCTAAATAAGAGAGAACTTCTCCTGCCTGACTGTTGAACTGGGACATTGGTCTTTTCTGATCTTCAGAATCAGACAGAAACATTGGCTTTTTTTGGGTCTTGAACCTGCTGGGTTTTGGACTCAGACTGGAACTACACATCAGCGCTCCTGGGTCTCCAGCTTGCCAGCTGCAGATCTTTGGACTTGTCAGCCTCTATAGTTGTGCGAGCCAATTCCTTATAATAAATTTGTCTATCTATCTATATAATCTAACTACCTATCTATCTATCTATTATCTATTTATTCTACTCTACTATATCTATATTATATACATTACATATTATAATATAGAATAATAAATATATATTAATATGTGATATACATATAGGATATGTATATATATGTATAAATCCTATTGGTTCTGTTTCTCTGGAGAATGCTGACTCACACAGGTGGTGAGATTCATAATGTGACTTCAGAAAAACGAGAAAGAAATGACACACTGTAAGTTTTCCTCTTGATAAGGTTCAGGAAAGAAATAGAACTTTGGGGCTTTTCTGTTTTCCTGAAGAAAAAATGAGAAGGCATAAAAGCTACCTTCCATCTTTCAGGTCTGATCTTCCTGTGGCTCGTCATATTTTTCCTATTTTAGAGAATCTGTGGATGGACACACACTCAGTATGTCTCTATAATTACTGCTTCAAGTGTGACCATTGCAGAACAAATGGCTTGATGTCATCTCATCTAAAGCTTCAGGGAGAATGTTTTAGGCAGGGAGAAGAGAATGATGAAGAAGGGCAAAGGAAGAGCAACCTAGGCCTAACTGTGTGGAGACAGAAAGTGATGAATTGGTTCAGGCACAGATCAGAACTGCCCCTTGGCTGTTGAGTTAACACAGACACACTCTGGTAAATGCCCTAAAGAAGATGAATTAAATGAAACACTTTAGTTCTAAAGGAAGTATTTCCTGCAAAAGAGTAAGATGGGGTACAAATAAAAGAAAAAGACCTTCATTCTACCTTAACTTACTCAATTCTGAGAAAGTAACACATTATAGTTGAAATGCTTTCTGCTCATAAGGTAAATTTTGAATCAGATAAGATATTAATGATTCTGATAAACTTTTTCACATGAATCTATAAATACTTAGCCCAAGTTATTATTGGTACCACTGTTTACAAGTCAGTTAGAGTATTTTTGCAGACTTGCTATAATACTGCTTCGGTTTAGATAGAATGACTAAATGTTTGTCATTGGTGTCCTGAAATTTAATAGTAGAGCTGTGTAGCAGAGTTCAGTCTTTCTAAGCAGGAATGGCAAAGTGGTTTCAAATTATTATTTTTTTGCCATCTTATGACTGCTGGTATGTAATTAGTACTTTAATTTTAAAGTATAAGTATCTATTTATCAGGCTGCAGAAGTAAAATTTTTCCCCTTGCTCTATGCATAGGTAGGGAAGCTACTGAGTGACCTCTGCAGGGATGGTAGCAGGAGTTCATGGGGTGCAGCCAAGACCTAGTGTTATCTCTTCCCCTTGTCTAAATTCAGAGAA
Organism: Balaenoptera borealis; assembly: GCF_965194805.1. Lineage (NCBI taxonomy): Eukaryota > Metazoa > Chordata > Mammalia > Artiodactyla > Balaenopteridae > Balaenoptera > Balaenoptera borealis. Next base: position 83,954,986 of record NC_138870.1, read on the forward strand.
ACTAGACAATAAAAAAGGTCAGATTTTACTACATTAGAGTGTAGATTCTAGGCAGTTCTTAGGATTAGGCAATAAATGTGAGCTCTACAAGGGCAGAAACTTTGCTGTTTTTCTTTCCTGATCAAACCTAAGCACCTATGCACTTAATGAGTATTTCTTGAATGTATGAAGGAGCTAGGAAATGCTCAAAAGAAAACATAGTCAAGTGAAGAAATGGCACCTATGGAAGTCAAGACTCACTAACTCTGGGAATTGCTACTTGGCCCCTGTTCTGGACTAGGTTTTGATTTTTATAGCAACAGTACACTTAATTGGAATCACCTCTAGCTTACGGCTTTAATCTTGGATCTACAGACTCCAAGAAGTAGGGTCAAGCCTTGGGTGGTCAGTAAAGACCCCAAAATGATATGCAAAATTTTTTATGCAATCATACATTTTTCTGAGATTTCTTAGCTTTCATCAGAATCTCAAAAGAATCTGTAACCCATAAAAAGTTAAGAGCTACTGCTCAACAGAGAAATTTAGAAGAGGACAGCCTCTCTGAAAGAGCCATTTGAGAAGACATCTGAGAGGAAGTTGAGCTGTGGGTCTGCCTAGAGGAAGAGTGTTGTAGGCACTGGGAGCAACATATTAAAGGCCCAATGTGGTGGTGAGGTTGGTATGTTTGAAGAACGATAAGAAGGCCTTTGTCATGGAGCAGAGTTAGGAAAGGGAGAGTGGTAGAAAATGAGTAGGAAAGGTAGTTGGGAGCCAGATCATGCAGGATCTTATAAGTGACTGTAAGAATTTTATCATTTTCTGACTATAAGAAGATGTTATTGATTAAAGAACATGGTCAGGGAGGCAGAATAAGTATTCACAATCTGTGACAGTGACAGGCTGTCTTTGAAACGTTATTTCCTGGGTAGGACAAAAAGAAAAACTAGGAACTCTGAAGATATAGTCAAATATCTCATGAGCACCAAATAACTACTCTTAAGGTAGATGTGTTTGAAAATGACTAATAAGGAACCTACTGTGTTATTATTTAAGCTATCAGGATGGGTATTGATTTAGTTCTTTAAAGAAAGCTTCTTATTTCTGGAGAGTTGAATGAATTTATATTTCCCAGAGACCCAGTTCTTAGAAAGGGAGTTATTTTGGTGTATGGCAATACTTAGGTATTTTCACTTAGGTGATCTTTCAGGTATACAGGGAATTTGCATAATAAATTTTGCATGTATATATCTCCTCTCTCCTTTGTTGCAAAGGAAGTCAAGTAATAAATATTATTCCTCAGTAAAGGGTTCAACAAAAGAAAACAAATATTTACAATAGTGATCTGTGATAAGGAGAGGAGGATGAGAAGGCTTAACCTACAGTTTATGCCAAAATTTTTTATCTGGAGGAAATAACGGGAGGGGCTATTTCTAATCACTCAATAAATAGGTACTTATTAAGGGTTATTATATAAAATGAAAACTGCTAAGTGTAATAGGAAGGTTGTAAAATTTGGACCTCATTTATTCATTCATTTATTATTCTTTCATTCAAATCGACTAATACCTATCATGTACATACCTACATGTACCAGGTACTGTGCTAGGAGCCGAAAATAAAAGAAAAAGTTTTAATTACAACTACAAATAATTAAGAGTCTAGTAAGAATTCAACAGAGTAAAAGTGGCTTCTAATTCTAAATAAAAATAGGGTCAGCATATGTCTTCACAATAGACTGTTCATCTCTGGCTGCTCTTTGGAGTTTCTCTTCTCCCTTTCTGCTTTGACTTTGCTTTTAATCAACAGAACTGTCAGCATAAGTGGATATATCAGATGGCAATCCAACTGGACAAATGCCTAATTCTCATGGTCAGTTTAGATAAGTGCTTTCAGTTCCCTTCTGCTCATCCTCTGAAAGTGCTGCAGAGCTCACTTCAGTATTTTCCATCCATAATCCCTTTGTGGTCTTTAGATGTGTGCACACACTGGCTACTTCATGGAAAGCCCTACCTCTCTATTCATAGAGAAAGGTTATGTGATTTAAATGATGCTTAGCTCTCATTTCAGTACTTGGACATCAGGCAATTAATTAATTCTTGCTTTTGCATTTGGAAAGATTCCACTCCATACTGAATCCTCAGCAGGACAAAGTTCTTATCTTATTAACACATCGGTAGATTAAAATGGTAATGGGAGGGTAATAATCTCTCCAGCCCACAGACACCTCTCAGACCACTAAGTGTCTACCGTAGTCATATGACTTTGTAAATACATTTTGGTTTCAGTTACCTATTGCTGTGTAACAAACAATCCCAAATCTTAGAGGATTAAAACAACAAACATTTTATTTTGTTCTGATATTGCAATATGGGCTGGGCTCAGCCAAGCAGTTCTTCCACTGAGCTTGCGGGAGGTCATTGGTGTAGATATATTCAGCTGGTGGTGCTGCTGGGGGATGCTGGGACAGTTGTGCCTTCCTGTCTTCATGTTGTCTCAGGCTTCTGACTCTCTATATACACTGTCTCCTCTCCATATTATCTTTCTGCAGGCTGATGGCTTTCTTTACAAGGCACCTCAACGTTGTCAAGAATCCCAGGACTTATTAAGTCTTAGCCCCAGAACTAAAATGCATTATTTCTAACAAATTCTGTTAGGGATGGAGATTCACAGGGCCAACCCAGATTCAAGGTGAGGAAACCACACAGGGGTGTGAATATTCAGAGGCACGGTTCTATGGAGGCCTCTAATAACTATAATAACTATAACTACCTTGAATCGAGTGATCTGCAAACCTGTATTAGACACTCAGGTTGAAAAGGAACTTTAGCATGGTAGGGGTGAGCTACTTAGGAAGAGTAAAGGGTACTAGTCCTTCATGATCAGGGTCCTAACTGTTCTGTACTTCATCATTCCAACAATGCTTAATTTTTAGAAGTCATCTTGCCTTTAATCATGCTGGTCCCTTTGTCTGGGACAGCTTTTCCGCACTTTTGACATCTGGCACAGGCTCTCCTCCCATGAGTTCCAGCTCAGGATTCGCCTCCTTCAGGAAGCCTTGCTTGATGCTCTCACATTCTCTTAGGTCATCACTTCCAAGCTTCTAGAATATATTCTGCATTAATCTCTTTTACAGACCTTACCACATTGCATTAAAATGTCTGGGAATTTCTTTCATGAGTTTGTTTCCTCAGATAGACTGTGAATACTCTGAAGGTGGGGGCTGAGTCTTATTAACATGATTCCTGTCACTCCATAAGTACCCAGTAGCAACATGTTAAAACACAATTGAAACCATAGGAGTGGGTATCCAGAATAATGCAATGCAAATAGATATTGGATGGTTGATTGAATAAATCTATTTCTCTTAGTTACTGGGTAAGAGATATAAACTCTGATTTCCGACCTGGTGAATTTTCAGTAAGCTTCATAAACATTTCAATTCCTAGCTTGGAAAGAAGAAGCAATATGCCTTGGGCATAACTTTTCAAGAAATATCGATGTTTAACAGCATAAATCTTTCAGGTGGGGGCAGATGGCTAAAAATAAATCCATACCATTCTGAAGAGGCTGGCTAAAATTCTGAGTGCATGCATTCATGCTACCAAACACAAAACTATTCTCTTGCTTCTACAAAACAGAATAAAACCTGTAGGAAACCAAATTACTTTGCTAAGTGTGACAAATCCAAACGGCTACAGAGCAAGAAATAACATAAATCAATGGGTCTCTGGGAAAACACCAGGAGTTATTTTGAGGTAAGTGAAATCCAGCCTTCATCCTAAAACCACACTGCATTCCCATAGATCAAGTTTTTAATTTCATGCTATATGGAAAGTGATTTATGCACAATGATTTCAACTACTTGAAAGCCCTAAATAAAGGTGAAAGTAACAGGGTGCTACTCAAGCATATGCCTGCATCACTGGCCTCTCTTCCTTTAAGTACTTTGTGGTGAGCTGTATGCCTGTATTTGACAATTTCCCCCAAAAAACTTAAAAGCAGATGCTGCAGGGGTTTGGATTACCAGGTGACTCACAGTGCTCGAATCTGATATGCCGTTGCTAAGGCAATGAAACGTCATAAACATTATTTTCCAGCTACCGTCTTTTTCCTGTTTTCAGAATCTGTTGTTCTAAAAGGAAGGGATACAGTGGCAAGAACTCTTGATGACGAAGCAGAAGAGTTGGGTTCTAAGTATGGCTCTGCAACTCCTTAGCCATGTGATGCTGGACAAGTCGTCTGACCTCTATGGGTTTATAAGATTCCTCACTAATAAAATATCACTGGAGAGAAAAATAAAAATCTAGATGTCTGCTGTTTTTTCCTCTAAGAATATGTGATTTTCCACAATCCATGGCTGTGGTACCTTTTATAACTGAGGTTTTACTTTAGAACTTTAATATTTTAAATCATGCTGACAACCTGGATTATTAGGAGCTTCTGGCTGGTACCATTGGGTAGATGAAGCCCAGCCTTCCAATCTTGGCCCGTGAAGAAATAACATACAAAAAACTGAATCAGCAGTCAGGAGGTCACAGACTAATTGCTTAAATTAACTGGCTTTCAGTTTCCTCATCTGTCAAATGAAGGGTTGGGTTTGATAATCTAAAGTCCTTCCACCTGTGAACAGTCTCCACCATGAGTCTTAGGGCCTATTTCCCCTCATTTTAAGAGATGAGTAATTAAAGCCCTGAGACTGTGTGTGTGTGATTTGTCTGAGGCTCCACAGCTGTTTAGGGGTGGAAACTTCTAGCAGGCAGAGGACAACCTCAAAATGTTAGATCCTGTTAGTTTCAGGGGATCCACTAGCACAACAATAACATAATAAAACCACAGCTATTCATGTTAATTTAATATTTACTACAGGCCAAGTACTTCATTAAGTAATAATTACATGCATTATTTCTTTGGATCCTCACATGAATTCTACAAAGTGGGCGACTGCCACCCCCAAATTGTAGATGTAGGCCGGAGTAATTAAATAACTTGCCAGGTTCACATTGCTAGTAGCAATGTTAGAGGCAAAGCTATATCCAGGCCATTCTGACTTTAAAATCTATTATATTGCCTCCTATGAGCAGTCAACGTTTAAAATTCTATCTCCTCCATATTCTTTCTCCTTCTGTATTGAGCACCATCAATAAGTGAAGCCTTGCTCCTCCGAACTCCTAAAGCCCCATTAGGTGTAACCCACGGGAATCTGTCAAACACTGTCTTGAATCATCATTATTCAGGTACACGTCATCTTCCTAAATTAAGCCTTAATCTTTCTGAAGACAGAAAAGTTTTCCTAGATTCCTTCTGCCCTTCAAGATTCTTTGCATAAAGTGACTGTTTAGAAATATCTGTGGTTGAAACGAGTCCCCTTCTGCAGTAAGTTCACCTCAGTAGAGAGATATGATTTTATTTTAAATATGAAGGACCCCTCCATTCTGCTTGCTCATTTATCACACTCATCTTTGGATTCTTTAGCTGTGTGAAACATAAGAACAAGGTGGAACAGATGACATCCAGAGGAGGGCTAGCCACGCTAATTTTTGTTGACTGGCCCATTGAAATGGTAATGAGGTAGAATTACTGCCCTGGGCTACAGCAGACCTGGAGCTCTTCTGCCTTGTTATTCATCTTTTCCTGTGGGGTTCACAACCCAGGCAGACAGTTTCTTTCTGCCAGGCAAACCCCAAACCTCTTGGTGAAGTGACAAGAAATATCCACCCCAGTACGCATCTTCCTAAGAAGGCCTAAGGCAGAGTACTGACTTTCTCCGTAGTTCCCAGGCAATCCAATCTGCCATAAAGTACAGCTCAGAGCACCATGCTACAGGGAAAAACAAGCAAACAGAAAAGAAAAAAGTCCATTCTGTATACTGATTTTGTCTAACGTGGCATTTCTGTCTAACTGCGGGTGGCCACAGTTCTTCCATGCTGCTGACAGATTAATTCTTCCCAAACATGGCTCCAACGATGCACTAGCTCTACCTCCTAAAAAAGGCAGCCTGGGAATGAAAGGTTTGCCACAGTTTGGCTCCAACCTATATTTACATCTTTTGTTCCTATTATTTCAAATTCCAACCAACAATCTCCTATATTTATTCTATACGTTTCCATGCCTTTAAATGTGTGCGGTTTCTTTCAGTAAGTCAAAAGTCTAGCTATGCTTTAAATTCCAGCAGCTCACTTGCCCCAGCATAAAAACCTACTCTGACTGCACTTCTTGGCAGAAATATCTCCTCCCTCTGCTAACGCTGGTTTTCTCAGAGCATTTATACGTTTTCTTGTCTGGCTCACGTTTGTTCAAACTGCAGAGAGTGGTCTAATGCCTAGCACATGACAGGCATCCCAATAAATGTTTGTTGAACAAACATTGTTTTTTACTTCATGTGGCTTTGGAAACAAAATATAAAATTTACACAGAATCATCACTTTCAAGGGTCATAGACAATTCCCAGTTTTCAAGGACTGAGGGCTCTGGAGTCTCCTCAGCACTTTCAGGGCCAAGTGCTATACTTGGGTACCTCGAGACTTCCCTGTAGCAGGCAGCTGACACTGAATAATATTAATGTACTTGATTTCCTGAGTGCCTACTCTGTGCTAAATCACTTCACATTCACACCCCTAGTCCTCCTGGAGACATACTGATGATGGCTATCTCGTTTTAGAGAAGACGGATGAACAATGCTCAAAGATCAACAGCCTTGCCCAGAGTTGCACTGAGAGTGAGTGCCAGTGCCACGAATCACATCCAGGTCTGTCTGGCCGCAAATCTCGCTTTTCTCCCACCACTCCATCTTACCTCTTTGAACTGCATAGTAGGTTCTGTGGAAGTTTCTGTTATTTCTCTGTCACTTCTCTGAGGTTCATTTCCCACTCCTGCAGTGTCACAAAAGGCCAATTATGCCTGCCAGTGACCTGCTTCCTCTAATAGGATTTCCGATGGCTGTGGCGCCATTTCAGCATCTGCATGGTCTGCTCCTCTCTACCCAGCGAAGAGCTCCCAGGGGGCACTGGAGGCCTGGCAGCAGGTCATTGCAGCTGCTTGTTTTTGCTGCCCTCTCAGTCCATACTGCTTATTTCAAATCTTCCTGTGGTATATCACTTACTTGCCCCGAATTCCCATTTTACCTTCCAGAAGGGAAGGTCTCAATCTCAGAGACTAAGTCACAATTGTGGCAACTCTCAAAGGAGCATCAGGGAAGAGTAGAAACCTTACTGTCAGACTTACTAATTGGGATGTGTGGAAAATTCTACTGAGACTCGTTTAATGAAGATTACCTTTGAACTACATATGAAGAAATGGTTTTCTGGGCCTTGAGGAGGTCCATGATAGGGATATATGTGTAGAGAGAGAGTGAGAGAGGAACTCTAAATTAAGAAAGCAGAACTATTTCCAAGCACCAAAGCATCCCCTTGAATACAGTTAATAAACCAAATCAAAATAGTGTGTGGAAAAACTGAGACCTCAATGACAGAGTCAAAACTGAATCTACTCAGAATAGTCAGATTTGGACTCTAAGGAAGTTTTAGAAAAATCTGAACCAGTTTATTTTCCTTATATTTTCTTTTTATGTGTACCCAAGAATTATATATGATTTTATTTTAAATGCCTCAATAAGTATATTAGAACTCTTTTAATAAATATAAAATAAAAAGTCTACATGGATAAAATAGCAAGTGCCATAGTCAGATTGGTGTTTTTCTCTGATGTAGCTTATAAAAATATTTAAAGGTAGAATGGAAATAACTTGTATTTTTGCATCAGATAGGTTCAGTTTAAATTCTGGTTTTAACACTTTCTAGCCCTGGGATCCTGGCATGTTTTTAGGTCTCACTGACAAAGTAAAATTAGTACAATGTGGCTAATAATATGTAAAATTTATTAAATCATTACTTTCATTTGGTAAGATTTTTAAACATTTAGTTTTAGTTTTTTTTTTTTTACTATAAAGTCAAAAATATGTATCTCCTTAAAAAACCTATAGTTTCTTTGCCAGTTGATTTTGTAGTTTCAATAAAGTAGCATGTATTTTACATATGAGCTTTGCTGTCACTTAGTAGAAAAAGGGGAAAAAAAAGTCCAGGAGGTTTGGTGGAGTCCAAAGTCTTGGTGGAGATTGGTAGGTTTCCCCTAAGTACTAGTGTAAATATAGTATCTGACAAGGCCTTGACTTATCTCCTTTAAGAAGGCATGGTCTGAAACAACACCATGAGTCCCAGGATTTCATAACAGAATTTTTCTTTTGGTCTGTATGGTATGGCCTGCTAGTTTCATAATAATAATTAATAGTAACAGAATTTTTGGTGGGCTTGTAGGGGAGCAGAATTCCCTTCCCATTCTCTACCCCCCCCCCCCACCATGCAACCCCGTCCTTCCCCCAAGGTTACAGTTGATCTTCCTCAGATATCTTTCACTCATTGGTCAAAGGCTGAACTAAGGACCATAGTTAAAGAATAAAATAAGATGGGAGGCCACCAGTCTGTCTGAACTCCTGACCATAGCTGATATTCAGAGCCTGATAGGAATTTTTTTTAGACCTTTTCTCCTAAGCTAAAATAAAACTATGTACCCAGAGGAAAAGAAGCAAATTGGAAGGGCAGATCAACCTATTTATCACTCAGGCTGTAATCCAGTTCTTTGGGGAACTGGAAACAACTGACTTTGTCTTGCAAATCTCTGCAAGGCTGGAGGTGTGGCTCTAGAAAATGATTTAAAGCTCACCTGTCTTTTTGCCCATCCCTAAACCTTCCCTATTCTTGTAGATATTGAGATGTTAGAAACAGAACTGTCCTGAACTTAAAATTTTAAATTATCCTAGACCTCTGATAATAGGCAAATATGCGCCCAAAACTCTATCTTGGAAAAAACTTGAATACTTTCTCTATGGCTTTGTAATGTAGATTTTCTACCTCCATTTTCTCTAGGAGCTAAGAGCCATTATATGAAATGTAAACATTAGGGAGAAACTTCTCATCAGAAGGGGAGAAAAGAAAACGGAGGTATTTGGAAATTGGACAAATGAGAAATCTTAAAAATCTTATCTAAAAGTATTAGCAAAAAAAAAAAAAAAAAAAGAAATTGGCCATTTGAACAGATAAACTTAACCTTTTCCAATTGCCAGAACAAAAATTGGATCCAACTATTCTTTTATAAACTAGTGAGTTTTGTATACTACTGTACCCATCTCATGACTGAATTGTTTTAAAAAACAAAACTGTAAGATTTCTTTTTGTATGTCTGCGTGTGTCTACATATGTATTTTGTAGATGTGTAATATTTTTCTACCTTTAGACGGTACTACCAAAACTAATCTAGGAAGAGCTCTATCTAACTGGTTTAGAATTAAAGTGCAAATAAATTAAGTATTCCTAAAGTTCTCATAAATGAGAATGAACGAACTAACTAACTAACCCAAATGCTTTTCAAGTTTACATGATCTGGGAAAATACTCAGTATTAAGGCTAATTTAAATTTGTTGGTTTAATTAAAATAGGCATGTCTTAGAGTTATCAATACTAAATATAAAACATATTCTACCTGTTATCTCATGTTATCTCTGTTACAAAATTTGTCAGCAAGAAAAATAACTTGCTTTGATAAAATTTTTATACCATAATTGTTGATAACAATGAATTAAATAGATGTAAGATGAGTTTTTAGGTGTAATAATTATGTTTTATGGTATGTGTACTTAAAAATAGCTTTCAAAATCTTTTGGTAACTTGAAACTTAAGAATTTTGCTAAGTTAAATTAAATGATGGAAGTTTACTGAATATCCAGGTCATTTCCAAGTAAGATAAAATATTGAACATTAATTATTGAATATAGTTCATCTGTTTTTAGCTTCTTATTACAGAGGAACTGAAACGGAGCAAGACCCTGTGGGGCTCCTGGGCACGGAAGTCTTTCCATGTCCCCCCCGTTCTTGTTTGTAGGGAATAGACTCCAGCCTCCATGACCTTCCCCAACTTCCAGAGGACAGATTTGAACAGTTCCTTATCAGGGAAGGGAGGTGATGCAGAGACAAGGGAGGAGCAGCCAAGAAACAATAGTGCAGCCTTGGGGCAGGGTCCTGGTTCCCACTCAAGGGATACACATAACAATACCTTTGAGCTTTTTACAGAACTAAAACCCCCAACAAATGGAAGATGTTAGCATTCTTCATTCCAGAGGAGATCACAGTCTGATAACCTCGAGAGGCTCATCAGGAGACCACCTGAGGCCAGATTAAAGGAACCAGAAAAGCTCTTTAGTAGACCACCTGAGGCCAGATAAAAGGAGTGCAGGCCCTGCACACACCCTGATCCTTATCAGCAACCCCGCCCATTGCTATAAAACTCCTCACAGAATCTCCCTGGGCTGGGACACACAAGTTTTCAGGGGCACGAGCCTGCTGTGTCCCCCTTTTCCTGGCAAAGCAATAAAGCTATTCTTTTCTACTTCACCCAAAACTCTGTCTCTGAGATTCAGTTTGGCACTGGTGCACAGAGGCTGAGTTTTCAGCATCAGTGTGGCCATGTGATTAAGTTCTGCCCAATGGCACATGAAGGGAAATGAAGTGTCCAACTTTGGGTCCTGACCTTAAAATGAAGATGCAGTCCTTTTCCCTGCTCATTGTTGGAATGTGGATGGGATGGTGAAAGCTGGAGACATTATCTCAGGTCAAAGATGAAAACTATATGTTAAAGTTGGCAACAGATAGAAAGAACATGGGCTATGATGATTTTGGAGTTGCCATATCACCTTAGATGACTGATCTAGCCTTTAATGTGAAAGAGAAGTAAATTTTATCTTGTTTAAGCCACTATGATTTTGGGTCTCTGTTACAGAAGCCAAAAAAGCTATGTTATTAGCCTCTCCACCCTCATGGTCCTGTCCCTCTCATCCTCCCCTCTCCCTAAACAGCATGACTCACTCTACCCAGTGCAGCAATCTTATAAAGGGGATTCTTTGAGCTTCTATTGTGAGAACCTGCTAAATTTTCTTGAACTCTCGTTGCCTTGGAGTTACTAGTTCTCCTCCCTGGTGAACGGAGTCCAAACCTAAAGCTGGGCTCCAATACTTATATAAATTGTTTCTCAAAATCTGGTTCATGTTCATTTCGATTACCTGAATTCTGCTACGTTTCCTATCTCCTCTTAGTATCTTCAACTTCCTTAAGATGGACTTAATACTGACTATAACCTTAGGTTGCTTTTTCCTTTCCTTGACCATGTGATCCTTTCTGTTCATCATCTACCACCATAAAGTCCACAGACAGCTGTTTCTATAGCCCTAGAAAATAGACCTGTTCCCTGGTTCCAATCTCTTCCTGCTTTGCACTGAACTCTTCAGCCGAAGATAACTGGAAGAAGTTTGCCAAAGCATATCAGTATTCATAATGTTGAATGATTACGTGCAAGTGGCACTTTTTTCCTTATGACAGCTCTAAAAAAAGTTTTCTCCATTATACAGATGAGAAAACTGAGGCTCATAATGCATTTGTGTCTTGCCCAAGATGCCTCATCTAATAAGTAATGGATCTTCAATTGAATTCCAATCTCTATTTTTCCTTCTCTATATACTATTGCCCAAGCCCAGTGATAAGACAAGAGTTCAAAGATGCGGGCTCAGATGACAAGAAGAAAAAAGGAATCTTTAGTGATCATGTCCTGGAACAGGTACACAGACTCCAGAGAGGTGAAGGGACTATCTAGCATTCTGCCCTAAAAGCCATATTAACACCAGGATGCTAAGATTAACATTTCAAAGCTGTTCAGAAAAAAAGGATGCTCTCCTTCTTTTACTTTTTGAATTTTTTAAAAAATCATTTTAAGTCCTCTGAATTATGATGCAGTAAAATGACTTATTTTAATTTCCCTAGGTGTCTTTATTGAATTCTTTCACAGTGCTTTATGAAAAGTATCTGATTACTAATTCACAGAAGACTATTATGAGATTTTCTGCTAAGTGGCTGCCACAGTGGTAGTCAGGCCCAGGAGCCTCTGCAGTTGCTGGTTCTGACCCACTGCCTGCAGGTTCAGAAGTAAGGAGCCTAGCTAAGCTCCAGAATTTTGCAGTTTCCTCTATTATATCACCTCCTGAACAACTCCTAAAAGAAAATACTGCCCCAGCCTCCTGGCAAAATTCTTGAAAGATTAGAAAGTAAGGTATTTTAACACAGAAGTTAAGATCTTGGGGTCTGGAATCAGACTGGCTTTAAATCTCATTGCTTCTGTTTAAATGACTTTGGGCAAGTTACTTAATCTCTCTGTTTTGTAGTCTGTAAGGTGAAGGTAATAACCATCTCATAGAGTATTTGTGAGGATTTGTGACTTAATATAAGTAAGGTGCTTAGAACAGTGACTGGCTCATATTAAGTGCTTCCTAAAAAGTTAATTATTTCTCTTATAATTAAGAGTTAGTAAGAGTCCCGTGAAACCTGATGCAAAATACCATAGCATGTGAAAGGTCCGTGAGTACTTGCAACTCCTAGGCATTTTCTGGCCCATGTATGTAAACACATGTATGTAAACATGAAATCACATGAAACCATCGTACTTAGCAGTGTGATTCCTCTAACTCAACTTGACTGAAAAATATAGAAGATCATGTGGAAATGTCCCAAGTAATCAGATGACTCTCAAGGAAGAGAATCCCCATGAGAGATCTGGTAGTTACAGGCAGAATGAGTTACCGAATGAATTATAGAATGAGTTACCACTGAAGAGTCACTGTGGGTTAATGTTCTGATCAGCTTGACTAAACTTTAGACATGTTTCTTCCTATAAGCCCCTGATCTCCCTTTTCTTGGAGCACTTGCTTTAGAAAACTCAAAATTGTAAGTTTTTTCTCTGCCCCTTTGAGATGTAAATCTTCTCCCAGTCTCTTGCTGGTTTTAAAACCCAGGAATGTCTTTCTCAAGGAGTTACAAGCCATCCCTTTGAAATGTAGACATCAAAAAAGATATTGCCCCTATCCCCCAGAGACTATGGGAGGATAGGAGCCTTATTCAATAAGTATCAATTAGCAAACACAGATGGCCCAATTACATTGAAAGACCTTACCCTTAACTGTCCTTCAGTACTTTTCCACTAGCTCACCCCGCTCTTAAAAACTCTCCCACCTTTGTTTCAGGGGAGTTGAGTTCAATTTCTCTCCTCTATTCCAACAGTCTTGAATAAGGCTTCCTCCTGTTTAACTCCATCCAGTACAATTTTTCTTTGACAGGACAATCAGTAAGTAGAATCCAACTGTGAAACAAGTGTTTCTAATCATAAGCAATGGTGATGATATAAAAGTGTAAGAGAAAAACAAATGAAGACCCTTGTCCTCCCTCCCCCCAGTTGCCAGCCAACAAACCAACAACAATATTTTGCCTTAGAGTAAGGGAGAGGAAAGAAGTGAATTGTAGGAAGTGATGAATGTGGCTCAGAGTCAAGGTAGAAGATCAATTCTAGTCATTACAGATAAGTTACAGTATCTTAGGGGTTGGTTGGGCTTTGAGGAGACTGGACAAAGGCTCAAAGTTACAGACTTCTGCGAGAAAGTACACAAAAAGATTCTTCTCACAATGACAGTCAACTCAACTCTCCAGGAAGAGCTCCAGGTGAACACCAGCCATCTGTCTCTAAAGGCCCTGGGAGTGTGCTGAGATCTTCCACCTACCTAGAAAGCCTCTCTTTAAGAAGTCAGTCTTTAAGCATAGCTGTCAGCTACAAAATTCTGGCTTATGTCTGAGTCTGCAGAACCAGGGTCATTCACATGCCCTCCAAGGATAAATTAGGCATCTCTAAGCCTTGAAGAATCAGAGTGGTGGTGGCTGGTGTTCAAACATTTAAAATGTATTAGAGTGCCAGCATGAATTTGCTGGGTAGAAAAACATGAATTCTGAAAAATGGATATTGTGACACATTATAAAGTGTAAATGAATAAACCAGCGTGGTGCTGACATGTGAATAGATGCAGACACATAAGGGGAACACAATAGAAAGTGAATAAAAAATAAATATCATTGGCTAAGAAGCATGTAATAAATGTGCTTCTCAGATCAGTGAGGACCACAAGGACTATTAATTCATTGAATGATGTAGCGGGAGTAGTCATCAATTAAAATAAAGTTTGATCCATACCTCATTCCTTATATAAGAGAAAATTACATACAGATCAAATACAGAAACACCAAAATGATAAAAATACTAGAAGAAACGATACAAAGATTCTTATACATTCTTGTTGTGATAGAGGCTTTCCTAATAAAACACAAAACTTTGAAATCATTAATTTTTTAAAAGCTTGATTAAATCAATTACAAAATAATTTAAAATTTCTGTATGGCAAGTTAGGTCATAAGATAAATAAAAAACTGGGGAAAGGTAGTTGCAACTTTGTCGAAAACACTGAGATGGGGCTTCCCTGGTGGCGCAGTGGTTGAGAATCTGCCTGCCAATGCAGGGGACACGGGTTCGAGCCCTGGTCTGGGAAGATCCCACATGCCGTGGAGCAACTGAGCCCGTGAGCCACAACTACTGAGCCTGCGCGTCTGGAGCCTGTGCTCCGCAACAAGAGGGGCAGCAACAGTGAGAGGCCCACGCACCACGATGAAGAGTGGCCCCCGCTCGCCGCAACCAGAGAAAGCCCTCACACAGAAACGAAGACCCAACACAGCCAAAAAAAACCAAACCAAAACAAAACAAAAACACTGAGATGTATGCCTAATAATAAAAACTCCTTCAAATCAATAGAAATAGAGTAACAACACCCCCTAAAATGGGCAAAGGATATGAACAGATAGTTCAAAGAGAAAAGTAAATATAAATGAAACTTAAGCATATGAAAAGAAGCTCAACTTCACTCATAATACAAGAATTGGCACAGAGGTACTATTTTTCAACTGCCAAGTAGGTAAAAGTCCAGAAGTTTGATAACACTGTATATCAGTCAGTACACAACAGACTTCCTTTTATTGCTGGTGTTGGGATAAATCATTATAACCCCTAAGAAGGGGAATTTGGCAATACTTATCAAAAGTACAAATACACGTGCACCCTGAACCAGCAAATTAACTTTTAGGAATGTATCCATCAGATATATGTCTGCAAGTGTAAAGAAACAAGGTTATTCACTGCAGCATTGTTTATAACAACAACATACTGTAAACAATCCCTATCAATAGGGAGACAGTTAAATAAATTGTGCTACATTCATACAACTAAGTACCAGGAAGTATTCTATGTTCTGTTATGGAATAATCTCCATTAATTTAAATTAATGGGTTAAAAAGTAAGATGAAGAACAGTGTGTAGAATATGCTACTATTTGTAAAATAGCTTAAAACAGAGGGATAAAATGGGGGAAAGAATACACATATATTTCAAATTAAAATCTTTAGGAAGAAAATTTCTCAGCATTAAAAAAAAAGTAAAAATGATGAATTTTAAAAGTTTTCTTCAGTCTGAAATCTTAAAACTGAGAATACAGGTGATCAGTAAAGAAATTCAGGATATAAAGATCACACAGGTTTAAGGAAACCATGGTTAGCACACAGGAATTTGAATAAGCTTGGCATATCCCCATGTCTTTGTATCACTGTACCAAAAATGTGCATAAAACCACATTTGATTCAGGAATACATGAGCAGATAAAATATATCTTAACTTAAATTTGTATTAGAGATACTAAACCTAAGCACACTGAAATTCTCTTACTTGACATCTCATAATTTGAAATGTTCCATTTAATCCTTTTCCAAATCTAGACTATGTCTGATGTTTATTTAAGATAGGAACTCATGGGCAGATATTCCCAAATGGAACAGAGGCTCTATATCTTTCTCTGAGAGACTGTGGTGATATTTTTAGCACTAATCATGCCTATGAAAACTTTCAACTCTGGAAATTCAAAGTCTGGAGTACTCTCAAGAGTTTGGAAAATCTTTTTTTAAACTGGTAATTTTTCATTAATGTTTACATTTCCTTTGCCTACCAGCTTTTATCCTCCCTCAAGATGGATATGTGTTTGTACACATATATCTATACACACATACATATACATATACATATGGAAGAGATTGAAAACAAAACATTTTCTTTTAAAGTGTATTTGCAATTAGAACACTCCCTAACACCATACAGAAAAATAAACTCAAAATGGATTAAAGACCTAAATGTAAGGCCAGACACTATAAACCTCTTAGAGGAAAACATAGGCAGAACACTCTATGACATAAATCACAACAAGATCCTTTTTGACCCACCTCCTAGAGAAGTGGAAATAAAAACAAAAATAAACAAATGGGACCTAATGAAACTTAAAAGCTTTTGCACAGCAAAGGAAAACATAAACAAGATGAAAAGACAACCCTCAGAATGGGAGAAAATATTTGCAAGGGAAGCAACTGGCAAAGGATTAATCTCCAAAATTTACAAGCAGCTCATTCAGCTCAATATCAAAAAAACAAACAACCCAATCCAAAAATGGGCCAAAGACCTAAATAGACATTTCTCCAAAGAAGACATACAGATTGCTAACAAACACATGAAAGGATACTCAACATCACTAATCATTAGAGAAATGCAAATCAAAACTACAATGAGGTATCACCTCACACCAGTCAGAATGGCCATCATCAAAAAATCTACAAACAATAAATGCTGGAGAGGGTGTGGAGAAAAGGGAACCCTCTTGCACTGTTGGTGGGAATGTAAATTGATACAGCCACTATGGAGAACAGCATGGAGGTTCCTTAAAAAACTAAAAACAGAACTACCATACGACCCAGCAATCCCACTACTGGGCATATACCCTGAGAAAACCATAATTCAAAAAGAGTCATGTAGCACAATGTTCATTGCAGCTCTATTTACAATAGCCAGGACATGGAAGCAGCCTAAGTGACCATCGACAGATGAATGGATAAAGAAGATGTGGCACATATATACAATGGAATATTCCTCAGCCATAAAAAGAAACGAAATTGAGTTATTTGTAGTAAGGTGGATGGACCTAGAGTCTGTCATACAGAGTGAAGTAAGTCAGAAAGAGAAAAACAATTACTGTATGTTAACACATATATATGGAATCTAAAAAAAAAAAAAAAAAAAAAAAGTGGTTCTGACGAACCTAGGGGCAGGACAGGAATAAAGACGCAGACGTAGAGAATGGACTTGAGGACATGGAGAGGGGGAAGGGTAAGCTGAGATGAAGTGAGAGAATGGCATGGACTTATATATACTACCCAATGTAAAATAGATAGCTAGTGGGAAGCAGCTGCATAGCACAGGGAGATCAGCTTGGTGCTTTGTGACCACCTAGAGGGGTGGGATAGGGAGGGTGGTAGGGAGATGCAAGAGGGAGGAGATGTGGGGATATATGTACATGTATAGCTGATTCACTTTGTTATAAAGCAGAAACTAACACACCATTGTAAAGCAATTATACTCCAACAAAGATGTTAATAAAAATAGTGTATTTGCATTTTTCCTGAAAGAGGCCTCATTTTTTCCATCAGACTCTCAAAGCAATTGGTGACTCAAAAAGGGTTAAATATCTGATGGACATTCAGACACTCCTTCCCGTTTTCCTATAGCTAAAACCTGTGTCTAGACTGTCAATTTCCCTTGGGTCTAGATGACTGTGACAGCAGCATATCCGGCCTGCCTGCCTTCAGGCTCTCTAAGCTCCATATTATAACCAGTTGCCAGCATAACCATTTAAAAAATAATTTACTGCCTATATTATCAAATTTGTTGAGGAGAGTTTGACTGTAGGTTGAAAAACAATCAAACTGTCAATAATTACGCTGTAACCAGGCATATGCAAACATACTTGATCTTAGTTCATTGTCTTGGAATTTCTTCCTGTTCCTGTTTTTATTAGTGGGGGAAATGGCCTTATTTATTTTGCTCATAGAGTAAACAAATTTTTCTTTAATATATAAAAATGAACTAGAAAATCTATTTTACTGGTCACTTCAAGAAGAAAAGTCCATTTATTTATTTTAAGAAACCTCCTAGAGGGGGAATGGTCTATGTGTGGATATAAAGAAACTATTTTATTGAGTGCTTATAAACTACACTCAATTGCCTGGAGAGAAGAATGAACACAGTGACCTCTAATTAAAAAGTTGAAGAGCTTTCTGGAAAGGTAACATCATAATAACTAACAGACCTTTACAGTTTACAAGTACTTTCATATAAATTATCTCATTTAATTTTAACAAGAAGTAAGAAATTTATTATTATTCTCATTTTAAAGAATAACATAATGAAGGCTCAGAATGATTAAGTAATTGTCCAAGGTCACACAACCAGTAAGGGATGGAACTGGGACTCTTACATTTTCTGTTGCCATATTTCATACTCCTTCACATACGATGAGTAGCTCTCCAACCTCACTGTCACATAAAATTTTAGATAGTGCTTGTAATTTTATTACATAGTCCTCAAATCCTGATACTCAAGTCATTAACACATAGAACAGGTTAAACAAAGCGGGTATTTTTTGAAAGGGTAAGAAAAAACAACATTGATATTCTAGAACATGTGCTTGTTTAAATCATGGAGAAAGCTAGAACTCCCCAGTAGAAAGGTCTGTACAGAGGTACTACCTTATCACTGTACACCTGGCTCTGTATAAGTCATAGGTAGAATTCTCCCCCTTTTTCCTGCATTCTAATGAAAGCATTGTTCCTAATCTAGTTGTATATCTTTTATAAAATGACGCATGGGGGAAATTCCTTCTAGAGCTTCAAGATAAGAAAGAGTTCTTTTCTCTACACGCCTTGAAAATATGCCTTATAATGACAGTTTTGTAGCCCACTTTTGTCTTGGTTGCCGAGAAACACAGAGGCAAGTTGTATGCTTTGTCTCAATCATTTTCCTTCGTTTAGGTTTTTTGGAATATTTTCTCTCTCTTTTTTCCCTTAAGATTTTTTTTCTCTTTTAAACTATCTAGTTCGTGTCTTTTGCTATTGTTTTAATGGGGTTTTATTTTACTAAAATTAGATATTTTATCATAAGTCTTCTCAAGTCTTTTTTGAAGATACGCAGTGTGTAAATATACAGAATCCTACTCTAAGTAACACTAGGAAGACTACAAGCACTTATTCCACTGAAAAAGGAACAAGAGTACATACCAGGTAGAAATGGTTTATTTAAATGCTTGAGAAGCTCACACAGAAGAAATTTTTGTTGTGAATGCACAGGGCAATAGAGTCCTGTTTTCTTTCCTTTATTTTTTGTTTTTGTCTTCTATTATGGTAAGAACATTTAACATGAAATCTACCATCTCTTAACAAATTTTTAAGTGCACAATATAATACTGTTAACCATAGGCACAATGTTGTAAAGCATACCTCTACAGTTTACACATCTTGGATAACTAACATTTTATACTCCTTGAATAGCAACTGCCCATTTCCCCCTCCCCCCAGCTGGCAACCACCATTCTACCCTCTGTTTTTATGAGTTTGACTATTTTAGATACCTCTTATGCTATAGATTGAAGGTTTGTGCCCTCCAGAATTCATATATTGAAATCTAATCCCAGTGTGATGGTATCTGGAGGTGGAGCCTTTAGGAAGTTATCAGGTCATGAGGGCAGAACCCCCATGAATGGGATTAGTGCCCTAGTAAAAGAGACTAGAGCTTCCTTGCCCCTTTCTGCCATGTGAAGGCACAGCAAAAAGACAGTTGCATGAACTGGGAAGCAGGCTTTCACCAGACACTCAATCTGCCAGCACCATGATCTTGGACTTCCTGCCTCTAGAACTGTGAGAAATAAATTCCTGTTGTCTATAAGTCACCCAGTCTATAGTATTCTGTTAGAGCAGCCTGAACGGACTAAGACATTAAAAATTGGAATCATGCAGTATTTGCCCTTCCGTGACTGGCTTATTTTACTCAGCATAACATTCTCCAGGCCAACAGGTGCATGAAAAGATGCTCAATATCACTTATCAGGGAAATGGAAATCAAAACTACAATGAGATATCACCTCACATCCGTTAGGATGGCTATTATCAAAAAGAAGAAAGATAAGTGTTGGTGAGGATGTGAAGAAATTGGAACCCTTGTACAGTGCTGGTGGGAATGTAAAATTGTACAGCTGCTATGAAAAACAGCATAGAAGTTCCTCAAAATATTAAAAGTATCAACAGAACTACCACATGATAACAGCAATCCCACTTCTGGGTATTTATCCAAAAGAATTGAAATCAGAATCTCAGCAGGTATCTGCACTCTCATGTTCATTGCAGCATTATTCACAATAGCCAAGATACCGAAACAAACTAAATGTCCATCAATGGGTCAATGGATAGAGAAAATGAGGTAAGGAATTCTTCTTCTATTCTTATAGTAAAGGTTCAGTGTCACTATAACAAGCATTTCATATGGCAGCAACGGTAAGTGTTAAGGTATTTGGTACTGTATGTTAACACTTATGTTAAAAAATAAACTTTAGTATTTCACTTATGTTTTATAGTTATGCACATTTGGTGTGATATGAAGAGATAATGGTGGAATTTTCTAAGGAAATTCTTGGTTGATACAGAATTGTATCAGACATTGATACAGAAATCAATCTGTATATATCTCACATACGTAATTATGTCACATATTCAATTCTGATTATTTTAGGAATACAATCCACATGTCACATACACATACAAACATACAAGTATACACACATTTTTCAAAACAATGGCTACACAGAGAAAATCTCTAAGTATATAGTCTGAGGAACAATACTGAGGAAACACCCTTTATGGTCAAATTAACTAAAAGAGGAAAAGGAAACTGGCTGAGAAGTTAAAAGGTGAACCGAGACAGGTCTAAGAAATTTTTAGTACTGTCAAATAAAAACAAATCCATACTTAGGCAAGGAGAGACTTAAAAAGACTTACAATAGGGAGAATGCTCCTCCATTAGGGTTTTAGGCATCTCAAAGCCAAACAGAAAAAGGGCTTTCCTTTTATAGGGAGAGGTAAGCAGGACTAGCAGGAATGTTGAGGGGAGGTAGAGCAAGCTGGTGGGGCTGAGCAGACAGCATGAGCAGGGTGGTATAAGAGGAAAAGTTTCTGTGGTCAGCTGATTTGGAATCAACTATTAACGAAAAACGGTCTGCATTTTAGTGCCTGCTTAGATTTGGGGGCAAGCCAAAGTTCAGGAACCTGTGTGTGGTGGGGTGTTGCCCGACCAGTTGGCTCAAGCCAAGTCAGTGGGTAAGAAATGGGCAATGGTGAGAACTTGGTCCGTACCTGCAACCTAATGAAAAGTATACACTATTGAAATACTAACTACTTTTTTGCCATAAAGATTCTTAGAAGAAGCTTAGTGGATTCAAGAAGCAGGCAAAGTACAGTTATCAGAAATTCTGCATTTATTCCCATTCACATCACTAAAATGCACATGATTTTAGCTAGTCATTTAAGTCTGCTATAAATCAACATAAGATAAGGTTTTTATTTAATTTTTGTTTTGGAAAATGCATTTAATACTCATAAAAGATACGTTATTGATGTTAGTATGTAATCAGCTTATTATTATTATTTTAAATTAATAAACACATTTAAAATTTTTACATTTAACTCAGTGTTTTACAATAAATATCCATAGATATGGCCCACATAAACAAAATCTTCTGAGGGTCCCAAATAGTTTTTAACACTACAAAGGGGTCCCAACACCAGAACGTTCGAGAACTACTGCGCTTGGCCAGTGGAACCACACAGAGTATTCCAAAGTGTCATGTTCTCTCTCTCCTTCTCCTTCAGGTTTCCTTTTTTTTCTTTTTATTGGAGTATAATTGCTTTACAATGGTGTGTTAGTTTCTGCTTTATAACAAAGTGAATCAGCTATGCATATACATATATCCCCATATCTCTTCCCTCTTGTGTCTCCCTCCCTCCAACCCTCCCTATCCCACCCCTCTAGGTGGTCACAAAGCACCAAGCTGATCTCCCTGTGCGATGTGGCTGCTTCCCACTGGCTATCGGTTTTACATTTGGTAGTGTATATATGTCCATGCCACTCTCTCACTTCATCCCAGCTTACCCTTCCCCCACCCCCTCCCCATATCCTCAAGTCTGTTATCTAGTAGGTCTGCATCTTTATTCCAGTCCTGCCCCTAGGTTCTTCATTATCATTTTTTTTTTTTTTAGA
Source organism: Balaenoptera borealis (assembly GCF_965194805.1). Lineage (NCBI taxonomy): Eukaryota > Metazoa > Chordata > Mammalia > Artiodactyla > Balaenopteridae > Balaenoptera > Balaenoptera borealis. The sequence goes on from NC_138870.1 coordinate 83,977,102, forward strand.
TTCCATATATATGTGTTAACATATAGTAATTGTTTTTCTCTTTCTGACTTACTTCACTCTGTATGACAGACTCTAGGTCCATCCACCTCACTACAAATAACTCAATTTCGTTTCTTTTTATGGCTGAGTAATGTTCCCTTGTATATATCTGCCACATCTTCTTTATGCATTCATCTGTCAATGGACACTTAGGTTGCGTCCATGTCCTGGCTATTGTAAATAGTGCTGCAATGAACATTTTGGTACATGACTCTTTTTGAATTATGGTTTTCTCAGGGTATATGCCAAGTAGTGGGATTGCTGGGTCATATGGTAGTTCTATTTTTAGTTTTTTAAGGAACCTCCATACTGTTCTCCATAGTGGCTGTATCAATTTACATTCCCACCAACAGTGCAAGAGGGTTCCCTTTTCTCCACACCCTCTCCAGCATTTATTGTTTGTAGATTTTTTGATAATGGCCATTCTGACTGGTGTGGAGTGATACCTCATTGTACTTTTCATTTGCATTTCTCTAATGATTAGTGATGTTGAGTATCCTTTCATGTGTTTGCTGGCTGGCAATCTGTATATCTTCTTTGGAGAAATGTCCATTTAGTTTTTCTGCCCATTTTTCGATTGGGTTGTTTGTTTTTTGGATATTGAGCTGCATGTAAATTTTGGAGATTAATCGTTTGTCAGTTGCTTCGTTTGCAAATATTTTCTCCCATTCAGAGGGCTGTCTTTTCGTCTTATGTTTTCCTTTGCTGTGCAAAAGCTTTTAAGTTTCATTAGGTCCCATTTGTTTATTTTTGTTTTTATTTCCATTTCTCTATGAGGTAGGTCAAAAAGGATCTTGCTGTGATTTATGTCAGAGTGTTCTGCCTATGTTTTCCTCTAAGAGTTTTATACTGTCTGGCCTTACATTTAGGTCTTCAATCCATTTTGAGTTTATTTTTCTGTATGGTGTTAGGGAGTGTTCTAATTCCATTTTTACATGTAGCTGTCCAGTTTTCCCAGCACCGCTTATTGAAGAGGCTGTCTTTTCTCCACTGTATATTCTTGCCTCCTTTATCAAAAAAAAGTTGACTATATGTGTGTGGGTTTATCTCTGGGCTTTCTATCCTGTTCCATTGATCTATATTACTGTTTTTGTGCCAGTACCATACTGGCTTGATTACTGTAGCTTTGTAGTATAGTCTGAAGTCAGGGAGCCTGATCCCTCCAGCTCCATTTTTCTTTCTCAAGATTGCTTTGGCTATTCACGGTCTACTGTGTTTCCATACAAATTGTGAACTTTTGTGTTCTAGTTCTGTGAAAAATGCCAGTGCTAGTTTGACAGGGATTGCATTGAATCTGTAGATTGCTTTGGGTAGTAGAGTCATTTTCACAATGTTGATTTTTCAAATCCAAGAACATGGTATATGTCTCTCCATCTGTTTGTATCATCTTTAATTTCATTCATCAGTGTCTTATAGTTTTCTGCATACAGGTCTTTTGTCTCCTTAAGTAGGTTTATTCCTAGGTATTTTAGTCTTTTTGTTGCAATGTTAAATGGGGATGTTTCCTTAATTTCACACTGTCAGATTTTTCATCATTAGTGTATAGGAATGCAAGAGATTTCTGTGCATTAATTTTGTATCCTGCTACTTTACCAAATTCATTGATTAGCTCTAGTAGTTTTCTGGTAGCATCTTTAGGATTCTCTATGTAGAGTATCCTGTCATCTGCAAAGAGTGACAGCTTTACTTCTTCTTTTCTGATTTGGATTTGTTTTATTTCTTTTTCTTCTCTGACTGCTGTGGCTGAAACTTCCAAAACTCTGTAGAATAATAGTGGGGAGAGTGAGAAACATTGTCTTGTTCCTGATCTTAGTGGAAATGGTTTCAGTTTTTCACCATTGAGAATGATGTTGGCTTTGGGTTTGTCAGATATGGCCTTTATTATGTTGAGGAGAGTTCCGTTATGTCTACTTTCTGGAGGTTTTTATCATAAATGGGTATTGAATTTTGTCAAAAGCTTTTTCTGCATCTATTGAGATGATCATATGGTTTTTATCCTTCAATTTGTTAATATGGTGTATCACATTGATTGATTTGCATATATTGAAGAATCCTTGCATTCCTGAGATAAACCCACTTGATTATGGTGTATGATCCTTTTAATGTGCTGTTGGATTCTGTTTCCTAGTATTTTGTTGAGGATTTTTGCATTTATGTTCATCAGTGATATTGGCTTGTAGTTTTGTTTCTTTGTGACATCCCTCTGGTTTTGCTATCAGGGTGATGGTGGACTCATAGAATGAGTTTGGCAGTGTTGCTCTCTCTGCTATATTTTGAAAGAGTTTGAGAAGGATAGGTGTTAGCTCTTCTCTAAATGTTTGACAGAATTTGCCTGTGAAGCCGCCTGGTCCTGGGCTTTTGTTTGTTGGAAGATTTTTAATCACAGTTTCAATTTCAGTGATTGTGATTGGTTTGTTTATATTTTCTATTTCTTCCTGGTTCAGTCTCGGAAGGTTGTGCTTTTCTAAGAATTTGTCCATTTCTTCCAGGTTGGCCATTTTATTGGCATATCGTTGCTTGTAGTAATCTCTCATGATCCTTTGTATTTCTGCAGTGTCAGTTGTTACTTCTCCTTTTTCATTTGTAATTCTATTGATTTGAGTCTTCTCCCTTTTTTTCTTGATGAGTCTGGCTAATGGTTTATCAATTGTGTTTATCTTTGCAAACAACAAGCTTTTAGTTTTATTGATCTTTGCTATCATTTCCTTCATTTCTTTTTCCTTTATTTCTGATCTGATCTTTATGATTTCTTTCCTTCTGCTAACCTTGGGTTTTTCTTGTTCTTTCACTAATTGCTTTAGGTGTAAGGTTAGTTGTTTATTTGAGATGTTTCTTGTTTCTTGTTTCTTAAGGTAGGATTGTATTGCAATAAACTTCCCTCTTAGAACTGCTTTTGCTGCATCCCATAGGTTTTGGATCGTTGTGTTTTCATTGTCATTTGTTTCTAGGTATTTTTTGATTTTCTCTTTGATTTCTTCAGTGATCTCTTGGTTATTAAGTAGTGTATTGTTTAGCCCCCATGTGTTTGTATTTTTTCTCAAATTTCTTCCTGTAATTGATATCCAGTCTCATAGCGCTGTGGTCGGATAAGATACTTGATATGATTTCAATTTTCTTAAATTTACCAAGGCTTGATTTGTGACCCAAGATATGATCTATCCTGGAGAATGTTCTATGAGCACTTAAAAAGAAAGTGTATTCTGTTGTTTTTGGATGGAATGTCCTATAAATATCAATTAAGTCCATCTTGTTCAATGTATCATTTAAAGCCTGTGTTTCCTTATTTATTTTCATTTGGATGATCTGTCCATTGGTGAAAGTGTGGTGTTAAAGTCCCCTATTATGATTGTGTTACTGTCGATTTCCCCTTTTATGGCTGTTGGTAGTTGCCTTATGTACTGAGGTGCTCCTATGTTGGGTGCATAGATATTTAAAATTGTTATATCTTCTTCTTGGATTGATCCCTTGATCTTTATGTAGTGTCCTTCTTTGTCTCTTGTAATAGTCTTTATTTTAAAGTTTATTTTGTCTGATATGAGAATTGCTACTCCAGCTTTGTTTTGATTTCCATTTGCATGGAATATCTTTTTCCATCCTCTTTCAGTCTGTATGTGTCCCTAGGTCTGAAGTGGGTCTCTTGTAGACAGCACATATATGGGTCTTGTTTTTGTATCCATTCAGCCAGTCTATGTCTTCTGGTGGGAGCATTTAATCCATTTACATTTAAGGTAATTATTGATATGTATGTTCCTACTACGATTTTCTTAATTGTTTTGGGTTTCTTATTGTAGGTCTTTTCCTTCTCTTGTGTTTCCTGCCTAGAGAAGTTCCTTTAGCATTTGTTGTAAAGCTGGTTTGGTGGTGCTGAATTCTCGTAGCTTTTGCTTGTCTGTAAAGGTTTTAATTTCTCCATCAAATCTGAATGAGATCCTTGCTGGGTAGAGTAATCTTGGTTGTAGGTTTTTCTCCTTCATCACTTTAAATATATCCTGGAACTCCCTTCTGGCTTGCAGAGTTTCTGCTGAAAGATCAGCTGTTAACCATATGAGGCTTCCCTTGTGTGTTATTTGTTGTTTTTCCCTTGCTGCTTTTAATATTTTTTCTTTGTATTTAAGTTTTGATAGTTTGATTAGTATGTGTCTTGGCATGCTTCTCCTTGGATTTATCCTTTATGGGACTCTCTGCACTTCCTGAAGTTGATTAACTATTTCCTTTCACATATTATGGAAGTTTTCAACTATAATCTCTTCAAATATTTTCTCAGTCCCTTTCTTTTTCTCTTCTTCTGCTGGGATCCCTATGATTTGAATGTTGGTGTGTTTAATGTTGTCCCAGAGGTCCCTGAGACTGTCCTCAATTCTTTTCATTCTTTTTTCTTTATTCTGCTCTGTGGTAGTTATTTCCACTATTTTATCTTCCAGGTCACTTATTCGTCTTGGCCTCAGTTATTCTGCTATTGATTCCTTCTAGAGAATTTTCAATTTCATGTATTGTGCTGTTCTTCATTTTGTGTTTGCTCTTTAGTTCTTCTAGGTCCTTGTTAAATGTTTCTTGTATTTTCTCCATTCTATTTCCAAGATTTTGGATCTTCTTTACTATCATTATTCTGAATTCTTTTTTCAGGTAGACTGCCTATTTCCTCTTCATTTGTGTGGTCTGGTGGGTTTTTACCTTGCTCCTTCATCTGCTGTGTGTTTCTCTGTCTTCTCATTTTGCTTCACTTACTGTGTTTGGGGTCTCCTTTTCCCAGGCTGCAGGTTCGTAGTTCCCATTGTTTTTGGTTTCTGCCTCCAGTGGCTAAGTTTGGTTCAGTGGGTTGTATAGGCTTCCTGATGGAGGGAACTAGTGCCTGTGTTCTGGTGGATGAGGCTGGATCTTGTCTTTCTGGTGGGCAGGTCCACGTCTGGTGTTGTGTTTTGGGGTGTCTGTGGCCTTATTATGATTTTAGGCAGCCTCTCTGCTAAGGGGTGGGGCTGTGCTCCTGTCTTGCTAGTTGTTTGGCATAGGGTGTCCAGCACTGTAGCTTGCTGGTCATTGAGTGGAGCTGGGTCTTAGCGTTGAGATGAAGATCTCTAGGAGATTTTCACCATTTGATATTATGTGGAGCTGGGAGGTCTCTGGTGGACCAATGTCCTGAACTCGGCTCTCCCACCTCAGAGGCACAGGCCTGATGACCAGCCAGAGCACCAAGAGCCTGTCATCCACATGTCTCAGAATAAAAGGGAGAAAAAAAGAAAGAAAGCAAGAAGAATATAAAATAAAATAAAATAAAGTTATTAAAATAATAAATAATTAAAAATTAAAAAATTTAAAAAGTAATTTAAAAAAAGAAAGAAAGAAAGAGAGCAACCAAACCAAAAAACAAATCTACCCATGATAACAAGCGCTAAAAACTATACTAAAAAACAAAACAAAACAACAAAAAAAAGGACAGACAGAACCCTAGGACAAATGAAATGGTAAAAGCAAAGCTATACAGACAAAATTACACACAGAAGTATAGACATACACACTCACAAAAATAGGAGAAGGAAAAAAATCTATATATCATTGCTCCCAAAGTCCACCACCTCAATTCGGGATGGTTCGTCGTCTATTCAGGTATTCCACAGATGCAGGGTACATCAAGTTGAGTGTGGAGATTTAATCGGCTGCTCCTGAGGCTTCTGGGAGAGATTTCCCTTTCTCTTCTTTGTTGGCACAGCTCCCGGGGTTCAGCTTTGGAGTTGGCCCCACTTCTGCGTGTAAGTCACATGAGGGTGTCTGTTCCCCGCCGAGACAGGAAGGGGTTAAAGGAGCAGCTGATTAGGGGGCTCTGGCTCACTCAGGCAGGGGGAGGGAAGGGTACGGAACGTGTGGCGAGCCTGCGGCAGCAGAGGCCAGCATGACCTTGCACCAGCCTGAGGCGCGCCGTGCATTCTCCCGAGGAAGTCGTCCCTAGATCACGGGACCCTGGCAGTGGCGGGCTGCAAAGGCTCCCAGGAGGGGAGGTGTGGACAGTGACCTCTGCTTGCACACAGGCGTCTTGGTGGCTACAGCAGCAGCCTTAGTGTTGCTTGCCCATCTCTGGTGTCTGCGCTGATAGCCGCGGCTCACGCCCGTCTCTGGAGCCTCTTTAAACGGCGCTCTTAATTCCCTCTCCTCACGCCCCAGGAAACAAAGAGGCAAGAAAAAGTCTCTTGCCTCTTAGGCAGGTCCAGACTTTTTCCCGGACTCCCTCCTGGCTAGCCGTGGCGCACTAGCCCCTTCAGGCTGTGTTCACGCAGCCAACCCCAGTCCTCTCCCTGGGATCCGACCGAAGCCTGAGCCTCAGCTCCCAGCCCCCGCCCGCCCCGGCGGGTGAGCAGACAAGCCTCTCGGGCTGGTGAGTGCTGCTTGGCATCCATCCTCCGTGCAGGAATCTCTCCGCTTTGCCCAGTGCACCCCTGTTGCTGTGCTCTCCTCCGTGGCTCCGAAGCTTCCCCCCTCTGCCACCCGCAGTCTCTGCCCGCGAAGGGGCTTCCTAGTGTGTGGAAACCTTTCCTCCTTCACAGCTCCCTCCCACTAGTGCAGGTCCGTCTCTATTCTTTTGTCTCTGTTTTTTCTTTTTTCTTTTGCCCTACCCAGGTACGTGGGGCGTTTCTTGCCTTTTGGAAAGTCTGAGGTCTTCTGCCAGTGTTCAGTAGGTGTTCTGTAGGGGTTGGTCCACATGTAGATGTGTTTCTGATGTATTTGTGGGAGGAAGGTGATCTCCATGTCTTACTCTTCCGCCATCTTGAAGCTCCTCGATAAGGTTTATTAAAAGAGCTGAGATGCTTCAGAGAAAGTCACTTTTGCATATAAAAACAAAGAACTTAAATATCTTACACACCTCTATCAATTAAAATACGCATTTATTACATTAATATACTTTAAAAGCAATGTAAAATGAGGATCTGGCAATATTCCTAGAAGAATCTAGTTGAAATACACATAGTTGAGATTTATTGATCATTTGTCCTTAAGAAATTAAGTGGAAAGCTTTAAAGAAGGACACTCTGCCAAAGAATAACCCATAAAACAAAAGATAAAAGTATGAGTCATAGAATTATAGAGTTAGAAAAGATATAGTCCTACCATTTATTTTCAAATTAAGAAACTGAGGTCCATTGTGAGGTGTTATTTTCCAAGTCACACAGCAAGTTAGTTCAGTGGTGGGAGTAGTAATCAGATTAGAGCTCTCTTCCTCACTGAGGGTGAACTTCACCCTCAAAATGCAATTTTGTTTCACAGATTATTTACTGATTATAAAAATAAGGTAAAGCCATGATTATTGGTAAATGAGAAGAAGCTGCAGAGAAATGTATATAGCATGATTTCATATTTTTAAAACATAAGCAACATCTACCTATTATCTATCTATCTATCTATCTATCTATCTATCTATCATCTTTCTGTTTGTAATTGCATGAAACTGAAGAAAAGGGCAAGTATATACTCCATGTTTACATTGGATATTCATAGGAGTGATAAAGCAAGGGGGTAAGAAAAAAAAGTAAGAAAACAGAGTTTTGTGAAATGGTAACATGAAAAGTGAAGATTGTAAAATTCCATCTATAAAATTATTAATACATAAAAATTGACTGTGCACATAGACAAAGGCTAGAAGGTCACTAGAATATGTACACAGACCAGGACATGGACAAAAGAAAAAAAATCATTTGATCGGGGTTGGGTTATGGATATATTAAAAATTTGTGTAGTTATTTCAAAATAGTTTTTGCAGTAACAAAAACTAAAAATAAATCAAATGAATCCCCTTTCTGCAACCACTGAAACACACCTATTTTAACTTAGAACTAATAAAAAGACTTAATCACATATTCAATAAGGTGTTCACTTGGCAAAATTTAATCACCACTGATGGCTATAACATTTATATGTTTCACATATAAGTGTTTATGTATATGTGTTTGCATATCTGTGACTCTGCATAAATTGCAATTTGTTTACCATTTTATTTATTTACTAAATTGGCATATACTTTCTTCTAGTGAATGATGTAGACAATGAAAATAAAAGTAATGTACACTCTAAAAATTTCAGAAAATTTAGGAGAGCAGAAAATAAAAATCACTGATAATCTCACCCAGTGATATTCACAGTTAATTTTTTTGCATATGTCCTTCCAGATCTTTTTTATGTATGTGTATTAAAAAATGGGATATAATTTACTTGGTTATCTACTTTTTTCACTTAGTAGTAATATTATGGCTATATTTCCATGGTAGTAAATATAGATACAATGTCATTTTTAATTAGCTATTTAACATTTTATCATAAGGAATTACAGTAACTCATTTTACAAATTTTCTATTAATGGTGATTTGGTTTGATTCTATTTCTTAAATGATCATAAACAATGCTGATATGAACATCTTTATATACACATATTTTGCTCTTGTCCTGTTGTTTCCTTAGGATGCATTCGTAAAAGTAATATTGCTGGGTACCACTGTTCTTAAATTTATATAACTCTCTAGAAGTTTATACTTAAGTATCAAAAATACTAGTAGATGAGAAGCCCTTTGTTACCAGAATAGTGTATCACAGAAACAACCAGTATGAGCTATGAAGTTTTTCTCATGGGTAAGTGACCCATGTTTGTCACTTCATTCTTCATTGTATTTTGGAAAAACAAATTTGTATCTAAAAGTAATCATTATGATGATCCATAACTTATGAAGGTCTGTTGTCTATATTTCAAATTACTCCCAATTATTTTTACTTCCGACTCTCTTACAAGTATGAGGTTGTTAATGGTGGACTTTGTAAAATGCACTGACATTTATATAGAAGTCATGCAACTAGTATTTTTAAAGTGTCTATAAAGGAGACTCTTTGCACTGTTTTTCAGCTTAATGGTGAATGGGCAAGGGGGTATGGTCTATCAAAAAGATCAGCCATATACTGAAGATACTTATAATATATTAGAAATAATGGGCCATTATCCATCCTTCGTTTCACTGGAAATTTTTTTAAGAGAAAAATGGATAAAGGGGACTTGAAAAAATGAGTTTTTAACAATTTGAGCTTCCCAGTGATAGAATATATTGTCTCTGGAAGTAGTGAGCAGATGTTGATTGATCATATATGAAAGATGTTATGGAAAGTATTTCAGTATAACTACAGTAGAAGATGGCACTTGCTCACCTCTCTAGGCCTCTTCTAGAAGGTTAAATATTTCGTTGAATTGAAAACAGTGTACCAGTTCTAACTATTGATACATCATAGGCAAATATTAGGCCACAGAATAACACCCAACTATTTCATACTTAAGAGAAACCAAATTTCACATATGAATATTACTTGTAATTTCAAAACCAGAGAATCTCAGCCATATTTTAGTGATCAAAATCTTTATTATGTAGGTTATTTTAGTTTTTAATGACTATTTGGAATAAAAGATGTTAAATAAATTTTAGTGTCTATTGTGCTAAGGACACAATTGTTTGGTTGATTAAACACTATCTCTTGATAAAGATTTGTTAACTCATGCTAGCCTAATGACTGTACCTCACACTGTTACATGGTTATTCTATTATTAAGGAGTTTCTTAGATTTAATCTATCTGAAAAAAAAAAACTAAGTTACTCAGTGAAGTGTTACATAAAGTAATAATAAAAATTAATCCTCTCTTGATTTAGACAAAATAGTGTGCCTGTATGCTAACGTATGCCACTACCCACCTTCCCCAGTTGGTTCTATTAAAAATAGTGCTGTAAAAAGAAATAAAAATAAAAAATAAGTTATGCCTGTTGCAAAGCATTTCACAGAGAGGTTTTATGTGCCATTTAACAGTTCATGGAAAAAATATTACTGGAGGCAAGGAAAATTCTTCCTCTGAAAAAAAGTGAAACCCAAGTTATTATTAGCATATGCATTCACTTTTGGGAGGTAGGAGATATTCAGGTTTGTGATTCATTTAAATATATGACCATATGGCCTGTGCTTTGGGAGGGCTTTGGGGTTTAAGCTAAAGTCTTCCATACCAATAGTTAGGCTTTGCTAAGAGAAAGTGGTTGGTTTTACATGTAAACACCTCAGTTGGCTCCCCATAGTGCATATGCTTATGAACTGAACTAAAGGGAAAGAAGCAAAGGGCTGGCTTCTGTTGTTCTTTATAGTAGCATATTTTATTGAAAGGAGTATGAACTTCTGGAAGAAACAAACCTAGGTTTGAAGCAGTTGACTTTGACAAGTTACCCTTTCTTAGCCTTTCTTCATCTATAAAATGGGTATAATAATACCTCACCGAGTTATTTGGAGAACTGAATGCTCACAGGAGTAAACTGCGCAGCATCTGGCACACAGTAAGAATGGATTACAATTAGCTTCTTTCCTCTTTGTCATTTCTCTAATAGGGCAACTCTAGGAAATTGTAAATGCATTTTTTTAAAAAGTGTTCTCCTAGAGTTTGAGGAATGATATTCCCATCAGCAACCTTAGCAGGAGGACAGCTATCAGCTGCATTGATGGCAAAGAACCTCCGGATGCAGATCTAAACTGTGTGAGTAAATATCAGGGGCCTGGAAGCAACCAAAACATCAGGGAGGAGCCGCTTCTGGGGCTGTGGAGTTGTCTGCCGTAGCCACTTAGAAATAGACCCTCTTTGGGGAAAGGGTCATGTGAGCTCTCTCTGTTCCTGTAGACCAGGGAGAAGGTGGAGTTTAGCTCAGGAGGAGAGAACACTTACTCTGCCTTAGTGAGTTCCTAAATTCCTAGAAACTCTCCATGGAAGGTCTCTATGGCTATAAGGAACCCTGCGCTGTAACCTGGCCCTCAGACTCTTGGAGGAAGAGAAGCAAAAGCTTAGAAAGTAGGGCTGTGGATTATTGTTAACTGCTGCTTTCAGAGCTATGTATTCTCCAGCAAATAACTTAAGAGTTGCTTTATCTATCCAATATAGACAGTGTACTCTATGGTAAAATCCTTTACAAATCATTTATAATTAAAATTTAGATGAAATTCATACATTGACAAAAGTAGATTTTTAAAAGATAAGACTCTAGAATATTTCTCTTTGAATACAATTCAACCTTAAGTATAAGGATAAAAATCCCAGCCTCAAAAAATACCTCTTAACTAAATACTATTTTTTATATTCAGGTACCTGAGATCAATCTAATATAGTCCATATAACTAAAGTCCTGGTAACAGGAGATGAGTGAGGCCAGTTTAGAAATAGGAGGGTGTTTATAAGATTATCAGCCACCCCTGGACTGTAAAGTCTGGGCACTTGGTTACTTTGCATATTTGCTGTTGTGTAACAATAAGCAGATCCTGTGGAGCCAATTATTGCCTCCACTTTACTTAAGTGATCCTCAATCTCATCAAGAAGATCATCAACTTGATTCTTGGAAAGTGTGACAACATGAAGTAGTTCCAATGAATACGGTAAATTTCCTAACATGAAAGTACTTCCTCGTGATACAAAGACAATGGTTAAGAAATAAAACTTCAAGAATGACTCCACATGAAAAAAACTTAGAATATGAATAGTTATATCTTAACTACAGTTTTTACTGATCAAAAAGAAAGATTTCCCAACTATCTTCCTGTGTGGTGTACACTCTAATTAGAAAGGTAAGTCATGCATACCTGGACAAGAAGGTAAGAGAATTTATATTTATTGATCACCTGCTATGTTTTAGGCTACAGTAGTACAATCGTATAATTTAACCTTGCAGGAGTCTTATGAGGTGGTTGTTAAAACTCTGAATTTATAGGGGAAGAAATTGAGATCAAAGAGGTCACAAAGCCACTGAGGTGCAACATTGGGATCTGAAGCCAAATCTATCTAACCTTAAAATCTGTTCTCTGAAAAAATCCTATACATGGGTGTACACGATGACATAGAATGTATTATCATATCACATATACAGCATCACCAAAGAGCAGGATGTTCTACATAATATGAGGTGTTGATATAACTGAATCCTACTGCCAATGCCAATTTGTTTGGCATTTAAGTCTGATTTCAAGTGGGAAACCAGACGTTATGTTTGTGAAAACCATCCATTAATATTAGTCTGAGTGAGAACCTAAGGGACTGACCTAAAATAAATTCAGTAAATGTTATTTACTTTTATTTCTATCTTAGTCCTGGAGAGTTGGGGCTGCCAGATAAGCTTCAAACTACTGTATAATTGCTGAGAAAAATGATTTCTATGGGTGAAACTAGTTATACGATTCATAGAGACTGCTCAAACTTTGAGCTGGTTCGTATTTTTAGGAATGAAGATGGGAGAGTTCCAACTCCCTTCCTGGTCCAATAAATATTTTGTTTACAAAAATACCTGAAATTGCAAATGCAAGTGGGGCGGGAGGAGGGCAAACAAAAACAACGAAACATAAGGGGCAAGGGCATGGAAAATTTAATACTGATCCTTGATCCATCATGTATCTCCACTGCTTATGATTTTAGTCTCCCAATCACCTTCTGAGGTTTTTAGCAACAAACATCATAAATGCTCATAAAACTATGCATCTGTGATGAAGCCAGTCGTAGTGGCCTTCCAAAACAAAATTCTAGATGCCGACAACACAATACTAGGTAAAGTACCATTGCCTCTTGCTCACTCTAAATTTACTTCCCATTGATTTTATTGCACATCTCTTCCTCATTGTCAAGCAAAAAGACAATACTCATATTTCATAGAAATAATTTAGAACATTTAAATCAACACATTCTAAAGGGACTTCCTTGGTGGCACAGTGGTTAAGAATCCACCTGCCAATGCAGGCTACATGGGTTTGATCCCTGGTCTGAGAAGATCCCACATGTCACGGAGCAACTAAGCCTGTGCGCCACAACTACTGAGCCTGTGCTCTAGAGCCCGTGAGCCACAACTATTGAGCCCGTGTGCCACAACTACTGAAGCCCGCGTGCCTAGAGCCTGTGCTCCACAACAAGAGAAGCCACCGCACCGCAACGAAGAGTAGCTCCTGCTCACCACAACTAGAGAAAGCTGGTGCACAGTAACGAAGATCCAATGCAGCCAAAACAAACAAACAAACAAACATCTAGATTATTCTCTTCTCCTTGCCGGGGTAGCCTGGAGTTTTATGCTCTCTTTTAGTAATTACTCTTCTCTGGTACCATCTGACTGTCGGGCTTGTTATGACCTGCACTCTAACTGACACGCCACAATTCCAGGCAATACAGCAAATTTAACATGACGGCTGTGAGACTAGCTGACATTGTAAAGTTCTTAAAAGAAGGGCTGATGTGTGTTTACCTTGATATGCCCACACTGTCTAAAACAGCATCTCCCTCATGATAGGGCTAAAATTTAATACATGTCTACATGTATCAGACTCTACTTATATGCCATTGTATATGACTCTACAACGATCCAACATTAATATCTCCATTTCTGTTGATGGGGAAACTTGAGTGAGTTGCCGAAGATCAAGCAGCTAGTATATAGCAGGACTGATATTTGAATTCACTTCTGTCTGACTTTTTATTCCACCATGTGATTTCCTGGCCACACTCAGTACCCAATACATTATTTGTGGAATGTCATCTTCACGGGGTTGTCTATCACTTCTCTAGTTTTGTCTAGTCTCGAGAAGGAAAAGCCTGCACCACTAAAGCTGTAATTCACAAATGGCCTAATGGTCAATTGGAATGCCACATGTTATGGTCAATCACTTAGTGCAGAACTAGTGTGTAATTAAGAAGTGAAAATTAAGGCGCATACAGAACAAGTCTTTGTTAATAGTAATGTTGCTTTGGGGACTGAGTCTCTTCATTTTCATTATCACTGTAGAAAAACAGTAAATAAAGGCAGTGGGTAGGATGGTGATCTGAGAGGTGAAACGAGGGTAATTGAAGGGAAAATAATCTGTAGATTTATTTATTATTAAAATGCCCTTCAAAGGCAATTTTGCCTGAGTGGCAATTTTAAAATTTCCACTTATTTTCATTATAATCAAGTTTATGATATTTTCACAATTCTATGGTACTATCTGAAGAATTTTACATTAGACTGTTCAATGTCACCTAAGTCTTCCAACAGAGAAGCATTAAATCTCTGCTTGAATATTCTCAGTAACAGGGAACTTACTATGATAAGAAAATACATTCTTAACTTCACATCAGTCAAAAATCTGCATTCCTACAGCTTTCTTGAAATTATTCTGTAAGCATATCTGAAAGAACTATATGGCAACATACTTTCTTAGGCTAGTTCTCTGGATACTGGAAAAGTCCTCAATGTTTATCAGCATTTCTGTTTGAGAGAGCTAGCTATACATGCCATCAAGCTTGTCACTGAACAAATGCACACAATTTTGGTACTTTTTTTCATAACTTTTCAGTTTTTAAAATCTAAAACAAACACGTGTTTTAGAAAAGAAAACTGTCTAGTCTTTTAAGAAATTATCACTTAATTAACATGGAGCCCAGCCATATTAGAACAATTTAAGTTCATACTTGTCCCAGCATAGGAGCAAGGAGTGAGGTGCTCCTGCAAGGGTATCATTTAGACCTGAATATTCCCTTCACTGACTGCAACCCCAGATTTCAATGTCACTTCTTGTCTACCCAGGCCCAGTGCACCAGAAGAGAGCACTTCTCCAACTTTCCTGTGCTTAACAGTCACTTGGAGTGCTGTTTAAAAGACTCTGGTGACTATCAAAGGGCCACAAGGACTGTAACTGTTTACCCTATGATATATTTAGGCTTCTCTCCTGCAGACCTTAATCTTATCATCTCTACAGAAACATCAACTATCACTACTAACTTAAAGTTTTAAATGACCTTCCACACTTGAGATTTAATTATAGGGAAGAAAACAATACTTTGTAAGGGTGATTGCAGAACCGACTATTTGTGAGACACTCTGCTAGGTATTCTGGGATACAAGAAGATGAATAACACATAGTTCTTGCCATACTGGAGCTTACAATTTAGGAGAAGTTGTTAATCACTTTGGCCAGGATGAATGGGACGTTTCACGGAATGAGAAATAGTAGTGTGTTGTTACCATGTTCTATAACACTTTGAATTGCTTCATACTTAGCTCTACATAAAGTTGGAAATTCATTAATGTTAACTGGCATAGTAAAATAGCACATGGGGAAAAATCTCTCAATTTGCTAAATCAGTATAATTGATGTTGTTTAGAGGTTATAGTTGTTTGATATGAATGGAAAACAATAATTTGTAGCTACTATTGTTATGGTAAAACATGAAATTATCTATAGACGCCTATCATTTTATAGCTAGTTCTTGAGCACATTTATTCCTTACAACATAGAGGAGAGGTTTCCTTACTTGTGTTCTCACCATTAATTTCTTCAAGTTCACTGTTAATTCCAACATCTATGGAACTCATTATTTTGTCAATCTGTGAGAAACAAAAACCATATAAAGGAATTACTACATTCACTTTTAGTGTTGCACTTTTATTTAAAATTTTTTAATTTATTTTTATTTTTTATACAAATTTTAAAGGTTAGTTTCCATTTACAGTGATTACAAAATATTGGCTATTGTGTTGTACAAAACATCCTTGAGCCTATCTTACAGCCAATAGTTTGTACCTCTTATCCCCCACCCTATATTGCCCCCCTCCCCTGCCACTGGTCACCACTAGTTTGATTTCTATATCTATGAGTCTGCTTCTTTTTTGTTATAGTCACTAGTTTGTTATATTTTTTAGATTCCATATATATGTGATATAATATAGTATTTGTCTTTCTCTGTTTGACTCATTTCACTTAGCATACAGCATTGCATTTTAAAATACTTTCAAATGCCAGAAGCACATATGCTTTTTTTTTTCCAGAAGCATATATTCTTGATATTATTACCATTGCAATACAACAATTAAGAGACCGACAGAGAAAGGTTTAAAGGGAGGCAGACATCTTTTGAAATGCTTTTAGAAATACAAATTATATTTCCCTTTCTTAAACTTTCAAAATCAGCTTGCCTTTTCTTTGTATTTCCTAAAATGAACTTTGTTTGGACCTACATGGGTCAGTAAATTAGAAATTGTGTATTCTTTAAACTCAGATGGGGAAGGAGCTGAAGATAAATTCACGTGACAATGTCTACCCTCTCAGGCATACTTCATCTTCTATCTGAGAGCATGCATCTCATCTGACCAGTGAAGCATGACCATTGGAACCAAGTTCTTGTTAAATGGTTTAACCAGCCACAAGCTGATTTGTAGCATGTAATCACAAGAATCTAGGCATGGAAACAACTTGATGCTAAGAGGTAAGTTAAATGTTAATTAATCCTGCCTTGTTCCAAAAAGGATCTCCAGATGTTATTCACAGAGTTAATAAATATAAGAAATGGATAGATCTGAATAAACTATCAATCTACTACTATGGAATTTATAAGAAGATATCACTGTCAGAGCTTTAGCTATTTATGGTTTAATCCCTCTCCTCATCATCCTAGCAACCTTAGTAAGACAGCAGGTTTCAGAAAGGACAATGAGCATTACTTAAATGTCCCATTTTGTTCACCCTGAAACAGGTGCAGAGAGATTAAGTGATTTTCTCAAACAGCTCAATTCAGAATGTCAATACCAGAACCATTTCCATTTCTAGTTCTCAGAATACTATAGTGACCTATTGTGCTTCAAAACCTAATCCAACTGGCACAATCTTCTGAGAGACAAAATGTGACATGTTAGAATGAAATGTCAAGGAAGAGTGTGGTCGATTCTTTGAAGAAATTCAAGAAAAAGCAAGAGACTTCATTACTTTATTATGTAGTCCTCCTCAGGGACAAAGGATGATATTTTATAACCTTACAAGGGCACTTGCTTTCTAAGTAATTCTATGAAGTTAAAGACTTTGTCTTTAAGTAGAGCTTAAATTGGTGATACTGGACTGCAACATATTTTTCTTTAATGTCTCTCTAGTAGTTGTAAAGGGAAATATTAAGTAATTTGTGTTTTTTGTATGGTACTTGGAGAAAGGCCAGGACCATTCTGTTTATCATTAAGATTATAAAAGTTCTTCTGAAACTATAAGATACTTTAAAGAAGGGGGATGAGCTAACAAAGAGTTTAGCAAGTAACAAAATGATATGGAGCAACAAAAATACAAAGATTTTTCTCAATTTGTCAGCTGCAATGCTTGGTAGGACACAATGTGAACATTTTCTTGTACCTCATAGCTAGTTATTACTTCTGCTTGATATCAATTTCTATAGAAACAACAGATTTCCCCTCATGTGTTGTTTTCCCACTCACTGTGAAATTATCATGTGACACCTCTAGAACCTCTCCCTTCCACTTGGAACTGTATGTGTTTGTTAATTTTTTTTCCTTTGAGAGACTTAAAAAGCTGAAAATCCTTCCCCCAGAACCCCCCTCGATGCTAAAGCCTTAAATAAGGAATAATAAGAACAGATCTTACTTCTTCCCATTCGGAAGTGAAGGATGGCGCTCTTTCAGAAGTCCCTTTAGAACTGCGATCAGCAGTAGAAGATTCAGTCCAGTTAACTCTTGATGTTTTCTCATTTGAAGGGTAGGCAATGAGATCAGAATCCGATTTAGAGACATTTTTTGATAAATGCATGTCGATCAGGGCTTTTGGCAATGACCTTATTCTTCCCAGGGTACAGGCTCTCTCCACAAATCCCCCCGTGTTCACAATCCAGTGGTCCCCATTCCGGGATCCACTCCTAGTTGTTCTTGTGCCAACAATGGTATGGTTTTCGAGTTGGTTGCTTTTTTTGTGAAAAATTGTTCTACTGACTACTTTGGGTTTAATTTTCTTTACCAAAGGTTCTGAGTTATTTTCTATTGGAGTCTGCTTGAAAGGCAAAGGACTATTTGTCAAACTGACTTCATCTTTTCCGTCTTCACGTTCATCTCTTTTCCCATAGAGATGAAATGGATTTTCAGGGGACTCACAGGCTGGAGAGGATCCATGGAGAAGGCCTGCAAATTGCCCAGGATCATATTCTTTTGGGGGATCATTGTCCTCCTCTTGAGAGAGATCATCTGCAAAAGGGAAAAAGAAGGTCAGGATGCTTGTTTATAAAGGACTCTGAAAGCCCTGATACAACTTGTGCAAAGTCCAGACATTTGATTTATTGCTACACAGTGATATCCTCACTTTATGAAATACCCATGAGCCTACAGAGCCATGTATAAAATGAATTTGTGTGTGTATGTGTGTGTGTGTGTGTGTGTGTGTGTGTGTGTGTATGAACCAGATCTTCCTGAATTACTTTAGGGTGCATTTCAAAGGTATGAATTGGGTATTAATTGAGTAATTGCCCACCCTTCTCCTTTGTCCCCAGGGAGTATGTTTTACATTGGATAAAATCAGGTTTTCTTAAAATGGGACACCCATGTTCAAACTCTTGGAGTAAATGAATCATTGGGCAGTAGGACATCAGGCAGGTAAATCGAGATCATATATAATGACATTCCTTTGCCCTTCTGCCAGCAAATAAATTCAGAAAAAAAATCTTGAAAAGAAGTATAATTAGGAGTAATTTAAGGTTAATAATCCTGATAGTGTTACTTCAAATATAAAATTAAGATTAATTCTATACAGATTATATGATTTAGAGAAAAAGGATTTGTTCAGGCTTAAACATAGGCACACAATGCCATATCACTAAAAAGTGAGTGTCTTTTACAAGAAACTGATGTTGAGCTACTAACACAAGCTATCTTTCTTTCTTCTATGAAACAGCATTAGTTATTTTTCAATTTCTTTAGATCTTTGAAAATGTAATGCAGAAAAGAAACCAAAGATGATAATTTTTATTCTTTATTATTTTTTCTAAGATAAAACATACATGTTCGCTGAGATTTAAAATAAACCATGCTTTTTTATAATGACCTAATTTGTCTTTTAAAGACATACTGTGTAAAAACCTGGCCAAAGAAATTAGCAAAGGAAGTCAGTTTACTTTTTTGATTGGTCACTTTAATTAATATTCAGCTAAATCAATGAATTTGGTAAAATTGCAGGATAAACTACTGGGCATATACCCAAAGAAAACCATAATTCAAAAAGACACATGCACCCCAATGTTCATTGCAGCACTATTTACAACAGCCAGGATATGGAAGCAACCTAAATGCCCATCGACAGACGAATGGATAAAGAAGATGTAGTACATTTATACAATGGAATATTACTCAGCCTTAAAAAGGAACGAAATTGGGTCATTTGTAGAGACATGGATGGATCTAGAGACTGTCATACAGAGTGAAGTAAGTCAGAAAGAGAAAAACGAATACCGTATATTAACGTATATATGTGGAACCTAGAAAAATGGTACAGATGAACTGGTTTGCAGGGCAGAAATTGAGACACAGATGTAGAGAACAAATGTATGGACACCAAGCAGGGAACGTGGCAGGGGGTGGTGGTGGTGGTGGTATGATGAATTGGGAGATTGGGATTGACATATATACACTAATATGTATAAAATGGATAACTAATGAGATCCTGCTGTATAAAAAAATAAATAAAACAAAATTCAAAAAAAAAATTCAGCTAAATATTTGCCATGATCAAAAGTTAAATTACCTGATAAGCCCATAACCTAATCTTATGAAAAAGTAAAATATAGTCAATGTGGTAGATAATAACAACAAATTCAAACTTGACTTGCTGACTCACACTTTAAAAAAGTTAGTTATTATTATAAACCCAAGACACCAAAGTTTTTATAAATTAACAAGTAACATTTATTTGGTATGGGCTATTTACTATGCACTGAATTAGAGATAATATTTATATCCCCTCATCTGATCGTCATAACAATCCTGTGAAATGATTAATAATAATCATGATTTTCTGACAGAAAGAGATTTGGCCAGAATATGTAAACAAATTGGCTACCACAATAAGTCTCAATAGATATTTGCTCAAAGAATGCTACAGACAAATTGGCTTTCTTTATTGAAGTTTGGTCCCAGGTCTGTATACTCTTGTCTTTCTTGGAGCTGATAGAAGTAGATACGTTCCTGGCTTTACATATCCCCAGACCTCACCCTGGTTCCTGTTTGGCTTTTCCAAACGAAGACATCCCCCTGACTAGACCTAACACAGTGGTATCCTGAGATGAAAGAAACAAGAATGACAGGAAGAAAGGTCCGAGGGACAACAGTCTAAAAGAGAAACAATCTGATTCATCCCGTACTATTATAAGCACTTTATCTTCCCATAAAAACTCCATCCCTTTCTAATGTAGCAACACTATGTCCTTCCTAACTCCATTTTTCCCTCCCCTCACAACAGAGATCCTTCTTGGGGTAGAAGAATGGGTGGAGCGTAAGGCAAGGCAGCCTTAAACTCTTTCTAAAGGCTAGAGTTTATGCTCTATTATATCCATTTTTTAGAAGTCAAAATTAACATGTAGACAACTTAAGCTTCTGAAGTTTCCCCATCTAGTAAGTGGTTAAGCTGAGATTCAAACTAAGGTCTATCAGATTTCCTATATCCACTGGCCTAGAAAATATATTACTATTAAGATAAAAGAACAATCTAGGGTTCAAGGACAATCAAGTAGGCTCTTTGTGAGGAGAGACATGTTTCTCCTGTTTATGACTATTTCTGGAATTTGGGTAAAGTGGATGAAAAGAGCTTCTTCTGCTTCATGGAGGTAAGCTAATACTAAGAGAAAATAAAATCTGGTGTTCTGTTCCAATTTATTTTCTCTTTTTTCTTCCTGGGCTACTTGGCTCCCCTATAATGCTTTACAGCATAAGCAGGTTGGTATGAGATGATAGTAATGCATAAATAATGTAGAAGGAAGGAAGAATTCTGAAATAGGGAAGAATTTTACTGAGAAGTTGCTGAAGAAGGCTAAAGGGTTTAAGTTTGAGAGGAAAAATTGAAAAGAGTCAGTCTATTACAGGAAAAAGATTCTGTAAATCTCAGTCAAGAGGTTTCTGATCATGTTCACAATAATGAGATATTTAGGCGAATAATATTATTTAAATTTTCCTATGAATATCATTATTAGGTTACCATCCCTTCGGTGGTTTGATCAAAACAACTATAATCGCCATTCCAAAATGCTTTATATTGTCCAAGTGCTCTAGTCACAAGCAGTCACTTCTCTAAGTAAAAGAGAATTTAGTTATTAGCTCATAAGCCTAGGCTTTTGAATAATAGTTCTTAGCATTGTGATAGTTGTTAACATTTTTGCCAAGAGTTGTGAAAAGGCAAATATTACTTATTTCAGTGCCCAAACACTAAGGATTTCTCAGATCAAAGACAATGTGAAATTGATATGAAATCTCCTGAAATTCCTGTTGGGTGGATTGATTGCAGTTATGACCCCAATCCGCAAAGGCTCCTTGTAGCCACACCCCAAGCCTGTATTCATTCCTCCCAAGCGACTTTAAGTGTGGCCATGTGCCTTGCTTTGGTCAATGGGACAATGGCAAGCATGATATAAGAAAGACTTGAAAAGCACTCATGGACTGGGACTTGTTCTCTCACGGCTCTTGGAACCCTGCCGCTATGTGAACAAGCTCGGGCTAGCCCGCTGGATGATGAAATGATACATTACCCAGATGTTTGAAATGGTAGGGTTTTTTTTCTTTTTTTTCCCCCAAGTATGATGACCCTAACAGATCAGGAGACAATTGCCACTGAGAAGACAGATTGTTATAGTCATAGATCCCAAGAGGAGGGAGCATGCCATGTCACTGGGGGTGGAAGGGACACATGGGGAAGCACCAGTATTAGTCAAGAGGCAGAATGAGTGGGGGAAAAGATGGACAAGAGCCTTTATTGTGCTTTCTATGGGAAGTAATGGACAAAACAGGGTAAGTAGTTTTAGGACTGGTTACTTCAAGTCTTTTCATTAGGCTCTAGGCCATAGGGATTGTTCCTAGTTATCTGGTACCTGGCTCTGCTGTGATTAGGGCAGGTGGGTAGTGGCCCACTGTGAGAACCTGATAAAGAAAGTGGTTAGGGCTTCCCTGGTGGCGCAGTCGTTGAGAATCTGCCTGCCAATGCAGGGGACATGGGTTCGAGCCCTGGTCTGGGAAGATCCCACATACCACGGAGCAACTAGGCCTGTGAGCCACAACTACTGAGCCTGCGTGTCTGGAGCCTGTGCCCCACAACAAGAGAGGCCACGACAGTGAAAGGCCCGCGCACCGCGATGAAGAGTGGCCCCCACTTGCCGCAACTAGAGAAAGCCCTCGCACAGAAACGAAGACCCAATGCAGCCAAAAATAAATAATTAATTTAAAAAAACAAAACAACAACAACAAAAAGAAAGTGGTTAGAATATGGTTTTAGATTGGTTTGCGTATGAAAAGTGTGTCTTCAGGTGAGTTGTTTACTATCTTTAAGAATTACCTAGCCCTGGGAGGGGCAGTGTCTGCAGAGTCAGCAAGGTCCCAAGATGTCACAGCATCAAAAAAAAAAAAAAAAAAAAAAATCCCTCCAAAATAAAAGGGCATGGTTAACACACCAGCCACCCTGTCACTTCAGCTGAAGGCCAGCCAACTTTCAACATGTGAGTGAGGCCGACCAGGACTAACCAACTCCAGGACAATCTGCCAATTGACCACAGTTGCATGAACAAGACCAGGCAAGATTATCTGAGTCTGGCCCAGACCAGAAGAAAACACGTACCAGAATCATGAGTTAAATAAATGGCTGTTGATTTAAGCCACAAAGTTTGGGGTGGTTTACTATGTGGCAATAGATAACTGATTTAGCCTGTATCCCAAGTTTTAAAGAAGAATTAATACATTCTTCAAAATAAACTCTGGCAATGTTTATATTTTCATATCTGGAAATGATGATAGTAATAGTATATAACTAAAAGTGTTGTGAAGCTGAATGAAAAAAATAAAAGTAAAGGAGTTAGAACAATGCCTGTGGCATAGAACACATTAAATATGTGTTTCTATTAATACAACAACAATTTCTAATCTAGAGGGTTTCATTTTCACAAAGAAAGGTGGTAGTAATTTATTATATTAGACACTCAGTAAAGATTATTAGTTTGACATGCTTGTATATTTTTAAAAATATACTTTGAAAAGAACTTTTGCATTTTCTTACTATTTCTTTAGATGAAACTGAGGCAAAGTATATAGATTAAACTGTTTTTCATAACATGTCTCATTTAATTTCACATTTCTCTTTTGACAAGTGGATACTTCATGCTAAGGCACAGAACTAAATATGTATGAATTCCAATCTGATAGTTATTCAAAGAATAATTAGCATTTCAAAGAAATGTCAGAGTAAGTATCCAATAGTAAGAAGCTCAATATTTTTTTTTTGTCCATCTTTGTCTCTGATATTTATCACCTATATAAATACCTGAATAACAATAAAATCCTAAATTTCATGTTAAGATGAAAACAAGTTATGGAAAACTAGTAATTTCTTCTTTTATTATAGATCATAACTTTTGTTTATTGGGTCATTACATTCCTCTTTGGAAAATCAAAAATGTCTTTGGGATTCTAATGCTGATGTTGATATTAGCAGAAATTCTGAATTCATTTCACAAATATGTATAAAATACCTCTGTCCACTGGGCACTGTCCTAGGTGCCAAACTTTCAGCAGTACCAAAGGCAATGTCCCACCCTCAGGATGCTTACATTCCACCAAAGGACACAACTGTAGGCAAATCAAAAATAGTATAATTTCTGATGATGGTTAAGTTCTGTGAAAAAAATAAAACAAAGTAATGAGATAGGGATTATTATTGCAGACAGAGAGAAGAAGATATGAAAATCTCCTTAAGGGTATTCTGAACTATAAGAAGGCCAGTGTTGCTGCAACAGAGTGGTGAGAGAGTGGTGTACAAGTCAGAGTGAGAGACAGAGAGACAAAGAGAAAGGTATATTTCCACTCCAAGTCCTATGGCCTGAGAACCAGGAGAGCTGATGGTATAGTTCTAATCTGAAGGTTGGTAGGCTTGAGACAGAGGAAGAGATGATGTTTTAGTTTGAGTATGAAGGCAGGAAAAAAGCTGATTTCCTAGTTCAAAGACTATCAAGCAGGAAAAATTCTCTCATTCAGGGCGACATCAGCCTTTCGGTTCTATTCAAGCCTTCAACTGATGGGATAAGGCCCATGCATTAGAGAGGGCAATCAGCTTTACTTAGTCTACCTATTTAAAGTTTAACCTCATCCCCAAACACCCTCACAGAAACACCTAGAATAATGTTTGACCAAATATCTGGGCACCCCATAGACCATTCAAGTTGACACATAAAATTAACCATCATAGGGGGGTAGAATGATTGGAGATGAGGTCTGAGATGAAGATAGGGGTAGGGTTGACATGATTTGATTTACACTTTTAAAAGATCACTTGGTATTTCTGATGGCAAGAACATGACAGTAATGTAGTGTTTTTAAAAATTAATTTCCCCAAGTCCCCTCATAAAAACAATACATATTATAGTGAAAGAATAAAATGAGCATATGATAGTAAAACAAACAAACAACAACAAACAAAAAAACCCAACTATAGGTGATATCTTCAATAAAGCAGGTATCAAGGAATCTCCATGGCCCTGGAAAATGGATGGGCATAGCCAAATCATGTGATAGCAGCAGGATCCAGAACTGGTAGTAGTGAAGAGAAAAGGAAGTTGATGGAGCCTACAAGCCAAGGGTCCCAGAAATTGCCATCAGATTCTGATTCCTCAAATGAGAAGGCCCAGTACTTAGCAGGATGTTGAGCAATAGAATCTGAGAAGAACCAGCAGAACTTGAAAAAAATCCCACAAAAAGACAATTAGAAGTGGCTTAAACCCTTGAGAATCTCAGAAATATTCAATAAATACATGCTTTCAGTAAACTAGAGACTCACTCTGAAGAAAAATTTTCAGGAGCAGAATCCAAATTGAACAGGGTGAAAACATCAGAGATCTCACGGAGAAAGATATTTCATGTAATGGGAAGGAGGGAGTGGCATGGAAGGCAGAGGACCGGAGGAGGAAGACCTTGAATGTAATAATAACAAAATGCAGTGTTCAAATATGAGAGCACTACTTTGTAAGGCAAGGTGCATGCAACTCTGGCAAAGAACAAAATAACAGCAGGAAGGCTTTCTCAATCAAGCAGAGAAGTACCCATATTATCTCAATACTTCATGATAACAACAAAGGGAAAGTCTTTGAGCCATGAAGAAAGCTACTGTGGCTCATGCCTGCTCTCACACAGAAGCCTCTTCCGAATAGTCTAGGACATTCTTCTCATTAAAGATGGGGAACAAAAAAGGATTTTGCTGCAACCCTATTTAAAGACATTTCAAGAAAAGGAGAAGAAAATGAATGTTTAAAAGCTAATGAAAATAAACCAAAAAATAAATGTGGCCCCAAATAATTTGAAAGCTGTAACTTAAAATTCAAAATTATTTAAAAGAAATTAAGAAAATAATCAAAGTTCTGAAAGAACAACCTATACTGTAAGTAGAGGAGCTCAGCCATGAGGTGGTTGATCATTTTCTTTCCCCTTACCCTTTCCCTCCATGAGCAATTCACTCCTCAAGTCACTCGATGGAGAAGAGTGAGATGGCATCCTTATCTTCAGTGGAGAGGCGGCCTGGAGTTGGGTATCAAAGCCCAAGCAAAGTAATGGTGGTGTCCATGTTTAGGGGCAACTCAGCATGGTACACTGGCATCCAAGCAGGGTGAAGGGGGTGTACACATGGGGGAAAGACCCCGTAGGGAGAGTCAGAGCCCGGGTGGGGTGAGGAGGAAATCCATGCGGGAGGAGTGGCCTGGCAGAAGGAGTCGGAAAACTAGCAAAGTAAAGGAGGATACCCTGCAGAAGGGTGGCCTAGCAAGGAGTGTCAAAACCCAAACAGGGTGAGGAAGGTGTCCATGTCCAGAAGAGGAAAGTGTTCATGCATAGGGTGGCCCGGCATAACATGTCAAAGCCCCATCAGTGAAAGGAGGGTGTCCACCTGTGGGATGTCCTGCCGTAAGGTGTTAGAGTCCCAGGAAGGTGAACAGGGTGTTTACACAGATACACAGGCATGGGGCGTCAAATCTCAGGATGAGAAAGATGCCTGAGTGGGGAGGAGGTGGCAGTAGATATGGGAGACTGCTTACTTACAGAGGGGTGATCAAATAAACAACTACAGTAAGGAGCCAGATTTCTCACATTTTAAGGAGGGAGTTAGAAATATGAAGAGGGAGAAAAGTAGAGTGAACCTTGTGATGTTGGCTTGTAACTGGAGATACCAGTATTTTCAAGATAGAGAGAGAGAAATGGATAGATATAGATATAAATATATATTTGTGTACGTGTGTATTTACATACATATATACCTAACTCTGTCCATTGAGAGGGCCTGGGAAATTGAGCTCCCAATAGCAATAAGTAAAGCCCAGACTTAGCTTCTAAATGTATTTTCCACTAAAAGAAGCAGGGATCCATTGAGAAATGACTGATATCAGGGTCAGGGCAGAGAAAGTACAAGATGAGCCTGGAAAACCTTGTGCCAGAGAGCAAGGAAGTGCTCAAAGAATGAAGAGGCATGTCAACATGACAGGGAAGCCAGCTTGAATGGGCTGGTTAAACTAAGGACAATTTTAGAAACAAAATAAATAATGACAGTAATGGATTATAACCCACTGAATAAAATAAGAAAACATGAACCCATAAACATATATAAATAAATGGATGATTTAAAAGTTTGATTAGGAATGGGAAATTTAAATAATTTCAAATCACCTCCTCACAAAATACTTACTAGTTACAAAGAGAGAAAGAATAACTCTACATTTAAGAAGTCTGGGAGGCACTATCTTAATCAAATGATCAAGGTGAACATCAGAAGGAATAGAGCAAATCAAAATCTTGCCCCACCTGATAGGGTGAAATGAGAAAAACACAGAATCACCTCTGGATTTTCCTTCTAAAGATGCATAACCTAGATCTACTCAGGTAGAAACATCAAATAAACTTAATTTGTGGGACATTCTACAAAGTCACTGGCCTGTAATCTTCAAAAGTGTCAAGGTAATGACTGTCAAGGAAAGTCAGAGGAACTGTTCCAGATGGAAGGAGACTAAAGAGACATTACAACTAAATGCGATATGTGATCCTGAGCTAGATTCTTTCATCATAAAAATTATTATTGGGGAAACTAGCAAATTTTGAATAGAGTCTGAAACTTGAATAGATGGTAATATATTAACATCAATTTCCTGATTCGATTGTGTTGTGGTTGTCTAAGACTGTACTTGCTTATAGGAAATGTACATTATTCTAGTATTTCTCAAAGTGTAGTCCATGGATGCATGGGGTCCCTGAGATCAAAACAATTTTCAGACAAATACTAAGATATTATTTGCTTTTTTCACTCTTATTATCTCATGAGTGTACAGTGGCTGTGCAGAGGCTACAGGGTGTTCTCTTTCCACAGTGGAAATACGTGATACCTCTTTAGGTCTCACTTCAGGAACTGGCACACGGTTACTTCTCACATTGGTTGACAGAATAAAGTCATGTATCTCATCCTAAAGTAAATGGAGTGAGGATGTAAATGCCACTGTCTCTACAGCACTACAAAGGAACATGGCAGAAGAGGGAGTGAAGAGCTGAGAACAGTTATCGCATCTACCACAGAATGCTTTTGCCCCCATTTTAAAATGATGTTCGCTTTTAATGTCTGGAGAGACAGCATTTATTAGGTTAAGTGTGTTCCTTTCTATTCCAACTTTGATGAGAATTTTATAATTAAAAAATTATGATTGAATTTTGAGTTTGTATCAAATGTTTTTCTTCACCTATTGAGTTGATTATGTAGTTTTTCTCCTTTAATCTGTTAGTGGGAATAACATACTTTCTCATGTTAAACAAACTGTATATTAATGGGTTGAATTGGTCATAATGAATTTGCCTTTTGCTATCCTGCTAGATTTGGTTTGCTGGTACTTTGTTTAGATTTTTGCATCTATATTCATGAATGAAACAGGCCTTTCATTTTTCCGTTCTTATGCTATCTAGTTTTGATATGAAGATTACTAGTCTCAAGACTAGTTGGGGAAAATTCCCACTTCTTCACTTCTCTCGAGGAGTTTGTATGAGATTGGAATGATCTGTTTCTTAAAAGCTAATTTAATTTACCTTTAAAATCATCTAGGCTTAACATATTCTTTGTGGGAAGATTTAAAATTATTTATTCACTCAATTTCTCTAATAGTTGTAGGACTATTTAGAGTTTCTATAGCTTTTTGAAGTTTTGGTAAGTTACAAATACCTAGAATTTGTCTATTTCTTTCAGTATTAAATTAATTGCCACAAAGTTGTTCATAATTTTTACTTATTTTCTTTTGAATCTTTTTATAGAGTATCTGTAGTATATCCCTCCTCATTCCTAGCATAGTTTATTTGCATTTTATATTTATATTCTCCCTTTTCTCTTTTTCTTTTTTTTTTTTTTTTTACTATTTTTACTAGAAAGTACATCCACTTTAAAGTGTTATCAAAAATTCCACTTCTAAAAAAAAAAAAATTCCACTTCTGACTTTGTATATTATTTTTCTATATCATTCACTTCTGTTCTTTCCCTTTTCTTTCTCCTACTTCTCTGGGCTAATTCTATCATTTCTTATAAAATTTCTTAAATTTGCATTTAGCTCATTAATCTTCAGCATTTCTTCTTTTCTAGCATAAGGATTTAAAATTTCTAAGTTCCACTCATGCTGTTTTCACTATGATGATTATTTAGTATTTACATTTTTGTTTAATTCTAAACATTTTAAAGTTAGAATTATGGTGTCTCCTAACTCATTTCTCATGAGTTACTTGGAAATGTATATTTAAATCACAAATTTATGGGAATATAAATGGGAATCTTTAACTTAATTGTTGTCAGAAAACGTAGTGTATATGAATGAGTCTTTGACATGTATTGAAACTTGCTTATAGCCAGCCAAGTTAAGATCAGTTTTTATCAATGTTTCATGAGAATAGCATGTATTCTCTAACTGTTGGCTATAAAGCTTTGCATTTTATTAGATAAACTTATTAACTGAGCTATCAAAATATTCCACTATTTAAGTGAGGTATGTTGAAATCTCTCAGTTTTAGTGAACTTATGACTGTTTTTTCCTTACAATTGTTTATATTTTCCTCGTGAACTGAACCTTCTATAATTTCATAGTGACTCTCCATATTCTGGTAATGCCTTCAGTGTTAAAGTCTATTCGGCCTGATACTGATATAGTTACGCCAGCTTTTATTGGGCTAATATTTCTCAGGTACGACTTTTTTCATCTTTACCATTTTGGGTGTGGGGGGTGTGCCCTTAGCTATATTGATGTGCCTATTTTAAAGAGCATAAAGCTGGGTTTTGTTTTCCTACCCTCCTACCATCTCTTCCTTTTAACTGGTGAATTTAGGTAATTTATGTTTATTTTGATGCTTTACATATTTAGACTTGGTTCTACTATTTTACATTTTGATATCTATCTTTCATATTCTTTTTTCACCTCTATTCCCCTTTTTGTTTTTTTTCTAATTCCATTTTTCTCTCTATGGCTTGGACTTTATACAATTTATTTTTATTCTTTAGACATCCTTAAAATTTTACCATACATTTTTAATTTAACAAAGTCTAAAGGTGAAAAATATCTTATCCACCCTCTTCCTGAATAATTTTAAGATGTTACATCACTTGAAATTAGATCACTATTTCCTAACAAATACTGTTATCAGTGTTTTCATTCTGTATGTTAGTTTTCCAAATCAGATGTTATTATTTTATTCAGATTATTTTTATTTGAATTTGCATACATGTTTCCATTTTATTTATTCACTATTCCTTCCTCAGAATGACCTGAGATCACTTTCCTTCTTGAAGTAATCCTTGAGGTTTTTCTTTCGGAAAAAGTCTTTTGGTAGTAAATATTTTTAGTTTTTTAACTGTGAATGTCTTCATATTTTACTTTCATTTATTTAAAAAAGGTTTTTTTTTAGTTCATAATTTAGGTTGCTTTTTTTTTTCCTCTCACATTTTGAAGGTATTATTCTACTCTTTTGTCTTATATCTTTCCTTGATAAGTTGGCTATCATTATACCTGTGTTTTTGTTGTAGGTGATCCATCATTTCTCTACCTGCTTTGAAGATCTCCTCTACATCTTTCAATTTCACAATAATGTGGCTTGGTATGGATTTCTCTTTATCTTGTTTGGAATACAGTGTGTTTCTTGGACCTATGAATTCACGTTTTTATCAGTTATGGGAAAAATTTAGCAAGTATCATAAAAACTTTCTTCTCCTATATATTCTTTATTATTTCATCCTCAGTCTCTAAGTAGAAGTAGGTTAATCTGCTTATTCCACGCTTCGTATTGCTTCATGTCTCTCATATTTTTTGCCTCTTTGGCTCTCTGTGCTATACTTTGGATAATTTCTTTAAATTTATTTTCCAATTCACCAATTGTCTCTTCATCTCTGCTTAATCTGCTGTTTACCTGTTCATTTAGGATTTTAAAAATAATTTCAAATGTTATATTTTTCAAATCTAGAAATGCCACTTATTTTTCAAATTTGCCTGTTATTTATTAATAGTACTTGTTTTTACTCATCTTCATGATTAGGCATTTTATTTTTTTAAACACTTTATATATATAACTGCTTTATTTCCTACACCCAGTAACAATATCTATAGTCATCAGGCAAATATGTTTGCTATTTTTATAGGTCCTTTTCTTCTCTTGTGTTTCCCACTTAGAGAAGTTCCTTTAGCATTTGTTGTAGAGCTGGTTTTGCGGTGCTGAATTCTCTTAGCTTTTGCTTGTCTGTAAAGCTTTTGATTTCTCCATCAAATCTGAATGAGATCCTTGCCGGGTAGAGTAATCTTCGTTGTAGGTTCTTCCCTTTCATCACTTTAAGTATATCATGCCACTCCCTTCTGGCTTGTAGAGTTTCTGCTGAGAAATCAGCTGTTAACCTTATGGGAGTTACCTTGTATATTATTTGTCCTTTTTCCCTTGCTGCTTTCAATAATTTTTTTTTGTCTTTAATTTTTGCCAATTTGATTATTATGTGTTTTGGAGTGTTCCTCCTTGGCTTTATCCTGTATGGGACTCTCTGTGCTTCCTGGACTTGGGTGGCTATTTCCTTTCCCATGTTAGGGAAGTTTTCGACTATAATCTCTTCAAAAATTTTCTCTGGTCCTTTCTCTCTCTCTTCTCCTTCTGGGACCCCTATAATGAGAATGTTGTTGCGTTTAATGTTGTCCCAGAGGTCTCTTAGGCTGTCTTCATTTCTTTTCATTCTTTTTTCTTTATTCTGTTCTGCAGCAGTGAATTCCACCATTCTGTCTTCCAGGTCACTTACCCGTTCGTCTGCCTCAGTTATTCTGCTATTGATTCCTTCTAGTGTAGTTTTCATTTCAGTTATTGTATTGTTCATCTCTGTTTGTTTGTTCTTTAATTCTTCTAGGTCTTTGTTAAACATTTCTTGCATCTTCTTGATCTTTGCCTCCATTCTTTTTCCAAGGTCCTGGATCATCTTCACTATCATTATTCTGAATTCTTTTTCTGGAAGGTTGCCTATCTCCACTTCATTTAGTTGTTCTTCTGGGGTTTTATCTTGTTCCTTCATCTGGTACTTAGCCCTCTGCCTTTTCATCTTGTCTATCTTTCTGTGAATGTGTTTTTTGTTCCACAGGCTGCAGGATTGTAGTTCTTCTTGCTTCTGCTCTGTTTGCTATTTTTACTGATACCCACTTATAGTAGTTTGCTTTTCAAGGTGATTAGAAATCATTTCTTGTTACTTCATTACTTGATCTTAATTTCAGCTTGTCACTGTGATTAGAAAAGGTCTGAGTTTCCCTGAATAGTCTTGACCAAGCTTACCATTGAACTGAAGTACAGTGTCCAAGTAGCCGTGCTATTGTTGACATCTGCACTCAGCACAACACTGACTCTCTTGTCTTCTAACATACACTTTTAGAGAGCAAAGATTGTTAGAGCAGGCAATATCTCAAAGAACATGTCATATTTAGAATACATTTGTACTGCTGCAGAAGGATATCTCAAAGCACTTAGTCTGCCATAATACTTTGCAGCAAAATAATTTTATTGTAAATATTTACATTTATAAAGATTTCAATTTAAAAAAAGACAGTGTATCAGGACTTGAAGGTTTTAATGTTACTCTTTAAATGATTTGTGACTAGAGAGAGTTAATAATAAATTGCCTTGCCATGTATGTTGGTACTTTGTAATGTATGATGCAATATACAAATCAATAAATTATCTTGAGAATTAGATAAAAGAAGAACAAGCTTATTGTAATTATGGATTCAAATTAAGCAAATCCTGTTTTAATAAGATCGCCCTAAAATGTATATTTATAAAAAACACAAAAGAAATTCATGGAGATTTGGTAAGTATTAAACAATTCCAATTACTCTATGATATTCAGTAAAAAAGATAATATGCAAATTAGTCAGTGTCCTGTATTTAAATTCTAGATCAACTAAAGAGAACAAAGAGCTAAATTTTGATAATATATACAGTCATCATGTCTCAATAAGTCTTCAAAGGGGTGCTAGGTCTTATCAGAAATATTTGGGGACTTCCCTGGTGGTGCAGTGGTTAAGAATCCGCCTGCCAATGCAGGGGACATGGGTTCGAGCCCTGGTCCGAGAAGATCCCACATGCCGCGGAGCAACTAAGCCTATGCGCCACAACTACTGAGCCTGCATGCCAAAACTACTGAAGCCCACGCGCCGTAACAAAGAGTAGCCCCCGCTCACCGCAACTAGAGAAAGCCCATGTGCAGCAAACAAGACCCAATGCAGCCATAAATAAATAAATAAATAAATACATTTATTTAAAAAACCGAAATATTTGGGAGAAGTGTTACTTTTTTAAATTTATAATGTAAATTATATGACCCTTATTGTAGTTTATTTATCTTCCTTGTTTCCCTAGTCGTGTAGCTCATGTGATCTGGCTAGTATGTTCATTTATATCCAAATATTAAGAATGTCTTTCCAGCTCACCTACACACTGAGATAAGTGTGAGTCAAACAAATAATAATGAGCCACAGAGGCAACTATATAGAATTCATGTTCCCTTAATTTCTCAAGGTCAAAGATCAATTAAGTTTTCCAAGATATGTAAAATTACTTTAAAACACAAACTCCCTGGAAAGGAATTTATTTCAAAAATTGCAAAGGCTAAGATTCCATATTAGGTAAGGAGAACCAACATTTATTGTGTACCTACTATGTTCAAGGTCATTTTATGTCACTTAATTCTCGCAAAAGTCTCTGAAGTAGGTATTCTTATGACTTTGAACTGTGGAAGAATATCATAGCTAGTAAATACAGTCAGTGAAAATGAGTCCTCCTAAAACCAAGTTCCCTTGCCGAGTTTATGATTAATCTCTCTCTCCAAAACTTTATTTCCTTTCTTGTCCCCTCTGACCTCAATCCTGTGCTAACTGAACACTAATCAACCAGAGTCAGATGACTAAAATTGCTGTTGTCGATAACATCGTTAATGTACTCTAACATTGGTATTCTAGATAGCATCATTAATGATAATTTTTCTACGGCAAGATGAGCTCACAGACCCCCGAGCCATGGACTACCTAGCCAGAGAATCGTAAATCAGAGACATCCTGACTCCCAAAACTACGATTAAGAAATGTCACAGGACAATGATTAATCCCGGCGTCTTTGTTCCTCCCCTTTTAAAAACTCCTTACTCAAAGACCAAGTTGGAGTGGAACTGAGGCTTGTCTCCCACTTCCTTGCTCGGTGCCCTGCAATAAGCCCTTACTTTCCTGCAAATGCCCACTGTCAAGAGTTTGGCTTTCTGCTTTGTGAGCACAGGAGCCCTTGCTTGGTTACACAGTATGGGAGATAAATCTGGCTGGTCCAAAGCCTGCCTTTATCCATTCCATTCCAAGGCTTTGTGTTTATGGCTTACCTCAAAATTTCCTATGTTGTCAGCACAATGTGCTGTCCACTGGGGCATCCTGAGTTTTGGAGTTTGAAAACCACCCAGTGGGCCCCTTTTCAAGTATCAGCAGTGACCTTTGAGTATTTATTCTTATTGCACAATTAGCCCAAAGATTGTTGTTATGCTTAAATGCTGTATGGCATCGGATACAGCATATAATAAAATTCCCTCCCTAAACAACTTAAGATCAACAGCTGCCTTACAGAAAATGCATCCAGGTAAACTGTTGTTTCCTGGCCTATTAGTCCCACACTCTGCCAAACTCAGCATTTAATGCAGAAGCCAGAGAATGCTAGAGTTCTGGCAACCCCTGGACCAGAGCAGGCCATGCTACTTGGCTCTGATTTCAAACATTTATAATCTTTTCTCTTGCTCCCTTTGCTCAATATAGGAAAGGGGCTATCAGCCAATTTCCCCAGCATTTATAGCAAATCCCAAGGCTCACTCATTTCCAGCTGCTAAGCTGCCTGGGCAGACCGCATTACTAAATTATTGTATCTTTTTGGTAGAGTGCCTGATCTATCTTGGCATTCCTTTCGCATTGAAAGAAGCTCCTGTTGCAAGCAAAGGAAGCTAGCTACATTCATCCTTCCCACGCGCCTTTCCTCTGTTACCCTCAACCACTAACTTCTTTGTTTCCCCTGTATAAGCCAAGTTCACAGGGGCAGTTTCTCATCTATCTCTGACCCCCTAGGGACTGAGGGATTTCAAAAGGAGTTCTGTGCTAGGAGTAATTCCCATAGCCTAGAGCCAGATGAATAAATGGCCTACAGTGAATAACTAATTTGGAACCAAGAGGTTTTGTTTCTCTACTACCAAAATGTATTTCTTTGTAATACTGCAGTCACTATAACCATGTATTTTCCCAAACAGAAGAGTCTGTAGTGGGGGAAGAGGAAAGAACCCCTTCAACTCAAGTCTATTGTTTTCAAGTGTGTTGGTCCTTTCGTTTTAACTTATTTTAAAAACGGTTTCAGTTTTTATACTCTTCCAACTGGTTATCAAAGTGAAACAAAGAACTGCTCTGGAGAAATAAAAAAGACAAACAAGAAAGTAGATCTCTAATCTTTAAATGAAAAAAAAAGTAATTTTGCAATATAAATAGGATGGAAATTATTTTTAATGACCCTAAAGTGAATAATTACTCTGATTCAATTTTCAAAAGATCTACTCTGAATTTGAACTCCAAGTCACCCAAATATCCTCAATAAAAACTCTGGGAATGTTATACATTCAAATGTATCCTGTGAGTTTTCTATTCCTGTAACCATCCCCCCCACCCCCATCCGTGGAAAAATTGTCTTCCATGAAACCGGTCCCTGGTGCCAAAAAGGTTGGGGGCCGCTGCGTAAGCAATGAGCAGTCTAGATTTTTCTCACATACATCCCAAGAGATGTCTCATTTCAAAAGAGCAGGAGTCATCAAAAGGGTAATGCTATTAACAAGACACACCATAGAAAATATACAGAAATGTTAAAGATAATTTATATCCTGTGTGTTATATTTTAAATTAACACTGTTGTTGCTATAATAAGAAATATTTCATGTAAAATAAAAATCCTCTCTAAGGGTCTGGTGCTATAGCCATGGTAATGATGGGATGATGACTGCAGTACTGCTCAGCTCTGCTCATGTTTAAATTTATAAGAAATACATATTTAGTCTTTGTCCAAGGTTCCTGGTTCCTGTGATAAGAGCTATAAAGGTATCTTTTGTTATGTTAGTAAGGTGACTTTTGGAAAGCCTTTAGGTAACTAGAGGGCTGTTTGCTGGGACAACCAACCATGTGATTAGAGGGTAGGGGAGAGGGGCTGGAGATTGAATTCAATGGACAATGATTTAATGACTCATGACTGAAATCTCCATAAAACCCCAAAATGACAGGGTTTGGAGGGCTTCTGGGTGGGTGAACATGTGGAGATTTGGAAAGTGCACTCTGAGAGGGCATGGAAGCTCCTTGCCCTATGTATCTCTTCACCTGGCTGTTGATTCATATCCTTTAATATCCTTTGTAATAAATAGGTAATCTAGTGAGTAAATAGGTTTCCTGAGTTCTGTGAGTTATTCTAGCAAATTAATTGAACCCAAAGAGGGAGTCATGAGAATCTCTGATTTATAGCCAGCTCATCAGAAAGTACAGGTAACAAACTGGACTTGCCATTGGCATCCTGAGTTAGAAGGCATCGTTGGAATCTCCAATTTGTAGCTGGTTGGTCAGAAACACAGGTAACACCAGGGTTGCAACTGGTGTCTTAAGTGGAGGATGGTGTTGTGAGGCTTAGCCTTTTACCTGTGGAATCTGATTCTATTTCTGGGTAGATAGTATCAAATTGAGTTGAATTCCTGGACACCCTGCTGGTGTCCAAGAATTGCTTTTTGGTGTGGGAAGCCTACACACACACACACACACACACACACACACACACACACACACACACACACACACTGGAATTGGGTTCTGGAACCTAATTTAGTTTCCATTTGATCTGTAGAGAAGAACTAGATGTGCTTTAAATATATGTAAAATGGCCTAGAAAATCAATCATTTATTTCTATCTTTCACATGACCCCTCAACTGATTAGAGAAGACATTGCAAAAATAGCAGTTAGCCTAAGCAAAGGGTCTGTATGTTTCTTTGGGTTTCTCCTGGTCATGGAAGCTGGAGAGATCCACTTTAGCTGAAGTGTTGGTAAATGGCATATTCATTTAGCAAAATATCTCATGGTATTTTTCAGGTTGGGGCCATCATGTAACTTTCCACTGATAGGAAAAAATGAAATGCAATCAAGTTGCAATTTCCACCACTTTAAAACAGAAAGAGAAATACTAACTTAAAGTAAGAAAATATGGAAAGTGGTGTTCCAGCTCTGCAGAAGAGGAGCCAATTCTAATTTCTCTCCTCCTACCCTCTTAAATCCACTCTAAATAGGCTTTTGTTCCATATTCTTCCACTGAAACGTCCTTTACCGACGTCAGCAAAATCTCCACATTGCTAAAATGAATATTCCTTAATCCTCATCTTACTTGATCCGCCAGCTATATAGTTAATACAGATACCGCCCCTCCTGTACGAAGCTCTTTAACTTAGCCCCCAAGGTACCGCACTCTTCTGGTTTTCATCCTACTTCACAGGCTGTTCCTTCTCACCCTCCTGTGCTCATTCCTCCTTGTCACCCAATGTCTAAGCATTGAAGTGCCCCAGGGCTTAGCATACTTGGACCTCTTCCCATCTCTGTTTACATTCATTCCCTTGTTAGTCTCACTCAATCTCAGGGCTTAAAATATCACCTAAGTAATGACAACTCCCACATTTCTATTTTCAACCTGACTTCTTTCCTGAACACCAGACTTGTACAGCAAACGCCTTAGTCATTCTTATGCCTTGTTTTCCCTCGCACCCCATACCCGACCATGCAGTGAATTCTGATGGCTCTACCTTTAAAATATATCTGTCACCTGCCTATTTCTCACCCACCATCTTTCCACTGGAACCTTAGCTCACTCTGAATAACAATAGTCTATGAGGCCACAGGTGATCTTAGCCCCATGCACACTCCACCCCAATTCTATACCTGAGCGCCCAGTACTCTCCTTCTGTCTTACCCACAGCTAGCCATCTTGTCTCTCTGTTTTTCCTCAAACACATTAGGCATTCTTTTGCATCACTACCTTTGTACTTGTACTTCCCTCTGCAGGGACTGTCTTCCCTTAGGAAGCCACATGGTCCCCTCCAACACCTTCTTCAAGTGTCTATTACTAGTAAGGCCTTACTTCATTATTTTCTCAATGAGACCCCCACAGATCACCTCATTTAAAAGGGTAGCCACTAATCCTTATCCTCTTCCCTGCTTTATATCTTCTCCATGCCACCTATCAATATCAAAAATACACATTTTACTTATTTATGCTGCTCTCCCCAAACTAAGCTCCAGGAAGGTAAAGATTTCATTTTGTTTTGTTTTTGTTTTTACTTCTGTATCCAGAGATTACAACAAAGCCTGGAACATAGAAGACAATCAATTCAAAGATATTCTTTGAGTGAATGAATAAGTAAATTAATTAAACATATATATATATTTGCATGTGAAGAAAAATTCTAGAGTAATATCCACCTAAATGTTAACAGTGGTTACTAATAAATC
Organism: Balaenoptera borealis; assembly: GCF_965194805.1. Lineage (NCBI taxonomy): Eukaryota > Metazoa > Chordata > Mammalia > Artiodactyla > Balaenopteridae > Balaenoptera > Balaenoptera borealis. The sequence continues at coordinate 84,015,247 of NC_138870.1, forward strand.
TATTTAAAAATAAACAATCTTTTTTCCTATTTATAAAAGTGATATATGTTCACTATAAATACTGATGAAAACAGAGAAAAGAGAGAAGAAAAAGACACCCCAAACTGTAATACCCAGCAATGATTATTGTTAATACTTATGTATATATATATTTTTTTAGAGCCTTTTTTTCTATGCACATATATTCTCCCTCAACAAAACTGTGATCACTCTATGTATTTTTTGTAATTAAAACAAATTAGATATCACCTGAACAATGAGAACATGTTTATTTGAATGGCTCTACAGTGTGAATCCTTGAAACATTCAAGTAAGTAATATATTTGATCTTGTTTCTTTGTATAGGGTACATACATATTTGGTCTTTTATAACAATTTGGAGAGAGAGAGAATCTGTGTGTTCTTGTAGTCATACTTCCATGTTTCTTTTATGTTATGTTATTCATCTTCAGATCTATTTCCTCCATTAATCAAGAGTATATTTTGATTTCTCTCTTTCTAAGTTAATAGCTATACCAAGCGCTTACAGGTGCTAAGTACTTTACATGCATTATCTGATTTCAGTCCCACATAACTCTGGGTTATTATGGTATTCCCATTTTATAGGTGAGGAATGTTAAGTAACTCCCCAGAGTTACACAGCCACTAATTGAGGGAGAAGCATATGAACCAGGTAATTATGCTCTTGACTGCTAAACCATTTTGCATGTCTAAAATGAGAAAATTAGCATACTTATCTCCCTTCCCTGAATTTATCCCTTTCCCAACGTGTATTAAAATAATCTGGGGTTTTAGATAAAGTGTCTATACTATATTATGTTTTGTATCTTTTTTAAATGTTTTAACATTTATATTAAGTTTAAAAAACATATTAAGAATAATTATTTGAAAATATATTCTATCTCTTACAAGTTTTATTTTATATTCCAGAATCTTTTAGATTGATATTTTCCTTGCCCATTCTTTAGATCTTTATTATTATTCATCTTTTGATCAATTATTTTAAAAAGATAGGTTGTTTTCTAAAATGCATATCTGAAAATGACTTATTTTCTATTATCTTGCACACCTTGGCTGGGCACATATTTCTTGAATCTGGAGTCCTAACCCATTTCTCTAAAAATTCTAGAGATACCTCTCCATTGTATTCTGAGTGCTTAGAGTTGAGGACTGATATCAGAGTAATTTTTACTCCTTCGCAGGTAACCTATTTTGTTTTAGTAATGTCTACTGGATTCTTATAGGACTTTCCCCCTTATCCTTGAAATGATGAAATTTCAGAAATTTCCCAGAAATCGACTTCTTTTAGAAATTTTACCTATATTCAGTAAATCTTCTGTGATTTATTATTCAAGACTTTCTTTAGCTCAAGAAAGTTTTCTTCTATTTTCTCTTGTATTGATGCTTTTAAAAAATTACTGTTATGCTCTTACTTCTGAAATTCCTATATCAAATGCATATCAGAGTGCTTGGATTTTTTGTTTTGTCTTTTCTATTATAATTTTTCTTTCTCTACACACATCTATAGACATCTACTGAATGTCCTGAGTTACTCTTCTACTTCATTGACTTGGATTTCTCATGATCCAATGTATTTTTTTACCTCCATTATAGTTTTGAATTTGACATAAATATCATTCAACTACATGAAGCCTTTCTGATTCTATAACTTTGACTCTTCATAACTGCTTATTCTGGTTTTACACAGCATTAGTCTGCTGAATATTGTTGAGATCCATTTTGACACTAGTATTTTGGAAAATTCCTTTTTATTAAGAGCAATTTTATTTCATAGGATGGCGTTGTTTTGATTCTTTTGAACAAGCTCCTTTTTTGAGGTATTATTTGAGGTATCATTTAACATACCTAGTTATTTTTCCTCATGCTCTTCCTTGCAGAGGAAGGTCTTGGCTTGTCTACTTTGGAGAACTGAGATGAGTTCTGTCAGAGATTAGGAGAGTCCTTCTTTCCATCTTTAGGATCCATAGGAAGAGAGAAGGGAAAAGCTTAGATTAACTGCCAGGAGTGCTATGTTGTATAACTCCTGGGGCCTCCATACCCATAGCACAAATATGTCTCCTGTAGCTGTGCATGGTGCTGGCCCTGTTCACTGAAGTTTTATTTTACAGTCTAGAGCAGGTTGTCCAATAGAATTTCATGTGATGACAGAAATGTTCCATATCTGTGCTGACCAATATGTTAGTAGTAGCCACATATGGTTCTTATGTATTTGAAATGTAGCTGGCACAAATCAAGAATTAAATTTTCAGTGCCATTTATTTTATTAATTTAAATTTTATTTTAAATAGTCACATGTAGTAGTATCTACTGTGAAGGGCAGTGTGAGTCTAGAGCAGTAGTTTTCAAAGTGTGGTCCCTAGACCAGCAGCATTAGCATTTCCCGGTAACTTATTAGAAATGCAAACTCTCAGTCTCTGCTCTAGAATATCTGGGGGTGGGGTCTAGTAATATATGTTTTAGCAAACCCTCCACGTCATTCTGATGCACACTAAGAATTGAGAACCACTGGTCTACTGATCACGAGCTGGGAGAAGACCAGAACTAACAGCAGTCACAAGAGGGACTTTTCTCTCTATTCCAATGTTTCTTTTCTGTATTTGAGGTTAGCATCTAGGAGTTAACTGGGGCAGTATCCTCATTCTTTATCTGTCACAGTCATCCTCATTAGGAACCAACTGTGACAATGTCTCCCCTAAGTGTAAGTCAGGAGTGAGCCTGTTACCTGATTCTTGCTTGCTGATTTTTGGCAGTTGGTCTGCTTCCCAGTGGCACTTGATAGGATCCAATGATACCTCCTTGCTGCCCCTATGTATATTTTTGATTCTTGTCTTTAACTTTCTAAGTCTTCTTCATTTGCTACCTTGGAGAGTTGTTTCTTCACATTCAGGGAATCATATATCTTGTATGTCTTCAATCTTACTTGCAGAAACATGAATTACTGGCATGTAAATGTCACCATTATTAATTTCCCATGCTGGCATAGGTTTATTCCTCCTTAGTTTTTATATCTGTTGGTCATTTTTGAGGGGACACAGAAGGAGGTAAACGAGAGAAATATAATCAAGTGCCTGCTTTTCTAAGAAATCTACTGTATCCCTCTTAATATCTCATTCTACCTCATTTTCACGTAATTCTATAGTGCTTTTTCAAGTGTATCATCTCATTTAATCCCCCAAAATTCCTCTGATATAGGTTCTTTTATCCCCATTTTACAGTTAAGGAAACTGAGGTTTAGATGGTTTAAATGATCTATGCAAGAGAAATAGGTAGATTATCTGCTTTATAAGGGTCCCTGACAAACAGAAAATTATGGCTAACACTTATTGGATCTTTATTATGGACCAAGCATAAGTACTTTATCTCCATTATCTTAGTTAAGACTTATAACAACTTTATGAGATATATGCTGTTACTATTTCCACTTTGCAGATGATGAGCAAACCTAGAGAGGTTAATTAACATGGAGGGGAATGGTGGAAATCAAGGTGCAAAGGTAGGCTGTAATGTGTGGGGGTGTAAGTAATTTACCCAAAATAATCAGCAGAAGTGGGACTCAAACCCAGGGTCTCTTATCCTGAAGTTGGCGCTCTTTTTACCACAGTCCTTCTACCCTGATATTATATTCTAAATTTATTAGCACATATAACTCAATTAACTTGAAAAATAGGTATAAGGAATATGAAAAGAACTCTTGGCTTGCTTTTGAAAACTGTTTACATAAATCTTTCATTTAAGACTCACGGACGGTGTGTATTTTAAGATGATAGAGAATCTCTATAAACAGTAATCTCAGCGGTAATCATGTCAAAAGTAACTTTGTTCTTCTGAACACTTATGAGAATTCATAGCAGAACTATGAGGTAAGTGTTTTGAGCCTTGAAAAGAGGGCCAGGGAGCCCTGAGTTGTTAAGCAGACACATCCCTGGGTAGATCTTGTCCATTTTATTGTAAGTAGAAGTGGGAATATTGGTTGAGTAAAAATCAAACCAGATTCATTCTCAGTTCCTTCCATGTTTAAGGCACACAACTGGTTTAGCTGCTGTGTCTATGCCACCTTGGCCTTTTCTGTGATGGTTACTACACAGAGTTTACTCCCTTATAGTTTGTGTGCCCTAGTCGGTGTTTACCACCTGACTCAGATCCTTGAAGAGTTGGAGAAAAAGACAATGATCATAAAATGACCCACATGCTGGTAGTGGTATAAAGTGAGAAATGTAATAGAAAGGCATAATACCGGCAAGGGATTAATCTCTGAAATATACAAACAGCTCATACAATTCAATATCAAAAAAACAAACAACCCAATCAAAAAAATGGGCAGGAGACCTAAATAGATATTTCTCCAAAGACATACAAGATGGCCAAAAGGCACATGAAAAGATGCTCAACATCACTAGTTACTAGAGAAATGCAAATCAAAACCACAATGAGGTGTCACCTTACACTGGTCAGAATGGCCATCATCAAAAACTACAAATAAATGCTGGAGAGGTTGTGGAGAAAAGGGAACCTTCCTACACTGTTGGTGGGAATGTAAATTGGTGCAGCCACTAAGGAAAACAGTATGGAGGTTCCTTAAAAAAACTAAAAATAGAGCTACCATATGATCCTGCAATCCCACTCCTGGGCATGTATCTGGAGAAAACCATAATTCGAAAAGATACCTGCACCCCAATGTTCACTGAAGCACTATTTAAAATAGCCAAGACATGGAAGCGACCTAAATGTCCATCAACAGATGAATGGATAAAGAAGATGTTTATACAATGGAATACTACTCAACTCTAAAAAAGAATGAAATAATGTCATTTGCAGCAACATGGATGGAGCTAGAGATTATCATACTAAGTAAGCCAGACAGAGAAAGACAAATATCATATGATATTGCTTACATGTGGAATCTAAAGAAAAAAAGATACAAATGAACTTATATACAAAACAGAAATAGACCCACAGACATACAAAACAAACTTATGGCTATCAAAGGGGAAAGCTGGGGGAGGGATAATTTAGGAGTTTGGGATTAACATATACACACTACTATATATAAAATAAATAACCAACAAGGACCTACTGTATAGCACAGGGAACTCAATATTTTGTAATAACTTATAAGGGAAAAGAATATGAAAAAAAAAATATATGTATGTATAACTGAACTACTCTGCTGTACACCCAAAACTAACACATTGTAAATAAATTATACTTCAATAAAAATAAATAAGAAAATTTTTTGAAAAACTTAGAAGTGCAAACTTGAACAATTATGAGAGTCAAGAACATAGATTCATTCAAGACAAAAAGAAAGGAGGGTTGAAATTTCCAAATATTCTCTACTTTAATTATCTTTTCCATTGGGGAACTCCTTTTGAGACAATAAGCTCTGTCTCTGGAATAAAGTCTGGCTTGGGGGAGGAGAATGAAATTTATAATCATTATGAATTCATTGTGCATAAAATCAGGTGCTGTTGGTTGTTATGTAATGGCTTGCTGAAAAGTATTAAAAATAAACAAATGAGTACAATTTTAATATTACTTTAAAATCAGCTTCACATTGAAAATAAAATCCCCAAGTTATTTATAAAAATACATCCTCTAAATCTTATCTGGGAAATAGCTCCTAAATGAACAGATGATACTTTTGCAATTTGAATTTGCAAGACACTTATTTGCCATGAGGGCAGTTAATTTTGACTATGCAGTGTTTGGTTTATATCAAGCAAGTACACTTTAATTTTCTGTTTTAAATATTATTTTCATGGTTGCATTTATTTAGGAAAAATTATCTATGCTTTGCAGATAAAATAGAGGCATCAATTGAGCAAATTATGGCATTCATAATTAAATGCTTTTTGTATGCAGTCTCCAACACTGCTAAAGGAAGCCATCACGCCAACATAATATTGAATATATTTAGCTTAAAATTGCATTAAACAAACCCTTGGGAATTATATTAATTTATTTGGGATGAAATCAGCAGATTTTTTTTATTCAAAAGTTTTCATTTAAATTCACAAATTCAAAAGCTTTGTTCATGGTTTTTAAAAGTATATTTTACATGGTCGATACGAGGGTGTCCTTGATAATCAAACGGGCCATTGTTTCATTTGAGATAAAAATTCAGAGACATTTTGGATGAGAATTTTTGGCATTAAACCAAAGGGTGATGAATAGTAAATTTTTTCAAAAAAGATAGCTCCAATATTCAAACACGTAATAGATAACAAGTTAATAAAGAACTGGAGTGAAAGTAAAGTAAAGCTACATAGAACTTGGAAAAAGCCCCAGTTATGTTGATCATCGAAGTGCCGATAAATAAAATAACTCTGAAATTAGGTAATCCTTGACTTTTCCTTCTCTCTTACCTAGTTGGTATATCAGACCGTCTGACTGTATCTCCCATATATTTCAAAAATCCAGTGGTCTCCCTCTCTCCTACTCATTACTGAGTCTCAGCTCAAAAGTCATCTCCTTAGAAAGTTCAACTCTGATCCCTAATTCAAAGTAATCAAACTCTCCAGCCCTCACCCCATTTACCCTTCACTGCCCCCTACCTCCTCCAGTTAGTTACTCTCTAATACATAATTTTCCTATTTTATTTACTTGAGATTACTTACATTTGTTTTCTTGCTTATTGTTTATCTCTTCCCACCCCCTCAACTAGAATATAATCCCCCTCAATTAGAATATAAACTTTATGGGGTCAGGGACTTTGTCAGCCATGTCAACTGTTGAATTCCTGGTACCTAGACTCTTACCTGGTATCTGGCAAGTACTTGAAATAACACCTATCTTTGGTGTCCTAATTCAGACCCTTATAATATCTTGCCTAGGTAACTATGAGAGTTCCCTAACTGATCACCTTGAGATCAACCTCATCTTCCTCAAATCCATTTTCTGCACTGGGTTGTTCTCTATAATGCAAATTTAATGTTATTCCACTACTCAAAGCATTTTAGTGATTCCCTGTTATCTAGATGAGTATTCCCAAGGCATACAGCATGGTAAGTGGTATGATTTTAAGTAATTCATGGAAGAATGTTTTAATTTAATAGTTTTTTAAAAATTATTTTAACGTAAGTTCCAACAAACCATCAATTAAATAGTACATTAAGCTCATGATTCCACAGATGTTATTACTGAAGATAAGAAAAATAGAAAAGCTATAAATCCATTTACAGACATGGAAAAAACAATGAACGTATCCTCAAATGAGTTTTGAATATACTGACTTGAAGGCCTTCAACTCAACCCTGTTTACCGTTCTGGCATAATTTCCACTACCCCTTCCCTTGCGCTTTAAGTCCTGGCAATATCAAACAATTTGCATCTCTCCCCATGCATCACACTATTTATTGCCCATCTAATATTAGTTCACCTGTCTTCTGGGCCTAGAATGCCCTTGGTTTGCTCCCTTCTTCCGTACTGACTATTACCTGTGTTAACTCTTTTTATCCTTATGACTCAGCTCATGGATCACCAACTTCATTAAACCTGGACTTTTGTGTCCCTTTCCTCAGGCTGGGTGAGGTACTCCATCCTTTTGCTCTCTTAATATCGAATGAAAACCTTTATCTTTAAACAGGTGTAGGATAACCACTAAAGACACTTAAATTCAAAAACAGGGAAAATGGAAAGTGCACAGCATTTATTAGTCCATAGAAATTCTGAAATCCAGCCTGGTAGAGGTTGCCAATTCCTTTCTTTCTTTCTATCTTTTTTTAACATCTTTATTGGAGTATAATTGCTTTACAACGGTGTGTTAGTTTCTGCTTTATAACAAAGTGAATCAGTTATACATACACATATGTCCGCGTATCTCTTTCCTCTTGTGTCTCCCTCCCTCCCACCCTCCCTATCCCACCCCTCTAGGTGGTCACAAAGCACTGAGCTGATCTCCCTGTGCTATGCGTCTGCTTCCCACTAGCTATCTATTTTACGTTTGGTAGTGTATATATGTCCATGCCACTCTCTTACTTTGTCCCAACTTACCCTTCCCCCTCAAGTCCATTCTCTAGTAGGTCTGTGTCTTTATTCCCATCTTGCCCTTAGGTTCTATATGACCATTTTTTTCCCTTTTTTTTCTTTTTTTTTAGATTCCATATATATGTGTTAGCATACGGTATATGTTTTTCTCTTTCTGACTTCCTTCACTTTGTATGACAGACTCTAGGTCCATCCACCTCACTACAAATAACTCAATTTCGTTTCTTTTTAGGGCTAAGTAATATTCCATTGTATATATGTGCCACATCTTCTTTATCCATTCATCTGCTGATGGACACTTCGGTTGCTTCCATATCCTGGCTATTGTAAATACAGCTGCAATGAACATTGCGGTACATGACTCTTTTTGAATTATGGTTTTCTCAGGGTATATGCTCAGTAGTGGGGTTGCCAGGTCATATGGTAGTTCTATTTTTAATTTTTTAAGGAACCTCCATACTGTTCTCCATAGTGGCTGTATCAATTTACATTCCCACCAACAGTGCAAGAGGGTGCCCTTTTCTCCACACCCTCTCCAGCATTTATTGTTTGTAGATATTTTGATGATGGCCATTCTGACTGGTGTGAGATGACATCTCATTGTAGTTTTGATTTGTGTTTCTCTAATGATTAATGATGCTGAGCATTCTTTCATGTGATTGTTGGCAATCTGTATATCTTCTCTGGAGAAAAGTCTATTTAGGTCTTCTACCCATTTTTGGATTCGGTTGTTTGTTTTTTTGATATTGAGCTGCATGAGCTGCTTGTATATTTTGGAGATTAATCCTTTGTCAGTTATTTCATTTGCAAATATTTTCTCCCATTCTGAGAGTTGTCTTTTCATGTTGTTTATGGTTTCCTTTGCTGTGCAAAAGCTTTTAAGTTTCATTAGGTCCCATTTCTTTATTTTTGTTTTTATTTCCATTTCTCTAGGAGGTGGGTCAAAAAGGATCTTGCTGTGATTTATGTCACAGAGTGTTCTGCCTATGTTTTCCCCTAAGTATTTGATAGTGTCTGGCCTTACATTTAGGTATTTAATCCATTTTGAGTTTATTTCTGTGTATGGTGTTAGGGAGCATTCTAATTTCATTCTTTTACATGTAGCTGTCCAGTTTTCCCAGCACCACTTATTGAAGAGACTGTCTTTTCTCCATTGTATATCCTTGCCTCCTTTATCAAATATAAGGTGACCATATGTGCATGGGTTTATCTCTGGGCTTTCTATCCTGTTCCATTGATCTATATTTCTCTTTTTGTGCCAGTACCATACTGCCTTGATTACTGTAGCTTTGTAGTATAGTCTGAAGTCAGGGAGCCTGATTCCTCCAGCTCCGTTTTTCCTTCTGAAGATTGCTTTGGCTATTCGGGGTCTTTTGTGTTTCCAGATAAATTGTGAAATTTTTTGTTCTAGTTCTGTGGAAAATGCCAGTAGTAGTTTGACAGGGATTGCATTGAATCTGTAGATTGCTTTAGGTAGTATAGTCATTTTCACAACATTGATTCTTCCAATCCAGGAACATGGTCTATCTCTCCATCTGTTTGTATCATCTTTAATTTCTTTCATCAGTGTCTTATAGTTTTCTGCATACAGATCTTTTGTCTCCTTTGCTAGGTTTATTCCTAGGTATTTTATTCATTTTCTTGCAATGGTAAATGGGAGTGTTTCCTTAATTTCTCTTTCAGATTTTTCATCATTAGTATATAAGAATGCAAGAGATTTCTGTGCATTAATTTTGTATCCTGCTACTTTACCAAATTCATTGATTAGCTCTAGTAGTTTTCTGGTAGCATCTTTAGGATTCTCTATGTAGAGTATCATGTCATCTTCAAACAGTGACAGCTTTACTTCTTCTTTTCTGATTTGGATTCCTTTTATTTCTTTTTCTTCTCTGATTGCTGTGGCTAACACTTCCAAAACTCTGTTGAATAATAGTGGTGAGAGTGGGCAACCTTGTCTTGTTCCTGATCTTAGTGGAAATGGTTTCAGTTTTTCACCATTGAGGATGATGTTGGCTGTGGGTTTGTCATATATGACCTTTATTATGTTGAGGTAAGTTCCCTCTATACCTACTTTCTGGAGGTTTTTTATCATACATCGGTGTTGAAATTGTCAAAAGCTTTTTCTGCATCTATTGAGATTAGCATATGGTCTTTCTCCTTAAATTTGTTAAAATGGTGTACCACATTGATTGATTTGGGTATATTGAAGAATCCTTGCATTTCCAGGGTAAACCTCACTTGATCATGGTGTATGATCCTTTTAATGTGCTGTTGGATTCTGTTTGCTAGTATTTTGTTGAGGATTTTTGCATCTATGTTCATCAGTGATATTGGCCTGTAGTTTTCTTTCTTTGTGACATCTTTGTCTGGTTTCGGTGTCAGGGTGGTGGTGGCCTCATAGAATGCGTTTGGGAGTTTCCTCCCTCTGCTATATTTTGGAAGAGTTTGAGAAGGATAGGTGTTAGCTTTTCTCTAAATGTTTGATAGAATTTGCCTGTGAAGCCATCTGGTCCTGGGCTTTTGGGTGTTGGAAGATTTTTAATCGCAGTTTCAATTTCATTGCCTGTGATTGGTCTGTTCATATTTTCTATTTCTGCCTGGTTCAGTCTCGGAAGGTTGTGCATTTCTAAGAATTTGTCCATTTCTTCAGGTTGTCCATTTTAGTGTCATATAGTTGCTTGTAGTAATCTCTCATGATCCTTTGTATTTCTGCAGTGTCAGTTGTTACTTCTCCTTTTTCATTTCTAATTCTACTGATTTGAGTCTTCTCCCTTTTTTTCTTGATGAGTCTGGCTAATGGTTTATCAATTTTGTTTATCTTCTCAAAGAACCAGCTTTTATTTTATTGATCTTTGCTATCGTTTCCTTCATTTCTTTTTCCTTTATTTCTGATCTGATCTTTATGATTTCTTTCCTTCTGCTAACTTTGGGGTTTTTTTGTTCTTCTTTCTCTAATTGCTTTAGGTGTAAGGTTAGGTTGTTTATTTGAGATGTTTCTTGTTTCTTAAGGTAGGATTGTATTGCTATAAACTTCCCTCTTAGAACTGCTTTTGCTGCATCCCATAGGTTTTGGGTTGTCGTGTTTTCATTGTCATTTGTTTCTAGGTATTTTTTGATTTCCTCTTTGATTTCTTCAGTGATCTCTTGGTTATTAAGTAGTGTATTGTTTAGCCTCCATGTGTTTGTATTTCTTACAGATTTTTTCCTGTAATTGATATCTAGTCTCATAGTGCTGTGGTCAGAAAAGATAATTGATACGATTTCAATTTTCTTAAATTTACCAAGGCTTGATTTGTGACCCAAGATATGATCTATCCTGGAGAATGTTCCATGAGCACTTGAGAAGAATGTGTATTCTGTTGTCTTTGGATGGAATGTCCTATGAATATCAATTAAATCCATCTTGTTTAATGTATCATTTAAAGCTTGTGTTTCCTTATTTATTTTCATTTTGGATGATCTGTCCATTGGTGAAAGTGGGGTGTTAAAGTCCCCTACTATGATTGTGTTACTGTCGATTTTCCCTTTTATGGCTGTTAGTATTTGCCTTAAGTATTGAGGTGCTCTTATCTTGGGTGCATAAATATTTACAATTGTTACATCTTCTTCTTGGACTGATCCCTTGATCATTATGAAGTGTCCTTCTCTGTCTCTTGTAACAGTCTTTATTTTAAAGTCTATTTTGTCTGATATGAGAATTTCTACTCCAGCTTTCTTTTGGTTTCCATTTGCATGGAATATCTTTTTCCATCCCCTCACTTTCAGTCTGTATGTGTCCCTAGGTGTGAAGTGGGTCTCCTGTAGACAGCATATATATGGGTCTTGTTTTTGTATCCATTCAGCCAGTCTATGTCTTTTGGTGGGAGCATTTAATCCATTTCCATTTAAGGTAATTATTGATATGTATGTTCCTATTACCATTTTCTTAATTGTTATGGGTTTCTTCTTGTAGGTCATTTCCTTCTCTTGTGTTTCCTGCCTAGAGAAGTTCCTTTAGCATTTGTTGTAAAGCTGGTTTGGTGGTGCTGAATTCTCTTAGCTTTTGCTTGTCTGTAAAGGTTTTAATTTCTCCGTCAAATGTGAATGAGATCCTTGCTGGGTAGATTAATCTTGGTTGTAGGTTTTTCTCCTTCATTACTGTAAATATGTCCTGCCACTCCCTTCTGGCTTGCAGAGTTTCTGCTGAAAGATCAGCTGTTAACCTTATGGGGATTCCCTTGTGTGTTATTTGTTGTTTTTCCCTTGCTGCTTTTAATATTTTTTCTTTGTATTTAATTTTTGATAGTTTGATTAATATGTGTCTTGGCGTGTTTCTCCTTGGATTTATCCTGTATGGGACTCTCTGTGCTTCCTGGACTTGATTAACTATTCCTTTTCCCATATTAGGGAAGTTTTCAACTATAATATCTTCAAATATTTTCTCAGTCCCTTTCTTTTTCTCTTCTTCTTCTGGGACCCCTATAATTTGAATGTTGGTGCATTTAATGTTGTCCCGGAGGTCTCTGATACTGTCCTCAATTCTTTTCATTCTTTTTTCTTTATTCTGCTCTGCAGTAGTTATTTCCACTATTTTATCTTCCAGGTCACTTATCCGTTCTTCTGCCTCAGTTATTCTGCTATTGATTCCTTCTAGAGAATTTTTAATTTCATGTATTGTGTTCATCATTGTTTGCTTGCTCTTTAGTTCTTCTAGGTCCTTGTTAAACGTTTCTTGTATTTTCTCCATTCTATATCCAAGATTTTGGAACAAGTTTTGTATCATTACCCTGAAATCTTTTTCAGGTAGACTGCCTATTTCCTCTCCATTTGTTAGGTCTGGTGTGTATTTACCTTGCTCCTTCATCTGCTGTTTTTCTGTCGTCTCATTTTGCTTATCTTACTGTGTTTGGGGTCTCCTTTTCGCAAGCTGCAGGTTCGTAGTTCCCGTTGTTTTTGGTGTCTGTCCCCAGTGGCTAAGGTTGGTTCAGTGGGTTGTGTAGGCTTCCTGGTGGAGGGGACTAGTGCCTGTCTTCTGGTGGATGAGGCTGGATCTTGTCTTTCTGGTGGGCAGGTCCACGTCTGGTGGTGTGTTTTTGGGTGTCTGTGGCCTTATTATGATTTTAGGCAGCCTCTCTGCTAATGGATGGTGTTGTGTTCCTCTGTTGCTAGTTGTTTGGCATAGGGTGTTCAGCACTGTAGCTTGCTGGTCATTGAGTTGAGGTGGGTCTTGGTGTTGAGATGGAAACCTCTGAGAGATTTTCGCCATTTGATATTACGTGGAGTTGGGAGGTCTCTTGTGGACCAGTGTCCTGAACTTGGCTCTCCCACCTCAGAGGCACAGCCCTGATGCCTGGCTGGAGCACCAAAAGAGCCTGTCATCCCCTCGGCTCAGAATAAAAGGGAGAAAAAGAAAGAAAGAAAGAAAGAAAGAAGGTAAAATAAATTAAAATAAAATAAAATACAGTTATTAAAATAAAAAATAAAAGAAACAATTATTAAAAAATTTTTTGTTTTAAGTAATTAAAAAAAAAAACAAAAAAACAAATGGACAGACAGAACCCTAGGACAAATGGCAAAAGCAAAGCTATACTGACAAAATCACACACAGAAGCATATGCATACACAGTCACAAAAAGAGAAAAATGGAGAAAAAATATATATATCCTTGCTCCCAAAGTCCACCTCCTCAACTTGGGATGATTCGTTGTCTATTCATGTATTCCACAGATGCAGGGTACATCAAGTTGATTGTGGAGATTTAATCCGCTGCTCCTGAGGCTGCTGGGAGAAATTTCCCTTTCTCTTCTTTGTTCGCACAGCTCCTGGCCTTCAGCTTTGGATTTGGCCTTGCCTCTGCGTGTAGTTCGCCTGAGGGCATCTGTTCCCCACCGAGACAGGACGGGGTTAAAGTAGCAGCTGATTAGGGGGCTCTGGCTCATTCAGATCGGGGGGAGGGAGGGGTACGGAGTGTGGGGTGAGCCTGCGGCGGCAGAGGCTGCTGTGACATTGCACCAGCCTGAGGCGCGCCATGTGTTCTCCCGGGGAAGTTGTCCTTGGATCACAGGACCCTGGCAGTGGCGGGCTGCACAGGCTCCCGGGAGGGGAGGTGTGGATAGTGACCTGTGCTTGCACACAGGCTTCTTGGTGGCCACAGCAGCAGCCTTAGCGTCCCAGGCCCGTCTCTGGGGTCCACGCTGATAGCCGTAGCTCACGCACGTCTCTGGAGCTCCTTTAGGAGGCGCTCTTAATCCCCTCTCCTTATACACCAGGAAACAAAGAGGCAAGAAAAAGTCTCATCTCTTCAGCAGCTCCAGACTGTTTCCCGGACTCCCTCCCGGCTAGCTGTGGTGTGTTAACCCCTTCAAGCTGTATTCACACAGCCAACCCCAGTCCTCTCCCTGGGATCCGACCGAAGCCTGAGCCTCAGCTCCCAGCCCCCGCCCGCCCCGGCGGGTGAGCAGACAAGCCTCTCGGGCTGGTGAGTGCTGCTCGGCGCCGAGCCTCTGTGCGGGAATCTCTCCGCTTTGCCCTCCGCATCCCTGTGGCTGCGCTCTCCTCCGTGGCTCTGAAGCTTCCCCCCTCTGCCACCCGCAGTCTCCGTCCGCGAAGGGGCTTCCTAGTGTGTGGAAACCTTTCCTCCTTCACAGCTCCCTCCCACTGGTGCAGGTCCGTCCCTATTCTTTTGTCTCTGTTTTTTCTTTTTTCTTTTGCCCTACCCAGGTACGTGGGGCATTTCTTGCCTTTTGGGAAGTCTGAGGTCTTCTGCTAGTGTTCAGTAGGTGTTCTGTAGTAGTTGTTCCACATGTAGATGTATTTTTGATGTATTTGTGGGGAGGAAGGTGATCTCCAAGTCTTACTCTTCCACCATCTTTAAGCTCCTCTACCAATTTCTTAATTATGGCTCAGTCCTATTACAATGAAGCTGTTCACTGTTCTTGGTTCTGCTCTGTGGGCTCTTAGCTCCTCCCTCTGATGATCCTTCTCTTCACATAAGAAAACTTCTTATGCTTTCTTTCTGTCCATAAAAGCTTAGGGGCCCAAAAGGTCCTTTACATATTGCATTCTCTGTGTCTCTTTTAGTGCAAGTTGGGGGTGCTTCAACCAGAGTAAATACCTCAAAAACATTGTGAAGTTTCTGTTTATTAATTTATAACTCACACCATTAGATAAAATCCATATCCAAAATCTCTTCCAGATATCCCTTCTCTTCTCTTCCCTGTGAGGCTGCTGTGTGACTCCCTGTGATGCCCTTAAGATTCAGAAATCACAATGTTTAGTAGGGTGGAGTCTCAAGGCATGCCTTTGAGATCCTGGGCCTCTTGTCTGAAAGTTTCTATGAGGCATTGTCTTTGATCTTTTTAAGGACTTAATAAAGGTTTTATAATCACACCCTGGGATTCATCCTTAGACCATACTACCCTAATAGTGCTCTGGATCTGAACTCTTCCCAGAAGCTATTTATTAAATTTGGATTCAGTTGGCATTTGGAGAGACTGAGAATGAAAACCTGTGTTTTTTTTTTTAACAGAGAAAGTTCTGCTTCCTTTATATTTAACAGTTCATTCTTTTGCTCATCTCTGACCACTCACATTTTGTCATAGATAGGAAGAAGAAGCCAGGTGACACCTTCCATATTCTACCTGGAAATCTTAGTAAGATCATCATTAGGTACATTTACTATTTTCCATGTTACTGAGGCAACAGTGTTGTGAGATATTCTTCCACTATATTACAAAGGTCTCCTTTCCTCCTGCTTCCAACCACATTTCCTTTACTTTCCCCTAAACCCCCACTGAGAGCCTACTTAGGTGCTTCTTCAGGCTTCTGCTAACACTTGCCATTTTAGACTGTCACCAACATTCTTCTAGAGGCCCTTCAGATTTTCACTAACGGTTTTTCAATACTCTTCCAGTTTCTGCCTGCTATTTGGTTCAAAGGCTAATGCCATATACTTTAGGATTTTGTGATGATAGTACCATAATTCCAGGTACTAAAATCTTTTCTAGTTATCTATTGCTATATAAAATAATAACTTAAAATCCTGTTTCAGTAGGACAGTGGTTGGAACTGGAGTAATTTCAAAGGTTTTCTCACTCACATATCTGGTGGTGATGCTGGGTTTCAATTGGAAATGCACTTGGGCCGTCAGCTAGAATACCCATCTACATGTGGTTCTCCATGGCTTTTGGTTTCCTCATGGCATGCTGATTGGGCTCTAAGAGAGATCTTCCCAAGGGAACCAGGAAGAATCTACATTGCATCTTATGACCTAGCCTTGGAGGTCACTTAGTGTCACTTTTGCTATAGTCATTGGCCATACCATATTCAAATGTATGAAATATAAATCCCACCTTTGATGGGAGAAATGTCAACATCCCATTGAGAGAAGAGTATGTAAATAGAAAGATCTTATTGTGGTCATTCAAAATACAATCTGTCTCAGGCTGATATAGCTAACTTGCTAAAATCATCTTCAATTTCAATTTTTCATGACAAGAAAGGAAATTATTTTGGGTAATATTGGCTCCCTATGTCAATAACACATTTTAAAAATTAAAATGAACTTGATGATGCTTTCATGAGATTGCTAGAACTAGTTGATTAAGAAGTAAACTTTTTAAGAGACAAATCTGTCCTGGATCCAAAACAACAAATAATGTCTGCTCTCTCTGACAGAATCATTTAGCATGCTTGCCATATTAGATCACAGTGATCCTTACTTGTTAGATGGACATAGGATGAGGTTTATTGGTTCTGGGTGAATGGGAGTAGAGTTAGAGAAACTCAGAGTGAATATTTAATTTCACCAGGATGTTCGGGGCATTAAATCACCTACCTACACATTGGCTATAATGTGCTGGACTGATGCAGTAGAGTGGAAAGAGGCTTTGAGGACAGATATACTTGAGTTGGAATCTCAGTTCTGTTATTTATAAGTTATTATCCATAGGCAAGAAAATTAATTTCTCTGAACATCAGTCTCCCCGTCAGTTATGGGCTGAATTGTGTTCCCCCCAAATTCATATGTTGAATCCCTAACTCCCAGTACCTAAGCCCTGTTACTATATTTGGAGATAGAGCCTTTAGAGAGGTGACTATGTTAAAATGAGGCGGATAGGATGGACCCTAATCCTATCTGATTGCTGTTCTCACAAGAAAAAGAAATTAGGACACACTAAGTGACACCAGGGGTACACACGCTCAGAGGGACAACCATGTGAAGAGGGGACAAGAGAGCAGGCATCTGCAAGCCAAGGAGAGAGGTTTTAGAAGACAGCAACTCTGCCTGCACCTTGATCTTGGACTTCTAGCTTTCAGAAGTATGAGAAAGTAAGATTTTGTTGTTTAAGGCACCCAGTATGTGGTTTTGTTATGGCAGCCCTAGAAAACTAATACACCACCTTTAAAATGAGGATAATAATACCTTCTTCATAGGGTTGCTCTGATGATTGAATCTGACATGTATAAAACATTCCTGGCATTCTATAGGCACCAGCTGAAGAAATCAGCCTCTTTGTGATAAGATTGTGCTACATATCTGTAATTAGAGAAATAAAGTTGATGCCTCAGCAAATACTGAAAACCTTTTATAATTCTTTAGTGTTTTACTTCTCTGGATAAGTAAAACCTTTTATAGTTCCTTAATATTTTATTGGATAAACACTGTGACCACTTTTTTAGGTTGGCTAGCTTATGTCTTTGTTCCTTTTTCTTGATGAATATTACTAGGTCCCTTCTCCCCTACTTGCCATGAAAGCCTACCTCCCTTGATGACCACAAGGCAATTCTTGGAAGGGGTTTGGATGTATTAATCTATAAAAGAGAACCTGTAGTTTTGATGTGTTAAAAAACTGGGGTGCGATGGTCTCCAGGCTCCGTCCGAGCATTCCCCCTCATTTATTCCTATCTGTCATGTAGTTCTTAGTAAATAACAAAGTCTTATTTTAAATTTTGAGTCTATTTCCCACAAGAGCAACCAGTAAAAGGAAGTTCATTCCTACTTACCCCTACTATGACCAAAATTAAAAGCAAAAGCAAAATCAAAAACAGAATCATTGGATTCCTTCACAGACTACGTAAGATTCAAAACATTAGCAAAGCAATTTTGATGCCACAGAGCAAAATATAAGCCAAGAATCCAAAGAAATACTAATTTTACCAGCAGAAAATGGTTTGAAGGAGTTAAAGAATATTGTTTACTGGAGAGAAATTTAAGGTAATAAAGTGGGAGGGTCTAAGCTTACATGTATATACATGGAACAAGGGAGATTGAAACAAAGATGCACTTATGGCTTAGTAAAGAGTTCTCCCCTTTACTTCTGAGGGCATGAGGTTATGCGGAATATCCTTGAGTTCTCAGCATTGTTCAAAAACTTGGGAAGCAAAACAGACCCTAGTCAATCAGGATATAGTTCAAGATGCTAAGTACCTTCAAATTGGTATGTATTACTCATTGGGGCTGGGTCTTGTTTGAAATCAGATGGGTAAACAAGTGAGTTCTGGATCACTGTAAGATTGAATACACATTTTATGGGGTGGAACAGACCATTGTGAACTTTTTCCCTGGAAACTATTCCCAAACAAGTCTTATCTAGTGGCCTGCACAATGGATATTTGTCTTTTTTTACTTATGAGATAATCTGAACATGCTTTGTGATCATTCTCAGCATATTCTCTTGATTCACAAGCATACTGATAAAAGTGATAGTAATCCATAAATGTAATTCTACACTTTGTGATGTAAAAGATAAATTTTCAAGTGAGAATATCAGAAATCAAGCCATCTTCCAAAGATTTATGTTTTCTTCCATGAGATAAATTGGTTGTGTTGCTAGGAAGTAGCTGGTTCTCCAGGAATTACTTGTCCCCAGCCCCCCTGTATTTAGATGGAACCATGTACCTGAGATCTGGCAAAGAGAAGGCGGGCAGAAGTGATGCACACCACATCCAGGCCTGGCTCAGGAAAACCTGTCAGGTAATCCTCCACTCTCTTTCCCTTTTGCTGTATGGATATTGACACTCGGGGTGACTTAGGCAGACACATGTTGAATATTTCATTATTCTGAGTGTGTCTGTAGAGATGATGTTTCTGATGAGATGAACGTTTGATTCAGTAGACTGAGTAAAGCAGGGTGACTTCCTTAATGTGGGTGGGCCTCATCCAATCAGTTGAAGGCCTAAATAGAACAAAAAGCCTGAGTAAGAGGGAACTCCTGCTGCCTAAGCTGGCACGTTGATGTTTTCCTGCCTTCAGACTCAAACTGAAACATCAGCCCTTCCTGGGTCTTGAGCCTGCTGGTTTTCAGACTAGAAATACATCATTGGCTCTCCTGGGTTTCCAGTTTGCTGACTGCAGATCTTGGGACTTGTCTGTCTCCATAATCTCAAGAGCCAATTCCTTATAATAAATCTCTTTCCATATATGTGTACACACACACACATATCCTACCAGTTCTGCTTCTCTGGAAACTCGAATACATGGGCCCCAAACATAAATCATCCCACAGAGGATCCTTGCTTTCTTCTCTCATCTACTGAATGAATGAAGAGGATTCTAAGGACCTAGGAAAGGTAGGGCCACAAAATGTAAGGTATTTGGGTCCCTGAATAAAAAATGAGAAGATAGCCAGCCAGTCAGTCTGTTCTGTACTATAACATGAATGAGAAATAAACATGTACAGTGTAGATTCCCTGAGATTTGGGGGTTTATCTGTTATAGTAGCTAGCATTATTTATACATATTGAATGCTGGATTTTTATGGAACTGAAGGCAAATCCATTCTAAGTCAAAGGGTAACTAAAAGTTAACTAAGTCAAATGAATACCTTTTCACTTGTAAATTTAAAAAATTATTGCAAGAGGAAAATCTGAGTCATAAACTGAGAGTAGAGAGTGCCATGCCTTGGCCAGCTACTAGCTCACCTGAAGGCTATCCATCTAACCCAAAGTAGGTGAATTCTGGGGCACTGTTTAGAGTTCAGACCTGACTCATCCAGTCTGGATTTTCTTAAGAGACAAAGGACAAACCCTATCTGTTGGTAGGTAACTCCATAACAATTAGCAAGCACAAGGATACTTTTATTATATTTTTCTAGCTGTACAAATAGCTATTAACTAATGTACCAAACTTCATGATTTTGAACAAAGAAAAGAATTTCTGAAAAGTAGGAAATATTTTGTCAGAAACTTCATGAATATAGAAGCAGAATTGTATACTAGGCAGAACATGGACTTTGGAAATAGGCTGTCATAGGTTTAATTCACTCTTACGATTAAACAAATATTTATTGAGAACATACTAATTAAATTGAACCATGAGAATGCTGATATTCAACTTTATTTGAGCTATGAAAAATAATGGTTGCATTCAAAAGTAATACATGCCAGACATTGCTATAGGTGCTAGGCATTCAGTAAGAACAAAACAAAGTCCTTGTTCCCATGGAGCTTATGCTTAGTGGTGAGAGATGGAGAGAAAACAAGTCAAATGTATAGTATGTCTAAATAATGATACATGCAATAGAGGAAAATAAAGACTCGAAGGGGGATGGAAGTGCTGTGAGGGGAGAAAGTTGCTACTTTATGGTGGTCAGGGAAAACACATTTGATAAAGTAATCTTTGAGTAGAGAACTGTAGGAAGTGAGGGAGTAAACCATACAGCTCCCTGAGGGAAGAGCATTCTAGGCAGAGGAAATAGTAGGTGCAAAGCCCCTGAGGCATAAATATCCTTGGTATGTTCAAGAAACAGCAAGGCTAGTGTGACTGGAGCAAAGCAGGCAAAGGAGAGAGTGGTAAGAGATGAGGTCACCAAGGTAGTAGGGCCAGTTCATGTAAACCTTGTCTTGCTCTATAAGGACTTTGGTTTTCATTGATATATGAGATGAAAAGCCTTGCAGAGTTCTGGGGAGAGAAGTGACATGTGTTTTCAAAGAATTACTCTGGCTGCTCTGTTGAGATTAGACTATAGGAAAGACAAGGTGGAATCAGAAGGCCAGTTAAAAGGCTATTACAATAATCCAGGTGGGAGAAGACTGTGGCGTGAGAAGTCGTTAGATTCTGTTATATTATGAGGGTAGAAATAACAAGATTTGTTGATGCATTAGATGTGGAAGATGAAAGGAAAAGAGGTTCCAAGGATGTCATGAGCAAGTGAAAAGGATGGAGTTGTCATTAAAGGTGGGGAAAACTATAGGGAGAACAGGTTTTAAGATTGTGACAATTAGGAGTTTAGTTCTGGACATGTAAAAAATTGAGATGTCTATTAGACATTCAAGTGGAGATGGCAGGTAGGCAGCTGAATATAAAAAGCAGAGAGAAACAGATTAGAGAAATAAAGCTTAGAGTCCTCAGCAAACTATTGAGGCTGATTAAGATCTAGAAAGAGAGAAGGCAATCAAGAACTAAGCCCAGGGCACTCTGGTGTTTAGGGGTCAAAGAACCAGAAAGAGGGAATGAGAAAGAGCAGCTGGTAAGGTAGGAGAAGAACAATAATGTTTTGAATCCAAGTTTCCATTATTGTGTGATCTCTCCAAGTTTCAGTTTCTACAAATGAAAAATGTAAATAATTTCTAGGTCATAGGATTGCCAAAGGCTGAGGTAGCATGGGAAAGAGGAAAGAGGTAGCATGGGAAAGCATACAGAAAGCTCAGAATGTCCTCAATAAATGTTCATTCTCGACATATGGTGAAATTCTGGTTAAATACCAGATTTCTCATGCTTCCCTACAATTTTGCCTCTCAGTAAGATCCTCATATATGGATCCTGTAGTTCAGCAGTGTTGACTATGGAAGCAAGATCCTCATTATTCTTCAATCATCAGTTATAAATATTCTAATCACAGAGCTCACTATGATTGGGTACTTGTCTTTGCTCCTTCCTTTCTTTCTCAGTTTTGTAAGTGGACTCAGGGCTAAAGGAGGGAGTGATCACTAGACTGGGGGTGGGTTGGGTTTGAGAGATGAGGGGTGGTATGGGTTCTTTATCAGCTGGCATTAGTGTACCATTACTTCAACATTTAACTGCTCACCAAATAATTTCATTTCAAAGGATTTGTTCAGTGTTATGGAAGAACTATCTGTATACAAATAGCTGGGTTAAGTACATCTTTCACTGCAGCTGTTAAAACCTATTGCTGTAGCTAGACACCTTGTAGAGATTCAAGATAATCTGTTTTTGAAGAAAATGTATGCTTTCTTTGATGCTAATATGGGTGTTTTTTAGCTCTGAAATAAAAAAGCAGCTTTACCTAGGATGAGTAAAGAAAGTGTTTACTGAATAAATCAGGGATAGCTGAAATAATACTCAGTCACAATCTCTTGCTTGTATTTCATTTCTCTGCTTTCAACGTATACCACCAAACACTTATTGAAAGAATAAATGGAAAAACTAAATGAATGAATTACTTCATATATGAATGAATTTTCTATTTTTTCCTGGTTAGAATCTTCCTAAGTAATTCTAGATAAGTTCTGATTACTTTGGGGTCTATCCTTCACAACAAGAATTACTAAGTGAGATACTTTTCACAAAGAAGAGACAAATACCAGAGTAACACCAGAAGTTAACTCATAAGGTAGTAAGCAGTCTGTAAGGCATCTCGGGGGATCCTCTGATCCTAGCACCAGGCTCAAGTAGATTCTTTTTCAAGTTCCTATCCCTCTTCTCTCCCACCACTCCCCAGAATTGGATTCAAATTATATATAGCCTCTTTGGGAGGCAGAAACTGGGCAGCAATAAAAAGAGAAGGAAGGCCTGGATGCTTTAACTTAGTGCTAGTACTTGAGTGCCCAAAGTAGAGCAGCTGGAAAACAGGCCACTAATAAGATGGATTGTAGGACAATGGAACCGATGTGCTGGATAAACTGAAGCCTAGACTACAACAGTGTTCTGCAAAGACTACTCCAAACCGTATGTTCTTAAAATCTAAAAGAATCCAAAGAGTCATTCATATTAGTGAGATTTTATAGTTCTCTATATCTTTCTTTCCATTTCCACTCCTGCCAAACCTTAGTTCAAACCATTGTCTTCTATTGCCAGGACTATTGCAAAACCTTTTTACCAATCTCTTTGTTGCCCTTCTGTAATTAATTCTTCATGTATTAGTTGCAATGATCCTTCAAAAATATAAATCAAATCAAATCAAATCAGTTCCCTACTTAAAATCTTCCAGTGGCTCCCCCATGGTACTTGAAACAAAATACTCCTCCTCTTTAAGGTCCCATGTGATCCAGCCTCTGCCACCTCTCTGACTTCATCTTGGATCATCTCCCCTTCACTACTCTCCAGTTATACTGGTATATATAAAGATATAATTGGCATATAACAAACTGCACACATTTAAAGTATACTGTTTGATACATTTTGACATTTGAATACATGCATGAAGCTATAATCACAATCAAGATTAAAGACATATTTATCAACTCCAATTTTCTTTTGACCTTTTGTAATTCCTCACTTATGCCCTCCCTTGCCTTCTCATCCCCCAAGAATAGATGACCTGCTCTCTGCCACTATGGATGCTTACCTTTTCTGGAATTTTATGTAAATGGAATAATACAGAATGTGCTCTTTTTTAGTCTAGCTTCTTTCACTCAGCATAACCATTTTGAGGTTCATCCATGTTGTTGCATATATCAATAATGCATTCCTTTTTATTGCCAAATGGCATTCCATTTAATAGATATAGCACAATTTGTTTATCCAGTCACCTTTGGTGAACATTTGGGTTGCTTCCAGGTTTTGGCTGTTAGAAATAAAGCTGCTTATGAACATTTGTCTAGGTGTTTTTGTATAGACATATGCTTTCATTTCTCTTGGGTAATACCAAGGAGTAAATGGCTGGGACACATGGTAGGTATATATTTAACTTCTAAAAGAACTACCAAACTGTTTCACAAAGCGTTTATACAATTTACATTTCCACCAGCAATGTATGACACTTCCAGTTGCTCCACATTCTCACTAACATTTGGTATGAACAGTCTTTTGAATTTTAAACTTTGTCAGAGGTATTAGATTAATGACTAATGATGTTTACTATTTTTTATACGCTTATTTGTCATCTGTATATCTGTATATCTCCTGTGGAGAGGGGTCTGTTGAAATCTTTTGCTCATTTTGTTTTAAATTGAACTGTTTGTTTCCTCATTATTAGATTTAAAAGTTCTTTATATATTCGGGGTTAAGTCCTTTATCATATATGGTATTTGGAAATACTTTCTCTCAGTCTGTGGTTTGTCTTATTCTCTTATAAATGTCCTTCTGAAGGCAAAAATTCTTAATTTTGATCAAGTCCAAATTTATCAAATTTTTCTTTCATGAATTACACTTTCGGTGTAATTTTCAGACACATCTTTGCCTTAATCCAAGGTCACAAAGATTTTCTTCTAGAAATTTTAAAGTTTTAGGCTTTACATTTATGTTTATAATCCATTTGAGTTAATTTTTTATATGGTGTGAGATACGGATCAATGCTCTTTTTTTAATGATATTCAATTTTACCAGGAATATTTGTTGAAAAGGCCTTCCTTTCTTCACTGAATTGTACCTTTAATAAAAAATCAACTAGTCATATAAATGTGGATCTACTTCTGGACTCTATATTCTGTTCCACTGATATATTTATCTTTATACTGATACCAATATTAGAGACTGTGATGACATAATAAGTCTTGAAGTTAGTGTAAGTCTTACAAATATAACTTTTTTCTAAGTTGTTTTGGACTATGCTGCATGTTTTATAATTACACATGAATTTGAAGATCTGCCTGCCTATGTCTATAAAAATGCCTGTTGGAATTTTGATTAGGGTGGCATCTTTCTGCTCTTTGAAAATTAAAAGTTTATTATCACTTTGAGACCTTTACATTTTTTGGTTTTCTCTTGACACAGATTTCTCCATGACTGGATCCTTTGTACTTTTAGCTCAAAAGTAATATCCTCAGAGATAACCTTCCCTGGCTACCTAATTTAAATTCACATTCTTCATCTCTTTATATCAAAATATTCTGTTTTATTGACTTCACAGCATTAATTACCACCTGAAATTAATCTTGTTTATTTGTTTTAGTTACTTATTCTCTGACTAGCCAATTTATAAGTTATATGAATAGAGACCTTCCTTGTCTTATTCAGTTCATATCCCTAAAGCTGAAAGTACCTTTGACAAGCAGACCCTAAATACTTGTCAAATGAATTATTGACTATTTGATAAATGTGCCTTTAAGTAAATATTCGACTAGTGTGGAAATGTCATAATATTAACTAGCACAAATTAACTTATTTCTCTGGGCAGACTGTGGGACGTGAATGTTACTTAAAATTGCAGTTCTCTTTAAGGTTGCCAATTGTGTTTATTGGGCTAGATTATGGCATTTCCAAAATATAGATTATTTTTTAAAAACCACACTCTTAAATTTGTCTCACTAGCTTTGTTAGAAGACACATAAAAGAGAGATAAAATGCAATGACTTTAGGAAAATGAATAAACTGAAACAAATAAAATCTTTCCCCAAACATTATAGTCAGTTTCAGGTCCATGAGAAATTTTAGGTATTTCCAAAATAATATTTGATTTAAAATAAAAGAAGCTAGCCATAGTTTTGATGCAACAGAGGCAACAACAAAAAGTGTTTTATTAATGTGCTTGATTGTTTAAAGTAACTAACAACAACAAAATCAACTTATTGAGCCATATCCATGCTTCAAATGTATGAACAGGATTCTATCCTTAAGAAGCTCATACAACACAGATATAAAACCTAAAAGCATCTCAAGAGCTCTTGTAGTAGTATAAACATAGCATTTTCCTCATTGTGCTGTTTCCCTCACTCAGAACCTTCATTTAACCCACTAAACTCATACTGAGCACTAATTATGTGCTAGGAACCATGTTAGGCACTGGGGATAAGAAATAAATAAAACAGAGTCCTCATCCTTCACGAAGCCACAGATTTTATCATTTCATTGCTTAAGGAAAAAACTACAATTGAAAAGAGTGGAAATCATGAAAGCAGTGACCTTCTCTTCCCTGGTTTCTTTTCATTTTGGTTCTTAAGTGGCCTTCATTCAATATTTTCGCCTCATGGTGGGCTTAGCTTTCCCCTTCCTCAGCCAAGTGACTCAGAGGCAACTACAGATCTAGTGTTCTATTATTAGCCTTCTCAAATCTGATTATTCTAAGAAGCACTTCCCACTGGCAACATGGTAATCATGTTTAAATATAATTTTCCATGATCAATCTAAATCTCCAGATTTTTTACAAAGTTTCCCTGTGGCTTAGAGACTCTGCTCTTTAAAATTTATTATTATTAACCCACATTTTAATGATCCTAGGTTACTTTAACATGTAAGGTGTGTGTGTGTGTTTGTGTGTGTGTGTGAGAGAGAGAGTCTGTGTCACTAAAGTTCTAAAAAGGGACTCTTTGCATGAAGGTCTTTGGCTCTTGTAGGCAGTCTTCCTCTTTCCCTATACTTTTGCTTGCACCTTTCAGATGTTCTAGAGTTAAAGTTGTCAGGATGAGAGCTAGTAGGATGTTTGTATAACAACTCATAATTTATGGTTTGTATAATTATAGCAGCTAACATTTATTGAATGTTTCTTATGTACCAGGCACTGGGCAGCATGCCTGCTCTCATTTTATCTTTACATTAATCTTATGAGGTGGGGACTCTTATTTCTACATTTTATCAAACAGACTCAGATAGGATGAAAAATTTCACCTAGATTACACTAGTAAGAGAATAGGGTTTTAACTTAACCCTGTCTGTCTAGTCACAGCCTATATACTTAGTCACTATAGTGACATAAAGGTTATATACTTTGTCTTTAGGTTTCTACTTCAAGGTTAGAAAATACTAATATTAAAAATTAAGAATGGTTTCTATATCTTTTGTAACTCCATTTTCTAGGCTTTTAGTATCCAGGGCAATGAGACTAAAATTGCTCACTTTTTATCTTCATAGACATTTTTTTTTAAAAAAACAAGCTGTTAGCAGAAAAATTTTGCCTCTGTGAAGTACAAGGCTATAGCTGACCTTTCAGTTATTTTTGCAATTTTGACTATAGGCCATTTATTCTATCTCATGTTAGTAACTTCTGAAGAGTGGGAAGGAGAGCTTATGAGTTAGTATAAAACATAAAAATGTCAATATCATATGAAATAAAGGCATAATTTTCATAGCAAACCTTTTTACAAATTATCTTAATCTTTTCCTTTCAAACTGTAACAAAAGGAAAACTACAATTATTTTTTAATTTTTCTTGGTCCTAAGCTTCTATCCTATTACTTTTGAATAATGTATTTGTTTGTTTGTAGTTCTGTTGTTAACTATATAAAATTAACTTTAACTTATCTTTCAGAGTAAACAGTTACCCAATTTTCCAAAGATCCAAAGTTCATACTATATATGCATGCCCATATTCAGGTCAAATAGATTAATCAAATAATAAAACAAGTTTTCCTAATAAATACCTTTTAAAATCTCTTTTTCCTCCTTTTTTATTAAGCAAATTGTATTTTCTTTTTGATATTAGCTGTTGACATCTCCCTGGGTACACAAACTCAGTGATGAGCACTTGCTTTATGATTTCTTGCTTCTCTGAGAGAGGGGGCAATGAATGATCTGAACCTACTGCTGTTCCTATCCTTGGTGAGCAAATCACAGTTCCTCCAATCTGTTTATCCAGTTTGCCTTTGTGGTTAGTACAGATGGCTATAATCAAATCAATTCTGGGGCAAGCCACATTGAATGCTAAAAGTCTGATGTGAATGGTTCAGCCTAACACATGATGGAAACTATGCAACAGCCAGACAATTACTATGCTTTAGGAAAATAAGAATGTCTTAATTAATTTACAAGAAGGGGAAAAAACCTATATTAAAAGGAGTAAAACTGAAAATCTAATCAAGAGTATTAAAATCCCAAAAGAATTTAGACTGAGGAATGGATCCCTATAAGATGCCCAAATGATTTCATACAGACCTACAGATCCACCTAATTAGTGGCTGCTAAATGTGATAAAGGCAGTTCATTATCCTTTCAGAAAGACATGAATTATAGGTAATTACAGGTAAACTATCATTTCAACATTAAATAGAATGTGGATGACACATTACTTGGGCCTTTTGTTTTCTCCCACTTATTGAACATTTACTGAGATTAGAGCATCACAGAAGTTCAGACTTGCAAATGAAAAAACCAAAACCAAAAAACATAGATAAAAGCCTGTTAAAATAAACTCCCTGGAGTATCTACAGTTTGGCTGCAGTACAATTTTGTTTTGTTTACATATTTAGAAAACACTTTCCATTAAAAGGAGACATTCTGAAGAATTTTAGCAAGTAAGGCATTGTGTTCAAAACTCAGTAGGTGTAAGAGGGAGATAAAATATACAACACAGCTTTACTTTTGCTTATTCTCTCTATGGATGAGTCTTGGTCTGGTTTGGTGCACAAACGTGAAAGTTTAGATGCATAGTTTGGTTGTGTAGTTTAGTTGTGATTTTGATATAGATGTAAAGACTGGAAAAAATGAAAAAGTAAGTCTTACTTGGTGACCAGACAAAAACATTTGTGAAAAACTGAGTTCTCTTCTCAGTGTATCAGTAGAATCATGACTCACACAATAAGGAAACGAAGGGATATTGAACAAGAATTATGAATTGCAATGCATTTGGTGTACCATTTTAGAATTATGGAAATGGAGTCATGGGAAACCCTGTGACAAAAGGGTTTTCACCATTTATTTTAAAAATACACTTATGTATTAAATGTACATAATATATTCACTCATTCATTGGTTCATTCAAAAATATTGAGTATATACTATAAGTCAGACACTGAGTGAACTGAATAGACTTTGCTGATGGAATTTAAAATCAGAGAAAAAGATAAACTCTTGGGAAAAAATAAACACAAAAATAAAACATATCCATTATAGTCAATAGGAAACATCAAATTCATAAAAACAATGACAACTATTCAATAGCACTTGTATAAAGACATGTTCAGTGTTACACACAGACACACAGACACACAGACACACACACACACACACACACACACACAAGATATAAACCAATAGTAAGGCGTTGGAGTGACTAGGGTCAAATGAAGTTAGGTTGAGGAGAAAGTAAGCAATTGCACTTAAAAGGGGGAAAGGGCAGAATTTGTTCAAGTGGAGTGGGAAGGGCATATCAGACAGTCCAAACAGTTTTGGATAGATGAACCATGTTCAATGAAAGCTCTTCCTAGCAGACTCACAGAGAATGCGTGTGGGGAAACATCAGTAGTTTTTAACTCTGTGTCAGTCTCTATACAAAGAAGAGAGTCACGTGGTGTTTATCGATGCAGAGATTCTCTTTCCAATGGGACAACAATGCAGATTTATTCCACTGTGAAGAGATTTCATTATGTGAAAATCAGATTTTTTAGAACAAATGAGGTGCTGATTATTTGCACGACACAAGAGTTGTTTGATTTACAAGGGAATTTTGCCACAGCGTTGTTATTTAAACAGTAGAGTCCTTTTATGTATTAAAAACATAAAGCTCTTTTCTAAAATGTGCTTCATACACTCTCTTCCCAGGAACATGTGTATTTTACAAAAGAATGTATCCACTTGCCTTTCAATAAAGAGCAGTCTGAGCATTTCATTTTATTTAGCTATTAATGTCAAGAAGGCTCAATTAAAGTAAGTTTTTCCAATTCCCCTTGAAAACAGTCTTCAGAGGTCAACGGGGTATACAGTTTTTTTAGGAAGGGACTGAATGAAGAGTAAATATGACATTGTTTTTCAGTGATGTTCCAAGCATACGAATTATTATAGTGGCTTGAAAGAAAACAATTTCATCTAAGAATCGTTCCAATTCCCCTCCATTCAGTGGCTTTTCCATTGTCACTTATCAGTTTGAATACAAACTGATTTAGTTTAGGTTTGCTTACTGTCAGTTATCCAATCAGTAAAACACATTTTATATAACCCAAAGCATGCTGAAAGTGGAGACGATATTAAAAGCCGGCTACAATGCTAAATTTCATCAGGACTTAAAATCTAGTGCCATGAGAGGTCCAGAAGATTAGTTATCATGTTCTTTAGGCTAATTGAGTTCAATTTTTGCTTTTGAGAAATATGCAGAAGGGCCACCTGGTTATTAAGCAATCTTAGCAAATGCACATGCTGGTCACAATGGTCATGTCTGAATAAAGGTCACATTATACTTAAATGTGGCAAGGAAACAACCTCCAAGAGAGCCATGCACTAGAAATGTACTCTTCAGTTACCGCTGATCTAAAACACTGCATTTGTTACATGAAGAGATGCACGTTATGGGAAGCCATGGCCTTGCCTTAAAAATCTAAATTTAGAAAACCCATTATAGATGAAATGTGGGTTCTGTCAGTCATTTGCCATTTATCCTAGATTAGTTTTCTATTTCAAGAAGAAAAACAATCCAAATATTTTCTTAGTCAACTTCCTACTTGGGGCTCTAATTAACTATTAATTAGTTAATCAACCATCTATATAGCTATCTATTTAACTAAAACAAATATTTAATGAGGGTATGCTACATACTGGCATTGTTCTAAACCCTGGAGTTCCAGCAGTGAACTATACAAAGTGTCATTCTAGAGAGGTAAACAGACAATAAAAAAGTAATCAAACAAATAATTTCAGTGTTGCTAAATTGTATGAAGAAAAATTAGGCAAAGTCAGAAAAGACAGAGACTATTTTAAATTGAGGAGCAAGGGAAGGCCTTCTTAGGTGGATAGGTTTCACTGAAGCAGTTTGTTCTTTTTTGCTCTCCCTAATCTATCATTTTTCTGTTAACTGAGCACTTCCTGTGCAGTATTGATTCTTGGCTCCTTTCTCCCTCCTACTATTTACTTTTACTAGTTTTTGCCTCTTAGAAAGAGTGAAATAGGAGTTGAAACTTGTACGTGACAATGTTGTTATTGCTGACGGCTCTACAGAAAGGTTTGGTTCAAAAGGCTGACAAGAATGGATAAAATGAGATATTCTTGGATTCTAATGATGTAGTTTTTTTTTTAATGCCACCCTGGGCTCATATATCAATAGATAATTCAAAGTTGCCTGGTTGTCTGAGTGAGTTCAGTCTATCATAGGCTCTGAGGACATGTCTGGCACTGGTCATTTTTTTTTTTAAGTCTTTATTGAATTTGTTGCAATATTGCTTCTGTTTTTTATGTTTTTTGTTCTTTGGCCCCGAGGCATGTGGGATCTCAGCACCCCCAACCAGGGATCAAACCCGTGTCACCTGCATTAGAAGGTGGATTCTTTACCACTGGACTACCAGGGAAGTCCCACTGGTCATTTTTAATATGTGAAATGTTATAGTTTAGCCGTCCATTTTAATTTGCTCATCTCTAAATTTACTAAAAAGTCATCTTGAATTTTAGCAATGAATTTTTACTTTGACACTCTCTTGAATTAATAAAAAAGATGAATTATCTATTTTATAGACTGTATATTTTCTGCTGATATTAATTTAAATGAAATTAAATTGTTTCCTAATTCTTTGACTTAGATAACAAGGACTATCACTAAATTGATGGCAAAATCTTTGGATGATGTAACAGTCTCAAAGTACTGTTTACCTAGGATGGTGATGCCTTCTAGCAATAGGATGAAGGCCTGTCAGAATCTGAGATCTGAAAGAAGTAGTTCCTTGCAGTTACAAGGGCAGAGAAAAACTCTTAATATTTCTAGAGAGAAAGAGAGGAATGTAGAAGTTCAGATTCTCACAGTCCTTGGAAATATGGACACAACAAGGAATTCTTGTTTCATCAAAGTTCTTCTTAGGAAGCTAAGTGAAATTCTACAGCTAAAATCAGAAGTCACATCTTTTAGGGGATTCTCTCTAAATGAACCAGTACTCAAGAAAGCTTGAAAAATCAAGGAAAGTTTCCTGGAATCAAAGTAGTAGATTCCTGGAGTAGGAAAGAATCTTAACAATCACTAGTCCATCTCTCCATTTAAGACTTGAATCAATGGGCAACTTCACTGGCACACAATATTCAGACTCCAATAATGGAGAACTCATTTCTTCCTAGAGCAGTGAATTCCTTAAATGGAAGCCTACATAACTGGTAAAATGTCCTCCCTTGTTGAGTTCAACATCTATTTATCTCTAACTTCTATTTCTGTAACAGAAGTTGAACCACACTTTGGGGGACTGTTTTTTTTTTTACTTTCATGTAACATTTTGACTACACACAAGCATTTGCTATAGCCATAATTTAGATTTTAGATCTATAATTTAGATTTCAGAGGGTATGGTGGGGTCAAGGCAGGAAGACAAAGAGGCCTTAGTCTTGCGTTCCAATATAGAATTCCCTTAAGTTCTTCACCAACATGTGGAGCTGTTGATAAAGTAGTTCTTTGATTTTCATTTTGCTACTGTTTGTGTACCGCTCCCTCAACAACCTCAAGTGCAAATGGGGGTTGCTACCTCAAAGATGATCTAGTCCAACGTTTTTATTTAACTCCAGTGGAAGGCAAGTTCTCAAGAGGCTAATTCTTGCCCAAGGTCACATAGCCTGTTTATTTCAGAGTTGAGACTAGAGAATCCACGTCTCTCAATCATTGGTTCAGTACTCATTCCTACGGAATAATCCCAAACAGCTCAGCATCAACTAAACCATGTTCTTTATCAACATAGTACATCTTCTGCTGGCAGTTTATCAAAGGATTGAATGAACAAGTGAATGATTATGGCTTATTTAACTATATATCACATGGAGGTAACTATAATTGTTTTCACATTAACTTTTTAAAAAAAAATTATTTATTTATGGCTGTGTTGGGTCTTCGTTTCTGTGCGAGGGCTTTCTCTAGTTGCGGCAAGCGGGAGCCACTCTTCATCGCGGTGCGCGGGCCTCTCACTATCGCGGCCTCTCTTGTTGCGGAGCACAGGCTCCAGATGCGCAGGCTCAGTAGTTGTGGCTCATGGGCCTAGTTGCTCCGCGGCATGTGGGATCTTCCCAGACCAGGGCTTGAACCCGTGTCCCCTGCATTGGCAGGCAGATTCTCAACCACTGCGCCACCAGGGAAGCCCTTTACATTAACTTTTAAAAAACAGATTTAAATATTATAATTCTATGGAAGTGTATGGAGAATAAGTATCAAAACAATCACCATATAGTTTTATAAATTTGTTTCAGATTATTAAGACATACAATATTACAGATAGATTTGAAGCTCTCTATCGCTCTTTAATCTATTTCCCCACTTCCATCCCTAAATTTGTTGTTTATCATTATCCATGGACTGGATTGATGAAGAGATTCACAGGGGCTTTATTTTTCTTTAATGAGGCAAATATTGTAAAATAATATTTTATTTTACCGAGTAGGTGCTACACAGGAGTTTATCCTAAAATTTCCATTTATGCACAAGTTTTGCTTCTAGATTCTCTTTTCCGTGTCAACATCACTTTGCCTATTTTCGCATCAATTCCACATCAACTTAATTACAACGGTTTGGGTATCTGGCAAGGCAATCCTCCCATATTTTTCAAAATCATTTTGACTTATTTTGGTTCTTTGTTCTTCATTAATTTTAGTATATGTTTGTAAAGCCTCATGAAAAACTGTTGAAATATCACAGTGGCTTTAGATTTTAAATTGGGAGATAAATGTCATCTCTATGATACTCAATCAGGCCATTTTGGATATGGTCTATTGCTTCATTTATTCACATCTTTAACATCTTTCAAAAATGTTTTGTAGTTTTTTTCACAAAGGTCTTGTATATCTTCTATTAGATTTATGCTTAGGTAATTTATAGATTTGTTGCTATTGTGAAGGAAGGAAGATATATATATCTCATATTATATGTGAGATATATGTCTATAATACATATTGTATACATAAAATATGTACCATATATATATATATGAGACTACCACAGGTATATAGGAATGCTATTGGGTTTTTTTATATCAATCTTATACCTAGCATCTTTGCTGAACTCCCTAATTGTAGTTTCTTTTGGATATTCTATGGATGTAACCTTATAGATCACACGTAATTTCAGTTTGTGTCCTCCTTTATAATCATTATGCCTCTTATTTCTTCTTATTGCGTTGGCCAGGACCCTAGTATATTTGAATATAAGCAGTGATATATATTTGCTATATGTTTTATATAGATAATTTTTATCAGTTTAAAGATATTATCTTCCATTCATAGCTTGTTAATGTTTTCTTTTTTAAAATCTTACGAGTGTGGAATTTTATCAAATGCATCATAAGTACCTACTGGGATAATTATATGTTTTTCTCCTTTATCCTGTTGACTTTAACAGATGTTCACATGTTGAAACATTTGGTATTCCTGTGATAACAACTGGCTAATTTTTATGACCCTATAAATTCTGATATTATCAGCCAAAAATCTTTCTTGGGACAGGATTTTCAAGTAGAAAACACAAATGTATGAGTCTTGCCATTAGGGATCAAGTGGTCCATCTTTATGTGTGTATGAATATGTATAGACACAAATTTACATAAAGCATATATCTACTCACACATAAACAGATATGTACATACATATTTACACATACACATATAGAGCAGAATATAGATAAAGGTACTTATACTTTGTCCATTTTATTTCAGCACAAATCACTAAAGTTTTCATTGTTAGTAACACTGAATTCTAATAACCATTTATAATAACCATATATTATAATCACTATGGCCATGAGAAAAAAAATAAAGTGAAGCTCTACGGCACTTTAAATAAGTCTAAGCAATGTTATGAGCAATGTTCATTTGGCTAAACACCATGGTGTTCTCTTGGGAACATTATTCAAAATCTCTAAAGCTCATTTTCTCTTAGTAATCATGAGTTTAGAGTGAAGAGGCAATGTAGGGGGAAAAACCTTACTATAAATGGTATTTGAAAGTTCCTTTATGTGGATCCACGCAGTGTTGCTAGGGAACATGGATTCTTAGCATTTGAAAACCTAGAAAATCAAGGCTCTTACCTCTTTTGGCCATGATTTCTATGTCGGGAATCTGATTTAAGATAACCTAGAGATGAGTTGGCTTCAAAATATTTGAATATTTATGTTTTATGATCAACCTTCCCTAAGAAATAATTACAGGTGTTCAAACTCATGCTTTGAAATGGGAGAATGTATCATCTATTATCTTCCATTTTTGGAATACAACATAATTTTGAAATATCAGAACAGTGGTTAAGAGTAATGTAATGGTTAATTTTATGTGTCAACTTGACGGGGCCATGGGTGGTCAAATATATTTGGTGGAACTTTACTCTGGGTGTGTCTGTGAGGATGTTTTTGGATGAGATCAACATTTAAATCGGTAGACTGAGTAAAGCAGATTGCCCTCTCTAATGTGGGTGGGCCTCTGCCAATCAATTGAAGGCCTGAATAGAACAAAAAGACTGACCCTCCCTCAGGTAGGGAAAATTTCTCCTGCCTGAATGCCTTCATACTGGGACATCAGCTCTTTTCCTGCCTTCAGAATCGAAGTAGAACATCAGTTCTTCCTTGTTCTCGAGCCTGCCTGCTTTTGGATGGGAACTACACTATCAGCTCTCCTATTTCTCAGATCTTCAAACTCAGACTAGAACTAAGCCATCTATTCTCCTTGGTCTCCAACTTGCCACTCACCCTGGAGATCTTGGGACTTGCCCACCTCCATAATCACGTGGGCCAGTTATTTATAATAAATCATTTTCTATTTCTTTTTCTATCTCTATATCCAAGTGGTTCTGTTTTTCTGGAGAAACTGACTAATAAAAGCATAAACTCTGTAGCAAGATTACCTAGGCTTGAATCACAGCTCTGTCACTTACTGCTTATATGATTCTCAGCAAGTTATTAAAATCTCTGTGCCTTGTTTTCCCCATATTTAAAAAAAGAAAAATAATATCACTTACCTAAATGGGGCTTTGTGAGAATTAAATGAGTTATTGCATTTAAGACACTTAGAAGAATGCCTGACCTATAGTAAGAGTTCAATAAACATTATCTATTAATCACGTGGTGGTTATGGTGGTGGTTGTCATTTTTTTATTAGAGAATGTATTTTCAGATAGTACTATTATTAATTCCATCCTTTCTTATACTCTTATTATTTCTTAAGCAAACATAACTTACTCTTTCCAATGTTAATCTATAGCTAGATAGCCCAGTGAGGAATTTATGACCCCCTACTAAATGACTTTTCTAGAACATTTCCAGGAACACTAGCAATATATTGAAATATATTTGTACAAAAAGAAAGAAGCAAATGTAGACTCTGTGGGTAAGTGGGGGCCTCCACGGAGTTAAAGAGAAAGGGAAGCCAATATAAATGGGGCCACTGGATATACATGTTAAATGTGTTTTATAAAAATGAGGGCATACCTATGAAGGTATTAA
The DNA here is from genome assembly GCF_965194805.1 of Balaenoptera borealis. Classification (NCBI taxonomy): domain Eukaryota; kingdom Metazoa; phylum Chordata; class Mammalia; order Artiodactyla; family Balaenopteridae; genus Balaenoptera; species Balaenoptera borealis. The sequence continues at coordinate 84,051,657 of NC_138870.1, forward strand.
GTATATTTTCCTCAGCTTCATAAAAATTGATGGGTACAGAGAGAGATTGGTGTTTCATTCAGGTATCAGTATGGAAGTAAACACCACCAGAATTTAGAACTGGAAGTGAAGAAAATGCTGTATGCAAATTGAAACCACCAGGGGGAACCTAGGTAGGTGGAATATAATTACTCAAACTGGAAAGTGCTCAGGCTGTTGGATTAATAATCTGCCCACATTTTTTAAAAGTGCAAGGCATTTTTGAATGGTCAAAATATTCAGAAGCTTTTCATTAAATTTTATAACCATAAAATATTTTTAAAGTACTTGCAATGTACAAGTCAGAACCATACCAAAAATAAGTGCAGGGTGAGAGAGAAAGAGGAACATGGTACTTTTTATTGTTACATTTTTTTCATCTTTTTATAGTGTTGAAGAATCTTATACTCAAGTAGAATGACAGAAATGAGTGATTCCCTCTTGATTGGTGCAAATTTTGGAGCATTATTTTTCCCTCAAAGCAAACTACACTATTCCACTCCATATCACAAGAAAAAATGAAAAAGAGATGATAATGAGTTTTATTAGAGAGCATAGTTGATACATTTGGTGGAATTTTAGGAACAGATTTTGATAATGACATTAAAATAAATCTTAGGAATGATTTCTACAGTCTTCTAGGCTGAAGGCTATCTGGGTCAGAGTCATTTCTTAAACCATTAGGACTGCCCTTCTGTAATGGATGCACCTTTTTACACCAAAGGCTGTCTGTTAGGGCCAGCAACTAGGAGTCTTGATCTTAAAAGAAATGATGTCAGAAATGTAGGCTAATCAACAAAATACATTGGTAACATCTAGGGACTTTTATAGGCAGTGGACAACACTGTTCCTTCCATTTTATAATATGAGAGTGCTCAATCTTACTACCTGCTCTTCATGAATTGTAAATTGGTAACAAGAAGCACTATAAGGCACCTGCATAGAAAGTGATGAAATAATTTTTTGCTTGTTTCAAACTGTCACTTTTTAGATCAGTCTGTTCCAAGTAAATCAACTTGTCTGACTTTTCATGAGATGCTATTCCAAAATGACTATATAGACCATATTTATATTCCTCTAACTTTCACCAAGGAGCCTTCCCATCTTTTATTAACATTGAGTGAACTAATACATTACACAATAGGCAGACAAATAAAGATTAACCTAATGAATGAATGGAGAGGTAAATATTTTTATTACACATGAGTCAAGGGTAAATGTATTTATGAGCCTCCATAAGACTGTCTTTGGCATCCATTTAGTTGGCCATACAGGCCTGTAACACTGATTTTGGATCTCAACCTACCCATAAGGGATAAATTCTAAAGTTTCTGCAAAATATTCTCATCTTCTTTTACCTCCTCATGTCTTGCTATTCCCTGTTATGAGTACCCCAGGATCCAGCCATATCAAATGATTCGCAGTGCTCTGAACGCACCCAACTTTCACTGTGTTTACATTTGCCTTCCCTTCAGCTTGGGTTGCTCCTCCTTTACTTTATCTGCCAAGAAGATTATACCTAATCCATGAGATTCAACTCAAGTGTCAGCTTGCCTACATAGCCTGTATTAACCTCTGGACAGAGTTAATTAACTCCTTGACCCTTACCTGTTTCTGTGATAGCAGGTGTCACTGTACTGTGATTATTTATTTACCTCCACTAGATAGGAGCTTAAATGAGAAATACATACCCTGATGAGTAATCAATTTTTGCGTGACGTTCATGTAGCCACATTCCTTTCCTGACTACCATTTCACTTTTAAGAGGTGAATTCAATGGCCAAGGATTTTCATTCCTTGCAACTCTACTCCTTTAACCAGTGTAGATTCTTGACATTCTGTCTTCCTAAGTCTAACACAGGGTCAAATCCAGCACTGAATCGAATGCTTCTCATGCATGAAGTATGTTGAGTAGAGCCATTTCTTGCTCTCATGTTATATATAAACATGCTATTTGTTTTATTTCTAACCTTAAATGAATAACACTCACCTTATTTGTCACATTTGGTCTAAATAAGTTAATTATTTCATTATGTCTGTCAGAGCTAACACTTAAGGCTAGTTACTAAAACTGTGGAAGTAAATTTTCTTTATAGCATAAGTGACATGAAATGGGGAGAAAGGGAACTCTGAAGAAGGTGAACTATTGACTGTATCTACAAAAGCAGAAGTCAAAGTGTGGGTAAGAAGTGGGAATGAAGGTTTAGAAGACTACATTGCAAAAGCAGTGAACTTTCAAGTGATTTAGATCCTTATCTTACTTTGCTCTAACTTCTTGAATAAGTGCTTTTTCCCCCTCTTTGAGCATCATTTTCTCATTTGTTAAGTGAGTGAATTGTACTTAAGTCTTTTGTATATCACCAGTATGATTTTTTGCAATGTACACACACAACGATATTAGTGCTTGATTAATTAAAAATTAAATTAATGTTTTTAACTTTATGTTACCACTGCAAATGATCTTAAGCAATAATATTAATATAATCACAGATTTAATGAGCTATATATTTTTGAATGCACATTAAATACATGAAGAATAATTAAAAAAAAAAATTCATCCAGGGAGAGGAGCTTCAAGATGGCAGAAGATTAAGACGCGGAGATCACCTTCTTCCCCACAAATACATCAGAAATACATCTGCATGTGGAACAACCCCTACAGAACACCTACTGAACGCTGGCAGAAGACCTCACACTTCCCAAAAGGCAAGAAACGCCCCACGTACCTAGGTAGGGTAAAAGAAAAAAGTAAAAACAGAGACAAAAGACTAGGGACGGACCTGCACCAGTGGGAGGGAGCTGTGAAGGAGGAAAGGTTTCCACACACTAGGAAGCCCCTTCACAGGCAGAGACTGCGGGTGGCGGAGGGGGGAAGCTTCGGAGCCACAGAGGAGAGCGCAGCCACAGGGGTGCGGAGGGCAAAGCAGAGAGATTCCCGCACAGAGGATCAGTGCCGACCAGCACTCACCAGCCCGAGAGGCTTGTCTGCTCACCCGCCCGGACGGGCGGGGCTGGGAGCTGAGGCTCAGGCTTGGTCGGATCCCAGGGAGAGGACTGGGGTTGGCGGCGTGAACACAGCCTGAAGGGGGCTAGTGTGCCACGGCTAGCCGGTAGGGAGTCTGGGAAAATGTCTGGAGCTGCCGAAAAGACAAGACACTTTTTCTTGCCTCTTTGTTTCCTGGTGCGCGAGGAGAGGGGATTAAGAGCGCCGCTTAAAGGCGTTCCAGAGATGGGCGCGAGCCGCGGCTATCAGCACGGACCCCAGAGACGGGCATGAGATGCTAAAGCTGCTGCTGCAGCCACCAAGAAGCCTGTGTGCAAGCACAGGTCACTCGCCACACCTCCCCTCCCAGGAGCCTGTGCAGCCAGCCACTGCCAGGGTCCCGTGATCCGGGGACAACTTCCCCAGAAGAACACACGGCGCGCCTCAGGCTGCTGCAACGTCACGCTGGCCGCTGCTGCCGCAGGCTCGCCCCGCATCTGTACCCCTCCCTCCCCCCACCTGAGTGAGCCGGAGCCCCCGAATCAGCTGCTCCTTTAACCCCGTCCTATCTCGACAGGGAACAGACGCCCTCAGGCGACCTACATGCAGAGGCGGGTCCAAATCCAAAGTTGAACCCCGGGAGCTGTGCGAACAAAGAAGAGAAAGGGAAATTTCTCCCAGCAGCCTCAGAAGCAGTGGATTAAATCTCCACAATCAATGAGATGTACCTGCATCTGTGGAATACCTGAATAGACAACGAATTATCCCAAAATGAGGAGGTAGACTTTGGGAGCAACGATATATATATTTTTCCCCCTTTTTCTCTTTTTGTGAGTGTGTATGCGTATGCTTCTGTGTGTGATTTTGTATGTATAGCTCTGCCTTTACCATTTGTCCTAGGGTTCTGTCTCTCCATTTTTGTTTACTTAAATTGTTTTTTCTTAATAATTATTTTTTATTTTAATAACTTTTATTTTTTTTTTACTTTACTTAATCTTCTTCTTTCTTTCTTTTTTTTCTCCCTTTTATTCTGAGATGTGTGGAGGACAGGCTCTTGGTGCTCCAGCCAGGCATCAGGGCTGTGCCTCTAAGGTGGGGGAGCCAAGTTCAGGACACTGGTCCACAAGAGACCTCCCAGCTCCATGTAATGTCAAACGGCGATAATCTCCCAGAGGTAACCATCTCAATGCCAAGACCCAGCTACACTCAATGATCAGCAAGCTACAGTGCTGGACACCCTATGCCAAACAACTAGCAACAGAGGAACACAACACCATCCATTAACACAGAGGCTGCCTAAAATCATAATAAGGCCACAGACACCCCAAAACATACCAAACGTGGACTTGCCCACCAGAAAGACAAGATCCAGCCTCATCCACCAGAAGACAGGCACTAGTCCCCTCCACCAGGAAGCCTACACAACCCACTGAACCAACCTTAGCCACTGGGGACAGACACCAAAAACAATGAGAACTACGAACCTGCAGCCTGCGAAAAGGAGACCCCAAACACAGTAAGTTAAGCAAAATGAGAAGAGAGAAAAACACAGCAGATGAAGGAGCAAGGCAAAAACCAACCAGACCTAACAAATGAAGAGGAAATAGGCAGTCTACCTGAATAAGAATTCAGAATAATGAGAGTAAAGATGATCCAAAATCTTGGAACTAGAATGGAGAAAATAAAAGAAACATTTAACAAGGACCTAGAGTAACTAAAGAGCAAACAACAGCGATGAACAACACAATACATGAAATTAAAAATTCTGTACAAGGGATCAATAGCAGAATAACTGATGCAGAAGAACAGATAAGTGACCTGGAAGGTAAAATAGTGGAAATAACTACTGCAGAGCAGAATAAAGAAAAAAGAATGAAAAGAATTGAGGACAGTCTCAGAGACCTCTGGGACAACATTAAATGCACCAACATTCGAATTATAGGGGTCCCAGAGGAAGAAGAGAAAAAGAAAGGGACTGAGAAAATATTTGAAGAGATTACAGTTGAAAACTTCCCTAATATGGGAAAGGGAATAGTTAACCAAGTCCAGGAAGCACAGAGAGTCCCATACAGGATAAATCCAAGGAGAAACAGGACAAGACACATATTAATCAAACTATCAAAAATTAACTAAAAAGAAAAATATTAAAAGCAGCAAGGGAAAAACAACAAATAACACACAAGGGAATCCCCATAAGGTTAACAGCTGATCTTTCAGCAGAAACTCTGCAAGCCAGAAGGGAGTGGCAGGACATATTTAAAGAGAAGAAGGAGAAAAACCTACAACCAAGATTACTCTACCCAGCAAAGATCTCATTCAGATTTGACGGAGAAATTAAAACCTTTACAGATAAGCAAAAGCTAACAGAATTCAGTACCACCAAACCAGCATTACAACAAATGTTAAAGGAACTTCTCTAGGCAGGAAACACAAGAGAAGGAAAAGACCTACAATAATAAACCCATAACAATTAAGAAAATGGTAATAGGAACATACATATCGATAATTACCTTAAATGTAAAGGGATTAAATGCTCCAACCAAGAGACATAGACTGGCTGAATGGATACAAAAACAAGACCCATACATATGCTGTCTACAGGAGACCCACTTCACACCTAGGGACATATACAGACTGAAAGTGAGGGGATGGAAAAACATATTCCATGCAAATGAAAATCAAAAGAAAGCTGGAGTAGCAGTTCTTATATCAGACAAAATAGACTTTAAAATAAAGAGTATTACAAGAGACAAAGAAGGACACTACATAATGATCAAGGAATCAATCCAAGAAGAAGATATAACAATTGTAAATATTTATGCACCCAACACAGGAGCACCTCAATACATAAGGCAAATACTAACAGCCATAAAAGGGGAAATCGACAGTAACACAATCATAGTAGGGGACTTTAACACCCAACTTTCACCAATGGACAGATCATCAAAAATGAAAATAAATAAGGAAACACAAGCTTTAAATGATACATTAAACAAGATGGATTTAATTGATATTTATAGGACATTCCATCCAAAGACAACAGAATACACATTCTTCTCAAGTGCTCATGGAACATTCTCCAGGATAGATCATATCTTGGGTCACAAATGAAGCCTTGGTAAATTTAAGAAAATCGAAATCGTATCAAGTAGCTTTTCCAACCACAACGCTATGAGACTAGATATCAATTACAGGAAAAAATCTGTAAGAAATACAAACACATGGAGGCTAAACAACACACTACTTAATAACCAAGAGACCACTGAAGAAATCAGAGAGGAAATTAAAAAATACCTAGAAACAAATGACAATGAAAACATGACGACCCAAAACCTATGGGATGTAGCAAAAGCAGTTCTAAGAGGGAAGTTTAGAGCAATACAATCCTACCTTAAGGAACAAGAAACACCTCAAATAAACAACCTAACCTTACACCAAAAGCAGTTAGAGAAAGAAGAACAAAAATCCCCCACAGTTAGCAGAAGGAAAGAAATCATAAAGATCAGAACAGAAATAAAGGAAAACGAAATGAAGGAAACGATAGCAAAGATCAATAAAACTAAAATCTGGTTCTTTGAGAAGATAAACAAAATTGATAAACCATTAGCCAGACTTATCAAGAAAAAAAGGGACAAGACTCAAATCAACAGAATTAGAAACGAAAAAGGAAAAGTAACAACTGACACTGCAGAAATACAAAGGATCATGAGAGATTACTACAAGCAACTCTATGCCAATAAAATGGACAACCTGGAAGAAATGGACAAATTCTTAGAAATGCACAACAATCTGAGACTGAACCAGGCAGAAAGAGAAAATATGAACAGACCAATCACAAGCACTGAAATTGAAACTGTGATTAAAAATCTTCCAACAAACAAAAGCCCAGGACCAGATGGCTTCACAGGCAAATTCTATCAAATATTTAGAGAAGAGCTAACACCTATCCTTCTCAAACTCTTCCAAAATATAGCAGAGGGAGGAACACTCCCAAACTCACTCTATGAGGCCACCATCACTCTGATACCAAAACCGCACAAAGATGTCACAAAGAAAGAAAACCACAGGCCAATATCACTGACGAACATAGATGCAAAAATCCTCAAGAAAATACTAGCAAACAGAATCCAACAGCACATTAAAAGGATCATACACCATGATCAAGTGGGGTTTATTCCAGGAATGCAAGGCTTCTTCAATATACGGAAATCAATCAATGTGATACACCATATTAACAAATTGAAGGAGAAAAACCATATGATCATTGCGAAGGTCCAGCCACCGCAGGGGGTCTTCCAGGTCCCAATGGAGAGGGGTAAGGGACTGAATAGCACCGTGAGTATGGGGTCAGAAGGACCAAGACAACTGATGGTTGCAAGGCACTTTATTTAGAATTTACTGAATCTTATATAGACAGAAGAGGAACTCATTATTAGACAATGAACCCATAGAATTGCTTATTGTCTCAGTTCAGTCACCACCATGGACATCAACAAGTTTACAACAACTATCCTTGAACATTATCTTCCCTTAACTAGGCACACACATAGCCCCCAGCCATAAGAAACAACCAGGACTCTCAGTTCCCTGAGGTCTCTTGGCTTGAGATAGCTTTGCTAATCTCTTTTACATTCCTCAGGCCTGGGAAAAAGAGTGCATTCCAAGTCAAGGGTAAGGGCTTTGCTTTTTGTGAGAGACATACTGTCTCCTCCAGGAGTTACCTCCAGCTAAGACTGCATGCCTCCCACAGATCATCTCAATAGATACAGAGAAAGCTTTCGACAAAATTCAACACCCATTTATGATAAAAACCCTCCAGAAAGTAGGCATAGAGGGAAATTTCCTCAACATAATAAAGGCCATATATGACAAACCCACAGCCAACATTGTCCTCAATGGTGAAAAACTGAAAGCATTTCCACTAAGATCAGGAACAAGACTAGGTTGCCCATTCTCACCACTATTATTCAACATAGTTTTGGAAGTGTTAGCCACAGCAATCAGAGAAGAAAAAGAAATAAAAGGAATCCAAATCGGAAAAGAAGAAGTAAAGCTGTCACTATTTGCAGATGACATGATACTATACATAGAGAATCCTAAAGATGCTACCAGAAAACTACTAGAGCCAGTCAATGGATTTGGTAAAGTAGCAGGATACAAAATTAATGCACAGAAATCTCTTGCATTCCTATACACTAATGATGAAAAATCTGAAAGTGAAATTAAGAAAACACTCCCATTTACCACTGCAACAAAAAGAATAAAATATCTAAGAATAAACCTACCTAAGGAGACAAAAGACCTGTATGCAGAAAATTATAAGACACTGATGAAAGAAATTAAAGATGATACAAGTAGATGGAGAGATATACCATGTTCTTGGATTGGAAGAATCAACATTGTAAAAATGACTCTACTACCCAAAGCAATCTACAGATTCCATGCAATCCCTATCAAACTAGCACTGGCATTTTTCACAGAACTAGAACACAATATTTCACAATTTGTATGGAAACACAAAAGACCCCGAATAGCCAAAGCAATCTTGAGAAAGAAATACGGAGCTGGAGGAGTCAGACTCCCTGACTTCAGACTATACTACAAAGCTACAATAATCAAGACAGTATGGTACTGGCACAAAAACAGAAATATAGATCAATGGAACAGGATAGAAAGCCCAGAGATAAACCCACGCACATATGGTCACCCTATCTTTGATAAAGGAGGCAAGAATATAAAGTGGAGAAAAGACAGCCTCTTCAATAAGTGGTGCTGGGAAAACTGGACAGTTACATGTAAAAGAATGAAATTGGAACACTCCCTAACACCATATACAAAAATAAACTCAAAATGGATTAAAGATCTAAATGTAAGGGCAGACACCGTCAAACTCTTAGAGGAAAACATAGGCAGAACACTGTATGACATAAATCACAGCAAGATCCTTTTTGACCCACCTCCTAGAGAAATGGAAATAAAAACAAAAATAAATAAATGGGACCTAATGAAACTTAAAAGCTTTCGCACCGCAAAGGAAACCATAAACAAGATGAAAAGACAACTCTCAGAATGGGAGAAAATATTTGCAAATGAAGCAACTGACAAAGGATTAATCTCCAAAATTTACAAGCAGCTCATGCAGCTCAATATGAAAAAAAACAAACAACCCAATCCAAAAATGGGCAGAAGACCTAAATAGACATTTCTCCAAAGAATATATACAGATTGCCTACAGACACATGAAAGAATCCCCAACATCATTAATCATTAGAGAAATGCAAATCAAAACTACAATGAGGTATCACCTCACATCAGTCAGAATGGCCATCATGAAAAAATCTACAAACAATAAATGCTGGAGAGGGTGTGGAGAAAAGGGAGCCCTCTTGCACTGTTGGTGGGAATGGAAATTGATACAGCCACTATGGAGAACAGTATGGAGGTTCCTTAAAAAACTAAAAATAGAACTACTATACGACCCAGCAATCCCACTACTGGGCATATACCCTGAGAAAATAATAATTCAAAAAGAGCCATGTACCACAACGTTCATTGCAGCTCTATTTACAATAGCCAGGACATGGAAGCAACCTAAGTGTCCATCAACAGATGAACGGATAAAGAAGATGTGGCACATATATACAATGGAATAGTATTCAGCCATAAAAAGAAACGAAATTGAGTTATTTGTAGTGAGGTGGATGGACCTAGAGTCTGTCATACAGAGTGAAGTAAGTCAGAAAGAGAAAAACAAATACAGTATGCTAACCCATATATATGGAATCTAAAAGAAAAAAAAAAAGGGTCATGAAGAACCTAGGAGCAAGACGGGAATAAAGACGCAGACCTACTAGAGAATGGACTTGAGCATACGGGGAGGGGGAAGGGTAAGCTGGGACAAAGTGAGAGAGTGGCATGGACATATATACACTACCAAACATAAAATAGATAGCCAGTGGGAAGCAGCTGCATAGCACAGGGAGATCAGCTTGGTGTTTGTGACCACCTAGAGGGGTGGGATAGGGAGGGTGGCGGGGAGGGAGACGCAAGAGGGAAGATATATGGGGATATATGTATATGTATAGCTGATTCACTTTGTTATAAAGCAGAAACTAACACACCATTGTAAAGCAATTATACTCCAGTAAAGATGTTAAAAAAAAAAGTTAAAAACAAAACAAAAATCCATCCATATACACCTAGAATAGCTAACATTTATTTAAATCTTACCGTGTGCCAGATATTCTAAGCTCTATATTTGTATTAACTCATATAATCCTCACAACACCCATATTAATCCTGATTTTACAGATGGCAAGTTGTGGCACAGAGAGGTTAATAACTTGCCCAAAATCAGGCAGCTTGTAAGTGGCAGAATCAGGATTCAAACCCAGGCGGTCTATAGCCTCATTTGGGAAACAATGGACCAGAAGATGTCTATGGTCCTTTCTAGCACTACGCTTCTCTGCTTTTGCTTTTCTCTGGAGCACACTCTTCTGAGTTCCTAAGAGTGTACTTACAAATCTACTTAGTTTAATAAGTTCCTTTCAAATAGAGTCTATGTTAGACTGTATTTGATTTTTAGCCTTTTCACTTTTATCTCCTCACAATTACATGAAATTGCTCATTTAGCCAGTTATGCATTTTCATTGCATTTCCATAAATTGTTTTATCTGACATTTCCACAAGAGATATTCATTTGTGACTATGAAGAGGCTGTATAAAGTTACCTCTTTCCAAAGGAATCAGTCTGTCCTTGAAATTTAATAATTTACTAAGCTTTGGTATTCTCAGAAGAAATAGCATGTATAGAAATTCAGAATTGGAAGGAGCATAGATATTATCCCATCCCAATACCAAGCAGTGACATATTCCTTCTCTGCTTCCTTGAAAACTGGACTTTCAGCTTTTGAAGAAATGTCTCCTGTAAGGAGAACCTACAACCTCCACCACTGGGCATTTCGTTCATTGGAAAGTATACCCCATCCCCTTTATGAAATCAGATGTGTATGTGTGTGTGTGTGTGTGTGTGTGTGTGTGTGTGTGTGTGTGTGTGTGTATGTGTTACTCATATGTATATGCTACTCGTTATTATGTGATTTTTCAAGCAAAATAGAAGTGTGCTTTCTTTTCCCAAAAGTTATATATACTTATGTAATATTCATTTTTAGTAACGTTAATTATTTTCATACTAGAAGATAATTTAGAAAAGTATGAAGTTAGAAAAGTATAAATCAGATATAATCCCAGGAACAAGCCCTTTTGCTAATATTTTGATATTTTCTTCTTTTAACATGAATATGTATGCATGTGCTAGTATTTTGCATGTATCTGTTTTAAACTAATTTGGGATTATTTATATTCTCATATTTTCCATGTGTAGTGAGGCTCCTCCTTTACCACACACACATAAATCAGTTTTCAATAATGTTTTTGAAAAACAGACATAAAAAGGTAAGGGCTTCCACTTCTCGACAAGAGACCAAATTTGACCTCCTGACCAAAATAAGAACAAAACAGAAGACAGAATGTAAGAAATGATGGTTTGTAAGATACTGGACATGAGGAGATGAAGGACAGAAATTCTGAGAGACAGCAAACAAAGTGAGTCCTATGACTGCCCAGATTACTGCCATGAGAGAGTTTCCAAGCTGTGTTACAGGAACATGTAACCCAGACAGAGTGGTGGACTCCCAGAGTTGGTGAGAAAGAGGTGAGAGTATGGGAAGACCAAGGCAACTAGAGTTGTCAGGACAAAGCATGTAAAGGAGAGAGCTACATAGAAATAAAACTTCAAAGATCTATAGACTCCCTTAAATATTCAACTCACTAATGATCAGTGCAGGAAAATGAAGAAATGACCCAACCCTGGTGAAAGAACCACTTGAAAGAATTATTGGTAAAAGTGCCCATTGATAATTCAGGGCCGGTAGTAGTGCCTATTCCCATCAGCCAGATTAGAATTAGGTAGAGTACACAGAAGGATCTTGCTTAGTAGTAGGAAATAATTAACCTTAGATTTAGTACTGCTGTGTTCTGGCCTAACATAATTAAAAAGTAAGACCCAAAAGGATCAAACAGTTCTGAAGTATTGATAATTTAACTGCATTCCAGAAAAAGCTCAAGAATATTTATAGGAATAGAAAAATATCCAGCATCAAACAAAGTAAAATTCACAATGTCTGGCATCTGATCAAAAATTACTAGGTGTGCAAACAGGCAGGAAATATGACCCAATAAGGAGACAAATTAATCAATCAAAACTGATCCAAAACTGATATATGTTAGAATTAGCACATGAGGAGATAAAAACATTAAAACACACATTAAAACTATATTCCACATGTTTAAAAAGTGAAGTAGAGACTGGGAAGATGTAAAAAAAGACATGATTCAAATTTCTAGAGATAAACATCTGAGATAAAAAATACACTGGACAGGATAAAGGGAAAATTAGACATTTTAGAAAAAATATTAATCAACTTGAAGATATAGCAACTGAAACTACCCAAAATAAAGCACATAAAGGACAGAAAAAAATATTTGAAAGAAATAATGGTTGAAAATCTTTCCAAATTTGGTGAAAACTATTCTTTTCATTTAATATTATACTGCCAAAATTTTTCTTAGTCTTTATATATCATGTGAAAACATGGTTCCAAAGGCTATAAAATAATATTCTCTACTGGAATATTAAAAAATATTAAAATACTCTGGGTATTTTATGATTTATTTAGTCTATTAATTATGCTTGAGAATTTTTATTTATTGCAATTTTTTATTGTTACAAATCATGCAGCAATCTCCACAAATATTGGTTTGCATCTGATCCTTGAGACATATATTCCCTGAAGTGGATTTACTAGGTAAAGAATCGAAGTGAATTTACTAGGTAAAGAATCTGCATACATTTTAGGTTCTTAATATATACTTTTGAGGAATTTTTCAGAAAGATTATATAGTATATGTATAATACGGACAATGTAGTATATATGGTATATTTTACCACATTCTATTCAGTAGATGCCTTTATAAAAGAAAAAGGGATTATTGAAAAAAGGGAGAGAAATTTAGTTACTTTTATAGGTGAAAAATACAAGCCATTTAAAATTTGCATTTCTTGTTTAAATATTTTTCATGCTCATTGTAAATGCTAGTTCATGTCTTCAGGCCACTTTTCTATTATTAGCTATCAGTGTTTTTCTTGGATAAATTTGTATGGCCTCTTTATATGTTAAAGATACAACCATTTATCATATTTGTGATGAATATTTTTCTAAAATTAGCCAAAGACTCCATTTATACTTCATATGATATAATTTCAAGAGATAGTACCCTCTTTAAAATTCATTCACATTTGTCATTGTTCAGAAGTCCCAAACTTATGCTTATTTCTCCCTTAAACTGGTATTGGTATTTTGGTTATAAAATACAAACCTAAGAATCAAGGTGCTTATTAGTCCTTTCATTTACAACAGAATCCTGCTTCTACTTAACCCCTCAGCTTACTTTATCTAAGAAATTTCTCTTTCACCTCATAAGAGAATTAAAATTAGTTAAGATTCAATCCAATGGCTAATGACTAGGGGAAAACTTGTGGTATGACTTAACGGAAAAAAATTTTCCTTTACCAGGAGCGCTATCAGTTACACTTAAATCTCTTCTAGGAAGAGTTAATGCTTTATTTACAAAATATGTCGTTTAGAGATCTAATTAAATGCTGTTAGGTTTAGTCAATACACATATCCCATAAATAATGGTTATGGAAAGATTCCTCGCCTGAGTGCCAGGAAACACTCTTTAGATGTGGCTTTGCCACCTCTACGGAACTCTATTTCTTTCCCGGCTATAAAATGAGAAACTGGATGATCATTAGGATTCATTCCAACTCTGAAATTCTACAACTTGGGGTTGTTTTCTAAAATAAAGGTAGCATTTTCCTCCAAAGAATCATTTTTCTGAGATTGTCTGTACCTGTTTTAGAAAGAGTGAGGGTGGGGAAGGGTTAATTTTTAATGGAGGCAGACTATCACAGATGTTAAAGATACACTGCTTGTACTGATAGCAGGGTTTGAAATCTAGAGAAAATAAATGTACATTTAGAAGCTTCCAGCATTCAGGTAGTGAATCTGTTTGGTCTTTCATGCTTCAAGAAGTTAATAGAAACTGATGCCTCCTTTGAAGTCAGTGGAAGCTCTAAACTCAGTTAAAGCATGTGCCAGCTTATTACTAATAAAAAAAATTGGGTCAATTTTTATCCCCTCAGTGAAAAATTGATCAAACAAGCCTATTTTTAAACAGCAGGTAAACCATTTAATACTTAGGGTTTAGATTATGTGCATAGTTTGGAGGAAATGTTAAAGTATACGACAACTGATCTCAAATACATTATTTTTATACATTTTGAATGTGGTTATTTAAACAATGTATTGATGGATCCATTGGATATTGCTGGGGGAAAAAAAGCTTTGTAATCATTTAACTTTATTCCAAATAATAAAACTTCGTAATTTCACTTTTATAAATTTTATAATTAAATTATAAATATGTATACACTTGTGCTTTTGTGTGTGTGATAATAATGGCTTATATATTAAGATGTAAAATGGTTTTCTAATGTGTTCATGGTTTCCTGGATTGACTCTGAAACCTCTGGATTTACTTAACTTCCTGAAGAAAGAGACAGTGCTATAATGTGAAACTAGACATTACTGGAAAAAGTCAACTAGTAGCAGTAAATGTCAAAATTCACCTTAAAATGGCATCTCTAATTATAAATTGACACTAGCAAATGATTGGCAGTTTCCATGATATATGAATTCACAAGCTCCTGCAGCTGCCAGCCAAATCTCCAGTTTCTCTCCTACATTTGCTTTTCCTTTATGACATTTGATCAGTCAACAGTAAGAACGCTGGTGTTTTCCTAAGCCACCCTACAGTTTAAAATCCTGACTACTTCATGTTCTCTTTAAAGTGGGAGGGGAGAGCAGCAAGTCTTTCAGAATGAGATCTGTACTTATCAATCACAGCAGCAGCAGCTGGGAAATTGGCCTTTGCAGAGGTGAAGCTGGTGCATTAGCTGGAAAAGGAAAAGCTGTTTCTGATTAAAATGGAGGCAAAATAATTCAGGCAGCTGGAGAGGCTTCTGAAAACTGGAAAGATTGGGTTTCCAGGGTTTAAGCAATAAAGCAGAGAGAACTTAAGTTTATGAAAAGCAGAGAGGAGAACAGCTTCAGGTTAGTTTAAAAATGGAATCTGGGGAGCTTTTATACAGGCTGAATCATGGTGGGGGAGTGAAGGGGAGAAAAGCCTGACTCTGAAAACCATGTGGTGTGGTTAGAGAAATAAAGGCGGTAAAGATAAAACCTCAGCCCCTAGCATAGCCTCAAAAGCCTGCCTGGATGTGTAACACCTGTGGCACCACTAAGTGGTCCCCCACCTTCTGTTGAGTTCCTTTGGCTACTTGTATGTCTCCTGAACCTCTCATGTGAAATCCCTTGCCCCAGAGTCCTCTATTGTCACTCAAAGTGGAGTCTGAGGTCCAACAGCATCCGCATCTACTAACTCAGATCTACTGAAACAGAATACCATTCTCCCCAGGATCTGCAGGTGATTTAATGTACGTGTTAAAGTCTGAGAAGCACCGCTCTACAACACACAGTGTGCTGTCTGAGAGAGACTTGACTATTGCATATAAAGATGGCATGAAAGTTATTAAGTATCCACCGTCTATTCATTCTCTCAGTAGACAGTCATTAAGCACTACGAGTATCCCACAGGCCCTATTCTTAAGGAGTTAGCACTTTACTACCATTTATTGAACACTATTCTGTGCTTTGCATTGTGTGCAGTGCTAGAATTACAAAGATAAATAAGACACTGTCCTTGCCCTTAATGAGGTTTTAGACATATTAGGAAATGGTTAATGCAAAAGAAGTGTTACCATTTTAATGATTAAAAATAGGTACCTGGTACTGGGGTTACAAGAGGAACAGTGGGTTCGTGTGAGGAAGATGTCAATCAAGTTTTATAGAAATGGAATGCTTTTGTGAAGAAGATGAGCTTGAGCTGAATCTTAGAAAAAATAATAAGGTGTTTTTTTCTTTTTTCCAGGTGGACCCTGGGGCATTGAAGGCAGGAAGATGCAGGGAAGGGTATAAAAGACAGAGGGAAAAACATTAACAAAGGCTTAAGGGCAAGAAATAAGTTGGTCTATTTAGATAGTTTTAAGTAGCTCCATATGGCTTCATTATAGGTTTTGAGGAGGGTGGGTTGGGGTCTAATAATCAGAGAAAAGACTGGAGAGCTTGACAGGTACCAGATTTAGAGGATCACACAGACTAATAACTTTGGGATTAATCCTACAGAGTAACAGTATAGGAAGTCACTGAAGGGTTTAAGTTAGGCGATAACAGGATCATATTTGTGTTTTAGAAATATCACTCTGGAGGATGTTTGGGGAATGATGATTAGCCAACTTGGCTGCAGCATAAAGCACATGGAGAAAAGTAATGGCAGATAAGGCTGGAAATGTATCTTTGGCTCCAGATCATAGAAAACACTGACTGCCATGTTTTGTGCTTAGTGGGCAGTGGGGAGCCACTGAAAATTTCTAAGTAGGAGAATGCTGTGGACAGGGAAGAGACTAAAGGCAGAAGGCCAGTTAGAAAGTTATTGCAATATTTTAGGCAAGAGGTAATAAGAACCCTGATGACTCCAAGAATAGAAATTAAGGGATGGATTCAAGAAGCAGGTGCATAATTATAAGCACAGTTTCATTACTCGTTTTAGGATGGCACAATTTTATACATAAATCAGATCTTTATAAGTGTCTCCATTTTCACATCCAAATATAGCCTTTACTTATGCACCAATCACTGGGTAAGATGCTTTTAAAGTTCTTTGGGTCACCAAGCAAAAAAGTTCTTGCTGATTTAGCTCATCCATAGTTTGGTTCTAAATGGAATCTGCATTCCCCAAACTCACCCAAACTCAGAGTAGGAGTCTTGTCACAGAATTGTTTTCTATGCACCTCTTTTTGTTGTTTCCCAGACCTGGATATGTTTCTAGAGAGGATTACTGGTTACTACTTACTCATTTTCAAGAAAATGGCCTTCCCTTTTCACATTTCCAGCCACTTTCCCACTCGCATGTGTTTTAGTCAATAAAATTTTTGTTTAGTCAATCAGAATCCCTGATTTCATTAGGTGGTAGGGAGGTAAAGGTCACATTTCCAGTTCTCAGTTTCTTCAAAACAAAGCGTGTGGTGAGTTGTAGGGTAGGTACAGCTTGATCACACTTCATGTACTTCAACCACTGCCAGAATTAATCTTCATATGATCTGAGGCTGTGGAGCTTTATTGCTCATGTTAGATTATTCTGAATTTCATCAGAAAGTATTTCCAAGTGTTTCAGTTTCACAACAAAGAATATTTATAATCTAGGTCAAGCATCATGCTTGGCCTGACTTCCAAAACAGAGAATTCCAAATGACCATTTTCTCCTCTAAAAATATATGTGTATTTTTTAAAAGATAGGAAAAGGCATTCCTGTCTATCAATTTTCCCCATGTTACGATGTGCCTTCTGGCCTGGATGGCTCTTTTCTTTCTAATTCAAGGCCCAACAGGCATAGAGAGTGATGAGAAACATTCATGCTGTAATATTAACACTTACAAAATCCCACTGTCACTTACAAAATCCCACTGTTCTTATCTGAGCTTTTCATTTTTGTTAAGATGCTTAACCAGAATGGAAGCTGCCCACACAATTCTTGTATGAAAATTATACTTGCTCAATAATATTCATATCTCCACCTACTTTTGAGTGGAACAGAGCAAGCACTAAGATATGCATGTCACATTTGCATGAAAATATACCATACACAAATTAAGGTTTGCATGCCCAATTTCAGATGCGTACTACCCTATAAATGCACACTAGAAAAAACATAAACTTTCCATGTCCAGACATTTTCCTCTCCAGGTGGTGATTTTGTTTTCCCTAAAAGGGAAAGATAGTGATAGCCTTAATTTATTTAGTACCTTTTCCCTTTCTCCTTTCTCTACAAGAAATAGGAGTGGCTATTTCATGGGCACTTTAAAAAGGCACAAATCCTTTCTTCCTTAACATATAGATCTTAGTCAGGGCATCCCAGAAGACTGGTTCTTCAGGCAAATTCTAGAATAAAGTGAAATTTGCCAATATATTCTCTCTTTTATGTTTGTCTTTCCCTCTCTTAGAGTTACCCCAGTTCTTTGCCAGCGCCATAGCTTAGAGACCTCTATGCAGAGATCTCCCAGACTATTCTCCCTATTCCACATTCCACAGTATAAAATGTTTCAATTCACAAAAACAGGCTTGCACAATCCTGTTTAGTCCTCACAATGGTCTTACAATTTTATAAGCTAATAGAGCATGTATTGTTAGTGATCACTATTTTTCACTTCTAAGAGTTCCTTTTTTAAGCTATTTGCCTCTCATAGTTTTATTTCTCCTGTTTTTGATTAATAATTTATTGCTTTTTCTAAATAAAATGTATTTATCTCTTCAAGCTTTTAAAAATACCTGTTAGAATGGTCCATGAAATTAATTTATCTGAAAATAATCATGTTTTGATTGTTGATTTTATTGGCTGAACTTATTAGTTTTAAATTTCTTTATGTATTTTAAAATTTTGGATTTCAGGCACCCATCCTCCTGACCCCTGCTTTGCCCCTGACCCTGGCTTTTAACCTTGGATCACATTTTCAGTTTTGCACAAAACACTTTTAGTCCCTCTGCCATACAGAAACTGAGCTACTGGATCAGAATCTAACAATCCCCAACCCTCAAATCTATGTACTATTTGGGGTTCTATTGCATTTCTGGTCCACTGAAATGTTTATCTGGTTTTTGAATTGGGCCTTGTCTTTCGGATTTTTAGCCTTACACTTTGTTTCTCATTGCTACGTATTGTGAATTTATGGGACCATCTTGATCAGAAGTTTGTGGTATTCCAATGTAATGGCTAGAAATGAAATGAAAAAGGTTTATTAGTTTGCCCCAAATAGTGGACCTAATCAATGATACAGCCCCGGCTCTAATTCGAGTCTTTCATTTGGCCCTAGTAATTAAAATTTATATAATTTTACAGAGAACTCCCCTTAATGAACTGCTGATCAGCTGTGGTAAAGCAAGAAAGCACATGACATAGAAGATCTGCATTCAAGTTCTGACTGCCAATTATTAGTCTCTCTTGGTTTCAGTTTGCATGTTGTATAATGGCAATATTACTAAATCCCTTACAGGGTTGTTGTGAGATTAGTACACGTGAGAACTTCTTCAAAAAATGAAAGGACAATGCCAATCTGGAGGGATTAATAGCTAAAATACTTGTCTTTCTAAAGATATATAAGTAATAATGCATTTATTTCTGAGAAATAATAAAATAGATAAATATGAAGAAAAAATAATACAATATAAACAAGTAGTATATTCTTCCAACCGAATTTCTCTCTCTCTCTAAATACATATATATGTATATGTATATTTTAATAGCATATACATATATTTTTAATAGCAACTTAAATGAGCACTTGTCAAAACTAACAATACCCATATACAGGTACTCAATCAAGAAACTGACACCTTAAGGATCTTTGAGGAAGGGCATTGATAGAAAATCAGAGAAAGTAATATTAAGTTGTTTGACAAATGTAGTATTGGTTGTCTTAGTTTGATTTGCTGCAGTCTTTGCATTTGAATCTCAAGGATAAAGCTTCCACTTAGATTTAACCCTTTCAACAAGCTATTAGTGAGTAGACTGTAGACTATGGAATCCTCTTTAGCTGTTTGGAGCAGAAATGAGTTTCTTCTAGGTACAATGTAGCTCACAGATTCTTTGGGAGGGCTAAAGAAACAAGTTTGGAGTTTCACAATCAGAAATGAGGCATCCAGGGTTAACGCCAACAGAAGTAATACACACTACTCACACTACCTGACCATTCCAGAAGAAATACTCACTCATGAGGATAAGTACCTAAGTCTAGATTGAAGACATTCAACTGGAACTGTCTAAAAGGAACCAGATATCTCTACCACCATGCTTGTCACATGTGGCTGCTGCTTTTGCAGCCCCCTTCTGCCTCTAAGTTTGCTCAGGGGAACCAATTTCCAAGTGGAACTTTAGCTTGAAGGGAATTTACAAACGAAGTATGACTTTTTTTTTCAGGCTCTATGGTAGGAGAGTGAGATATAACGGCATTGAAAGGGGTAGTGAGTAAGGCAAGCTGTATTAGCTGCCATAGGTTGGTACTATAATTTCCCCCATTTTACAGATAAGGAAACAGAGCCTTGGGTAGATCATGGTCATTGCTCAATGATAAACAGTTAGTATGGGAAGAAGCCAGGATTTCAACCCAGGCATTCCAATTCAACATTTCCCTTCTTAGCCACTATTCTGTTTAATAATTACATGTTTACATGACTTCTGCCCTAATAGAGTATGAGTTTCTTAGGAACAAGGATTCTTTACAACTCAGTAAGTATTTTTCAGTATCAAATGCTGGGTACAGTTATTTTTCATTCATTCAAAAACTTTTATTGAATATCTACTATGTTCTAGGCATTCTTTTAGGACCTAGGAAAATGGGAGTGAGCAAAACAGGTATAGTTCCTGATCTCATGGAAATTAGTGTTTAGTGGCACAGAGTCATTAGATAAAAAACTACACATTAATTAAACACAACTTTTATTACATGTGATATGACAAAAAGATATATGAAAATAAGAAAGCATTTAAATGGGGGATTTAAGCTAATTTTGGTGGGTAGGCAAGGAAAGTTTTCTCTAGAGAAGTGACCTGAATTATAGAAACTTGTAAGAAGAGTAGGTGTCAGCCAGACCAAGGGACAGGTCAAGGCAGAGAGTACTGTAGGCACATGGAACAAATACAGTGCAAGAAGGCCTTGAGGTTGAAAGGAGCTTAGGGAATTGAGAGAAGGCCAGTGTGGCTGGAACATAGACAGCAAGGGAGAGATGGACTTGGAATAAGGATAAAGAGGTAGGATCTCATCAACTATTCACTGAGTGACTGAATTTGTGCATGCACTAGCATGGGGTATTTGTGAATCCTTCTAAGCTTCCTTTTTACACTGAGATTCTATGATTCCAAAAGAGCCAGTAAATATCTGCATTTCAGAAAAGGAAAAGTGAGGCCAGAGTGGTAAACTGCCCTAAGCTCATTAGAATATATTCAAAGCCTACCTAAAACTTTAGAATTAATCACTCTTGTGGATGCTGTGGATTCTACAAGGAGAAAAGCAGAATGGATCCAATTATCTAACATCTAAAAGTAAAATGGTAAAACTAACAGAATAATTTAGTATAATTGAAATTAGGCAAATGGTTCCTTTCTCCTCCTTTTCATATGGCATTTCAGATAACATTTGGTCTTGATGAATAAACAAAAATGTTTAGAACTTTCCCTTAAGCTCCTTTCAAACAACGGAAAATGCACAAAATGCTTATATTAAGAATGTTATGGAGATCCAATAGTGCCTGGTTCAGGTTCTTCTCCCTAAGAATGGTGGCTTCCACAGCATCCTGGGTTTTACCCAACTCATCTTGAGAAGGCTACTGCGTATCCTGGAAGAGGGTGCGGCCACAGCACTGGTTTTGCATTTTCAAGAGACGCTGGGCACCCTCACACTTCTCCTTGGCCAATGGGCAAAAAAAGTGGCCCACACCATCCAGAGTCACATTGTTACTGTCGAAATAGAAGCCCAGAGAGAGCCATGTGGCTGACAGGGTCTTGGTGCTCCAGCGGGGTGTCAGGCCTGTGCCTCTGAGGTGGGAGGGCCAAGTTCAGGACACTGGTCCACAAGAGATCTCCCAGCTCCACGTAATATCAAACGGCGAAAATCTCCCAGAGATCTCCATCTCAATGCTAAGACCCAGCTCCACTCAAGGACCAGCAAGCTACAGTGCTGGACACCCTACGCCAAACAACTAGAAAGATAGGAACATAACCCCTCCCATTAGCAGAGGGGCTACCTAAAATCATAAAAAGGTCTCAGACACCCCAAAACACATCACCGGACACAGTCCTGCCCACCAGAAAGACAAGATCCAGCCTCATCCACCAGAACACAGGCACCAGTCCCCTCCATCAGGAGCCTACACAACCCACTGAACCAACCTTAGCCACTAGGGGAAGAGGCCAAAAACAACAAGAACTACGAACCTGCAGCCTGTGAAAAGGAGACCCCAAGCACAGTAAGTGAAGCAAAATAAGAAGACAGAGAAACACACAGCAGATGAAGGAGCAAGGTAAAACCCCACCAGACCAAACAAATGAATAGGAAATAGGCAGTCTACCTGAAAAAGAATTCAGAGTAATGACAGTAAAGATGATCCAAAATCTTGGAAATAGAATGAAGAAAATACAAGAAACGTTTAAAAAGGACCTAGAAGGACTAAAGAGCAAACAAACAATGATGAACAACAAAATAAATGATATTAAAAATTCTATAGAAGGAATCAATAGCAGAATAACTGAGGCACAAGACGAATAAGTGACCTGGAAGATAAAATAGTGGAAATAACTACTGCAGAGCAGAATAAAGAAAAAAGAACGAAAAGAATTGAGAACAGTCTCAGAGATCTCTGGGACAACATTAAACATACCAACACTTGAATTATAGGGGTACCAGAAAAGGAAGAGAAAAAGAAAGGGACTGCAAAAATATTTGAAGAGATTATAGTTGAAAACTTCCCTAATATGGGAAAGGAAATAGTTAATCAAGTCCAGGAAGTGCAGAGAGTCCCATACAGGATAAATCCAAGGAGAAACAGGACAAGACACATATTAATCAAACTATCAAAAATTAACTACAAAGAAAAAATATTAAAAGCAGCAAGGGAAAAACAACAAATAACACACAAGGGAATCCCCATAAGGTTAACAGCTGATCTTTCAGCAGAAACTCTGCAAGCCAGAAGGGAGTGGCAGGACATATTTAAAGAGAAGAAGGAGAAAAACCTACAACCAAGATTACTCTACCCAGCAAGGATCTCTTTCAGATTTGACGGAGAAATTAAAACCTTTACAGACAAGCAAAAGCTAAGAGAATTCAGCACCACCAAACCAGCTTTACAACAAATGCTAAAGGAACTTCTCTAGGCAGGAAACACAAGAGAAGGAAAAGACCTACAATAACAAACCCAAAACAATTAAGAAAATGGTAATAGGAACATACATATCAATAATTACCTTAAATGTAAATGGATTAAATGCTCCCACCAAAAGACACAGACTGGCTGAATGGATACAAAAACAAGATTTGTATATATGCTGTCTACAAGAGACCCACTTCAGACCTAGGGACACATACAGACTGAAAGTGAGGGGATGGAAAAAGATATTCCATGCAAATGGAAATCAAAAGAAAGCTGGAGTAGCAATTCACATATCAGACAAAATAGACTTTAAAATAAAGACTACTACAAGAGACAAAGAAGGACACTACATAATGATCAAGGGATCAGTCCAAGAAGAAGATGGAACAATTGTAAATATTTATGCACCCAAGATAAGAGCACCTCAATACATAAGGCAAATGCTAACAGCCATAAAAGGGGAAATCGACAGTAACGCAATCATAGTAGGGGACTTTAACACCCCACTTTCACCAATGGACAGATCATCCAAAATGAAAATAAATAAGGAAACACAAGCTTTAAATGATACATTAAACAAGATGGACTTAATTGATATTTATAGGACATTCCATCCAAAACCAACAGAATACACTTTCTTCTCAAGTGTTCATGGAACATTCTCCAGGAGAGATCATATCTTGGGTCACAAATCAAGCCTTGGTAAATTTAAGAAAATTGAAATCGTATCAAATATCTTTTCTGACTACAATGCTATGAGACTAGATATCAATTGCGAGAAAAAATCTGTAAAAAATACAACACATGGAGGCCAAACAATACACTACAAAATAACCAAGAGATCACTGAAGAAATCAAAGAGGAAATCAAAAAATATCTAGAAACAAATGACAATGAAAACACGACTACCCAAAACGTATGGGATGCAGCTAAAGCAGTTCTAACATGGAAGTTTATAGCAATACAATCTAACCTCAAGAAACAAGAAACATCTCAAATAAACAACCTAGTCTTACACCTAAATCAATCAGAGAAAGAAGAACAGAAAAACCCCAAAGTTAGCAGAAGGAAAAAATCATAAAGATCAGATGAGAAATAGAGGAAAAAAGAAATAGAGGAAACAATAGCAAAGATCAATAAAACTAAGAGCTTGTTGTTTGAGAAGATAAACAAAATTGATAAACCATTAGCCAGACTCATCAAGAAAAAAAGTGAGAAGACTCAAATCAATAGAATTAGAAATGAAAAAGGAGAAGTAACAACTGACACTGCAGAAATACAAAGTATCATGAGAGATTACTACAAGCAACTCTATGCCAATAAAATGGCCAACCTGGAAGAAATGGACAAATTCTTAGAAAAGCACAACCTTCCAAGACTGACCCAGGAAGAAACAGAAAATATGAACAGACCAATTACAAGCAATGAAATTGAAACTGTGATTAAACTTCTTCCACAAAACAAAAGCTCAGGACCAGATGGCTTCACAGGTGAATTCTATCAAACATTTAGAGGAGAGCTAACACCTGTCCTTCTCAAACTCTTCCAAAATATAGCAGAGGGAGGACACTCCCCAGCTTATTTTATGAGGCCACCATCACCCTGATACACAAACCAGACAAAGATGTCACAAAGAAAGAAAACCACAGGCCAATATCACTGATGAACATAGATGCAAAAATCCTCAACAAAATACTAGCAAACAGAATCCAACAGCACATTAAAAGGATCATACACCATGATCAAGTGGGGTTTATGCCAGCAATGCAAGGATTCTTCAATATACGCAAAACAATCAATGTGATACAACATATTTACAAATTGAAGGAGAAAAACCATATGATCATCTCAATAGATGCAGAAAAAGTTTTCAACAAAATTCAACACCCATTTATGATAAAAACACTCCAGAAAGTAGGCATAGAAGGAACTTACCTCAACATAATAAAGGCCATATATGACAAACCCACAGCCAACATCGTCCTCAATGGTGAAAAACTGAAACCATTTCCACTAAGATCAGGAACAAGACTAGGTTGCCCACTCTCACCACTATTATTCAACATAGTTTTGGAAGTTTTAGCCACAGCAATCAGAGAAGAAAAAGAAATAAAAGGAATCCAAATTGGAAAGGAAGAAGTAAAACTGTCACTGTTTGCAGATGACATCATACTATACATAGAGAATCCTAAAAATGCCACCAGAAAACTACTAGAGCTAATCAATGAATTTGGTAAAGTAGCAGGATACAAAATTAATGCACAGAAATCTCTTGCATTCCTATACACTGATGATGAAAAATCTGAAAGAGAAATTAAAGAAACACTCCCATTTACCATTGCAACAAAAAGAATAAAATACCTAGGAATAAACCTACGTAAGGAGACAAAAGACCTGTATGCAGAAAACTATAAGACACTGATGAAAGAAATTAAAGATGATACAAACAGATGGAGAGATATACCATGTTCTTGGACTGGAAGAATCAACATTGTGAAAATGACTATACTGCCCAAAGCAATCTACAGATTCAATGCAATCTCTATCAAATTACCAAGGGCATTTTTCACAGAACTAAAAAAATGTCACAAGTTGTGTGGAAACACAAAAGACCCCGAATAGCCAGAGCAATCCTGAGAAAGAACGGAGCTGGAGGAATCAGATACTATACTACAAAGCTACAGTAATCAAGACAGTGTGGTACTGGCACAAAAACAGAAACATAGATCAATGGAACAGGATAGAAAGCCCAAAGATAAACCCACGCACATATGGTCACCTTATTTTTGATAAAGGAGCCAGGAATATACAATGGAGAAACGATAGCTGCTTCAGTAAGTGGTGCTGGGAAAACTGGACAGCTACATGTAAAAGAATGAAATTAGAACACTTCCTAACACCATTAACAAAAATAAACTCAAAATGGATTAAAGACCTAAATGTAAGGGCAGACACCATCAAACTCTTAGAGGAAAACATAGGCAGAACACTCTATGACATAAATCACAGCAAGATCCTTTTTGACCCACCTCCTAGAGAAATGGAAATAAAAACAAAAATAAACAAATGGGACCTAATGAAACTTAAAAGCTTTTGCACAGCAAAGGAAACCATAAACAACATGAAAAGACAACCCTCAGAATGGGAGAAAACATTTGCAAGCGAAGCAACTGGCAAAGGATTAATCTCCAATATATACAAGCAGCTCATTCAGCTCAATATCAAAAAAACAAACAACCCAATCCAAAAATGGGAAGAAGACCTAAATAGACATTTCTCCAAAGAAGATATACAGATTGCCAAGAAACACATGAAAGAATGCTCAACATCACTAATCATTAGAGAAATGCAAATCAAAACTACAATGAGGTATCACCTCACACCAATCAGAATGGCCATCATCAAAAAATCTACAAACAATAAATGCTGGAGATGGTGTGGAGAAAAGGGAACCCTCTTGCACTGTTGGTGGGAATGTAAATTGATACAGCCACTATGGAGAACAGTGGTATGGAGGTTCCTTAAAAAAACCAGAAATAGAACTACCATACGACCCAGCAATCCCACTACTGGGCATATACCCTGTCAAAAGCATGATTCAAAAAAAGTCATGTACCACAATGTTCATCACAGCACTATTTACAATAGCCAGGACATGGAAGCAGCCTAAGTGACCATCGACAGATGAAGGGATAAAGAAGATGTGGCACATATATACAATGGAATATTACTCAGCCATAAAAAGAAACGAAATTGAGTTATTTGTAGTGAGGTGGATGGACCTAGAGTCTGTCATACAGAGTGAAGGAAGTCAGAAGGAAAAAAACAAATACGGTATGCTAACACATATATATGGAATCTAAAAAAAAAAAAAAAAAAAGGTCATGAAGAACCTGGGGCAAGACGGGAATAAAGACGCAGACCTACTAGAGAATGGACTTGAGCATACGGGGAGGGGGAAGGGTAAGCTGGGACAAAGTGAGAGAGTGGCATGGACATATATACACTACCAAATGTAAAATAGATAGTTCATGGGAAGCAGCCGCATAGCACAGGGAGATCAGCTCAGTGCTTTGTGACCACCTATAGGGGTGGAATATGGAGGGTGGGAGGGAGACGCAAGAGGGAAGAGATACGGGGATATATGTATATGTATAACTGATTCACTTTGTTATAAAGCAGAAACTAACACACCATTGTAGAGGAATTATACTCCAATAAAGATGTTAAAAAAAAAAGAATGCTCTGATTTGTTCCTTAATATATTTTTAATCAAATACAAAAAAATCAAATTGCCCTATTTCTGTCAAAAGAAAAATGCAATTATATTCCATTTCTTAACATAGGAAGAATCCTCAAAATTACTCTACCCCTATGTAATACACGTTTTCAAACTTTTCAGATTTACATTATTAAACATTCCAAAGTAATGGTTGAAATCATGTATTAATTTATATGTGTATCTTTTAAGTCTATAAATGAAATATCTGGCTGTTCAAACACATTCAGTGAGCAGGAGCTATATTCAATGAAGAAAATTAAGTAGCCTTCCAGACCCTTCAGGAATATGTTGAATATCTCATGATTCATAATTGTTTTAAAGTAGATGGTTTATTTCTTAATTATTTGAAGTGTTATCATAGACATATACATGAACCTCAAATACTGTCCCTGACATTCATGAAATGGTCTTAAAATTACTTTTCCTTTTCTCATCTGCTTCTCTCCCAGGTCAATGGGTAGAGCATAAAGCCTCCAATGTAAGGCTTGTATCTGTCCTCTGAATCTCACAGCCTTTTGCCTACTCTGGGATTTCACGTAATCAATGATTAGTTTCTTCCCAGTATCTGCAAACTTTTCCTCTAAACAAACTAGTAGTTCTTTCCCGTCAACATATAATCATGTTCAATTTTCACTCGTGGTAAAAATAGACAAAAACAAATAATAAAATAATCCCTCAAAAATGTCTCCCTTGATCTGTAATCCTTCTTTTCTCTTTTCCTTCATATCAAAGATTTTTATGGAGTAGTTGGTGTTTACTGGCTCCTCTTTCTCACCTCTCTTTCACGCTTTAACTACCTTGTAGCTTCTGCCCCTATGCTCCAATGAAACAGCTACTGAAATCATCACCAGTGACTGCTTAATTGCCATACTCAGCGGGCACTTTTCAGGTCTTTTTGGGTTGACCTCTAGGCAGCATTTGATATTATTAACCAGATACTTCTTGAAGCTGATGGCACCATAAGGAAAAATAAGCCAGGCTTCCAGAATTACCACATGGAAGGGTGCCCACTTTACACTCAATTGAACTATTTTATGTGTGCAAGAAATAAACTTACATTTGTTAAGCCATGGGATTTATGAATTGTTCTGCCACCTAGTGTTATTTACCCTGACAAACACATGAATCTTATTAGGTCATTCCTTATCTGATCTCCCTGATTAGCCTCAACTGTCAGCAATCTCTCTATGAACTCTATACCCCGGCTACACAAAATATTTTGCATGTATGTGTGTATGTGTGTGTACTATTGCTCATGTTATTCTTAATCCCTTTCTGTCTATTATCTGTTGACATGCTTATTCTTTTAGCGTCATTTATAGCCTCTGAAAAAACTTCCGTTTCTGACAAGCATAGTTACTCCCATTGTACCTCATATACTCTGTGCTATGAACTGCATGTTTGTGTCTCCCCAAAATTCATATATTGAAACCTATTCCCTTGATATGATAGTATTTAGAGGTAGGGAGGTGATTAGGTTATGAGGATGGAGTCCTCATGAGTGGAATTAGCACCCTTATAATAGAGATCACAGACAGCTCCCTCACCCCTTCTGCTACGTGAGGTCACAGTAAAAAGAGGGTAGTTTATGAACTAGAAACAGGCCCTCACCAGACACCAAATCTGTGGCACCTTGATCTTCGACTTCCTAGTCTCCAGAACTGTGAGTAAGAAATTTGGTTATAAGCCCCCCTTATAGCAACCTGAGCTAAGACACCCTTCTATTTTAACACCCATAATATTGCACCATAATTATTTTCTGTCCCCAACTAAACATTTTGAGGGCAGACACCATGTATTTACAGTGGCGTTACCACTGCCTAGCATTATCTCTGCCACTTAATAAGATGCTCTTAGGTTTGTGGAATATATGAATTATAAGAATTGCAGGTACACTTTGTTAAATGAGGTTCGAATAATAAATGCTCGACCCTTAAATGAAATTTTATAAGAACATTAGATTCTGGCAAAGACAAACACATTCATGGTTTTATATTTTTCTTTCCTTTAGTTAAACCCTTGCTATTAAAGATTTATAGCTTTCTAAAAAATAAATTCTTACCAACCACTGGTTTTAAAGGTTAGGTTGGGCAACAACTACATGAATTAAATATACCCTTTGTATCTAATTTCCTTAGAGGTGATTTTCTATGCACAATAAATTTATCTTTTGCAAATAATATTTGCTTATGATCAGTCACATTTTTTATTTCAAATGTATTAATATTTTAATTAGCTATAAGCAATAGGAAAGAGATTTATCCAGTCTGCTGTGCAAGTGCTAATTTGATTTTAAAAAACAACTAAGAGCACTAATTTTGTTGTCAATTTCATATTCTTATAATTACCTCTTAAATAGGCACCACTTTTCTCATGGTAATCACTGCTGTTTTCAAATGGCTTAAAAAGAAGAAAAACATTTAGGCTAATTCTTAGAACAGATGAAGCTATTTATTTTGACATTTATCGGCTGTGGACCATGTCCTTTCCAATTCTGAAAAAGACAACCTGGAAACTTCTGTGTTTAGAACAAATAATTTTAATAATTTTAGGGTGATTAAAAGTGGAAACACTTTTAGGTGTCAAATAAGATGATCCTAATTCATCTTATCTCAAAGGTACTGGCCACTGACATTGGTTGGGGTACTGTTAAATAGTTACTGTGCCAATTGCTCAATAAAGGAGTCTGAGGAGTCAGATGGGCAAGATCTAGGGACCTAAGGAATAACTCTTCTCTTTCTCTCCAGGAGGAGATGTAGGGTACTTCTTTTAGGCAAGGTCATAGTAATTGGAAGGAAGACAAAGTTTATGAAGTAGGTTGTAATGCAGGAGGATACTTTAAAGGAACAATGGAAAATTGTGTTAGTATAGTTTATGAGGTAGAGATTCAGGTTGCTAAATATATATATAAAGAGAACAGAAGAATATAAAGATTCTAAACTGTGTCAGAAGGAATCATGGAACTTGAACAGTATAAAGGACTTTAGAGAGACATCATTTTAGCTCAAACCTTTCATTTTAAAGAGGAGGAAACTGATCCTTAAAAAGGTTAAATCACTTGACCCAGGTTGCACAGAGAGTTAGTGAAAATAGTGTCTGTGGGTTCCTATGGTGGGGATGGGGAAGAACATAAAAGGGAAGAAAGGAAGTGGGTCTCTTTTCATTCTGATCCAGAAACGCAAATCCTTTAAAAGGGTATGCAGACCTTTTTAAAAAACATTACCTGCTGAGCTGAACCAAATGCTGTGGTTGGTACCCAGGCTAGGCCAGAAAAAAGTGCTTTGTAAAATTTCTTTTTGTGTATGGATAACCTTCATAAAATTAGTTCATGCTTGTTTTTAAATTAATTCACATCTGGCTGGAGATGACCTAAGAGTTATATGGGGTTTGTGAAATTGGGTTGCTGGCATTATTTTGGGGGATCATTCTGCCTAACTTGGCTTGGAGAACATTTTTCTGCCACTGCCTTGGATACCTCATGCTACATAATTCAGTTTTAATAAATACATATCTTATACCGTTATTGAGAAGTAATGCTTAAAACAAAAGCACAAATAAGAATGACATAAATATCAAACATTCTGGTGAATATCTGGAAGAGAATCTGTGCTATGAGAATAGCTTACTCAGGCAGAGAAACACTGAAAGACTTAAGGAAAACCAAACAGAATTGAGTTTTGCCATAAAAACTTTCTTGCAGCCACCAAAAAATTCTTCTTTGTCTTTAGTGACTGTAATGAAACTATGCTATAACCTACTTTCTTATTTCCATTATCTCTTGTAATCTGTGTTTCATATAAAACAAAGTGATAGATTATTAAGAAATCAAGATACCTATCTTGACAGGACACTTGTGTCAGGCAAAAGACTCATCTGAAGATAAAAGTCACACCATTTATAAAAACCTTAGAGACATCTGACCGATCCATTAATTATTCACTCAAAAGATTAAACATCCAGAGATTGAGTTCCTCAACCCTCATTGGCAATTTTTTTTGGCATATTGGTCCCCTAAATTTCTCTTGATGTTTATGAAAGCTATTTCTCTTAAGAATCTAGGTTTTTTTCTAAGTAACTTAGAGTCTGTTAGAGCTATAGCTAAAGATTCTCAATAATTCTTAAAAACTTACTTCATGATACATTCCTATGAGATTTGACCTTGTAATTTGCTTCATATTGTAATTCAAATTGTAACCTGACTATCAATCCCAAACAGAGGTCTTATCCCTTCAAGTCCAATGTATATAAAACTAAACCACATGACCCAAGCCCAGGTTACTTTCCTCCTAACTGGAATTTTTGCTTCTCTTCAGTATAAATCTTACAAGGATGCCAGACCAATCTCAAGTGAGGCAGCACATTTGGTCTTTAGAGTCAGATGTATATGGTTGAAATGCTAGCTTCACTACATTTTATTGTGAACTGTTGGGTGAACCTCTTATTTCCCTTAAGTCTCAGTTTCCTAATCTGCAAAACTGAGATAATACCAATCTCATAAATTTATGGAGGAGAATAAATCCATCTATTGCTTATAAAAATCCTGGCATACAGTAGGCACATAATAAATGGTAGTGAATGTAACTATCATCACCTTCTAATACAGTGCTTTCTCGTGTCATCTCATACTTAAAAATCTACACTGAGTCCCTCTGGTCATATGGAATTAAATTTAATCTCTTGCCCCATTCTGCTTTTAGTGCTTTCTATATTCTGGCCCAATTTTATCTCCTTTCCCAGGATCCAGAGCATAAACCATAACTTTGATCAGTCTAGTTTCCTTGTGATCTCTTTCACTCAGCATGTCAATGCCTGGATGTTGTCATTGTTCTTTTCTTTCACTTTGCTTGCTATATCATCCATCTTTATACCAGGACATACCCATTTTGTAAGCTTTCGGCTCAGGTCCAATCCACTTCCTCTATGCAAGATTCCCTTGATGACACTAGCCTGTTGCTTTCTTCTCTAGCTCCTAGTGCCAGCTCTCAGAGTAACTGGGAAAAGGATGGAATTTGTCTATAATATACTCTCATTTTCCCTATTATAGCCTGCTCTTCTTTGTATATAATCCTACCACTTTGGGCAACTATTTTACATTGTTATAGAGACTACTTGTTGAATACTAAAGTAATTTTCTTTTCCATTGAAGCTACTAGGATTATTATCCAAAGAATGGATGAATTTACATTTAGGCAGATTATACTGATTTCAGCTAAGCTCCTTATTGGCACACGGGGTTCTCTTCTGCTTCATGCAAGATAAAAGAAGTATCACAAATCTCCTATGAACTAAACAGTAATTATAAGTTAAATAATAGCACAATATGATATACTATATCCAGAGAGTATTAATAAATGGATCTATACAACCAGGAAGGATATAGTAATATACCACAGGGGTCTGATATGAGTCTTAGACCTTTCCTGTTCATTAGGGACAGCATGGAATAGTGTAGCAATTCTCAAATACAGATTCCTCGGTTCCACTCAGGACCTAATGAATCAGACATTCTTGGGTAAAGCCTTGGAAACATATAATTGTTTTTCATGTGATTTCTAATGTACTAGGAACCATAAATATAATGGTGAAAGCATGTGCTTCAAAAATCAAAGATGTAGATTCAAAGTTTGTCTCTTTCTCTTTCTTTGAATGTGATGTTGAACTTCTCTGAGCCTCAACATTTCTTCATGGTGAGCATTAAGTGAGGTGATGTATGTATAGTGTCTGTCATATACTAGATACTCATTAAATAGGAACCATACATCTCTAATTTAGATGAATACCCAAAAGAAATGCTTATCAAATCTATGGTTATCACAGCATTGAGAAAGAGAGCTAATACAACAAATGCCAAAATGATGTTGTGTCCTGGGCCAAATACCCACAATATTAACATGAGTAAGATTAAACGGTGGATTTAGGTTGCAAGATCAATCACACAAGTAAAGAATAGGGGACCTGTGAGTTAACAACTGTTGACAGAAAAAAAAAAAAAAAAACTCAAGTTTTTGTTGATTTCAAGTAGAGTAAAAGATAAGTATATGATTCAAACACTTTTTGGGATAGGGAATTAAGAAGTTGGGAAGGTACTAGCATATCCAATAATCTTTATTTCTTCTACCACTCCTAGTACAATAGTTTGTAGAAAAAAACTCAAAGGCATTTTGAACAAATAATAATGTGTGATACCAATAAAATATTAATCTGATCTTTGGCTGTCTTACTTATTAATAACAGTATGATATCTAATATTATTATGTACTTATTATATGCAATATAATATGTTAAAATTTTTTACAAGTGTTATTTCCTTTAATTGATAAACTTATCCCCAAATCTTTGTAGATAACCATTCTTTGAATCTCCACTTTAAACCCAGTCCATCCCAGGCCTAAGCCCATGGAATTTCTACATCATCACAATGACTCCCACGAAATAAGGTAAATGTGCTTCAGGATTCATAATTAGTAACTGCAGATTAGAATAGTGCTAGAATTATTTCCTTAGTTTTAATGCAAATTTCTCTGTGTAATTCCTTTTAATAATTACTTCAGATCTGCATTTGCAGTTGTATTTACTTATTTTTCCTGGGACAAACTTATTCCTTAAGGAAAGTTTGGGTTCATTCTGCTGTTTTTAAGTTGTCCTTTGAATAAAAGGTGAGTAATACTGATTTGAGAGAATCATATTAATTAGAATTAGATAAGCACCACTGCCCTGCAAAAAAGGAGCTCACTTCTATTTGTTTGGCTTTCTGATTTGGTGGCCTGTATATGGAGATTTTGATTTTATTTCTTATTTGCATATATCATTTTGTCTTCTGATAGTTTTACCCCTGTTAATAACTTTTTTGCTAATAGCTCTGCTTTCATGCTGTTTATCATTGCAGAGGGAATATTTTTCTTTAATACCTTACATTTCTTCCTTCCCTGATTTAGAGATATTTATCCAGCTTACACCACGTACTTGCTCATTTGGAATTTTATATGCTTTGAGGAGACTTTCTTTATATCACCTTTTCCATATTTGAATAATTATCATACTTGACTTCTATAATAAACATACCCATTGTAGTATTTTAATTATATCCTTTACTGTTTTTTTTTTTTTAGTTAAGAGAAGAGGAGGGAAATTATAATAAAATTATTGAAATTCACAAAATCCAGGTATATCAGTCAGAGTTCAACTGGGAGACAGCAACTACTATACAAGAATCTGAACAGGAAAATTTTAATATGTAAAGAACAGAGGATTGGCATATTGAAGGGTTGGCTAGTAGAGTAAAGGGAGCTCTAAAGAATATAGGAATAGCAGATAAGGAGCAGCCACTACCTTAGGGCTAAGATAGAGTACTTGAAGATGTCCCCTATCCCTAAGACTGATCCAGACCTATCAGGGAATAGCCATGTCTCACTGAATGGCAAGGCAGTGATTAGGGTGCCATGCCACAGTAAGTTGCTAAAGATCAGCCTGCCAGAACTTGCTGGAAATCTGCTCTCTAGAAGGCCAAGGAAAACTGTTCATTGGAAGGTGCCTTGCTGGAGTCACTCTGCCATGAAACTGCCCAAGGTGGGCACTGCAGGCTGGCGGGTGCTGCTGACCACCATGCACTGCAGGGACCTGATGCTGGAGAAGTTGCTCACACTGCAGGAGCCTGCTGAGCAAGCACACCAGAACCAGGAAGCAGAACCCCCTTTCTCCTATTATGTGTCTCCAATGCCCTCAACTGTGCAGGCTGGCAAAAGAAAAATATTTAAAGGGTTCATCTCTATTTCTGAAGGGCAGGCAATGGGGTAAAAATTTGTAGCTGAGAGACAATAAATTGATACTTGCTATACCAGGTAACTTGTTTCTAACAAGAATTTCAGGGGATCATCTGGTTAAATTTCCTGTCTTCCAGCAGATTGATGTCTAAGCCATCTAAGACATATGGTTGTTAATTCTGTTTAAACACCAGTTCCCTTTAGAACCTGCTTCACTCTAAAAACCTAAGTCAGTTAAATCTATATATGTTCACTAGAGAGAATTATGGAAATACCTAGAAGTATAACAAAGAAAATTAAAATAATCTACAATTCCAGAAGTTAGAGAAAACTACTGCTAGCATTTTAAGGTGGATATTTTTCTAGACTTTCTTTTTCCCATTCATTTATTCATTCAATTAAAACTTAGTATTTATTATGTCCAGGTAAAGTGATAATTGTTAGGTTTACAGGGGTAAACCAATCAAGCATCATGTCATCAACTCAGAATCTAGTGAGGGAAACAAATGTTAAATGAATATGTATATATAAATGTGAATTATATATAGAATTTGTGAATACATAAATATGTATAGTGCTCATATCTATGTATAACACTTTTTAATAGCAAAATTGGATTCATTTTATCTATGTTGATTTAGCTAAAATTATAAATGTTTCCCATATCACCAAAAGCTTTTCTAAAATGTCATTTTTTATCATGGCTGAATAAAATTCTATTATTTAAATATAGCTTTATTTCTTCAACTCTTTTTCTATTTTTGGACAACTTTTTAGCATCATAAACAATGTACTCTTCGTTATAACGATCCTCACACAGCGGTTAACAGTGTGGATGTAACCATACTCCTGGGTTTAAATCCCATCTTCAGCATGGGCTGAGTGACTTTGAGAAAAATCACTTGACCTCTCGTTCTTCAATAATACTATAATAGCACCTACCTTATCAGGTTGTTGGAAGGATACAACACAGTATATGGAAAGCACCTAGAACAGTGCCTGAAAACTTAAGCTATTTAAATACTAGCTATTATACTTACATCTGTTTATGTGTTTGTACATCCCCCTTAGATGCATGTGCCTTGTTTTGTTTACCATTATATCCCGAGCATCTAACACAGTGTCTTATCCATAGTTTGGATTTAATAAATATTTATTTAATGAATTACATGATAAAAACCCTCTATTTACAAACAAAATCTTTGGTTATGATAGGATGAATTCCTAAATGTGGAATTGCTAGTTTAAAGATTATGAACATTTTTAAGATTTTGATACTTGCTAAATCACATTCCAGAGAAGTATCAATTCACATTCTAACCACTGTCCATGATAAGAATGCATTTCTTAGCCTACTCCTATCAGCATTTATTAGTATAAGTTTTAATTTTTTTTCTAATTTTTAATATACAGTAATCCCTCAGTATGCATGGGTTTGGTTCTAGGACCCCCTGCAGAGACCAAAATCCATGGATGCTCAGGTCTCCTGTATAAAATAGCATAGTGTTTGCATATAACCTATGCACATCCTCCTATATACTTTAAAAATACCTAATACAATGTAAATACTATGTATAGAGTTGCCTGCATGCGGCAAATTCAAGTTTTGCTTTCTGCAACTTTCTGGAATTTTTTTTGAATATTTTCCACCTGCAGTTGGTTGAATCTGTGGATGCGGGACCCATGGATACAGGGGATAACTGTACTATATTATATTATGTTGCTGCTTTAATTTGTGCTTCTTTAATTACTAGTGAGGTGGAACAAGTTTGTCCAATTGAATATATTCTTCAAAGTGTCTATTTTTTTACCCAATTTTATAATGACATAGAGATGTTTTTCTTACTGATTTTTAAGAAATCTTTTTATTGTTAAGATAGTAAACATTTGTTAATTTTTTTGGTATAACATCTGCCTCTTAATTTTAGTATGCTGCTTAATTTTTATGTAGTCTTAACATATTGATCATTTTATTTGTGATTAACTTCACTTCTTTTATTACTAGAAATTCTCCATGTAGAAGTCAAAAACATCATCCATACTTTATTCAGTGTTGAACATAAGCCTTAGATCCAATGGAATCTAATTTACCCCCCTAAAGAGTGACTATTCTCAATATTATTTGTACAATAATTCATCCTTCCCATGCCATGTTGATACTTTCTTTATAAAATATTATGTTTTTATATTTAGTAACATCTTTGCATTCTATCTATTAAGTTCCACGGATTTCTACATTCTACTAGTACTACAATTTTTTAAGTGGTAACAGTAATTCATTATGGTTTTATATTTAGTAAGGTCTTTGAATTCTATTAAGTTCCATGAATTTCTAGACTCTGCTAGTACCACAGTTTTTTAATGTGGTAAGTTTGATTCATTCTAATACCTTGTAGGGAAAGTTCCTGACTCCCACCATGCACATGAACATGTGCACACATCACACTTCATTCATTCAGCAAACATTTTGGATTACTGTATATGTAGCCAGGAGTTGTGCCAGATACCACAAATAGAACTGCTGATAAAATTGACATGGTCCCTCTTCTATGAAGTTAAACGAGTGTACTAGATGGGACTAGACAAGCGAGCAGCAATTATATTATAGACAATCGTAGGGCAGATACAGGGTGCTATGAGCCACTACTGGTCCAGACTTGGGGAAGAAAGAAAAGCTTACCAAAGATAATGAAATGAAAACTAAAATCTAAAGGGTGTGAGGTGTGAAGAGGAATTAGCCAGGCAAGTTGATCTCTCTACTCCCCTATTCTTTTT
Organism: Balaenoptera borealis; assembly: GCF_965194805.1. NCBI lineage: Eukaryota > Metazoa > Chordata > Mammalia > Artiodactyla > Balaenopteridae > Balaenoptera > Balaenoptera borealis. The sequence goes on from NC_138870.1 coordinate 84,089,634, forward strand.
AAAAGTTTTCTTAAATATATTTCATTTTTTATTCATTCAAGATGTTTTGATGATCCAGTTTCTTATTTTGTTTTGGAGTCTAAGGATAAAATGTCTCTCTGTTATCCAACTTTATGCATTTCCTCTACAATTCAGGGGCTTGAAATGAACTAATCTACTACTTTTATGTATGGTATTTACTGTTAATATACATGGTCACTTCCCCTTTCATATCTTTCTCTTCTTGTTGTATTTAACTTAGAGTTCAATTCAGGTAGATAGTCTAGCACTCCTCACTATTCCCCAGAGTCTATTACTTGATTTCTGTGTGACTTTCATAAAATCACTATTACTTTTTAAAAGATGGAAAAAATATTTGTAGTGAAGTGTGTCAAGAGCATGAAAATTAAGCTTATCAAAATGACACAATTAGTATTTATATAGGAATTCTGAAGTTTACGAAAATGCTTTCTTACTATTAAAAGAGATACAAAAAAGGTTTTTAAATAAATGCTTTCCTTATATATAATCAATTTTACAGTATCTCTGAAAACTGCTTTCACAAACATACCACTCACTTTATGTAGTGGGGAATGCACAACATGATGTCGTTAACCACTTTGTCAAAATGTTCCCAAAGAAAATTAATTCTTCAAGTATCAGGCAACATTTAGCAGATTCTTTGCATTTTATGTATGGGCATACCTCATAGATTGAGGGTTTGGTTCCAGACCACCGCAATAAAGTGAGTCACACAAAATTTTTGGTTTGCCAGTGCATATAAAAGTTATGTTTACACTATATTGCAGTCTAGTAAATGTGCAATAGCATTATATCTAAAAAATGTACATACCTTAATTAAAATATACTTTATTGCTAACAAAATGCTAATCATCATCTGAGTGGTAATAGTAACATCAAAGATCACTGATCACAAATCACTATAACAAATATAATAATAATGAAAAAGCTTGAAATATTGTGAGAATTACCAAAATGTGACAGAGACATGAAGTGAGTAAATGCTGTTGGAAAAATGGTGCCAATAGACTTGCTCAACGCAATTTGTAAAAAACAGTATTTGTGAAGCTCAAAGCAAAGTGCAATAAAATGAGGTATGTCTGTATTTATTTCAGGCAGTACAAGAGTCCTTCCATTATCCAGTTTCTATTTCCACAGTTTCAGTTACCTGCGGTCAAACTCAATCCTAAAATATTAAATGGAAACTTCCAGAAATAAATAACTCATAAGTTTTAAATTGTGCACCGTTACGAGTAGTATGATGAAATCATGTGCCATCCTGCTCCATCCCACTTGGGACGTGGATCATCGCTTTGCCCAACATATCCCTCCCATTAGTCACTTAGTAGGCACCTCAGTTATCAGATCGACTGTCTCGTTATTGCAGTGCTTGTGTTCAAGTTACCCTTACTTTACTTAATAGTGGCCCCAAAGCACAGGAGTAGTGATGCTGGCAATTTGGATATGCCCAAGAGAAGCAGTAAAGGGCTTCCTTTACATAAAAAGATGATTCTAGACTTAATAAGGAAAGAAAAAAAAATCATATGCTGATGTTGCTATGATCTATGGTAAGAACAAAGCTTCTATCCATGAAACTCTGAAGAAAGAAAAAGAAATTCATGCTACTTTTGCTGTTGCACCTCATGGAAAAGTTATGGCCACAGTGTGTGCTAAGTTAAGATGGAAAAGCCTTTACATTTGTACAATAAGATATTTTTAGAGAGAGATAGACCACATTCACATAACCTTTATTACAGTATACCGTTATAATGGTTTTATTTTATTATTCATTATTGTTAATCTCTTACTATACTAATTTATAAATTAAACTTCATCATATTTATGTATGTATAAGAAAAAAACCACAGTAAGTATAGGGTTTGATACTATCTGTAGGCATCCACTGAGGGTCTTGGAACATATCCCCTGTGGATAAGGGTAACTACTGGATACTAGTTAATCTTAGTGTAAACTACTTTTAATTATTTTGTGTTTAATTTATAATCTTGATAGTCACATAAATATCAATTGTACTTTATCCTGTCTTGTCTTTCTATCCTTTTAGTGGTTTTGGTAAAGTGTTAATGTTTCTATATTTTTGACTTGAAGACCTTTGTGCAGAATCCAGTTTACTGTAAATGGACAAATAATTTTAGTAGAACTAAAATTGAATTATTAAATCTTTATAGGCTGAGGAGAGAGCTATGGTAAACTCTTAATTTTTCTACTCTGAATTAGAATTTTTACTCTTTTTCACTTCTCCAAAGAGTACCTAGGCTAGGCTAAATAATTAACCAATTGGTGATGGAATGCATTGGTTGTGAAGAATGGTAAGCTGGATTTCACATCCATCTTTGCCACTAACAGAATCTTATCAGAGGCAAGAGTCATTTAACATCTCCAAGTCACACTATTTTATCTGTTAAATGAAGCAGTAGGATTACAGATTCTTCAAAGTCCCTTCATCTCAAAAATGCTAAAATTCTATGACTGCCTTATACATAAAACATCTAGTGATGTGAGTGTGAATTTAGGGGTTTCTGAAGGCCAAATGTCATATACTAAATAATATAAGTACTATAGAAGATTGCACTTTTGTTCACAATTACTCATTTCCTCCTTCGGCATAGCTTCCCTGTGTACAAAGTATAATTCTTTGCCCCACTGACTTTGGGCTTGGCCATGTGACGTGCTTTGACCTAAAGAATGTGGTGGAAGGACCACTGTGGTGACTCAAGCAGAGGCTTCAAGAGGCACTATATGCCTCTCCTCACTCTCTTAAGATTATGCTCTCTGCCATAAGCAAGCATGCCCCAAATAGTGGTTGCTTCTTGAGTCTGGGTCCCTGAGTGAAAAGACAAATGGAATAGTGCAACTGACCCAAACCCAGCTGAACCTGGCCTGGGTCGTGTCCAGTCCAGCCAATTTGCAAACCTATGAGCAAGAAATAAGTTTTCATTGGTGTTAAGCAATTAAGATTTTGTGGTTTGTTGTCACAGCAAAAGCTGACTAATCAAGTACTAGGTATACTTTTTATTAAACTCATAAAAAGAAACTATTTTTGAAAGTCTAGTACCAAACACTTTATTAAGCAACTCCTTATTATCAGGGCTTTTGTTCCTTCCTAGATACCTGGTATTATACTGTATCAGCCAAAATAAGACATAGGAAAGAAAGGAAGGAAAGTTATGCTTGTAGGAAAGTTAACAGATGTATCTGAAGCTACTTCTCAGAATTAAGTGGTTAAGAATATGTGTTAATGGTACAGACAAATGGAAAGTGTGGGGTCAATCATCCAGCACTATTGTCAATATATGGTCAAGGAACTTCCCTGGTGGCACAGTGGTTAAGAATCCACCTGCCAATGCAGGGGACATGGGTTCGAGCCCTGGTCCAGGAAGATCCCATATGCCACAGAGCAATTAAGCCCGTGTGCTACAACTACTGAGCCTGCGCTCTAGAGTCCACAAGCCACAACTACTAAGCCCATGCGCTGCAACTACTGAAGCTCGTGCACCTAGAGCCTGTGCTCTGCCACAAGAGAAGCCACCACAATGAGAAGCCTGTGCACCACAACGAAGAATAACCCCCACTTGCCCCAACCAGAGAAAGCCTGTGCACAGCAACAAAGACCCAGCACAGCCAAAAATGAAAAAAACAAAAAAAACATAGGCGGAAATCTTCCTGATATTAGGGTAGGCAATGGTTTCTTAGATATAACACCACAGGCATAAGCAACAAAAGAAAAAAGAGATACACTGGATTCCAGCAAAATAAAGAAAAAAATATATTGTCAATATGATTTGGTTGATAAATTAGCTTTAGTGTGTTTTAGTGAATTCTGTCTGTCTGAATGATCAAATTTGAACATCTACATAGTGTTTTCTAATTAATTGGCTGAAATTTATTATTTAAAACTTATAAAATTACATAATCATTGGAATGATTGGTGATTTGTTTATACTTTGTAACAGCATTGGGAGTGGGAGAGAGCTAGGCACTTGACTACATTTAATTTCAAAAGAAAAATTACTTTAAAATTATCAGTTCTACATTTTATCTTCACATTTCCTTTACATTTGCATATGCAGTCAAGAAGATGACTAAGTACCTGTATCAACACATGAAAGTTTCTATGTAATCCCAAATGTCAGGAAAGAAGGTGAAGCAAAACATATATACTATGTAGGGAAGTTAATACTTAGATATTTTCTGAGAATATTATAAATCGAATAATTATGAAGAAAATCCTAAGAATCAACAGCACTATAGACATATTCTAAAGCATCACAAGGGCAATGATTGAACTGTTCAGTGAAATGAAATGGCATATTGCTAAAATCCACTGGCACGTTCAAAATTAGAGGGCATTTCATTGAAACTGTAGCCTTAGAAATTTTACTATGCCTAGAAAATAACTTGACACAATAAAACCTAATTATAACTGCCAACATTGTCTGAATTCTAATTACCTGCTAGTCTCTCTGCTGAACACTTTACATATGTTATCTCATCTAATCTGTACACACACAAAAAACCCCCTATGAGGTAGGAACTTCCTTTACAGTCAGGTAACTGAGGCTTAAAGTCATAAAATACTTTGCCCATGATAGGGGTCTTAAGTAGAAAATATAAACATGATTCAGAACTCACTCTCCATGTTAAGCCTAATGAATGGAAGAAATGAAAAAAAAACCTTAGGGTCATAAGTCTAAAATTTATAGATACTAAACATCATATCCAAAGTTACATAGTTAGTTAGAAGCAGAAATTAAACAGGAAATTGAGTTTTTAGTTTTTTTTTACCATGGTCTTCTAACATATTATATCACATATTTATGAAACTATCTTCTATAATATTTTTGAAAGTTTATTTCCAAATATGTGTTTTATCTATCAAGCTTCAGTGTAATTTTCATAGTCACATACTTTAATAGAATCAATCAATTTATCTGCTAATTTCTATATTTCTCCTCTGAAGAGTTCAATAACTTCTAAAAAATACATTTTATCCCAGTAGGGGCTCAGGAGTATGAAAATAATTAACTCCTAAGTAGTCTTTGTTATTTTATTCATATTTGATTACTAAATTAAGGGAATTGTAAGATACATACCTGAAGTAAGTTGATCTTAGAGTAAATAATTACCCATTCCACTAGTGTCAAGTTGTATATGTCAATGACATCTGAGAATGTTTAGAACCTAGAAGATTGTTACAAATCTGCTCTGAAATAGTCAAGTATTTTACAAAAATTAAGTGGATCTTTCCTCACCTCATTACAGCCAATGTCAATAAAGGAGATATTCCTTGACCTAGCTTATAAATAAATCTTTAGCAGACTTCCCAATTTTCACTTTTAATAAAAGATGATTACAGTAGGGTAAGAAGGTCGACTTTAAAGGAGAAGATAGAAACTGGGTAGGAAAGGAAGGATGAGATTATTTCCCTTAGTAACAAATATTTCAATAAAATCTATTTAGTGAAACCTTTAACTGACTTATTCATTATTTTACAGTGATGAATGAAATAATAGATGAAATACTAATTTACAAATGACATGAAGCCAAGAGGAATAAATAATAGACTGTATAATAGATAAAAGTTCTCAAGAGGAAGAAATTTAACAAGGTGAAATTTAAAAGAAATAGACAACATTTTGCACTGAGAATTTTTTTTAAAAAAAGGTTTTTCCAGCCAAGGCAGATTTACCAAGAAGCTCATGATGCTTAACCTTCAGGACCCCTGATCTACACCAGAACTTTCCAGACACCTGTACCTAATTATTTATATAACATCCTTCTTAAAGGGGGCCTCTAAAATTATATAAGCTCCAGGACTCACAAAATCTGAATTTACCCTTGAGTTTCAATTCTCATAGGATAATATAAGCTGCCTGATAGAATCCCTCCAACATTATTCAACAAATCTTTCAGATCAAACCAAGGAGAGCAAATAAAATCACCATAACTCATCCCAGAGCATAGTTTGGACACTACAGTAGATTTACATGTAAGTGGCAGAAATAATCATCTGAAACCAAAAAAATTGACTCCTCAGCCCCCACCTCAGTGGGGAGGGAGGGAAATTGCACATTGAAGAGAATAGTGAATCAGGTTTCCCAGAGTAGTAAAATACAAGGGACCAACAAGCATTCCCCCAAAAGAAGAAGGTCCAACCAGGACCATCCTGGGTGTGAGGAACTGGGCAAATAGTTTGTTTTTGTGGGACTACTGTCTATAAAGATTTTGATTTAAGTGTATTACACAATTCACGCACCTTGTGAAGTATAGTTATTTATCAACGAAGACTTAGAACAACCGGTAGAGAAAAGGCACTTAACATATTTTTTATTGTACAATCAGTAGGTAGCCACTACCTCTTCCTGTTCAGATCCAGGAATTACGCCTTCATGTTCTTTATTGTCATATGTACCATTCTTAGCCTGTTAGTTCCTTAGCCATGAGGAGAAGGTACTAATATGGTTATTGTTATTATCACGACTCTCCAGAACCTGTATGTATTTAAACAACACAGATCTTTTTGTACCTACTGTCCTAATACCATTCACTTAGTGCTGGTTACATCATTACTCATGACACTGCATCATTTATCATGCCACCTGTGAATTCTGACTTCAATGACTCTTTCAAAATTGTTACCATGCTTTGTTGATGATGATCATGAATGCAAATCATTCCCAGAGTATTCCGGAAAATGAGAATGATAGTTTGTTTTCTGGTCACGTTAAATTTACTGATTGCCGTTTTATAGTGTAAACTCAATGCATCTTCCAACTGTGTTTCTTTTGAACTATTTAGGCCAAAATCACATTCCTAAAAATGTTACTGCTTTCAATGTTGACTCTACTCTTGCCTTCCACAAACTGCTACAAGTAGGGAAGATAGGCAAGGGGCCTATGCTCAGCGTAAGAGGAGAAGTTCCATTTGTGCAAAACGAATATCCATCCTTCATTTAGCATGGCTTAGACTTAACCCTGGGGAGCACAGTATCACCGAATCATCTGAAGAACATGAATCAGAAGGGCCCATTGACAATGCTGAGCAACAGTCTCGAACGGTCTCAGAAGACAGCAGCATCATCACCCAGGAGGATTACCTGATACGTGGCACGGAGCCTGCTGAGGGGGTGGGGTGAGCATTCTGGGTGCCAGTGGCTGGGAATGCAGAGCATCAAGTTGCCTCTTGCAGTCCCTGCCACCCCCAAGGGCTGTAGACTGGAGTCATCACAATGGTCAAACTTGAGCCAGTGAGAAATGATGATGCACAGGCCCACAGCTCAAGCCCAAGGGTCAATGACTGATGGTTGATAGCCCACAGCCCTGAAACTCCTCCTGTGTTTGACATGAGTGAGCGTTACCCAAATCAGCAAGTCAGCACTATTCTGGTGGATCAGTTTCATGTGATCCCACAAAAGAAATACTGTGGTAGCCAGGAGGAGTGATACACTCACCAGGCTACCCAACTAGAACCGGGATTGGCCATGAGGCCCTGGGATAACCCAGAAGTGTGTCAGTCCCAGAGCTCCCGGGGGGCATCAGACGATTCCATGTGCAGAGTAGAAAGTTATAGAGTGCCTCAAAGGCAAGCAATGGGGACTAGGGCCCATGTAGATCCTGGTCTGGATTCAAGGAGCCAGGCTCAGACAGCATTGTTAGGCAATGTCAGCCCTGCTCAGTCCAAGGCACCGGGAAGGACCTCAGAAAAATTTTGAAGAATGTACCCCAAATCTTGGGACCCCTTAAAGCATAGGGCCTGAGCCAAGGGCCACACTTGCCTGGGTCTAAGGGTGGAACCTGGTCCAATTCTGTGTGAGAAAATATTCAGAACAGCCTAAGATCAGGTGGAGCAGAGTGCTGAATACTGGAGAGATGGAAGAGAGGAACTTAGCAGGTAAGACTGAAGGTGCTGGTCTCTATCAGGTACCTTTCCTGATAGAGAAGGTGGCACTCTAGGTAATTCAGGTGTTCCTTGGAGGTTTGGATATAAAGGAGAAAAGAGAAATTATTTAAAATAAGGGTCATATCAAAGCAAAAATGTATTAAAAATGAACAAAAGACAGCAACAAAAATCAGCAAAATCAAAACAAACAATTTAAAAAATCCTTCACATATCAACAGAAGTAGCCCCTGAACTAAGAGACCCAGTATTGCTGGACCTGGACCTATCTGCCCTAAGGTTCCACCCTTGTTCTTCTCCTGTTCTTCTCTGTATCACAGGGGGCTGACCCCTGTGGGCTGTTTTTCCCCAGGCTTCCAAATCAGCTGGTTTCAGGGTGGGCTTGTACAGTCAATGGGGAGCTCTTGTGAGAGATTAGAAAGTGTTAGGAATGCAGAAGACAGGGATATTTTTCTCCCTTTCTGCCTTGGAAAGCATCTCGTTAGTGACTGTTTCTTTTGCACGGTTCCATGGTATCCTTGGTTTTGTTGGCCCCTGGGCTCTGATAACACCACCATCTCCTTTTGTCTCTCAGCCTAAGGATGCTAATGGCTTCCTGCTTTTGCTAGTCTCTAGGTCACCTCACTGCCCCCATTTGGCCTCTCTATGCTCGCATCATCTGTATAACTACTCCTCTGCTTCATATTCCCTCTGTTGTAAAGCCTCTATAAATAAAACAGTGTGGTATTGGTTCATGAATAGACAGGGTAATGAAACAAATAGAAAGACCAGAAATAGATTTAGGAATATATGGAAATTGAGTATATGATAAAGTTGGCATCTCAAACCACTGGGGAAAAAGATGACCTTTAGAACAGATAATATTGGTGCAGCCTGAGAGCCATTTAGGAAAAGCAAAAAATTGAATCTTACCTTACACTTACCTCAAGATTAATTCCAATATCAATTTTACATAAATGTAAAATATAAAACCATATAAGTTCTAGAAAAAATACAGTGAATTCTATTACAACCTGAGAGCTGGGAGAGCCTTTCTACCTATGACTTTAAAACAGAAGAATAAGAGTAAATAGTGAGAAATTGAACTACTTAGAAAAGAAAACGTTATAAGCAAAATCAGAGGACAAATCAGGAGAAAATATTTACAATTTATATCACAAAGGTCTCATTCAGTGTTTCTCAACCTCAGCACCTTTGACATTTGGGGCTAGATAATTCTTTGTTGTGGCGGCTGCCCCATGCATTGTGGAATGTTTAGCAGCACCTTTGGCCTTTCCAACTAGATACCAGTAGCAACCCGTTCCTAGGTGTGACAGCCAAAAATGCTTCTAGACATAGCCAATTGTCCTAGGGAAGGGAGCCAGGCAGGAGGCAAAATCATTCCCAGCTGGGAACCACTACTCTGTTCTAATAAAAAAGATCGTAAAACAGTAAAGGAAAAGTTCAAAACCCCAATAGAACACTGGGGCAAAAGACGTGGACAGTTGATAAAAAAGAGAGACAAATGGCTACTGAACACATGAAAAGATGCTTAATCTCACTCATAATAAGAAAAATGAAAATTAAAACTACACTGAGATATTTCTCACCTATCAGATTGGTATGTATCCGAACATTTGAAACAACTCGGTGAGACAGACATTACTAATGGGAGAGCAAAATGGCACAACCCCTCTGAATGGGAATTTGACAGTATCTAAAAAATTTATCCTCACGTTTTCCTTTGACCTAAGAACCTCACTTCCAGAAATCTTCCTAAAGAGAAATAACTCCACAAATATAAAACAACATATGCATAAGGTTATTTAAGGATTTTTTTTTGGTAACAGCGCAAGGTTAAAAGTAATTCAGATGTCCATCAATAGGGATGGTGGAATAAACTATGACACATACACCCAGTGAAGTACTCTGCAGACCTTAAAGGAAATGAAGACTATCTCTATGTGCTGATTTGGAATAATGTTCAGGATGTATTCAGTGGAAAAAGCAAAGTGCAGAACAGTGTGTATGTGTGTGTGTGTGTGTTGCAAAAAGAAAACACTTAAAAATGGTAACATAGCAGATGAATGGGAAGAATGAAGTAGGAGGTAGATAGAAGGAAGCAAGATTTTCTGAGTATATCTTTCTTTTTATGTAATTTTCACTTTTGAACTATGTAAATATATTACATATTAAAAGATTTTAAAAATAGGAAAAGTTAAAACTTAAAATTGAAAAGAAACCAAAATAAATAAACCTAACTCTATTTTAAATTAGTAATACAACTCAGAGAAAAAATAATTTCAAGTGACTTTTGACCCAAGTATTCTGATTATATTTTTAAGACTGTAATCTTAGAATATATCCCAAGCACAAAAGCACTTCAAATAAATCTTAAATTTCTCTCGATAGTTTTATTGTTATTAGCAATAATTGGTGTTATAACTTAGAACTTATTTTATATGATAGGATAAAATAACTAAGTAAATATCTCAGGAACCAAAATTTTCATTATTAAAGAAAAGAGATACAAATATAAAATAATTTAAAACTAATTAAACTTTAATTAGAAACACCCATATGAAATACTATATATATATAAATTTTTTTCTGGCACTATTCACTATCATTGATTGAAAACATTAAATATATAAAAATTCAAAAGTCCACAGTGGTTCTCTGAGAAAGAGAGAAAAAAAATGAGAGGCACACCTACTTGCCACTACTGGAGGTAACTAATATACCAACTTCTTACTTTAAAAGTTGATAATTAAAGGAAAATAATTAAGAATTTCTTTGCCTTTGGAGGAGAAGCTGTTGCCCATACCAACTTTACTATGGAAAGCTCTTTATAGAAGATTATCAACCAATAAATGTACAAGAAATAGTATTATAAAGGAATCACAATTTTGCAACCCCAGTGACATGACTGTTCCCTTAAAGGATCATCAATGAGTTTATCAAGAATGATAAACTCTTATGCGAAAGGCCATTGACAAATGCATGGTGTTATTCCCAATGTTCACTCGCACCACAAGTCACTAGCAAATTGCAAAGTGAAAAATAAACCTTAACGATGGAGAGATCTGGTGGTAACCACACAAAAGAGATCAAATTTCTGTGACCAATAGAAGGGAAACCTGATATTGTATGCCTCCTGATGTGATGCATTACAAGTTGCTCAGAATCACCTATAAAGTATTCTTGCAAAAATACTTAACCTGAATATAACCAAGACTTTAGATCTAATTTTCAGGTTATAAGAAATACTGAGTGTAAAGGAACAAGTTAAAAATCCAACAAGAAAGCAATCAGACAAATGTAGAATGTGAGCTATTTTACTTACTCTCATAGAAAAGTCAATATCATGGGGAAGAAAATGATGTTGGGAAGACTGCTCTAGACCAAATGAAATTAAAGTGATATAACAACCAAATGAAATATGTGAACTTTGATAGAACCCTGGTTCACAAAAGCAACTGCATGGGCATTTTGGGGGAAAATGGGTAAATTAGATAGATAGGTTAGACATCAATTAATAAATTATTATTAATTATCCCAGGTGTGAAATAATATTGTGGTTCTGTAGGAGAATGCCCTTTTTCTATATGCATACTGAAATATTTAGGAGTAACATTATATCTAAAATTTATTTTCAAAGATTCAGCAAAATAGGTAGAAAGATGGATAGATATAGATAGATAGATAGATAGATGATAAATAAAGCAAATATGGCAAATGTCAACTGTTGATTATAGGATGTTGGGTGGTGGGCTTCCGTTCAATAGCATATTTTTTCAACTTTTCTGTTTGAAGCCTTTTGTAATAAAAATGTAGGTAAGATACTGTACAAATATAGGATGGGATATGGCTGAATACAAAGAACACGAGTGTGCAGGGGGTTAGAATATGCTTAGACTATTTAAAGAGGCACAAAAAAACTACTTAGTCTGAGAAAGCTGATGCACGGAGATGCGAGGGTGGCACCGGATTCACCTTCTAGAGCCAAAAAGGCTCTCGGGAGCTGTCTCAGCTGTTGGTGCTGACAATGCAGCCAATTAGACAAAGATCTATGGATCTAGAGCATTTGGCCATGACTTACAAAAATAGGTAGCGGTAAGTGGTGATGTTGGCAGGGGAGGGTCTAGCTCAGCTATTACTATTATGGTTTATGGTACATGGTGATGGGGACAACACCAGGAAATCCAGAGAGGAAGCAATTGTCATTGGGGAGACCATCCACAGGAAGGATTTAGGGTGAGATTCAAGCAAAGAGTATAAAGGAACGAGACAGAAACCTAGGAAGGCCAGTAGATCCAAATGAGTTCTGAGAATCTCTTTAAAAGACAGGCAGCAGATATTCAATGAATTCTTTTAAAATTACATAGTTATGGCTCACTTTCTCAGTTCCAGAAAGTTTTTTCCCTCTGGGTGGAAGGTAATGGTTTATAAATAAGTACCTGGTTTCATCACACACTAGTTTCAGGGTGAAAAGGAAATATTACTTTAATTGACTAGTTGAAAATTTCACAGGTCTGGAATTTAATTACCTGTTAGGACTGTAGGTAAGATATCACAGCCTCATAACATTTTAGTGCCTTTTAAAAATGACTATAATTTATCAGAATCTTGGGGGAAAACTGTATATTGAAATAACAGAAGAATTGGAATATAACTAAGTCTAAGGTTGAAGAAAAGACTTAAAAATATTTAGAAGCACGCTATTGAAGTTTAGGTGAAAAAGAAGATTCTAAGTGACAAGGATAAACTGTGCGCCAAAATTCTCTATTGTCTTCACATTTTGCAATCCAGTTCCTGGTTTTGGATTCCAGGGAAAACCAGAAGGTGGATGAAGTTATTCTTTGTGAAATTACTCCAGCTCCTTTTCAGAGTTAGTTCATTCTGTTTGGCATTTAGAGCCTCTATATTCTAACCTACCTCTTAGTTATATGGGACTTTGGATTGTTTTCTAGCTTTTAACTCCTTTAATTTGTCCTTCTCTAGGCAGCATATATGCTCAGGGTAAGATTTTGTACTGTGTATTGTCTCTATCATCTCTACATATTTATCACAAGAATTGGGCTCATAGGAAGTCCTGGACACTTGATGACAGTTTGATGAAGAAGGGAGAGTAGGACTAAATCTTTCCCAGTCCCTGAACCTTAGAGATCCTTATAAATACACACGTTAAGAGGTAAGATTCATGAGAAGAGGTGTATTTGAGAAGTCAAGGATTAAGGATCAGATGAATTAGTTACTAGCCCATTTATTAGGTAAGTAAATTTACACTCTTGGTATACTCCCTCATCTGCAAGGACCCTCCAAAATCTTCAGTTTTATAATTTCGTATGTAAAGAACAGATCTTTGCTGCTAAATTGGTGCCTGAAAACACAGTTAGCCCTTATTATCAAGGAAACAAACATTACTCTGAAAAATATTTTCCATTTCCACTGATAATGCAAAGGTGAGCTCCACCAGTATATAATAACCATAAATTCTTAATAAGTGGCATCTCAACTAATAATGCTTTATTAATGTTTGTTAAAATATTCCACAGTGCTAAAAACATTTAGGTACATTAGCAAATGACTCAATGCTAGTATTATTTCTTTAAAATTGATGACCCAAGTGTGAATAAAACCTGAATCACATAGAACTTTAGGATTTAAAATCAACTTGCACCATACTGATACCACTTAGGGTTCTTATCATGCTGTGATTCTTATGATTCAGTTGTAATTAGTCAGAATATACTGCAGCTGTTTGTGATTTCAGGGAAGAATAAGATGTTTATATAGAGAAAATGTTTCACTATCTCTGCTTTTTAAAATTCTTTTCTTTGTAAGTGGTATTTTATGATATGTTTTCCCACCATTTCAAATCCTAAACAAGGCTGTAAAATAGGGTTTTACCATATGTGGAAAAATTGCTACCTATTAGTTTCCTTCCTCACTTCATCCCCAAGTTCTATACATGTGTACAGGCACTCAGCCACATTATTTTTGTATGTGACAATTTCTGGCTCACCTAAGATATTACTGCAAAAGTACAGTGTGTCAGGTTTTCTCAGCTTTTTACATTTCTATGCTGGTACCATGGCTAGGGTTTCAGATGTACTATCATTTTCTTTAGCTATTGTTGTTGTTTTCCATTTTAGTGATTATTTTTAAATAAGAATCATGTTTCATCAGAATATTTGAATATCTGCATTCTTTCAGATGTGTGCCTTCTATACTATTCTGGGCTACACTCTTCCTGCTTTAATTCCCTAATTTCTGGGTGATACTGAAATCAGTCATGGATATAACTGTGAGGGTCTGTATTAAAAGCAAGTATAATCCTTATAGAAAGAGCTTGGAATTATTTTTTATAAATTTATTTATTTATTTTTATTTTTGGCTGTGTCAGGTCTTTGTTGCTGCACGTGGGATTTTCTCTAGTTGCGGCAAGTGGGGGCTACTCTACAGTGCAGTGTGCAGGTTTCTCATTGGGTGGCTTCTCTTTTGCAGTGCTCGGGCTCTAGGCACACAGGCATCAGTAGTTGTGGCACTCAGGCTCAGTAGTTGTGGCTCACGGGCTCTAGAGTTCAGGCTCAGTAGTTGTGGTACACAGGCTTAGTTGCTCTGCAGCATGTGGGATCTTCCCAGAGCAGGGCTCGAACTCATGTCCCCTGCATTGGCAGGCTGATTCTTAACCACTGCACCACCAGGGAGGCCCCAGCATGGAAGTCTGAAGTACCATGAAACATGGTGTGGAAACCACCTTCTCAAATATCTAGGATGACAATTAGTAAATTTCAGGTAGAGCTTCATCCTCATTTTGCACGTTTTACATATATCCAATTTCTATCCTTGGACTTCCACAGAGGAGGTGGTAATGGGCCTTCCCACTAATGAGAAAAAGGAGGAACTATGGGGTTACTTAAGGGGAGGGCAGGAATATGCCATTAGGTACATGTCATAGTAAGGAATCCATAGAGGCATCAAGAGGTATAGTATGAAAATCGGAAGATGCATAAATATATTTCTCAGAGTTTCAAGACAGTTGGGAGAGGAAAAAAAGAAATATGAGTGTACTGGATCTGTACTATTTTTGCTTAACTACAATCTACCTTCATCTAGTAATATCATGTGTTTTCTCTGAGAAACTACCCCTATTCTATTAGATATGTGACAGTCTCAACCACAGTGTTGTGTCCTCCCCTGGCCAATCCAGGCAAATCAGATACTCCATGGAAAGATTCACAAATCTTTAATTGAGTGACACAAAATTAAAAATTATTCAAGTTGATTTATCTCAACAGTGGTGCTTTGAAGAGACCTTTACATCAGCCACCCTAGATATCAGCCGGCTGTCTCTGCTCCCTAGATATCCCTAGTAGCTCTTTTTCTTTTTTTTTAATTGGGGTATAGTTGCTTTACAATTCTGTGTTAGTTTCTGTGCTCTTTTTTAAACCTTGTTTTTTGATCTTCCTGATGTCTGTTGCTTACAGTGTTACAACTCTGATACATCAAGACCAAGGATCTATTAGTGATCCAGAGAACTTAGACGGAAAACTCTAGCTTTGATAAAGGGTAGATGGACTGGATTAAAGAATGGAGATTTTCTACAAACTAGAAGAGAAAGAAGGGATTTGTCCAGAAATGGCCTAGATCTCTGGTTCCGCTTGAGATAAGAAGACTAAGCCAGAATGTACATCAGTGCACTACTTCCATCGTTGAGAAAGTTATATGATAAAAAATGCCAGCTAGTTAGACAGCCTCATCCACCAGAGGGCAGACAGCAGAAGCAAGAACTACAATCCTGCAGCCTGTGGAACAAAAACCACATTCACACAAAGATAGACAAGATGAAAGGCAGAGGGCTATGTACCAGATGAAGGAACAAGATAAAACCCCAGAAGAACAACTAAATGAAGTGGAGATAGGCAACCTTCCAGAAAAAGAATTCAGAATAATGATAGTGAAGATGATCCAGGACCTCAGAAAAAGAGTGGAGGCAAAGATCGAGAAGATGCAAGAAATGTTTAACAAGGACTTAGAACAATTAAAGATCAAACAAACAGAGATGAACAATACAATAACTGAAATGAAAACTATACTAGAAGGAATCAATAGCAGAATAACTGAGGCAGAAAAACAGTGAAGTGACCTGGAAGACAGAATGGTAGAATTCACTGCTGCAGAACAGAATAAAGCAAAAAGAATGAAAAGAAATGAAGACAGCCTAAGAGGCCTCTGGGACAACATTAAACGCAACAACATATGCATTATAGGGGTCCCAGAAGGAGAAGAGGGAGAGAAAGGACACGAGAAAATATTTGAAGAGATTATAATAGAAAACATCCCTAACATGAGAAAGGAAATAGCCACCCAAGTCCAGGAAGCGCAGAGAGCCCCATACAGGATAAACCAAAGGAGAAACACGCCGAGACACATAGTAATCAAATTGGCAAAGATTAAAGACAAAGAAAAATTACTGAAAGCAGCAAGGGAAAAACGACAAATAATATACAACAGAACTCGCATAGGTTAACAGCTGATGTCTCAGAAGAAACTCTACAAGCCAGAAGGGAGTGGCATGATATACTTAAAGTGATGAAAGGGAAGAACCTATAACAAAGATTACTCTACCCAGCAAGGATCTCATTCAGATTCGATGGAGAAATCAAAAGCTTTACAGACAAGCAAAAGCTAAGAGAATTCAGCACCACAAAACCAGCTCTACAACAAATGCTAAAGGAACTTCTCTAAGTGGGAAACACAAGAGAAGAAAAGGACCTACAAAAACAAACCCAAAACAATTAAGAAAATGGTCATAGGAACATACATATCGATAATTACCTTAAACGTGAATGGGTTAAATGCTCCAACCAAATGACACAGGCTTGCTGAATGGATACAAAAACAAGACCCATATATATGCTGTCTACAAGAGACCCACTTCAGACCTAGGGATACATACAGACTGAAAGTGAGGGGATGGAAAAAGATATTCCATGCAAATGGAAATCAAAAGAAAGCTGGAGTAGCAATATTCATCAAATAGACTTTAAAATAAAGAATGTTACAAGAAACAAGGAAGAACACTACATAATGATCAAGGGATCAATCCAAGAAGAAGATATAACAATTATAAATATATATGCACCCAACATAGGAGCACCTCAATACATAAGGCAACTGCTAACAGCTATTAAAGAGGAAATCGACAGTAAAACAATAATAGTGGGGGACTTTAACACCTCACTTACACAAATGGACAGATCATCCAAAATGAAAATAAATAAGGAAACAGAAGCTTTAAATGACACAATAGGCCAGATAGATTTAATTGATATTTATAGGACATTCCATCCAAACAGATTACACTTTCTTCTCAAGTGCACACGGAACATTCTCCAGGATAGATCACATCTTGGGTCACAAATCAAGCCTTAGTAAATTTAAGAAAATTGAAATCATATCAAGCATCTTTTCTAACCACAATGCTATGAGATTAGAAATGAATTACAGGGAAAAAAACATAAAAAACACAAACACATGGAGGCTAAACAATATGTTACTAAATAACCAAGAGATCACTGAAGAAATCAAAAGGAAATCAAAAAATACCTAGAGATAAATGACAATGAAAACAGGACAATCCAAAACCTATGGGATGCAGCAAAAGCAGTTATAAGAGGGAAGTTTATAGCTATAGAAGCCTACGTCAAGAAACAACAAAAAAATCTCAAATAAACAATCTAACCTTACACTTAAAGGAACTAGAGAATGAAAAACAAACAAAACCCAAAGTTAGCAGAAGGAAAGAAATCATAAAGATCAGAGCAGAAATAAGTGAAATAGAAATGAAGAAAACAATAGCAAAGATCAATAACACTAAAAGCTGGTTCTTTGAGAAGATAAACAAAATTGATACACCATTAGCCAGACTCATCAAGAAAATGAGGGAGAGGACTCAAATCAATAAAATTAGAAATGAAAAAGGAGAAGTTACAACAGACACCACAGAAATACAAAGCATCCTAAGAGACTACTACAAGCAACTCTATGCCAATAAAATGGACATCCTGGAAGAAACTGACAAATTCTTAGACAGGTATAACCTTCCAAGACAGAACCAAGAAGAAATAGAAAATATGAACAGACCAATCACAAGTAATGAAATTGAAACTGTGATTAAAAATCTTCCAACAAACAAAAGTCCAGGACCAGATGGCTTCACAAGTGAATTCTATCAAACATTTAGAGAAGAGCTAACACCCATCCTTCTCAAACTCTTCCAAAAAATTGCAGAGGAAGGAACACTCCCAAACTCATTCTATGAGGCCAACATCATCCTGATACCAAAACCAGACAAAGGTACTACAAAAAAAGAAAATTACAGACCAATATCACTGATGAATATAGATGCAAAAATCCTGAACAAAAATACTAGCAAACAGAATCCAACAACACATTAAAAGGATCATACACCATGATCAAGTCAGATTTATCCCAGGGATGCAAGGATTCTTGAATATACACAAATCAATCAATGTGATACACCATATTAACAAATTGAAGAATAAAAACTATATGATCATCTCAATAGATGGAGAAAAAGCTTTTGACAAAATTCAACACCAGTTTATGGTAAAAACTCTCAAGAAAGTGAGCATAGAGGGAACCTACCTCAACATAATAAAGGCCATATATGACAAACCCACAGCCAACATCGTCCACAATGGTGAAAAACTGAAAGCACTTCCTCTAAGATCAGGAACGAGACAAGGATGTCCACTCTCACCAATATTATTCAACATAGTTCTGGAAGTCCTAGCCACGGCAATCAGAGAAGAAAAAGAAATAAAAGGAATACAAATTGGAAAAGAAGAAGTAAAACTGTCACTGTTTGCAGATGACATGATACTATGCATAGAGAATCCTAAAGATGCTACCAGAAAACTACTAGAGCTAATCAATGAATTTGGTAAAGTTGCAGGATACAAAATTAATGCACAGAACTCTCTTGCATTCCTATACACTAATGATGAAAAATCTGAAAGGGAAATTAAGGAAACACTCCCATTTACCACTGCAACAAAAAGAATAAAATACCTAGGAATAAACCTACCTAAGGAGACAAAAGACCTGTATGCAGAAAACTATAAGACACTGATGAAAGCAATTAAAGATGATACAAACAGATGGAGAGATATACCATGTTCTTGGATTGGAAGAATCAACCTTGGGAAAATGACTATACTACCCAAAGCAATCTACAGATTCAATGCAATCCCTATCAAATTACCAATGGCATTTTTTACAGAACTAGAACAAAAAATCTTAAAATTTGTATGGAAACACAAAAGACACCGAATAGCCAAAGCAGTCTTGAGGGAAAAAACCGGAGCTGGAGGAATCAGACTCTCTGATATCAGACTATACTACAAAGCTACAGTAATCAAGACAATATGGTACTGGCATAAAAACAGAAACACAGATCAATGGAACAAGATAGAAAGCCCAGAGATAAACCCACACACCTATGGTCAACTAATCTATGACAAAGGAGGCAAGGATATACATACAATGGAGAACAGACAGTCTCTTCAATAAGTGATGCTGGGAAAACTGGACAGCTACATGTAAAAGAATGAAATTAGAACACTCCCTAACACCATACACAAAAATAAACTCAAAATGGACTGGAGACCTAAATGTAAGACCGGACACTATAAAACTCTTAGAGGAAAACATAGGCAGAACACTTTGTGACATAAATCACAGCAAGATCCTTTTTGACCCACCTCCTAGAGAAATGGAAATAAAAACAAAAATAAAGAAATGGGACCTAATGAAACTTAAAAGCTTTTGCACAGCAAAGGAAACTACAAACAAGATGAAAAGACAACCTTCAGAATGGGAGAAAATATTTGCAAACGAATCAACGGACAAAGGATTAATCTCCAAAATATATAAACAGCTCATGCAGCTCAATATTAAAAAAACAAACAACCCAATCCAAAAATGGGCAGTAGACCTAAATAGACATTTCTCCAAAGAAGACATACAGATGGCCAAGAAGCACATGAAAAGCTGCTCAACATCACTAATTATTAGAGAAATGCAAATCAAAACTACAATGAGGTATCACCTCACACCAGTTAGAATGGGCATCAGCAGAAAATCTACAAACAACAAATGCTGGAGAGGGTGTGGAGAAAAGGGAACCCTCTTGCACTGTTGGTGGGAATGTAAATTGGCACAGCCACTATGGAGAACAGTATAGAGGTTCATTAAAGAACTAAAAATAGAATTACTATATGACTCAGCAATCCCCCTACTGGGCATATACCCAGAGAAAACCATAATTCAAAAAGACACATGCACCCCAATGTTCATTGCAGCACTATTTACAATAGCCAGGTCATGGAAGCAACCTAAATGCCCATCAACAGACGAAAGGATAAAGAAGATGTGGTATATATATACAATGGAATATTACTCAGCCACAAAAAGGAACGAAATTGGGTCATTTGTTGAGATGTGGATGGATCTAGAGACTGTCATACAGAGTGAAGTAAGTCAGAAAGAGAAAAACAAATGTCATATATTAAGGTGTATATGTGGAACCTAGAAAAATGGTATAGATGAACCAGTTTGCAGGGCAGAAATTGAGACTCAGATGTAGAGGACAAACATACGGACACCAAGGGGGGAAAGTGGAGGGGGAAAGGGGATGGTGGTGTGATGTATTGCGCGATTGGGATTGACATGTATTCACTGATGTGTATTAAATTGATGACTAATAGGAAAAAAAAGAATTAAAAGATAAAATTCATATCTCTAACTGCTGTTTAAGACTGAAGAACAGTTAATGCCTTAGTATGTAAATGTTCCCCAACTATAAGTGGAGATTATATCTGACTTCTGACCGTAATGAATAATGCCTTTACTGATTTCTGGTTTATCTTTGTATGTACTACTAATTCGTAGAGAAAGCACCTTTTAGAATATAGCAAGGGAGCACACAACCTTCCATAAATATCCCTTTCTTCAAAATTCTAGGAGGTTACAGTTTAACATGAAAGAGACTAGGGGATTACATTTCACTCTTGGCTCTTTCCATCTTCCTCTTGCTCCTAAGTATTAAAGAGACAAGTTTTTTTTCGTTTTTAGCTCCTTTCTTTTCTTTTCTTTTCTTTTTTTTGGCTGTGTTGGGTCTTCTTGCTGCGCGTGGGCTTTTCTCTGGTTGCGGAAGTGGGGGCTACTCCTCGCTGCGGTGGCATCTGTTGTTGCAGAGCACGGGCTCTAGGCGTCCAGGCTTCAGTAGGAAAAAAAAAAAAAAAAAAAAAGCCAGCAGCCAGCTACACTAACCAGTGTGCTTGGTGAGGGGTTTGGGTATACATAATGCTGCCACTTCTTTATATCCTTTCTGTTCAAGTAATTCTGATTTGGACTGGGTTGTTTTAATTCAAAGAAAACGCTAATTGAGACTTTTTGTTGGAATATCTAGAAATTATCATATGATTTACATAAGTATAGAGGTCCCGGGAAATGTATAAATCAATGGATAAAGTGATTTTCTTTTTTTTTTTTTTTTTTTTATAATTTTTTTGATTTTCTTATTGAACAAATTAAAGCAATGGAAGCTTTCTCAGCTCCACCTTAAAAGATCTAAATTCACACATCTTCTTTGTCTCTCTGACATGCTAAGTTTTGTTGTTTATGGGTTTTAAATGGAAATTTAATACATCTTTGACTTGGCTTCTTGTCTTTGATTAAATTGCAGCTCATATGTCCGTAAAAATTTTTTAACATCTTTATTGGAGTAAAATTGCTTTACACTGGTGTGTTAGTTTCTGCTGTATAACAAAGTGAATCAGCTATATGTTTACATATATCCCCTTATCCCCTCCCTCTCATGGCTCCCTCCCACCCTGCCTATTCCACCCCTCTAGGTGGTCACAAAGCACGGAGCTGACCTCACTGTGCGATGCAGCTACTTCCCACTAGCTTTCTATTTTACATTTGATAGTGTATATATGTCAATGCCACTCTCTCACTTCATCCCAGCTTACCATTCCCCCTCCCCATATCCTCAAGTCCATTCTCTACGTTTGCAACTTTATTCCTGTCCTGCCCCTAGGGTCTTCAGAACCATTATTATTATTTTTTTAGATTCCATATATGTGTGTTAGTGTACAGTATTTGTTTTTCTCTTTCTGACTTACTTCACTCTGTATGACAGTCTCTAGGTCCACCCACCTCAATAAAAACAACTCAATTTCGTTTCTTCTTATGGCTGAGTAATATTCCCTTGTATATATGTGCCATATCTTCATTATCCATTAATCTGTGGATGGACACTTAGGTTGCTTCCATGTCCTGGTTACTGTAAATAGTGCTGCGATGAACACTGTAGTACATGACTCTTTTCGAATTATGGTTTTCTCAGGGTATATGTCCAGTAGTGGGATAGCTGGGTCGTATTGTAGTTCTATTTTAGTTTTTTAAGGAACCTCCATACTGTTCTCCATAGTGGCTGTATCAATTTACATTCCCACCAACAGTGCAAGAGGGTTCCCTTTTCTCCCCACCCTCTCCAGCGTTTATTGTTTGTAGATTTTTTGATGATGGCCATTCTGACCGGTGTGAGGTGATACCTCACTGTAGTTTTGATTTGCATTTCTCAAATGATTAGTGATGTTGAGCATTCTTTCATGTGTTTCTTGGCAATGTGTATATCTTCTTTGGAGAAATGTCTATTTAGGTCTTCTGTGCATTTTTGGATTGGGTTGTTTGTTTTTTAGATATTGAGCTGCATGAGCTGCTTGTACATTTTGGAGATTAATCCTTTGCCAGTTGCTTCACTTGCAAATATTTTCTCCCATTCTGAGGGTTGTCTTTTCATGTTGTTTATGGTTTCCTTTGCTGTGCATAAGCTTTTAAGTTTCATTAGGTCCCATTTCTTTATTTTTGTTTTTATTTCCATTTCTCTAGGAGGTGAGTCAAAAAGGATCTTGCTGTGATTTATGTCACAGAGCGTTCTGCCTACCTTTTCCTCTAAGAGTTTTATAGTGTCTGCCCTTACATTTATGTCTTTAATCAATTTTCAGATTATTTTTGTATACAGTGTTAGGAAGTGTTCTAACTTCATTATTTTACATGTAGCTGTCCAGTTTTCCCAGCACCACTTATTGAAGAGGCTGTCTTTTCTCCATTGTATATTCTTGCCTCCTTTATCAAAGGTAAGGTGACCATATGTGCATGGGTTTATCTCTGGGCTTTCTATCCTGTTCCATTGATCTATATGTCTGTTTTTGTGCCAGTACCATACTGTCTTGATTACTGTACCTTTGCAGTGTAGTCCGAAGTCAGGGAGCCTGATTCTTCCAGCTCCGTTTTTCTTTCTCAAGATTGCTTTGGCTATTTGGGGTCTTTTGTGTTGCCATACAAATTGTGAAATTTTTTGTTCTAGTTCTGCGAAAAATGCCAGTGGTAATTTGATAGGGATTACATTGAATCTGTAGATTGCTTTGGGTAGTAGAGTCATTTTCACAATGTTGATTCTTCCAATCCAAGAACATGATATATCTCTCCATCTGTTTGTATCATCCTTTATTTCTTGCATCAGTGTCTCTTAGTTTTCTGCATACAGGTCTTTTGTCTCCTTAGGTAGGTTTATTCCTAGGTATTTTATTCTTACTGTAGCAATGGCAAATGGGAGTGTTTCTTAATTTCTCTTTCACATTTTTCATCATTAGTGTATAGGAATTCAAGAGATTTCTGTGCATTAATGTTGTATCCTGCTACTTTATCAAATTCATTGATTAGCTCTAGTAGTTTTCTGGTAGCATCTTTAGGATTCTCTATGCATAGTATCATGTCATCTGCAAATAGTGACAGTTTTACTTCTTCTTTTCCAATTTGGATTCCTTTTATTTCTTTTTCTTCTGTGACTGCTGTGGATAAAACTTCCAAAACTCTGTAGAATAATAGTGGGGAGAGTGGGCAACCTTGTCTTGTTCCTGATCTTAGTGGAAATGGTTTGTTTTTCACCATTGAGAACGATGTTGGCTGTGTGTTTGTCATATATGGCCTTTATTTTGTTGAGGTAAGTTCCCTCTATGTCTACTTTCTGGAGGGTGTTTATCATAAATCAGTATTGAATTTTGTCAAAAGCTTTTTCTGCATCTATTGAGATGATCATATGGTTTTTCTCCTTCAATTTGTTAATATGGTGTATCACATTGATTGATTTGCGTATACTGAAGAGTCCTTGCATCCCTGGGATAAACCCCACTTGATCATGGTGTATGATCCTTTTAATGTGCTGTTGGATTCTGTTTGCTAGTATTTTGAGGAATTTTGCATCTAAGTTCATCAGTGATATTGGCCTGTACTTTTCTTTTTTTGTGACATCTTTGTCTGGTTTTGGTATCAGGGTGATGTTGGCCTTGTACAATGAGTTTGGAAGTGTTCTTCCCTCTGCTATATTTTGGAAGAGTCTGAGAAGGACAGGTGTTAGCTCTTCTCTAAATGTTTGATAGAATTCGCCTGTGAAGCCATCTGGTCCTGGGCTTTTTGTTTGTTGGAAGACTTTAATCACAGTTTCAATTTCAGTGCTTGTGATTGGTCTGTTTATATTTTCTATTTCTTCCTGGTTCAGTCTCGGAAGGTTGTGTTTTTCTAAGAATTTGTCCATTTCTTCCAGGTTGTCCATTTTATTGGCATATAGTTGCTGGTAGTAATCTCTCATGATCCTTTGTATTACTGCAGTGTCAGTTGTTACTTCTCCCTTTTCATTTCTAATTCTACTGATTTGAGTCTTCCCCCTTTTCTTCTTGATGAGTCTGGCTAATGGTTTATCAGCTTTATTTATATTCTCAAAGAACCAGCTTTTAACTTTATTGATCTTTGCTATTGTTTCCTTCATTTCTTTTTCATTTATTTCTGATCTGATCTTTATGATTTCTTTCCTTGTGCTAACTGGGTTTTTTTTGTTCTTCTTTTTCTAATTGCCATAGGTATAAGGTTAGGTTGTTTATTTGAGATGTTTCTTGTTTCTTGAGGTAGGATTGTATAGCTATAAACTTCCCTCTTAGAACTGCTTCTGCTGCATCCCATAGGTTTTGCGTTGTCGTGTTTTCATTGTCATTTGTTTCTTGGTATTTTTTGAATTCCTCTTTGATTTCTTCAGTGATCTCTTGGTTATTTTGTAATGTATTATTTAGCCTCCACATGTTTGTGTTTTTTACATACTTTTTCCTGTAATTGATGGCTAGTCTCATAGCACTGTGGTCAGAAAAGGTACTTGATATGATTTCAATTTTCTTAAATTTACCAAGGCTTGATTTGTGACCCAAGATATGATCTATCCTGGAGAATGTTCCATGAGCACTTGAGGAGAAAGTGTATTATCTTGTTTTTGGATGGAATGTCCTATCAATATCAATTAAGTTCATCTTGTTTAATGTATCATTAAAGCTTGTGTTTCCTTATTTATTTTCATTTTGAATGATCTGTCCATTGGTGAAAGTAGGGTGTTAAAGTCCCCTACTATGACTGTGTTACTGTCGATTTCCCCTTTTATGGCTGTTATCATTTGCCTTATGTATTGAGGTGCTCCTATGTTGGGTGCATAAATATTTACAATTGTTATATCTTCTTCTTGGATTGATCCCTTGATCATTATGTAGTGTTCTTCTTTGTCTCTTGTAATAGTCTTTATTTTAAAGTCTATTTTGTCTGATATGAAAATTGCTTCTCCAGCTTTCTCTTGATTTCCATTTGCATGGAATATCTTTTTCCATCCCCTCACTTTCAGTCTGTATGTGTCTCTAGGTCTGAAGTGGTCTCTTGTAGACAGCATATATATGGGTCTTGTTTTTGTATCCATTCAGCTAGTCTATGTCTTTTGGTTGGAGCATTTAATCCATTTACATTTAAGGTAATTGTCGATATGTATGTTCCTATTACCATTTTCTTAATTGTTTTGGGTTTGTTGTAGGCCTTTTCCTTCTCTTGTGTTTCCTGCCTAGAGAAGTTCCTTTAGCATGTGTTGTAAAGTTTGTTTGGTGGTGCTGAATTCTTTAGCTTTTGCTTGTCTGTAAAGGTTTTAATTTCTCTGTTGAATCTGAAGGAGATCCTTGCTGGGTAGAGTAATCTTGGTTGTAGGTCTTCCCTTTCATCACTTTAAATATGTTCTGCCACTCCCTTCTGGCTTGCAGAGTTTCTGCTGAAAGATCAGCTGTTAACCTTATGGGGATTCCATTGTATGTTATTTGTTTCTTTTCTCTTGCTGCTTTTAATATTTTTTCTTTGTATTTAATTTTTGATAGTTTGATTAATATGTTTCTTGGCGTGTTTCTCCTTGGATTTTCCTGTATGGGGTTCTCTGCACTTCCTGGACTTGATTGACTATTTTCTTTCCCATATTAGGGAAGTGTTCAACTATAATCTGTTCAAATATTTTCTCAGTCCCTTTCTTTTTCTCTTCTTCTTATGGGACCTGTATAATTTGAATGTTGGTGCATTTAATGTTGTCCCAGAGGTCTATGAGACTGTCCTTAGTTCGTTTCATTCTTTTTTTTTTTTTTAAAGAGCTATTCTTTTTTTTGTTTTAATTAATTAATTTTTTTTTTTTTGGTTGTGTTGGGTCTTTGTTTCTGTGCGAGGGCTTTCTCTAGTTGTGGCAAGCAGGGGCCACTCTTCATCGCGGTGCGCAGGCCTCTCACTATCGTGGCCTCTCTTGTTGCGGAGCACAGGCTCCAGACACGCAGGCTCAGTAGTTGTGGCTCACGGGCCTAGTTGCTCTGTGGCATGTGGGATCTTCCCAGACCAGGGCTCGAACCTGTGTCCCCTGCATTAGCAGGCAGATTCTCAACCACTGCACCACCAGGGAAGCCCTCGTTTCATTCTCTTCTCTTTATTCTGCTCTGTGGTAGTTATTTCCACTATTTTATCTTCCAGGTCACTTATCCTTTCCTCTGCCTCAGTTATTCTGCCATTGAGTCCTTCTAGAGAATTTTTAATTTCATGTATTGTGTTGTTCATCATTGTTTGTTTGCTCTTTAGTTCTTCCAGGTCCTTGTTAAACGTTTCTTGTATTTTCTCCATTCTGTATCCAAGATTTTGGATCATCTTTTGTATCATTACCCTGAATTCTTTTTCAGGTATACTGCCTATTTCCTCTTCATTTGTTTGGTCTGGTGGGTTTTTACCTTGCTTCTTCATCTCCTGTCTATTTCTCTTTCTTCTCATTTTGCTTAACTTACTGTGTTTGCGTCTCCTTTTCACAGGCTGCAGGTTCGTACTTCCTGTTGTTCTTGGTGTCTGCCCCCAGTGGGTAAGGTTGGTTCAGTGGGTTGTGTAGGCTTCCTGGTGGCGGGGACTGGTGCCTGTGTTCTGGTGGATGAGGCTGGATCTTGTCTTTCTGGTGGGCAGGACCGTTTCCGGTGGTGTGTTTTGGGGTGTCTGTGAACTTAATATGATTTTAGTCAGCCTCTCTGCTAATGGGTGGGGTTGTGTTCCTGTCTTGCTAGTTGTTTGGCATGGGGTATCCAGCACTGTAGCTTGCTGGTTGTTGAGTGGAGCTGGTTAGCGTTGAGATGGAGATCTCTGGGTGAGCTCTTGCTAACTGACATTACCTGGGGCTGGAAAGTCTCTGGTGGTCCAATGTCCTGAACTTGGCTCTCCCACCTCAGAGGCTCAGGCCTGACACCCAGCCGGAGCACCAAGATAGTGTCAGCCACACGGCTCAGAAGAAAAGGGAGAAAAAAAAGAAAGAAAGTAAAAAATAAAATAAAATAAAATAAAGTTATTAAAATGAAAAATAAAAAAATCTTATTAGAATAAAGAAAGTAATAAAAAAAAAAAGAAGAGAGCAACCAAACCAATAAACAAATCCACCAATGATAACAAGTGCTAAAAACTATGCTAAGATAACCATATAAATCAGAAAGTAGTCAGTCCCATACAGCAAACCCCAAGTCTACAGTTGGTCCGAAATTCCACTGCCTCAATTTTGGGATGATTCGTTGTCTATTCAGGTATTCCACAGATGCAAGTTGATTGTGGAGATTTAATCCACTGCTCCTGAGGCTGCATGGAGCAATTTCCCTTTCTCTTCTTTCTTGTCACAGCTCCTGGGGTTCAGCTTTGGATTTGGCCCCGCCTCTGCATGTAGGTTGCCCTCTGGCGTGTTTTTTGCCCAGACAGGAGGGGGTTAAAGTAGTGGCTGATTATGGGGCTCTGGCTCACTCAGGCCGGGGGGAGGGAGGGGTACGGAATGTGGGGAGAGCCTGCGGCAGCAGAGGCCAACATGACGTTGCAACAGCCTGAGGTGTTCCGTGTATTCTCCTGGGGGTTGTCCCGGGATCATGGGACCCTGGCAGTGGCAGGCTGCACAGGCTCCCAGGAGGAGAGGTGTGGATAGCGACCTCTGTTTGCACACAGGATTCTTGGTGGCTGCAGCAGCAGCATTAGTGTTTCATGGCCGTATCTGGGGTCTGCGCTGATAGCAGTGGCTAGTGCCCATCACCGGAGCTCATTTTGGCAGTGCTCCTAGTGTCCTCTCCTTGAGCACCCTGAAACAATGGCCTTTTGCCTCTTAGGCAGGTCCAGAGTTTTTCCCAGACCCTCCCAGCTAGCTGTGGCGCATTATCCCCCTTCAGGCCGTGTTCACACAGCCAACCCCGGTCCTCTCCCTGGGATCTGACCTCCGAAGCCCGAGCCTCAGCTCCCAGCCCCCACCTGCCCCAGCGGGTGAGCAGACAAGCCTCTCAGGCTGGTGAGTGCTGGTCAGCACCAATCCTCTGTGCGGGAATCTCTCCGCTTTGCCCTCTGCACCCCTGTTGCTGTGCTCTCCTCCGTGGCTCTGAAGCTTCCCCCTGACCACTCCCAGTTTCCACCATTGAAGGGGCTTCCCCGTGCGTGGAAACTTTTCCTCCTTCACAGCTCCCTCCCAAAGATGCAGGTCCTGTCCCTATTCTTTTGTCTGTGTTTTTTCTTTGTTCTTTTGCCCTATCCCAGGTACGTGGGGAATTTCTTGCCTTTTGGGAAGTCTGAGGTCTTCTGCCAGCCTTCAGTAGGTGCTCTGTAGGAGTTGTTCCACATGTAAATGTATTTTTGATGTATTTGTGGGGAGGAAGGTGATCTCCACCATCTTGAAGGTCTCCCTGTAAATTTTTACAAGTATATTTTCTGTTGTCAAACAATAAAGATGGCTACTTCACAATATTTTCCAGAGTCAATGAATTCAAGTTCACCTGGAGCCTTTATTTGGATAGGCTTTACCTTGAAGTCTACATGGTGAACAAAGTTAGATTCAGGATAATCCATTAGTTGATATTGAAAATGTTTGGGTAAATCAGGGTTCCGCAAATTGACATTTGGAGCTGGATAATTCTTTGCTGTGGGTGGCTGTCTTGTGCATTGTAGGATGTTTTTCAGCATCCCTGATCTGTATCCACTAGATGCCAGTAGCAACCCCTTCCATTGCCAGATGTCCCCCGGCAGGAGAGGGCAAAATTGCCCCCAGCTGAAAACCACTGGTGTGGTTAAGGGCATTGGTTTCAGAACGTGACAAATCTAAGGTCAATAATCAGGTCTACCACTTCTTACTGTTGAGCTGGGAAAGTTTCCTCATCTGTGCAATGTTCATTTTGGTATGGCCTACCTCTTAGGATTCTTGGAAAAATGAGGTAACACAATTCACTTAGCTTGGTGATTCATCCATAATAAAAACTCAATAAAAGTAATCATCATTATTAATAATAATTATATCATAATTCCTAAATCCTAAATGCAAATTTTCCAAAATAATGAGTAATCACATTTCCAATTGTTTTGTTTTACAAAGAGATAATGAACTAAAACTCTAAAATAAGTAAACTAAGCTTTAAATATGATACTTCCTAAATGGGACCAAGATGAACTTTGTGGTTAACTCTTTGAACTTTGGGATTATTTTCAGTAAAATGACTGGAGTAATGTTGCTTTTCATACGTGACAGCTGAGGAAAGGTATAGTTAGGAGAGATAAACTGAATAAACTCTACGACCTAAGAAGAGAAACTCGACTTCCTCCCTCTTCCTCTAAATCCTTAGGTGTTAGCAGTAAAAGATACCAAGAAAATGAAGAACTAGAATGTGGAATATTGTCACATGGAACTAATATGAGATGTACAACTAAAGACAAATTTTAAATGAAGGAATTTCGTACATGTGCATTTCAAATACTCTCAACCACAAAATTAGAGAAATGATGGATGAATACATGGATGTCGAGCCACTTGCTGTACAAAAATAAACTTCTGAACATTAGTGTTTTACTTGATAGAAAATCTTTTCTTTCTTGACTCAGTTATGACCTCAGACATTCATCAGATCTTAATGCATATGAAAAAACAATTTTATGCCAAACTTTGAGGCTCTTAAAAAAACTGCATGAGTACAATGACATTTAAAATGCTGATTTAAATCCCTTAGCCTAAAATTCAACCATCTGGGAATTTTATGTGCTTTCCTCCTGGATTATGGTACACACTCAGGTGAGTATAGTTTTTAACCACAAACAAATGGTTGTTCTGAAGAGGCAGTTGTATAGTCTTTTTAATTACAAGTTCACTTTGTCCGGGGCTTTTCAGACAGCACTTTCATTTTGGGGGTTGTGGAAAGGGTAAGAGATCAAAAGCTCAAAATGTATTGCTAGGAGAGTCTGCTGAGAAGAGGAATCCTGATTATTGCTTTGTATTTGCAAGTGTATCAGTAATAGGATCTCTCAGAAGGAAGTCACCTGAGAGTTCAGATCATAGTGAATAATCTTAGAAATATTCTCTATGAAAGTAAATGGCATGGTCCAAGTGCTACTCTGCTACAATGAGCCATGCCATGATTAAAATTACTTTAATACTGAACGGCACAAGGATGTCTTCTAAATAGAAGATATTCAACAAATATTTCTTGATGACAAAAAATTAAATTTAATTTTTCAGCAAATTAAAATAAAGTTGCAAAGGCTTTAAGGAAGTCACACAGCTAGTTAATTGCAGTTTGTCCAGGAAGCCTACTCCTGAATCCCAGTCCAGCTCTGGGTTAGATGATTAAATCACGGACACAGTTTTGATGAAAGAAGTTTACATGTTCATTTAATCTAAGACATCTTTCACCTCACACACACCACCCACACATATATCTGTATTTAACTTTTGAATTAACTGAAGTGTTGAATGGTTAAGACACTTTGTCATTGTTCTTTAGGATCATTCTTGAACAAAATGAACTTCCTATTATACTCTGTCTTTGGCATGGCTGGTAGTTTTTGAAGAAACACTTGAGGGAAACACTAGACTGTTTTATTCCCTGGGATCCAAAGAGAGCAACAATAAAACTTCCAGAGTCTGGAAACTTAAACCAGAGCAAAGAAAATTAAACCATCATATACGTGTTCTTTGTCAACAAACTGTTGTAGTAGTATACAGCATTCAGTCATAATGAATCTTTTAAAGATTTTCTAAAGCAACTCCAATGGTTAAGTTAAAAAAATTATTTACACAAAGGCAAACTTTTAGGAAAAAGCATATATTTTCCCAGGGTAACTACTTTTAAGGCATTTTAGTGTTTAAGTACTAGTTAAGTTTGCTTTAAAATGTTTCATCATATTATAGTGATTTTTTGAGGTTGACTGTATTTTCCAAAGGGGGTTACAACAATATTTCTCAACTCATATGTTCTAGAATCTTGCAATTTTCCCATTAAGAATTACAGTCTATTTCCAATCCCCTTAAATTGGGACAAGTTTGTGACTGGCTTATAATGATAGTATAAGACCTTCCTAGCTAGGTCAGAAAAGACAGTGTAACTTCCATTTATGCACTGGAACACGGAGAGGGCATTCCCAGTCTCTCCAGATGGCAAACGATCCTCTAATTAAGAAAGAGCTTCAAGCCAAAGATCAAATCCAGTATGGGACTGTAAGATCATTTGAGAAGACTTCAGAAAGATCCAAGGCTGTACCTCATAGAATATTTAAGACTTACAAAAGGCTCTCTAAGGATCTTAAAGGCATGCCTCATAGGTCTGGCTTCCAAGTATCGCAAGGATGTTGTCCCTCAGCAGACTCACAGGGAACCTAAGTAGAGAATGGATTATCTCGAACAGATTGTAACTGTAGATTTTTTTTCTATTAGAATGAAACTCAATAAGATTCATAGAAAACCCGCAAAGTTTTTAAGAATTGTATTTTTGGAAACACTGCCAGTTTAAAACTAAAAGGGACAGAGATAGCACAGAATGAAAGGAAGCCTTTGGACCCTAGAACAACTGTCGACAGAAATCAAACTGAGATTAGTTTAGATTAGATTAGTTTAGTTTTATACATAAGTCACTTATAATAAAAAGGAAGGATGACTCAGAGGCGATAAAACCCCAGAGGGCAGAGCCAAGAGCCATGGAGAATAACTGTCAGAGAGTAGAACTGAGCCCTACTCACAGAACCAACAACATGTACCTGGCAGGAATTCAGAATTTCTATGGACCAATGACTGCTATGTGCCTATAATTTTCCATCTTTTTTTAAATGGAAGCGTCTGTTGTGGTTAATTGATACTTGTCCAATCTTTATAGTATGAATATGTGGGTGGTAGATAACCTGCCTCTTTAGTTCACAGGACTCCAGACCTAGAGGAATAGCACTTAGTGCTTTGCTTAAGGCACCTTACCAAAGAGAATAGTCTGTACCTGGACTTAACTAATTAATTAATTTTCCCCCACATCTCTAAAAAATTTATTATGGCATTCACAATTTGGGCAGTAATGTTAGCAACAAATTTAATTACCTAAACGCCTAAGAAGAAATTGTGGTTTATTCCTGAAAACCTAATATTAAAATTTTGCCAAGTAGCTCACTATTTTTATTGAAGTATAGTTGATTTACAATGTTGCATTAGTTTCAGGTGTATAGCAAAGTGATTCAGTTATACACATATATATGTATTTTTTTCAGATTCTTTTCCCATATAGGTTATTACATGCTATTGAGTATAGTTCCCCATGCTATACTATACAGTAGGTCCTTGTTGGTTATCTATTTTATATATAGTAGTGTGTATATGTTAATCCCAAACTCTTAATTAATCCCTTCCCCTCATTTCCCCTTTGGTAACCATAAGTTTGTTTTCTCTGTCTGTGGGTCTGTTTCTGTTTTGTATATAAGTTCATTTGTATCATTTTTATTTTTAGATTCCACATAGAAGTGATATCATATGATATTTGTACCTGGACTTAATTTAGATGATAAAACTTCAAGCCTGAGACTAATGCTGAATAGGATGAAACTTTTGAGGGATCTTGGGAAGAGGTGAGCATATTTTGCCTGTGGTAGAGATGTGAATTATTGGGCTAGAGGAGGAACTGTAGAAGACTGTGTCTTATAGAGGTAGCCATAACTATATCTCTTATCCCATGTGTTCATCTAGAATCTTGCCACTCCCCCATTATGAAGTAGAGTCCAATTCCCCTTCCATTGAATCTGGGTTTGTGTCACTTGTAACCAATACAGTGCGGTAGAAGTGATGCTCTTTGACTTCTGAGGCTAAGTCAGAACGGCAATGCTACATCCACCCTGCATCTGGAACACTAGCAATGGAGCCCTGCATCACCAACACAAGTAGTCCAACTGCCCCGAGACCAACATGCTTTGAGGAAACTCAAGATAGCCCATGCAGGGATATCTAATGAAGCCCAGAGGCTACGTAAAAGAATATATATGGCCAGCTGCCAAATTCTCCAGCCCCACACTGTTCTAGCTCTCGCCACCATCTGACTACAACTGCATAAGAGACCTTGAGACAATACCAATCTGCTAAGACTGTCCTGAATCCCTGAGCCATGGAAACTGTAAGATAATGTAATAATTCCTGTGGTTTTAATCTATTAAGTTTTAGAGTGACTTGCTGCACAGTAATAGTAACTGAAAGATATCTTCTAAATGCAAAAGACATTTTAGGTTTAATTCCATTTTTTAAAAATAGGAGAACACACTTGTAGATTCTGGACCTTCATTACTCAGCTTTATTCGGGTCTATACATAAGATAAAAAAAAAATAATCAGCTAGTAGCCACTGGTAGCTCTAAATTTGAGGTCAAAATACGTTCTCATCCATTTTTTGAATTATTATTTTATTCCATGGGCCATGGAAAGTTACTTAATCTTTTTGTTATCCCTTATGTTAATTGGTGACAATACCTATAAGGGAGAATTAGTATATGGATTAAATTGAATGAATTAATACATGGGAAAGACCCCTGCATGATGTCTGACACATAACTGCCTGACTCAGTTCTAGGATCTACCTGGTGATGATCCATAGGGATATCTTTAAGCAAAACTCATGTGTCATCAGGATGGTATATGCAATGGAGGGACATGGATAGAAGCAATGGAATTTCATCAGAGAGCTACAATAGTATCTTATCTCTTTCGTTAAGTTACCAGACATTTCTTCCCTTCGCTCTGTCAGCAACAAGCTAAAGACACTATTTTATCTCTCCTTTAAGGAAAACTTCTTGGGCTTTGAATTCCTTTTAGGTAAGGGCTGAGACTTTTATGTCTGTATACCAGTGCCTAACAGTGACTGAAGCATAAGAAGTGTTTCCTAAATACTGGCTGAATAAAGTAAAAAGTAGTTCTGTAACAAAGCAGCTACTTCCTAAATATACTCAGATACTGTCAGCATTTGGTGGACTCAGAGAGAGAAAAGCTTTGCTTCTCTAGATCCACTTACACTATTTAGAATTCTGAAATAAGGGATCAAGTGTATATGAATTAATAACAATTATAATAAACAAAAGTCATATGTACTTTCTAAAATATATTACAAATATGATATAATAAGATTTTTGAGAGGCAGGATAATGTGCTGGCTAACAGCACAGATCGCGAGTCAGAATGCATGTAAGCAAATCCCAGCTCCACTCTCTTCTAGCCATATGAATGGGCAAGTCAGTTAAAGGTTCTGTGCTTTAGTTCTCCATCTGTAAATCATAGGTGACAATAGTACCTACTACTGTCATGAGGATTACATGAATTAATATATGCAAAACATGTAAAGCATTTCTTAATAGTAATAGAGATGACCTATCTAAAAAAACTAATTGAAAATAACTTTTATTGCTGAAATGAAGGAAACTGTTTTCACTACTCTAAAATTACTAAGAATTCACAAATGAATCTTGTTGAGTTAAGAACATTGTTACATAAGGCTTTAGAAGTCATTATATAAGTACCTAGAGTCCCCCACACAATACGGTAAAGCTAGAATCTTCTGCCTTGAATTTGTCAAAATGAACTAAAAATAAATGAAGAATAATAAATACTAAGCTGTGAATGCTAGTGTCTACTTAGGATAATTTAATGACAATAAATCTTAGCAGACTCACTGGGTTATGCCAAGACATTTTCCTACTGTATCTAATTTGGTTGACTTTTCTGTTTAATTAGTGAATATTATAATTATGTGTTCTGAAATTGTGTGAATTTAATACCATCAAGTGGCACTAACACAAAGTAAAGCAAACTACCAAGACTTAGTATTTCTTTTGAGGACTTGCCTTCTTGTAAAGAACACAATTAACTCCCTAGAGTAATCCTTATTTTCCTACATAATGAATGCTGTGGGAAAGTGAGGTACTTTTACTTCTCTTCTCATCAACATCTATATGACCTAGTCTGATTTAGTTGAACCTAGGGCATTATTACAAGCACAAGGGTCTACCACAGATCCTCTCATGGGAGAAAATTTATTAACGTAGGCAAAGTAGATACAACCCTGCATGTCTGATCCCTTTTAACTTCTTGGTTGCCTAAATATTCAATCAGAGCTTTCACCAGCTATATATGTAAAGAGACCTAAATGTTTTGCAAAAGTAAGCAGGTATACATTACAAACAGTGCTTTCTTTCATTCTTTGGTGCTGACATCTGGAGATATTTTATTAGGATATACATTTTTTTCTTTCTTTTCTCTTTCTTTCTTCCTTCCTTCCTTCTTTTTTCTTCCTTTCTTCCTTTCTTCCTTCCTTCTTTTCTTTCTTCCTCTTTCTTTCTTTCTTCCTTCCTTCTTTTCTTTATTCCTTCCTTCCTTTCTTTTCTTTCTTCTTTCCCTTCTTTCTTTCTTTCCTTTTTGTAATTAGAATGCTTAGTAATTGCTTAACCTTGTCCTTTTTGGAGATATGTTCAAGAAATATTTAGGAAACAATATCACATCCTGTAGTATCAACAAAAGCAGGAACATTATCATTAATAAAGAAAGGGGTGGAAGGAGCCTCAGTTATAAAATAGGCAGTGGGGAATATAATCGTATTTTCCAGCATCTATGAGAATGATGGATTTTTGCAGGACTATAAAGAAAGTTTTAAATGAGCTTAAAATAAGGTTTGACTGATTCTTAATGTACTTTGTTAGTATACTGACTAGAAATAATTACATTTAGCCACATTTTAAAAATTCACAGCTAAAATTACTTTAGCTTGCTTATCATTTTTCAGATTAGTTCTTTCTGATTAATTGCTTTGCTTCTTTTCTTCATCCTTCTACTTAATAAATATTTATTAGTCAACAATTCATTTACCGACACTATACTAGGTTCCAGGGATTCCAGAAGAAAGGTATAATCTCTGTAATCATGAAGCTTATGATACAATAAAAACAAAACAAATAAACAAAGGCAATTAGGGCGGGCCCCAAATCCAATGACTGGTGGGTTTATAAGAAGAGGAAAGGACATAGAGACAGAGAAGAAGGCCATGAGAAATTGGGGACAGAGACTACGGTTATGCTGCCACAATACAAGGAACTCCTGGAAGCTGATGTGGCTAAGAAGGATTTTTCCCAACAGCCTTCAGAAGTAGCATGGCCCACTGACACCTTGATTTCAAACTTCTAGCATACAGAACCCTTAAGAGAATAAATTTCTACTGTTTTAAGCCACCCAGTTTGTGGTACTTTTTTCTGGCAGCCCTGGGAAACTAACACAGACATGTTGACTTTGTAGTACTGGTGGTACATCTCAGTGGAGAGGTCAAGGAGAAATACGAATTTAGAAGTTTGGAACTCCAGTTTGGCCTGGAGATAAAACTTTGAGTAACATCAGCACATGTTTAAGCAGAAGAGCCATATAAAGTGACTGAGGTCATCTGGGGGCAGTCTTTAGAGT
This sequence comes from Balaenoptera borealis, assembly GCF_965194805.1. NCBI lineage: Eukaryota > Metazoa > Chordata > Mammalia > Artiodactyla > Balaenopteridae > Balaenoptera > Balaenoptera borealis. The sequence goes on from NC_138870.1 coordinate 84,126,735, forward strand.
GAGAGGAGGAGAGAACCTAGTTTCAAACCTTGAAGAACAGTAACCTTGTAGGAGTGGGAGACCAAAATGGACACTAGAGAGGTAGAAGGAAGACCAGGAGAGTGTGGTGTAACAGAGCCCCATGCAAAGAGTATTTCACGGGTTAAGTGTAGCCGATTGGTCAAGTAAGATAGAGACTTTATCCATTATATTTAGGAATAAACAGTCTTGGGGCCCTAACTGAGGAAATTTCAGTGGAATATTAGAGTAGTTTTGGGGGAGTGACTGAGAGATGAGAAAATGAGTCCAGGAGGTACAGACAACTCTTTCTAGGAGGTTGAATGTGAAAGGGAGGATCCCTACTATAACTAGAGGCAAAGAATCAGGGGAGGGCTTTTCATGTCACTTAATCATCAGTGTTTGAATTCAGTTACAAAGGATTGTGCTTTTTATCTAATGAGGTACCTTGATGTTTAGACAATGATGATAAAACAAATAAAATAGTACCCTATTGTTGGCCATAAATCTGTTCACTGAATTATAGCAAAACAACTAGAACATGTTTTACAGATACAAATCCAAAAAGTCAGTAAATGAGAATCTGTTGTTGGTAGAAGTTCTCTGCATAATTTATAAAGAGGGAAATTGTAGGCAGGATAATGTTTTGAAATGTAAAACATCTGACTCATGGTAGAGATGAAGAGCAGTGAATGACCCATGAGAGAAACTTATCTTATTGTTCACATACAGGACATAGAAAATTCAAAACCGATATGGCATCAGGCATCTCAAAGCAAAACTGCTTTAATGAGGGTGAGTCATGGTGCCACCCGGGGAAATGAATCAGGTGCTCACATGCCCAATCTTCTTCATAATTACAGTGTTTTTTTTTTCCTTTTAAATTAAAACTAAAGTCAGGTAACAACTAATGTCCCTGTAGAACAAATTTAGCCAAATGGAAATATACAATGGCCTATGAAGTAAAATGAAAATATCAAAGGGATACAGCTTTTCCAGCAAGGAAAAAAGAAAGAATGAAAGAGAACCATTACCTTAAGTGTAATGTCATGCCTGCTGGCCCAAAAGGACTTTTAAATGCTTTTATTGTGTCCTCTATTCCAGCTGATTTTGACATCTTCCCACCATGTAATAACTCCAGCAGCTTTCTCTCAACATTAAAGTCTTAGATATTGTACCGGAGATTCCTATGGTTTTCTGCTCAAGCCAGGAGAGTGAGGAGAATCCTTGTCTCCTCCCATACCCTTCTCCTCTACCTTCCATAGCCAATCACAAATCCTTTAATGTCTAGATCTTAAGCATCTCACTTCTTTTCTCCCCCAGAGATACAAGCCCCAATCTAAGCTGCCATTGACTCACCTATGCCCAGTCTCACTTACTGTGTCACCCAGTCTCTAAGAGTAGCTACAGCACAGCTAGAATGAACATGGAAAGATGCAAATCAGTTATCACTCTGCTGCTTAAAACCTTAGGTGCTTTTCCCACTAGGACCACAGCAAGCCCATAGTATGCTATATATGAGCCTTTGTAAGAAATTTGAAAAAAAAGGGTAACTGTCTTCTCTCTGGGATGAACAGAGAAGGAGTTGGTTTTCAGACCCCATTTCCCCACTGGCCAGACTTTTTATGTAGTGTGGAAACTGCAATACGTTTTTCCCCTCGAATAAAATCCAGACTCTTTAAGATGGCTTGTATAGCCCCCTACAACATAACCTCTGCCAATCTCTATAGAGTCACCCCTGGCCATTCTTTTACTCAGGCTCTCTGATCCTGCTATCTTGGATCAGTTTCAGTCCCTTGAACACATCATGTTCTCATTTACTTCTTTGCCAAACCTCCCACTGTTTGGAAAAACGTTCTCTCCTCTGTCCAGATAACTCCTGCTTACTCTTTAGGTCTTGATAAAAATATTACTTCCTCATACAGGACTTCCCAGACCTCCTTGATTAGAATAAGTCTTCTTGCCACACATTCCAGAGCACCTAAATGTGCCCTTGCACGACACTCATTAGGATTTATTGAAGTTGCTGGTATGAAGTCGGTTTCTCTGATGGACTCAGCTCAATGAAGGCAATGTCATTTGTTCCCCACTGTATCATCTGTGCACGGTAACATGTCTGATATTTAGTTGTTGCTCAAGAAGTGTTTATTGACTGAATAAATAATTAAATGCATGGACAGCACATAGCACACATGAAAGGAAGCATTATTAACTAAACAAATATCTCAGTTCCTAATGATTAGCGTTTTCACAAGCTGGAATCCTTGTTGTAGCATAGTGGAAAAAGTTTTGTCAAGAGATCTAGGTTCTAGGCTTGGCTCTGCCACTAACCTTCTAGTTGTGTAACCTTAAGCAAGTTTCCTTATGCACTGTGAACCTACTTTCCTCAGGTTTAAAATGTTGATAATACAATCAGTTCTAAATATCTATCTGCAAGGTGTCATGAGGCTCAAAGTTGGTGAGAAGGGATAATATTTATTGAGTGCCTACAATGTGCAAAATCCTATGTTAGGTATGGCCGTCTGTATTATCTCAAAAGAAATGAAAAGATCACAGTTAAGTGGCAAAATAAGGACTTAAGTCCAAATTTATCTGGTTCTAAAGGCTCTGCTTTTTCTACCTCTTTCTCTATTCCTTTCCTCCCTCACCATATTCCTTCAATATCCATTTGATAAATTCTTCAAGTCATAGGACAAGTATTACCTGACTCTCCTAGGCAGATTTATATGCTCCGAAATCTACGTTCATACTATAATAATATAATAACAATAGACTTTAATTTTTTTCCTTAACACAACATTTTGAGGAGAGGGGGTCATGTCTTTCCATTACTGTACACCCAGTATTTTGCCTGGGTATTAGTATTTCACAAGTACTAAATGAGTATTTGCTAAATGAATGAATGAACTTTCTCTAGTAATATTAATAAATGTGATAATACAACTAATTTCTGTTTAGTGTTTATATATAGTTTTATATTTATAACCAACCAATAATTAAGGCCTTAACCACAATAGCTCATATGTTTGGGATTCCTTAGATAGTATGAAAATATGACACCAGCTCTTATGCAATACTAAAGATCTGGTTTTAGATAAGTATATTAAAGATAAAATTTTAAGAATAGCTAATAATTGCCTGAAAGGGAATATATCAAATATAAGGTATGGGGAAATGGTTCAGGTTCACTTTGAATCTGATATTCTAGTTTTAATTTTCTACATGGCAACCTTAGGGAGCAAATATACTGTCTGTAAATAGCAAACTATTTCGCTTAGAGGCCTTAATATATTATTTGTTGTGACGTTACCCTATTCCAGATGATTATAATTAATAGTAGAAACAAAACCCAGTTGCAAATTTATGGCCTACAGCATATCAATGGTCTAGGAAATGTGCTAAGGGGACTAAAACAGAACTGAAGGTTTCCTTTACATTTAGATGAAAATGAGTACTATTTACTTAGTACTCAAATCAAGAAGAAATACAAAAATACTTTGAAGTTATGTAATATATGATATAAATCCTTCATCTAAGACAACAGCTTGTCAAAATGCTAATCATTAGGAACTGAGAGATTTGTTTAGTTAATAATGCTTCCTTTCATGTGTGCTATGTGCTTTCCAGAAGGAAATCTGAAATCTATTATTAGCTTTACATAGTCACTCTTGATTATCTGAGTTAATAAAGAGAACACAGACATCTGTGCTAACCGAAAGAACACAGATATACAATAGACATGTTTCAGATCTGTAACAGTGGATAATATAAAAATTATATCATTGACTGTGGAATAAATGTTGCTTCTTTGTAGCATACTTGTCTTCCTACTTACTCTACTAGTTTTTCTAAGTAAAAAGAACTACGTCATGGAAAATTCACACACACATATAAATGAGAGTTCACTCTAGATTCTGTAAACTGTTTGCCAGAGGTTAGAATTCTGTCATTGGTAGTCATTTTGCATATTGGATTCTGATCACCACTAATATGTTGAAAGTTCTCATTTTCTTCAAGGCTCTAGGTCCTAATACAACATTCTCAGTCTCACACATGGCTAATGCAGAAACTAGCAAAAGCAGTGGTAAAGAAAAAGTCAGTTTGGAGAAAGAAAAAAAAAGCCATACTATATATTGCTTTGACTTTGTGAAAGAACAGGGATCACTAAAGTTTTTACTGTTGTTTTAAAAATTAAGCTTTAGACATTGGTCCACTAAAATAAAAAGGGGAAGGAAATTAGAAATTAGTGCACATTATCAGATACATTTCTTTCTAGAGTGATAATAATGATTTTGACAATGCCAGGTCAACTACTTTATAATTAGCCACGAAAAATGAATAGCCTCCCAATGTAAATAACTGCCATCTTTCCATCTGTGAAATCAGATCATTATGTAACAAAAATTTACATTAAAAATGACATTTCTCTCTGTGGCATTTTCATGAAATAACCAACAAAAGGTGGGCTCCGTGGCTCGGAAGAAAGCAATGTAGTTAAGAGAAAAGCTAGTCTGGTCTTACTGTATAGACAGAAATAGGCACATAGTAGGTGGTAGAATTCCAACAAAGCAAATATTCATCCAATTATTCAATCATTTACCATTCATTGAGCATCTATTGTAAGTCAGTCACTACGAGAAGCACTGGGGATTCACCTTATCAGAGACATGGTCCCTGCATTTAAGGAGCTCACAGACATGTAAACAAATACTTTTGTATAAAATATCTAATAGTAGAGGTATGTGAAGAGTGCTAAGGGGGCACATGGAATAAAGAATTGTTGGAATTAGAGAAGGCTTCACAAAGGTGGTTACCCTTAGCCAAATTCCACACAAGTTTACCAGGTGGATTAGATGGGAAGGCATTCCAAGCTGACGCAACAGTACATTATGAATCAAGAATCATGAACTCTAAGAACAATGTTCTTAGGAGTACACGGTATATTTGGGTAGAGGTAAATAAAAAGTTAGAGCCAATTATCAAGGACCTTGTTGGGCAAGCTAAGGCATTTGGACATTCTGATATAGATAGTGACAAGCCATAAGAGGTTCTTAAACAGTGGCGTGGCATAATCAGGTATATGCTTGAAAAAATTAACTCTGCTAGCTTTGAGAAAAAGCCAAGTCCTGGAGAAGGAGGCCTGGTTGGGAAGCATCAATAATTTAGGAATCTCAGGTCTGCATGATCCCTAATATAGTCTCCCACCCTCTGGCTTTTGTCTTAAAATTTCACTATTAGAACTTTAGCTTTACAACTTAGTGCCTATTAAAATAAAAAATATTATTTTGGGAAAAAAATGGTATGATAGATAATGCCTACATGCATTAATTGAGCTGGGCTTCGGGATGTAGGATAAAGGAGACAATTTTCCAATTTTTCACTTTCAATCATGTCTCAAATCACACTGAGAGCAAGGGACTCGTGCTGATCAGGGGAGGTTTCTTGAGATCAAGGCAGATGGAGAAAGAGTCTTTCTTGCTCCCAAATCAAGGGAACATTGGACATTGCATTCATTTTCTATCTCTGCATAATGAATCACAACAAACAGTGGCTTACAGCAACATACATCTATTATCTCACAGTTTACATGAATCAGGAGTCTGGGCAAGGCTTAGCTGGGTCCTCTGCACAGGGCCTCACCAGGCTGCAATCCAGGTGTTGGCCAGGGCTGTGATCTTATCTGAGGCTCAGGGTGCAGCTGCAGTACTCACAGTGATTTACTTCTCCAAAGCCAGCCGTGGAGACAGAGAGAGTGAGTCTGCTGCTTATAAGTTGCTAACCTCTAGACCCCCTCTTAAAGGGATCACCTGATTAGTTCAAGCCCACCAAAGATAAAATCCCTTTTGAGTAACTTAAAATGATCAGCGACCTTAATTTCATCTTTAAAATCCCTTCACCTTTGCCATAAAACATACTGTAACTATGAAAGTGATACCTCATCACCTTTGCCATTGGCAAGTAGCAAGTTACAGGTCCCACACGCACTCAAAGGAGGGGCATCACAAAAATGTATGGATACAGGGAGGAGGAGATGAGAACCATGGGGCCATCTTAGAATTCTGCCTATCACAGATGCCAAGAGTCAGGTAGAAGAGTTGAGATCACTACAGCCTAGAACCAGGAAGGCAGGAAAAATCTGGTCTATTAAGTAGGTAGGAAGTTACCTAGGAGAACATCTGGAAAAAGTTCTGCCATGGGCTAGCTCACTATGGCAAGACACATGAGAGAAGTCTGCGTTTAAAGGGCTGGGGCCCACATAGACACACAGGGCACCAGTCAACATAGACAGGTGCGGAGAAAACAGGGGAAAATGTTCTCCCAAAAGTAGACTGTAGAGATAAAGATGGGAATAGAGAAAAAGGTTTAGCAGTTTGGAAACTGTTTTTAACAGGGGGTAGAGAGGGGATTTCTCCATAGCATGACCTGGAAGTACCAAGGCTTTCCCCTCTATTAAAAAAAAAGTTACTACCAGCTTTTCTCCTACTGTTTTACTTTTAGCTGCAATGATCATACACATATCACACAAATATAACTGATAGCAAGGAGATTTTTTCAAGAGATATAAACAGTGTGGTAAAGAAAGTCAGGAGAGAAAAACTATCAGCAAACTAAAGTAGACAAGAAAATTAGAGAGAAGATATATGCAGCACTGAATTTGAATCACAAAGAAAATTCTAGCTAACAAAGAAGTTATATTTTCACATGAATTAACAGAAGGTAAAGCAAGAGAAGACTGAGTTAATAAAAATTAAATTGTTAAAAAAAGACTTTCAACACAAAAACTTTCTGGAACACTTGCTTTCTTACCTCTGCTGTAATGTTGGATGAATGAGCACTTGTAGAAGTCTGACTCTCCCCAGCAGTGACACAACTTCTAGCTTTCCCTGCCCTCCCACCCCAGGACGTATAAAACTGGGGCACAGAATAAACAAAAATTCCAACTCTGCTCATCAGCAGGTTGACCTGCTTGTTCCAAGCAACTTTGTGGATTTAAGATTCTGGTTGCCTACCTGGACTCTTGCCACCTGGCTGCTCTTTGTTTGTACTGAATTCTCGGAGTCTAGGCTCTACTTACTGCCTAGACTGTAATAACAGCAATACAAATAATAATAATGTCCACATTTATTAAGCATTTCTGAAGCTACATTAATTAAGCATGTGTAATGTTCATGTATTTTTCATTTAGTGGTGATGGCTAAGGTAATAGGGATAGCATTTCTCAAAGGAGATAGTGATATATTTCCATTCTTATACTGTGTTCCATTGGAAACCTCTCTTCTCCCAGGTCTAAGACTGGAGACTTAATGCCCTCAGGTAGGGGAGGTGGTTTGGAAGTCAACAGACTTAAAAGTCAGACTCCCACTTAGAATAATCAAATGTAGGTCAATCAGAGTTAGGTCTGAAGAACTACGGTACAAACAAATGGGAAGCCTTCTTCAGTAGAGGAAGGATGTACTGGCCTCTGAGAAATTTTTAAAAGGAAAAGGCTTATTGAGACAGGGAGGATAAGGAAATAGTTCTACATGTGTGTCCAAACTTTGCTTTCAGGGCTTGGCCTGGAGATGCTGCAGTGTAATAAATAGGTATTATAAGGAAAGAGGGACCCAGACTCCAAATCCCATCTGGATTCCGAGCCTGGCCACATCTGAGAGAACTTAGTAGTTCAACACAGTATGGACTAGTGAGTTCCTAAGGATAAATTTTTCTGAGCCCTGCTTATTTTCCTAAATTATGAATGAGACCCAAAGTTTCCTGTGGCCTCCAGAAGGGGGACTCAGAAGCATCTGGGCTGAGAGCCAAGTGGGCTGCCATGGGGCCAGCTTGGTAAATAGAGAGGTAACTGCCCCAGAGTCTAGGGTGGACAGATGGCAGACACACAGACTTGGAGGGTCCACCTTACCAGTGAGAGATGAGCTGAGCTGAGCCAGCCAATAAGAGTTGGCCCTGGCCAGAATGATCTTGGCTTAAATTCATCACCTGTAGGCCATAGGTATACCAGGAAGGATACCCACAGCCTACTATCCCTTCTCCTATGCTTCACTCAGGCCACTTACACTAGCCATTTGTTAGGAATTTGAGCAAAATCTAATTCAAACATCTCCTTGTTTGATTTTTGCCTTCACTGGTCACTCTCCAAGGATGACCTTGCTTCAGGTTCACAGAGAAAACAGGAGCCACCTAGACAGTAGAAGGCAAATTGGATCATTTCTCTCCACCAACACCTTCTCATTGCTCTTAGGTCTCTTAAACTTTTATATCAAATATCAAAATCCAGAAAATAGCTTATAAGGAAGGTCCTGCACCACTGGCTTTTTACTCTCTCTGAAGCCTCAACTCCTGCCATTTCTCCCCTTTCTCTGGGACCTGTAGTTTCATGTTAATTTTTACAACAGGGCTATTTTTTAAAATATGCTATTCCTTCTTGAAGAGTAATCTTCCCTCCTGACCTTGGCCTAGTTAATTCCTCTTTGTCTCTCAGAGCCCAAATCTCCCATGGCAAAGCTCTGCAGACCGCCAGATGAGATCAGTCTCCCTCTTAGATACCCTCCCAGCACCCTGAACTTTCTCATAATGCAATGTACTGAGTGAATATATTTATTTAATGCTGCCCAAATAAACCAATAGTCTTATTTCAACTACTTTCACTCAGAATAACAAGTTCTCACTTGATTGTATGCACTAACTAAACCACATTACTCCAACAGCTAACTATATATTTTCATATTTTTAAGTATTGGAAAAGTCAACATTTTCTTTCTTTGTCAAGCATCTACTAACCTATATCTGCCTTCTGTGCGATGTGCAATGTGCACAGAAAGGCACTGGAGAAAAGTCATGTGATATTAGATGGGAAACAGGAAAAAGGAAAGCATAGGAGAGGCATTTCATGAATTATCAAGAACTAAGAACATATTTTATTATTACACATATATGGTTTTTCTTTTGGCTACCTAAAATCCTGGTCTACTTAAAGCACTGAATTTAACTATCAATAATTCAGATAATTTGTTTAATGCACATTTTTAAGGAAATAAACCTTGAAGATGTAAGTACCCATTATTCTCACTAACTCTTAACCCTTCCTCCATATCAGCCCATCCTGAATCTCAGCTTGGAGCTGAAAGATCTTCTCAGCAGCACGGCTTTGGCCATCATGTTGGCTGGGGGCCAAAGATTTCCTCAGCTGCCTGTGTCCAGTGGCTGCTGGAATAACATTATCTCAGCTTCAGGAGGTCTATTTCCAGTCCATGTGAGCTAATTAAAAGGAAGGCCTTTGTTTGCCTCTCTGGCAATCCCTGAGCAGCATGAAAGGTCTACACCACCATCTCCATTCTAATTTTAGTTCTCCTCAAACGTTTCTTCTCCCTTGCAGAAGAGCATCTTATGTTGCTGTGCACTTAAAAGCTTTTGTTTTCGCTATTTCTCTCATTTGGAAAGAAACACTTTTCCACTTCACTCTTTTTAGATTTCCTCCCTCCCATCAGTTTTCTCCAGCAAAAGGTGATGGTTTGAAACTACTAACAAAACTGGAGATAATTAGTTACCCAGGGTAGTTAACTTCCTTAGCAGAGGCCCAAAGGTGCCAGCCACAAAATTCTTCATCTACACAGAGCTTTCTGGAAACAACCTTCCATAAAGAGGAAGCATGTTTTATTACTGGTGAGTCTCAGCTTCTTTTCTTCCAGTAATTCATAACACACGTGTCCATGACAATTTCATTGAGGAACTCAGCACTCATAGATCATTCACTGTGGGCTAAGGCACTGTTTCTCAATCTTTTGTGACTGATACCCTTTACTTTTGATAAACATAAAATTATCACATAGTTTCCTCCCTCTATGTCCTACCCCACTGAAAAATCACTGTCTTAACTATGTACTTAGCTTACCTACTTGTATATCCAATGGCATTTCATATCCATAACTAAGCTTCCTCATCTTAATACCAAATCCATCCTTCCAAAGGTCAAGAGAGCCAAAAATCCTTGAGTCATACCTTTGGTCACTTTCATTTTCTCATACCCTACATCAAATCCATCCAAAAAATATGTTGGCTCTACCTTTAAAATAGAACCAAATTTCCACCACTTCTTACTACCTCTGTTTTTAAAAAAACTGTTACTTGAGGGAAGAGAACACTTTGGCAACAATTAGGGGTACCCAAGAGATTGAAGTACCTTATCAGATGGGCTCTCAGTCATTAAAAAGTTTTATACAAGAAGATGCATGGTGGTCAAGAGCCCAGAGCTCCCTGGAGGAGTGATCTTGAATGGAACACCACTCTCAGGGGGCCCTTGGCAGCCAGGGAACAACATGAGAGGTCTTGGCACTTCAAGGAAAAGTGAGACAAAGTATAGGAGAGGTAAACTCAGGTAAAGTTCATCTATATACATTTTGTTAAATAAATGGAAATATTTATTTAAATAAGATGAACAGAGATCAATGTACAAATACAGTTCTTTATATCAAATATTTCTTCTAAAAAATGTACTGACTTAACTACAGTATTTAAGGCTGTTCTGTGCAGGGAGAGGCTAATTCAGCTGCTTATTCCCATGGTTTTAAGACTGTGATTGCTAATAATTATAACTATTCCTGGTTTCATGTGGATCCCACTCTCTGAATCCATATCCTATCATCCCAGCCCACTTCTTTGGTACCTTGACTCCAGCAATCCTTTGACCTCACTGGAATCTCCAATCCAATTATCCTATGGATTTTTCACTGTTACTTGCTCCCTTGTTGTCCTCTTTCTCTTACTTCCCCATCTTAAATTCTATGGTCAAACATTATTCTCACCGCATTCATATTTCCTAGTCCTTCAATCACTTCAAAATACTCAATGGGCAAAACCACAACCTATGTAAAATTCAACTCTCCCAAATGCTCTGCACGTGTGCCCTTCAATCTGAACTAGGCTGCAGAAAAAGACAGAACCACATTGGCTAATCTAACATTAAGTTCAACCTGAACTTTAAATGGGCCCTTAATGCTGCCAGGCAATCATACCATACCCCATTTGTCCATTCACTCTCTCTTTCTCCTTGAACAACTCCTTTGTCCCCTCTTCTCTCTCCTCAACCTCCACATCTCCTCCTCCATCTTCATTCTCAACTGATGTTGCTGCTTTATACTTCATAAAGAACATGTAAACTATCAGAAAAGATCTTCCACAGACTCTCACCACATGAATCCTTTTCCAGCATTTGCACCCATGTTGGAAACATCCTGTGTTTCCAGACACATCATTCCCCATGCTCCTATCTAAAGACCATCTCTTCTCTTGGTTAAAAGAACCCATCCTCTTTTTCTCCTCTTTCATCTTATTTCTCCTTTTTTTAAAAAAAATTATTTTATTTTTATTTTTTTTATTTCTCCTTTGAAGAGATTCCTTAAAAAGGTAGTTTATATTTGCACTAAGTTCTCTCCTCCCATTCTTTCCTAAACGCATTATGTTGGGCTTTTGCCCCATTAATTCCAACAAAATTGCTCCTGTCTAGGCCAGCAGTGACCTCCACATTGTTAAATCCACTAGTCAATTCTAACTTAGTGCTAATCCTACTCAACTTATCAGCTACATTTGACAGAGTTGATCATTCCCTCCTTTCATTTTTTTAACATCTTTATTAGAGTATAATTACTTTACAATGGTGTGTTAGTTTCTGCTTTATAACAAAATGAATCAGCTATACATATACATATATCCCCGTATCTCCTCCCTCTTGCATCTCCCTCCCACTCGCCCTATCCCACCCCTCTAGGTGGACACAAAGCACCCAGCTAATCTCCCTGTGCTATGAGGCTGCTTCCCACTAGCTATGTATTTTATATTTGGTAGTGTATATGTGTCCATGCCACTCTCTCACTTCGTCCCAGCTTACCCTTCCCCCTCCCCCGTGTCCTCAAGTCCATTCTCTATGTCTGCGTCTTTATTCCTGTCCTGCCCCTAGGTTCTTCAGAACCCTTATTTATTTTTTTTTTTAATTCCTTATATATGTGTTAGCATGCGGAATTTGTTTTCTCTTTCTGACTTACTTCACTCTGTATAACAGTCTCTAGGTCCACCCACCTCAATACAAATAACTCAATTTCATTTCTTTTTTTGGCTGAGTAATATTCCATTGCATATATGTGCCACATCTTCTTCACCCATTCATCTGTTGATGGACACTTAGGTTGCTTCCATGTCCTGGCTATTGTAAATAGAGCTGCAGTGAACATTGTGGTACATGACTTTTTTTTTTTAAATTAATTAATTATTTATTTATTTTTGGCTGTGTTGGGTCTTCGTTTCTGTGTGAGGGCTTTCTCTAGTTGTGGCAAGCGGGGGCCACTCTTCATTGCGGTGCATGGGCCTCTCACTATCATGGCCTCTTTTGTTGCAGAGCACAGGCTCCAGACGCGCAGGCTCAGTAGTTGTGGCTCATGGGCCTAGTTGCTCTGCGGCATGTGGGATCCTCCCAGACCAGGGCTCGAACCCGTGTTCCCTGCATTAGCAGGCAGATTCTCAACCACTGCGCCACCAGGGAAGCCCAACTCTTTTTGAACTATGGTTTTCTCAGGGTATATGCCCAGTAATGAGATTGCTGGGTCGTATGGCAGTTCTATTTTTAGTTTTATAAGGAACCTCCGTACTGTTCTCCATTGTGGCTGTATCAATCTACATTCCCACAAACAGGGCAAGAGGGTTCCCTTTTCTCCACACCTTCTCCAGCATTTATTGTTTATAGATTTTTTGGTGATGGCCATTCTGACCAGTGTGAGGTGATACTTCATTGTAGTTTTGATTTGCATTTCTCCAATGATTAGTAGTGTTGAGGATCCTTTCATGTGTTTGTTGGCAATCTGTATATCTTCTTTGGAGAAATGTCTATTTAGGTCTGCTCATTTTTGGATTCGGCTGTTTGTTTTTTTGATATTGAGCTGCATGAGCTGCTTGTATATTTTGGAGATTAATCCTTTGTCCGTTGCTTCATTTGCAAATATTTTCTCCCATTTGGAGGGTTGTCTTTTCGTCTTGTTTATGGTTTCCTTTGTTGAGCAAAAGCTTTTAAGTTTCATAAGGTCCCATCTGCTTATTTTTGTTTTTACTTGCATTTCTCTAGGAAGTGGGTCAAAAAGGATCTTGCTGTGATTTATGTCATACAGTATTCTGCCTATGTTTTCCTCTAAGAGTTTTATAGTGTCTGGCCCTACATTTAGGTCTTTAATCCATTTTGAGTTATTTTTGTGTATGGTGTTACAAAGTGTTCTAACTTCATTATTTTACATGTAGTTGTCCAGTTTTCCCAGCACCACTTATTGAAGAGGCTGTCTTTTCGCCATTGTATATTCTTGCTCCTTTATCAAAGATAAGGTGACCATATGTGCGTGGGTTTATCTCTGGGCTTTCTATCCTGTTCCATTGATCTATATTTCTGTTTTTGTGCCAGTACCATACTGGCTTGATTACTATAGCTTTGTAATGCAGTCTGAAGTAAGGGAGCCTGATTCCTCCAGCTCTGTTTATTTTTTTCTCAAGATTGCTTTGGCTATTTGGGGTCTTTTGTGTTTCCATACAAATTGTGAAATATTGTGTTCTAGTTCTGTGAAAAATGCCATTGGTAGTTTGACAGGGATTGCATTGAATCTGTAGATTGCTTTGGGTAGTATAGTCATTTTTACAATGTTGATTCTTCCAATCCGAGAACATGGTATATCTCTCCATCTGTTTGTATCATCTTTAATTTCTTTCCTCAGTGTCTTTTGGTTTTCTGCATACAGGTCTTTGTCTCCTGAGGTAGGTTTCTTCCTAAGCATTTTATTCTTTTTGTTGCAATGGTAATGGGAGTGTTTCCTTAATATCTCTTTCAGATATTTCATCATTAGTGTATAGGAATGCAAGAGAGTTCTGTGCATTAACTTTGTAGCCTGCTACTTTACCAAATACATTGATTGGCTCTAGTAGTTTTCTGGTAGCATCTTTAGGATTCTCTATGTATAGTATCATGTCATCTGCAAACAGTGACAGCTTTACTTCTTCTTTTCCAATTTGGATTCCTTTTATTTCTTTTTCTTTGATTGCTGTGGCTAAAATTTCCAAAACTATGTTGAATAATAGTGGAGAGAGTGGGCAACCTTGTCTTGTTCCTGATCTTAGTGGAAATGGTTTCAGTTTTTCACCATTGAGAATGATGTTGGCTGTGGGTTTGTCATATATGGCCTTTATTATGTTTAGGTAAGTTCCCTCTATGTCTATTTTCCAGAGGGTTTTTATCATAAATGGGTGTTGAATTTTGTCGAAAGCTTTTTCTGCATCTATTGAGATGATCATATGGTTTTTATTCTTCAATTTGTTAATATGGTGTATCACATTGATTGATTTGCATATATTAAAGAATCCTTGCATTCCTGGGATAAACCCCACTTGATCATGGTGTAAGATCATTTGAATGTGCTGTTGGATTCTGTTTGCTAGTATTTTGTTGAGGATGTTTCCATTTATGTTCATCAGTGATATTGGCCTGTACTTTTCTTTTCTGTGACATCTTGTCTGGTTTTGGTATCAGGGTGATGGTAGCCTCGTAGAATGCATTTGGGAGTGTTCATCCACCTGTTATATTTTGGAAGAATCTGAGAAGGATAGGTGTTAGCTCTTCTCTAAATGTTTGATAGAATTTGCCTGTGAAGCCATCTGGTCCTGGGCTTTTCTGTGTTGGAAGATTTTTAATCACACTTTCAATTTCAGTGTTTGTGATTGGTCTGTTTGTATTTTCTATTTCTTCCTGGTTCAGTGTTGGAAGGTTGTGCTTTTCTAAGAATTTGTCCATTTCTTACACGTTGCCCATTTTATTGGCATAGAGTTGCTTGTAGTAATCTCTCATGATCCTTTGTATTTCTGCAGTGTCAGTTGTTACTTCTCCTTTTTCATTTCTAATTCTACTGATTTGAGTCTTCTCCCTTTTTTTCTTGATAAGTCTGGTTAATGGTTTATCAATTTTGTTTATCTTCTCAAAGAACCAGCTTTTAGTTTTATTGATCTTTGCAATCATTTCCTTCATTTCTTTTTCTTTTATTTCCGATTTGACCTTTATGATTTCGTTCCTTCTGCTAACTTTGGGTTTTTTGTTCTTCTTTTTCTAATTGCTGTAGGTATAAGGTTAGGTTGTTTGTTTGAGATGTTTCTTGTTTCTTGTGGTAGGACTGTATTGCTATAAAATTCCCTCTTAGAACTGCTTTTGCTGTATTCCATAAGTTTTGGGTCATCGTGTTTTCATTGTCATTTGTTTCTAGGTATTTTTGATTTCCTCTTTGATTTCTTCAGTGATCTCTTGGTTATTTAGTAGTGTATTGTTTAGCCTCCATGTGTTTGTATTTTTTACAGATATTTTCCTGTAATTGAAATCTAGTCTCATAGCGTTGTGGTTAGAAAAGATACTTGATACGGTTTCAATTTTCTTAAATTTACCAAGGCTTGATTTGTGACCCAAGATATGATCTATCCTGGAGAATGTACCATGAACACTTGAGAAGAAAGTGTATTCTCTTGTTTTTGGATGGAATGTCCTATCAATATCAATTAAGTTCATCTTGTTTAATGTATCATTAAAGCTTGTGTTTCCTTATTTATTTTCATTTTGAATGATCTGTCCATTGGTGAAAGTGGGGTGTTAAAGTCCCCTACTATGACTGTGTTACTGTCGATTTCCCCTTTTATGGCTGTTAGCATTTGCCTTATGTATTGAGGTGCTCCTATGTTGGGTGCATAAATATTTACAATTGTTATATCTTCTTCTTGGATTGATTCCTTGATCATTATGTAGTGTCCTTCTTTGCCTCTTGTTATAATCTTTATTTTAAAGTCTATTTTGTCTGATGTGAGAATTGCTACTCCAGCTTTCTCTTGATTTCCATTTGCATGGAATATGTTTTTCCATCCCCTCACTTTCAGTCTGTGTGTGTCCCTAGGTCTGAAGTGGGTCTCTTACAGCATGTATACGGGTCTTGTTTTGGTATCCATTCATCCAGTCTGTGTCTTCTGGTTGGAGGATTTAATCCACTTACATTTAAGGTAATTATTGATATGTATGTTCCTATTACCATTTTCTTAATTGTTTTGGGTTTGTTATTGTAGGTCATTTCCTTCTCTTGTGTTTCCTGCCTAGAGAAGTTCCTTTAGCATTTGTTGTAAAGTTTGTTTGGTGGTGCTGAATTCTCTTAGCTTTTGCTTGTCTGTAAAGGTTTTAATGTCTCCGTCGAATCTGAATGAGATCCTTGCTGGGCAGAGTAATCTTGGTTGTAGGTCTTTCCCTTTCATCACTTTAAATATGTCCTGCCACTCCCTTCTGGCTTGCAGAGTATCTGCTGAAAGATCAGCTGTTAACCTTATGGGGATTCCCTTGTATGTTAATTGTTGCTTTTCCCTTACTGCTTTTAATATTTTTTCTTTGTATTTATTTTTTGATAGTTTGATTATTATGTATCTTGGCGTGTTTCTCCTTGGATTCATCCTGTATGGGACTCTCTGCACTTCCTGGACTTGATTGACTATTTCCTTTCACATATTAGGGAAGTTTTCAACTATAATCTCTTCAAATATTTTCTCAGTCCTTTTTTTTTTTTCTCTTCTTTTTCTGGGACCCCTATAATTCATATGTTGGTGTGTTTAATGTTGTCTCAGAGGTCTCTGAGACTGTCCTCAATTCTTTTCATTCTTTTCTCTTTTTTCTGCTCTGTGGTAGTTATTTCCACTATTTTATCTTCCAGGTCATTTATCTGTTCTTCTGCCTCAGTTATTCTGCTATTGATTCCTTCTAGAGAATCTTTAATTTCATTTATTGTGTTGTTCATCATTGTTTGTTTGCTCTTTAGTTCTTCTAGGCTCTTGTTAAACGTTTCTTGTATTTTCTCCATTCTATTTCCAAGATTTTGGATCATCTTTACTATCATTATTCTGAATTCTTTTCCAGGTAGACTGCCTATTTCCTCTTCATTTTTTTGGTCTGGTGGTTGTTGCC
Organism: Balaenoptera borealis; assembly: GCF_965194805.1. NCBI lineage: Eukaryota > Metazoa > Chordata > Mammalia > Artiodactyla > Balaenopteridae > Balaenoptera > Balaenoptera borealis. The sequence goes on from NC_138870.1 coordinate 84,143,728, forward strand.
TTGCTCCTTCATTTGCTGTGTGTTTCTCTGTCTTCTCATTTTGCTTCACTTACTGTGTTTGGGGTCTCCTTTTCACAGGCTGCATGTTTGTAGTTCCCATTGTTTTTGGTGTCTGCCCCCAGTGGGTAGGGTTGGTTCAGTGGGTTGTGTAGGCTTCCTGGTAGAGGGTACTGGTGCCTGTGTTCTGGTGGATGAGGCTGGATCTCGTCTTTCTGGTGGGCAGGACCACATCTGGTGGTGTGTTTTCGGGTGTCTGTGAACTTCCTATGATTTTAGGCAGCCTCTCTGCTAATGGGTGGGGTTGTGTTCCTGTCTTACTAGTTGATTGGCATAGGGTGTCCAGCACTGTAGGTTGCTGGTCGTTGAGTGGATCTGGGTGTTAGTATTGAGATGGAGATCTCTGGGAGATCTTTTGCCATTTGGTATTATGTGGAGCCAGGAGGTCTCTGTTGGAGCAATGTCCTGAACTCGGCTTTCCCCCTTCAGAGGCTCAGGCCTGACACCCAGCCGGAGCACCAAGACCCTGTCAGCCACACGGCTCAGAAGATAAGGGAGAAAAAAAAAGTGAAAGAAAGAAAGAGAGAGGGAGGGAGGGAGTGAGCAGGGGAGGGAGGAAGGAAGCAAGGAAGGAAGGGAGAAAGAAAGAAAGAAAGAAAATGAAATAAAATAAAATAAGGTCATTAAAATAAAAAAATTATTAAAAATAAAAAATTTAAAAAAGAAAGAAAGAAAGAAAGAAGAGAGCAACCAAATCAAAAAACAAAGCCACCAATGATACCAGGCGTTAAAAGCTATACCAAAAAAAAGAAAAAAAAAACAGACAGACAGACCCTAGGACAAATGGTAAGGCAAAGTTATACAGACAAAATCACACAAAGAAGCATACACATACACACTCACAAAAGAGAAAAAGGAAAAAATATATATATATTAAAAATAAAAAGGAAGAAAGCAACCAAATCAATAAACAAACCTACCAATGATAATAAGCTTTAAATACTAAACTAAGATAAACATAAAACTAGAAACAAATTAGACTTAGAAAGCAGACCTCCAAGTCTACAGTTGCTCCCAAAGTCCACCGCCTCAGTTTTGGGATGATTCATTGTCTATTCAGGTATTCCACAGGTGTCGCGTACATCAGGTTGATTGTGGAGATTTAATCTGCTGCTCCTGAGGCTGCTGGGAGAGATTTTCCTTTCTCTTCTTTGTTCACCCAGCTCCTGGGGTTCAACTTTGGATTTGGCCTCACCTCTGCATGTAGGTCGCCTGAGGGCGTCTGTTCCCCACCCAGACAGGAAGGGGTTAAAGTAGCAGCTGATTAGGTGGCTCTGGTTCAGTGAGGCCAGGGGGAGGGAGGGGTATGGAATGCAGGTCGAGCCTGTGGCGGCAGAGGCCAGTGTGGTGTTGCAACAGCCTGAGGCGTACCATGTGTTCTCCTGGGGAAGCTGTCCGTGGATCACAGGACCCTGGCAGTGGTGGGCTGCACAGGCTCCCGGGAGGGGAGATGTGGATAGTGACCTGTGCTTGCACACAGGCTTCTTGGTGGCTGCAGCAGCAGCGTTAGTGTTTCATGCCTGTCTCTGGTGTCCACACTGATAGCCGTGGCTCGTGCCTGTCTCTGGAGCTCATTTAGGTGGTGCCCTGAATCTCCTCTTCTCACGCACCCCAAAACAATGGTCTCTTGACTCTTAGGAAGTTACAACTTTTTACTGGACCCCCTCCCGCTAGCTGTGGCGCACTACCTCCCTTCAGGCTGTGTTCATGCAGGCAACCCCAGTCCTCTCCCTGGGATCTGACCTCTGAAGCCTGAGCCTCAGCTCCCAGCCCCCACCCGCCCCAGCAGGTGAACAGACAAGCCTCTCAGGCTGGTGAGTGCTGGTCGGCACTGATCCTCTGTTTGGGAATCTCTCCGCTTTGCCTTCTTCACCCCTGTTGCTGTTTTGTCCTCCATGGCTCCAGAGATTCCCCCCCACCCACTCCCTGTTTCCACCAGTGAAGGGGCTTTCTAGTGTGTGGAAACTTTTCCTCCTTCACAGCTCCCTCCCAGAGGTGCAGGTCCGTCCCTATTCTTTTGTCTCTGTTTTTCCTTTTTTCTTTTGCCCTACCCGTGTATGTGGGGAGTTTCTTGCCTTTTGGGAAGTCTGAGGTCTTCTGCCAGGCTTCAGTAGGTGTTCTGTAGGTGTTGTTCCACATGCAGATGTATTTTTGATGTATTTGTGGGGAAGAAGGTGATCTCCACATCTTACTCCTCCACTATCTTGAATGTCCCCTCCCATTCCCTCCTTCTTAATAACTTTCTTCATATAAATTCATAACACAGCACTCACCAGAAGATGTCCTCCTACCTTGTTGCTTCTCACACTCCTTTGCTGTTGTCGCCTTTTATCACCTCTTTCATCAAGCTCAGGTTTCAGTCCTCTATCTACACTTACTCCATATCATCTACGTAATGATAATGTTCACATTTTTTGTCTTCAGACTGAAACTTCAGCTGCCTACTTGACACAGCTATTCAGATATCTAATAGATATCTCAAACTTAAAATGAACTCCTGGTAGAAAAGGAGTTCATTCCCACCTACACTGTTGGTGGGAATCCAAGTTGGTACAGCCACTATGGAGAACTATATGGAGGTTCCTCAGAAAACAAAAAATAGTTACCATATGATCCAACAATCCCACTCCTGTGCATACATCCAGACAAAACTCTAATTCAAAAAGATACATGCACCCCTATGTTCATAGCAGCACTATTCACAATAGCCAAGACATGGATAAAACCAAAATGTCCATCAACAGATGAATGGATAAAGAAGATGTGGTACTTATATACAACAGAATACTACTCAGCCATAAAAAAGAACAAAATAATGCCATTTGCAGGAACATGGACGCAAATAGAGATTATCATACTAAGTGAAGTAAGTCAGAAAGAGAAAGACAAATACCATATGATATCATTTATATGTGGAATCTAAAATATGACACAAATGAACCTATCTATGAAACACAAACAGACTCACGGACATAGAAAACAGACTTGTGACTGCCAAGGGGGAGGGTGTTTGGGGGGGGAGGGATGGGGTTGGAGGTTAATTTTAGTAGATGTAAGCTATTATACATAGAATAGATAAACAACAAGGTACTATTGTATACCACAGAGAACTATATTCAATATCCTATGATAAACCATAATGGAAAAGAAAATATAAAAAAAGAATGAATCACTTTGCTATACAGCAGAAATTAACACAACATTGTAAATCAACTATACTTCAATTAAAAAAAATGAACTGGTATTTCTCCCTGTTCACAAAATCTGCTCTTCCCAGGACCTGTCTCATGTTAGATGACAGTAAAAACCATTTTTACAATTGTTTAGGACAAAAACCTTGCAGTTTTCCTTAACTCTTCTCTTTCTCTCATGCACTACATCTACTCTATCATGAAATGCTATAGGCTCAATCTTAAAAAATACATCCAACATCCCTCAGTTTCTCTCTACCTCCACTGCTTCGCCTTTGACCTGAGCTGACTTCCTCTCTCATCTTAATGCAATGCTACAATAACCTCCTACTGGCCTTCCTGCTTTCACACTTATCCTCCTTCTCCAGTCCATTCTCAACACAAGATTTGAAGTAATTTTCATAAAATAGAAGTTACATCATGTCACTCTCCTGAAAGACCTGAAATGACTCCCCATTTCACCCTGAGTAAAAGCCAAAGTTCTTAAAATGGCCTATGTTAGGTCCTACATGACCCATCCCTCTCTTCCTTCTCATCTAAAAATATTCCCTATTTCAACGAATGGCAGTCAGATTTGACTCATCTGCTGAAGCAAGAAACTTTAGAGCTTTCCTTGAACTTTTCTTCCTCACCATCACACCTCTGATCAGTTGCCATGACCTGTTGATAACTCTTTCCTTGTATCTCTCAAATCCATTTATATTTTCCATTGCTGCTCCCTACCTCCCTACCTCCAATCTCATCTCAACTCAAATCTATCTGCTACATATTAATACTAAGGTGATCTTTCTAGTTAAATGCTAACCCATTCATATCATCCAAGTCTGTCTACCTCCAAAGGTCTCCCCCTTTACCCACCTTTTTCTGATGATTCTTAAGTGATACTTAGATTACATAATATGTTGCCTAACAAGTAGGAAGCTTTAATTATAATTCAGGCTACTTTTGAAATGGCTCTCTGTTATAATAAATTCATTGGGTCACTTATTCGAAGTGTTTTGCAGCATACAATTCGTTTGTGAGGTTGTTATGTATTAGTCTTTGTTCTATTAACACTTGACATTTTTATAAAGATTAATTTTTTGTGCATGCAATCATTTATAAAATAAACAGTAGATTTACCCATTAACTTAGATTATACTTTTAAGTCAAGAAAAAGTCAGCCACCTTGGCATGAGTACAGATGTACAGTAGGCTCTTCTTATCTTAAAATTACTACAGATTTCAAACAAAATAATATTAAAGAAGAAAAAATAATATTAAACAATAATGATAATACTAAATAAGAATATTAATTTTCATAGTTTCCAAAATGCTTCACATAAATAAGCTCATTTATTACTACAACTACCCAGAGAGTAGATATTATTTCCCCTTTTCAGAGGAGCAAATTAAAGATCAGAGAAGTTAAGTGGTTTGATGGAAAATATCTAGCAAATCAGTGACAGAACTGACTCAGGAACTTGTTCTCTTTCATTATATACCATGTGCTAATGCCTTTATATTCAGGTGCTTAAATACAATGTATAACAAACCATCCAAGTGTAAGATAATGAAATGCTACTTTTTTAAGTAGATAAATGCCCACCTTAAACATTTTATTTTGTGAAATTAAAAGTTTTACTTTTCAATGTAAAACAACTCAGCATTGTCCTTCCACATAATTACTAAATATCAGTCTGTTCTAAAATTTTTGATGTAACATGGAGGTGACATATTACATTAAGAAACCATAGTAACATACTATTCGAAACCATTTCAACTGTTAAAAGGTTACATTTTGGTTCTGTTTAAAGGTCAGACCTGAAAATATGATGATGATTACATTTCTCCACACATTTTGTATGGTGCCATTAAAGTCCTGGCATGAAATCACTATCTTTAATATCTAACTACTGAAAGGCCATTAGTGTATTCAAAAAGAATATTATACCACACTCTGACAAAAATGGTAAGCCTCTACATTGCCACACATGTAGGTGAACGAAAAACACAATGAGATTTATATGAAGATTCCTCTTAAGTCCCCTAACTCATAAAGGCTTTGGTTTTAAAAGCTCAAAAAATATAGCTGCATAAATGAACTGCTTTACCTGTACGGCCAGTTCCCTCGTTCTTGACTTCTGTGGTTGCCACAGAAGAGGTGAGTGGACTAACAGGAGGGCTGGAAGTAAAGCTTGTACACCCTGTAGATGTGTTGATTTCGAAATATTCTTGGTTGTGATTCATTCGATGAAAATCCAGAGAAGACACAATAGATGTTCGTTGTTTAGGCTAAAATAAATGAGCATGATGAGAGTATTAATATGATCATGTTCATCTTCAGCCCAATCTCCCCATCAATTTAATCTAAGTGATTTTTTTCAGTTAAACTGTCTGTTTTTTATATATAAAATATACTTGTGCTTTACAGAGAGACATTAAATAATCCCTTGATTAGTTAAATAATAAAAAATTGTTTAATGAAAAAATATCATGGCATAGTTGATAAAATAAGTTAGACTTTTTGTTAGATTTTCCCAGAAGACTGAAAAAATACAGTGTGCAGAATTTCTCTTAATGATCAATTCAGAATGTTGCAATTTTGAGTCACCTTTCGTTCAACTAATACTTATTAAGGACTTGGCATTTGCCAGACTCTGAGGATATAGAATCTAATAATAAAAGGGCCCTTACAACATTGAAGCAAAATTAAGGCAGTTCCTTTTTTTTTTTTTTATTCTCTATATAGTCCAAGGAATTGGTGGCATTAGATATTGTCCCCAAGTACCATATGCTGGAATTTTATCATCAGAATTAAGTAAAGTTGTATAGAACATTTTCCAGGATCTAAGAATCTACTTGGTATTTGTAGTGGACTTTGATTTTCTTTTTTAAGGATTTAAATTAATCCCCAAATAGCAAGAAAAGTCAATTTAAACACAAAAGGTAAAATCATGGAGTAACAGCAGATATAATCTATACCCTTTATCAGTAATGGATTGTTCCCTATAGCAGTTTTCTGGTTTTTTCCACAATTTTAATTATATTCACTTTTTTTTTTCCTGCTTAGCAGAGCTTCAAACATCATCCTTCAGAAAAGCTGCAGTCTTTTTGGCTCTCAGGATTGTGCACATTTCCTAAGAATTAATCCAAGTTTTCTTACTTTTTATTCCTCTTATTCATTATTAATGAAATATTAACAATTTCTTGTAATACTCGATAAGAGATTAACTACAATCTCTTTGTAATAGAGTTTATTATACTTTACTTTCCCCAAAGTACAATAAACTTTTGTTTTACTAACACTTTCACTGCCCTAAAATACTTGTTAATTTTATCACTGAATTCCACAATTATTTTCCTGCAGAATATTCAAGTTACCCTGTCTCTTCCAGCTCATCATGTTTTTTTTCAAAGTACACATCACTTAGTCTATAATCTAAAATAGACAATGATATTGAAATGTATTTTTCAGAGTTTTTTTTACATAAGGTGTACAGATTATCATAATATGCTTTATACTTTCACCATTGCACTATTTTTATGGGAGAGGTTGAAAGGCATATATATGGTTATACAAGAGGGTAAGTCATTTATTATTACAACACATGAACTCAGTAATGAAATTCAAATTAGTACCCACATAGGACTCAGTTGCTTTCGAAGTATGAAAGACTGGGGTTCAATGTCATACTTGGTTTCTCATGAAATGTCTCTGTTGGGGGTACTGAATCTCAATTCATATTCAATGTTCTTTCTACTATATAACAGCAATTAAAAGGCATGGAATATGACACTGGCTGCAATGGAAACACAGGTACGTCCATCATTGTGGTTTTGTTTCATTGTGTTGTGTTTTGCTTTTGTTTCACTTTGTATAAAGGCAACAGACCAAATTTATATAATGTTCCTTCTCATAAACATTATAAGAATCAAGCCAACTGATATGTATGACTCCTTTACTTATGTGTCTTAAATACATGTTTCTGAACCTTGACCACCCAACGTTTTAAATGCATGAAAAGCACAATTTGTTATGCAATCATGAAAGCAAACAAACTATTCTTCTGCATTAATTCATTCTACAAATATTTGCTGAGTGTATACTAAATTGTGGATACCTTGGTAAGCAGTATGATAGGAATAAAATGAGTAAGCCATTGTCCCTCTTCTCAAGGTGATTACAGACTTGAAGTGGGAGGAGGGATGGTGCATGAGGGAAGAGACAAGCAATCCAAGGATTATGTGTCAGTATAGTATAGTAGAGTGATAAGCGTCATGATAAGTGGACACAAAATATAAAAGGTGAACCTCTACTTTACGGAGGGGATTAGGAAAGGCTTACACAAGCAGGTGATTGATGGCTGAGTTGATTCTTGATGAAGCAGAGGTGGTAGGCAAACAAAAGAGGATGGGGAGAAGGAAAGTGCAAACTGCAAACAGTTCAGTATGGCTGTAGAGCAGAGTATGCGAAGGTAGTGATGGGTTCAAGCCGTGAGATATTGGATGTTGCAGGGGGACAAATCATAAAGGGCTCTAATGCCATGTTAAGGAGTTTGGTCTTTAACCTGAATATTTTAAGGAACCACTGGATGATTTCTAAGCAAGAGGGTTTCATAGTTGGGTTTGTATTTCAGTAAAATCATTTTAGCAGTTTAGAGAATGAACAGGTAAGGGCAGAATTTGAGGAAGGGAGACTAATTAGGAGGATGTTATAGAATTCCAGCCAAGACATAATGGGGTCCTGAGGTAAAGCAGTTGCAACAGTGTTGGAGATAGCAGATGTTTTTAGGAGATGCTAATGTGGTTATAGCTCTTTAGATGTTGGCGTCTGATTGGATGCGTAGGTTGATTTTAAGGGAGGACTCATAGACTTCTCGATTGGGTAGATGCTAAATGATAAGGTTATTTTTGTGGGAAATACAAATGTATACACTCGTATACCAGAAGTACACAAGACATATGCTTGGATGCTATCGGGACTCAGAATAGACTTCTTAGTCTATATGGTTATGCAAATCTACATGATATTTCCCTTTCTTTCTTTGAACAGAGTACTATGATCTCACTGTATCATAGCTTCAAATAACATACCTGGAGGAAGGGAGACAGGCTAATGGAAATTCTAAAGGGAAGAAACCATTGATCAGTGATCATCTGACCTCATTCTTATTTGCTTCTTCAGAACTGCCTATAGGTTATCATTAGCCAGCTTAAGGAACATTGAGGCAGTGAGGAGTCATTGCCCAAAGTTCTCTGAGCATCTGAGATGATGAAAAATGAGAATCATTATATGTTAGTCATGCTCTAAGAAAGGGATCAGCAAACTATGGCCTGTGGTCCAAATCTGGCCTGCCTCCTGTTTATGAAAATAAAGTTTTATTGGAATACTATGTTCATTCATTCACTTATTGTCTATGACTGCTCTCAACACTACAATGATAGATTTGAGAAGTTGTGACATAGGCCATATTATCCACAACACCTAAAATATTTACTGTCTGGTTCTTTAGAGAAAACGTTGGCCAACCCCTGTTTTAAGGGATCATTTTACACATCACTTTAGTGCTCAACAAAACCACAAGCTAGGTTCCCTTTTATTTCCCAGCCTTATGTGCATTTAGGTTGAGGCCATGTAACTGACTGATTGACCTGTTAGTAGAAGTGAGCCTTCTCCATCCCTCTCTTACTCTCCAGATGATGTAGTTGCAAGATGAAGGAGGGTCATTCAACTCAAATTGGGCTTTATGAGAAGTTGAAATAAACATCCTTTATGTTAAACTATTGAGATTCTGGGTTTGTCTGTGGTGGCCCTAGAACTACTTATCCTAACTAGCACAGAATGCAGTGGCTCACTTAAATGATTTACTCACGATTACATAAGTAGTTAGCACGAAGGGCTTAGATTGGAAGGAATGTTCATGTATTCAAATCCAGAGACAAGTAGATGGTGCCTCAAAACACAAAGCACAGAGGCAGAATTAAAAAGAGATATCTGGGGGCTTCCCTGGTGGTGCAGTGGTTGAGAATCTGCCTGCCAATGCAGGGGACACGGGTTCGATCCCTGGTCCAGGAAGATCCCACATGCCGCAGAGCAACTAAGCCCATGTGCCACAACTACTGAGCCTGTGCTCTAGAGCCCGTGAGTCACAACTACTGAGCCCATGTGCCGCAACTACTGAAGCCCACGCGCCTAGAGCCCGTGCTCCGCAATGAGAAGCCACCGCAATGAGAAGCCTGCGCACTGCAACAAAGAGTAGCCCCTGCTCGCCGCAACTAGAGAAAGCCCGCATGCAGCAGCGAAACCCAACAGAGCCAAAAATAAATACATAAAATAAATAAAAATTTATTAAAAAAAAAAAGATATCTGTGTGGGGAAATAATAGCAATGGGAGAAAAGAATAAAGAGATGGTAGTGATATTAAAAATGGAGATAAAAGAGGATGGGTCTGGAATATTTGCTTAAACTTTCATTTTAATATATTCTATTTTAAAAAATCTATTCTGATGGAATCCTGCTAAGTCATTCAGTATAAGAAAAAAAAAGTGTTTTCACAAATTCACTGAAATTACAAATGGAATTTGCCAAGTTTTAATGTGTAAGATAAGTGGGGCCTCTAAAATATCTCCCCTGCCTCCGTGGTCCAGCACTCATATCTCCCTAGCTTCCAAAGGACTTGCTCCCACACATATTTACTTAACTAGAGATAGCAAACTATAGATCATGGGCCAAACCCAGGCTTCTGACTATTTTTGTAAAGCATGTGAGCTAAGAATATTTTTTACATCTTTTAATGGTTGAAAAAAATGGAAAAATAATATTAGTGACAGGTGAAAATTATATAAAACCCAAATTTCAATGTTTATAAAGTTTTATCAGAACATAGTCACACTCATTCACTTATATTTCATGCGATTGTAGCAGAGCTGAATAGTTGCAGCAGAGACCATATGACTAACAAAGCCTAAACAATTTTATTCTCTGGTCCCATACAGAAAAGGTTGGTGAACCCTGCTATGCAGTGATTAGGGAATATCTCTGAGGACCTGAAACTGAGTGGATACATGAATGATTGTGAGTCAAGGCTAGCTACATGGAGTTGCTGGACGCAGTACAACATGGAAATGTGGGGCTCTTTGTTCCAAAAGCAGGGAAAAAAGTTTTTCCTTTATTCCATGGTCTCTCTCTAGATCTGTCATGGTGCTTTTATTTGCCACTTACCGTTGCATTCCCTTGGGCACAGGGACACTTACAGGATGAGAGGACACCCTCACAGGCACCCAGGGGTTTTGCCCTGCAACTCAGTACATACACTCAACCTTGACCATCCCCACACTCAGGGTCTCAGTGCTGTATCAGCAGTTGGTGGGCTGGCTGGGAGCACTAGGGTTGGGGGGGTCAGGTGGCCAAGAATCCTACCTAGTAATATGGGGAAATGGCGGGAGCTGGGACCACAGATGAGCCAAGGCTCCAAGCCCCAGCACATGCTCCATTTTCCCACAGACTTCACTTACAAAATACAAATTCAGAGATAAGAATTAAGAATTTTAGACAGCTATGCAAGAGCATTAAACCCCAAGCATAGGGCCCTTCTTAGCGTGGGGCCTATTGAGACTGCATTGGTCCCACATCAATGAAGCCAGCGCCATCTTAGTTATTACCTTAAAGGGACTAATGTGTGAATTTACTGGTGTCACATACAGGATAGCACATATCCTCTACCCTTATTTTGGATTATCTTCATCAGTCAGAACCAAGTTCCTAAGAATATCTTTATGTTGTATCAAAATATAAATGAAATATAACATTCTGATGCAATATTAAGAATTTCATGACATTACTGTAACCCAGACAGATATGATTCACATATGAATAAAATGAGAACACAAAATTCCTAACTAGAATGAGATTTAGGTAATGTGTACATTTACTTCCAAATTTTCTCTGGATTGAAACCTAAGTTTCAAATATCCACTTCTATGTTTCCTCTGCTATTTTCAAATTATTTAAACTAATGGACATTTAAAAAAATCCACTTACTTGGATTTAAGTGGATTTTAAATCATTTGAATTCACTTAATTTAATTATAAAGGGACCTCATCAACCTCCTAAAAAAAATGTCAAATAGGACTACAGGGATACAGTGGTGTCAGCACAAAGAAAAAGTGGTGCTAACAAAAGTCAATGGCGGTATTAAATTATCCAAGCAAAATCAAGGTTCAAAATGAGTTCCCAGAGAAAACAGCTGAATGTCAGAAGATTAGCAAGTGGCATCAGTAGAAATACATGGAGATGACAGACTTCCTAGACACTGGCCCATTGATAAATTATATCAACACAAAACAATGTCCGGTTAAGTCAGTGGCAATAAAATTAGATGCCTTCTTATACTTTTTAAAATGGGGATGAGGTGGGGTGGTAAAAATGGGAAGCTAGACCAGGAGTATTTTCTTTTAGAACTTTAATCAACCTGAAATATTTTGTGTATATGGTATATGGTGAAAAGTTTAATTCTAAGTATTTTTTCCACCAAATGATAGCCTACTGTCCCAATACCATCATTTATTTCTTTACTGATTTGAAATGCCACCTTTATCATGTACTAAATTTCCAAATATAGACTGGGTTTACATTTTTGGACTCTACTGTGTTCCCACTGATCTATTCCTGTGCTAGTACCCACTCTCTTAATGACTGTTGTGGCTTCTTCTCCTACTTCTAGAGTTCATATTAAATGGATATTGAATCTCTTTGATCTTTCTTGTTTTATATTCTGGGATATTTTACTATTTGGTGTTCTATAATTTATTTAAAAAATACTACTGACCGTCAGCCATGTGTCAGGCACTGTTCTAGGCTCTGGGGAATACATCAGAACAAATTAGATAAGGCATGAAACATTTAGGCATATTATTATGACTTTAGGTATGATGATCCTATTTTTAATTTTCAATAACATTTCTTATTTTCCAAGTTAAAAAAATAACTTGTTTTCCATTAAAAAATGACCTGTTCCTAATTTACTGAGTTCAATAATCTCCCAAATCTTTCTGAGGAAACTGATTACAATCTTTCTCTGGCATTAATTTTTGTTTTTCTCAGAGGTCATTTACTTTGTTGATCTTGGTTCCTCTCTTTTTGGTTGCTAATTTTCCTCAAATATCTGGTGTTCTTGGTAAACCATTTTTGTTTACCTAGGATACTGCTTCATTTCTCTCTCCTACTCCAGTTCCCACAGTAGGGGCTTCACCTGACTTCACCTTACTGAGAGAGTTATTAACATGTAGTAGGAAAATAAAGTCAATTGCTCCATGTATAAGCTGTTGAGGTGTTTTACTTGTCCGGACTAATCCCTGCCTAAAACCAACACCATTTTTTTTTAACATCTTTATTGGAGTATAATTGCTTTACAATGGTGTGTTAGTTTCTGCTGTATAACAAAGTGAATCAGCTATACGTACACGTATATTCCCATATCTCCTCCCTCTTGCGTCTCCCTCCCACCCTCCCTATCCCACCCCTCTAGCTGGACACAGAGCACCAAGCTGATCTCCCTGTTCTATACGGCTGTTTCCCACTAGCTATCTATTTTACATTTGGTAGTGTATGTAAGTCCATGCCACTCTCTCACTTCATCCCAGCTTACCCTTCCCCATCGACAGATGAATGGATAAAGAAGATGTGGCACATATGTACAATGGAATATTACTCAGCCATTTGTTTTTATCTTTCAAAAGTTCCCAAATGTCTCTAATAGCATCACTCCCTGCTTTTCATCACTGCTATGGATTTATTCTTATTTTTATATTTATTTTACCATTTTAATTGCATGTAAGGGTGGAGAAGATGCAAATAGTTGGGATCAGTTCAACATACTGAGTTAGAATTCTCATATTTTTCTGTCTTGATCACTTTTAAAACAGTATAAAGAAGGGATTTGAGGGAGTGCAGACGATAGCTCAGTAAAGGGTAGATATTATTAAACTTTTTATTATAGATGTCATGCAAATTGGAAACAGTTTATATTTTTCTTTCTTTGTAGTGAAAGGAAAAAACTTTAAAATGGGGTACAATTTTTTATCATGAATATAATAGTTAATATGATTAAGACTTTTTCTAAAGATATAGAACTTCTTATCTTCAGGTAAGAAAACTGACCCCTGTCATACAACGTATTCAAACTTTAATTGGAAAGACTACATGCAGCCATGAAAGGGTAATAAAAGCTGTGATTTTTATTCTAGTTTTATTCAATAAAAGTGTTAAGTAGCTCTGGAGTCAGTGTAGACACTGAAGAACTGGAGAGCCTTTGATCTCTAAACCATGAGGTTTATTCTTATAGAAGCTTCCTCCAGCATTAAAATAGGCATGACTATCTTGCAAAAAGTATTTTTTGAATTAGGCATTTCAAATATCTATGCATTAGTATTTCAAAGATGCTCAAGTCAAATTCAAATGTGTCCAAAATTAAAAATAAGGCCAGCTTTATTTCCCAAATTTAGTTTCTTTAAAAAAAATTTTTAATGATTTATTTCAGTCTAAGAACAGCAGGAGTTTAATTATGCAATGGATTATAGAAGACAGGTTCTGAGCAGCCCAAATGGGAAGTTCATATCACTGTGTGAGTGAAAGAAAATATTTTTACAAATAAAGGTGCATGTTGCTTTTATTTTCACAACTTAAATTTTTACACTAGTTGTTTGGAGATAATTGTAGATTCACATGCAGTTGTAAGAAATAATACAGAGAAACTGCATGTGCACTTTTCCCGGTTTTCCCCACAGATAATTAACATCTTGCAAAACTATAGTACAACATCACAACCAGGATACAGACATTGATACAGCCAAGAAAAAGAACAATTCCACAAGGATCCCTCCTGTTGCCCTTTTATAGCCACACCTACTTCTCTCCTGCTCCCACTTCCTCCTTAACTCCTGGCAACCACTAATCTGTTCTCTATTTCTATAATTTTGTCATGCCAAGAATGATGAACAAATAGAATCATACAGCATGTAACCTTTTGGGATTGGTTTTTCTCAGCATAGTAATTTTCTAGAGATTCATCCAAACTGTTGTATGTATCAACAGCTTCTTTTTTTTTTTAAGCTGAGTAGCATTCAATGTTATGGATGTACCACACTTTAATTAACCCACTGAAGGACATCTGGTTTGCTTCCAGTTTTCAAGTATTAGGAATAGTGCTGCTATAAACATTCATGCACAGGTTTTTTGGGTGAACATAAGTTTTTATATAGCTGGGATGGATTCTCAGGTGTGCACATGCTGGGTAGTATGGTAGTAATGTGCTTAATGCTTTAAGAAACTGCCAAACTGTTTTCCAGATTTGTTGTACCATTCATATCCTTGCCAGCATTTCGTGTTGTTACTACTTTTGATTTTAGCCATTCTGATTGGAGTACAGTGACATCCCATTGTTATTTTAATTTGCTTCTCCTTATCTGTTAATAAATTTGAATACCTTTTCATGTGCCTATTTGCCATCTGTATATCCTCTGCAGTGACATGTCTCTCCATGTCCGTTGTCCATTTTCTAATTAGATTGATTGCTTTTACAGTGTTTAGTTTTTCTCTCATCCAATTTTATTTTGTTTCATTATTTTTTTAATTGAAGTATAGTTGATTTACAATGTTGTGTTAGTTTCAGGTGTACAGCAAAGTGATTCAATATATATATTCAATATATACATTCAGTATGTGTATGTATGTATGTATATATATATATATATATATATATATATATATATATATACATACCAAATATAGTTCTCTGCACTACAGAGTAGGTCCCTGTTGTTCATCTATTTTATATAGAGAGTGTGTGTATGTTAATCCCAACTCCTAATTTATCCCTCACCCCACCTTTCCCCTTTGATAACCATAAGTTTGTTTTCTATATCTGTGAGTCTATTTCTGTTTTGTAAATGAATTCATTCATATCACTTTTTTTAGATTCCACGTAAAAGTGATGTCATATGGTATTTGTCTTTCTCTGTTTGTCTTACTTCACTTAATATGATAATCTCTAGGTCCAACCATGTTGCTGCAAATGGCATTATTCATTATTTTATGGCTAACTAGTATTCCATTGTGTATATATACCACATCTTCTTTATCCATTCAGCTGTCGATGGACATTTAGGTTGCCTCCATGCCTTAGCTATTGTAAATAGTGCTGCTATGAACATTGGGGTGCATGTATCTTTTCAGATTTGTTTTCTCCAGAAATATGCCCAGGAGTTGGGATGCTGGAGCCTATCGTAACTCTATTTTTAGTTTTTAAAGAAACCTCCAAACTGTTCTCCATAGTGGCTGCACCAATTTACAATTCCTACCAATTGGAGATTAACTCCTTGATGGTTGCATTGTTTGCATATATTTTCTCCCATTCCGTGGGTTGTCTTTTTGTTTTGTTTATGGTTTCCTTTGCTGTGCAAAAGCTTTTGAGTTTAATTAGGTCCCATTTGTTTATTTTTTAAATTTTCATTACTCTAGGAGACAGATCGAAAAAGATATTGCTGCAATTTATGTCAAAGAGTGTTCTGCCTATGTTTTGCTCTAGGAGTTTTACAGTACCCAGTCTTACATTTAAGTCTTTGATCCATTTGGAGTGGATTTTTGTATATCATGTTAGAGAATGTTCTAATTTCATTCTTTTGCATGTAGCTGTCCAGTTTTCCCAGCACCACTTATTG
Organism: Balaenoptera borealis; assembly: GCF_965194805.1. Taxonomy (NCBI): domain Eukaryota; kingdom Metazoa; phylum Chordata; class Mammalia; order Artiodactyla; family Balaenopteridae; genus Balaenoptera; species Balaenoptera borealis. The sequence continues at coordinate 84,159,676 of NC_138870.1, forward strand.
AAGAGACTGTCTTTTTTCCATTGTAAATTCTTGCCTCCTTTGTCATAGATTAATTAAACATAAGTGCATGGATTTATTTCTGGGCTTTCTATCCTTTTCCATCAATCTACTTGTCTGTTTTTGTGCCAGTACCATACTGTTTTGATTACTGTAGCTTTGTAGTATAGTCTGAAGTCAGGGAGTCTGATTCCTCCAGCTCTATTCTTCTCTCTCAAGATTGTTTTGGTTATTCAGGGTACTTCATATTTCTATATAAATTTTAGAATTTTTCATTCTAGTTCTGTGGAAAATGCCACTGGTGATTTGAAAGGGATTGCACTGAATCTGTAGACTGCCTTGGGTAGTATGGTCATGTTAAAAATATGGATTCTTCCAGTCCAAGAACACAGCATATCTTTCCATTTGTTTGTGCCATCTTCAATTTCTTTCATCAGTGTCATAGTTTTTGAAGTACAGGTCTTTTGCCTCCTTAGGTAGGTTTATTCCTAGGTATTTTATTCTTTTTGATGCAATGGTAAATGGGATTCTTTCCTTAACTTCTCTTTCTGATCTTTTGTTGTGTATAGAAATGCAACAGATTTCTGTGCATTAATTTTGTATCCTGAAACTTTACCAAATTCATTGATGAGCTCTAGTAGTTTTCTGGTAGTGTCTTTAGGATTTTGTATAGTATCATGTCATCTGCAAACAGTGACAGTTGTACTTCTTCTTTTCCAATTTGGATTCCTTTTATTTCTTTTTCTTCTCTGATTGCTGTGGCTAGGACTTCCAAAACTATGTTGAATAAAAGTGGCGAGAGTGGGCATCCTTGCCTTATTGCTGATCTTAGAGGAAATACTTTCAGCTTTTCACCATTGAGTATGATGTTAGTTGTGGGTTTGTCATATATAGCCTTTATTATGCTGAGGTATGTTCCCCCTACGACCATTTTCTGGAGTTTTTTTTTTTACATAAATGGATGTTGAATTTTATCAAAAGCTTTTTCTGTATCTATTGAGATGATCATGTGATTTTCATTCTTCAATTTGTTAATGTGGTATATCACAATGATTGATCTGTGGGTTTTGCTAGTGTTCTGTTGAGGATTTTTGCATCAATGTTCATTAGTGATATTGGCCTTCTATTTTCTTTTTTTTTGTGATATCTTTGTCTGGTTTTTGGTATCAGGGTAATGGTGGCCTCACAGAATGAGTTCAGAAATGTTCCTTCCCCTGCAATTTTTTGGAATAGTTTGAGAATGAGAGGTGTTAACTCTTGTCTAAATGTTTGGTAGAATTCATCTGTGAGGCCACCTGGTTCTGGACTGTTGTTTATTGGGAGTTTTAAAATTACTGATTCAATTTCATTACTGGTAATTGGTCTGTTCATGTTTTCTATTTCTTCCTGCTTCAGCCTTGGGAGATTCTACCTTTCTAAGAATTTTCCCATTTCTTCTAAGTTGTCCATTTTATTGGCATATAGTTACTTGTAGTAGTCTCTTATGATTCTTTGTATTTCTGTGGTGTCAGTTGTAACTTCTTTTTCATTTCCGATTTTACTGATAGTATTGATTTGGGCCCTCTCCCTTTTTTTCTTGATGAGTGTGGCTAAAGGTTTATCAATTTTGTTTATCTTTTCAAAGAACCAGCTTTTAGTTTCATTGATCTTTTCTATTGTTTTTTAGTCTCTATTTCATTTATTTCTGCTGTGATCTTTATGATTTCTTCCCTTTTACTAACTTCAGGTTTTGTTTGTTCTTCTCTAGTTGCTTTCGGTGTAATGTTAGGTTGTTTATCAGAGCTTTTTCTTGTTTCCTGAAGTAAGCTTGTATCACTATAAACTTCCCACTTAGAACTACTTTTGCTGTGTCCCATAGGTTTTAAAGATTTTTTTTTTTAATGTGGACCATTTTTAAAGTCTTTATTGAATTTGTTACAAAACTGCTTCCATTTTATGTTTTGGTTTTTTGGCCACAAGGCATGTGGGATCTTAGCTCCCCAACCAGGGATTGAACCCACACCTCCGGCATTGGAAGGCAAAGTCTTTAACAACTGGACTGCCAGGGAAGTCCCTCCCATAGGTTTTAGATCATTGTGTTTTTATTTTAATTTTTCTCTAGGTATTTTTTGATTTTCTCCTTGATTTCTTCAGTGATCCATTGGTTGTTTAGTAGCATATTGTTTAGCTTCCACATGTTTGTTTTTTTTGTGTATTTTTTTTTTTTGCAGTTTTTTTCTTGTAGTTGATTTCTAATCTCATAGTGTTGTGGTTGGAAGTGATGCTTGATATGATTTCAATTTTCTTAAATTTACCCAAGGCTTGCTTTGTGGCCCAGCATGTGATATATCTTAGAGAATGTTCCATGTGCACTTGAAAAGAATGTGTATTCTGCTGCTTTTGGGTGGAATGCTCTATAAATATCAATTAAGTCTATCTGGTCTAATGTGTTATTTAAGTCCTATGTTTCCTTACTGATTTTCTGTCTGGATGTAAGTGGGGTGTTAAAGTCCTCCATTATTATTGTCCTCCACTTCTCCTTTTATGTCTGTTAACATCTGACTTATATATTGAGGTGCTCCTATGTTGGGTGCATATATATTTATGATTGATATGATCTTCTTCTTGGATTGACACTTTGATCATTATGTAGTGTCCTTCCTTGTCTCTTGTAACAATCTTTATTTTAAAATTTATTTTGTCTGATATGAGTATTGCTACTCCAGCTTTCTTTTGATTTCCATTTGCATGGAATACCTTGTTCCATCCCCTCACTTTCAATCTGTATGTGTCTCTAGATCTGAAGTGAGTCTCTTATAGACAGCATATATATGAGTCTTGTTTGTGTACCATTCAGCCACTCTATGTCTCTTTGTTGGAGCATTTAATCCATTTACATTTAAAGTAATTATCAATATGTATATTCTTATTGCCATTTTGTTAATTGTTTTGGTTTTGTTTTTGCAGGTGTTTCTTCCCCCCTTTCTTCTTTTGTTCTCTTCTCTTGTGATTTGATGACTGTCCTTAGTGTTATGTTTCAATTCCTTTTTTCTTTTCCGTGTGTATATCTACTATAGTTTTTTGATTTGCAGTTTCCACGAGGTTTTTATATAGCAGTCTCTATATATTCATGATTGTTTTAAGTTGCTTATTTCTTAATTTCAAGTGCATTTTAAATAGCCCACATGTGTGCTCTCATCCCATCACGATTACTGTTATTGGTATCATATTTTACATCTAGTGGTTTTGTTTAACCCTTAATAGCTTATTATGGATACAGATGATTTTACTACTTTGTCTTATAATCTCCCTACTAGCTTTGTGTGTGGATGAGTCCCTACCTTTACTGTATGTTTGCCTAACCCTAACCCTAACTCTAAACTGGTGAGCTTTTCCATTTTATAATTTTTCTTGTTTCTAGTTGTGGCTTTTTCTTTTCTGCCTAGAATAGATCCTTTAGCATTTGTTGTAAAGCTGGTTTGGTGGTGCTGAATTCTTTTAGCATTTGCTTGTCTGTAAAGCTTTTGATTTCTCCATCAAATATGAACAAGAGCCTTGCTGGGTAAAGTATTCTTGTTTGTAGACTTTTCGTTTTCATCACTTTAAATATATTGTGCCATTCCCTCTGGCCTGCAATTTCTGCTAAAAAATCAGCTGACAGTCTTATGAGAGTTCCCGAAATGTTATTTTTTACTTTTCCCTTGTTGCTTTTAATATTCTCTAACTTTGATTTTTGTCATTTTGATTACAATGTATCTTGGTGTGTCCCTCTTTGGGTTAATCCTGTATGGTACTCTGTGCTTCCTGACTTTGAGTGACTGTTTCCTTTCCCAGGTTAGGAAAGTTTTCAGTTATTATCTCTTCAAATATTTTCTCAGGCCCTTTCTCTCTCTCTTCTCCTTCTGAGACCCCTATAATGCAAATATTAGCACACTTGATATTGTCCCAGAGGTCTCTTAAACTGTCCTCATTTCTTTTCATTCTTTTTTCTTGTTTCCATTCTGTGGTAGTGATTTTCATTGCTCTGTCTTCCAGCTTATTGATTCACTCTTCTGCCTCATTTAGTCTACTAATGATTCCTACTAGTGTATTTTTCATTTCAGTTATTGTATTGTTCAACTCTGTTTGGTTGTTCTTCATATTGTCTCTTTGTTAAAAACTTCTAACTTCTCACTCTGTACATCCATTCTCCTCCTGAGTTTTTGGATCATCTTTACGATCATTACTTTGAAGTCTTTCTCAGGTAGACTGCTTATCTCCATGTCACTTAGTTTTTCTTCCAGGATTTTATCTTGTTCCTTCATCTGGAACATATTTCTCTTCCATCTCATTGTGTCTAAGTTGCTATCTGTATTTTTATGTATATGGTAGGTTAGTTACATTTCTCAACCTTGGAGAAGTGGCCTTCTGTAGGAGAAGTCAATGGGTCCCAGTAGTGTACTCCCTTTTCAACACCCAAGGGCCAGGGGTCAGCTTGTCCTAGGGTAGGGTTTGGCCTGTATTTGCAGGCTTATTATGCAGGCTGTGCGATGGTGGTTTTCTTGCTTCTGGTGTCTGCCCCCTGGTGGGTAAATCTGGTCTAGAGGTTTGCTGGTAGCAGGGGTTGGTGCCTGCCCACTGGTGGGTGGAGCTCGGTCTTGGCCCTCTGGTGGCAGGGCCATGTCAAGGGGCACGTACAGAGGTAGCCTGTCTGTTGATGGGTGGGGCTGTGTCTCTGCCCAGTTAGTTCTTTGGACTGAGGCATCTTACCACTGGAGCCTATAGGCTCTTGGGTGGGGCCAGGCCTTGATGCTAACAAATAAAGGTGTGGTATGCATTGCATTTTATTCTAACAAAAATTATTCTTTTTTTTAGTTCTTAATTTACATCATTACTTTACTAATAGTAGCTCTCATTAAATACACATTGTGCCAGGTATCCTACACATTTTTCCCTGCAAACACCAAAATAGCTCTACTAAAGTGCATATTATTTACCACATTTTACAGATGGGGAAATTGAAACTTCTCAGAGGACACTCTAAATTTCAAAGACAGTTTTAGAATCTAGCTCTCTCAATACTTCAAAGCAATGCATACACTTCACATTACACCATGCTACCTTTTCTCTATAATTGCCCAAAATGTCTTTCTATATAATAAAAATAATGCTTTTTTTTGTTTGTTTGGTAAGTAAATGATATCCTAAAAGAACGTTTTCCCCAGGATACTTGTAAAAGCAACTGCCATGAGGGTTATCACCAAGAAGTAAATAAATAGTAGATGGGAGAAAGAAGTTAAGGTTTCAACCAGAAAGATGTGACAAACAAGTACTTACATGGATGAATTTAAGATGACATGAAGTTTTAAGAATAAGTACATAGAACTTCCCTTGGAATAAAACGTAATCAGTGTTATAGGAATTTATGTCATAGGATGATAGGGTATTTTTTAAAGGAAGATTAGCATTTAAATTAATTTTAGCTAAAAATTTCAACTCCTTTTTGTGCTAAGTATTTTTGAAAATATTTATCAAAATGCACATTAATAAAAGTTTTTCTTTTCTCCCTGTCCCATCTCTGGCAAAAGAATACATGAAAGGCTGATAGGAAGGAATATATGGATATAAAGCGAGTATTTTTTAAAACCCATAAACTTAGTAACCAATTTCTAAATAATCAAGAATTGGCAAGAGTTATATATAAACTTTGTTTGGAGTTCCCTTAAAGAAACAAAAGCATTAAATTCTGATATGGTCTATAACTATAAAATCTCTTCCTTCATCCTTATATCAATGAGCAAATTGAGCACTCAATTCATTAGCGTCCTAAATTCAAAAGTACCTGTATGTTTCCTGCTAGTTCCTATGGGTAAAACTTATAGACACCTATTAGCAAGACAGAATGGGTGACATCCCTGGCAGTCCAGTGGTTAAGATTCCTTGTTTCCATTGCAGGGAGCATGGGTTCAGTACATGGTCGGGGAACTGAGATCTCGCATGCTGCATGGTGTGCCAAAAAAAATTAAAATAAAACATTTTAAAAAGACAGAATGGGATTTGGAGCAAGGCAGAGTTAGATTCAAATCCTAGTGCTGGTATTTACAGTTCAGTATTTGCATATGTAAATAGGGATAATATAATTATCGTCTGGATTAATTGAGATAATGTAAATGAAGCACTAAGATAATGCCGACTTCAGAGTAAAGGACTGATAAATATTTGTTGTCTTCCCTTACTGCAACATTTAGCATAGATGAGACGACTGAAAGAAGACACTGATAAGTTAAAGCATAATACAGATCTCTTAATAACTGGCAGAATCACTAAATTAAATGGAAAGGACAGTGCCAGGACCCCACTGATACATTACCATTTGCAGAGTGAGCGTTTAAGAGAAAGAGCGTTACCATTTGCAGAGTGTCAGTTTGGAAGAAAATACAGCACATAGACTTATTTTATCAGTATTTAAAATAGCTGTTCTGGAAACTGTAAGGAGTGCCTAAAGCAGAAAGCTGTCAGGGGGGTCTCTGATGGGAAGTAAGTGACAGAGGCCCTGGTAGAACTTCTCTAAACAGCTACCCATCCCTGATTTGGAGGAATGAGGACTCAAGGCCCTGATGGATCATGGAGCTGGGGAGAAAGCACACTCCCAATAATCTCTATTACTCCCCTGTGGATAAACAATTTTATAAAGGATGGTATTTATTAGGAGGTCCAGGAACCTCAGTGGTGACTTTATCAAGAAGAAAGTTAGGAGGTTGTTAGGAGTTTGAATAGCATGCACCAGATAGCAACTTTGGAGAAAGAAGCTGGTCATTAGATACATTTTGAACCCAAACAAAACATAAAGTTGGGTATCAATGTTCCTTGATGCAGTGGCTCACTGAACACAGAGAAAAATCAGTGGAAAATAATTTCTCTGCTGGGACAGCTCATGCTTGGCTCTATCATCTTCTGCACTTACCAGGTTAAAGAGTACCAAGCAATATTGACTAAAAGACAGACACAGTGCCTTCCCTCATGGATCTCATATTCTAGGGAACAAGACAGACATGGAGTGGAAAGGTGAAAAGTGCTGTGAAAAACTAGAGCATGCTAGGAAGACAAAGAATGAGGGATCTAATCTAACTTGCGGTATAAGGAACAGCTTTTTTAAGGAAGTGACATTTTAGTTGCTACCTGAGGGAGGCGTATTTATTTCAGTGTAATATTATAAGCAGGGAAATAGGGTTTGTGATTGTTATATGTTTATTATGGATTATGTACTTTATCAATATAAAAAATTCTGCTTGCTCCTAATGCATTTTATCTAGAATTCTACTTTGTCTGTTTTAAATATTTTTGACAACTGCATTTCATTTTGCACATAGTAAATGCTTTTTCCACATTAAGTTTTTAGTATTTTTCTTTTACTTTCTAAAATATGTGTCACTTTCAAACATCGTACTTTAGAGTTTGCATTTTGATGCAACAATCTCTTCTCAAAATGGAACTCTTTAACGCTACATTTCCTAAATGTAACTGCCCTGTTTAGTCTCACTTCTGTCATCTTATTTTATAATGTTTATTTTTATTTTGCTTTTTTCTATTTATTTTTTTATTCTTCCTCCTTCTCCTTCCCCTCTCCTTCCCTCCTTTCCTTCCCTTCCTCATTTTCTTCTTTCTTTCTTAAATGATTGGGATATTCTAATTGTGCTAGTAGTAGCAGTGTTAAAATCTCCCATGTCATCAAACATTGTCCTATCTTAAGGATTATCTGGAAAATACATTAGAACCTATATAACTATAATGTGCCATGGATATTATCACCACTTGTGACCCTTTATAGACTACATCTTCTTCACTTTCCAGTATGACTCTTCTATGCAAGTAGAAGGGCATGATCAAGGCTGAGAACCAAAATTGTATGATAAACGGGAAGCCCATCTCCATCTTCCAGAAGCAAGATCCCAACAACAGAAAAAAGGATAATGCTTGTGCTAAGTATATGGTGGTTTTCACTGGTATCTTCACACCCTGGAGAAGACTGAGGCACACCTAAAAAGCAGAGCCAAGAGGGTCATCATCTCTGCCACTCTATCAATGTCCCTGTGTTTGTGATTATAAGGAACCATAAGAACTGTGATAACTCCCTCAAGGTTGATAGCAATGCTTTCTGTATCACCAACTGCTCTGCTTGCCTCCCCTGCCAAGGTCATTTATAACAACTTTAGCATTGTGAAGGGACCAATGACCATAGCCCATGCTATCAGTGCCCATGTAAGTCCAAGGATGGCAAACTTGTATGATGGCTATAGTGTTGCCCAAAATATCATCACTGCATCCACTGACCACTGACACTGCCAAGGCTGTGGATACGCTGATCCATGTCTGATGGCATGACCTTACAAGTCCCGACTGTCACAATGTTTATCAAGGATCTGACCTGGAGAATATATTAGTTAGCAGATGCCAGAGGGACCCCTTAAAAGGGAGGGCACCCTGGGCTACACTAAAGACCAAGTTGTCTCCTGTGACTTTAATGATGATATCCTCTCTTTTGCCTCAGATGCTTGGGCTGACATTGTCCTCAAAGGCCACTTTTTAAGCTATTTCCAGGCATGACAGTGAAGTTGGCCTCAGAAACCATGGGACTCCTGGACCAACAACCTTAGCAAAAGTGCCAGAGGAAAAGAGACCCTCATCTGCAGTGGAGTCTGTCTCCATTTTTATTTCTTAACTCATTGAAAATTTCCCATCCTTGACACAGTTTCCATCCAAAGATCCCTGAAGAAGGAAAGGGATTTAGAGAGTATCTATCACCAGTAGCATGCCCTACAGACTGTACTTTATCTAGCAAGGAAACAAATGAAAGAATATGTTTTTCCTGATATAAGATTAGAACATTTTGGTGAATTAACCAATCATGGACACATAAGCAAGCATTAAAAATGATATTTCATGTCATGAAAGAATCTGAGGATATATCCTTTAGGTTGAAAAATAAATTACAAAGCAATATACACACTATGACATAAATTTTTTAAATTAATATATGTGTGTAGAAAAAGTCTAATTATTACTGGTAATTAAAACTGAGGGATGACTTTTTCTTTATGCATTTCTTAGTGTAACTATTCTTTCCATCACATCACACTGCATACTTTTAGTTACAAGCTCTTCATCAGACAACACTAATTTTCATGTACTATTTCTCTAGGTAAGATTAGATTTCCACAACATTTTGCTTCTGTAACTTAATGACTATTGCTTGATTTTGGTGAAGCTCGCTTATTAAAAGAGTTTTAAAATGTGGACAGCAGAGTGAGTAAGGAAATTAGTCACTAGATGACCTGGCACTCAATACATATATATTCCCTAATAACTCAAAGCTGAAGATGAGCAAAATAGATTAAATGGATTAAAAACAATACAATTTTTGAAAAAACCAAACCCTCAAATTCAGTGTCAGTAAAAAGATGGATAACAATAAACTGCTTATAGTTTTTAGGGTGGGAGTGGGAGAAGTCGCTTATTCTTAAAAATTCATAAAGTATCATGATAAACATTCCAGTACACAGGAGCGGTTAATTCAGAAAAAAAAATTATAGTGAGAGGAGAGAGTACAGGCACGTGAGTTAAATCAAATTTTGAACCGTTTAAAGACAACTTTGAGTTATTGTTACATTTAGAGTTTTTTCAATTATCCACTTCTTTAAACTTTTTCTTGAAGACTAAATATTCTTAGGCTCACAAAGCTTACTTCTGACAACTTCTTTAGCCATTCTTTCAACAAAAAATTGTAGAGTACCTTTCACGTATAGGAATGAGGAGATGACAGTGGGCATTTATTCACTGCGGGATGTCAGAGAGGGCATCCTTGAGCAAGGGATGTCTAAGTGGAGTCCTAAAGAATGAGTAAAAGGTAAAAAGCCAGACCAAGGAGTAAAAAATAGAGAATGGAAGAGTTTGGAGGAGAAACATGGCATATGTTTGGAAAGAGCATGGTGCTTTGGAGGAAATAAAATGACCCTAGAGCTGGGATGGGGGTGTGGGTGTAGAGAGAAGAGAAGAGGAGAGAGGCTCAAGGTGTCACGCTAGAAACAGACAGGGGCCTGGTCATAAACGCCTAGTGAGTTTTGTGGCTTTACATTTGATCAAGCAATAGCGATCAAACCTACTTTAAGGGTTTTTTGGCTAGGGAGTGAATGAACAGGCTTAGGAAAAATGGTGTAGCACTTGAAGAAGCAATCTGAGTTTTACACTTCCTATTTGATTTGGATAATTTTTTTCTCCTGTACAGATTGCAGAAGCAGATGTGAACAATGTGTGCACACATGCATGCATGCACACATACACACACAGAATAAAGAAAAAATTAAATCACTCATTTTATATACATACTTATACACACATATATGAACACACATTTATTACAAATTTGCAAGTAATCAATAGAAGCAGACTCTAGTTTATTTTACAGTTAACAAATTTATATTTTTAGAGTTACCATGTTAGTTCCTGATGTGATTAAATTAGTTTTCAAAAATAATTTAATCTTTTAATATTCTATCTTACATTCAAACAGAAAAATTTTCATTCCAATTTCTGCTATTAAAATAGTGCTGCAATGAATATGTTTTACAGATTTCTCTCTCATTCTGAGCATTTCATTGGTATGGATGAGAAATTACTAGATTAAAAATAGAATAAATTTTTTTATGGCTCTTGATTCACATTACCAAGAAGATTTATAGAAACATTTCCACCATTAGTTTATGAGAATTCCTATACCACATGCCTTTACCTTACACTCACCATAGGATTTTTTTTTTTAACAACAAACTTTTTTGAAAAAATTAATTAATTAATTAATTAATTAATTTATGGCTGCGTTGGGTCTTCATTGCTGCATGCAGGCTTTCTCTAGTTGCTGCGAGCAGGGGCTACTCTTCGTTGCAGTGCGCGGGCTTCTCATTGCGGTGGCTTCTCTTGTTGTGGAGCACAGGCTCTAGGTGTGTGGGCTTCAGTAGTTGCAGCACACGGGCTCAGTAGTTGTGGCTTGCAGGCTCTAGAACACAGGCTCAGTAGTTGTGGCACACGAGCTTAGCTGCTCCGCGGCATGTGGGATCCTCCCTGACCAGGGATCGAACCCGTGTCCCCTGCATTGGCAGGAGGGTTCTTAACCACTGCACCACCAGGAAAGTCCCATAGGATTTTCATTTTTTAAAAAGTTTTAACCATTTTTTAATCTAAAATGCTATAATTTAATTTTGAAATTCTTTGATATGTAGGGCTGATAAACATTTCTCCTTGTGTTTATTAGATATCCATCTTTTTCTTTCTTGAATCATCTATTCATATTCTTTGTTTTTTCCCATAGATGTATTAGTCTTCTTTATGGTCTTGTAAGAGTGCTTCGCCTATTAGAGTATTAACAGTTTGTTTATATTTATTATAAATATCTCTAGCTCATTTGCTACTTGCTTCCTATTTTAATTGGGATATTTGATGCAGTGTAGCTTTTAATTTTTATGTAGTCAAGACTATTTACCTTTTCCTTCAGGATTACTTTTGAGGCTTTTATGTTAAGTAAATGCTAGTGTCTCTAAGATTAAGTTTGAAATATTGACAGCCAGTGTCTCTATCATTTCAAACATTTTGTTAGTTAATAGAGAAATGACTGCTGAGCCAATCATTTGTAACTGCTCTGACAGAAAGAGAAAGAGGATGTGTAAGGATAAGAAGATAAGAAACATCTCTTCTAAAGTTGCTATTAATCACTGTCACTATTTTGTTAGAGTGCATTGCCTAGTGTTTGTTTATGTAATTAAACTTATTTAAAATAGTCTTTTCTCATGTTTTCACTAACCTAATGATCCTCTTAATTTATTATTTCATGTATAACTGCAATTATTATGTAGATATCTGTTTGTGTTGATATCTTTGTTGTATTTTTTATGGAATCCAACGGAAGATGTAAGACAGTTTTAAAGTGTCTTTCTGATATTCAAGAAATATTTGAGGGAAAAATAATCTTAAGTAAAATAGCAATATGGTTTGGTACCTGTCTCATACAACTTTCCTAAGAAGTCATGTTAAATTACATCAGTTATCCCTGAGTCCACTCAGCAAATATTTATTGTCAAGTTCTCTGCTAAACACCAAAAATCAAAGAAGAAAAAATTCACAGACTAGCGGGGGATCATTTGCAATTTTTGCTTTTATAAATAGTAAGGTAATTAATATGGTTTCCATAAAATTTTCTCATCTTTTTTGCTGCATAAATAGACTCTTATAATACCCATATAAAAATAATATGGAAGTATACACATAATGCTTAAGGAACATAGTGGAAGGACTAGAAAACCTTACATTTATCTACTTGACATCTAGAAGGTATCTCAAACTTTATTCAGCCAAAATCAGTCTTGGACTCTTGCTCCCCACCCCCAGCAACACCAAAACAAAACAAATTGTACAAAAATCCCTAGATTTCACCTAGACCTCACCATTTCAGTAAATAGCACCATGATTTTCACAGTGGCTCAAGCCATAAACCGAGAAATGCTTGATTCACATCTTATATCCCCTGAATTCAACAGAACAGCAAATATTTGGGTTCTACTTTGAAAATGTGTCTCAAAACCATTCACTATTCTATACCTCCACTGGACCACCCTGATCCAAGAACTGCACTTTCTCTATTGGATGACTACAAAACCTCTGAATTATTTCCCCTACTTCTGCTTGCTCTCTATTTCATTTAAAAATGTAAATGAAATCATGTCACATCCTTGCTTAAGCCTTTCAATGGCCTCTAATTGCACTTGGAGTAAAATCTACAATTTTTACAAAGACCTACTTGGTTCCCCATTTTCTGCAGCCTCATCTCAAAGCACTTTCCCCTAATACACGTGCCTTTTGTCTGTTCCTCTATCACAAGTTCATCTCATCATTAGGGCCTTTGTATTGATATCTCCTTTCCCTGGAACATTCTCTTTCTGACTCTTTGCATGGCTGGCTGTTTCTCTTCATTCATGTTCCAACTCAAATATCACCTTCAGAGAGGCCTTCTCTGTTCTAAAGTACTGGTTACTCCTCCAACTTCTGTTTTACTCTGTTTAGTTAGTTCATAGCATTTATCACAATCTGAAATTACATTCTTTATTTATTGTTTACTTGATCATTGTGTATCAACCTTCTCTGGAATATAAGCTCCTTGAGGGCAGGGAACTCTTTCTGTCTTACTCACTGTTATATTTCCTGTACCTAGCATGAAGTCTGGTATATAGCACTCACTCAGCAAATATGAGTGAAATGGATTAATGAATAAGCGCATCTCACTGGAGATGGAGTAAGGAAGGGTTAATTCGGTGATCTTATCCTGAAGGAAGAGTAGATATTAACTAGGAATAGAAAGAAGGAAACACATTCCAGACTGTATCAGAAAGTGTGAGAGAACAAGTTTCCTTTCAGGAGTTGCAAGAGTTTAGTGTGATTGCATGCAGGGGATGGTAGTCATAAAGAGTAGTACAGTACCAGAAGATAAATGGATTAATGCCTTACTGAGGAGTTTGGATGTTACCATGAGGTAATAAGCATCTTAGGAGTATTTTACAAAGGTGAATAACATGATCAGGTTGACAGTGTAAAAAGATCATTTTCCACCCAGGGGGAGAATCTGGCATTGGGGGACCAAGCCTACACAAGGTGAGGAGGGTAGCCCCACAGAGGAGAGGCCTGGCTTGGGTGTCACACATCTCACAGTGTGTGGAGGGCAGCTGGGGTGAAGAGTCAAAGCAATGCCAGAGTGAAGAGGGGACTCACCAAGGCTCAGCCCAAAGCAGAGAGTCAGAGCACAGAGAAGGTAAGGAGGAGGGTGGACTGCACGGTGTGTGACATACCCTGAGCAGAGTGAAATGGCATCTATGTGGGGGTGGGCTGGCACGGGGACGCAGAGCCCAAATGGGGTGAGGCTGGTGTACACATATGGGGATAGCCCTCAATGGGTGTTAGGAACCAGATCAAATAACTAAATACATTAAGGATAACGGAGGTCATGTTTCGGACTATCAGAAAATAAATTACAAATATGAAAATGAATTCTGTGGTGTTCACACTGAAATCACAGTATCACTATGAACTCACGAATTTCAGTATCTATAAAGGTGGGTATAGAAATATAGATGCATATACATAAATATACTTGTATATACATATCCATACCCACATATATACATATATATACATATTGTCCAAACATGTAAATATTTCCTAGCTCTGTGCACTGAGAGGGTCTTGCAGTGGTGACGTCCTAACAGTAATAAATATATCTAGTGCCTAAATCTTGGCATCTAACGACCATTTTCCACTAAAAGGAAATAGGGTTTCTTGGCGAAATAGCTGATTCCATATCTGGGACTGGAAAACTATATATGAGATAAGTTTAGAATATCTTATTGTTCCCAAAAGTAATAAAGTACTCCAAGAATGATGGGGATATGTGAAAAGGACACAGGAGGGCTCCCTTTGGCAAAATCAGGAATCATTTAAGTATCAAAACAAATAATGAGAGTAATGTTGTAAAACTCATTGACTAAAATAGGAAAACATGGGTCTAAACAAATACATATAAATAAATTTTAAAATTGAATGTTTTGTAGGAAATGGGATATTAATATAGTTTCAAAGTACTCTCCCACAAATGCTTGTAAGTTACAGAAAATAGTAAGTTTACAGTGAAGAAGCCTGGAAGACACAATGTTAATTAAATGATCAAGGTGAACAATATCAGAAATAAGACAAGTCAAAATCATGTACCACCTGATAGGATGCAATAAACAACAACAACAACAACAAAACAATGCAGAGTCACTTCTGGATCTTTCTAACAAAGATGAATAGCCTGAATCTAATTATGAGGAAGTATCAGATAAACCCAAATTGAAGGACATGCTATAAAATAACTGACCTGTTATCTTCAAATTTGTCATGGTTTTAAAAGTCCAGACAAGACTGAGGTATTGTTCCAGATTGAAAGAGATTAAAGAGAAAAGACAAATAGACCCAATATATGATTCTGGACTGTATATTTTACCACAAAGTTATTATTAGGACAATTGATAAAATTTGAATGGGGTTTTAGGATTAAATGGTAGTAATATATCAAGGTTAATGATCTGATCTTGATGGGTTTTTTTTCTGGTTTTAAGTGTCCTTTTTTTTTTTGCAAGAAATAGCACACTAAGGCATTTGGGGCTGATGGGGCATCAGGTTAACATCTTACATATAGTTCCAGGAAAAAGATCTTTATATTGTGTTTCTAACTTTGCTGTAATGTAATTCTTTGATTGTTTCAAAATATAAAATAATAATAATAATAATAACATGAAGATCACAGTGAGAATTGTAGAAGGTAAATTAGAAGCAGATGAGAATGACAACAAGGGAGACACTGTGGGAGTTATTTCAAAAATCAAGTCAAGAGAAGATGAACTGAGACAATTGCAGTGGGAGTGAAGAAAAGAGAAAAGCTTTGGGAGATATTTGGGAAACAGAGTTATCCCAGTTTGGTGGCTAATTAGACTGAGGAAGAGAAGGAAAGGGAGACATCTAGGGCAACCTAAATTTCTGGTTTGGGAAACTGAGTAGATGGTGCTGCCATTAATTGATATAAGGAAGGAAGAGCAGATTTTTGGAGTGAGATGATGTCTGGCAAGTAAGTATAGTAAGTCTTATTATCCAAACACTCTAGGCTACTGGACCAAATGAAGTATATCTTATTTTCTTTTTATTAAGCTGAACTTGTACTCTCTGGACTCATATTTCCACAAGAAGGGGAATTCCATTAGAGGAAAATTCTTGGCCTATTCTCCTACCCTTCACTCATTTCTCCCCTAAGGAGCTAGAATTACACAGCTATAAAATGACTTTGGGGAATAAACTAAGCCTGCTCATCTCTGCCCCTTCTGGGTTTTTCCTCTTCAGAGCCAACACGTCAGCATAATGTATTCTCTGCTCTTCTGTGACAAAATCACCTTGTAGATTGTCTAGCTATGTCAGTGATAGGTTGGGAAGTGTGTCTAATTCAGGAGCAAGCACATTTGGCAACATACCTAGAATCACACTGTCCAATTAGTCTATCAGTAATTTAAAATATAATGTTTGATTTTAATTTGTTTAACTCCTGCATCCCATCTCTCAATTGGTTCTGAGTCTGGGAGAAGAAGAAAGCAATGTAGTTAATTTGTCTCCTAAGCCCAGAGAATTATGTAAATGTTTTTATTCCTCATAGAGCCTAATATAATGTTTGAAGCAAATTTATTCAGTAGAATTCAATCAGTGTAAAGTAGAATGATGCTAAAATCATACTGTATTATAGTAAAAAATATAGATCCTTCTAATTACTGGTTTCTGGGTTTTAGGCATTTAACTTTATTGATTTAAAACTTGTTTGTCAGCATGATACAATACACACTATATTCATTTTACTTTTCCTCATATATAAAATAGGAATCATAATGGTCCTATTATCTCACATGGTTGCTTACAAGATTAAGTAGACAATGTATAGATACCACTCTATATATAACATACTAAATGAATCACACTATTTATTGCTGAGTCAGCATGCTCCCTTTCTCAACAGTGTGAATTCATAGAGAATGAGTGAAAAAATCAAACCAGAATGGAATTGCTCGGGTCAGCTACAAAGAAATATATCAAATGACCTGGATCATGCTTCCCAAATTATGTTTTGTGGATCACTAGTTGTGAAAAATATTAGTGAGTTTCCAGAGACGGTAGTGGGGGAAGGCTATGAAAAATTCTTCAGTAAAGAAAAGTGTTTAACCCTGTATTTCCCCTATATATTTTACAATGAAAACCCTTCTTTCCCCAAGAACAATACTCAGGATGAGTACTCCATAGAGATAAGGACATTCTGACTGAGGGGAAGAGGGTAGAACATCTGCTTGGGACTTCTTGACTCATTAGAATATCCTAGATGGATTTGGCAGAGCATTAAGTCAAAAAACTTTAAATGCCCTACTCATCCTATGCTGCTCCCTGGACTATGTATCTACCACTTCATCTAGCTAATTCCTATTCAAATATAAAGCTCAATTTGAGTACCCCCTTCCTAGAATAGTCTTCACTGCCCTTTACCCAACCATTCTCAGTTAATTAATTCAAATATTTATTGAGCACAAATTATGTACCAGGTGCTGTTCTAGGTGCTGTGACTGAGAATTTAATAATAATCATCATAATAATATGATACAGTTCTATTTCTCATGGAATGTTCATTCAAATGAGGAAGAAAGACACAGAACAAATCAACACATAAATGCTAATTCAGGAATGAAAAAACGTTATTAAAAAAAATAGCATAAAGGAGATAGAAAGTAAAATAGTGGCTACTTTATATTCAGTGGTCAGAAAAGGCTTCTTTCATGAGGTGGCATCTGAATAATGACCTGAAGGAAGAAAGATAATGAGCCACGTAGGTCTCTGAGGGAAGGCCATTTCAGGCAAGTCAAGGATCAGAACAAAAAACCTAAGGCAGGAGCTGTTTGGCTTATCTGAGGTAATGCAGGGGAGATGGCCTGGCTGGAGTAAAATGAGTTAGGCAGAGAATGATAGGAGACAGATTAAGAGGTTAAAGAGAGAATCAAATTATATAGGGTGTTGTAAACCTTAGTCTGAGTGAGATGGGAAGACATTAGAAGGTTGAACAGATGAATAACATGATCTGATTTACGTAAGTCTATCTGCTGATTTGCAAAAGGATGATAACAAAACAAAATGCCACAAACAAAACAGGTTAAGAGGCTTTTTCTTTTTCTTTTTTAATATTGGAGTATAGTTGATTAACAATGTTGTGATAGTTTCAGGTGTAGAGCAAAATGATTCAGCTATACATATACATGTATCTATTCTTTTTCAAATTCTTTTCCCAATTAGGTTGTTACACGCTTTTTCAAAAGTCCACTTAAGAGATGTTAATGGCTTATTCAAAAGTGACAGAGGAGACATGATAAGAGGGTCCTGAGTCAAGACATATTTTGAAAGGAAAGATAGAGGAACAATTTTTAAGCTTTTTAATCTCAGGACTCTTCTACACCCTTAAAAATTGAGAACACTAAAGAGTGTTTGTTCATAAGGGTAATATCTGTAAATATTTAATATATAAAAAATTAAAACTGAGATACTTTTAAGACATAAGAATATACAAGTGTACATTTCATAAGCCATCAGAGCTATGATGTCACTGAACATCACAGTGCAATGACGGAAAACTCCACTAAGTACTGGTGTAAAAATAAGAGTGTAAAAGGCAAAATCTCTTTGTTCTATTATGAAAATATCTTTGACCTCACAGATCTTCTGAAAGGGTCTTGGAGACTGCCAAGGGGTCCCAAACCACACTTTGAGGATTGCTGGCCTCTTGGGTTTTCTGTTGGATTGGATGTGAGGGCGGAAGAGAAAGAAAAGAATCAAGGATGGGGTCAAGTCTCTTAGCCTGAGCTGCTATTAACTGAAATACAAAGTTTAGCGCTACACATGTTAAGCTTAAAATGCTTCTTAGATATTTAATTTGAGATTTAGACTAGCTGGCTGGTTATGAGCCTAGAGTTCAGGAAAGTGGTTGGGGCTGGAATATAAATTTAGGAGTAATCAGAATATAGATGGCATTTAAAGCTCTGGAACTGGACGTGAGTATATAGGAGTACGTGTAGACTGAGAAGAGAAGGGGGTCTGAGGATGATACATGGGGAATTCCAGCAATAAATTCTATCAGTGAAATTCCAAACATTATCTGTTTAAAGCAAGTCTCCCTCAATTGATTAAAGATTCTTTTAGGTCATTTTCATATTCAAATCTCCTCGTATGAGGCCCATCATATGGTAGGCACAGTTGAATTAAATGTTTATTTAATGAATGAATAAATAAAGTAACAATGGGCTCTGTGGTACTTTCAGGGCTAAATTCCACAATTTCAGAACAGCAAAGATCAGGAAATAGAAGTAATTAGCTTCAGCCTCATACATTAGGTACACTATTCATCATGTGGTCAAACAGGTTTCCATGAATTAGAGGCAGAGGTAATTGGGGGCTTTTAACTTTACCCAGTGAAGTCAATAACAAATGACCTAATAGGAGGGATGAGATTAGATTTCAAATTCTAATCTACCACTTAAGACATTTAAAGTAATAATGCCAACTCTACCTTCTGGACATATTGTTTTTTAAGGAAATTTTTCCCAGAGAATTTTTCATCTATGCATTCTTATTCAGAGTGCCTAGAGATGCTCTAGAGAAAAAGACATGACAAAGAATCTTATCCACTGAGATTTTTATGTATGTGGAAGAAGAAACCTGAATAACACAAAAGAAAAACACTTCAATAAGGTCTGCTGTTTGTCAATGGCAATGTGGGCACAAAATTCAGAGAATTATATTTCATGCTTATAAAAGGAAATGAAAATTCTTTTTACATGTTGAAAGTGTCAGTAACAAATAATTTCCCATTTTCCTGGTGGGCAAATTCAGCCAGGATTTCATCAAAAGAAGAGAAATGAGGATAACTAATATTCCTCTGACATGTGATTGACATGACCTCTATATAGAATGATGGTGATTTTAGTCATTAATGGAAGATGCAGTTCATAGTGGATGCTTTCTGGATGCTGGTTTTTCCTTCCCCTGCATTGGGTCTGCCTGACCCAACACTGAGCCATTTATCTTCATTGGCTTCTCTCACATCCCAGATTTCAGGAGTTTATACTTCTCGTGGCTATCTTATGGAGACATCTCTAAGGCTTGAAATGCTGAAGGTGGGGATCATCCCATATTTAGCCAGCATCATCCTAAGTAGATTCAAATGATTTAGGAAACTTAAAAAGGCTCCCAAATACGTTACCTAAAAGCCAAAGTTGCTATCGTCAGAGCCAACTGTGGATAAGACAGTGAGAGTGAGAGGTTCATCTCTCGAAGGTTGTATTTCAAATGCGGGCAAATGTGATTTAATTGCCACTCTAATAACAAATTGGGTCACTATAGAGCTTTACAATTTACACAGTGCCATGGCACATATTATCTGCTTTGAGCTTTACTATGTCCCTGAGAAGCAGGCAAGGCAAACACCATCCTCACTTTGCTGACAAATTGAGGGTTAGAAAAGTTACACAAAGGGTATGTGACAGAGCATGATTAGAATTTAATTCTTAAAAAAAAGGTACTAAAAGCAAAATGTTACATATGATTGCATAAAATACTTGTCTTTAGAGATATCAATTTAATTGGTCTGGGGGGTAGGGCCCAGGCATTTTTTAAAAAAGCCTCCCAGGATATATATCTGAAAAAAACAAAAACACTAATTCAAAAAGACACATACACCCCAATGTTCATAGCAGTATTATTTACAATAGCCAAGACACGGAAGCAACCTAAGTGTCCATCAACAGGTGAATGGATAAAGAAGATGGGTATATATGTATATATATATATAATGGAATATTACTCTGCCGTAAAAAAAAAATTCTGCCATTTGCAACAACATGGATGGACCTGGAGAGTATTATACTTAGTGAAATAAGACAGAGAAAGACAAATACTCGATGTTACCATTTGTATGTGGAATCTAAAACATAAGACACATGAATGTATATAACAAAACAGAAAGAGACACACAGATATAGAGAACAAGCCCTATAATGACCCAATATATTATTATAGTGCCAATTAAATCACATTTGCCCACACTTGAAATGTGACCTTTGAGAGACGATCCTCTCACTTTCACTGTCTCATCCACAATTGGCTCTGAAGATAGCAACTTTGGCTTTTAGGTAACGTATTTGGGAGCCTTTTTAAGTTCCCTAAATCATTTGAATCTACTTAAGATGATGCTGGCTAAATATGGGGTGATTCCCACCTCCCTACCAGTGGGGAGAAGGATGGAGAGGGGCAAGATGGGGGTAGGGAATTAAGAGGTACAGACTACTATGTACAAAATAAATAAACAACAAGGATATATATTGTACAGTACAGGGAAATATAGACATTGTTTTGTAATAACTGTAAATGGAATGTAATCTATAAAAATATTGAGTCACTATGCTGTACATCTGACACTAATATAATATTGTAAGTCAACTATACTTCAATAAAAATAAAAAGCTTTCCAGGACATTCCAATTTGTTGAAGACTACTGGTTGATTGTTGGGGTCACTGACTTCTTCCTCAAATTTTTTCCTTTCCAAAATATTCTTTTTTACACATAAGATTATTTTCTATTGTTTTATTATCTTTCTGTTTTCAGCTTTCTCCTCTTACTTAGCATTGGCTGCAAGACTCCAAATGATAGTATACAGTCTTCTTTGGTTCCCTTCCTCAGGCTACAAACTGTTGCCATCTATGTTTCCGCTCTTCTTCCTTTTTCTAATCTATTATTCTCCTCTCAAACTTCATCATCCTTCTGGAATATCAATAGGCCATCTTGATTATTTTCTCCCTAATGAGTAATTAACATTAATAGACTATTGGAGTTAGGAGACCACAGTTCTTCCAGTCAGTGGCTGTGTTAACACTGGGAAAATTATTAAACCTAAGTCTCAGACCCAATCAGTAAAATAAAGAAAAAACACCTACCTTGTAGGGTTTTTATAAGAAATAAATGAAACACATGTGCAATAACAGAAATAAATGGTTCAGTGCTCAATAATAAAGATATTTTTAAAAGATTACCTCTTTGAAAAACTTTTTATACCTTACCTATTTTTGCTTCAAGCTAATACAATATGCTATACTCATTCTGAGTTATATGCCTCTGTTTTTTACATACTCACTCTCATTTCTAATTTTAAATTTTAGCATATGTATTCTATAACCCTACAGCGCCCAGTAAAATGTTATTCTAGATTTGGCAAGAATTTTATACAACCCCGGTTCTAAACCACTAATAATGGGAGAGATAGTGTGGTTTATTATTAAATTACTTTATTATTAGTTCATTAAGCACACAGAAAGTCCAGGAGAATGGCCAAACGATTTAATTCCTTCAAGTTGTCACCTGATGGAAACAGAGTCCATCACGGCTAGGAGTTCAGGAGCAGCTCATCTTCCTGCAAATCATCTCCCTTAGCCTCTTGAGAAAACTGGGCCCTTGACTTTTTCTTTTCTTTGCCCCTCTGGCCTCTTTGTTTCTACTTGATAGGGTCCCTCCTTAGCTGCAAAAGAGTGCAGCCTGGAACCATTTCATTCTGCTGAATTCTACTTAGGATGGGATTTAAAATATGTGGTAGGATCTGGACAGTACCAGGAGTACCTCAAAATAATCAGAACTTTCAAATTTTCCAAGGTTGGCTTCCTGTTAGTATCCATCTATGTTCATTAAAATATGTTGTTATCATGTTCAACATTAAGCATCTGTTTGAATGATTTATCTGTGATAATGTACTAAAATAGTCTCTTTTTCTGCCTCCACCTTGGGTCACTTCTCAAACATCCTCTTTCTTACTTTAGATTTGATTTGTGTCATGAAACAGAAGAAAGAAGTGGAAAAACACACCCAGCTAAAACTACCACCGAGGGTGTAGCCCAAGAAAGCAGTACTTTAACAACCAATGCTTTATCCAAAGTGTCTCTTGCATCCAGTAATGCCAGAATGTTTGAACTTTGGAGCTAATTAGATTTAGTCACTCCTTCTATTATAAAATTTAACATTTCAGTCTCCATCATTCATGTCTCTCTAATCAACTTGTAGTCTCCTCTTTCCTATTCTCTACAATGAGGTTTAATTTCCTTCATCCTGAAATGAAAGCAAAACTGTTTTCTTAACCATGCCCATCTTTCAACACAATGCCATAATATTTTCTTTCCTTTTACCACCAACCTATTCAAAAGATTAATCTACAGTCAGTGCATTGCTTTTCTCCAACTCTTCAACCCTTTGCATCTTAAGCTTCTACCTTCTCCACTTGAGGGAATTTGTATTCTTGAAGGTCTTTGCCCTCATAATCAGCAAATAAAGTGACATTTTGATCTCCCTTTTCCTCCATCTCCCAGCAAGTTTTGACAGTATTGACTAATCTCTTCTTCAGTTTTCTTTTCTCCCTTTATATTCATGAAAATGTTTTGTCTTCCTTCTTTATACTCGGTTAATGCTCCTTCTCTCTCTCTTTTGCTAAGGCCCTCTTTCTCAAGTATATGTGAAGAAATTACTTAAACTTCCTTGTTCTCAATTTCCTCACCTATAAAATGGCAATAGTAATATCCATTCCCCCCCAAATCATGAAAATTAAATTATATTAGGTGCTCAACAAATATTAACTTTTTCCCTTAAGTGTAAACATTTCCCAGCATACTACCTTTGGTACTATCTCCCTTCACCATCAAATTCTATAAATGACTATAAAACCTTTAACCTTAAGCTCCTACCTCTCTCACCATAATTCCCCACCAATATTCCAATTTGTATATCATGCCTCACACTCAGTAAGTTTACAAAACCAAATTTATCATGCCACCCTCTCCCTCATCAAAATAAACTTCTGCTCAAGTTTTTTCTATATCTATTAGTATCATTCCAAAATCCCAGCCAACCAGGAATCTTTGACCCCCTTAGGTCTAACCCATCTCTCCACACAGTAATGTTTTATCTGAAATGCCTCTTGCATCAGGTACTACACAAAAAGGATAAAACATCATAATCAAGAGGTACCTAACCAAAAAAATGCGAGGTTGGATTAATATTCAAAAGTAAAAGAATGTATTTATCACTTCAACAGAACGAAAGGAGAAAAAAAGTCATATGATCATCTAAATATACACAGAAAAAAATGAAAAAATGGGAAAAAACACTCTTTTATGCTAAAAACTCTCAGCAAACTAGAAGTAGAAGGGTACATACAAGAAACTTATAGCTTATACTTAATGTTGAAATACTGAATGCTTTACCTCAAAGATAGCAAATAAGGCAAGGATTTCTGGCTCTACCCCTTCCATGCACCACTGCAATGCAGTCATAGCAGTAAGAAAAAGAAAAGTCATAAAGATCAGAAAGGAAAAAGTAAGACCATCATTATTTTCAGATGACAGGAGAGGAGAAAACCCTAAGGAAATTATTTTTAAAGGAACTACTGTAATTTTTAAAAGAAATTATCCAGGTGGCAGGATACAAGGATGATATAAAACTCATTTGCATTTCTATATACCAACAATGAAGAACTGGAAAGTTAAAGTAGTAAACAGTACTAAAGCATTAAGTCAACTCAATGAGGAGAGGAAGGTCTTTTTCCACATAGGAAAAAATGAACCTCGACTCCCACCTCACACCACACAAAAATGATTTGAGATGGATCATAGAACTAAATGCAAAAGCCAGAACCAGAAAGCTTCTAGAAAAAAAATATGGGTACATATATTTATAACCTGGACAAGACACAAAAAGCACTAACCATGAAAAAAAAATTGATAAATTGGATGTCACCAAAATTAAAATATTCTGTTCATCAAAAGGTACCACTAAAAAATATTAAGGCAAAACACAGACTGGGAAAAATATTTGCAGTGCATAAACCTGACAAATGGCTCATATCTTTTGGAATTACATGAGAATTTATAAAGAATTACTACAAATCAACAATTAGAAAATTGAACAACCCCATAAAAAGGATTTGAACAGGCACTTCTCAAAAAGATATAAAATGAGCAATAGCCAAAGGAAAAGGTGCTCAACATCACTAGTCACCAGGAAAATGCAAATTAAAGCCATAATGAGAAATACTTTCATACCCATAAGAATGGTTAAAATGAAAAAACTGTAAGTGTAAATGTTGGAGAGACTGTGGAGAAACTGAAAATCTCAGATATTTCTGTTGGGGATTATAAAATGGAACTACTACTTTGGAAAACTCTTGGCAAGTTTCTTATAAAGTTAGCTACTCATTTGCCCTACTACCCAACAATTCCACTCTTTGGTATCTATAAGAAAATATATGTATTTACAAATACTTGAACATGACTTCAGAGCATATTCATTCATAATAGCAAATAACAGGAAAGAACACAAGTATCAATCAAAGGAGACTGAATAAACAAGCTGTACTATATTAATCCAATGGAATACTACTCAGTAAAAAAAGGAATAACATGAGTGAATCCCCAAAACATTACACTGAGTGAAAGAAACCAGACCTGGACATACACAAAACACACACACACACTCTAGGATTCCATTTATATAAAGTCCAAGAATAAGCAATTCTAAACTATAGTAATAAAAATCAGAAAGAAGTTGTCTCTGAGGCAGGAATAGGGGCCATTGATTGGAAAGAGGTATGAGGTACACCTCTTTTTTCTGGGTGTAACACCAATGTTCTATATATATCCTGCTTTGAGTGGTGGTAACACCTACAAACACAGTTGTCAAAATCCATCAAACTGTATTGTATTCTTCAATTAGGGGAAAAAGATACTTTCACCAGGAGAACTTTAAAAAAACAAAGCCATTACAAGGAACTATAATTATTTAGTAGCAAAAAAAAAACAAACTTGTATGTCAATAGACCTACCTAAATTTTTTAAATGTAATATTTTTTCAAGTATTTCAAGTATTTTTTCAAATTTAAAAATAATTTTATTTTCAAGTATAAGTAAGTGAACCCAGCCTTGTGAATTTATCTAAATAGAGAAACTCAGGCTTGTGGGTTAATATACTGTAGAAAAACAAAGAGAAGCCAGTAGCACATAAATCTTTCAGGCTCTATGAATTGAAAATAGAACGTTTCACAATCTGGAGAATTTTAAGACATGAAAGAGCCCAAAGAAGCAAAGGTAAAAAGATCAAATACAGGATGCAGAACTAACAGCTATGACTTAATGAGTTAATAAATATGCCAAATAGAATCAAACTCAACAAAGCACCGCAAAGTCTATAGCTTCCAAGTAATTAATACACCAATCAGAAATACATGAAATGTATAATCAGCTCTACCTCATACTGAAAGCAAGAACTTGGTTACAATGGATATTCTTCATTTATAGTTATGGAAAGTAGACTAGATAAAGGTATGCATCAGGCAAAGGAGACGTAACCTAAATTGCTCTATCTAATCAGTATCTATTTGAAGTGAATAAGATGAAAAGTCCTGTTTTTATCTCTCATCTATTCTATATCATTCTTCTCACAATAAGACTAAAACACATCTGCTAATGCTCAGGCAAATAAATGTAAATTCATGAATAAGAGTTGCATTTATACTTTTATTTTCAAGGCCCATCACCAGTTTTAAGAGTGAAATGATCATTTCAACCGTGTTATTAATTTCTAATTAGTAAATGGAAAAAAAAAAGTATTTGAATACCCACAAGTCAATCAAACCACATTCTTGCATTTCCAGACAGAAAAGCCAGGAGAATTAGTAAACACTTCAGAGGGTTAAACCTATGATCAAAGTATAGGCTCTTACATAAGCTAACTAATAATTATCTTTTCTTTGGAACAGTAGCTCTTGACAATGTTCAATCCCTGACACACCTGTGACTTGTCAAAACATACCAGGGAGTCCTCTATTCTATCCATCTAGCTGTCCCCCATCCACACCCTCTAGTCTCTAAACCCTTTCCTGAAATCACATGTCCTACCCCAATACTCTTTCATAATTACTTTCGCTTGAATTTTCTATTCCCTGCTCTCTACAGTGAATGAGGAACCCCAGGAGATCAGGACTCATGAGGAGAAATAAGTAATGCACCAATGTCTCTGAGGTGAAAGAAAGGGTAGCCCAATTGAGGTTACATTCTTTCCCAATTATATACCTTAGCTGTTATTGTTCTATAACATACACACGTACAGGCTGCATTGGTTCTAATTTAAATACTATCAGACTTCGTTTCCTGACTTTCTCCCTTCATTTTTCCCTCCCTAAATCATCATTATAACATCTAAGAAAGGAAAGCGGAGTCAGTTACCTTCATACACTTTTTAAAATGGACAGAACCAAGGAATTGAGTCAAATGGAATTTCTGGCTTTAAAACTACCTCTAGTTTTCTTCAAAGTTTACTAAAATAAGTTAAAATACAACAAAATAGAATATGCAAAGGAGGATTCATGGAATAAGGTCCTGTAGAGTTGATTAGATTATGTAGAAAAGAATCTGTTTTTCATTCATTGAATGACCAACTGCATTTACATTAGAGAATTTATATTGGTATAAAGATAAATATGTTTAGTAATAGATTTTATTAACATATATAGGGCAATCTACTGCATAAATAGTTTAAAATGCTGAAAATGTAATAGCTGCACAATAACATCAGAAACACCCTCATCTAATGAGAAAGCCAATGATAATAAATGTGATATTTAGCATCTAAATCTAAGTTTAGTGAGGGTTATTTCTTGAATTAATGAACTAGGTCAAAAAAAAAAATGAACTAGGTCAAATTCCCCTGAAAAGGAAGAGGAATTATTGAAGACATTTTTCTCCTGCACATATTGGGACATTGTGTGAAATGTTACCTATGCCTATGAACCTGTAAGTTTTAGCCTCATAAAGATGTAACAAGTTATACAACCTAATGAGGATTTTTCTACCCTCTGAACAGGATTGCAGGAGACAATTATTATACCAAAGAAAGGAAAGAAACTTCCAATCAGTTGCACAACTTAGCCCCTTTGGAGTGCCAATATCCTTATCCATAACACTAAAATATACATTCCCTTGGAACTGATAAAGGTTAAACAAAACAATTTGTATGAAAGTGTTCTATAAGCTGTAGTGGATATGTAAAGCTTAAATGCCATTTTACTGATGAGGATGATGATTATAATAAAATAATCCAAAGTAAGTTATGGTAAAGAAGGTAAGATATTAAACAAATCACTGCTCATTTAGACCAAAACAACCTTAAAAGAGATATTTGTTCTGCAGATTGGCTCAAAGTATTCGTTCATACTATATATCTAAGTAGATAGTGAATGGCATTGATCTGATCCAAAGTTCCCCTCTCTTGGATTTTATGAGGACCATTCAGAATGAGCCAGGTTGAGAACATCACCAATTTCATGTTCTGAGTCCATCTGTTGACAAAAATATAATGCAAACAGCTTTATAAGTGCTATTTTCAATGAAATATCACAGAACAGCTTGTCCCAATGATATTTCTAAAGCTTGCCTGCAAACCGCCTACTGGGAAATCCAACTGAAAGAGAAGGGGGAAGAGAAAGAAACCCATACAGAAAAGTGACAGGAATGGAAAAAAAGAACAAAGGGTAAAGAGACCAGCCAGAGGAAAGTGAGCACTGGAGGAAAATAAGGAGCAATGAGAGGTGCAACATTAAACACAGACAAAATTAGTTTGAAGCCATAAAGAACTGGAAAAAATATGTATATATAAACAACCGGGGTCGAAGGATAAAGAAGTGATCACAAACAATGCAGCATATCCAGAGAAATGAAGACAAAAGGAGAAGGAAACACCAGAAAACATGTAGCAGCTCAATAATTGGAGCAAAATTATTAAAATGTTGTAAGAGAAAAATGACGTGAAATAGCCATTTTTTGTAAGCATAATTTGTTTTTTCATGTAATATACAAATTCGTTTTTCCAAAAGCTAATACAGATTTCAACGTCTATCATCAGCTCCAAGGGAAGGAAACATTCTCTTCCAAGTCCATTCTTTTAACCTGAAAATCCATTTACTTATTATAAGATAGTCCAGGCATTGCAATATAAATGGTGCACATGCACTGATTCAAAAATGAAATATATTATAGTGCAGATGATGTCATGCTGGGCACTTACCTGGGGTCGAATGACTTTTACAATATTTTTGAGGGCAGTGTCAGGGGATGGAGGTGAGCAGTCAGGTGTTGGGCCTGTGGAGCTGTTTCTATGGTTACTAGTTCCTGGAGCAGTAATTGCTACCTCAGAGGCATTCTCTGTGAATAAAAATAGAACTGCCATGAACCTAATCACTCAGTTTACCTTTTAAGACTTGAAATTACTTTAGTAAACATGAATTGAGATTTCAACTTAAAACTGGTATTAATTACAAGATCATAATGAGGAATACACTCAGCAGTATATTTTAAAAATAATGTTTATTGAATGCTTTGTTTCTTTTAAAATGGTAAATACCTTCCCCTGTAGAAATGTTCCAAGAAGGAAGAATATTATTATTTAATTCATAATGATAGATCATCCAGCATAATTGTTAAGACTGCCATTATACAAATGATTAAAACCTTAACTAAAAAAATATGTCTTTTATATGATTGGACTAAGTTTTCTCCATAATATTTCAAGTGAGTATTGATCTTTATTAAAAGGAGAAGTTTCATACCTCCCTGATTCATAAAACCCCAATTCAAGGCTTCTCAAAACATTTTTCCCAGAAATCTCTCAAACTATAAAAAAGCATCCCAGTGAATTAAACTTGATGAAAAAATATTGGCGCAAAATAGTTTTGTAATGTAGACAAAAACAAAACTATCGTTCACAGATAAATATATCTCCCTATATGGTCAAAACTAAGTGAATGAAATTTCAAAAATCCAAAGTAATCTTCCCTTATGTTCAGTATTGGGGGAGCAGAAATAAAGAAAATAATGACTTAAAAATCAGCAACATGTATAACATTTTCTTCTTGAATTTATACCAAAACAAAATAAGATCAAAGATGTAGTTTTAGAATGTTTAAAATACTGGGGAAAGGATGGAAAAGGTTCTGTAAATAACTCCTGCTAGCACATAGAAGTTATATTATTTTAACGACAATTTGGCAATCCTCTATGACTTTTTATGGAAACTGTTGTAAGCTCAAATCTTCAAAACATTTACTTCCTTGTTCTGTTTTTAATTAGTCCCCAATAATTTTCTGTCCTAGACAGTTAGCTGAATTGACGTAAAAGTGACTAAGACTGTGAATTCATTAGAGACCATCAAGTTTCTCTGTTCCATGGCCATTGTCTACAATCCCAAGTGAAAAGCAATAATTTATTAAGGCACCTCTTGCTCATAAAAAGTGAGGGGATGAAACTTTACCCACCACATAAAAATATAATTTAGTCTCACTGAGGAATACAGACATAGGCTCATGAAACAAAAAATCCAAGTGTGACACATTGAATTAAATAGATAATTCATAAAATAAGTCTTAAAAGCTTCCAGAGCTCACTCTTGATTCGGGTTTAATATATATATAGTGGGGTCTGAATAAGCATCTCCAAAATAAGCCAGGTTCTGAAAGACGGTAGTTTGTGGGGGTGGTCTTCTGAGTAGGCTAAGGTAGTATGAGTAACCACTGAAACAGAGACAAAACATCAGCCAGCAAGAATGACAAGATGCATTCATTCTCTCTAATTTGTCCCTTCCTCCTTTCATTCATTCAGTCATACATGTAAAAACATTTATTTGGGGCCAATTATGTATTAGGTATTATGTTATGTTCAAAGGATAAATTGGAAAAGAATTTCTAGCCAGGGGTTAGGAGGTATGGAGGGATGAATAGGTGGAACACAATGGATTTTTAGGGCAGTGAAACTATTCTCTCTGATACTATAACTATGGATATATGTCATTATACATTTGTCCCAACCCACAGAATGTACAGCACCAAGAGTGAACCTTAGTGTAAACTATGGACTTTGTATGATAATGATGTGTCAATGTAGGTTCACTGGTTGCAACAAATGTACCACTCTGGAGGGGGATGTTGATAGTGGGGGAGGCCATGCCTGTGTGGCAGCAGGGAGTATATGAGGAATCTCTATACCTTCTGCTTGATTTTTCTGTAAACCTAAAACTGCTCTTAAAAATAAAGTCTAGTAAAATTTTTTTAAAATCTCTGCCCTTGAGAAGTACGCAATCAAATGTGGCAACAGACATGCAAACAAATTATAATGCAATATAACTTGAGAGTTGATAACAGATAAATGAAGTATGGTGAAAAAGCAGGGGGAGAAGAAATCAGACTGTGGCTGGGAAGGAAGATGGTTGTGAAAAGCTGCAGTTTTCAGGCAAGAAAGCTGGGACAGAACACAAAACATGAGGGCATAGAGGTGGAAAGAGCATAGATGAAGCTGGTACTTTACATTAGGAAGAAGTTGGATTTAAGTTTAGATAAGTAAAAGAAGGTTTATTATTATGTTAAGTTTATGCTTAATTCTGTAGGCAATGAAAAATATTGAAGATATTTAAGCAGAGACTGGCATAGTAATGATAATAATAGCTAATGGTTATTGAGCATTTATTATGTGCAGGGAGCATGTTAAGTTCCTTTTACTTACTGAAGCTCATTGAAATAGCCTTAAAATAATTCTTTGAAGTAGCTTCTATTACTACCATTCCCCTTTTACAGAAAAGGTAATCACAAAGTTATATTTCCAATAAGTGGAAGACAAGAAATTCTAGATAGATGGCACATTGCCCTTCTGCTGGTTAGCATGCCATAGGTATGCAAAAGTGACTGGAAGGGGCAGAGCCTGAAGACTATTGCCATAGTCAAGGTATGGGCAGTCTCTACTTCTGAACAGAGTTAACCAACTCCACAAAAACAAAGTAGAACATGGAGACAATAAGAAAAAAATAATAAAAACAGAAAATGTCAACCATAAAAACATCCTACGGTACACTTGTGTGTACTATATGGTATAATACCTGGAAGCAAGGAGATCTGTTAAGACCAGTGACCCAGGATAGATCAGGGCATTTGCATTTGAGTTGGTGATAAGTGGTTGGATTCTGGATGTATCTTGAAGGTAGACTAATAGAATTTCTTGATGTGTTGGATACAGGGTAGGAGAGAAATAGAGAGGGCAGGCATGACTAAGGTTTTGGGTCTGAGGAACTGAAAGGATGTAGTTTTGATAAGCAGAAATAGGAAAGACTATTGGAAGAGCATACACTCCTTACCATATCACTTCAAATATTGCCTCTACCCCATTTTCTCTTTTCTCTCCTTTTGGACTCCAGTGAAATAATGTCAGACTTTAATCTCCTTATCATTTATTCTCTCTTTTGTACTTTCATCATTTTTCTCTCTGTATTGCATTCTGAATAGTTTCTTACACTCATTTTCCAGCTTACTGGTTCTTTCTTCAGCTGTGTCTAGTCTGCAATCAAACCATTTTCTTACTTTCAGTTATGCTTTTCAGTTCTAAAATTTCTATTTGGTTCTTTTTCAAATACATTGATCACCATTTAGCATTTTCAATTCCCTAACGACATTTTCAGGCTTGCTTTTATTGATTAGAAACAGCAAGTGGTTTTGTTTTTAATCTGTCTGATAATTCCAATATTTTAAGTCTTCATGAATCTGTTTCTGTGTCTCTGTTTCTCACTCATGGTATCCTATTCCATTGTCTGTTTCATCTTCAATTCTGTGCTACTTTTTACTCAACTTTTTGTTAGAATAAAATATACAACATTAAATATCGCTCTTTGTCTTTTAGTAAATATTAATTCAAAAAAAGCATCCAAACTCACATTCTAATACCAGATGCTGGCGTCTGTGGAAAACTTGCCTGTTCAACGTTAGACAATTCACTTAACTGCTCTGGATTTCAGTTTTTCTTTAAAAATGAGGATTAATAACTACATTCTAGGGTTTATGTGTGCAGAAAAAGGTGAGAGAACACAAATGAAAAATAACTAGCACATAATCAGACATAGTATGCAGTTAATAAATTTGAGTTTCCATTTTCCCTATTAAACCAAATATCATCAGAATTAAACTAAAATATAGAAGAGGAAAGAAAATCTAGAGGGAAAAGCAAGAAAATAAATAGTAATACTTTGTAGGTAATACATCTAGAGTAATGACTGTGAGTACTTGGGTAGGATTTGAGACCAGTACCTTTTAGCTATTAACACAAATTGGTAGGGACAGAATTTTAACTCCAGGAATAAGAGATGATCCCTTGAGGAATGATTCACTGCAAGGGCTGGCCCTGTTAAGTGATTTTGCATCAAAGCCAGAAAAAACTGCTGGGTAGTCCATGCAGACTATAAAGCAAAAGCTTCTTGAATGTTTCTTGTAAGTAATTTAATACATAGTACAAGAGAATGGGTAATCAAGTGCTAAATTTAGAAAAGACTCTGTCTCCATCTTCTGAAGCCATGACATGTACCATTACACTGATAATTTGATTTTATACTACCTTGCATTGTTCATTATCTCTTCCAGACTAGGTTATATTTTCACAGTGACTTATATTTCCTTTATTCTCTCCACAGCTCTTAGCTCAACGCAATCTTTTAAAAATACTAAGTGAAATAAAATGAATAAAACCTGTGTGTGTGTGTGTCAATGGCAACCATCATAAATGTCCTTAATTACATGGAGAAAGGTGATCTGGCTTTTATAATTCCATGGTCCTTTTGGAGAAAATCCAAATGAGAGGCATATTCTAGAACATACATAAGAGTCTTAGGAAACTGATTTATTCCTAAAATATCCTTTATTATATTATTTATAAAAAACCTACCAATTATCCAGTGGACTTTGCAAAATGACAGCCTATGTCCATGATGGTTTTACATGGTCAACCTGCATTTCCCACCTGCAGCTACAGAACATTTCTGATGAAAAGGAAATGAGGTGTATAAAAACTGCTTGGAGAAAATTACTGAAGATACTTGCAATTTCAGATTGAAATGAGACATCTTCTTGTCACATTCCCTTTCTATGCATTAGATTATACATTATGACTGTCAGTTTTCTCTATGATAACAAGCCTAGGGAAAAAAAAAACCTTCTAGTTTACTGGAGCTTTTAGAAGAAAAGTATTCTATGAATACAAAATAATTCATATGCAATGTTACAGAATAGAATTTTAACATCATTCAATAGCATGTACTGAACAATTAAAGTGTACCAGAAACCATGCTAGTTGCTATGTAGCTGACAAATAGGACTGAGATTACTTCTGGCTGGAGATTCAGGAAAGGTATCATGGCAGAGGTGGTGATTAAGGAGTTCTCTGACAGATTAGTAAAATTCAGACATGAAGAAATGAGTGCGAAGGACATTCCAAGAGTTGGAAGTAGGAGAAGCAAAAGGTAGAAAGATGGGAAAGAGGCACATTTGTGGAATAAGCAAGATTTCAGTTTGAAAAGAATATAATATTCATGGAGGTAATACTAAGAAATGGAGGAGACATATACAACAAATTTGGGCTCTGGAATTAAATAAATCAAACATGAAATCCTGCCACATTTAACCTCAGTTTCCTCATCTGTGAAAGTGCTTTTCTCTTGGTGTTTTTGTAAGGATAAATAAGACATGTGTGTATGTATGTGTGTATTTTAACATATTGCCTGGCACATAGTAAGTGCTCAATTAAAGTAGCTATTGCTATTATTAAAATATACATGTATAATAATAATAATAACTATAACTAGATAGATGGCTTGAGGTATTATTGTGGAAAGTTGAATATAGCACTAAATAACTGTCAAGTAAGTATTTAATAATTATTAGTCTAGCAATTCATGAAGTATAATTTTTTAAAATATTTATTTATTTATTTATTTGGCTGTGCTGGGTCTTAGTTGCGCCATGCGGGATCTGAGTTCCCCTACCAGGGATGGAACCCCAGGCCCCTGCACTGGGAGCGTGGAGCCTTAACCACTGAGCCACCTGGGGAGTCCCAAAGTATAATTTTTTTTTTTTAAGGAAATCAGATTGGTTACGCATTTCTTTCTTTTTTTTTTTTTTAATCAATTTATTTATTTATATTTATTTTTGTCTGTGTTGGGTCTTTGTTTCTGTGCGAGGGCTTTCTCCAGTTGTGGCGAGCGGGGGCCACTCTTCATCACGGTGCGCGGGCCTCTCACCGTCGCGGCCTCTCCCGTTTAGGAGCACAGGCTCCAGATGCGCAGGCTCAGTAGTTGTGGCTCACGGGCTTAGTCGCTCCGCGGCATGTGGGATCTTCCTAGACCAGGGCTCGAACCCGTGTCCCCTGCATTGGCAGGCAGATTCTTAACCACTGCGCCACCAGGGAAGTCCCCAAAGTATAATTTTTAATTGTTGGCCTTAAGTCAGAAATTGGCAAACTTTTTCTGCAAAGGTCCAGATTGTAAACATTTTAAGCTCTGCAGGCTAGGATGTTTCTTTCGTAACTATTCAGCCCTGCTGTTGCAGCACAAAAGCAGCCATTGACGATATGTAAGCAAATGGGTACGGCTGTATTTTTTTTACCTTTTTCTTTTGGCCACGACACATAGCTTGCAGGATCTTAATTCCCTGACCAGGGATTGAACCCAGGCCCCTGGCAGTGAAACTGTAGAGTCCTAACCACTGGACCACCAGGGAATTCCCAGGTGTGGTTGTATTATTACAAGAAAATTTTATTTACAAAAACAAGCATAGGCTAGATTTCATTTGTAGTCTATAGGTTGTAGGCCCCTGTCATAAGTACTTCCCATGGAAATGGTCTTCCTTTTAGGGAGAAACCTAGAAGAATGTTATATTATAAATTTACTTTTCCATATTCATATTATACATGAACATTCTTCTCACTATGCAATTAAAAACCAAGGTTTCATTATGAAAGTAAAAATTCATTTAAGGTTTGTAAAACAAATAACATGATATCTAAAGCAAGGGCAATGCCCTGCTTTTAAGTGTTCAAAAGATGCTCACTGAATGGATGAATAAATAAATGAATAAAACCAATTGAATCTTTTGATTCTAAAGTAACTTTTAGTAATGGTACATGACCATCATTAGAAAATCATAAGTAAAATAGCCCAAATATCTTCTCTTCATTATTTTCAGTGAGAAAGTACTTCCTATGTACCATTTGAGGAAGTTAATATTTAACAATTATTTAGGGGACCTCCCTGTGGTCCAGGGGTAAAGAACCCTCCTTACAATGCAGGGGACGCGGGTTCAATCCCTGGTCAGGAAACTAAGATCCCACATGCTGTGGGGCAACTAAGCCCGCGCACTGCAACTACTGAGCTCGCACGCCTCAACTGGAGCCCACGTGCCGCAAACTACAGAGCCCACACGCCCTGGAGCCTGCTTGTCACAACTAGAGACGAGAAAACTCACACGCCACAACTAGAGAGAAGCCCACGCACCACAACGAAGAGCCTATGCCGCAACGAAAGATCCCGCGTGCTGCAACTAAGACCCGACACAGCCAAAATTAAATAAAATTAAAAATATATATATTTAACAATTATTTTAAAGAATTATTTAATACTCCAAATAGTTAATACATTTTACTTTCTCCTTGCAATGGTTTCTTAAAAATTAGCAATTTTTTCAAATATGTTGAAAACTGAAACACTTGAACCTTCATGACTATCACCAACCACTTCACATATTCAATAGTATTGATTAAGCAGATATTTTACCAGATAAAATGTGTGGTAGGCAGCTTCTAAGATGGTCCCGATTGATCCCTGCCTCATGGTAGTCATGCTTTTGTTAAATTCTCACCCCTAGACTATGTATTGAACTTGTTGACTAGCTTCTAACAAATAAGTACAGAAAAACAATTGACCTTTGAACAACATGGGGGTTAGGGATGCTGACACCTATGCAGTCGAAAATCCTAGTATAACTTTCCAGCTGGCCCTCGGTACCTGCAGTTCCTCTGTATCTGAGGTTCTGCCAACCACAGATTCAACCCACTAGAGATTGTGTAGTCCCATAGTACTTATTTATTGAAAAAAATCGGAGTATAACTGGACCCCCACAGTTCAAATCTGTGTTGCTCAAGGGTCAGCTGTGATGAGATGTCACTTCTAGGATTAGATTAGAAAGAGCCTGGCTTCTGTCTTATGTGTGTCCTCTCATGTTCTCACTTTCTCAGCTCTTTTGCACTGAGGAAATCAAGTAATTATACTGTGAACAGCCTTTTGGAGAGGCCCACATGGCACTGTGAGGGACTGAAGCCCTCAGTTTAACAGCCTGCTGGGAACTGAAACTTGTCCATAACTGCATGTATCAGCTTGAAAGTGGATCCTTCAGACCCGGTCAAGCCTTGAATGACTGCAGTTCTGGCCAACAGCTGACTGCAACCTCAGAGAGACCCTGTGCCAGAACCACCCAGCTAAGCCCCTCCTGGATTCCTGGCCCACAGAAACTGTGAGATTATAAATATTTGTTGTTTTCAGCCACAAGTTTTGGGGTAAGCTGCTATGCAGCAATAGATAACTAATATGTTAGGTGTTTGGCTTACATTTATAACACGGCCAACATGTTAGATGTTTAGGCTACAATGGTAAACAGACTCTCAGCCTCATTTTGAAGTTGCTGCCTATTTAATGGAAAATATAGAAGGGAAAATATAGAATCACAAAACTGTCATTCATGCTACATATCAGGCACTATGGGAACACAGAAGAGTGAGCCACTAACTGAGTAAGGGGACCAGGGTAGGGAGTTAGTTTATGGGTAAGAAGAGAAGGTAAAGAAGAAATATTTAATCATAGCCTTGAAGAATGAGTGCCATCAAGCACTCAAGGAGGGAGAAGCATTCTAAACAAAGAAAACAGAATATGAAATGGGACAGAAGTATGAAAGAGCATTATGCCTTTGGTGAACTACAAATAGCTCAGCCTGGCTGGAACACAGAATATGTGTGGAAAAATGAATGGAGATGATGTTGGCAAGATAAAGTATTAAGATGAAAGATGGAAAGGTGTATGAAAAGATGAGAAAACAAAACTGACTTTGTAAAAGATTGAATTTTTCTATTTAAAAAAAACAGCAACATTGCATTTCTAAAATTGTTTTCCTCTAGCCTACGGTCAAATACCACTTCCATCTATAAAAGAAACAGACTACAAGGATACAGTCACTTTAAAATTCTCTTCATAGAAGAGGCCGCATTTGTGTGCTAAATGTGTAATAAAGTTAATTGACCAGCAACTTCAAAGTGCCATTTGGTGTTTGAACAACTACAGTCTGCAAAGACCTTTGGTCTTATCTACACCAGAGAAATTCTTCTAAAGGGTCAACAGCTCCAAGGTTGAGAGGACATCAGAGTCCACAGTCTCAATTCAACCATGAAAAGTAGCCCCATGAATAAACGGTGGTGGGGCAATATTCTCTATCTCCCCATCCCCTCATTCTTGTTCCTTCCCATTCCTCAACCATTTAGCATAATTATGATAATTATAGAATCAGAATTATGCTGTAATTTGTGAGGACATTAGTAGAAGAAAGGCTTGTTTGTCCCACAGATTCTCTACTCTGAAGAGCTCAAGGATTTAGGAGGAATTCAGGCAGTCACTAATAGTAGAATTTCACCATCCCTCTCCCAGGATGGTGCCAAGAATGACAATTCCTTGACCTTTACCAGCAAGATGAAATAGATCACTGGGGCAATGCACAGTAAAGAAAATGAGAGGCAGAGGGAGGCCAGAGGAGATGGGTCCCCTCCCAAGGCTTTTATGGACTGAATTGTAAGCAAATGAAGAAAGTAAAAAATTAAAGAAATAAAAGATTTTATCTCACATTGGGCAATTCATGGATTCTTTTGTTTTACGAATATATTTGTACTTCAGTTCTCAGAGAGATTTTTGTTTTCCAGGATCTACTGGCTTTAAGCCCCATTTTGGGTTTCAGGCTTTGGTCTTGATGACAAATTCTTTTTTCTGATTTCACTCTCATTGGTTGCCAGTATTCATCTCCTGTATCCTTCTGCTCATTCCAAACTGGTGTTCACAACAAGCTGACCAAGCCATACCCTAGCACTGTCCTGCCAGGCCAGAATCCCTCCTAAGCAGGCACTGACTCCCCATTAAGGGAAGTTAGAAAATGAACTTGCTAAAACCCCAGATGAAAGCATCATAGTAGCTGGAGGTGAAAATGAGATTTATTCTTCTGTACCACAGGACTAAATTCCAGGATTCTTTCACACTCGTAAAAATGACTCTGCTATAGTCTTCACTGACTCATATCTATCATTTATTGAACTTCAATTTACTCTCTTTTATGCCTCAAAGCCTTAGCACATGTTTCCCAGTCTTGCTTTTCACCCCAAGCCTGCCATTTACCTTGGAACCTTCAGATTCCTTGTAGATGTTTAAGCCCAATAGTGTTCTGATTTCTACTCATGTGATCTTTGATTTAACTCTTTTCAGGTTCTCATACCTGAGGCTAAACCAGGTACTTCATTATGAACAGCAGTGGCTTCATTTGGGCATCTTAATCTAGAAGAACCCATTCCATAGATACAATATCCAATCATTTTCACTCTCTCATTTCCCTCACTCACACTAAACCTGTTGTTCAATCCCACTGCTATAAACAAATCCTTTTATACATCTAATTTCATTCAATCTATCAACTCCTATATTTACTTTTTACATATTCAGCTTAGACATAATGATTCATCATTTAATAACTCTCTTACCAATAACTACATCCATTCCTCTTATTTTACCACACATTCTGAGTGAAACTCTAATCCTATTTGCAGTAGACACTTTAATATGCCCTTCATATCTGAAAGATTTATTCCCTTAGCTGATTGAAGTGTTGCTGGCAGACAGTCTTCACCTGTCAGCCGTCTTTGGGAACTGCATCAGCTGAAGAGACTTGCTTGACCCAAGGTCATGTGCCCTTCCAGGAGCAGCCTGCTTCTGATGTCTGATTAACAGAAGAGTATAAAGGCTGTGCCTAGTCACCAACTTGGGATGATTTTGAAGGACTATCCCAGTTTCAGAGTTCCCTAGGGAGTCTGTAAGTGCCTATGTTGAGAATTCATCGCAAGCTAACCTCTCCTTCTGCCCCATCTTTCTTCTTTCCCACATTCATTGTTTCCGAGAGCACTCTTAATTGATCTCCTGTATGACAATCTCCATCTCAAGGTCTACTTCCTGATGAATTCAACCTCGATTGAACTCAGTCTAATTCTTCTCAGTGGTCCCTTTTGTAATTTTTTTCAACAATCAGGTACTAATCACTGAGAGAAAAAAACCAACGGCTATAAACTAATGATATCAAACAATTTAATATGTTCTTAAAAATCATTTCATGTGGTAAGAAAAAAAAAAAACCACTCTAATAGAAAAAATGGACCAAAAACTACCAACAGGTACTTAACAAAAGAGAAATACAAATAAATGTATGAACATTTTTCTCAAACTTTGCTCAAAATGTTGTATAAGAGTATATGGATGGCATATCATCTGGTTTTGCTTTAATAAATGCGAAAACAAAATATTCACATGGTTAAACATTCAAACAGTATAATATGGTATATGATGATAAGTGAGCCCAAGCCCATCCGAAGGTGCCACACCCTACTTCCATTTTTTGTGAGTTCTTGCAGGAATTCATATAAGGAGATAGAAAAAGCATATGCATATCTGTGTGTAAGTGTATCATACATATGTCATTTTCTTACACAAATGGAAGCATATGTACTATGATAGCAGTTTGCCTTGGTCTTATCTATGCTTCAGTTTATGTCCCTACCCTACCTTCCCTCTTTACTATCTTGCCTTCTAATTTTTGTTAGGAGGCTGGATTTTCTGTTTCCTCATTAATTGATCAGGTAATTGAGCTGAAATTAACATAAAACTTTCCTTTAGTTAGACTAAACAATGAGGACACCGATTGTGCCACATAACAGGGGTAGCTCCAGGTGCCAAACATCAGAGCTCTGGCTCCTCCTCTCTATGGCTTTGTCAGCTCTGCCCTCCTCCATGGGATGCTTCATCCCCAGACTGGCACCAAGATGATTGCAGCAGCTCCCAGTATCATATCAGATATGATAATGTCAAAACGAAGAAGAGGGTCATCTCTTTCTTGTGTGTTTTTTAAAGACTCTTATTGATCAGATTTATATCAAACATTGATATCTAACCCAATCACTAACAAGAGTTGGCTTAAACTAATGAGCATCTGTTCCCTGGGAGGTGGGGTAGAGAAGACTCCTCTGCAAATGCATGGTCATGGAGAGAAGGGTATCTAGGATTCTGCTGGGAACAGAAAAAGGATAGAAGGATGGGGGAAGTCAAGGAATAAATGTTATGTAGGTAATCACAAGCATATACTAGACCATCTATGTTTTCTATCCCTTCTACAATTAGGCAGCAGTGTAAATAAATACATACTGGTACATTCAAATTTATTCTTCATTACCTTCTTCTTTACTTCTAGCCCCTCCTCTCTTCTCTCTCTTTTTCTCTCTCATTTTTACAAGGCTTTTCATGATCTGCTCCCTCTTACCTCTCTAAGCTCCACACTTTTCCACGTATTTTTTGACCCTGAATATCCT
Organism: Balaenoptera borealis; assembly: GCF_965194805.1. NCBI lineage: Eukaryota > Metazoa > Chordata > Mammalia > Artiodactyla > Balaenopteridae > Balaenoptera > Balaenoptera borealis. The sequence continues at coordinate 84,200,876 of NC_138870.1, forward strand.
TCTGGCTTTCATTTGCCTCAGGTAAAGACTCATCCTCTCAAGGACTCCCTTGAAACACCTAGTGTGTGGCTGGGAGGGGAGAAGAGTGTAATGAAGAATAAATACGAAAGTATGAGGTAAGTGCCCTCCTATGTGGTCCCGCAGCACCCCGTGCACCTGCCACGTGCCATATCCTCTGTTTGTCTGTTCCCCTTTTACTGGACTGTGACTTCTTTCAAGGCAGACATAGTGTGTCTAATTTGTCTTTATGTCACTATCACCCATTACAGACGGATTCATTTTAAGAGGAGTCAGGACTCAATTTTAGAACAGGCAGTATTATAGACAAAACAGTATTTTTAAAATGTGTTCCATATCATTTACTTATTATCTCTGATATACTTGCAAAGTACTGGCAAGAACAAATTTTCAAATATTCAGAATTTAGCAAAGAAGTTAAATGGCCAATTAAAACAAACTTAAATTTAAGTGATTTAATCAATGCCTGTTGTATTCTATCAAATATTATTTGTAAAAAAGTTTGCATGGAAAGCAGTGATTGTAATTTACTACATTACTTCTTTTACAAGCCCACTGCAAGATGTGTGTTACATACTAATACGTGTGCATACAGGCACACATACACTGTAGTTCTGAGAAGATATTTGTCATGTAAATTAAACATGTGCCGAGTATTTCATGGAATTAATGGTCTTTACTCAAAATGTCAGTAAATTCTGGGAAAACTGGATGGAAATCACCAACTACATATAGAGAGTTTTGTTTGTAATCTACACTAGCCAGAAACCCATATTTACTTTGGTTATCTGGTATTTTGACAGAAGATGTGGCCACAAATTAGTCTTATTCTATTATTATCATCTGAACATATATTTCCTTTGATGTGCTATTATGCTCTTCAAATTATGTGGATATCCATGATGACAGACTTCACATACTGTAAGAGAAATACATTGTATAGAATTATAATTTGTTTAGATATACTTTTGGAAAAGTTAGATTGCATTTCATACGCTTCTATAAATCAGATTGAAATGTCTCAGGATGCCCAGAAAGTAAAATGGGAACCAAAGTATTATTTAATCCTAACTCATCTATCTCTTTTATACTCACAGCAGGAGTAAAATTTAACTGGAAGCAAATATTTTCATCTTTCCTATTCTAGAGATAATTCTATGTTCACACTATTGTGTCATTTCTTCCTTATTGAAGAGTCTCTCTATCCAGATGATAGGCTGCTTTCCTATACATATTCTTTTATCTAAACTTTCCAGATTCAATAAACTGTTCATATGTCCCCATAAAATCAGTGATGCTTTTACTGCACATTAGCGAAAATTTTTGTTTGAAACTTGAGGACATTTTTTCTTGTTAACAAAATATTGCTTAAATACTAGCTACAAAGTCGTAACTATTTATGAGTGCAAAAGTATCTAATGACTGGAACTTTAAAAGCCCAAAGGGTCTTGCTTTTTAAAAAGAAAAACATTAGGTGACAAAAAAAGATCTCAGAGCTTCTGATGCATGTGTTATAAATCGTATGTACATCTAAGGGGCCTCTTTCACAAGCAATCAGAAGTCCTTTTGTAATTATCTATACTCAAAACCTATTTTCTAATTTGCAGAGTTATGATGAGGAATAGTCCCAGTTCATACACCGCTTGGCATCTCTGAACTGACCAATCAATGTGTCAGTATACACAGGTTAGTAATTGGTAGACATACAACAACATAACATATACACTCACACACACACACACACACAACCATTAAAGTGTTTACTCTTCAGTGCACTACTAATGGGAAAGAAATATATTGATCTTACTCCTCCAAATATACTTAAAACTTCAAGATGTAATATAGGTTTTTCTATAATCTGTGAAGTCCCTGCTTTCCCTCAAAAAAAATCCCACCATTCTAGCAAAGTAGAGACAAACTTAACAGAAGAATGGACTAGGATGAAGTCCTTCTGCTTTCACAGTTGCCACAATTCATTGTTAAGTTATATAGTGGTCCCTATAGTAAATGTCCTTAGAATTGACAGTGCAAAAACTTTCACATGGAATGAGAGTGCGACAGGACAAATTTTAATCCCATTAATTCAATGGATTGCACAGGCCTAACCATCACAGTAAATTATAATCTGACCTTGAAGAAAATATATCATGAGTTGAAACAAATGTATCTTTATCCCTGAAAAATCAGGAGCTTATTTTTAAAGAAATTTCTCCCTTCCTTCTTTATGAATCTATTCAAAAAATTATAAATCAATATTCCCTGTAATTTTTCTAAAATAGGCATCTGAAGACTGCACTCCTGGTCTTTTACTCTGCTGGCTCCCAACACCTCAGCATGGTAGACAAGATTCGCCATAATTTATACTCGACCACTTCTCTCCTCCCTCATCTTTTCCCACTGCCCCTTACTCATCTTCTACTCCAGAAAAAGACACTGGTTCTCAGGATGCAACTACTCTTCCTCTGACAGGTAGGTCCTTTTTCCTTTTGTATGACAATTCACTAAATATCCTGCCAGGCCCAGCTCAAATGCTACCTTCTTAGTGAAGTCTTCTCTGGCTGTCAGTCAGTAACTGTGACAATTCCTGCATCATTTCCTCATATGTCTAAGATTAAGCTCATCAAGTTATAATTATTCATTTACAAGGCTCCCCATAAAGACTGTGAGCTCCTTAAAGGGAAGAACGTTTCTCACTTTCTTTATACCCCCAAAACTAAGTACTGGGTGTTAGATGAATAAACAGGTACAAGATACTATATCAACTGATTAGATACCTCAAAATAGTAAAGGAGTAAAATAATCCTCATTCCATACTTTGAGGGAAGAGGATTTCAAAAAGTATTTTAGGATTTTTAAAAAAAGGTTTCTAGATGCTGATAAATCACTGAGGGTAGTAACAATGATGTCATCAACAAGCTCCTCTACAACCAACTTTCTTATAACATTTATTAAAGTTTCTATATCAACTATGGTTACAATAAGATATATACTTGATTTTAACCAAGTAAAATTGTGCATGAAAAGAAAATCCTAGAAGGCAGCACACCAAATGTTAATAACACTCATCTCCAGCTGGTAAGATTATGTTTTATTTTCAAAATATTTTTTCTACTTCTCAAATATTCTTCAATGAGCATATATTACTTTTAACTATTTATGTTTGTTTCAGACATTGGATATTTTAAAAAAGCATTATAGATGCATATAAAAATCTCACTTTTACCCTGTCATAAATCTATTCCACTGCCCCTTTCTCAAGAGTTGATCACCATCACGGAGTTGGTACACATTCTCCATCTGCGAGTTTATACTTTTATTAAAGAAAATATATCATGAGTTGAAACAAATATATATTCCTTATATATTGGACATATTGTGTTTTATATTTACAGAAATATATTATGTGTAAAATTCTGAATCTTGCTTTTTTTCACTTAACATTGTTTCCAAGATACATCCAAATAAATGTTTGTAAACCTAGTATTTTCATTTTAATTGAAGCATAATACTCCATTTTACTAAAATTTACACAGTGATTCTCTTCCTTATGGACATTTTACTTTTTCCCAATTTTTTATTCCTACAAACAATGTTGCAATGAACATCCTTCAGATTCTTAGAGTTTTGTTTTAAAGAACTATTCCTGGAAGTAGAATTGCTAGATAGGAGAATATGTGCATTTCAAAATTCTTAAAATATTATTAAATTGTCTTTGAATATGGAGTACCAATTTATAATCCTATTAGCTGTGTACAAGAGTTCCTATTTTTCTATGTCTTTACAATACTTCATGTCATCAGAACTTTTGTGTCATTCTGGTGACTGGATATAAATTGGTATCTCACAGTGGTCTTAAATTTCTCTGTTACTGGGGTTAACTATGTTTACTGGCCTTTCAGAATCCATCTTCAGTTAATTGCCTTTGTCAGCTGTTTCAATGTTTTTGTTTGTTCTTTGTTTTTTCTGTCTATTTATTATCTTGTAGTACTAAACCCTTCTCAGTGTTATACATTGCAATCATTTCTCCCAGTCTGTGGCTTTTTAAACATATTTTGTGGTATCTTACACTAACCATGAATTTTATTTTTAATTTTAATGTAGTTGATTTTATCAGTCTTTTTCTAATGTGACTTTATGTCCTAAGAAATCCTTCCCTATACTAAAATGATCATATGAATTATCTCCCTTAATTTGTTAAACTGAGGAAATGTATTGAAAGATTTTCTGATACCTGAAAGATCCTTGAGGTAGTAAGGTAAATCCGACTTAGTCATGACATATTTTTTAATAAACTGCTGGATTCAATGTGGTGATATTTTGCTTAGAATTTGTGCATCTATTTTCATACTAGAGATTAATTCATACATATTTTTCTTATACACTCCTTGTCCAGTTTTGTATCCAAGTCATGCAAGCACAAAGTTGGCCATTCACTTGTGAATTTTCTTAAACAGTTTGTACAGCCTTGATATTATCCGTTCATTAAGGTTTCGTATAACTATCCTATCAAACGATCTTTCTTTTTTTAACATCTTTATTGGAGTATAACTGCTTTACAATGGTGTGTTAGTTTCTGCTGTATCACAAAGTGAATCAGCTATATGTATACATATATCCCCATATCCCTCCCCCTTGCGTATCCCTCCCACCCTCCCAAATCCATCCCTCCAGGGGGTCACAGAGCCCCGAGCTGATCTCCCTGTGCTATGTGGCTGCTTCCTACTAGCTATTTTACATTTGGTAGTGTATATATATCCATGCCACTCTCTCACTTCATCCCAGCTTACCCTTCCCCATCCCCATGTCCTCAAGTCCATTCTCTACGTCCGCGTCTTTATTACGGTCCTGCCCTAGGTTCTTCAGCACTTTTTAGATTCCATATATATGTGTTAGCATACGGTATTTGTTTTTCTCTTTCTGACTTACTTCACTCTGTATGACAGACTCTAGATCCATCCACCTCACTACAAATAACTCAATTTTGTTTGTTTCTATGGCTGAGTAATATTCCATTCTATATAGGTGCCACATCTTCTTTATCCATTCATCTGCGATTGCTTCCATGTAGGTTTCTTCCACATCCTGGCTATTGTAAATAGTGTTGCAATGAACACTGTGGTACATGACTCTTTTTGAATTATGGTTTTCTCCAGGTATATGCCCAGTAGTGGATTGCAGGGTCATACAGTAGTTCTAGTTTTAGTTTTTTAAGGAACCTCTATACTGTTCTGAACAGTGGCTGTATCAATTTACATTCCCACCAACACTGCAAGAGGGTTCCATTTTCTCCACACCCTCTCCAGAATTTGTTTGTAGAATTTTTGAAGATGGCCATTCTGACCGGTGTGAGGTGATAACACATTGTAGATTTGATTTGCATTTCTCTAATGATTAGTGATGTTGAGAATCCTTTCATGTGTTTGTTGGCAATATGTATATCTTCTTTGGAGAAATGTCTATTTAGGTCTTCTGCCCATTTTTGGATTGGGTTGTTTGGTTTTTTGATGTTGAGCTGCATGAGCAGCTTGTCTATTTTGGAGATTAATTTTTTGTCTGTTGCTTCACTTCCAACTATTTTCTCCCACTCTGAGGGCTGTCTTTTTGTCTTATTTATGGTTTCTTTTGCTGTTCAAAAGCTTTTAAGTTTCATTAGGTCCCATTTGTTTACTTTTCTTTTTACTTGCATTTCTCTAGGAGGTGGGTCAAAAAGGATATTGCCGTGATTTATGTCACAGAGTGTTCTGCCTATGTTTTCCTCCAACAGTTTTGTAGTGTCTGGCCTTACATTTGTGTCTTCAATCCATTTTGAGTTTATTTTTGTGTATGGTGTTAGGGAGTGTTCTAACTTCATTCTCTTACATGAACCTGTCCAGTTATCCCAGCACCACTTATTCAAGAGGCTGTCTTTTCACTATTATATATTCTTGCCTTCTTTATCAAAGATAAGGTGACTATATGTGCGTGGGTTTATCTCTGGACTTTCTATCCTGTTCCATTGATCTATATTTCTGTTTTTGTGCCAGTACCATACTGTCTTGATTACTGTAGCTTTGTAGTATAGTCTGAAGTCAGGGAGCCTGATTCCTCCAGCTCCGTTTTTCTTTCTCAGGATCGCTTTCGCTATTCGGGGTCTTTTGGTTTCCATACAAATTGTGCAATTTTTTGGTCTAGTTCTGTGAAAAATGCCATTGGTAGTTTGATAGGGATTGCACTGAATCTGTAGATTGCTTTGGGTAGTACAGTCATTTTCACAATGTTGATTCTTCCAATCCAGGAACATGGTATATCTCTCCATCTGTTTGTATCATCTTTAATTTTGTTGATCAGTGTCTTATAGTTTTCTACATACAGGTCTTTTGTCCATTTAGGTAGGTTTATTCCTAGGTAATTTATTCATTTTGTTGCAATGGTAAATGGGAGTGTTTCCTTAATTTCTCTTTCAGATCTTTCATCATTAGAGTATAGGAATGCAAAAGATTGCTGTGCATTAACTTTATATCCTGCTACTTTACCAAATTCATTGATTAGCTCTAGTAGTTTTCTGGTAGCATCTTTAGGATTCTCTATGTATAGTATCATATCATCTGCAAACAGTGACAGTTTTACTTCTTTTCTGATTTGGTTTCCTTTTATTTCTTTTTCTTCTCTGATTGCTGTGGCTAAAACTTCCAAAACTATGGTAAATAATAGTGGTGAGAGTGGACAACCTTGTCTTGTTTCTGATCTTAGTGGAAATGGCTTCAGTTTTTCACCTTTGAGAAAGATGTTGGCTGTGGGTTTGTCATATATGGCCTTTATTATGTTGAGGTAAGTTCCCTCTATGCCTAGTTTCCGGAGGATTTTTATCATAAATGGGTGTTGAATTTTGTCGAAAGCTTTTTCTGCATCTATTGAGATGATCATATGGTTTTTCTCCTTCAATTTGTTAATATGGTGTATCACATTGATTGATTTGCGAATATTTAAGAAGACTTGCATTCCTGGGACAAACCCCAATTGATCATGGTGTATGATCCTTTTAATGTGCTGTTGGATTCTGTTTGATAATATTTTGTTGAGGATTTTGCATCTATGTTCATCAGTGATATTGGCCTGTAGTTTTCTTTTTCTGTGGCATCTTTGTCTGGTTTTGGTATCAGGGTGATGGTGGCATCATAGAATGAGTTTGGGAGTGTTCCTCCCTCTGCTTTGAGAAGGATAGGTGTTAGCTCTTCTCTAAATGTTTGATAGAATTCGCCTGTGAAGCCATCTGGTCCTGGGGCTTTTGTTTGTTGGAAGATTTTCAATCACAGTTTCAATTTCAGTGCTTGTGACTGGTCTGTTTATCTTTTCTATTTCTTCCTGGTTCAGTCTTGGAAGGTCGTCCTTTTCTAAGAATTTCTCCATTTCTTCCAGGTTGCCCATTTTATTGGCATATAGTTGCTTCTAGTAATTTCTCATGATCCTTTGTATTTCTGCAGTTTCAGTTGTTACTTCTCCTTTTTCATTTCTAATTCTGTTGATTTGACTCTTCTCCCTCTTTCTCTTGATGAGTCTGGCTAATGGTTTATCAATTTTGTTTATCTTCTAAAAGAACCAGCTTTTAGTTTTATTGATCTTTGTTATTGTTTCCTTCATTTCTTTTTGTTTTATTTCTCATCTGATCTTCATGATTCCTTTCCTTCTGCTAACTTTGGGGTTTTCTGTTCTTCTTTCTCTAATTGTTTTAGGGGTAAGGTTGGGTTATTTGAGATTTTTCTTGTTTCTTCAGGTAGGATTGTATTGCTATAAACTTCCCTCTTAGAACTGCTTTTGCGGCATCCCATAGGTGTTGGGTCATCATGTTGTCATTGTAATTTGTTTGTAGGTATTTTTGATTTCCTCTTTGATTTCCTCAGTGATCTCTTGGTTATTTGGTAGAGTATTGTTTAGCCTCCATGTGTTTGTACTTTTTACTGTTTTTTTCCTGTAATTGATATCTACTCTTATAGCATTGTGGTTGGAAAAGATACTTGATACAATTTCAATTTTCTTAAATTAATCAAGGCTTGATTTGTGACCCAAGATATGATCTATCCTGGAGAATGTTACATGAGTACTTGAGAAGAAAGTGTACTCTGTTGTTTTTGACGGAATGTCCTATAAGTATCAATTAAGTCTATCTTGTTTAATGTATCATTTGAAGTGTGTGTTTCCTTATTTATTTTTATTTTGGATGATCTGTCCATTGGTGAAAGTGGGGTGTTAAAGTCCACTACTATGACTGCGTTACTGTCGATTTTCCCTTTTATGGCTGTTGGCATTTGCTTTATGTATTGAGGTGCATGTTGGGTGCATAAATATTTACAATTGTTATATCGTCTTTCTGGAGTGATCCCTTGATCATTATGTAGTGTCCTTCTTTGTCTCTTGTAATAGTCTTTATTTTAAAGTCTATTTTGTTTGATATGAAAATAGCTACTCTAGCTTTCTTTTGATTTCCATTTACATGGAATATCTTTCTCCATCCCCTCACTTTCAGTCTGTATGTGTCCCTAGGTCTGAAGTGGGTTTCTTGTAGACAGCATATATATGGGTTTTGTTATTGTATCCATTCAGCCAGTCTTTGTCTTTTGGTTGGAGCCTTTAATCCATTTACATTTAAGGTAATTATATATATGTATGTTCGTATTCCCATTTTCTTAATTGTTTTGGGTTTGTTATTGTAGGTCTTTTTCTTCCCTTGTGTTTCCTGCCTAGAGAAGTTCCTTTAGCATTTGTTGTAAAGCTGGTTTGGTGGTGCTGAATTCTCTTAGCTTTAGCTTGTCTGTAAAGGTTTTAATATCTCCGTCAAATCTGAATGAGATCCTTGCCGGTAGAGTAATCTTGGTTGTAGGTTTTTTCCCTTTCATCACTTTAAATATGTCCTGTCACTCCCTTCTGGCTTGCAGAGTTTCTGCTGAAAGATCAGCTGTTAACCTTATGGGGATTCCCTTGTATGAAATTGGTTGTTTTTCCCTTGCTGCTTTTAATATTTTTTCTTTGTATTTAATTTCTGATAGTTTGATTACTATGTGTCTTGGCGCGTTTCTCCTTGGATTTATCCTGTATGGGACTCTGTGCTTCCTGGACTTGATTGACCATTTCCTTTCCCATATTAGGGAAGTTTTCAACTATAATATCTTCAAATATTTTCTGAGTCCCTTTCTTTTTCTCTTCTTCTTCTGGGACCCCTATAATTCGAATGTTGGTGCATTTAATATTGTCCCACAGGTCTCTGAGACTGTCCTCAATTCTTTTCTCTTTATTCTGCTCTGCAGTAGTTATTTCCACTATTTTATCTTCCAGGTCACTTATCCGTTCTTCTGCCTCAGTTATTCTATTGATTCCTTCTAGAGAATTTTTAATTTCATTTATTGTGTTGTTCATCATTGTTTGTTTGCTCTTAGTTCTTCTAGGTCCGTGTTAAACGTTTTTGTATTTTCTCCATTCTGTTTCCAAGATTTTGGATCATCTTTACTATCATTACTCTGAATACTTTTTCAGGTAGACTGCCTATTTCCTCTTCATTTGTTTGCTCTAGTGGGTTTTTACCTTGCTCCTTCATCTGCTGTGTATTTCTGTGTCATCTCATTTTGCTTAACTTACTGTGTTTGGGGTCTCCTTTTCACAGGCTGCAGGTTTGTAGTTCCCGTTGTTTTTGGTGTCTGCCTCCAGTGGGTAAGGTTGGTTCAGTGGATTGCGTGGGCTTCCTGGTGGAGGGACTGGTGCCTGTGTTCTGATGGATGAGGCTGGATCTTGTCTTTCTGGTGGGCAGGACCACATCTGGTGGTGTGTTTTGGGGTGTCTGTGAACTTAATATGATTTTAGGCAGCCTCTCTGCTAATGGATGAGGTTGTGTTCCTTTCTTGCTAGTTGTTTGGCATGGGGTGTCCAGCACTGTAGCTTGCTGGTCATTGACTGGAGCCTGGTCTTAGCTTTGAGACGGAGATCTCTGGGGGAGCTCTCACCAGTTGATATTACGAGGGGCTGGGAGGTCTCTGGTGGACAGATGTCCTGAACTCAGCTTTCCCACATCAGAGGCTCAGGCCTGACACCAGGCCAGAGCACCAAGACCGTTAGCCACACGGCGCAGAAGAAAAGGGAGAAGAACAAAAAAAGAAAGAAAGTAAAAAGAAAATAAAGTTATTAAAATAAAAAATGAAATATTTTTAAAATAAAAAAATTAAAAGTAATTAAAAAAAAAAGAAGAGAGCAACCAAACCAATAAACAAATCCACCAATTATAAGAAGCGCTAAAAACTATACCAAAAGAAAATGGACAGACAGAACCCTATGACAAATGGTAAAAGCTAACCGATACAGACAAAATCGCACAAAGAAGCATACACAAACGCACTCACAAAAGGAGAAAAAGAGAGCAACCAAATCATAATCAAATCTACCAATGATAATAAGCTCTAAATACTAAACTAGGATAAACATAAAACTAGAAACAAATTAGACATAGAAAGCAAACTTCAAGTCTACAGTTGTTCCAAAGTCCACCGCCTAAGTTTTGGGATGATTTGTTGTCTGTTCAGGTATCCCACAGATGCACAGTACATCAAGTTGATTGTGTAGATTTAATCTGCTGCTCCTGAGGCTGCTGGGAGAAATTTCCCTTTCTCTTCTTTGTTCGCACAGCTCCTGGGGTTCAGCTTTGGATCTGGCCCGCCTCTGCATGTAGGTCGCCTGAGGGCATCTGTTCCCCACCCAGACAGGAAGGGGTTAAAGTAGCAGCTGATTAGGGGGCTCTGGCTCACTCAGGTCGGGAGGAGGGAGGGGTACAGAATGCAGGTCAAGCCTGCAGCAGCAGAAGCCGGCATGACGTTGCAACAGCCTGAGGTGCACTGTGTGTTCTCCCGGGGAAGTTGTCTCTGGATCACGGGGCCCTGGCAGTGGCAGGCTGCACAGGCTCCTGGGAGGGGAGGTGTGGATAGTGACTTGTGCTTGCACACAGGATTCTTGGTGGCTGCAGCAGCAGCATTAGCATTTCATGCCCGTCTCTGGTGTCCACGCTGATAGCTGTGGCTCGTGCCTGTCTCTGGAGCTCATTTAGGCGGTGCTCTGAATCCCCCCTCCTTGCGCACCCCGAAACAATGGTCTCTTGACTCTCAGGAAGTTATAACTTTTTCCTGGACTCCCTCCCACTAGCTGTGTTCATGTAGCCAACCCTAGTCCTCTCCCTGGGATCTGACCTCCGAAGCCCGAGCCTCAGCTCCCAGCCCCCACCCACCCCAGCGGGTTAGCAGACAAGCCTCTCAGGCTGGTGAGTGCTGGTCAGCACTGATACTCTGTGTGGGAATCTCTCCACTTTGCCCTCTGCACCCCTGTTCCTGCGCTCTCCTCTGTGGGTCCAAAGCCCCCCCCCGCCCACCCCCCATCTTCACCAGTGAAGGGGCTTCCTAGTGTGTGGAAGCTTTTCCTCCTTCACAGCTCCCTCCCAGAGGTGCAGGTCCCGTCCCTATTCTTTTGTCTCTGTTTTTCTTTTTTTCTTTTGCCCTACCCAGGTATGTGGGGAGTTTCTTGCCTTTTGGGAAGTCTGAGGTCTTCTGCCAGGGTTCAGTAGGTGTTCTGTAGGAGTTGTTCCTCATGTAGATGTAGTTTTGATGTATTTGTGGGGAGGAAGGTGCTATCCATGTCTTACTCCTCCACCGTCTTGAAGGTACTCTCTATCAAACCAACTTGATCATTTGTTTGTAGTATCAATTCTCTTCTGTTAATGTCTATTTGTATAAAGTTATGACTGGTAATTTCTATTTTTTCCACAAATTTGTACATTTAATCTTGTCTTAAAGATTTTTGGAATAAAAACATTCATAATATCACCTTATGGTTTCTTAATTTTTTTTTTTTTTGGCCTCGCTGCACAACTTGTGGGATCTTAGTTCCCCAACCCAGGATTGAACCCTGGCCCTTGGCAGTGAGAGCACAGAATCCTTACCACTGGACAGCCAGGGAATTCCCTTATGGTTTCTTAAAATCTCTCCTGAATCTTTGGTTACACCTTCCTTTTTGTTTCTAAATAATATTTATTTGTACCTTCTTTCTTTCCTTTTGATCAGTCTTGCTAGGGGTGTATAAATATTATTAACCTTTTCAAATATTGATTAATTTCCTTTATGATTTTGCTTTAATCCTTGAGTTACTTTGAAATATATTCCTTTTTAATTTTCAAATTTACAAGTGAGGGTTCTAGAAAGATGGTAGCTTAGATGTGCTTCCTTAACTTACTGCAAACCATCTAGCTAACCCAAGCCATGCAGCTCCTGGAGCCAACTGGCAAATTGTGTCTGGAGGGAAGAGCAAGAAAGCTGTTACAACACTGTTTCCTCTCTGGGATAGATGAGAGTCTTAGAACTAGTGTAGAAATGCCCACAGGCAAGGTGCAGAATGCCATAATCCCAGGGAGAATTTATCTGGCAGAGAATATGGTACCCTAGGGAAAATGTTGGCATTGACCTACATGGTGTACACTTCCTTATACCCCAAGGAACAAAGGACTTGCTGAACAGGTGTTCTAAGTTAGGTGTCTTCACCTAAAATGCTGGAAAAAGTTTACAGATAAGCTTTCTCCTGATGCTTTGATAGTTAGTCAATCTGCCTACTGCTATACTCTAATAAGAGTCAGAGATTTCAAAATGTTCCACTATTCTAGAGACTGCCATCCCTTAAGGCTCTGAAACAACTAAATCTAAGCCTTAAGGAGTAGACCAAGAAACAAACAAACATAAAACAAACAAGTACCTAAGAGGGTCCAGCAACCACAGAAAGAAAGAACAGAAAATTGAGAATGAATTTCTAACAAAATAGATCTGCTAGTAGAGATAGATAAGAATTTTTAACACAAATAATAATGAGAGCTTAAAAATATTAAAGTACAGCATATTAAAAAAGACTTTGTAGGGGGAAAAAGTAACTGGTCAAAAAAATTCAGACTTGAAGTTAAGGATGGTTTATTATTAAAAACTGAATTAGTGCCCTAGAATATGAAATGGAAGAAATACCTCAAAGTACAGAGTTAAAAAAAAAAAAAATATATATATATATATATATATATATATACACACACACACACACACACATTTTATGAAGGTAGAAATCCTGGAGACTTATTATACAAATAGTAGGAATTCCAAGAAAAAGAAATAGATGGATATATATCAATAATTTTGAAGTATAATTAAATATTCTCCCAGTGAATATTTAGTCTGCATGTTGAAGTTCTAGGCAAGATTAATCAAAACGCTTCATATATATAGTCATACACTGGAAAAATCTCTGGGATAAAAGGGTTATCTTACAGTCTCCCAGAGGGAAATAACACTTTATTTATAATGGACAATGACACTGGCATTAAACTTTTCATCTGCAACACTAAAAACTAGAAGCTAATGGACTACATCTGAAAAAATACTTAAGAAAGAACTCTGGACAGAACAGACACTTAAGATAGGTGATGTATAAAAGGAAAAAAGTAGTGATGAAACATAAAACTATATCTATATCTATCTATCTATCTATCTATCTATCTATCTATCTATCTATCTATCTAATAGACTCTCTGATAATGGTTAAGTAATGAAAATAAAGATTCTAAATAAAGAATCTTCAAATAGGTGAGAAATGCTGCAATGAATATTCTATTAAAATTCCAGAGGTTGGGTGTTTAAAGGAGAGAAGGAAGAGGTAGGAACATTCTACATCTACTTCTGAGAAGAGCTGAAAGCAGGGAATTAAAATTATTGTAAAAGTCCCATATTACAGGGGAATGTAGGAGGCTGCTAGTTATCACCCAATATCTTACTCTTCCCTTATTCTTCAATATTGAATCCTCAGTTCTTAGCTAGACCCAAGTCTACCTAGAATTCCTAGCTTCCTCTGCAAGAAGCAATGGCCATATGACTAAGTTCTGGCTAAGCAGAAAGGATGTGGAATGTGTGCAAATTCCAGAGTATGCCCTTAAAGGATCTGGGTGTGTCTTTCCTGTCACCTAATTCTTCTTCCCTTTAGCTGGAATGTGATGCCGTGAGAAAAAGGTGTGAATCAGAACAACCTAAGGCTGGCAGAGGAACAATGTAGAACTGGGATCCTTGAGATTATGGAGCCAACATGCCAACCCTGATCTGCTTATGCCTAGAATGCTACATGAGAGAGAAATAATATTCTATCTTGTTTAAGCCATATTTATTTTGGATATCTGTTACAGCAGTCAAATTTATATCCTAACTAGTACATAGGGCAAAAGAGCTATCAGTGGGGGAAGTAGAGTGTCTTAGTAAACATTTGGTATCTTGTTTTCATCTGATGCTAGAAAAATAAATATTTGATTATGAGATTGTGGAAGGGAAGGTAATCATTACTGTTATAATAAACAGTAAACATCATAAGTGAACAAAGGGGAAAAATTACTAGCAACTCAGTGAAACGAGAAAAATAATTTTTAAAAAAGAATAAAAGAGAAAAAATAAACTAAAATCAGTAAGAAACATAAAATGAAAGTAATAAAATCAAGTATATCAGTTGTTTCACATATATACAGAAGAAATTATCCCCTAATAAAAACAGGGATGGCTGCAATTAAGATGTCAGCTGGGTCTGTGGTCTCATCTGAGGTTTGGCTGGGAGCAGTTGGCTTCACGCACATGATTGTTAGCAGCGTTGGATTCTCACAGAACTGTTGGACTGAGGGCCTTAGTTTCTTACTGGCTATTGAGTAGAGGCTTCCCTCTGTTTCTTGTCATGTGGACCTCTCCACAGAGCAGCCCACACTGTATACGGTGGCTTCCATCAGAGTGAGTAAGCCAGAAAGCAAGAGAGAGCTAGCAAGATGGAAGCCAGAGCTTTTTTGTAACCTGATCTCAGAAGTGATACCCATTATTTTTGCCATAGTCTGTCCATTAGAAGCAAGTCACTAGGTCCAGTCCACACACAAGGGGAAGAGATTTTGTGAGGACATAAATAGTGGGAGGTGGGATAATTGAAAGTTATCTTGAGTCTTAATATCACAGTTGTGCAGGAAAAAGCTACTCTCAGACTACAGCTGGTAACAGAAACAGATACAGCCATTCTGGAAAACAACAGCATTAAGATTAATGCCTCTGGATAGCGTGACCAACTTACCTTGGGTTGCTAGGTTCTTTCTCAGTTTTAAAACTGGAAGTTCTACATCCTGGAACCCCTTTAGTCCTGGGACTTGATTAGCCACCCTACTCTGGAGCCAGGCTGTAGGGTTTAAACTATGACTCCACACTTCCTAGCAATGTGACCTTGGGTAAGTTACTTAATTTCTCTGTGCCTCAGTTTCCTTATCTGTAAAATAAGAATAATAGCATGTTTGTGGAAACTAAAGGAGATAATACATGCAAGGTGCTTTAAGCAATGTCTGGCACATAAAAAAATTGCCCAATGATATTAGCTACTATTATTATTGGTATTAAAGTATACATATCCTTTCAGTAGGGTATGCACACAATTATCATACAAACTGGGACACTTCTGAAAGTGAAAGGGAGTGCTAGTAACAATTATGCCAGGTCAACAAGCATATAAGGGAATATTCCAGGGAAACTGGAATGTATGGTCCTTATATTTGACCCACACTGAAGTTTATCTCATTGAAATAAAAGTACCTTCATATAAGACTAGTGCACAACAATGTCTGCTGCTGTTTTGTTCACAGTGGAAAAACAATGCAAAATGAAGTAAATGATCATCAATAGAGGTGGAATAAATCATGATACGTAATACCATCAAATATGCAAACTTTAAAAGAATGAATTATAGCAATACCAACTGACTTGAAGGAAGTCCTCTGAAATATTGTTGAGTGAGAAAAATAATAAGTAGGAAAATATACGTGGTTCCATTTTTGTGAAATAAAAGGTTTACACTCAGAGGCAAATACTGAAGTTTAAGCCTCAGGGTTCAGCACTTCAATGGGCCCCTTCCAAGGGTCTAGGTGGGGCCCTGGAATGTTCTTGTAAATTTTATAAAAGTGAAATATTTTAATTGCATCAAGTTAAGAACTCTGTTTCTTTCAACTCCAATTTCTCTATCATATTCTCTCTGTTCTGGGTAGTATTAGAATGGCTGCAGACATTTTGGGGATCTGGCTAAGGAGATGAGTTTTGGATACATTTAGTTTAAGTTTAGTGGGGTATATTTGTGAGGTTTGAAGTCACATTCTGTATACAGCTCACATGTAAGAATGGCTTCTAGCAATACTCCTGACATCTCCTGTGCCAACTCACCTTGTATGTGACTCTAAGGTTTCAGTATGAGTCATACTGTGATATGAGTATGGCCTAGGAATATTCATGTACCAGATATACTTGTGTAGTGGGGGAGAAATATTTGAAGTGTACACAAGTTAGTGTGTGGAAAGGTCTTCCAAATCTTATAGCTTATATATGAAAGAGGGGTCTTATCAAAAATGACAGCAATCCTAAGAATTAGCATGGCAGTACCAGTAACAGATTGTAAGGCTAAAAGAAAATTTTCTACAAACTAATTTTAAAAAAATGATTTAGGGAGGCCTTCAAGATGGCGGAGGAGTAAGATGTGGAGACCACCTTCCTCTCCACAAGTACAAAAAACTACATCTACATGTGGAACAACTCCTACAGAACACCTACTGAACGCTGGCAGAAGATCTCAGACTTCCCAAAAGGCGGTGAACAGATTCCCTCAGGTGACCTACATGCAGAGTCAGGGCCAAATCCAAAGCTGAACCCCAGGAGCTGTGCGAACAGAGAAGAGAAAGGGAAATTTTTCCCAGCAGCCTCAGGAGCAGTGGATTAAATCTCCATAATCAACTTGATGTACCCTGCAGCTGTGGAATACCTGAATAGACAATGAATAATCCAAAAACTGAGGTGGTGGACTTTGGGAGCAAATGTAGACTTCAGTTTTTAGCGCTTCTTATCATTGGTGGATTCGTTTTTTGGTTTGGTTTCTCTCTTCTTTCTTTCTTTTATTATTACGTTTTAATTTTTTTATTTTTAATAATTTTTTTCTATTTTAATAACTTTATTTTATTTTATTTATTTATTTTTCTTTCTTTCTTTCTTTTTGTTTTTCCCTTTTCTCCTGAGCCATGTGGCTGACAGGGTTTTGGTGCACTGGCCGGGTGTCAGGCCAGAGACTCTGAGGTGGGAGAGCCAAGTTCAGGACATTGGTCCACCAGAGACCTCCCAGCCCCACATAATATCAAATGGCAAAACTCTCCCAGAGATCACCATCTCAACGCAAAGACCCAGCTCCACTCAACGACCAGCAAGCTACAGTGCTGGACACCCTATGCCAAACAACTAGCAACACAGGAACACAACTCCACCCTTCAGCAGACAGGCTGCCTAAAATCATAATAAGGTCACAGACACCTCAAAACACACCACCAGACACGGTCCTGCCCACCAGAAAGACAAGATCCAGCCTCATCCATCAGAACACAGGCACCAGTCCCCTCCACCAGGAAGCCTACACAACCCACTAAACCAACCTAAACCACTGGGAGCAGACACCAAAAACAATGGGAACTACAAACCTGCAGCCGTGAAAAGGAGACCCCAAACACAGTAAGTTAAGCAAAATGAGATGACACAGAAATACACAGCAGATGAAGGAGCAAGGTAAAAACCCACTAGAGCAAACAAATGAAGAGGAACTAGGCAGTCTACCTGAAAAAGTATTCAGAGTAATGATAGTAAAGATGATCCAAAATCTTGGAAACAGAATGGAGAAAATACAAAAACGTTTAACAAGGATCTAGAAGAACTAAAGAGCAAACAAACAATGATGAACAGCACAAAAAATGAAATTAAAAACTCTCTATAAGGAATCAATACCAGAATAGCTGAGGCAGAAGAAAGGATAAGTGACCTGGAAGATAAAATAGTGGAAATAACTACTGCAGAGCAGAATAAAGAAAAAAGAATGAAAGGAATTGAGGACAGCCTCAGAAACCTCTGCAACAACATTAAACGCACCAACATTTGAATTATAGGGGTCCAGGAAGGAGAAGAGAAAAAAAAAGAGACTGAGAAAATATCTGAAGAGACTATAGTTGAAAACTTCCCTAATATGGGAAAGGAAATAGTCAATCAAGTTCAGGAAGCACAGAGAGTCCCATACAGGATAAATCCAAGGAGAAACATGCCAAGATACATAATAATCAAACTATCAAAACTTATATACAAAGAAAAAATATTAAAAGCAGCAAGGGAAAAGCAACAATTAACATACAAGTGAATCCCCATAAGGTTAACATCTGATCTTTCAGTAGAAATTCTGCAAGCCAGAAGAGAGTGGCAGGACATATTTAAAGTGATGAAAGGAAAAACCTACAACCAAGATTACTCTACCCAGCAAGGATCTCATTCAGATTCGACTGAGAAATTAAAACCTTTACAGACAAGCAAAAGCTAAGAGCATGCAGCACCACAAAACCATCTCTACAACAAATGCTAAAGGAACTTCTCTAGGCTGGAAATGCAAGAGAAGGAAAAGAACTACAATAACAAACCCAACACAACTAACAAAAAGGTAATAGGAACATACATATCAATAACTACCTTAAATGTAAGTGGATTAAATGCTCCCACCAAAAGACATAGACTAGCTGAATGGACACAAAAACAAGACCCGTATACATGCTGTCTGCAAGAGACCCACTTCAGACCTAGGGACACATACAGACTGAAAGTGAGGGGATGGAAAAAGATATTCCATGCAAATGGAAATCAAAAGAAAGCTGGAGAAGCAATTCTCATATCAGACAAAATAGACTTTAAAATAAAGACTATTACAAGAGACAAAGAAGGACACTACATAATGATCAATGATCCAAGAAGATATAACAATTGTAAATATCTATGCACCCAACACAGGAGCACCTCAATACAAAAGAAAAATGCTAACAGCCACAAAAGGGGAACTCAACAGTAACACAATCATAGTAGGGGACTTTAACACCCCACTTTCACCAATGGACAGATCATCAAAAATGAAAAAAAAGAAAGAAACACAAACCTTAAATGATACATTAAACAAGATGGACTTAACTGATATTTATAGGACATTCCATCCAAAAACAGCAGATTCCACTTTCTTCTCAAGTGCTCATGGAACATTCTCCAAGATAGATCATATCTTGGGTCACAAATCAAGCCTCGGTAAATTTAAGAAAATTGAAATCGTATCAAGTATCTTTTCCGACCACAATGCTATGAGACTAGGTATCAATTACAGGAAAAAATCTGTAAAAAATACAAACACATGGAGGCTAAACAATACACTACTAAATAACCAAGAGATCACTGAAGAAATCAAAGAGGGAATCAAAAAATACCTAGAAACAAATGACAATGAAAACACGACGACCCAAACCTATGGGATGCAGCAAAAGCATTTCTAAGAGGGAAGTTTACAGCAATACAATCCTACCTGAGAAAACAATACAAATCTCAAATAAACAACCTAGCCTTACACCTAAAGCAAGTACAGAAAGAAGAACAAAAAACCCCCAAAGTTAGCGGAAGGAAAGAAATCATAAAGATCAGATCAGAAATAAATGAAAAAGAAATGAAGGAAACAATAGCAAACATCAATAAAGCTAAAAGCTGGTTCTTTGAGAAGATAAACAAAAGTGATAAACCATTAGTCTGAGTCATCAAGAGAGAAAGGGAGAAGACTCAAATCAACAGAATTAGACATGGAAAAGGAGAAGTAACAATGGAAACTGCAGAAATACAAAGGATCATGAGAAATTACCAGAAGCAAGTGTATACCAATAAAATGGACAACCTGGAAGAAATGGAGAAATTCTTAGGAAAGCACAACCTTCCGAGACTGAAACAGGAAGAAATAGAAAAGATAAACAGACCAATTACAAGCACTGAAATTGAGACTGTGATTAAAAATCTTCCAACAAACAAAAGCCCAGGACCAGATGGCTTCACAGGCGAATTCTATCAAACATTTAGAGAAGAGCTAACACATATCCTTCTCAAACTCTTCCACAATATGTCAGAGGGAGTAACACTCCCAAACTCATTATATGAGGCCACCAACACCCTGATACCAAAACCAGACAAAGATGCCACAGAAAAAGAAAACTACAGGCCAATATCACTGATGAACATAGATGCAAAAATCTTCAACAAAATACTATCAAACAGAATCCAACAGCACATTAAAAGGATCATACACCATGATCAAGTGGAGTTTATCCCAGGAATGCAAGGATTCTTCGATATACTCAAATCAATCAATGTGATACACCATATTAACAAATTGAAGGAGAAAAACTACATGATCATCTCAATAGATGCAGAAAAAGCTTTTGACAAAATTCAACACCCATTTATGATAAAAACCCTCCGGAAACTAGGCACAGAGGGAAATTACCTCAACAGAATAAAGGCCATATCTGACAAACCCACAGCCAACATCATTCTCAATAGTGAAAAACTGAAACTATTTCCACTAAGATCAGGAACAAGACAAGGTTACCCACTCTCACCACTATTATTCAACATAATATTGGAAGTTTTGGCCACAGCAATCAGAGAAGAAAAAGAAATAAAAGGAAACAAAATCAGAAAAGAAGTAAAGCTGTCACTGTTTGCAGATTATATGATACTATTCATAGAGAATCCTAAAGATGCTACCAGAAAACTACTAGAGCTAATCAATGAATTTGGTAAAGTAGCAGGATACAAAATTAATGCACAGAAATCTCTTGCATTCCTATACACTAATGATGAAATATCTGAAAGAGAAATTAAGGCAACAGTCCCATTTACCATTGTAACAAAAAGAATAAAATGCTTAGGAAGAAACCTACCTCAAGGGACAAAAGATCTGTGTGCAGAAAAGTATAAGACACTGATGAAAGAAATTAGAGATGATACAAACAGATGGAGAGGTATACCATGTTCTTGGATTGGAAGAATCAACACTGTGAAAATGACTATACTACCCAAAGAAATCTACAGATTCAATGCAATCCCTAACAAACTACCAAGGGCATTTTTCACTGAACTAGAACAGAAAATTGCACAATTTGTATGGAAACACAAAAGACCCCGAATAGCCAAATCAATCTTGAGAAAGAAAAACGGAGCTGGAGGAATCAGGCTCCCTGACTTCAGACTATACTACAAAGCTACACTCGTCAAGACAGTATGGTACTGGCACAAAAACAGAAATATAGATCAACGGAACAGGATAGAAAGTCCAGAGATAAAACCAGGCACATATGGTCACCTTATTTTTGATAAAGGAGGCAAGAATATACAATGGAGAAAAGACATCCTCTTCAATAAGTGGTGCTGGGAAAACAGGACAGCTACATGTAAAAGAATGAAATTAGCACACTCCCTAACACCATACACAAAAATAAACTCAAAATGGATTAAAGACCTAAATGTAAGACCAAACACTGTAAAACTCTTAGAGGAAAACATAGGCAGAACACTCTATGACATAAATTACAGCAAGATCCCTTTTGACCCACTTCCTAGAGAAATGGAAGTAAAAACAAAAATAAACAAATGGGACCTAATGAAACTTACAAGCTTTTGCACAGCAAAGGAAACCAAAGAGATGAAAAGACAACCCTCAGAATGGGAGAAAATATTTGCAAATGAAGAAACTGACAAAAGCTTAATCTTGAAAACATACAAGCAGCTCATGCAGCTCAATATCAAAAAAACAAACAACCCAATCCAAAAATGAGCAGAAGACCTAAATAGACATTTCTCCAAAGAAGATATATAGATTGCCAACAAACACATGAGAGGATGCTCAACATCACTAATCATTAGAGAAACGCAAATCAAAACTACAATGAGGTATTACCTCACACCAGTCAGAATGGCCATCATCAAAAAATCTACGAACAATAAATGCTGGAGTGGGTGTGGAGAAAAGGGAACCCTCTTGCACTGTTGGTGGGAATGTAAATTGATACAGCCACTATGGAGAACAGTATGGAGGTTCCTCAAAAATCTAAAACTAGAACTACCATACAACCCAGCAATCTCATTACTGGGCATATACCCTGAGAAAACTGTAATTCAAACAGAGTCATGTACCACAATATTCATTGCAGCTCTATTTACAATAGCCAGGACATGGAAGCAACATAAGTGTCCATGGGCAGATGAATGGAGAAAGAAGATGTGGCACATATATACAATGGAATACTACTCAGCCATAAAAAGAAATGCAATTGAGTTATTTGTAGTGAGGTGGATGGTCCTAGAGTCTGTCATACAGAGTGAAGTGAGAAAGAGAAAAACAAATACCGTATGCTAACACATATATATGGAATCGAAAAAAAAAAAGGTTCTGAAGAACCTAGGGACAGGACAGGAATAAAGATGCAGACGTAGAGAATGGACTTGAGGACACGGGGAGGGGGAAGGGTAAGCTGGGACGAAGTGAGAGAGTGGCACTACCAAATGTAAAATAGATAGCTAGTGGGAAGCAGCCGTATAGCACAGGGAGATCAGCTCGGTGCTTTGTGACCACCTAGAGGGGTGTGATATGGAGGATGGGAGGGAGACACAAGAAGGGGGGATATGGGGATATATGTATATGTATAGCTGATTCCCTTTGTTACACAGCAGAAACTAACACACCACTGTAAAGCAATTATACTCCAATAAAGATGTTAAAAAAAAACTGATTTAGATCAACCATTCTAGAAGACAGAGTTATTTAAGTTTTTCTATAGCAGCATTGTCCAATAGAAATATAATGTAAGCATGTATATAATTTTAAATTTGATAGTAGGCACATTTAAAAAATTATTTTAAATAGATAAAAATAATTTTATTAATAAGTAAGTTCCCTGACTCAGCATTATTAATAGAAAGTCAAAGGGGTATTACATAAATTTAAATTACAAGCTTGGATCCTACTAAAATTAGTTTTAAGATGTTTTGTTGGACATTTAATTCTGATTTTAAGCAAGTAATTTCCACAGATTCTTTGAATGTTGAGGGCAAATTTCTTATCAAATTTACTATGTGTTTGCTGAATGTACCTCATTATTTTACACTTACTTATCTTTACATTTTTTTTAGACAACAAACAGCTTTTTCAGTTTGCTGTGCCATGGCAAATTACAGTTGCTATCATCATGAAATTTGTGACATACTATATTCCAGTCTCTCTTTCTTTTCTTTACTTCTCCAGACATTAAAGTACAAGGTGAAAAAGAAGATGAGGTGAGGGGAATGGGGAAGCCCTGGTCATTTTAGGAAAGCCCCAGGCCTTTCTTGGTCTACTGGAACTCATGCCTCCTAGCCCTCTCAAACTGTATGACTGCATGGAGAGGACCTACAAGTTTCTACAGCTGATTAACAGTGAAAAGATAGTCTTTGCTTGCAGACAACTGCACTCTCTATGAATGGTTACAATAATATACAGCTAGTGGGAAGCAGCTGCACAGCACAGGGAGATCAGCTTGGTGCTCTGTGACCACCTAGAGGGGTCGGATAGGGAGGGTAGGAGGGAGACACAACAGGGAGGAGATATGGGGATATATGTATATGTATAGCTGATTCACTATGTTATAAATCAGAAACTAACACACCATGTAAAGCAATTATACTCCAATAAAGATGTTTAAAAAAAAAAGAAAAAAAGAAAGTTGCAAACTAATGGGTATGCATGATTCTATTTTGGTAAAAATGAACAAAATGTATATGTATATACATATTTGTGCTTTTCCATGCTAGTATGTGTAAGGAGACAGTTAAAGGATATAGACTGAGCTGTTAGCATTGTTTAAATGAAGGTGGGTTAGGAAGTGGGAACAATCAGGTCAGGCATAATGGGGGAAATGATTAGGATTCCTTTATAAAATTATGTATTGTATTATAGGCTTTAATTCAGTAGTACAAGCATATATTTCTTTTATAATTTGTAAGCCATCCAATAAAGGGGGAAAAAAACTTTTCAAATATAATGTGATTTACATTTTTTATTGTTGATTCCTAATTTCATTACACTATAATCTGAGATTGGGGCCTGATTCCCTGATGTGTTGAGACTGCTTCTGTGACCTAGTAAATGGTCAATTTTTCTAAGTGTTTATGTTGGCGTGAGAAGACATATGTATTGTCTATTGATGGGTACAGAGTTCTAGATATTAAATCAAGCTTGTTAATTGTATTATTCAACAGTCTACATTCTTATGTTTCTTCATTTTTCAATATTCTGAAATATGGTATATTAAAATCTTACACAAATTGTGAATTTCAGTTTTTATTCAAAGTCCTATCAATTTTGGCTTCTAATATTTCAAGGCAAGGTTGTGTGTGAAAAAATTTATGACTTTTATAACCTTCTTGGTATTGTGTTTTACCCATTTGTTGTTATACCGTACCTCTCTTTATCTCTTTTGTTTTTAACTTTCAACTATATTTTGACTGATAATATTGCTTCAGTGTCTTTCTTTAGGTTGGTTTTGCTTGATCTTTTGCTTTTTTAACCCCAGTTGTATCATTTTCATTTAGATTTGACTCCTGTAAAAAACATATAGCAAGATTTTTAAAATTACATCCAATATGATCATCTTTGTCTTTCATTAATTATTTTCTATTTTGTATTTTTGGTTCACCACGGTTACTCTTTGCTTTACTTATTTTTTCCAGATTTAGGGACTTTATAATTAATAAAGATTCCTTTATTCTTTTATTTTCCATTATTGGTTTGGAAGATATAAAAATATGTTTCTAATTTTTAGTGGTTTCTCTTAAAATTTTTACTGGAAATGCTTTTTAACAAACAAAAAAAAAATTCAAAAGTCATTAAATGTATTTGTTTCTCTAGTTCTTTAGTGCACTTTACTTACTCTCTGGGGGAAATTTAACACCCTAGCTGCACTTCAGCAGTAGGCCTGACTTCTGGCTCCCACTTCAGGTGAAGCATTTTTTAGATTCCATTACCCTGAGGGATACAATCTCCCTACAGACTCTTCCCATTTCTGGGCCCAGTCACCAGCTGGTCTGCCATTTAGATTCCACTTTCTATTTTGTGTTTCTGATCTGATTGAGCATGGAGATATTGTCTTTGTTTTTCAGCACAGCCAAAATTTATAATTTTCTCATTATATATTTTATCCTTCATCATTGTTTTGATGCATTGGAAAACTGGGGAAGGGTCACTTTAAAATAAATCTGACAGATCTTGCCAAGTTGACAGGTCATATTATACTTATATGATCAGAAAAACATATAATTGATTTAAAAATCAATACAATACAAATGTATATATACCAGATGCTCTTTCTCAATTATGGAAAAGCTGTGCACAGCAACAACAACAAGAAAAAAAGGGAAAGGAATAAACCAGAATGTTAACATTAGTTGCTCTGATAGGAAGGATTGGGGAAAATACTTCATTCTTCCACAAAATTACTAAAATAATTTATTTAATTTTATGATGAGAACATAAACTTATTTTTAAAAAGCTACTAGAAGAAAAAGTAAGCATTGTATTAGTGGCTATGTTGAAATTTTTTATATTATACTAAAAAATAACACCAATCCAACAGGATTTCCTAAGGCAAACAATTAGTTAAAAGATATTCAAAATGAGCTTATGTGCTCAGAAAAATTTCTGTGTTGCTATGTCTCAGAATTTAGATGAATCACATTTTTCCACACTCGGTTACAGTAATCAAAGTATGCTTCACCTGATATGATGATCCAGGAACCTCATTCTTGCCTGTGACAATGTCTGCTTAGTACTTTTCAATTTTCTATGGAAAGGAATGCTAGCTAGTTCACTTCTCTTGACTTGTTTGTGGCACAGTTTTTAGCATTCCATTATTCTCATTTCATTTCCTCTATTCACAGGTGAGAGACACTAGGTGACTATTTGGTAATGAATTGAATGGTTCTATAGAAATCAAAAGCCTAGAAAACCTATGTGATTAAATGGCACCTGCAGTTTCTTCTCTGGGTTCTGTGTATAAAGAACAGAATAGGATCTCCTACAGAGAATGAATGTGGCCAACTCTGGCAGTAAAATATGTAACTCTGGATGCAATAACGGTCTATGTGAGTCCTTTTGACTCCCAGTATCTAGAACGCTTTGAGCTTTTATTTAGCAATATATTATAGATAAAACCTCTCCTATTATTTCATGTCTAATATGTTTTCTTTTTCTTCATGTCTCATACACCTAAGGACCTGGAAAATAGTAAGTCCTCAATAAATAGTTGTGTTACAAATGAATGAATAAATGAATGAATCTTATGAAAAGAGACAGTTCTAAACAGTGCTTTGCAGCACTGGGAAGAGCTATGAATAATAAATACGCTGACAGTCACAGTGAATTCTCATCTCTTTCAACAAATTATTCATCTGTTTTGATGTAGTTTCCTCTACTGCAATAGGAGATACGATGATAAATGTAATGAAATGATAGATGTGGAAATTTTTAGTGCATTAATTCTTGACTGAGATTAAATAAAATTACTTTTAATTCTCTACTCTTCTTAAGTATTCAAACTTAGTCTGTCAATACCCAAAAGTAATACAAAAGAAGAAGCTATTTCTGTCTTTTCCATTTGTTATAAATTACTTCTGAGACATCAACAGAAAAACAAACAATCTATTATGAGTTTCTTAGATTTATGTATTCTAATACAAATGTAAAATGTAATATATTGGAAAAAATCTAGCATAAAATATATTAATGTTGGGCTTCCCTGGTGGCGCAGTGGTTGAGAATCTGCCTGCTAATGCAGGGGACACGGGTTCGAGCCCTGGACTGGGAAGATCCCACATGCTGCGGAGCAACTGGGCCCGTGAGCCACAACTACTGAGCCTGCACGTCTGGAGCCTGTGCTCCGCAACAAGAGAGGCCACAACAGTGAGCGGCCCGCGCACCGCGATGAAGAGTGGCCCCCACTTGCCGCAACTAGAGAAAGCCCTAGCACAGAAATGAAGACCCAACATAGCAATCAATCAATCAATCAATCAATCAATAAAATCTTTAAAAAAATAAAATAAAATATATTAATGTAAAATGGTTACTTTTTAAAAGTATAATGTGACTGTAGTTGGGTGGCAGTTAATTTTGCTAATGTTACTTAATTAAGAGTGTAGGAGTACCTAAAGAGAGAACTAGTAGTCTTAGTGTAATATTACATTAATAACACAGCCTCTATTGAAAAGACTATAAAATGAATTAGTGAGCTTGCCAGTAGATGAATCTGACATGTCTAGACAGTGTAGGGAGAAAAAAAAAAAGATTTTAAATATAAGACTATAAGCATTATACAAGATTTCTTCAATGACTATAATTTTAGTATAATGTTATTTCCAACTTAATGCTATAGGTAGCAGCTGCTAAACAGAACAACATTGATAAGGGAGTCCACGAAATAACAGCTTAATCATCAGAGTGGATTGAAATTGCACAACTGTAAATTCCCATGAGCTATAATATTTTCTCTTTTACAAGCATTGAGAATAACTCTTGTCAAGTGTTCAACCAGTCCACCAAACAAGATAATCTAAATTAAAATATTCTGAATATGAGCAAAACCATAAGTTAAAAACCAATCTTTAACAGATAAAGGTTTACTGCAAGGAAGTTTCAGTATTTTATAGACAGTATCCATCCTTAGTCTATTCAACTTTCTTTCTTCAAAGATGGAAATCACCTACATATTTAACATTAACTAGATAAATGTGAATTGTTTTGACATGAGCTACTTTAACTTTCTAGATGACTAAGTTATTTTTAATTTTCTAATTATAAAACCAGTATGTGTTAACTGTAGAAATTTTGGACAATAAAAAAAGGTATGAAAAAAAAATAAAATTACATGTTATCTTAGCATCTAGAGATAGTAAAATGACTATGGTATCTTCCTGGTCTTTTTTTTTTTCCATGCACATACACATAATATTAGTTTGCAACCAAATTTGTATCAAATGGTAAATATACATTCATTCATTCAACAGATATTTATTCAGGGGCAACTATGTGCCGTTATAAAAATTTGAATAGGTAGATATTATTTGAAAACATTATTTTTAATGATTATATATGATTTTATCCTTTTATCATTATTACTTAAGCATTCACTTGTTTTGACTTTGGGGTTGTCTCCAATTCATCCACTTATTTTAGACTGATTAGAACACTCCTCAGTACCACTTCACAGATGGGCACAATATAGCTATATCACAAACCACTAAACAAGTTTCCAACTCTTTCTATTTTGTTTGAAAGGAAAACTTCAAGATTTATCCTGCAAATCAAAAAAAAAACCCTCAAAATCACGTGTTTAACTAACTAAATAATTAATTAATGAATTGTGAATGCGGTTAAGAATATGATCTCTATAGTAAAATATCCTGTATGCAAATTCCAGCACTGCCATTTTCTAAAAAGCTCCAAGCTTTTCTGTGCCTTGTTTCCCTTTCTGCAAAATAGTAATGATAAAACTACTTACTTCATACATAGCTTAAGATTAAATAAGTTAATATGCATAAAATAAGTAGTCAATAACGTTAGCTATTATTATTTTTTCATTAATATTTAATGAGTGTCTTTTATGTGGCAGCGATTTTGCTAGAAACTATGGTTGCAACTGGAGAACAGGCAAGACTGTGAACTCTACAAGACAAAAAACTAAAACAGATATTACAATAAGTAACCCCAAAATAATTACATAATCTCAATCAAAACTAAGGGGTCTAAAGGAAAATAAAATTAGAAGGTGCTAAAAAATTAGAAAACAGAGGCATCCATATACATACTTAGTCTGGGGCACAGGTATGTGTGGGTTCCCACAAAGGTGGTTTCCCTGAATAATACAAGTTATTTACTTGGGAGAAGGAGAAGGAAAAGGGACAGTAGAAACAGACATTGCTTCAGGCATGTGAAGGCCCACAGATAGAAAGGAGCTGCCCCTATTAAAGAACTAAAAGGAACTAAAGAGGGCCAGTTGGAAAGGTAGAGACTGGTGTGACATGAGGACATGGTGTGAAATGAAAAGGAAAAAAAAATATCACCTTATTCAGGGCCTTTCGGACCTTACTAGGGATTTGGGTCATCTTTCTAAGAGCAGTGGCATGTCACTAAGAGAGGAGTGATGCACTCAGATTTGGCTGCAACATGGATAATAAATTCAAGGAAGGCAAACAGGCAAATAATATTTTATTATTAAAATAATCCAGAAGAGTAATTGGTGATGGTAGAGATTAAGAGAAGCAGATAGATTTGAGAAGTAGTTAGGGATCAATAGTAAGTTACAGAATTACCCTCACCCTACAACCTATTCCAGTTAAAAACCACAAGACTTGGTGATTGATTGAATATGGAAGCTAACGAAGATGGAGATGGAAAGAATGACACACAGCGTTCTGCAATCAGATGAATGATTAAGTCATTTACTAAGAGAAGGAACCCTGCATGAAGAGCAAGTTTGGATGGAAAGACATAAGTGTAATTTTGGGGTCAAGGTATTTTTGAGACATATAAGTGGAGATATTCAATAGATGGACAGATGGATGAATGAGTGGATGGATGAATGGATGGATGGATGAGGCTGGAATTGAGAGGAAGTGGTCTAGACCAGAGAGAAATAGATGGGAGTCTTCAGCATGTTGATTGTAACAGAAGCCATACTATGGATGAGATCACTTAGGAAGAGGGAAAAGTAAAAAGAAAAGGGAGGACTTTGAGCCTTGAGGAACTCCCAACTTTTAGAACCTTGCAGAAAAATATTGGCTGTCAATATAGAGAGAGAACAGCATAGTAAGATTAAAATCTCCCTTGAACAGCAAAGGGAAGAAAAGATGTCAAGATGGAGGTGTCACTAACCTGTGAAATGCTGCTGAGAGGTTAAGAAAAATGAGGTTTGAAACATGTCCTTTAGATTTTGTGACATCAAGGTCATTGGTACCTTTAGAAAGCACCTTTCGTCAGCCCCAGTAGCCTAATGGATGAGGCACTGGCCTCCTAGAAAGCACCTTTCAACAGAGCAGTGAGGACTGGAAACCTGACAAGGTGGGCTGAGAAGTGAAAGGTAAGGAAGAAAATGAACATACTAAGAATGTGAAGGGGATAGAGAGAAGAATAGCAGCAGAGGAATCAAGTGGGATCAGGGAACTTTTTAGTTCTTTATTTGTCGCTTTCATTATTAGTTGTTTCTGTTGTTCGTTATTGTTTTTCAAATGAAAAAGACTTAAACCGATTTAAATGTTACTGTGCATGGCCCAGGGAAGAAGGACAATTAAAAACACAGGAGGGCTTGCCTGGCGGCACAGTGGTTAAGAACTTGCCTGCCAATGCAGGGGACACGGGTTCGAGCCCTGGTCCAGGAAGATCCCACACGCCGCGGAGCAACTAAGTCTGTGCGCCACAACTACTGAGCCTGCACTCTACAGTCCACGAGCCACAACTACTGAGCCCGTGAACCACAACTACTGAGCCCATGTGCCACAACTACTGAAGCCCGCGTGCCTAGAGCCATTGCTCTGCAACGTGAGAAGCCACCACAATGAGAAGCCTGCACACCACAAAGAAGAGTAGCCCCTGCTTGTTGCAACTAGAGAAAGCCTGCACGCAGCAACGAAGACCCAACGCAGCCAAAAATAAATAAATAAATTTTTAAAAAACAACAAAAAAAAAACACAGGAGAGAGAAGGAGTGAATGAAAGGGTCAAATTCCTGGGAAGGCAGAGACATGGAGCACAGAGGTTGGAGCTGACCTTCCATACATAGCATGAGAAAAATACCCTCTATTTTAACAGGAGGAATAGGCAGGAGAAAGGTGCAGGGGCAGTTGTACTAGTAGACTTGGTGGAGGACGTTAAACTTCCACCTGATGGCTCTGATTTTCTTTTTTTTTAACAATCTTTTTTGAAGTTTAGTTAATTTACAATGTTGTGTTAGATGCAGGTGTATAGCAAAGTGATTCAGTTATGCATACATATATACATAAATATATTCTTTTTCATATGCTTTTCCATTATAGGCTATTACAAGATATTGAATACAGTTCCCTGTGCCATACAGTAGGTCCTTGTTGCTCCAATTTTCTTTATTAATTAAAATATGAGGTCATCTGCTGAGCGTAAGAGACAAGGTAGGATAAAGTATCTGAGGTTTGAGGAGAGTAAAGGAAGAGTGAACTGATGTAGTGTGGAGGGCCTGCTTGAATTTGGTGAGCATGCATTTATGAATTAATGAATGTTTACCTCATTATTATACATATTCTGACATTGTAGAGAATCTCTGTTCCACACGATACCACATATGACATCAGAAAAAGCTTATATCCCCCACATAATCACTTTAATAAGAGTTCATTGTATTTTTAGAAATCTTATGAGTCTATGATTCATGTTATTCGTGTATACAACAAGTAAAATTGATCTGAGGAAAAAAAGGGATAATGTTCTTTTTGTTTAGGATGTTGTTTTCCAAATACAACAAACTTCCCCCAATTTGATCAAACTGAGATGACTACATTTTCAAATTAGTTAACTGTCCATATGGATGAAAGAATGGTTAGTTTACCAGGATTTCACTACAGGTACTGCTGCCCTAGTTTTCTCTCTTTGCCCTTCTATAAACTAACACTGGGTTACAAATTTACCACGCAGAGATCTGCCTTAATAAATGGCTAAGACAGCACTGAGCACAGAGCCAATGGCAAATAAATAATTGCTGTTTGATAAAAATGGTTCTTATCAGCAAGGCCAGTGTTTGTATGTTAAAGAATGCTTTCAAGGGGCTTAAAAATAGTTTGCTCTCTTAAATGAGTTAAACATACCCACAGAACTCATGTTGACACTACCCACTTGCTTAGCAGAGATAAACATTAGCCCTAGTCCAGTCTGAATTCTTTTAATTTCAAAAATTTGGCATTAGAATTAAGAAAGCTTCACCATTTCAAAAAATATTTTGGTATAAATAAGTTACAGAACCACCCTCACACTACTACCTATTTCAGGATACTGGGGGAGGTGTAGTGAGGTGTGGAGGATTATTCATCACATGACATTTTCGTTTCAGGTTGACCATAGTTCAGTGAGCACATTAGCAAATTGAATAAAGGTAAACGAGACCCACACTATCCTGGCATGGTACTATTGATTGTGTCCTTTTTATCAGAGATCATTTATTCTTTTTTTTTTTTTTTTATAAATTTATTTATTTATTTATTTATTTATTTATTTATTTATTTATATTTGGCTGTGTTGGGTCTTCGTTTCTGTGCGAGGGCTTTCTCCAGTTGCGGAGAGCGGGGGCCTCTCTTCATCGCGGTGCGCGGGCCTCTCACTGTCGCGGCCTCTCCCGTTGCGGAGCACAAGCTCCAGACGCGCAAGCTCAGTAGTTGTGGCTCACGGGCTTAGTTGCTCCGCGGCATGTGGGATCTTCCCAGACCAGGGCTCGAACCCGTGTCCCCTGCATTGGCAGGCAGATTCTTAACCACTGCGCCACCAGGGAAGCCCAGAGATCATTTATTCTTATCCAACAGGATTGGAACAGTCTTCACTGGTGTTGTTGTAAATTGCTCATTAATCAGAACGGATTTATTGAGCATCCATAGTGAGCAAAGCCTGTACTAAGTGATTCAAAATAACAGGTTGCCTAGTAACCATAAAATGGAAAAATTCCCCTGTGTAAATGAAAGGCAGATAAGAAAACATTATCTTTGATGGCACCTGACTATTTCATAAGGGATTTTTCTGCTATCATAGCCATTTTATTTTAAGGGTGATATTCATTCATTCATTCATTCACTCATTTAATGATTCATTCATTTATGTAACTGAGTCACCACTATGATTATGTAAGGTCCTTTGCTCGATGCAATAAGGGAAATAAATATGATTCAATACTGACTGAGTAAACATGAGTCTTAGAAAATTTACCAAGCAAGGACTGGACTTCTGTTCATCTTTATTTAATGAGCCTAGTACTAGAGCAATACTATTCTTTATTCCATATAAATCTGTAGTCATTGAGGCATGAGTAAAATGCTCCTTGCAGTGAGTATCCTTCATTTTCTGGTTGAATTGTAAAATCTTGTTGAATATAGATTTACTAGTAAGTTGCTTTCGTATTTAAATTAAACCAGTTGATATGATAAAAAATTTTTTCTTGTGGTCAGGATGAGACCTGTCTTGTACTAGCTCATCTAGTTAATAAGTAAAAGAGACCACAGAGAGGGAACTAACATCCATACTTAACTGATTTTCTGAGAAAAATACATATTCCATACCCATGAATGACAATGGCAGTTACAGCCAAGACCCTCAGGCTGCACAGCCTCTGAGACAAGCAAGTCCGGGCACGACCTGCCCCTGTAGACCCCAACACCCTAATTCACCTCTCCCATCTAGGTATTGAGTTTGTGTGCTCAGTTATAGCCCCTGTATTTCTTTCTTCGGGCTGCTACTAACCTGGTGTTTAAAACAACAGGAATGTATTTTCTCACAGTTCTAGAGGCTGGAAGTCCAAAATCAAGGTGTTGGCAGAACTAGTTCTTCCTGAGGGTTATGAAGAAAAGATCTGTTCCAGGCCTCGCTCCTTGGCTTGTACATGGCCATCTTCTCCCCATGTCTCTTCACATTGTCTTCCCTCTTTGCATGTCTCTGTGTCTTCCTTTTTATGAGTCATGTTGGATTAGGGCCCACCTAAAGACTTCATTTTAACTTGATGATCTCTATAAAGACCCTGTCTCCAATTCTCCAATTAAGGTCACATTCTGAGGTACTAGGAGTACTAGGGGTTCCAGTACACCTTTTTGGTGGGGGGGATGCGGGCACAAATCAACTCATCATCATCCCTCTAAAGAAATGGTCATCCCTCCACTCTCTCCATCTCTATCTTTGTCTCTCTCTATTCCTCACTGTCTTTCTTTCTCTCCAGGAAAAGCTTCAGAATGCAGTTCCTGTATGTGTAGAAATCCTCATTTTGTCTGTAAAACTGAGCCAAGTTATCCAGCACAGTTAACCAAAAACTGTAGAATACATACTCTAAGATATAATTCTTTAGTTCCCTTGGCTACTATTTTCCAAATGGCAGAATCCCACGGGGAGAAGGGATGAGCTTCACTCCTACATACCTCTCAGCTTTGTTCCCGCTTCCCCCTCTTCATTGGCATTGCCTTTCTCCTGGCCATCATCATTTTCTGCTGAGACTGCACATTGATCTCCTAATTAATCCTCCTGCCTCTAGCCTCATCTTTGTTCAATCTATCCCCCACATTGCTTCCTGAGAGATCGTTCTAAAACACAAAAATCTATCATGTCCCTCCTTAAAGTCTGTCAGTGGTTTGACTCAGCTATCCAACCTTCAGCATGTCACTTCTTTTTTTATGCATTTTTCCCTAGTCTCATTCTATGCTCTAACCATGCTATATAGGGCATAGTCTGTGAATGCAGTATGTTCTTCCACATGTCTGAATCTCTGTACACACTATTCCCTGGCCTAGAGAGCCATATATTTCCCATTCATTCATCTAACTCTTCCTTCTTTGAGGCTCAGATCAGGCACTACCTCCTGTTCTACTCTCCTGGAACACCTTATGCTCACCTCTCTCATTGAACTTATTACCCTTAATTTTAACACATTCTAAGCTCCTAAATATCAGGACTTTTACCTTTCACTCTGTTTCTTCTGCAACATGCAGCATGAGACCTAGAACACCAGAGGCACTCAATAAATGTTTATTAAGTAAGGAACTGTAGGGTAGTTACCTACCCAGTTCAATCTGTGGGCCTCCAAATGACTCATGTGCATCAAGAGAGGTCTCCTCTTCTAGAAGTCCTACCTTTAGATAATAAGGGACTTAGTAACAAAGGGAAAACATCAGTAACTCTAAGAGAAGTCCGTAACTTCCCCTAAGTTTATGAGCTTAATTAGTTGGTCCTGAGAAGGCAAAGCTAAGCATAGCAGAATGAGAGACCTGGAAGTAACTGGATCCAGGCAAAACCTAAGGTACAGGTTAATGGAATCAACAGAAGGAAAAGATGTGAACTGTTTCCTCATCCAGCCAGATGACAGTTACATTGATGCTCCCTTCTACCTGCTATGTTGTTTATGGAGGGGAATTTTGTGAGGTTCACTTGATAAGGTTCCATCTAGAACTGGAACAGAAACTGCTCTGACTCTCATATTCATCCGTATTCCTATCATTAAAAAAAAATCCTTCCATTTTTAATTCTGGACTCCCTCACCCCTAGAATTCACAATCATAGCCCAAAGTGCAAAGACCACCAATCATTATAAATTAAGCCTGGGTCAGCTGAGCAAATTGGTTTCTTTTATACTGAATCCAAATGATTGAACACAATTGGGGAAAATTATGTACCCATGCAAATTAACTCTTATCCCACTTAGAAAACAACAACAAATAACGCAGGCATTGTTGAAGTTTGTATTTTCCAAATGTATCTGTAAGAATATCTTTTTTATGATATGACTTCAATAACACTTTTCCATAAAGGGGAAGGGGAATTAAATTCCCTCCAGTTAAATATATGCAGGCTCTTGTCTACAATGGAAGCGATGTTGCCTTCTGAAGCTAAGTTATAAGAAGTAACATAGCTTCTGCCTCGTTCTCTTAGGATACTTGCTCTTGGAACACTTTTACATACCATGCTGAAGTCCAAGTAGGCCATTCCAGCCATATGGGTAAGGATCGGTCTTGAGAATAGATCCTCCAGCCCCCAGTCAAGTTGCCTCAGTTGATACCATTTGGGGCAGAAAGAGGCTATCCCTACCAAGCCCTTCCCAAAATGCAGATTTATAAGCAAAATAAATGCTCAAACATTAAGTGTTGAGGTGGTTTGTTATATAGCAATCAATAAGCAGAACAGATTCTAATACTTGAAAACAGGATGCTGCCATAATAAAAATTTAGAATACATGGCACTAATTTTGCGAATGAGGCAGCAGGCAAAAGCTGGAAGAGCCTCAAAATGAGTGCTTGTGAAAGGCTAAAGGCCAAGGAGAGGATTCGTGGAAGTCTAGAAAGCTATGAGAAAGCTGTTGTTGAAGGCTTAAATAGGACAGCAAATGTAATAATTGGAACCTAAAGGCAGGGAGTCATTTATAATAAAGTAGAGGAAAGTTTGGCAACATTGACTTCTGCAATAACATTGAGAAAAGAAATTGAACCAAATGAACTCTATGATCTAGCTAAAGAGATTTCCAGGCAGAATATTTAAAGTCAACCCAGCTTCATCTGGCTGCCCATGATAACATGCCAGTAGAGAGAGGAACTAAAGAATGACCCACTAAATACAAAGAGGCCAGAAATTTCTGGGTACAAAAACAAAACTGGTTTCTCATTTCTAGCTGCTCCAAATGGCAAACAATCCTCAAATAAATAAGGCCAATGACCAAATGTGGGTGAGATACAAAATCATATGTTAAGACCTAAGAAAGATCTCAGGTAGTGCCACGTAGAAACTTTAAGCCAGACAAAAGACCGTCTAAGGATTTAAGGACATGCCTCATAGATCCTCCTTGTTTAATAACAGGGTTCCTAAGAACCTCAAGGACATTGTCTCACAGAATTCTTATAAGGAGCACAAGGCAGAGAAAAACTTATCTGAAATATAAGCTTTTGTCTAATGGAGTATAAATTGAAACACAGGAAGTCCACAAAGTTTTAAAAGAAAGTAGATCAGTAGATTATCTCTGTAATATAAAATGAAAAGAGATAATATAAAATGAAAAGAGGTCTTTTGACCCCTAATCTTCTATACACAGTAAGCAAGTGAGAAAGATACTCAGCTGTAAACATGGGTTACTTTTTATGGAAAAAGAAGAATGTCTTGGAGGGTGGAACCAAGAGCCACAGAAAACAATTACTACTCCATTGTACTAAGCCTTAATCAAGTAACTGTGCTTGATTAGATTCAGAATTCCCACAGACTAGTGATGGCTGTATGCCCTATTTTCCCTGTGTTTGAATGGGAGTGTCAATTGTGGTTTTCCTATGCCTTTCCGACTCTTATATGTTATAGGACAGGAGACTGGTAACTTGTCTCTTTAGTTCACAGGTCGCCATTGCCAAGAGCAAAGGTAGTCAAGGACCTATACCATAAGAACTGCAACAGGGAGACTCACACATACCTGAACCTAGTTTGGGAGTTCATGCAGTAATGGGCTGATGTTTGGGAATCCTGAAGGAAAAAATGAGTGTAATTTGCATAGGAAAAGGATATAAATCTTTGTGACCAGAGGGCAGACTGTGGAGGATTATATTTTCCAAAAATGACAGCAAAAATATCTGCCATCTTATATTCCTCAAAATACCTTCAAGCTTATCTTTTATTTATAATAGCATGGCCATTTTATAGTCTGTATCTGATCATTCCAGTATTTGAAGTCTTTCGGGTGTGTAACTGTTCGTTCTTATTTCTGTTGATTCTTGTTTGGGGATCTTTTTCTTTTAGGCTTAATCATTGTAAACTGATCATTTTAATTGCAAAAGTATTTATAGGAATTATTTGGGGCCTAGGAAGATAATACATTCCTCTCTAGACGTTTACATTTGCTTCTGCTTGATGACTGAGGGTATTACTTTAAATTCATGGACTGATGTTTTTTAGACCATATGGATGATACGTTTTGGGTGCAAACCTGTGTGAGGACCAGCTCATGGTTACAACTCCTCAGGAATTTCTCCCCTTGTTCTGCTCACAACAAATCATCTTTTCAGACCTTGCAGTCTCCTTAGAATGAAGGTTATGAGGCAGGACTATTTCTGATTACTGTGAGGGTGTAGCCCCTGTACTCCTAGCTCTATGGAGGAAGGATTTCCTATTAGAATCCTCATGCTGAGCAGGCACAGAGATTTGTTTTCTGTACACAAACCCATAGAGGACTTGAGCACCAAAGTTCAACAGCAGGTTCAGCAAATTCCCTCAGGACAAAAGTGGCTTTAATGCTCCACTGGCTTCCCACCTTCACCAATGTACTGCCTGATTATTTCTTACTAATATACTGATAAAAAGAAGTTCCTAATTTAAAGGTTATTCGCTTTACATAATCTTCCTGTCACCTTTTTGACGCTTTTAAGTTTTCCTTTTCTGTATTTTTATCCAGTACGTTTATTGGTTTTCAGCAGGAGAGTTTTTCTAAGCCTATTAGTCTTGTTACCTGGGTCCATGTCTTTTTCATACCTGTATCCTCAGCATGCAAAGCAATGCCTGGCATGTGAAGGAACTCAATTCGTTTTTGATTGTTTAATGAATACACAATGCTTTCATTCCTGCTTCCACTAGCCCTAACTTAACACCCTTACCCCCATTCCCTAATTAAGGCTCTTTTAAATTTTCATACATATATACTGTCCACTTTCCTACATTAACTGAGCTTTGCCCCTGATTTCCCCACTGTTTTCCCCTGTGACCTCTCCTACAGAAGATCTTTCATTCAACTATCATTCTCATCATCTCTCAGCACTGTCTTCACTCTCCATGATTGCGTCTGAATCACTCACTATTCTACCTTCATCCGAAATCTGCTGCTCATCTGATGATTATGCTATCCTATTAGAACATACTTTTTCTGATTTTATTGTTATTATATGTGGACTTCCAGGCATACCTCCACATTTCTTGAGGATTTCAGTACTTGGTTCACACTTTCTATTCCACTTTATCTCCTAATATAATGCAGCAGCATAACTAACATAGTGTTTAAGAGTACAAGTGGACAACACAAGTTCAAGTCCCAGAACCATCTGCTGTTAACATGTAACCTTGGGAGGTTACCTAATATTTCGGTGCCTCACTTTCCTCACTGTAAATTGGGAATAATGGCATTATTACCTTACAGCATTGTAAGAATTATGTGAAATAATGTATATAAAGCACTTATAATAGTATCTGGCACACAGTAAATGCTCAATAAACTTTAACTATTTTCATGATTATGCTCTTACCTCATCCTAAAATATTCTTTCTGCATGCTTATGATTCATACAACACCCTGGCCTCAATGCTTCTCAAAAATCTACTTGTTCACTTCTATAAAATACCATAGCCTATTACTTAAAATGGTATTTCTGAATTTTACTTTAACCCTTCTCAACATCTAGCTCTTCTTTTCAGTCAATAACCTTTTACAGTACTCAGAAATTGAACCCATATGGAAGTACCTATTTTCTTTGTATTCATGATGCTCTATCTTCTCTTCTCTCTGAGAGAAGCAATGTCTGTGTTTTCTTAGACTAGCTCAGTCTTAATTTCTACCTATTCAATTCTCTCTTTTTACTCTTTGTCTTCAATCTCTTGCTCTCCACTAGCAAATTCCTCCAACTTGTAAACCTGACCAAGTCTTACTTATCCTAAAATAAACTACCCATTTCTCCTTCATACCACTTTCTTTTTATTTTAGCATCATATCTCTTCTTCTAATCCTCTTCAAAGGGTAACCTGTATTCTCCACTCCCATTTCCTTATTTTGCATTTCCGAGTGTCTCACTGTTAACTTCCAGAAACCTGGTTTTATCACATCACTTCTTAAACTCACTATTCAAAGATAGGCAGCAATTGGATTATCAAACCAAAAAAAAAAAAAAAAAGCCTCTCCTCAGAACTTCTCCTACAACTTCTTTGCAGTTTTGAATATGCTGACCACCCACCTGAAGCTTTCCTCCCTCATTAGCTTTCATGTTAACTGTGCATTCTTTCTTAGAGGCAGTGGCGAAGGAACAGAACGCAAACATGATGGTAGTCAAAAACTCATGTTCAAGCAAAGGCCCCCCAATGTATAGATCTTAAATAAGACACTTAGCTCCAATCTCCTTATCAGTAAAATAGGCATAATATTTGTTTGCCTTGCTCACCAGTTTATAATGCAAAAAATAAAACAATGGATCTGAAAATACCACCAAAGAGATAAAATACACAAAGTAGCTGAGTATGCTTTGATAACCTGTAAGCAGATAAGATGCAGGAAAGTATATTGAAAGACTCTTGCTACCAAATTTGCTATGAACTCTAAAGGACCCAAAGTTTTGTATCTGACCTAGAAGGTTTTTCACTATTAAAAGGTTTCATTGTCTTCACCATGACAGAACCATCTCCATGAGGGTCTTGCCAAGAAGTTAAGAGACTTCACATCAAAAATGCTCTAACTTACCTGGACTCACTTCAAAATGCAAAAAAATAAAAGTAAAAATCATTGTGACTATATTGGGGCACTTTCATTTTTTAAATATTGTGGGAAATCTAAATATTAATAACACATCTTCACATACGCAGGCATATAAATTGAATTGGTCCAAATGTCAGTAAGAAATATTACCAGTTCTTGGAGAAGGGGCCCTTGCAATTTCTAAGGAGCAAGGTTTCTTTGTAACTGCTGTGTCCATGAGATCACATAGAAAGTTCTCATTTTCTGAAGGAAATGTATCCAGAGAAGCAGATGGTACAATTTCCATAGTGTAATTCCTCTTCTTTGGATAGGACTCCTGAAAGGAAGGAGAAAAAATAAAAATAGCTTTGTGATAAAGACACAGCCTGTTTAATTTATAAAAACTAGGAAAAATAATAAGGTTCGTCAGTTCTTCTAAAAGTGATTGACAGGTGATGATTCATCTGTTTGAATAAGTTATGCAACAGTGTAACTCCAATATTATCAGTGATATTTTTAGAAGGGTCTTTATAATTTGGTTCCCCTGACGTTATCAGGGGAGGTCCTGATCTCCTGTCATGAGATCTTTTTGTAATATATGTGTATTTTCTACTTGTGGCATAAACTGTTGTTTAACTAATCCACAGTCATTCCCACAACTTTACTCCTTTGCTTGCTTCCTAGAGATATGACTCAGGTTTTGGCCAGTTAGATATAAGGGGAAATTTGCTGGGAGGCTTCTGGAAAAATATTTTTCTTCAGAGAAAAGACATGTAAAGAGGCTTTTTAAGAGCCTTGGCCTTCCTTGGTTTCCTCTCTCTGCGTGCAGCCTTGATGTCTGGAGGGGGCAGGCATGTTGTAACCATAGGCAGTAAGCCTCTTACCTCAAAAAGCTAACAGGCCAAGAATGGCAACAGAAGGGTAAAAAAGCCTGGGACCTAGATGGTATCACTGAGCTGCTCAAATAGCCCCAGGACCAGTTTCTTCAGGCTTCTTAAGCAAATATTAAAGTTCTTATTGTTTGAGTCATTGCTAATTGGGTTTTCAGTCACTTAGAAGTAAATGCGTTCCCACCCAACACACTTCCTTGGTGAATACTGCTAACTAATATACTAAGGTCACTCTTTTCAGGTTAGGATAAAATTAAGGTCCAATTCTATATTACTGATTCTTCAATATATTCTAAAAACTGGAATTTGTTTCATTTTACAAGATCTTTATTTCTTATACAAGGCATTAATGGTCAGCAAATATTTATTGGGCATCTATCATATACATCTAGGACTGTGCTAACTGCTTGAGATTTAAAAAAACGAGTAAGACATAATCCTTGCCCTCAGAAAGTTCACAGTTTACTAGAGAAGAAAAACAGATTATCTGCATGATGAATTTCACAATTAATCATGTTTTAATTTTGATATTTGTTATCTTTATAAACCATACTTCACTATCAAAAGAAAAAGACAAATAAGCAGAAAAATTAACTCACTTTCAAAAAATATTCTAAGATATATCCAAGGGTTGGTAAAGATTTAGTACAAGCTCCTATTTTTTTCTATAATGATACTTACAGTATAGTAGAATAAGTATTCAAGGTCAGTGTAATTGCTTTCAGACTATACCAGACCCTCACACATCAGAGTCAATTATGTTCACTCTACTCTATTGAAAGCAGGAAATTGGGAGTAATTTATTTTTAACAACAAAGGGTGACAAAGTTGAAAGCATCCAGAGGAAAGCAATCAGGATGGTATGTGATTTAAAAACCATGTCACAGAAGAAATGATGAAAGGAACTGCAGTGTTCTATCCCAGAGAAGCCTTACAGCTGCATAATAGTTTTCTCAACATATTTGCAAGTCTGTCCCTCAAGAGCTATCCCACAAAGTGGGGAAGGGGATAAGTTGTTGTGGTAGATTTATTCTAAAGTTCTTAAAGGTAGAACAAAGAGCAATGTTTATTAGTCAAGGAGGGCAAATTTGGGCCAACACAAAAAATAATTTTCTGTGAATTAACAATATTGCTTATCTTCTAAAATAAAAATGCACTGATAGGGCTTCCCTGGTGGTGCAGTTGTTAAGAATCCATCTGCCAATGCAGGGGACACGGGTTCGAGCCCTGGTCCAGGAAGATCCCACATGCCGCGGAGTAACTAAGCCCATGCGCCACAACTACTGAGCCTGTGCTCTAGAGTCCACATGCCACAACTACTGAAGCCTGCGCGCCTAGAGCCTGTGCTCCGCAACAAGAGAAGCCACCGCAATGAGAAACCTGTGCACCGCAACAAAGAGCAGCCCCTGCTCGCTGCAACTAGAGAAAGCCCACACGCAGCAACGAAGACCCAATGCAGCCAAAAGTAAATAAATAAATTTAAAAATAAAATAAAATAACAGGCAAAGATAAATATTAAAAAAATGCACTGATATAATAATTAGCTAAAAAATAGCACTAGAAAGCAACAGAACTCCTCATTAAGTGGAAATGTTTACACAGAACTATCTATTGATAAAATTATGTATAAAACACACCAGGTGACTGTAAACTCCATGAAAGCTGGAACTTCTCTTGTTCACCACTCTATCCCCAGAATCTAATATAACTCCTGCCACATAATGGGTCCTCAATAAGTATTTTGATCAACTGAACAGTCTCTAATGTCCTTTCAAGCAAATCTGAATACCAGTTAGGAAAAGGATAATGCCTTTTAAAGATGTAAATTACCTTACTCTTCTGTTTTTTTAAAATTATTGTTTACTGCTTTGCATATCAAAAGTGAAAAAAATGAGATTACAGTAAGATTGTAATGAGCCTATGAAAAAAGAGTCTCCAGCTTAAACCCTAGTTCATCCTAAAATTAATCAGAACAACCCATTCTTCATGGATTTGATTAAGTTGGACTTTTACTGTGTTTATAAAGAATTATGAGGATCTTAAAGGCCTTGAAAACTACTTTGAAATTTAACCACACAGGGTGAGTTAGTATATTAAGTATATATATTTGTTAGAGAAATATTAGAAACTATAAAGAAAGAGAAAAAAATTATCACATGAAAGCCCAGCATGCTCAGATAACTAACAGTAACATTTTGGTGTATATTCTCCCAGATGGCTTCCGTGTGTGTAGACATATGGGTGTGTGCAAAGTAAAGACCAACTATTTTAAACAATAATGAAGTACACTCTCTTCTGCTTCCTAAAGGAGTGCCACCATTTTTCATTGGCGTAGAAGTCTGTAGTACGCACATGGCTTCCTTATGGAAAGTGAGGGCCCCAAGGGAAGGAGATAGTAAAACAAAGATAGCAAAGCCGTACCTTTGTAACCAAATATTTCATATTACCAAAAAAGCAGGGCATTCAACGAAATACCTGACATGTATCCCTTGAAAGAGGATATATGAGATTATAAAATAATAAAATATATCCACGTGTGTCCATGTTTAGGAGATTGATCATTACCACTGAGATCTGCCCCTCCCATCCCATGCTCCCCTTTCCATTCCCACCCCTTCCCTTGGCAACCAGGGCTAAATCTTGTTCTGAACGTTGTGTTTATAATTCCCTGGATTGCTGTTAAAATTTATCTATGTATGTAAGTATCAATAAAGAATAAATGGTTTTGTACTGTATGCTTTTGAATTTCATATATATAATATAAAATGCTCTTGCTCTTCTGTGACTTTTTTCAATCAATATTATGCTTCTGAATTTCATTTATTTTCAGTGTGATGCAGGAGTCCACCATATAGGTATACCACAAATTCATTTACACATTCTCCCAACAACGGACTTTTAAACATTTCCCAGATGTCTTGTTATTAAGAAAAATGTTGCTATGGATATTCCTGTACAAAGTACCTTCATACAAGTAACCAGGGTACATTACCTATTCCAGTAGTCATGGGACAGAGAATCAAGAATAGACACAAGATGTGAAAAATGAATGGAATCAAAAGTTCTACACAAATAGGAATTTATAGCAAGAGGTGGTCATGAGAATTGAGATTGGATGCTTGGTAGATTCTATAGAAATCTTAAGGAGGGCATTGTGTTTTCCCACCCCAAGAAGGATAAAAGTTCAAGAGATTTTCTGTAAGTCTTACATAAAGATATTATGTATAAATAAAGATATTATATGTAATGTTTTCTGATTTGGTATTTACCTCTAGTCATGTATTCTGAACAAGTTTCAATGACAAATATATGTCTACATGATGAATTTAAGTCCCAGTACATGCACAGTCATAATTTATTTAGTCAATCTTATCATACTGAAATTTTAATGTTTTTCTTTTAAGGGAACACTCTTGTGCATATATCTTTGTTTACATGCTTAACTAGTTCTTTTGAAATGGAATTCCTGTAACAATAGTTATATACCATATGCTTACATATAACTGAATCTGTTTCTGGATTTTCTAATTGTTCCATATGTCAGTCTATTCTAATACCACAATCATACTGCTTTGATTATTGAAGCCTTAAAATTAATTTTACTATCTGGTAGGCTATGTCTCTCCTCATATTCATCCTTATCAAAGCACTGATGATTATCCTCATGTTTATTTTTCAAAAAACATCTTTAAACATTTTGGTCAATTTCTCCTTAAATCATTATCTCCCCTTTGTTTCCTGTCAGTAAACAGTACTTCCATACACCAGTCACTCAAACCACCTGGGGATTATTCTTCATTCTCACTCTTCCTCAACATGCCCACTCATTCCCCAAGTCCCATATTCAACACTGACTTAGGTATCTCAAAC
Source organism: Balaenoptera borealis (assembly GCF_965194805.1). NCBI lineage: Eukaryota > Metazoa > Chordata > Mammalia > Artiodactyla > Balaenopteridae > Balaenoptera > Balaenoptera borealis. The sequence goes on from NC_138870.1 coordinate 84,245,809, forward strand.
ACATTCATTTCTCTCTACCACCACTACAACCCTGGTCCGGGTCACCACTGTATCTCACTTGAACTGCTAGAACAACTTCCAAACTGGTCTCCTTGCCTCTAGTCTTGCTCCTCTCCCAGTTAATTCACTTTCAAACACGAGCATGAGGTTACTAAGTCAGGTCAAAATAAATTCATTTCCTTTCACTATAACTTTATTTGATGAGAGAATCATAAAACGTTCTAGTCACAGTACCTACTGATTTTTTTAAACATTTAACATGGTCTTTCATAATATCTCAGAATTTCCATGCTGAATGATTTCATTAAATGCATTAATGATCCAGGTAGTAAACTCATTAAAATAACAAGATCTGGAAGAATAAACTAAAGGTTAAGCATAATCCCATTAATCTGTAAAATAAATGGGGTTAATAACTAAAGACCTGGGGTCCGGGCAAGATGGCAGAAGAGTAAGACACATAGATCACCTTCCTTCCCACAGATACATTAGAAATACATCTACACGTGGAACTGCTCCTACAGAACACCCACTGAACGCTGACAGAAGACGTCAGACCTCCCAAAAGGCAAGAAACTCCCCCACGTACTTGGGTAGGGCAAAAGAAAAAAGAAATAACAGAGACAAAAGAATAGGGACGGGACCTGCGCCAGTGGGAGGGAGCTGTGAAGGAGGAAAGGTTTCCACACACTAGGAAGGCCCTTCGCGGGCGGAGACTGCGGGTGGCGGAGGGGGGAGCTTCGGAGGCACAGAGGAGAGCGCAGCCACAGGGGTGCGGAGGGCAAAGCGGAGAGATTCCCACACAGAGGAGCGGTGCTGACGAGCACTCACCAGCCCGAGAGGCTTGTCTGCTCACCCGCCGGGGCCGGCGGGGCTGGGAGCTGAGGCTCGGGCTTCGGTCGGATCGCAGGGAGAGGACTGGGGTTGGCTGCGTGAACACAGCCTGAAGGGGTTAGCGCACCACAGCTGGCCGGGAGGGAGTCAGGGAAACAGTCAGCTGCCGAAGAGGCAAGAGACTTTCTTGCCTCTTTGTTTCGCGGTGTGCAAGGAGACGGGATTCAGAGCGCCGCCTAAACGAGCTCCAAAGACAGGCGCGAGCCGCGGCTATCAGCGCAGACCCCAGGGACGGGCATGAGACGCTAAGGCTGCTGCTGCCGCCACCAAGAAGCCTGTGTGCGAGCACAGGTCACTCTCCACACCGCCCCTCCCGGGAGCCTGTGCAGCCTGCCACGGCCAGGCTCCCGTAATCCGGGGACCACTTCGCTGGGAGAACGCACGGTGCGCCTCAGGCTGCTGCAACGTCACGCCGGCCTCTGCCGCAGGCTCGCCCCGCCTCCTCCGTACCGCTCCCTCCCCCCGCCTGAGTGAGCCAGAGCCCCCGAAGCAGCTGCTCCTTTAACCCCTTTCTGTGTGAGCGAAGAACAGATGCCCTCAGGCGACCTACACGCAGAGGCGGGTCCAAATCCAAAGCTGAACCCCGGGAGCTGTGCGAACAAAGAAGAGAAAGGGAAATTTCTCCCAGCAGCCTCAGAAGCAGCGGATTAAAGCTCCACAAACAACTTGATATACCTGCATCTGTTGAATACCTGAATAGATAACGAATCATCCCAAATTCAGGAGGTGGACTTTGGGAGCAGGATATATTAATTTTTCCCCTTTTCCTTTTTTTGTGAGTGTATATGTGTATGCTTCTGGGTGAGATTTTGTCTGTATAGCTTTGCTTTCACCATTTGTCCTAGGGTTCGGTCCGTCCGTTTTTGTTTTTGTTTTTTTTCCGCTTAAAAAAATTTTTTCTTAATAAATGTTTTCTTAATAATTATTTCCTTATTTTCTATTTTTAAAAATTAAAAAAAAAATTTTTCTTAATATGTTTTTTCATATTTTTTATTTTAAAAAATTAAAAAATTTATTAAAAAAATTTTTTTCTTAATAAATTTCTTCTTAATAATTTTTATTCTTATTGTTTACTACAATAGCTTCATTTTATTTTATTTTATTTTATCCTCTTTCTTTCTTTCTTTCTATTTTTTCTCCCTTGTATTCTGAGCCAGGTGGATGAAAGGCTCTTGGTGCTCCAGCCAGGCATCAGGGCTGTGCCTCTGAGGTGGGAGAGCCAACTTCAGGACACTGGTCCACAAGAGACCTCCCAGCTCCACGTAATACCAAATGGCGAAAATCTCTCAGAGATCTCCATCAATGTCAAGACCCAGCTTCACTCAACGACCAGCAAGCTACAGTGCTGGACACCCTATGCCAAACAACGAGCAAGACAGGAACACAGCCCCATCCATTAGCAGAGAGGCTGCCTAAAATCATAATAAGACCACAGACACCCCAAAACACACCACCAGACGTGGACAGGCCCACCAGAAAGACAAGATCCAGCCTCAGCCACCAGAACACAGGCACTAGTCCCCTCCACCAGGAAGCCTACACAACCCACTGAACCAACCGTAGCCACTGGGGACAGAAACCAAAAACAACGGGAACTACGAAACTGCAGCCTGTGAAAAGGAGAACCCAAACACAGTAAGATAAGCAAAATGAGAAGACAGAAAAACACACAGCAGATGAAGGAGCAGGGTCAAAACACACCAGACCTAACAAATGAAGAGGAAATAGGCAGTCTACCTGAAAAAGAATTCAGAATAATGATAGTAAAGATGATCCAAAATCTTGGAATTAGAATAGACAAAATGCAAGAAACATTTAACAAGGACGTAGAAGAACTAAAGAGGAACCAAGCAACGATGAAAAACCACAATAAATGAAATTAAAAATACTCTAGATGGGATCAATAGCAGAATAACTGAGGCAGAAGAACGGATAAGTGACCTGGAAGATAAAATAGTGGAAATAACTACTGCAGAACAGAATAAAGAAAAAAGAGTGAAAAGAACTGAGGACAGTCTCAGAGACCTCTGGGACAACATTAAACGCACCAACATTCGAATTATAGGGGTCCCAGAAGAAGAAGAGAAAAAGAGAGGGACTGAGAAAATATTTGAAGAGATTATAGTTGAAAACTTCCCTAATATGGGAAAGGAAATAGTTAATCAAGTCCAGGAAGCACAGAGAGTCCCATACAGGATAAATCCAAGGAGAAACATGCCAAGATACATATTAATCAAACAATCAAAAATTAAATATAAAGAAAACATACTAAAAGCAACAAGGGAAAAACAACAAATAACACACAAGGGAATCCCCATAAGGCTAACAGCTGATCTTTCAGCAGAAACTCTGCAAGCCAGAAGGGAGTGGCAGAATATACTTAAAGTGATGAAAGAGAAAAACCTACAACCAAGATTACTCTACCCAGCAAGGATCTCATTCAGATTTGATGGAGAAATTTAAAACTTTACAGACAAGCAAAAGCTGAGAGAGTTCAGCACCACCAAACCAGCTTTACAACAAATGCTAAAGGAACTTCTCTGGGCAAGAAACACAAGAGAAGGAAAACACCTACAATAACAAACCCAAAACATTTAAGAAAATGGGAATAGGAACATACATATCGATAACTACCTTAAATGTAAATGGATTAAATGCTCCCACCAAAAGACACAGACTGGCTGAATGGATACAAAAACAAGACCCATATGTATGCTGTCTACAAGAGACCCACTTCAGACCTAGAGACACATACAGACTGAAAGTGAGGGGATGGAAAAACATATTCCATGCAAATGGAAATCAAAAGAAAGCTGGAGTAGCAATTCTCATATCAGACAAAATAGACTTTAAAATAAAGACTATTACAAGAGACAAAGAAGGACACTATATAATGATCAAGGGATCTATCCAAGAGGAAGGTATAACAATTGTAAATATTTATGCACCCAACATAGGAGCACCTCAATACATAAGGCAAATACTAACAACCATAAAAGGGGAAATTGACAGTAACACAATCATAGTAGGGGACTTTAACACCCCACTTTCACCAATGGACAGATCATCCAAAATGAAAATAAATAAGGAAACACAAGCTTTAAATGATACATTAAACAAGATGGACTTAATTGATATTTATAGGACATTCCACCCAGAAACAACAGAATACACATTTTTCTCAAGTGCTCATGGAACATTCTCCAGGATAGATCATATCTTGGGTCACAAATCAAGCCTTGGTAAATTTAAGAAAATTGAAATCGTATCAAGTATCTTTTCCGACCACAACGCTATGAGACTAGATATCAATTACAGGAAAAGATCTGTAAAAAGTACAAACACATGGAGGCTACACAATACACTACTTAGTAACGAAGTGATCACTGAGGAAATCAAAGGGGAAATCAAAAAATACCTAGAAACAAATGACAATGGAGACACGACGACCCAAAACCTATGGGATGCAGCAAAAGCAGTTCTAAGAGGGAACTTTATAGCAATACAAGCCTACATAAAGAAACAAGAAACATCTCGAATAAACAACCTAACCTTGCACCTAAAGCAATTAGAGAAAGAAGAACAAAAAAACCCCAAAGCTAGCAGAAGGAAAGAAATCAAAAAGATCAGATCAGAAATAAATGAAAAAGAAATGAATGAGATAATAGCAAAGATCAATAAAACTAAAAGCTGGTTCTTTGAGAAGATAAACAAAATTGATAAACCATTAGCCAGACTCATCAAGGAAAAAGGGAGAAGACTCAAATCAATAGAATTAGAAATGAAAAAGGAGAAGTAACCACTGACACTGCAGAAATACAAACGATCATGAGAGATTATTACAAGCAACTCTATGCCAATAAAATGGACAACCTGGAAGAAATGGACAGATTCTTAGAAATGGACAACCTGCCGAGACTGAACCAGGAAGAAATAGAAAATATGAACAGACCAATCACAAGCACTGAAATTGAAACTGTGATTAAAAATCTTCCAACAAACAAAAGCCCAGGACCAGATGGCTTCACAGGCAAATTCTATCAAACATTTAGAGAAGAGCTAACACCTATCCTTCTCAAACTCTTCCAAAATATTGCAAAGGGAGGAACACTCCCCAACTCATTCTACGAGGCCACCATCACCCTGATGCCAAAACCAGACAAAGATGTCACAAAGAAAGAAAACTACAGGCCAATATCACTGAGGAACATAGATGCAAAAATCCTCAACAAAATACTAGCAAACAGAATCCAACAGCACATTAAAAGGATCATACACCATGATCAAGTGGGGTTTATTCCAGGAATGCAAGGGTTCTTCAATATATGTAAATCAATCAACGTGATACATCATATTAACAAATTGAAGGAGAAAAACCATATGATCATCTCAATAGATGCAGAGAAAGCTTTCGACAAAACTCAGCACCCATTTATGATAAAAGCCTTGCAGAAAGTAGGCAAAGAGGGAACTTTCCTCAACATAATAGAGGCCATATATGACAAACCCACAGCCAACATTGTCCTCAATGGTGAAAAACTGAAACCATTTCCACTAAGATCAGGAACAAGACTAGGTTGCCCACGCTCACCACTATTATTCAACATAGTTTTGGAAGTATTAGCCACAGCAATCAGAGAAGAAAAAGAAATAAAAGGAATCCAAATCGGAAAAGAAGAAGTAAAGCTGTCACTGTTTGCAGATGACCTGATAATATACATAGAGAATCCTAAAGATACTACCAGAAAACTACTAGAGCTAATCAATGAATTTGGTAAAGTAGCAGGATACAAAATTAATGCACAGAAATCTCTTGCATTCCTATACACTAATGATGAAAAATCTGAAAGTGAAATTAAGAAAACACTCCCGTTTACCATTGCAACAAAAAGAATAAAGTATCTAGGAATAAACCTCCCTAAGGAGACAAAAGACCTGTATGCAGAAAATTATAAGACACTGATGAAAGAAATTAAAGATGATACAAATAGATGGAGAGATATACCATGTTCTTGGATTGGAAGAATCAACATTGTGAAAATGACTCTACTACACAAAGCAATCTACAGATTCAATGCAATCCCTATCAAACTACCACTGGCATTTTTTACAGAACTAGAACAAAAAATTTCACAATTTGTATGGAAACACAAAAGACCCCGAATAGCCAAAGCAATCTTGAGAACGAAAAATGGAGCTGGAGGAATCAGGCTCCCTGACTTCAGACTATATTACAAAGCTACAGTAATCAAGACAGTTTGGTACTGGCACAAAAATAGAAACATAGATCAATGGAACAGGATAGAAAGCCCAGAGATAAACCCATGCACATATGGTCACCTTATCTTTGATAAAGGAGGCAAGCATATACAGTGGAGAAAAGATAGCCTCTTCAATAAGTGATGCTGGGAAAACTGGACAGGTACATGTAAAAGTATGAAATTAGAACACTCCCTGACACCATACACAAAAATAAACTCAAAATGGATTAAAGACTTAAGTGTAAGGCCAGACACTATCAAACTCTTAGAGGAAAACATAGGCACAACACTCTATGACATAAATCACAGCAAGATCCTTTTTGACCCACCTCCTAGAGAAATGGGAATAAAAACACAAATAAACAAATGGGACCTAATGAAACTTAAAAGCTTTTGCACAGCAAAGGAAACCATAAACAAGACCAAAAGACAACCCTCAGAATGGGAGAAAATATTTGCAAATGAAGCAACTGACAAAGGATTAATCTCCAAAATTTACAAGCAGCTCATGCAGCTCAATAACAAAAAACAAACAACCCAATCCAAAAATGGGCAGAAGACCTAAATAGACATTCCTCCAAAGAAGATATACAGATTGCCAACAAGCACATGAAAGAATGCTCAACATCATTAATCATTAGAGAAATGCAAATCAAAACTACCATGAGATATCATCTCACACCGGTTAGAATGGCCATCATCAAAAAATCTAGAAACAATAAATGCTGGAGAGGGTGTGGAGAAAAGGGAACCCTCTTGCACTGTTGGTGGGAATGTAAATTGATACAGCCACTATGGAGAACAGTATGGAGGTTCCTTAAAAAACTAAAAATAGAACTACCATATGACCCAGCAATCCCACTACTGAGAATATACCCTGAGAAAACCATAATTCAAAAAGAGTCATGTACCAAAATGTTCATTGCAGCTCTATTTACAATAGCCAGGACATGGAAGCAACCTAAGTGTCCATCATCGGATGAATGGATAAAGAAGATGTGGCACATATATACAATGGAATATTACTCAGCCATAAAAAGAAATGAAATGGAGGTATTTGTGGTGAGGTGGATAGAGTTAGAGTCTGTCATACAGAGTGAAGTAAGTCAGAAAGAGAAAAACAAATACAGTATGCTAACACATATATATGGAATCTAAGGAAAAAAAAAATGGTCATGAAGGACCTAGGGGCAAGACGGGAATAAAGACACAGACCTACTAGAGAATGGACTTGAGGATATGGGGAGGGGGAGGGGTAAGATGTGACAGGGTGAGAGAGTGGCATGGACATATATACACTACCAAATGTAAAATAGATAGCTAATGGGAAGCAGCCGCATAGCACAGGGAGATCAGCTCGGTGCTTTGTGACCACCTAGAGGGGTGGGATAGGGAGGGTGGGAGGGAGGGAGACGGAAGAGGGAAGAGATATGGGAACATATGTATATGTATAACTGATTCACTTTGTTATAAAGCAGAAACTAACACACCATTGTAAAGCAATTATACTCCAATAAAGATGTTTAAAAAAAATAAAAAAAGAAACTTAGACCGAAACATCAATAATGGTTTACACTAACCTGTTGATTTTTTAAGTAAAATGATATATTCTATGATCATTTAAAAAAAACAAGAAACAAAAAACTAAAGACCTGCTTGTCTAGTACCTAGCAAAGTGCCATGTTCATAGTAGGACTCGACGAATATATGCTAAAAAATAAATATATAAAATAGCTAACATTTCAGTCAGTATTTTAAGGCCTGATTCCTCATCTAGAATTAAAGAACCATAGAGGCAAAGACTACAAACATCTTTTTCACATAGTATGCACTTAATAAACATTTGTTGAATTAATGAAATCTGAAATAATGTCATTCAAAAACTATCACAGATTCAAATCACTGTAATAAGAATAGCAACTTATACTTATGAAGTGTTTTACAGTCTGCAAAGTAAATAGTGTTTCATTTAGCCAGATGATTCGCATTTAGCTCTCATAACAATCCTCCTAATATTACTATTATCCCCATTCAGAAACTAAGGCTTGGAATTATTAGGTGTCCAATATTAACCAACATCTGGTTAATGAAAGTTTTGGGGCTACAACCTGGGTCTTATCTCAGCAAATCTAGTGTTCATACTATTGTATCCCAGACAAAAGGACTATGACAAGATCTTTATTGCCATAACTAAGGGAAAGAGGCAACTCTGCCCATTGCTAGGTAGTATCTAACCCTGCCAACCTCTTAGCCTTTGCAAGCCCTCTTCCTTACTGTGGGAAATGTGGATTTTGATACACAGATTAATTGCCAAAATACTCTTGATGGTAAATCCTGGCAATGGACCAGAGAGATTAAAAGAATTGAGGTCCAACAGTTTGTGATTCACTTTTCAAGGCTCCATTGTACCTAGTCTAGCAAAATTTGGCTCCAATTTGGTTAGCAGCTTTTGCTTTTTTCTTGATATCTGGCCTCTATCTTTATTTGAATGCCTGGTTCCTGAATCCCAGACTTGTTTCTGTGCTTGAATTTTTATAATTGTAGCATGCCTAAGACTGTGTTCTCTGCCTTGGTCTTTGCTAACTCTTTTCTGAGGGACTAATGGCTTGTCCCCAAATCCTAAACAGGTCCCTAACTTCATACTGCCTAACTTCATAGCCCCTGAGAGAGTGTTTAGCTTTGATGCTTACTTAGTCACTTTTATCCTACCTGTTATAGTTAGTTGTGCAATGTGTGGACCAAATAGTGCTTCTTAAAAAAAGATGCATACTGAGAGCACTGAATAAATTAATATTATGCCCCTCAAGAAAAATAAACTTTAGTAATAAAAAGTCTACATAATATGCTTTCACTTGTTGTTTGCACTGTATTCCTATAAAAGTTTAAAATCATCAGGAGTGGGCTCAGTCTAACAAGTCAAAGTTTATTAGTGATTAAATATGAGGTCCTATGGTTCAGTACAGAAATGACTTTTAAAAATTCAGTATGTGGGTATATAGATTAGCAATACCATGAAAAAAGAAACAGGAGTTACAGCTGACAGTATGAGTCAGAGTGTAATGCACCAGTTAGACATAATGTGACATTGGCTGATTTAATATAAGAATGATATTTAAACCAGGGAACATGACAGCCCCCCCCTTCCTCTGTGATAATTAGAATTGGGAATAATCTGGTTTAGGAATTTTGTAAAAGACAGGCTAACTGTATGATATTGACCATCCTTTGGAAAGTGGTGCAAGATTGTATTCATCAAAGGGGCCGAAGGATACTTGGCCTTTGACTTATGAAAAACCTTAGCAACAATCAGGGACCCAGGTATGGGCACAGTTGTTTCTCAATAGTACCAATGATGTAGCTTTTTAAATTAGAAATAAGGTGACCTAGAGGCTTTTCTAGACTACTTTGACATGACATCTCTGTGAACCTACCTATTAATACAGCTATTTCTTAACCACATAGGGGAAACTGAAGCAGCTTAACCAGCACTGCAGCAAACCACACCTGGTACACTTAGCTTGGTACTGGGGCCTACATTTGAGGAGCTGCAAAGATGAAATGGACTATCTTCTTTGCACATGTGTAAGGAAAGTGCTGAGTATCAAACCCATGTCATGTGGGGAAAGATTGAAGAAGAAAAGGTGCAGGAAAACACGTATCACAAGTATTTGAAAAATAGAAGAATGACTAGAATTGCTAGAAAGAGTGCAGATAGATGGTAACAAGGCTGACTACCAGAGCTTCCCAGTATGAAATGGGCTGCTTAGCAAGTAGCAGGTTCTCTGCCACTGAAAGCCTTCAAGCCTAGTCTGATCAATACAAAGCAACTCCTAAGAATAGAAGATGGTGGTTTGACTTAGATGAGTTTGAAGATGTTAGGTAAAAAAGACAATGGGAATAGAATTATTATGTTAGTACTATGATACAAGCTACCTGCATATTTTCACTGCTTCCTGAATTCTTTTTCTGATAATGGGAAAAGTAATACTAATGCAAGGGAGTGTAGGCTTATGGCTCTTTCAAAGTTAGAGATGACTCACAATTCTAAATGATTCACAGTAGGTGAAAACTTTTGGAAGTGGTCTTGCTGCTCTGCCATGTCCTGCAGTATCAAGAAAAGTATGCCCTGCAGACTTACAATGACATTAAAATTAGGACGACTACAACATAAATATGGAATATTAAGAAAAATAATAAGAGATTTTGAGTGGGAGAGAAAAATGAGTGACAACAAGACCACCCTAGGGAAAGGAGAATTGATAACAATGATAGGCAGAATAATAGCCTCTCAAAGATGTCCATGTCCTAATCCCCAAAACCTGTGAATATATCATGTCACATGGCAAAAGGGGCTTTGCAGATGTATTAAGGATCTTGAGATGGGGAGATCATCCTGGATTATTCAGGTGGCCCAGTATCACAATGGTCATTATAAATGAAAGAGGGAAGGAGAGTCAGTGTCAGACTGATGCAATGTAAGAGACTTGACTGACCATTGCTGGCTTTGAAGGTGTAAGGCAGCCATGAGCCAAGGAATGAACACAGCTCATAGAAGATAGAAAAGGCAAGAAAACAGATTCTCCCCCTAGAGTCTCCAGAAAGGAATGAAGCCCTATCAACACCTTGGACTTAGCCCAGTGGGATGCATTCTGGACTTCCAGAATTGTAAAATAATAAAGTTATGGGTTTTTTAAGCTGCTAAGTTTGTGGTTATTGGTTACTGCAACAATAGGAAACTAATACAATAATACTAGCAGAAAGCAACACACATAGGGAGGCAACAGAAATTATTAAGGGTTGAGAGAGGAACATTAAAATTGGACCCCAATGGAAAAATACACCTTGTTATATTATGATATGACTCAATATTTTAAAGATAGTGATTCTTTCACTTTCACTTAGTCTTAAATTTAATGCAGTAGTATTGCAATAGTTTCCCTCCCACTCCATCTTGGATCTTGACAAGTGATCCTAAAGTGCATTTGGAAAAATAAATGTCTGACAATAGCTAGGTATCAATTTGAAAAGAGAAAAGTAATGGAGGGGGTGGAGATCAGCATTTATCAGATATTTAAATAAATTATAAATGGTTCTGGTGCAATAACTGAAAGGCAATAAAACAGAAGAGAGAAACTAAAAAGATAAAGTTCCAATGTTTGTGAAAATTTATTATATTATAAAGATGGTATTTTAAATCAGTAGGAAAACAATGGATTATATAATAATTGCCAATGAGATAACTGACTAGTCATTTGGAAAGAAGTAATAAAACTGTATTAATACTTCATTCCTTAAACCAAAATAAATTACAGATAAATATTTAAATAATAAGTAAATACACCTGTAAAATAATCTTAAAATAGGAATGGCCTTTGACCAGGAGCTATAACCAGACTCATAATCAGAGCTGTAGAGAAAAAGATTGGTGAATTAGAGTACATACAAACATGAAACTTCTATAAAGCCACTAAAATACAAAAAAAAAAATTAAGAAGCATGACAGATTTGGGAAAATTCTCTGATACATGTGACAAAGGGCTAATATCTTTATTACATAAAGAGAATTACAAATTGGGATTAAAGAGATCATCAACCTAAGGAGAAAAGTGGGCAAAGGATAGGAGCAGTTCATGATAAGTAGCTAAAAATTTCTTGTATGAAAAGATGCTTGATCTCATTTCTAATTAGATATATGTAAATTAAAGTAACACATGATATACCATTCCTGATCAAATTGCTGTAGATAATACACAGTGTTGCTGAGGGTTTGGGAAAATGGGTACTCTATACAGTTTTATTTGAAGTGTGAATTGATATAAATCTCTTTCAGGCTAATTTGTCAATTGTTAGAGTAGACCTTTAGAAAGCAGATCTTTAGACAGCATTGACTCTTGGACTTCTGCCATGTTAAAATCTTTCCTTCACCTGGGAACAGATGAGATTGATAAACTGCCATTATTCCTAGAGCGTGGTATTGCAAGGCACCATTTACGTGCATTGCATGATTATCACTCTTGCTTTCTAAAAAAATATGTACACATGCTACTTTGAATGCTTCTGTTAAATAATGAAATGGAGGTGGGGAGTATGTGGAGGGAAGCCTGATTCTTAGTGCCATGAATGAGAAAAGCTGTAATCAGATTTTACAAATGGCAATCATATGAGTTGTAAGTGGTGTCAGGATATTGTCCCCCTTTGGAAAGTGTTACCAATCAGTGTCCCTGGAGCTCGATTCTTAGTTAAGACTCTCTTGATCAAAGATGAGGTGACTTCAAAGATGGAGATGTCAATTACACATTTGAAACCACAATAGAAATCTCACCAGGTAAGTGCTGAGAAACCAGTGTAGGTACTAAGAATGTTATTTTGAGTATGCTATGGGTGGAACTGTGTCTCCCCAAAAGTCAAATGTCAAAGTCTTAACCTCCAGAATGTAATCTTATTTGGAAATAAGGGTGTTGCAGACATAATTAGTTAAATTAAGATGAAGTCATTTAGGGTTAGCCCCTAATCCAATGACTGATGTCTCTATAAAGAGGGGAAATTTGGAGACAGACATGTACACAGGGAGAACACCATGTGAAGACTGAAGTTATGCTGCCAAAGCCAAGGAATGCCAAAGGTTGCCAACAAACCACCAGAGCTAGGGGAAAGGCATGGAACACATTCTCCTTAGAAGAAACTGGCGCTACCGACACCTCAATTTCAGACTCTTAGCCTCCAGAACTGTCAGAAAATATATTGCTGTTGTTTAAGCCATGCAGCTTTGAGGTACTTTGTTATAGCATCCCTAGTAAACTAATACAGGATTATAAAAAGGAACTGGGTTCAAAAAAATTTGATTAGTCTCTTTTAGTGTTCTAAAATCTTTACTCTTGGAAAATTAATAATTAACTAGGGACTAGCAAGGAAAAGAAGATTACCTGTTCTTGATAAAATTCCCAAAAGTGTTTCAAAATTTTAAGTGCACATACTCTTTTACCCAGGAATTCTACTTCCAGAAATCCTTCCTCCAATTAAATTCACAAATACAAATAAAAATGTACATGTAAAGAATGTGTACTGAAGCATTGTTTATAATGTTAAAGGACTGGAAATTAGGTTCATCATTAAGAGATTGTTTAATAAATAAATACCATTCATATAAAGAGGCAATGTAGTATATATAATGCAGAGGTCCACAGATTTTAGACTACATAAAACCTACTTTGGATCATTTGTTAATAACTCAGACTTGTGACTCTCTCCCAATTTTTACTAAATCAGAATCTCTGACAATGAGCCTGGAGATCTTGTTTTACAAGTTTCCCAGGTCATATTGTTGCAGATGGTTGATGAAATATACTTGAAAAACACTGGAATAGTAATTAAAGAGAGTGGAGTCAGAATTCTAGCTCTACCACTTTTAGCAAAGCAGCTGCCTTAGCAAAGTCTCAGTTTCTTCATCTGTAATATTAGGATAGAATACTAATAGGATCTACCTCAAAGTGTTGTTGGTGGTTGTGAATAAAATAATAAAATTAATGAAACACATTTGAAATGAAATGAATTTTATAAAGTACTTAATGTAGTGCCTAAGTGCCTAAATGCTCAATAGATGTAGCCATTATTACTATTGTCATTCAAAAAGTGAGACGAATGCATAGGTACTAGTATGTTGAGCTAAAACAAATAAACAAAGGAAAGAATAATATATAATGTATGTTCGCGTTTCTATAAAAAGAAAGTGTACACACCTATATGCATGGAATATTTCTGGAAGGAATGATTAGAAACTCTTGTTGGTTAACACTGGGGAATGTGACCATATTCTGTTTTGTTTTTGCCTGATCTTTTTTTTGAAACTATAATACATGTTATTTTCAGAAAAAAATTCCGTGAGCCTAAATACCACCTGAGGAAGGTGATGATACCATTTCAAATATAAATTAACTTTGATTTTTATTTCTGGTACTGTTGTGTAGAAATTGCATACCCCAGGTGAAACTCAAGATGGTTGGAATCACAAGAATAAGCTCTTTAATAAATTGCACAAATGCAACTGAAAATATGTCAAATGCCATGCAAACTAAATAGGGATCAGCTCAGTACAAATCCTCAATAAAAGACCTAGATAATCTTCATAAGGAGTCAAAATAAATAGAATGTAGTTCACCAATAACAAGATGACAAAGAGGAAAAGTCTTATGAAACAACCTTGAGGCTAAAAGACTAAGGGAGTGCATTGTCTAGGAAGTATTAATTATTGTCAAAAAAGAAAAGAAAAAAAAAAAGAATGAAAGAAACCAAGATTATTTATATGAAAGGATTTCTTTGCAATGTGAGGAGTCCAAGCCTCATATTCTTTCTCGGAAAGAGGCAGAAAACAAATTACTTTAAAAAATAGATAAATACTGAACAAATAAATGAACTGAAAAACTGAATATTCAAACATAAAAATACATACACATACATATAAGTATTCACAACTAGGTATAGGGAGCCAGAAGATAAACCTATTAAACCTGTTAGAAAAATAACCGAGACTTAAGTTAAATAATGAGAAGACAAAGGGCATCGCCAAATTTATAAGAACAAACTGGTAGATTGATGTTGAAGTTGCATAGACATATGTTTAGTTTTGGTAGGTCTGGTAACGGTGAAGAGTCCTGGGTGACTACTGTAACTAGGCTTGGGGTCTTTATTCCTGGTATTAGTGAATGTGTGACTTAAAGGGCCAAAGACAAGGCAGACAGAATAAGAAAATAAATTATATACTGCTCCCAGGACATTCACCCAGTCACCTAGGTTCGAACTCTCGGAGACATTTTGCTTTCTCCTGTTGTCATGCTTACTGTTACTATAAAGAAGGAGTCACCAACTTTTATAAAATTTGCACTTCATAATAACTCCTACACCCAGTATTACTTTTCTGTTTCCATAATCACCAAACTAACTCAAACTTCATCGACTCATACCTATGTTACTTGAATAGGCCTTCAATCTCCCATCTCTGAGTCCATTCCATTTTTACACAAAGGGCTTCTGCCACTTTGAATGATAAAACATGTTTTTCAAAGTAAAAAATTTTACAAACCCTTATGTGATAATATTAGAATTAATTTAGAAATTTAGGGAGTACAATAAATGACTTCCTTATTCCCTGCCCAAATTGTAGATAAGAGTCTAGGGGTTGACAAATCTTTTCTGCAAAGGGACAGAGAGTAAACAATTTAGGCTTTTCAGGCCGTATGATCTCTGTTGCAACTACTCAAGGCTGCTGCTGTAGCAATAAAGAGACACACATAATACGTAAACAGAAGAGGCTGGCCAGATTTGGCCTGCATGGGTCAGATTTGGCTCAGAGACTGCAGTTAGCCAAACCGTGGATAAAAACAAAGGACTCAGGCAAATGGATTAAAATGTCAACATAGGTTAGTGACAGAGCAGATACTAGAGAAGATGGCTTAGGTACAAGGCAATACAGGCTTTCTACTACTATATCTCAGAATTAGACAAACTAGCCTCAGGTCTCCCAAACCTGAACAGGTAGGTTCCTTACTGCTAAACTTAACTTCACATACTCTCTGAAGATGAGAAGATCATGAAGAGAATTAGTGACACATGCTCAGTACCTGCTTCCAAATTTACAAATCAATTAACTCCCTTGAGGAGTGAGTAGGAGGAGAGAGAAGCCCAGGTAAACTGATCAATGTCTCTCCAGATGAAAATATGAAGCAAAGAGAAAGAATCCTGCATTCTCTGCCTAACTCCAGTAGGTAAGTTATACTTTTAGAATCTGTTGTTTGAAACAAATACATGAGCAAAAAGCAACAATAAACTTCCATTTTATTAATCACAGCAAAACTTACACACATTTGAAAATAATAAAAATGGATATGGATATGTAAGACCTATGATTTATGTAATCTACAGACAAGCTTTGTGCCTGTATGAAATTGCAAGCCCTTTATAGTACCTCCATAGAGTGGTCCAGTTTGAGATCTATAGCTTCATATCGTTCCTAAAAAGTAAGTGCTATAGCCCCAGATTGTAGTACTATTAGAGTACAACAGTTATCATCCAATAAATATTTGTTGAATAAAAATATGAATTTTATAGTAATTGTTCTACTTCTTAAGGCTTTCAATGCCTCCCCAAGGATACCATTCAAAACGAACCATCTGTTAGGCTGATGTATTCGGTAGCCCCCATCCTGAATGTCACATTCCTGCCTCTGTCTTTTTGCTTATGCTGTCATCATCTCTTCTGAGGATCAGGGGGCTCTTCTAGGCCTATAGATATTCTCCTTTTCTTTCACAACCAATCATAAATTTTACTTAGTCTCTGAAGCACTTCATGAGTACTACTGCCTATATGGCTTTCTTTCTTCTCTGAATCTAAAAATAACAGTAATATTCTATACAGATAATTCAGTATCTCACAACACACTAGATTTTCAGATCCTATATTGATACTCGATATTTTTATTGCTAGCTACTTCTAAATTCTGTCTTCCCAGAGAGCAAGTGCTCCAAATAGTGCTTCTTTGTGTGTTTCAATACAGCCCAATCCTGGCATAAAGTAGATTCTCAAAATTTTTAAATTTATATTAAATGATTGGATTAACCAACTAACAAAAAGATGAATAAATAAATAACATAAATAACCAAGATTAAGAAAAATTAAGTCTTAAGAATAAGGAAGACAGCCTAAATAGCCTGCAAAGCCTTCCCATCCTTGTGTTATTCTAACAGAAACATTAATTATAAGAAAACTCTTTTGTAGTCATTTACTTCTCTACTCATGGAGACAAGTAAGGTAATACCATAATTGATTTTTGTTACTTTAGCTTCCAAATAAGGTAAATAATACAAATCTGTAATTTAATGTTTTGAAAAATCTGGAAGAACACAAACACTGATGAATAATATAATTATTTAAAATATTGAAGAAGACTATGGTGCAAGGGCAACATGGAAATATGTACTGCTATCTCCAGTTTCAGCCTTGTTAGGTGCTCATAAAGAAGTGAACAACTGAATGAGAAATGTTCAATAGGTTAGGGAAGAGTCCAGAAATCAGACTTTGATCCCACACAGGAATTAACATTTCTCAATGACAGAGATTAAAGCAATCATCTCATTGATAATCATCTCATTTTTCATTTATTGCTTTCTCTCCTCAAGGGCTATGGAAAATCAAAGGAGGAAAATCATTTGAAATCATGATAAATCCACATGCTGACAAAAAAGCACTGTGTTCTAAGAAGCAAGGAGTGCTTGAACCCAAGACTCTTTCACTTATGAAAGATACACTATTAAAATACATTCTATTAATACACATTCAAGGCTATGGATCTATCATTTCTACACACAGCAATTAAAGCTCAATAATACAAAACTGTAGATTTCTTACATCTGCTTTACCAGAGAATCACATGTTAGAAAAGTAAGTTAAGTTAACATAATAAACATTTTGGAATATCTTTAGACTTTAAAAAAAAAAACAAAAAACTTTCCTTTTCTTCTCCTTTTTCTAAATTAATGTGATTTAGGAAGCCTCTTGATAATATTTAGCTTTTGATAGTATAAGACCCTGGCTTTAAAATCCAACACCTATTCATTTAATCTTTATGATCCCATGTCTGGCCCAAGGAGCTTAAGAAGAGACTGTTAGTGAAATGAAGATGTCAAAATAAAAGTTTGCCACACGTCTGCTTTCCATTATCCTCATTACCATTACTCTACCACCATCTCTGTGAAGCAGAGCAGCAACATTTATATCTTTTGAAACTCCTCTATTCCATTACTCCGCAGATCCAGTCCATCACCAAATTCCATGACTGATCCACCTTTGCGTTTCTATGTCCATAGCTGCCATGTTAAGACAGGCCTTAGCACCACACACGTAGATTATTGGCACTGCCTCTAAACTCATCTCCCTCCTCGTACAGCTCTATTTCACTCTATGTGAAACCATTAGAATAATCTTCAAACATCATTATCCTCACATTATTCATGGTCTACGAACTCAAGTACCTCCCAAATAATTTTTACTCAAAACAAAATTCTTTAGCTTAGCCCTTAACTCACCAATCTCATCTACTTTATTCCACCTTCTAGTCAACTCCTTGCCAGCACTCTGCTTCATCCGACAAAAAAGCATTGTGTTCTAAGAAGCAAGGAGTGCTTGCTCTTTTAAAAGCCAGGGAGGAAGCACTTCTAGAAGAAGTAAGGCTCTCCGAAAATCTACTCCACCATAAAAGTAACAAGAACATTCACAAAAAAATGTCAAAAATCAATTTTTTCAGAACTCTGGAAATAACAAACACTTGCAGCAATCTGTGTAAAACGTATCCCAGAAAATCAGCAGAATTTTTGCACAAACAGTGAGCACTGTGGCAATTTAACTTGCCCCATTCCCATTTCTTTGTCCTCAGTTCCACAGGGAGAAAATTAGCAGCCTCTCAATAATAGTAAGTCTTTAAACCAGTAGCCAAGAAGCCACTAGGGTGTGTGTGTGGTGGTGGTGGGGGGGATGGGGGGGAGGGTTGAATGGCTTCGGAGTGCTGCAAACATCCTTACAGCCACAGAGAATTCTCCAGATTTAACATGTTCAGCAGCCCCCTGGAAAAGGCCTATTTACAGGGCTTGTTTTTATTTGACCTGATGCAGAGCTCACTCAGTGAGAAAGGTGCTATCCTCTAGGTGTTTGTTAAAATGAATTAACAGCAACCGTTTAATGTTGCAGCTGTTTAACATCACAACTGCTGGAGCCAGTGATACCAGCAATGGCTAATACAAGGCTCCCCAAAAAACTTAAAAGGAAAATTTGGAGAAAGAGATGCCTATAGGGGTCTCTGAAAAGCTCCAGCATATTTCTATGGACCAAAAAGGCTACATACATGTGAAGGGCTGTGTGCATGCCCAGAAAAAATCTGAGAAGACTCTGATCTCTTACCTCTGGCTGAACTAGTTCTGTATAAGGAGGAAGTAAATGCTAAGGCAGATACAGAAGCTGCCAGAACTTGAAGACAGACCTCAACACACAGAGTCCATGGCATAGGCGGACTTATTGGTTCAAGGTATTTAAGAAAATCTCTGTCAAATTGTAAGGTAACCACTAAGCTAATGAAGCAGACACTTAAATGGCCACAAGTGAAAAACAATTCAGACTTAACAGAATTAATCCAGGAGAGTCACTAAACGAACAAACAGCAACAACAACAAAAACCCTGGGAAGGGAGGAATCTGATTTCCAGAGTTGCCATTTTATATGATTTTAAATGTCCAATTTTCAACATAAGTTATAAAACTTATAAAGAAACAGGAAAATTAGGCCCATATAAAGGAGAAAAAAACAGTTAACAGAAACTGTCCCTCAAGAAAAACAGATTTTGAACTTACCAGATGAAAGCTTTAAATCATATATTATAAATATGTTCAAATAACCAAAGGAATCATCTGTAAAGAGTTAAAGAAATGTATGAGAATAGATATTAAAGGAAAATAGAGAAAATCAGTATCAATAGAGATATGATTTTTAAAAATGGAAAAGAAAAGAAATTCTGAGTTGTAAATTAGAATAACTGATATGAAACATTTGCAAGAGGGACTCAAAAGTAGATTGAAACTGGCAGAAGAATGAATCAACAAACTTGAGGATAGGGCAATTGAAATTATCCAGTCTGAGGAAAAGAAAGAAACAAGAATAAATACAAATAACAGACCATTAGAGAACTGTGCAACACCAACAAGTATACCAACATATGCATAATGAGAGTCCTAGAAGTGAGGAGAGAGAGAAGGAACAGAAAGAATTTCTGAAAAAATAATGGCCAGAAACTTCCCAAATTTGATGGAAAAAAATTAATGTACACATCCAAAAATCTCAACAAATTTCATGAAAGATAAATTTAAAGAGATCCACACATAGACACATAGTTAAACTGTTGAATAACAAAGACAGAAAGAATCATGAGACAGCAACAAGAGAAAAATAATTCATCTTGTAGAAGGGATCCCCAATAAGATTAATAGCTAACTTTTCAGAAATCATGGAGTCTAGAGGCAGTGAGTTGGAACATTCTCAATGCTGAAAAAAAAATTGTCAACCAAGAATTCTATATTCAGCAAAACTATCCTTCAGAAATTCAAGATAAATTATGACATTCCCAGATAAACAAAAATTGAGAGAAGTGCTAGTAGACGTGCCCTAAAAGAAATACTAAAGGAAGACTTTCAACCTGAATTAGAAGAACACTGGAGAGTAACTCAAATCCACATGAAGAAATAAAGAGCATGGGTAAAAGTAGCTACATAGATAAATATGAAAGACAGTATAAATGTATTTTTATTTGTAATTCTTTTCACCTCATATCTTATTTTAAAAAAACAACTGCATAAAGCAGTAATGATAAATGTGGGTTGATATGTTTATAACGTAAAAAGATGTAAATGAAATCCAGAGCTGTATGAAAATAACTCAAAAGGGGGTGGGAAATGAAGCTATGTTGGAGCAAAGTTTTTGACTACTATTGAGATTATGTTGGGATTCATTCAAGATAGATTGTTTTAAGTTAAAATATTAACTGTAATCATAGAACACCCACTAAGAAAATAACAACTATAACAAAACAATACAAGAAACTCCAAGGGAATTAAAATGGTAAACTAGAAAATATCTATTTAATACAAAGAAAGGCAGTAAATGAGAAAAAAAGAAATAAAAGTATATAATACATAGAAAACAAATAATAAAATGGAAGACATAAGTCCTACTTTATCTGTAATTACATTAAGTGTAAGTGCATACAACACTCCAAACAAAAGGCAGAGATTG
This sequence comes from Balaenoptera borealis, assembly GCF_965194805.1. NCBI lineage: Eukaryota > Metazoa > Chordata > Mammalia > Artiodactyla > Balaenopteridae > Balaenoptera > Balaenoptera borealis. The sequence continues at coordinate 84,266,787 of NC_138870.1, forward strand.
GCAGGATAGTTTTTTTTTTTTTTTTTTAATAATCCAATTACATAGCATCTACAAGAGACATACTTTATATTCAAGGGCACTAATAGATTTAAGGTAAAAAGACAGAAAAAGATATACCATGTGAACAGTAACCCAAAGAAAGATGGAGTGGCTATACTAATATTGGACAAAAGAAACTTTAAGACAGAAATTGTTACTAGAGATTTAAAATAGAACATTTTATAAATTTATAAAGATAAAATGGTCAATCCATCAGGAGGACAGAACATATACAAACACATATGCACCTAAGAGAGTCCCAAAACACATGAAACAAAAACTGAGAGAACTGAAGGGAAAAATAGACAATTCAACAATAATAGTTGGGGAATTCAATACTCCACTTTCAATAATGGACAGAACAATTAGGCAGATCAAGAAGCAAACAGAACACTTGAACAGCACCATAAACCAACTAGATCTAACAGACATCTATATATAGAGCATTCCACCAAATGCACATTCTTCTCAAGTGCACATGGAACATTTTCCAGGATAGACTGCATGTTAGACCACAAAATAAGTACCAATAAATTTGAAAAGAATGAAATCATACAAAGTATATTCTCTGACCACAAAATAATAAAATTAGAAATCAATAAAAGAAGGAACTTGGGAAATTCACAAATACATGGAGATTAAAAAACACTTTCCTAAATAACCAGTGAGTCAAAGAATAAATCACAAAGAAATTAGAAAATACTTTCAGGTGAATGAAAAGAAAAACACAACATTCTAAAATTTATAGGATATAGATAAATAAGTGCTTAAAGGGAAGTCCACAGCTATAAAGCTATAATAAAAAAAAGAGAAAGATCTCAAATCAATAACATACCCTTCAAAATTCAGAAACTAGAGGAAAAAAGGAAATCCAAATCAAAATTAATGATATAATAAAGATTAGATGGAATTAAAATAGAGAATGTAAAAACAATAGAAAAAAAATCAATAAAACCAAAAGTTGGATCTTGAAAAAGATCAACAAAATTGACAAAACTTTAGCTAGCATGACCAAGATAAAAGGGAGAAGACTCAAATTACTAAGATTGGGAATAAAAGAGGGGTATCATTATCAAACTTACAGAAATAAAAAGGATTGTAAGAGAATACTACGAATAACTTTATGCCAACAAATCAGATAACCTAGATGAAATGCACAAATTCCTAGAAAGATACTAAATACTAAAACTGACTAAAGAAGAAATAGAAATTCTGAGTAAATCTATAACAAGTAAAGAGATATAGTAACTTTCAAACTTCCCATAAATATAAGGCCAGATCCAGATGGCTTTTTTTTTTTTAAGAAGAGGAGCAAGTGTTATTTTTATTTATTTTTTAAAATTAATTAATTAATTAATTTTTTTTTTTTTTTTATGGCTGTGTTGGGTCTTCGTTTCTGTGCAAGGGCTTTCTCTAGTTGTGGCAAGTGGAGGCCACTCTTCATCGCGGTGCGCGGGCCTCTCACTATCGTGGCCTCTCTTGTTGTGGAGCACAGGCTCCAGACACGCAGGCTCAGTAATTGTGGCTCACGGGCCCAGCTGCTCCGCAGCATGTGGGATCTTCCCAGACCAGGGCTCAAACCTGTGTCCCCTGCATTGGCAGGCAGATTCTCAACCACTGCACCACCAGGGAAGCTCCCCAGATGGCTTTAATTGTGAATTCAACCAAACATTTCAGAAGACAATATCAATCCTTCACAAACTCTTTTAAAATATATATAAGAAGCAATCAACAAAATGAAAAGGTAACCTATGGAACAGGAGAAAATATCTGCAAACCTAAGAAGTTAATATCCAAAATATACAATACAAGGAACTCATACAACTCAGTAGCAAAAAAACCCCAAGTTACCCAATTAAGAAATGGGTAAAGGATCTGAATAAACATTTTTCCAAAAAATATATACAAATGGCTAACAGATACATAAAAAAGTACTCAACATCACTAATCATCAGGGAAATGCATGTCAAAACCACAATGAGGTATCATCTCACACATGTTAGAATGGCTGTTTCCAAAAAGACAAGGACAACAAGTGCTGGTGAGGATGTAGAGAAAAGGCAACCTGTGTGCACTATTGGTGGGAATGTAAGTTGGTGCAGCCACTATGGAAAACAATATGGAGGTTCCTCAAAAAATTAAAAATAGAACCACCATATGATCCAGCAATCCCACTTCTGGGTATTTATCCGAAGAAAACAAAATCACTATCTTCAAAAGATACCTGCACCTCCATGTTTACTGTAGCATCATTTAAAATAGACAAGACATGTGAGCGAACAACCTAAGTATTTGTCAAGGGATAAATGGATAAAGAAAATGTTATATATATATAGTCATATATGGTTAAAACACACACATATATGGTTAAAAGATAAACTGAGGCATATTAAAAATCTAAGAGTTTATTTGAGCAAAAATCAAGTTAATCAGGTAGCACCAAACTGGAAGTATTTAGAAGGGCTACACCCCACTGACAAGAGCTTGAGGAAAGACTTTTCTAGAGAAAAGGCAGAAGCAAAGTAAGGAAATTATTGATTGGCTATATCTTGAAGCCAGTTAGTTGTTTGTGATTGATTGTTCTTAGGTTCCAATTTTATAGGCTTAGATTCTGGTTTGCTTATTTAGGCTGCTACAGCATTAGAGTAACCTCAGTCTAATGGCCTCCTTGTTTAATTAATTTAAATATATATATGAATATTATTCAGCCATAAAAATGAAGGAAATCCTGCCATTTGCAACAGCATGGATGAACTTTGAGGGCATTATGCTAAGCGAAATAAATTAGATACAGAAAGACAAATACTGTTTGATCTCACTTACATGTGGAATCTTAAAAAAATTATATGTTGAATCTTAAAAAAAACCTCATAGAAACAGATAGAAGATTGGTGTAACTGGGTTATTAGAGGAATATAATGTATTATATAAATCTGACATGATCAAAATGTGCTTTTCTCTCTCACACCATGAAAGAAAGACTACTGGAGTGAAGTTTAGACCCTAAGAATTATGACTTTATTCATATTAGCAAATAGTATCTCCCTATAAAATCATGTAACTTATTAGAGAATAGTTTCAGAACTCTCACATGGCTTTGTGAAAGAATTTACTTTTATCTCCGAGTAATTAGAATCTCACAGTGCTCTGATTGTCTCTGGAACACTGATCTGAATCTCACTCACACATGCAACAGAATCACCAGAATCATATTATCCTAAAGTGTACATTTTTCTTTCTGAAGGTAGAAATCTAAAAATAAAAAATTTTAAATCTAAAAATCTAAAATCTAAACATCAGAAAAATAAAAAGCATCGGCCACTTCTGTTCAAGAGTCTATAACAAACATTTTTTTCAACAACTTACAAGTCTTTTATCCAAGATTTATGGGCACAGAGACATTTATTTTCAAAGGTACTCACGGACAATTCAGTTCTATAAATGATTACTGACCTCAGCTTTGGTTTTCAGAAAAAAATGATACTTAAAAATTCAGTTAAGAACCTGTGTGAAATAACTTCTTAGGCAGAGCTGGGATACTATAGAATGGATTCCTTCAAAAATCTATATTATATGCCTGAAAGATGAATATTAAAAATTAAAAGGGTAAAACTATCAAAAACTAAAAGAACATGGGAGTAGGATATCAACTTACATTGCAATAGTCACAAAGTCAAATACCGTCACTGGTTAACAGAGAACCAAACATTGCCAAATTCCCCTACCTAAACAGCACAGTCTTCAATAATTTTCTGATAGATAAGAATTTAAAAAGCAATAATGCCAACGTCTCAAGAAAAAGCATGGCACTAATAAGATAAATTCATCACTAAACTGTATATCCAAGAGCAGTTATAATACATAGGCCTCAGTCCCAAGAAAACTGCAAAAGATGGAGTTAATCAACAGTATTATATAAAGTAATTATTCTGTGCATTTATGTAGATGTGTGTGTATGTGAGTAATCAAAAATGGCTAATGGTGAGTGCAGTGGACATAGCAGTCAGGTCAAAAAAACATCTCTAGGCATAAATGGCATATGCCATCTAAAGGTATATGCTAACCTCCTGGTAAAAAAAAAAAAAAGGAAGACCAATACGGAATACTCAGACTAATGAGAGATACTAAAATTAAATTATCAGTCTAGTAAGCACATGAGGAGCCTGTGGCATTAGCAAGACCAAGATCAAATGCCATAAAAAGAAAAGTATAACCTGAACTCCACTGGGGATCAAGATTTGGTAGTTCAATTTAAAGATGTTGCCACTATGTTTAAGGATTAAAAAGAACGACTATGATATTCAAAGTGTTATGAGAAAAGGGGGAAAAAAAGCAACTTTTTTCCCAAAACTACTTTGTGTTTGGATTGTGCCACCTACTGTGTGCTAATATCTGCATAAGTGTGGGTAATATGTGAATGACCATATAGTTTGTTACCATGGGCAAATACTGAAATCAGTAAATATGTCAGTTGTCAGTTATTTCAATTCTCCTTCCTCAGTTCTGATATCAGTAACAACCAATCTGATTGGTTTTTTTATTCCAATCTGCCTTAGATTTTCAGATCTATTTTCTGGTGCTGGATCCAAATTCTGGTTTCTGTACTTTATTTTGTATGGCAAGTCACTAAAGCCCTGCAGCTTCTTGTCTTTATTTATTAAATGGGTATGATAATATCTTTGTCAAAAGGTTGTTTTGAGAATGAAATAAAATATCCTGTGTAAAAGAACTAGCATCATTCCTGGAACACAATATGAACTTCCTTTTAGGAAAGCTTCATTACACTGCCTATGAGTTGCACTAAGCATTTCATGACAAGAGACTCTGGAATATAAGGAGTCTACAAACAGGTGATCAGTCAGTTGTGATGGGAGACCAAGAGACAAAAGCAATTGTTCCAAACCCTAGCTGTGTGTCTGGAATATCACTGAAGCTTTTAAAAAGCATAGAGGTCTGACCTAAATAGACATTTTTTTCAAAGAAGACATACTGATGGCCAACAGGCACATGAAAGGATGTTCAACATCGCTAATTATTAGAGAAATACAAATCAAAACCATGATGAAGTATCACCTCACACATAGAATGGATATCATCAAAAAGGCTACAAATAATAAATGCTGGAGAGGGTGTAGAGAAAAGGGAACTCTCTTACATTGTTGATGGGAGTGTAAATTGATGCAGCCACTATGGAAAACAGTATGGAAGTTCCTTAAAAAACTAAAAATAGAGCTACCATACGATCCAGCAATCCCACTCCTGGGAATATATCCGGAAAAGACGAAAGCTCTAAATAGAAAAGATACATGTACCCCAATGTTCATAGCAGCACTATTTACAATAGCCAAGACATAGAAACAACCCATGTTCCCATTAACATATGATTGACTTAAGAAGATGGGGTATATAAATACACACACAAACACACACACACACACACACACACAAAATGGAATATTACTCAGCTATAAAAAAGAATGAAATATTGCCATTTGCAACAACAATATTTAGTGAAGTGAGACAAAGACAAGTATTACTTGACATTACTTATATGTAGAATCTAAAAAATAATACACATGAATCTATATACAAAACAGAAATAGACTCACAGACACAGAAAACAAATTTATGGTTATCAAAGGGGAAAGCGAGTGGGGGAGGGATAAATTAGGAATACGGGATTAGCAGATACAAACTACTATATATAAAAATAGATAAACAACAGGAATTTACTATATAGCACGAATCAGGTGGGGATAAGGCTTGAGTGTAATCCATTATGTTCAGCTCCTGAAGCACAATTCCTCTTCATCTATGGACCTATAAAGCTAAAGAGATAAGTTATCTTCCCCCCACCTTCTTAACAAATAATGGTAGGATAGGCATAGGATAACAGCTATCTACATTCCAGTTCAAAAGGGGTGAGAGAGAGGGGAGTTAAAAAGAGTCACTGTTCCAAAGCAGTTCTGAAATCCAGTGGGCAAATGGGATTTTCTTGATTAGGTTTCAAGGCCTGGGAATTATCCTCCTTGGCTCTCAGCTCCATTCTCTGAAGTCTCCATCCTTCTTGGTTCTGTCCTTTGAGTGATCTTTCCTTTTTCACCAAAGGTAGCATATGTTTGTTGCCCAGTAGTTTTATCAGCCTGCTTCCTGCCAGCAGAATTTTGGAGATTTGACAGCCTCCTTTCCTTTTGTGCCTTCTCTATCTCTTTCAGCCTAAGCTGGGAATGTTTTTGTTGAAATAAATTTCTCAAGAACTTTGTGGGTCTTCCATGGATTTCACAGGGATTCACTCTAGTAGAGAAATGCCATATCCACAGATGTTTTCAAGATTATCCCTTTTCTGTATCTTGGCCTCCTGCCAAGATGGATAATGAACAATACTCTTAAGCCTCCTAGAGGTACCCTGGTTTGATGTAGAAGATCAATGAGGCATATGTTTAATCTCCTGAGAGGGCTTTTGTGTGACTGAATACTCTGACATTTTGATCTTTCTAAATGCAAAAGGTTGTATGGTCACACACTCAATTATTTCTTGATACCATACTTTTGGCAGACATAGCATCTTCTGCCATTTGGACAGGCTGAGAATTTTCAAAATCATTCAATCCTAGTTCATTTTTGTTTAACATTTCTTCTTTCAATTTACCTCTGTCTACTCACATGTTATTATAAGCAACAAGAGAAAACCAGGCGGCATCTTTGGTACTTCACTCGGAAATCTCCTTAGCTATACGTGTAAATTCATATTTCACAATGTTTCACATATTTCATTACTATTTCTGCCAGCACATAATAGGATCCCTCTTCCTCCAGTTTCCAATAACATGCTCCTCACTTCTGAGCCCTTCAGGGCAGTGTTCTCAAAGTCAAGGTTTCTACCAACTGTCTGTTCATAGTAATTCAGGCTTTCTCTATTATGTTCCTCAAAATTTTTCCAATAGGCCTCTGCTTATTGCCCCATCCCAAAGCCACTCCTACATTTTAGGTATGTGTTATAGCAGCACGCCTCTCTTGATACCAAAATCTGTACTACTTTTCTGTTACTGCATAACAAATTACCATAAATTTAGCAGCTTAAAGCAACATCCAATTATTTTCTCCGAGTTTTTTTGACTCAGAAGTCTGGGCATAGTTTAGAAAAGTCCTCTGCTCAGAGCCTCGAAGGCTGTATTTAGAGCTTAGGGTTCTCTTCCAAGCTCATTCAGATAATTGGAGGAATTCAGTTCCTTGATGCTGTAGGACTAAGGTTTTCAGTTTCTACAGGCTGCCTCTCTCCTAGTCAAAGGCAATTTACAACACAACTCTTTGCTTTCTTCTAGGCCAGCAAGGGAACATCTCTTTAAACAGCTCATCTGATTAGGTCAAGCTCATCTAGTAAAAAATCTCTCCTTTGATTAACTTAAAATCTATCGATTAGGGACCTTAATTACATCTAAAAATCCCTCTCTCTCTCTCTATATATATATCCCTTTAAGTTAGGAAGAAAATTACTGTCTCACTCCCAACTTCCCCATCATGACACAGGCATACATACATACACAAACATACTTAGTTGTAGATCATAAGGTTTTCCCAAGATACGTCCATATAGGTGCATGATTTTCTCCAGTGGTGCTAAACAGCCTTAGTTTAGCAGCAGAGAATATTGACAGTGGAACTGATCCAAAGAAAGAGGATAAAGAGGTCCCTAAAGGATTTTCAAAATGAAGAAGCAGGAGATATTCGGAGGAGGAATTCAGAGTGGATAAAGGCATCAGGACCAAGACAATGACACACAAAAGGGCAGCCAATCATCCTGTGATCTAAGTAGAAGAGAAATCTCAATGGAAAGACTTTTTAAGAAATCCTTAGAGGAGCATAATTGCTCATACTCCACATTTTAACTAACCAAAAAGTGGTAATCAGACAAACCTTCTAGGAGAGGGCTTACCAACTGAGATTGCACTTAATCTGGAGATGGACAGATGCACTGGAGGCAACCTGAGGCACACACACCCCCACCCCCTGCCACTTTCCAGGTGTGGTTCTCAGACTTGACAACCAAGGACAATTTTTTATTTCATATGAACCCAAGATCCAGTGGTTAAATGAAATGACAGTACTGTTGTATTAGTTTCCTATTGCTGCTGTAACAAATTACCACAATTTCCTGGCTTAAAAAAACACAAATTTATTATTTTATAGTTCTGTCATCAGGGCTGCATTCCTTTTGGAGGCTCTAGGAGAATCTATTTTCCTGCCTCTGCCAGCTTCTAGAGGTGAAATGCATTATTTGGTTCATGGTCCGTTCCTCTACCTCCAAAGTCAGCAGCATGGCATATTCAAATCTCTCTCCTATTCTGATATTCTTGTCTTCTATAAGCATATTTGTGATTACATTGGACTTACTTAGATTACCCAAGATAATATTCCCATCTCAAAATCCTTAGGTTAACCACATCTGCAAAGTCTCTTTTGTCGTGTAAGGCAACATTTCACAGGTTTGGGGATTAAAGTGTATACATTGTTGAGGGCCATTATTTTGCCTACCATAACAGTCAAATGCCTTTCTAATATTCAAACTCAATTAGTTCATTTGACTGCTGATGAAAATTCTCAGTAATATATTAATGAGTTTGCTTATAAAATTCATTTGCAATATATTTCTACAGATTTTTATATTCTCTAAGAAAATTAATAGAGAGATTGTAATTCACAAATTTGATTAGCTAACAGAAAGTATTAAGAAACATCATGTTCCTAGGGAGTTGCTTCAAAGCATTCACAAAGCATCTAATCTGTTCTTATAACTGTCACTTAAAGTAAGGGAAAAGTGGATATTATTACAGCCATTTTCAAGTTAGGAAACTAAAGCATGTAGTGGCTTAAGTGGCTCTCCCTAGATCACTCAGGGAGGAATACTAAAGGAGTTATGAATAGAACTCAGCCTCCTCTATTCCCATTCAGTAGCTAAAAAGGCTAGGAATAACGGTTACAATGATTCATACTGACTATCTAGTGTCTCTTCTCCAGAGCACAGCATACCCAAAAGAGAAATCATCACAGAGGCATTAATATGCCTTTGGTTAGTTTTTTTTTAACCTCCTGGTTTCAATAAGCTCTAAAGAAGTATAGAGAACATGTTTCAACCTGTTCGGGAAATCTACTAGACCTTGAGTCATTTCGCTTGAATTTCAAATAGGTTTGGAAGGTCTTACACGTTACTTTAAATTTTAAAAACATACATTGCTAATCTAACTGGTAGATAAAAACAAAAAGTAAAGGAATAATGCATGTGCTGAGGGCTTTAATTACAGGTGTGCTGACACAGTACTGTAGCATAGTGGGAGGCTATGCTGCATGGTGGTAAGAGCTGGGGGGGTCAGAGAAAATTTGGTTAGAATGCCAATTCTTCCATGCATACCAGCTGTGTAAACTTGGACAGGCCACCTACCCTCTCAGATTCCTTATCATAAAAATATAATAGCTATTTTACAGAGCTGATGTGAAGATTAAAAATAATGTGTATAAATTGTATAACTGAATCACTTTGCTGTACACCTGAAACTAACACAACATTGTTAATCAACTATATTCCAATATAAAAAATTTTTTAAAATAAGGTATGTAAAATACCTAGCACATAAAAGCATTTCATAACTTTGCTACCTAGGAAAAACCTAAAATGTACAAACAGATTTTCCCGCTAAAAATATGTGCAGTGGATACTCTGATATGCTGCCCAGATTCCACTTCAGGGAGGAAGGATTTATTCCCCAGGCTGCTGGGAGAGCTGCTTATGGAAAGCTGTTTATTGTAAGCAACAATAAATAGGGATTGCCTTGGCTGAAGACAACCTCCTCACCCAATATCCACCCCCATTCCAGGTGACCTGCCCCTGGACTGCCCCAGTTACTGATCCGAAGGTCTGCCGTCCTGATCAGAATTTACCATAGGGTTGGCTAAGGCCTCTGTTGAGACTACTTTCCAGCTCAACTCCCTCTGTCCAGTCCTGCTTCTTCCATTTCACTTCTGTTCCACAGGTGTTGATCTCAACAGCACTACCTATAAGCCTCCTATGCCCTAGTCAGTTAGGAGTCGTTTTCTCAGGGAACCCCATCCAGCAACAAGGTTGCAGGGTGTGTTGCTCAGCATCTCATACAGACCTTACCATCATCATTCCCCACAAGGGCACAAGTGCACATGACACAACCGAACATTGTTCGGTTGCTCTGGCAAGGAGTGAAGAGTAAGGATTCTTAAGCCTTGCATATTACTTCTGCCATTGTTTACCAAGGAGCCGGAGTAAGTGTGACCCCTCTACTCCCACTCTATTTTACACCTTCTGAACATCTTTCACTCACCAGTTTGTGTAAAGATTCAGATCTAATAAGCAACAATATTGCTTATTGTTAAGATTGTTGTCTGGGGTTTGCTTTATAATACTCCAGAAAAAAAAAAAAAAAGCGGGAGGATAAATGAAACAAGATTGGTAAAATATTGATCACTGATGAAGCTGGGTGACTAGTACAAAGAACTTCATCATACTATTCTCTCTACTTCTATAATATGTTTGAACTTTTCAATAATAAGAAAATTGGATATTAGTATGCTTTAAAAAAGTACATGCATGTACTTTTATGATCAATTTTTAAGATAGGTTTAACAATATATATAAATTCTGTTCTGCTTATGTTAAGCAAATCAATCTAAGAAAATATGGAAAAATTCATATTTCCCAAAGCAGATAAAATAGAGCTTGTTAGGCATCTTTCCAAGTAGTTCTCAAATTTATTTTTTAAAGTTGCTGAGGCCTTCCTTAAAAGCAAATCCCATAAGGCATTTCAAACTAAACTTATAAGAGATTTTTAAAAGATTTACTTTTCTTATTAAAAGTATAATGTACAGCTCTTCTGTGCATTATACAGACTTTTAGATTATTGAGATATTATAATGTAATGGCGAATTATTCCAGTTTTTAAAAGCTCAAATATCTAAATGTCTTTTTGGAAACAATATGAGTTAGTACAATATGTTTATAAAATCTAGCCTAACCACATCCTACTTTCTCCTCAACCCTTAAAAAGGACTTTGGAGACTCAGTAACTGGTGCCACCGATATTAGTTAAATTTTGGTCAAAACAACTCTGTTCTATATTTATATATAATGATTAAGTGTTGTTAGAATCACAATAAGAGAAGGTAGTGTCTGACAAGTATTCAGTCTGCATAGAGTGGTATTATTTCTGTCTAACTCTCAAATGTTTATTTTAAGTATGCTGTGATGAGGAAATCCAGAAGCGTCCAAATACACTACACAAACACGTTTCCTATCTTTGTATTCTTCTACATTTAAAGGGCTTTCTGAAATCTGAGCTCTCTACCAACTGAGGTAGTTTAATCCAGCACTTTGGAGAATAGCATCATTCAGAAAATGATTTTTCTCAAAGGGACTTGATTATTTCAATAATTATAGAGCTGCCCTAAAGGCTTCCTATAGCCAGGTTATTATTATGTACAGGTGTTCTTTATATAAATAAGACTTGGTTGACCTGAAACAAAAAGAAGGGAATGGAACATTCTAAAGACAAACACATAAATGGTGTGTTTAGGAGCTAGTCTAATAGCCTATGAAGACTGAATTTTTAAAGCATTTTACCTAGCTCTCTGGACTACCCCCAAATAAACAATCAAATAAAATCCAAATATGTATAAAATATATGCATATGGCACCCAGTCCATGAGAGATTTGAGAAGAATTTGGTGTAAGATAAATAAGAATGAGATGGGATGACAATCAGGAAAACTAGGTTAGAGTACTAGATTTGCCACTAACTAGATCTATGACCCTGGGAGCTTAATTTCTCTGAATCTCAGTTTCTCCATCTGTAAGATGAAGGCCCCTTACTGTTAATTATATTCCAATGTTTAGGAATCAAGTATTATATTTTCAATATTAATAAGCAATCATAAAAATTTTAAGCAATTGGATTAAAAGACTCTTGAATGGAAATTAAACAAGGATAAAAAAGGTAAATAAAATTTTTCTAAAAGTTGAAAATAAATGTTAATTATTACATAAAAGTTTAAGTTTCCAAATAAGTGTTCTGTCTCCCACACTACATTTTCCTGAAGTCTTCTGAAATAACATGGGATTGACCTTATGCCAGGCAATCTAATGCATGCTCTGTAAACCTGGTTATTCAAATATAAGCCATGCAAGTTTATAATTCAAATCGATTTTATAACTCTAATGTATTATTAAGTTAAATTCAACAGTTACAGTCTCTAATATTTGGAAATTCCACTTTTAACCAAAATGTATAAAATTTGAAGTGCTGCACTCAAGGTACTTGTTGGCTTATTCAACAGGGAAACTACTTCAGGCTGGGGGAACAATAAATATAAATTTTCATACTGTAATATAATTATGAGGTAACATTAAATCGGTAAAATTCAGGTGGTAAGCCTAAAAATCCAAGAAAACTGTAGATATATGCAATTATTTTTATACATTATAATAATTCCCATATCTGCAATAACAGCAACTATAGGTGCATATGGAGCTTTAATAAGACAAATAATTATGTTTCAATAATTAAACATATATGTCACATTTTAATTCTTACAGTGCATTTTGAATGTGTTATATCATTTAAATCACAAAATAATTTAAGCATAATATCTCCATTTATTTTATAATTTCTATTTTGTGGATAAGGAGATTGATCAGGTAAAACTTTTAAAAGAGCAAGTATGTTGCCTTAAATAGATAGAACATGATGCTATCCAAATCAAGGCTACTTGTTAAAATTCCCATAAGAGTGGAGTCTTAGAAAATCATAATATATACTGAAAATCTATTTAGGCCACAAATAGATTTTCAGTATCTACTGATATACTAATATAGCTTTTTGTTCCTTAATTTATTGATGCAATGAAAGATATTATTGATTTCCTGATGTTTAACCATCCTTCCAGTCCTAGAATAGATTCTACTAGGTCAGGGCATCATCTTTTGATTAAATTGCTATATTCTCTTGTAATATTATACCTAGATATACATAGACATGAGAGAGTTAATTTTTAAAAAATTTTTACTTTGGTGTTATCTTAGTTGGGATTAAGTACCAGCATTATGCTAGCCTCATAAAATGAAACTTTATATATTTTTCTATGGCCAGGAATAATTTACAATTTATAACTTATAGTGACATTCACTCATCATAATCAACCTCTTTTTTCTCTTTATTGTACTTACCTGAAAAATCCCAGTCCTGGCTGAATGTAACTCTCTGCCTAAAACCAAACAAAGCAGCCTAATATTGTTTGGAGAAAAATGTATTTTCCACTCTCCAATATGACTCTTTCAGACTTTCAGTTTTCTCCTCCAGCATACCATTTCCCATATCATTCTCAATTAATAGCCATGTTTATTATTTCACTGGGGAAATAAAATCAAAAGAAAACCTCCTCAGAGTGAGGAAGGTTATCAAGGATAAAGAAGAGCATTACATGATGTTAAAGGGGTCAATTCTCCAAGAAGACATAACAATCTTTATTGTGTATGCACCTAACAATAGAGTGTCAAAATACAGGAGGCAGAAACTGATAGAACTGCAGGGAGAAATAGATGAATACATTATTTTAGTTGGAGATGTCAACACCCTCTATCAGACATGTGCAGATCCAGCAGGCAGAAAATCAGTAAGGACATAGTTGAACTCAACAACATCAATCAACTCGGTATACCAGATCTATAGATCTATTCATCCAACAACAGCAGAATACACATTCTTCTCAATATCACATGGACATTCACCAAAATAGACCATATTCTGGGCCATAAAACACACTTTAATAAACTTAAAAGAATAGAAATCATACAATATTTGCTCTCAGATCACAATAAAATTAAACAAGATATCAATAACAGAAAAAGAATTCCCAAATATTATACGTGGAGATTAAATAACACTCTTCTAAACAACACATAGGTCAAAAGAGAAATCTCAAGAGACATTAAAAATATTCTGAACTAAATGAAAATGAAAATAAAGCTTATCAAAATTCGTGGGATCCAGGGAAAGCAGTGGGTAGAGGGAAATTTATACCTTTGAATGCATAGATTAGAAAAGAAGAAAGTTCTAAAATCAATCATCTAAGCTTCCATCTTGGGAAACTAGAAAAAGAAGAGCAAGTTAAATCCAAAGTAAGCAGAAGAAAATAAATAATAAAAATTAGAGCAAAATCAGGGACTTCCCTGGTGGCTCAGTGGATAAGACTCCGCACTCCCAATGCAGGGGGCCCGGGTTCAATCACTGGTCAGGGAACTAGATCTCACATGCATGCTGCAACTAAGAGTTTGCATGTCACAACTAAGGAGGCTGCGTGCTGCAACTAAGGAGCCTGAGACCTGCAACTAAGGAGCCCGCCTGCCACAACTAAGACGCAGCACAACCAAATAAATAAATAAAAATTTTTTTAATAAGTAAGTAAATAAAACACCAGACCATAAGGTAGAATTCCAAATGATATTTTTTAAAAAAAATAGAGCAAAATCAATGAAATTTAAAACAGAAAACCAGTAGAGAAAATCAATAAAATCAAAATCTTGTTCTTTGGGAAAAAGAATCAATAAAACTGATAAGCCCTTGGCCAGGTTAACTAAGAAAAAAAAGACAAACCTACTAATATCAGATATGAAAGAGGGTACATCACTACAAATACCATGGACTTTAAAAGGATAAATAAGAAATACTACAAACAACTTTATGCCAACAAATTTGGTAACCTAGATGAAAGGGACCAATTCTTTAAAAGACACAAGTGGCCAAAACTCACATAAGAGGAAATAGGCAACCTGAATAGACTTTTTTTTTTTTTTGGTTTTTATTTTCTTTTTATTCTCTTTTCATATTACACAAATTCTCCCTAACAAATATATGTTGCTTTTGTGACCAGAAAAAAAAGTTTTAAGAAAGGATGCAATGCCCAAAAGGAAAATCTATATGATCACTATTTACTTACATCTGTGTCAGATAAACATCCTATTACTGCCATAGCTTTTGCTTCTCATGCTGTATCAAAGAATGAGGTGAACTTTGAGCTACATCTCTTCAATAAATCCTCTATGTACAGAAGGAGAAGTTCCTCCTCCTGCAAGTCATGTTTCCTCATGTAAACTCTTATAAACTTCTCGAAGATGGAAGGAATAAGCTCAGGGGCCAGCACTTTATCAAACATTCGGAATACAATTGTGGTTGTATCCTCCTTCTCAGAATCAGAGAGGGCCAAATTGCAGCTGTATTCCCTATGCAGTGTGATTAACTCTCGCAGGTTATTTAACAAAGTCCTTAACTGACATACTTCCTCTGTGTTTTGATAATCCAAGGAACTCCAACACCAAGAGGACACCAATCCTAACTCATATGGTTTTTCTGCTGTAAAAAATACCTCTGCCAGTTGAAGCCCATTTTCTGGCCACTCTGCCTTATCAGTTAGTTCAAGGTTCCTGGCTGCTTGTTCCAAACGTTTTGCAAGAATTGTCTGTCCTTCAGGTACAGTCCTTTTCACAAATGGGATCACATCATTTTTAAGCCATGGACAAAGCTTTTGCAAAGAGATTGGTGTAGAAATTGAGTTGAGCAAGTTCTCAAGCATTTTCACATCAAATCTGCTTTCAAAGTTTGCCCGATGTCTCAGCCAAAGGTACTGTGCACAAACAAGGTTTCCCTCTCTTAGCTGTAAAAAAATATCCTTAAGGTCATCTTCATTATTCAGAAATTCAATCCAAGAGTTACCACTGAATTTTTCTGGTCCAAATGCTCCATAAAAAGTAGTCAACTTTGCATGAGCCCTCAGTATCTCTTTTAAACCATCAGAATAGACAGGAACAGTTTTATCTTCTTTCTTCAAAAGTCTGGTTTTGGCATAATTAGCATTTCCTGGGTAGTTTCATAGGTTATCCATTGAGCCTCCAAGCAGTAATTCACCACAAATTCATTGTCCTGGATTTTATGCAGATTTTCCTTAGCTTCATCTACAAGTTTTTGCCATTTGACCTGCTCACTGGTGTCCAGAGAACTCAAAGCTAGTTTCTCCAATATGTCATTTGATTTTACTTTGCAAATAAGCTCAACATCTAGTCCAAACTGAATGGCAAAGCTCTCGGCTTCAGCAAATCTGTGTTTGTGAAGTAACCAACTCAGCCTGTTTTCTGGTAAAGCTTCTGTACGACATCTGAGTACTAAAACAGAGACTGAGTCTTCAGATAGTTTTGGATCATTTTTGCAAATTCCTTTCATAAGGTATATGGTATCTGTGCTAATTCTTGTTTGAACCAAAGAAGAAACACTAGATACTTCCAAAGAATACAGTATTTCCATCATAGGTAATGAATAGACCGTGAGGTTTCTCATCTTATTAGTAGTAATAGTTGTCAGAGCTACTAATGTGAGATTTGTAATCCCTTGCCACATGACTGATGAAGGCTAATCTGCTTCTGTGGTGAGAAGAAACTCTGCTATGTGAAGGGAGGGCCAGTTCCACATGGGAGTTAGGATGTAAATATCCCATAAGCTTAGAACATTATTGGTATCAAAAACAAAAAGTAGATTGTCTATCAGCTGGAACTTCTTTGCACCTTCAATAATCTCTGCATCAATAACACTCTTCACTTAGGTCATCTCTTTCCTAGAAGAATCTGGTGCCCATTTTGAGAATGCACAATTACCAGTTCCCCCAATTATCACAGGGAGTTCGCTTGCTAAATCACCAGCCACAAGACTGAGACAACCAAGGGTATGATAATTTTCAGTAGAAATAAAACTGGACTTGATTTGTCCTTGTAACTTTTTTGCCATATGGAAGTCTACCTTTTCAATCACTTGTTGAATTTTTACAAGCTGAAGGTTTGTAATACAAAAAAATCCATTGTTTGTAAGAAGCAACATATAAAAGCTACCTTCATTTGAATTATCTTCCCCAATAACAAGATTCGGTAAGTACACTGATTTTCATCGTTAGCTTTCTGAACAAAAGCGTTGGTGAGTAATGTTTGTTTTGTAAGTTGCCACTTCTCTCCCCACCCAAAAGAAACTTTCCTTCTTGACACACGCCAACCACATCCACTTCAGTAACTTTCCGGAGATGTCTGCTAGTAAATCTACTTGATATAAAGCAGTTCCATGTTCTTTTCTTGAACCAACACTTAGGTACCCACTTCCTGTATCATCGTTAGCAGCTCAATGTCGTTCCACATGTTGCTGAGATTGTTTTCCTGAGTCAGAAACCACTGCCTTCCCTACAATTGAAGAAACTAAAGAGGAACACTCAAGTTTATCATCCACCCCCTTCTGGGCTCCAACAGAGCTCCTAGTCTCTTTAGAGCCCATGCCACAAATTTCCTGAATAGACTTTTATCTATTAAGAAATTGAATTAATTATTAATAATCTTCCAAAACAGAAAGCACTAGGCCCAGACGTGTTCATTGGTAAATTCCACCAAACATTTAAGGAAGAAGTTATACCAATTTTCTACAATCTCTTTCAGAAGACAGAAGCAGAGGGAATATGTCTAATTCGTTCATTGAGGTCAGCATTGCCCTAACATCAAAACCAGACAAAAATATTGCAAAAGAAAGAAACTAAGACCAATAGTCTCAAGAACATAGATGCAAAAATCCTCAACAAAATATTAGAAAATCAAATGCAACAATATGAAAAAGAATTATATACTACAACCAAGTGGGATTTATTCCAGGTACGCAAGGCTGGTTCAACATTCGAAAATCAATTAATGTAATCCATCACACTAACAGACTAAAGAAAAATCACATAATCATGTGAATAGATGCAGGAAAGTATTTAACAAAATTCACAACCACTCATGATAAAAGCTCTCAGTAAACTAGGAATAGAGAGAAACTTCCTCAAATCGATAAAAAAAAAACTACAAAAAACCTACAGCTAAAACATTTAATGCTGAAAAACTCAAAGATTTCCCACTAAGATAAGGAACAAGACAAGAATAACCCTCATACCCCACTTTTCATTGTACTGGAATCCTTCCTAATGCCACTGGGAGAGAAAAGGAAATGAAACATATAGATTGGGAAGGAAGAATTAAAATTGTCTTTATTTGCAGATGACATGACTGCCTATGTAGAAAGTCCAAAAGAATCAACCAAAAACTCCTGGAACTAAGTGGTTACAGCAAGGTTGCAAGATACAAAGTTAATATACAAAAATTAATTGCTTTCCTAACATACCAGCAATGAACAGTGGAGTTTGAAATTAAAAACACAATACCATTTACATTAGCAATTAAGAATTATTATTATAAATCTACAGTAATCAAGACAGGATGGTATTGGTGAAAGAAAAGACAAATAGATCAGTGTAACAGAACAGAGAGTCCAGAAATAGACCCACATAAATATAGTTGACCGATCCTTGACAAAGGAGCAAAAGCAATATAATGGGTCAAAGATAGTCTCTTCACAAATGGTGCTGAAACAAATGAACAACAACAAAAAAAGAATCTAGACACAGACTTTACACTCGTCACAAAAATTAACTCAAAATACATCACGTGGGACTTCCCTGGCAGTCCAGTGGTTAAGACTTCGCCTTCCAATGCAAGGGGTGTAGCTTCGATCCCTGGTCGGGGAGCTAAGATCCCACATGCCTCGCGGCCAAAAAACCAAAAAACATAAAACAGAAGCAATATTGTAACAAATTCAATAAAGACTTTAAAAATGGTCCACATCAAAAAACCAAAAAAAAATAGATCATAGACTTAAATATAAAGTGCAAAACTATAAAACTCCTCGAAGATAACATAGGAGAGAATCTAGATGACCTTAGGTTTGGTGGTGACTGTTTAGAAACAACACCAAAGGCATAATCCATGAAAAAAAGAATTGATAAGCTGACTTTATTAAAATTAAAAATGAGATACCACTACACACCTACTAGAATGGCCAAAATCCAGAAGACTGATGACATCAAATGCCGGGGAGAATGTGAAACGACAGGAATCCTCATTCATTGCTGGTGGGAATGCAAAATGGTACAGATACTTTGGAAGACAACTGGATGGTTTCTTATAAAATTAAATATATCCTTACCACATAATCCAGCAATCATGCTCCTTGGTATTTACCTAAGGAGTTGAAAACTTATGTCCACACAAAAACAAATTTTGCTATATCCATAAAAAGCAATGCTACTCAGCAATAAAAAGAACAAACAACTGATACACAGATGAATTTCAAAAACATTATGCTGAGTGAATAAAGCCAAGACACAAGAGAATGCATACTACTTGACTGTATTAATATGAACATCTAGAAAATGCATAACTATAGAGTAAGCAAACAGATCAAAGAATGCTTGGGGCCTGGGTATGGACGGGACTGATTGCAAATGTACATAAGGGAACTTTTTCAGATAATGGAAATCTATATCCTGATTGTGGTGGTAGTTTCAATATAGTATACACTTGTCAAAACTCAACAAATTGTATAACTATAATTGATGAATTTCATTATAAATAAATTACATGTCAATACAAGAACAAGAAATGAAGTGTCAGGCACCAAAATTAATGTTTGGTATTTATTTTCAAAAAAGTGAAGGTGGCTGTATTTCACAAAATATTTCACTCTGCATTTTCCTGAAATATTTAGCCCCCTTTATTATATTTAACATATACTTTTACATAAGGCTTTGCAGGAACGCATCTAGTTCCAGAAATGAGAAATGCTTCTTGTACCACCACCAAATATAGTGCTTTGTCAGGAACCAAGTGTTCTAAGACTTAAAGATGGAGGAAGAGACACAGCACATATAGGTATACTCCCAGAGGATTATACCATTAATTTTTTTGTTATATATACACTACATTACTCTGGGAACACCGAAGTTAATCACTGAAACCAAAATGTAAGAGGTTTTTTGTTTTTGTTTTATTGTAAGAAGGAAACAAAACAACTGATTCTTGGTATCTGAGTTAAGTAATGAAAAACCTAAAGAAACACAACAAATATAAATGGAAGTAAATAAACTGCCATTTCTTTTCTCAAAGTAGATCTTGAGAATAGAATGGGAAAGGGGAATTACTATAATTAATTATAAACATTTAATATTCTCAGTGGGCTAGGTGCTGTACATAATACAGTGGCTAAAAGTTAATGAATGGTACTGATTTGAAACATATTATACCTAGCTTCTTTAGATTTCCAATAAATTATTAACACTATTTTATGATCAGTCCTGTTTTTTTCCCATTAGAATTACTCCATTTATTCATTAATGAATAAATGACTGTGAAGCAAAATTGGAAAATTATGTAAATCATAGATAAGCAACAAATAAATGCTGGGCTTTTTTTCCCAGTTAATGCCAAGCTGTTTCTTCAGGATATGTGGCATTGTATAAAACACCCAGGCAGGGTTAGATCATGGATCAACAAATATTTATGAATCTCCTTTCACAATACTATATCCCCATGTGGTAGGATACACAACAAAAATATTGTGGGGTCCCAGGTATTTTAACTTTAGTTGAGGAAACAAAGTACAGACATAGATCCAGGTATACATCACTAATATCATTTCTTCAGGGCAACCTTGGCGCACATCTGCTCCCTCATATGTATATGACTATTTAAAATGTACCTGCCGGGCTTCCCTGGTGGCGCAGTGGTTAAGAATCTGCCTGCCAATGCAGGGGACACGGGTTTGAGCCCTGGTCTGGGAAGATCCCACATGCCGCGGAGCAACTAAGCCCGTGAGCCACAACTACTGAGCCTGCGCGTCTGGAGCCTGTGCTCCGCAACAGGAGAGGCCGCGACAGTGAGAGGCCCGCGCACCGCGATGAAGAGTGGCCCCCACTTGCCGCAACTGGAGAAAGCCCTCGCACAGAAAGGAACACCCAACACAGCCAAAAATTAATTAATTAATTAATTAATTAAAAAAAAAATGTACCTGCCAATGTTTGCATTGACCTCTTGAGATCCCCTTCTCTGAAGAAACTAAAATGAAGTGCATCCTTCTGCTCTTAAAGAACCCAGAGACTTTTTTTTTTTCACAACAGTGTTCATTTTGGAAAATATGCACCTGCCAGAAGTAACAATTTAAAAAGGCGGGCAGAAAAGGAAGGAAACAGAAAGAATAGAGGGAGGAATTAGGTATTTAACAATTTATCCAGAAAAGGGTACCAGCACCTTAATTTTATAATGTCATGAGCATAAGCATATGAAAATTGGGTTAACAACACAAAGCCCTATGAAATACAGTAATGCATTCCCAAATTCAAATCCTTTTATGTAAAAATCCATTGTATTAAAATGTATTATATATATCCTTTTTGCTACTAAAAGAATGTTGATTGTACTCTAAGTTTTTACTGATGAGAATAATTAGAAAAAGTGGGAGCAAGGGACAGCAATACAAAAAGGATATCTAGATTTTTCTACCTTGATATTTTACCTAGCAATACAAAAAGGAGATAAAACAAAAGCAGAGCAGGTAAAGAAGCTATTGCATCACATCTTACTACCTTTTGTATTATAAGAAGAGGTTGCTGGTACATACATAGAGTATGCTTCCAATATACTGTAAGATCATTTCACGAGGATCACATTGACACTGAGGTGGTAGAAGTCAATAATCACATGTCATAACATCAGAATCTGACACAGGAGCACATATTGAAAAAGACCTCTCAGTATGAATATATCTACGAAAAAGCAAATAAATGTACAGCCATGACACTGAAACTGAGGGAAACAGAAAGTCTAAGAAGTTTCTAATGATCAAGTGATTACAAACGGAATAATTTTACAATGCTCATCATTGCTCATTAAGATGTATAATATGTCATCTTTAACCTTTTATATAGTGTTCAGTCTTTATTTTTTTATTTTAGTGAATCAAACTTGTGTATTATAATAAGATCTTTTCTAAATTTATTTGTGACCTCAGTAAAGAGAAAATGAGTCCTAAATTAGTGCAATGGCAATGAAAAGAGCAGATCACAGAAAATGCTAAATGTTCCAGCTTCTTAAGGGTGGATGACGATGCTTCAAGGCAATTTAGAGGAAAATATAAGAACTTTCACATTTGAATATGTTGCAACATGAGGCACTTCTGATGCATTCAGACCAAGATGCTGATACAATAAGTAGTTTTAAATGGATCTGTAGCTCAGGAAAAATATTTAGGTAGAAAATAGTTGAATCCATGGTATACAATTGTGGTGAATATCAACATCCAGGGACTGAAAGGATAAAGAGAAGTCAACCAGTCAAGCAGTAAAGGAAAGAACCAAAAGATTAATGTGTTATAGGCACCGAAGGAGGAGAGGGAGTGATGAGAACTAAATAGATCTTCAGCGTAAGTGTACAAGGCACACTGGGTTAGACATTATAATGTATTGCCTATCCTTTCTATTGTGAAGAAAATCTTGAAACATTAAGGGTAAATATAATGAAACAATGCAAAGTTAATAGAAAAGAACAAGTATTTGAAGTTTCAGCTCTGAATAGAAAAAAGAACAGTACAACACCACTACTGAGTCTTCAAGACAAATTACAATGCACATAAAAATGCTTTGAGCTAAAAAACTCTTAGAATTAATAAACTGCCTGGTTATTCGATATAGATCACATGACTTACACTAAAAATTCATTTACATTCTACAGAGGAAAAATATTCATTTTCTCCCCTCTTTCTAAAAGGATTTTTGAACTCTGGGAGAAAGTTTATGATGATTAATAGAGTGCTGCCAGAAATCTGTGTTTAGAGAAAAAAATTTAATCTTTTATACATAAAGATAATACTTCAGGCGCACTCTCAGTAAAAAAAAAATACATTTTGAGGATTTTTCCCAGAGAAATTACAAGTTATATTGGATTTTCTAGAACTTTCTTACGGGGCAGCATATCATACTCTAATTAAATGGTTTCCTGGAGGTAAGCACAGAGTATATGACCTGCTTCCAGGCTCTCTTCACGCTCAGCTCACCTTGAGTTTAGTGCCATGATAAACTTTCTGAAATGCCACATCTAATAATAATGTAACAGAGACAATATTTTGGAAATATTAAATCAATGAATGTTTCCATTCCCCCTCAATTATGATACCTTCCATTTCCCGATAAGATTAGGGGAATCTCTAGTCAGTGAAATTTATTCCTCATTTTCCCTGGCACAAACAAGAGACATTCTAAACTCTCTTTAAAGAAATGCTATGTCTGGATCTCTGTGTGGGGCACATGGGCCCTGACTGCAAAGGGGTGTGTGCCTGGAAGCAGCCTAAAGGCCATGGCCACTTTGGGAATTTGGCAGACATAGATTAGAGACACCTACCAGAAAGCTTCATTGTTGGCCTTCTGGGAACTTGTTCCCATGAGAGCAGAAGCTCTGTGAGAGAGGTAGTTAAATCTTTAAAAAAAAAAAAAAAGCAGCAAAGGAACATTTGAAAAAGAGGAAAGCCTAGCCAGGAGCTAATTCCCTTTGAGGATCTTATTACCCCTGTGAGTTCTTGGATAAAGCGAAACAGCAGTCTCAGGTGGAACTCCTCTTGGAAGAGATGAGATGAGAGCTCAGCTTCTGAAGAAGTATTCCCTGTATAAGCAGTGAGAGCATAAGATGGAGAGGGATGTCATCAGGTCCATGCTTGGTCCCAGCAGGAAGCTCTGCAGGAGCTGCAACTTGCATCCCAGGGAGCTACATGTGGATGCCATCAAATGGGACCCCAGTCTATTCCCCTTTGAGAGGGAAGGGGCCAGATCACATGGTGCCAGAAGGCCAGTACCACAACACCATCAAGGTGTACACACCAGTGGAGTTCAAGAGAGAGCTACAGGCAGCTGTCCTCAGAACACACTGCTCTTGAGAGTCAGAATGACCAGGTTTCAAGCCTGCTTTCCATAGAATCATGCATGCTGTTAATAAATATAAGTGGAAGGAAGGAAGGAAGGGAGGGGAGGAGGGAGGAAGGGAGGGGAGGAGGGAGGAAGGGAGGGGAGGAGGGAGGAAGGGAGGGGAAGAGGGAGGAAGGGAGGGGAGGAGGGAGGAAGGAAGGAAGGGAGGGAGAGGGAGGAATGGTATGTCCAAAATGGTGTGCCCGTGCAGTGGGTTAAAAATGGTTCAGAGAAGTATCTGAGTAGAGAATACTTGAAATAGCCTCCCACAAATCTCCCACAGCTGTAGTGGTATGCAACAGAGAACAGAAAGGTATCTGGATTCCCTAAGCCCTTTGGAAAGTGAGTGAAACACAGCTGAAATTTAAGCAGTAAATTCAATTGCTTAAAGTCACCAAGTTACTAATCTGAGTAAAGACATGTTTACCTCCAGAAACAGTTTTATCCCTCTCCTTCTCAAAATCTTACAGTGGCTTCCAAACATCTATTTAAAAAAACTGAAATTCTCTCATCTAGCATTCAGCTGTCCCAAGAGTTCCAACCCTATCCCTCTTCACTCCACAATATAACACAAGCATTTCTAGTTGATACAATTAATTGTTGATACTTCTCATTCAGTGCCCTTGCACCTGCCAGCCTCCTTTTGATTAGGTCATATCCATTGCTAGTTTCAAAACCTAATGAAATTCCAATAAAAATTAATTTAAAAAAACAAAGAAAAAATCTTACATCAAAATTAATATTTTGAATATTAAAAGATCATTTTAATCAGATGGCTAATCTCAAAAGATAGGAGAAGTTGAAACGCTGCTGGAAAGTGTTGAGTAGGAGGGAAGAAAAATAAAACAATCCAAGCGTACATTACATAGTCTCTTCATTGAAATGCTATTGGATTTAAAAAAGCCAACAAAAGAAAAAACCTAATGAAATTATCTAAATTGTCCCTTAATAAACTATAATTTACCTTTCTGGAATACAATTTGGCAATCTATATAAAAGCCTTAAAAAGATAATAACCTCTGTCCAGTGATTCAATATTTCCAAGTAAATATAATCAAAGATACAGGATTTATGCATAAAGGTATTCATCAGAACATAATTCGCAACAGTAAACTACTGGCAACAATCTAAATGAATGTGTAGTTCTGAGTCAGGAAAAGAGTGAAAATAAGAATCTCAATAGGTGATGATTAAAAATCATTCTAGTACATTCTTATAGTTAAATATTAAACAACCATTAAAGCATTTAATCACATAGGACATAATGTTAAATGGAAAAAGTATACTATGTATTCATAGAAAGATTCCAATTTTGAGTATATATGAAAATTGTATTTTATTATTGGGATAACCACGCAGGCCTGAAAGGCCTGTACTTGCCCAGCTTCAAGACAGAAGAAAGTCCAGAGTCGGCAACAGAGACATAAGGGTTTAATGGATGGGGAGCTTACACGTCTGAAGCAAGGTCCTGGAGCAACACCCCACTGTGTGTGGCACATGGCTGGCAGGACATGGCGGCCGTCTTCGCTCACAGGGGCAGGGGGAGGTTACAAGTTATGGGGGAATTGACTTCAGGTTGGCTCATCAGTTACCAGGGAAACCAGCAGAGGGGCATGCCCCTTTAAGCAGAGTGGAGAGTTCTGATCTAAAGCTAGAACAATCATTAGTTGGGGCCTGGGGCAAGTATGTAGGAGGGTCAGTCATGCGAGTAGGGTGTAGGTGAGGCAGGGATTGGTCGAGCAGGGGATGTACGGAGAACAAGAGAACAGCCATCCTGGGTGGCCTGACCATACATTTATGTACACGAATTAATATGAGAAAATGCACAAAAAGGTTAACTTATTTGTTCATGCCTTCAGTGTCCATTCATTTAAAACACACATACACATTTATTTACTATATAACTTCTCTAAACAAAACAGGCATGGTCTTCGCCTTATGGAGTTGGTGGTCTAGTAAGGAATATACATTTATATGTAATTACAACAAAATTGTATGTATATATTCATTTTTTGTTTGTTTGTTTCTTATCTGTCTCCATTACAATTGCCAACTCCATGATGGTAGAGATCCTGTTTCTCATGTTTGTCACTGTATTCCCAGCATCCACAGAGTCCAGAATCATAAATATTACATGAATGTAGAGGAAGCCCAGAGATTAAATAGGAGCATATCAGCAGCAGACCTAATGTAGGAGGTGTGAAAACTTTTTTGAGGGCAAGTGCCATTTAAAATAAGGCCCTGAAGGATCAGCAAGAATTAGCCAGATGAAGAGGGTTGGGAAGAATGTTCCAGGTAGAAAATAGCTACAGGTAAAAGAGAAAGTGTTAGCTGAATTCACTGAAGCAAACAATGTTTATTTCAGGGTGTTTATAGGCAATTTCTTTTTCAAATTTTCTTCAATGAACATGTATTTTTGTGGTAATCAGAGAAACAATATTCTGAACAAAACAGATTTAAAATCTCTGATTTTTTGGAGATCACCCTGACTCTAAATGTTTATTTTCTTACTTTGAATTGTCTTTGCACTTAACATAAAAACTGAACAAATTATTGTAAATTCAATGTTCTACTCTAGAAATATCTTGTATTTCCTTAGAGTTCAAGGTCTTTCAGGTCAATTATAATGTTTTCCTTTCTTTTATTTTGTATCTTCCATAGCACTGGTACTGTGCTGTGTACCCAATATTTATTTAAAAGCTGGTTAAATAATTTATATATATGGATATAAACAGTAATCAAACCCATAAAACCTATAATTCTGATCTTATTATTTGATGGCTAGTTATTGTTCCAATGACTTTGCAGAACTAGTCCCAGAGGAATCAAAGAGAATTATTAAAATTCCTTTTAGATACATCTTTGCTGAAGAAATGATCTCACTTGATATAAATACTTTATACTTGAATTGGAACAAAAATTAATGCCATTTATTGTCCTAAAATCTCAGAAACAGATGTTTTGATTTCTTTCCAAGATAAAGAGGAGAGAAAATATATTCTTATGGTCAAAGTAACCATGACTACAGTTTTCAAACACATTAACAAGTGTTATTTTCATACACTCTGTGTTGGTTAAAATAATAATCTATTCTTATAAACAAAATCTGTTTTTGGTGAACTTTCCTTTCATACTGCAGCACAATGCTTAAAATTATTCATCAATCCAACAACAAGTAGCTTCTAGGAGTATTTTTCCCACAGTGTGGAAAATTCTTAAGGCAATAGAAGTGCCCTACCCCAAAACATTTAGAATTGCTACTTTGGTCCCTTTTAACATTGTTCTTTCCATTCTCAAGGGTGAGGAATACTTCTCGGCTTCACCATTCAAGGCCCAGATCTGAAGGGTGGCACAAATGTGATGGTGGTTGTCAGGGAGAAAGAGGCACAATGCAGTCCTAGTCAAAGCCAGTGAGTCTTGCTCCCCCACACAACTGGAATATAGACCCTCATATCTATGATGACATTTCATAAATAGAGCAAATAATGTGTACAATTATTTAAACTAACACTCGAATGAACTGAAAAATGGGTTCACATTTCCAAAGAACCTGTGTGAATAAGGAGAGCACGATATTATACTTTAAGACTCTCCTCTGTTCTTAGTAATATCATGGTAGCTTTATTATTATGAGAAAGATTGTCTTCTTTTTGAGAGGTTTCAGCTCTGTTCATTTTAACAAAACTGTATGATTAGAACCATCTTGGTAAATGATCTAAATCAAGGAAACAATCTACATAATGACAACTAGAAATGTGTGAATATGATATCTAAAGTATTACACTCCGAAGTGAATGGTCCTGTCATGACAAAGCACCAAATGGAAGGAGCCTGACCATTAATTCACTACTGGGTGGTGAGGGAATTTCATTCTGCTATTTACCCCAAAACTCAAAGAAGGTATCTGACCTAACATCTGAAGAAAGATTGGAAATGGAAAAAATGTGAAAAGAATTTTATTTTTCTTTTTATCCTTGGCCAGAAATTAGAGAGGAGATTTTGTAATACAGGCTATCAAAAGGTTGAACCACAGAAGAAGACATGGAGGGGGATAGGAAGAAGAGAAGAAAAAAAGAAGAGGAAAATGAAGATGATGATGAAGAAGAAAAAGGAGGTAGACTATGAAAGTCCTCATCAAGTGAAGTGGCATTACAGTTATCAAAGAAAATATTAACCTTGGTTGTCAGAGAGCAAATATAGATAACTGAACCCAGAATTTTGCAATTCAGAATTTTAGTGTCTTATTGAAAAATGTTTGAAATTCAGACACCCAATAAGATAATTTATGAAGAATACCTAAAATCATCTCATTAATGAAATGGTTAGGCATCAAAAAGGAACAGATGTTCTCTGCAATAAATACCACACTATAGCAAATAATTTGCTCTTAAAATACTTAAGAATTCTTCTCATGCAAATACTAGCATATTAATAAAAGAAAACACTAATTGACTGCAACAAATGATCCTTAGTTAAAGCAATTCAAGCGATCAAGAAGTAATTATAAAACATGAATTGCTAAACTAGTAGGAGACAACATTTACACTTAGTTTCATTTGTTAAATGAGGCAAAATGCACATCTTGCTTCAAAGAATATTTCAACAAATTTATCAGTAGGATTAGGATGTGACAGTAGCATTTAAATTCCATAGAAATTTATTATAAGGAAACTGCCTACCCTGACATTTCCCCACAATTAAAGAAAAGTGTTCTTATTCATAATGACTAACCTTTCCTTAGTCCTTTCTGGTTTACAAAATGCTTATATACACATCACCATTTATGCTAACAACCAGGCTGCATGATGAGTGTTATTCACCTCTGTCTTCACAGAGAGGCAGCACAGCACACAGACTTTGATGCTGAAGTCCATGCTCTGTCACTGAGTAGTTTGTGACTTTGGGCAAGTTATTTAAACTCTCTGAATCTCATTTTCCCCATGTGTAAAATAGGGGCATTTATCTGCCTCATAGGGTTGTTATAAAGATTAAATTAATCAATAACTGTGAAGTGCTTAGAACAAGTGGCACACAACGAACGATGAAGTTAGCTATGATTACTACAGATAAAGCTGAGGTTAAGAGAACTGGCTTAATGTTACATAGTTAATAAATAGAAGAGTCGGGATTCAAATTCTAATCTTTTGCATAAAGTCTGGTAATTTTAAACAAGCTTTAAAACTCAATCCAAACAAGGTAAAGCAATATGTTATTCCTGAAAGAGCATATAGATTTTGGTGCAGACTAGGGCTCAAATAAGAGCTCTACCACTTGGGGATGTCACATAACAACAATTAGCCTCAGATTTACTCAACTGTGAAATAGACGTTAATACATAACTCATATGGTCATACGAGAATTAAATGAGACAACAACTCCATGAGATCCAAATGGAAGGACTTTATAAGCTGAAACTTGATTCTTGACAATATTTGGCTTTGTTGGAAATATTTTAAGTTAAGAGGTCCCAAACTGTTGTGTTACAGTTGCCAGCACAACACAGGACATACAGTTAGAAGGACCTTAACAAGTTTGTTCCCTATTGCAATAGGTACGACTATGTTGAAAAACTCTAATGAGCATCTGCTCTGGTATCATCAGCAAATTATGTGATAAATAGTATAAATGCTGGTGTATTTTATATTCTTTTCCTAGCAAAAAGTAAAAATTAATGAGATGAATATCTCATTTTAAATACTGAAATAGGGACTTCCCTGGTGGCGCAGTGGTTAAGAATCCACCTGCGAATGCAGGGGACACGGGTTCAATCCCTGGTCCAGGAAGATCCCACATGCCATGGAGCAACTAAGCCCGTGTGCCACAACTACTGAGCCTGCGCTCTAGAGCCTGTGAGCCACAACTACCAAGCCCGAGTGCCACAACTACTGAAGCCCGCATGCCTGGAGCCCATGCTCTGCAAAGAGAAGCCACTGCAATGAGAAGCCCATGCACCACAAGGAAGAGTAGCCCCCGCTCGCCACAACTAGAGAAAGCCCGCACGCAGCAACGAAGACCCAATGCAGCCAAAAATAAATACAAATATTTATTTGTAAATAAATATTTACAAAATGTAAATATTTACATTTAATATGAAATATGCAAAATGTATTTTTTAGAAAATGAGAAAGTCTATCAATAATATCATGTATCAAGTGGTTTTTGAAAATACAAAACTAAGGATGTTCAATTTAACAAACTAGCATTGCCACAGCCTAGCTAAGCATTCCGAGATTATTCCTTTAACTGTATGATCCCACACATTAACTCATATCAAAGGAAAAGGTTTCAAGTAAATCTACCTGGATTTAAAAATGTCCCCATATGACACCTTTTAACACCTTAAAATTAAAACAATTTAAGATAAAACACACATGCTTTGCACATAATACATGGCATACATCTTTTTTGTGTGTTGAAACTCACAGAATCCTTCAATTCTATAACTGAATTAATTGTAGAGAATTTACTCATCAACTTTCTAAATTACTTAAATTTTTCCAAGTGTCTACAATCAACACAGTTTGACTCTTTGGCAGATGTTTGACATCAGTTTAAATAGATGCATGGCATCTCTGAAATGTGAGTTGCTGGGCTCCAGGTTTAGCTATGAAATCAAAAGCCAAAAACTTCCTTGCCAAAACAAATCATTTAATAAACTCCTGGATATGACTAAACATGTGTGTTGTTATTTTCAATATACGTAGGTGTATCGGCTGCCTAGCACTACCATAACAAAGTACCACAACTTAGTAAAAACAGCAAAAAATTGAAAACACAACAGAAATTTATTCTCTCACAGTTCTGGAGATTAGAAGTCTGACGTCAAGGTGTCAGTAGGATCATGCTTCCTCTAAAAGCTTTAGGGAAAAGTTCTTCCTTGCTTCTTCCTTCTCATGATACCAGCAATCCCCGTTGTTCCTTGGCTTACACCTGCATTACCCCAATCTCTGCCTCCATCATAACATGGCCCTTTTTCATCTGTGTATCTCTCTGTGTTCTCTCCTCTTATTATAAAGACACAAGTCATATTGGATTTAAGATCCATCCTACTCCAGCATGACCTCATATTCACTAATTATTATCTGCAAAGACCATATTTCCAAATAAGTCACATTATGAAGGTTCAGTAGACACAAATTTTCAGGAGGGGGGACACTATTCATCCCAGTATAGTAGCTTTAATATTTATTTCATGTAATTTTAATCTCTAAAATACGATTTATCTGTAAAATTCTGTGATTCCATAATTGTAAGACCAAAAAATTAACGTATGTCTAGCCCAAAAATGTACATTAAATTTTTTCTCAAGATTACCAATTTTCTCATGGATATTTATTACCAAATCAGTTATTACTATATATAAAAATACCTCTACCTCCTCATGCTTTTGGACTTTACCCATGTAGATCTTTAATTTAGCTAGATTACTTTGACCTAGGACAGGACAAAAAAAGAGAAGTAAGGAAGCATCTATGTTGTTGGGATTAGAGTGGGGGACAAGGAAGGAGACCAAGAGAGGCCACTGATGAGCAAAGAATAGAATCATTCCTCTTGGACAGATTCCCAGGAGTAGAATTGCTGGGTCATATGATAAATTTATGTTTAACTGCTTAAGAAACCACAAAACTATTTCACCAAAGTAAGTGTGCAATTTTAAATTCCTACCAATAGTGCATGAGGGCTTGTTTCTCCACATCCTTGCCAACAGTTAGTATTATCTGTCTTTTTTATTGCATTTGCCTAATGACTAACAATGTGCCAGGCAGTCTGCTAGGTAGTAGGTATATGGCAGATAGTAGCTAGGTAGTAGGTTATGTAACACATAATCACTGCAAAGCATTTAATGTTATAGAGAAAGAGAGAGAGATAAAAAGATAATTACACCATAGTATATTACATGAACACACACCATTACGTCATATCTTTTACTAAATAGTTTTAGGAAATTTGAACATATTCCCTTAGGAATGAAGAGTTTTGTGAAGACTCAACTAAACAAAGCCCAAGATTATATTCAAGTCATTGGCCTGTCAAGTATTTCTTCTACATACTTCTGATCTTTAATGTAATCATGTAAGACATTCTCTCTACTTCATCTTTATTGAAAGGCATTTGCAATAGTATGGAGTACAAAGTAACTCTACATTTAAGTTTCCTCAGGGAAAAATGTCCATTATTATTTTAAGAGAATTTCCACAAAGATGATTTCAACAATAATAGATTTTTCTGATGAATGATAACAATCATTTTTGATAGACTTTTAAAAATGTCAAATGGGTCCTATGAAATGGAGACTGAGGCAGATGATAGCATCTCCAGCAGTCAGCAGTCCTGAATACTTCTGTTGAATAAAACTGAATAGTTCTGTACTTCTTGGCTTCTATGATTGCAAATCCATACAAATGAGCTGCACACATGAATAAGTTTTCTTTAACTAAATGTTAAATTGCTTTTTCTTTTAAGTCCCTCATCCGGCCTACCTCTGAACTCAGTATAAAGTGAAATAGGGGCAAGGAAATGTGGATCTCTTGAATTATGTACAAAGTTGGTTTTTAAAGGCCCTACCAAGAGGTAGGGAATCACAATCTGAGTCTTGAAGCCATAAGAACTCCATTATAGAGATGAGAGCTAATATGCTGTCAAATTCTACAGATAAAAATATAATTTCACATTTTTGGAGGATGAAGGAAAACCAGATTAGGCATTTTGAGAGTTCCAGGTAAGAGAATAATGATTTAATAGCAAGGCCTATGGTAAAAGATACATTTTATTTATTTATCCATTAAATACTAATCAAACTACTAGCCAGGCACTTGGTATAAAAATAATTCTCCATTCCTTCAAAGAGCTCATACTCCAGTTAAGAGACAATCATGAAAACAATTAAAATACAGTTCTCTATGGGCAGCTAACATTTATTGAGCACATACTATTTACCAGATATCATATTTACATAGATTACCTCATTCAATCCTCATAACAAACATACGAGGTTGGTACCATTATTATTCCCATTTCATAAATAAACAAGCTTAGAGACATAACCTGCACGAAGTTACTCAAACCATCTCTAACTGAATCAAGTGGCCAGTATCCCTAACCATAGAGGTAGTTATACTATATCTTATACTCCTGCAATAAATGTAGGAATATTAAAAAGCAACAACAAAACAAACAAACAGCAGGCACAATGGGAAAGAGTGCTGACTTGCCAGAGAGAGTTGGAAAGACTTCACAGAGTATGCTCTAAAAATAAACAGGAATTTTTCAGACAAAAAGACAGAGAAGAGGCATTCCAGGTTGAGGGTAAATAATGTATTAGAGCAGTAAGTATTCATGGAAATAACAGGAACAGAAGTTGTGTAACAGGGAAGAGCAAAGCTGACTCCATATTGGATCTATTCCTTCAGCTCTAACCCTTGTGCTCTGTTGCCTGTGCTTAGTCATGCTGGCTCTGAACCTTAGTAAAAAAATGTTGCCTAGAGCCTGAAATATACAAGATAGCCCATTCCCAAGGCTCTGACCTTTAAAGGTATAACACTTTACCATTCATATAGAGATAAAAAGTTGCAGAACACAGAATAACATTTGTCCTGTTGGAGGTTTATAGGAACATTGTGACCAGACCTAGGTGGACAGCTGCAAAGGATCCCAGCACCCAGAAGTTTGCAACAACCAGCCATACCCTCTCCCCTTTTAGTATAAAAGCAGCGTGAATTCTAACTCAGGTAAGATGGTTCTCTGGGACACTAGTTCACCACCTTCTAGGTTTACAGGCTTTCCAACTAAAGTCGCTATTCCTTACCCCAACAACTCATCTCTGGATTTATTGGCCTGTTGTGCCTCAAGCAATATAAGGTTGGACTCAGTAACAGTTGTGTTAGTTTCCTATTGCTGTTGTAACAAACTACCACACGCTTTGTGGCTTAAGGAACAGAAATGTATTTATTCTCTTACAGGTTTGGAGGTCCACAAATCTGAAATCACTATCACTGGGCAAAAATCAAGGTGTGGGCAGGGCCATACTCTGGGGGTGAATTCGTCCCTTGCCTCTTCCAGCTTCTGGTCACTGCCAGCATTCCTTGGCTTGTGGCCATATCACTCCAATTTTCAAAGCCAGCATCTTGAAATTTCTCTGTATCTGTAAAATCTCCCTCTGTCTCCCTCTTATAAGAGTATATGTGATTGCATTTAGGGCCCACCCAGATAATCCAGGATAACCTTCCTATCTCAAGATCCTTAATTTAATTACATCTACAAAGACTCCTTTTTCCAAATAAGGTAACATTTACAGGTTCGAAGAATTGGGACCCAATGTCTTTGGGGGTCATTTTTCAGCCTACCAGAACAGAGATAAGAGTCACCCAGGCTCGTGGAGGTGGAGGAGGCATGGGAGTCATGCAGGGTGTGAGAGGTGTGGCAGATGGGAGAAGTAAGATAGCAGAAAGTAGAAGAGGCTAGAAAGTTGAGCAGGAACCAGATGATAATGACTGGATTGGCTACAGAGAAGTTTATCTTATAGGTGATGGGTACAGTTGAAGTGTTCTGATTTGCAGCATGACACTGTGATATTTGCATGTTAGAGAAAGATCCTTACAGAGTTAATATTTTGAATATTAAAATATTAAATACTAATATAAAATATAAATATTTTGAAAAGAAATTAGTAGGAGGCCTAAGATTTTAAAACTCTTTTTTTAATTATTCAGGGAGAAAAGGAAGAGATGGATAAGATATGAATATGGTTATTATTGACTGAATGTAGAGAAGGAGATGGGGGAATTTAGGATAAATCCTAAATTTCCAGTTTGGGCAAGTGGGTAGATAGCAGGAGCAAGTGAGAATAGGGAATACTGGAGGAGGTGCAGAGGGGCAGGATGAGTTTGGCTTTGGACCTGCTGATTTAGAAGTGTCTGTGTGACATCCAAATTAAGATGCTGGTAGGTAACTGGATATGTAAGTCTGGAGAACAAGAGAAAGATTTAGAAATTTAGATGTGTACATCTAAATTTGGAAATTTAGATTTAGGAATCATTGGCCATGATTATGGTGGAAACTTTTAAATGGTCAACAACTTGATGTTAGTAGAAAGTACTTTTTTGCTGGTACCAATGTGTTTCAAGGCAATTCCTCCATAATTTTTACACTTTCATGAATGCTTCAACTTGGTCATTGTTGAGTTTTAGCCACCTACATTGTATCTAATTAGCTAACTTTCTTTAGACACTGCCTGCACCATTTTGGAAAATTAACTTACTAAAGTCTACTTCAGAGAAAACAGATTGTTTACTTTTCTATTTATGTCTGGGCATAAGTAATTAGGGTCCTAGTGCTAGGAACCTCATAAATGCTGAACAGACCTGCCAATCCTAAAAGGCTTTGGAAAGGAAAAATTATTACTTATATGAATCCTCTAGAGAACCAATGATGAAAATTTACCCTAGCTCAGTGGTGCTTAAATCTTTTCCATCCCATGACTGCCCAAGCCCTACATCATTTCTCCTACAAAACCAAATCACATAACTGTAGTATTTTGTACTGGTGGGAAGGGAAGAAAGAAATTATCATCTTTATGAGAGCACAGGGTGCACTCAATAAATTTTGTTGAAAAGGGAGCACCAGGCAGAGACTGAGAACAAAAAAGCTACAGGAAGATTCTGGATTCTGAGGATTTAACAAGCAGGTGCTTCTGTGGTTGTCAAATCACTATTCATAGATGTGTTGTTCTGGGCCAGAGATTCCTGCTCTGAGAAACAATGCCTTAGCCATTAGCTTCAGGAGACATCAGTCACTCATGCTAGGACACAAAGTTAGCTCAGGAGGGATTTCAAAACTTAAGTGGGTCAAAAATTGCTTCTAAGCAGGTCTAAGTTAATCTAAACTAAAGCTTGAGAAAATCAAAGGAATTCTAAGGTCCTCTGAATTCCCTACCTACATCTCCAGCCCTATTTATATCACTTCTTTTTTTCATGTACAAAATCCTTTGTCTCAATGTAAATGATTTGTGAATTGCTTCCTATAAGACATAAGAATTCCTGCCTATTTTCTAACATCACTCCTTTTACCCTGCAATGTCTTCCCTTCTCTCTGCTTTCAAAGGTCAGTCTTCAGCTTGAATTCTACTTAATTCATGGATATTTGCTGCGACCATACCAACTATCAGTCAAAATGTCTCTTCATTATTTCTGCCATAATTGTAAAATTTGGAACTCAGCAAATGCTGTCCTGCATTTCTTTTATGTATCTGTTCTATGCCCCTAACCAGATTAAAAGCCCCTTTGGATGGAGTCAGCAAAAATATTTTATTGTGGTACCAGTGTCCAGTAGGGCTCAATAGATGGGGATGATAAAGATCATCTGAAAGAAGATTCTATAACATATTTCAGTCTTTTATTCTAGCCTATGAAGATGGTTTTTAATTTTTTACCAAATTTTTAATTCTGTGTAAACTTTTCCAATTAAAATTTCTACCTCTTTCTTACCAATACAGTTTTATTTTCATAAATGAGATCCCCTTGCTATATTTCCTTTAATAACTCTACTCCATCTCTCAAATTTTAAACACTGCCTGAGAAAAAGATAATTTTACATAATAAGATTGTATCTTTAGCTTAATTTTTACAGTTATCTCATTATATTAATGCATTTAGTAAAAGCAGAAAAAGTAACTAAGAAATTGCCTTTTGTGGTATTTTACAAATACAATTTGCTTCACACCAAAAAATAATACATCCTAATTTGAAAAGTTAATTTGTAAGATTCAACCTTTTTATATTGAATATAAGAGATGCCAGGTGGGTAGAGACTTGTGACAATGAATGAAAATAGAAAACAGGAATTTTTATTATAGAACTCTTTTCAAGGAAGTCAAGAATATTAATAATTATGCCTTATATTCCACAGTGTAACTAAAAGTATATTAGCAAATATAACAGAAACAGAATTAGGAGATATCTATAAGATAATCTAGCTCAGGAGTTCCCAAAGGGTATTCCAAAAATAGTGTCACTACCAAAAAAAGGTTCTGCAGTCATGAAAGTTAAGAAAGTCTGCTTGCGGTCTTCCCCCTTTTGCAGATACTTATCATATACATCAACTCAAAGAAACCTCTTCAATTCCATAAACATATTTGACCATGGAATCTTTATCTCAGTAATGCCTAATAATAGACTAGAAATCAAAACTAGTAATCACAACACCACTTAGGTTATGCTGACCACTTAGGATATGCTGATACAGTATAATAACTTTATTTTACAGATTTTTAAAAATGAAAGTCATAGCAGTTAAATAGTTGTCCAGGTGAGACACTCTAGTCAGCTGCAGAGCTAACTCAAACCCAGGTCTCCAAATTCTACATTTTCTCCATGCGTTATACATAACACACTTAACATAACCATCACTTTACAATTCAAAGTTTCTCCATCAAGGCTAAAACATTCTTTCTTTAAAAGTACACACTAATATGTATTTTCAGTATACCCAGAGCTTATCTATCACCCCACCTAAATTTCTATAAGTGTCTCCTTGTTTATAAAATTAAAAATGTTGGGCTTCCCTGGTGGCGCAGTGGTTGAGAATCTGCCTGCCAA
This sequence comes from Balaenoptera borealis, assembly GCF_965194805.1. Classification (NCBI taxonomy): domain Eukaryota; kingdom Metazoa; phylum Chordata; class Mammalia; order Artiodactyla; family Balaenopteridae; genus Balaenoptera; species Balaenoptera borealis. The sequence goes on from NC_138870.1 coordinate 84,304,334, forward strand.
TGCAGGGGACGCGGGTTCGAGCCCTGGTTTGGGAGGATCCCACATGCCGCGGAGCAACTGGGCCCGGGAGCCACAACTACTGAGCCTGCGCGTCTGGAGCCTGTGCTCCGCAACAAGAGAGGCCGCGATGGTGAGAGGCCCGCGCACCGCGATGAAGAGTGGACCCCGCTTGCCGCAACTAGAGAAAGCCCTTGCACAGAAACGAAGACCCAACACAGCCAAAAATAAATAAATTAATTAAAGAGTTTAAAAAAAAAAAAATTAAAAACGTTGTGGACTCATAGATATAGAGAACAAACAGGTGATTGCCAAAGGGGTGGGGGAAGGGTGGAGGGATGAACGAAATAGGTGAGGGAGATTAAGAGGTACAAACTTCTAGTCACAAAATAAATGAGTCATGGGATTAAAACGTACAGCAAGGGGAATTAGTCAGTAATATTGTAATAACTTCTTATGGTGACAGATGGTAACTAGACTTACCATGGTGATCATTTTGCAATATACAGAAATCTCAAATCGTTATGTTGTGCAGCTGGAAGTAACATAGTGTTGTAAGGTCAATTACATTTCAATTAAAAAATTTTAATGGGAAAAGAATCTGAGAAGAATAGGTATATGTATAAGTGAATCACTTTGCTGTACACCTGAAACTAACACAACATTGTAAATCAACTATACTCCAATATAAAATAAAAATTAGATTAAAAAAATAAAGGTTGAATCTGAAAGCACATAACCTCAGGCCTTTGGGATAGGTGAGACAGGGCCAGCAGCCCCTGAGACTAGGTCTGGTACACATCCATCTCAGATAAAATCTTATATGGATTATGTTACAAAAAAGCTCCTATGAAATTGTTTTAATTTCCAGTTTGAAATTTTAAAAAACAATGATAGAGCTTTAATGGAGGCATTAGACATGGAATCCTTAATGAGGTAATATATGAGAAAATCAGTTAAGAAGGAAGGTTTCTATGATTGGAGTAATCATGCATCACACTTAATGTATGTCCTTGGAGTTTATTATTTAAAGCAAGATTAGTAAAGTATCAATCTGTGAAATTCTACAAGAAATTCATTTCATAGCTTAACTGTTATTCCTATCATCAATAACTTAGTTTTTCACACATGAGTTCTTATTTAAATGTTCTGAATGTCTAAACTAATTGTATCTCAGTACATGAAGAATATATTATAGGAGTTGGAGGCTGATTCCTGCCCTGCCACCTCCCCCCACGGCACGCTCATCTCGTCCTCCCACAGCAAACCGCCCATTGTAAGCAAGTCATCCAGCTTCTGGGACAGACCTCTCTGATACCAGGAGAAAAACTGTAGTTGCCTGGCCCTTACTCCAATGCTGGCTCTCCACCCTTAACCCTGTGCCCAGCTCTTGGCTCTTGCTGTCTGTTTAGAAGCCCGGCGCCCGCGGATTCCCTACTCCAGCACCCAGAAGGCCTTCCTGGGACATTTCGAGGTATTGTCATGACACGTGCACATAGACTTGAGGGAAAAAAACTGCTTTTGCAAAAAGACCTTTTTCCATCAAATCTAAGACGTTACTGATTATAAGAACTATGAGTGAGAGAGAGACCTTCGAGATAGCGGAGGAGTAAGACGTGGAGATCACCTTCCTCCCCACAAATATATCAGAAATACATCTACATGTGGAACAACTCCTACAGAACACCTACTAAACGCTGGAAGAAGACCTCAGACTTCCCAAAAGGCAAGAAACTCCCCAACGTACCTGGCTAGGGCAAAAGAAAAAAGAAAAAACAGAGACAAAAGAATAGGGATGGACCTGCATCTCTGGGAGGGAGCTGTGAAGGAGGAAAAGTTTCCACACGTTAGGAAGCCCCATCACTAGCTGAGACGGGTGGTGGCGGGGAGGAAGCTTTGGAGCCACGGAGGAGAGTGCAGCAATAGCAGTGCAGAGGGCAAAGCAGAGAGATTCCCACAAAAAGAATCGGTGCCAACCAGCACTCACCAGCCTAAGAGGCTTGTCTTCTCACCCTCCAGGGTGGGTGGGAGTTGGGGGCTGAGGCTCGCAATTCAGTGGTCAGATCCCAGGGAGAGGACTGGGGTTAGCTGCGTGAACACAGCCTGAAGGGGCTAGTGCACCACAGCTAGCAAGGAGGGAGTCCGGGAAAATGTCTGGACCTGCCTAAGAGGCAAGAGACCATTGTTTCAGGGTGTGCGAGGACAGGGGATTCAGTGCACCACCTAAACAAGCTCCAGAGACAGGCACGAGCCGCAGCTATCAGCACGGACACCAGAGACAGGCATGAGATGCTAAAGCTGCTGCTGCAGCCACCAAGAAGCCTGTGTGCAAGCACAGGTCACTATCCACACCTCCCCTCCCAGGAGCCTGTGCAGCCAGCCACTGCCAAGGTCCCGTGATCCAGGGACAACTTCCCCAGAAGAACACATAGCGTGCCTCAGGCTCTTGCAACGTCATGCTGGCCTCTGCTGCCACAGGCTCGCCCTGCATTCCGTACCCCTCCCTACCCCCAGCCTGAGTGAGCCAGACCCCCTAATCAGCTGCTACTTTAACCCTGTCTTGTCTGGGCGGGAACAGACGCCCTCAGGCGACCTACACGTGGAAGTGGGGCCAAATCCAAAGCTGAACCCCAGGAGCTGTGCAAACAAAGAAGAGAAAGGGAAATCTCTCCCAGCAGCCTCAGGAGCAGTGGGTTAAACCTCCACAATCAACTTGATATACCTTGCATCTGTGGAATGCCTGAATAGACAACGAATCACCCCAAAATTGAGGCGGTGCACTATGGGAGCAACTGTAGACTTGGGGTTTGCTTTCTGCATCTAATTTGTTTCTGGTTTTATGTTTATCTTAGTTTAGTATTTAGAGCTTTATCATTGTTAGATTTGTTTATTGATTTGGTTGCTCTCTTCCTTTTTTTTTATATATATAAATATATATTATTTTTTCCAATTTCCTCTTTTTGTGAGTGGGTATGTGTATGCTTCTTTCTGTGATTTTGTCTGTATAGCTTTGCTTTTACCATTTGTCCTAGGGTTCTGTCGGTCAGATTCTGGGTTTTTTTTTTTTTTTTTTAGTATAGTTTTTAGCACTTGTTATCCTTGGTAGATTTGTTTATTCGTTTGATTGCTCTCTTCTTTCCTTTTTTTATGAATTTTTATATTTTTCATAATTTTTAAAAAATTATTTTATTTTCTCTTTCTTTATTCTTTTTTTCTCCCTTTACTTCAGAGCCGTGTGGCTGACAGGGTCTTCGTGCTCAGGCCAGGGGTCAGGCCTGTGCCTCTGAGGTGGAAGAGCTGAGTTCAGGACATTGGTCCACCAGAGACCTCCCAGCTCCATGAAATATCAAACGGAGAAAGCTCTCCCAGAGATCTCCAACTCAACCCTAAGACCCAGCTCCACTCAACAACCAGCAAGCTACAGTGCTGAACACCCTATGCCAAACAACTAGCAACACAGGAACACAACCCCACCCTTTAGCAGAGAGGCTGCCAAAAATCATAATAAGGGCACAGACACCCCAAAACACACCACCAGATGCGATCCTGCCCACCAGAAAGACAAGATCCAGCCTCATCCACCAGAACACAGGCACTAGTCCCCTCCACCAGGAAGCCTACTCAACCCACTGAACCAACCTCAGCCACTGGGGGCAGACACCAAAAGCAACGGGAACTGCAAACCTGCAGCCTGCAAAAAGGAGACCCCAAAACACAGTAAAGTAAGCAAAATGAGAAGACAGAGGAACACACAGCAGATGAAGGAGCAAGGTAAAAACACACCAGACCAAACAAATGGAGAGGAAATAGGCAGTCTAAGTGAAAAAGGATTCAGGGTAATGATACAAAAGATGATCCAAAATCTTGGATATAGAATGGAGAAAATAAAAAACGTTTAACAAGGACCAAGAAGAACTAAAGAGCAAACAAACAATGATGAACAAAATACATGAAATTAAAAATTCTCTAGAAGGAATCAATAGCAGAATAACTGAGGCAGAAGAACGGATAAGTGACCTGGAAGATAAAACAGTGGAAATAACTACTGCAGAGCACAATAAAGAGAAAAGAATGAAAAGAATTGAGGACAGCCTTAGAGACCTCTGGAACAACATTAAACACACCAACATGCAAATCATAGGGGCCCCAGAAGAAGAAGAGAAGAAGAAAGGGACTGAGAAAACATTTGAAGAGATTATAGTTGAAAACTTCCCTAATCTGGGACAGGAAATAGTCAATCCAGTCCAGGAAGCACAAAGACTCCCATACAGGATAAATCCAAGGAGAAACATGCCAAGACACATATTAATCATACTATCAGAAATTAAATACAAAGAAAAAATATTAAAAGCAGCAAGGGTAAAACAAAAAATAACATACAAGGGAATACCCATAAGGTTAACAGCTGATCTTTCAGCAGAAACTCTGCAAGCCAGAAGGGAGTGGCAGAACATATTTAAAGTGATGAAAGGGAAAAACCTACAAGCAAGATTACTCTACCTGGCTAGGATCTCATTCAGATTCAATGGAGAAATTAAAACCTTTACAGACAAGCAAAAGCTAAGAGAATTCAGCACCACCAAACCAGCTCTACAACAAATGCTAAAGGAACTTCTCCAGGCAGGAAACACAAGAGAAGGAAAAGACCTACAATAACAAACCCAAAACAGTTAAGAAAATGGTAATAGGAACAAACATATCTATCATTACCTTAAACATAAATGGATTAAATGCTCCAACCAAAACACATAGACTGGCTGAATGGATACAAAAACAAGACCCTTATATCTGCTCTCTACAAGAGACCCACTCAGATGTAGGGACACATACAGACTGAAAGTGAGGGGATGGAAAAAGATATTCCATGCAAATGGAAATCAAAAGAAAGCTGGAGTAGCAATTCTCATATCAGACAAAATAGACTTTAAAATAAAGACTACTACAAGAGACAAAGAAGGACACTACATAATGGTCAAGGGATCAATCCAAGAAGAAGATATAACAATTGCAAATATTTATACACCCAACACAGAAGCGCCTCAATCCATAAGGCAAATGCTAACAGCCATAAAAGGGGAAATTGACAGTAACAAAATCATAGTAGGGGACTGTAACACCCCACTTTCACCAATGGACAGATCATCCAAAATGAAAATAAATAAGGAAACACAAGCCTTAAATGATACATTAAACAAGATGGACTTAATTGATATTTATAGGACATTCCATACAAAAACAATGGAATACACTTTCTTCTCAAGTGCTCATGGAACATTCTCCAGGATAGATCATATCTTGGGTCACAAATCAAGCCTTGGTAAATTTAAGAAAATTGAAATCGTATCAAGTATCTTTTCTGACCACAACACTATGAGACTAGATATCAATTACAGGAAGAAATCTGTAAAAAAAAAAACAAACACATGGAGGCTAAACAATACAGTATTTAATAACCAAGAGATCACTGAAGAAATCAAAGGGGAAATAAGAAATACCTAGAAACAAATGACAATGAAAACACGACGAACCAAAACCTATGGGATGCAGCTAAAGCAGTTCTAACACGGAAGTTTATAGCAATACAATCCTACCTCAAGACACAAGAAAAATCTCAAATGAACAAGCTACCCTTACACCTAAAGCAATTAGAGAAAGAAGAACAAAAAAACCCCCAAAGTTAGCAGAAGGAAAGAAATCATAAAGATCAGATCAGAAATAAATGGAAAAAAAATGAAGGAAACAATAGCAAAGATCAATAAAACTAAAAGCTATTTCTTTGGGAAGGTAAAGAAATTGATAAACCATTAGCCAGACTCATCAGGAAAGAAAGGGAGAAGACTCAAATCAACAGAATTAGAAATGAAAAAGGAGAAGTAAGAACTGACACTGCAGAAATACTAAGGATCGTGAGAGATTACTAGAAGCAACTATATGTCAATAAAATGGACAACCTGGAAGAAATGGACAAATTCTTAGAAAAGCACAACCTTCTGAGACTCAACCAGGAAGAAATAGAAAATATAAACAGACCAATCACAAGCACTGAAATTGAAACTTTTATTAAAAATCTTCCAACAAATAGAAGCCCAAGACCAGATGGCTTCACAGGTGAATTCTATCAAACATTTAGAGAAGGACTAACACCTATCCTTCTCAAACTCTTCCAAAATATTGCAGAGGGAGAAACACTCCCAAACTCATTCTACGAGGCCACCATCACCCTGATACCAAAACCAGACAAAGATGTCACAAAGACAGAAAACTACAGGCCAATATCACTGATGAACATAGATGCAAAAATCCTCAACAAAATACTAGCAAACAGAATCCAACAGCACATTAAAAGGATCATACACCACGATCACGTGGGGTTTATCCCAGGAATGCAAGGATTCTTCAATATACGTAAATCAATCAATGTGATACACCATATTAACAAACTGAAGGAGAAAAACCATATGATCATCTCAACAGATGCAGAAAAAGCTTTCGACAAAATTCAACACCCATTTATGATAAAAACCCTCCAGTAATTAGGCATAGAGGGAACTTACCTCAACATAATAAAGGCCATATATGACAAACCCACAGCCTACATCGTTCTCAATGGTGAAAAACTGAAATCATTCCTAAGTTCAGGAACAAGACAAGGTTGCCCACTCTCACCATTATTATTCAACATAGTTTTGGAAGTTTTAGCCACAGCAATCAGAGAAGAAACAGAAATAAAAGGAATCCAAATCGGAAAAGAAGAAGTAAAGCTGTCACTGTTTGCAGATGATATGATACTATTCATAGAGAATCCTAACGATGCTACCAGAAAACTACTAGAGCTACTCAATGAATTTGGTAAAGTAGCAGGATACAAAATTAATGCACAGAAATCTCTTGCATTCCTATACACCAATGATGAAAAATCTGAAAGAGAAATTAAGGAAACACTCCCATTTGCCATTGCTACAGTAAGAATAAAATACCTAGGTATAAACCTACCTAAGGAAACAAAAGACATGTATGCAGAAAACTATAAGACACTGATGAAAGAAATTAAAGATGATACAAACAGATGAAGAGATATACCATGTTCTTGGATTGGAAGATTCAACATTGTGAAAATGACTATACTACCCAAAGCAATCTACAGATACAATGCAATCCCTATCAAACTACCACTGGCATTTTTCACAGAACTAGAACAAAAAATTTCACAATTTGTATGGAAAAACAACAGACCCTGAATAGCCAAAGCAATCTTGAGAAAGAAAAACGGAGCTGGAGGAATCAGGCTCCCAGACTTCAGACTATAATACAAAGCTACAGTAATCAAGACAGTATGGTACTCGCACAAAAACAGAAATATAGATCAATGAAACAGGATAGAAGGCCAGAGATAAACCCACAAACATACGGTCACCTTATTTTTGATAAAGGAGGCAAGAATATACAATGGAGAAAAGACAGCCTCTTCAATAAGTGGTGCTGGGCAAACAGAACAGCTACATGTAAAAGAATGAAATTAGAACACTTCCTAACACCATACACAAAAATAAACTCAAAATGGATTAAAGACCTAAATTTAAGGCCAGACACTATAAAACTCTTAGAGGAAAATATAGGCAGAACACTCTATGACATAAATCACAGCAAGATCCCTTTTGACCCACCTCCTAGAGAAATGGAAATAAAAACAAAAATAAACAAAGGGGACCTAATGAAACTTAAAAGCTTTAGCACAACAAAGGAAACCATAAACAAGATGAAACGACAACCCTCAGAATGGAAGAAAATAGTTGCAAACGAAGCAACCGACAAAGGATTAACCTCCAAAATTTACAAGCAATTCATGCAGCTCAATATCAAAAAAACAAACAACCCAATCCAAAAATGGGCAGAAGACCTAAATAGACATTTCTCCAAAGAAGGTATACAGATTGCAACAAACACATGAAAGGATGCTCAACGTCACTAATCATTAGAGAAATGCAAATCAAAACTACAATGAAGTATCACCTCACAATGGGCAGAATGGCCATCATCAAAAAATGTACAAACAATAAACGCTGGAGAGGGTGTGGAGAAAAGGGAACCCTCGCACTGTTGGTGGGAATGTAAATTGATACAGCCCCTATGGAGAACAGTATGGAGGTTCCTTAAAAAACTAAAATTGGAACTACCATACGACCCAGCAATCCCACTAATGGGCATATACCCTGAGAAAACCATAATTCAAAAACTGTCATGTACCACAATGTTCACTGCAGCTCTATTTATAATAGCCAGGACATGGAAGCAACCTAAGTGTCCACAGACAGATGAATGAATAAAGAAGATATGGCACATATATACAATGGACTATTGCTCAGCCATAAAAAGAAATGAAATTGAGTTATTTGTAGTGAGGTGGATGTACCTAGAGTCTGCCATACAGAGTGAAGTAAGTCAGAAAGAGAAAAACAAATACCATATGCTAACACATATATATGGAATCTAAAAAATATATATTTTTAAAGTGGTTCTGAAGAACCTAGGGGCAGGACAGGAATAAAGACGCAGACATAGAGAATGGACTTGAGGATATGGGGAGGGGATGGGTAAGCTGGGACGAAGTGAGGAGTGGCATGGACATATATACACTATCAAATGTAAAACAGAAGCTAGTGGAAGAAGCCGCATAGCAGAGGGAGATCAGCTCGGTGCTCTATTACCACCTATAGGGGTGGTATAGGGAGGATGGGAGAGAGAGATGCAAGAGGGAGAAGATATGAGGATATTTGTATATGTATAGCTGATTTCCTTTGTTATAAAGCAGAAACTAACACACCATTGTAAAGCAATTATACTCCAATAAAGATTTTAATAAAAAAGAATATATTATATATTTCTTATTCATGATATTCATTTAAACAAGATAATTAGAACAAATTTGTCAATTTGAAAAAATGCCAGTGGAATTTAGCTGTATTTGGGAGAATATGATCTGAAGCCCAACAGCTCCTTTTCCTAAGTCTAAAATAATAAAAAGTCATAAAATGTATGGGTTCAAAAAACCAGAGATACAGAGCTGATAGAGAAAATTCTTATTCCAAATAAGAAAAACCTTTATCTTACCGAAGGCAAAATATTTCTGATATATTTTTATTTGACATAGTTTTCATTTTATTGTGTTTTGTGACACAAAAGTGACCTATAACTTCTTAAATAACAACACCACAAAATAAGAGCTAACACATCTAAAACTCCTGTGTGTCAGACACAGTTCTGTACACTTTCTACATAGTGACTCATTTAATTGTCAGAACAACCCTATGAGCAGTACTATTATTATTATCATTTTATACTTATTGAAACTGAGGTACAGAGATTTTCAATAACTTGCCCAAGGTCACACAGCCAGTAAGAAACAAACATAGATGGGATCTAAATCCTGGAAATCCAGCTCCAGAGTCTATAGTGTTTGAGCACTTTCTGTATGTCAAGCTCTTACTAAGTTCTTTGCTTACCTTACCTCATTTCAGTATGCTTATATAACTTTATTTTTAGGATAAAATCAACCATAAACTTATTTTTCTTTCATTTGTTTCAAACCATTGTGGAATGTGGATACACCCTGTGAATTTATCAATAAATCGCAAATAAATTTAAAACATACTCTGTTCCGTCTGAAAAGTCAAGGCATTATATTCCCTGTATTGCATACAAATTTAAGTGTGAAAAGGCTGTCTACTTTCTACTTCTTTGGCCTGTCTTGATTAAGCAGCTGTGGGCAGTAGAGCCAAAAAGAAAAAGAGATACCTCAGGATCCCGCTCACCCAATGAGGGAGGCTGTAAAGGAAGAGAAAGCAGAGAGGCCCTTCAAGGAGTGGATTAACACACTCTGTCTAGTGACAGCCTAGAGCCAAAGGCAATGCATTAAGGATATGTCCTGTGCTTAACTCAGTGTCTGTAATACAGCATGGCATCCTTAAAACTGAGAAACCTCTCTGTAATATTATCAGTACCACCTGCATTTCCTAAGTAGCGTTAGCCACTTCCTAATCAGTGAGGCTAATCAAATTAATTCTCTATTTCTGAGTAAGGAAGCCATTCTCAGTAGAGGATTTCCATATTCTTTATACTCACAAGTAACACAGATGCTCCAACAATTTTTTTGAAAATTGAATTTTCTTATGCATGAGGCATATGTGTGGGATCTCTCCTATTGGATCTCTCTACTGAGTATGTTCACACGGAAACATGTCCTGTACCTGCAATAATCATGTTCATGGTTTTCAGTCATGTTTCATCCGTGTCTCATTTATCTTCTCATCTCAGATCAGTAGTAATAATCCTATGCTTTTCATTAATTCAAAGAGACCAAAAACATTCCTTTTGATTCTCTGGATTAATTCTTACTCAGAAAAAAAATGTTGCTTTAGTTTAAAGCTTCTTTCCCAGTCTACCGTGAAATGAATCTCACAGAATCTATCTAAAAGATCTTCAGTGAATGGGGAGAATTCCTATCTATTCTTGTATTCCATCTTGAAAATTACTTCCTCAGCAAAGTTTCTATGTCTTAGTGACATATTCTCTCATTAAAAATGTTTATAAAAACTATAGAATATGTTTAATAAAAAAGCAGAACCCCAAAATGTATATAAAACATGATGACAACTATATATGTATGCATGTGTATGTATATAGATATGTGTGTATATATATACATATTCACAAACTTGCAAAGAAAAAAATACAAAAATTCATCAAAATTGTTTCATTTGAACAATGACTGTCAATAATTTTTTCTTCATTTTCCCACTTTTCTGAAAGAGCATATAATACTTTCAATAATAAAAAACTGAACATATATATTGCAGAATACTAATTTACAAGCCAGGGAACCACCAAACCTTCTCGACAATTTGGTGTTCTGCTTGGGTCGTTTGTCTTTACTAATACATATGAATACAGATACATACTTAATATAATCAGGCAGGAGTATACAGAGTGATTTTTAATGTAAATTAAATCAAACAAACTCTTGCTTAAAATCCTCTGATGATTTCTCACCTGAATTAGAATAAAGTCAAAAAAGTCAAAATTCTTTACCCAGATTTACAAAGCCCAATAAAATTTGGCCCCTAACTATCTCTTTGACCTCAACCTCTAACACTTCCCCTAACTCACTATAGGGCAGCCCCTCTGCCTTAGTGCCCAAAAGTGAACTGAAACTTCACTTTGCCTAACACAGAGATCTTCATGTGTCTAGCCCCTTCCTGTCATTAGGGCTCTACTCAAATGTCACGGCCTTCCTTGACTATGCAATCTAATTTTCCATCTATTTCTTGCCCCCATCACTCATTTCCATTACCATTAAATTTTTTCTACATAGATTTTATCACTATCAAAACTTCTTGTTTATTTCTTTACTTGCTATTGTCTCCCTTACTAGAATGAAAAATGTTTACCACTGTATCCTCCTCACTTAAAATAATATCCAATATATAGCAAGAAAACAGTAAATATAAGTTGAAAGGATGATTACCTAAGAAAAGGAGTGATAAGAATAGTAGCTGTCCATGGTACCAATTTTGGCTTAGGACTCTCTTTACAAACATACACAGATGGTTTAGTCTTCCAATTTCATGGCAACAATGCAGCTGATATAAATTAATATATATACAAATAAATATAAATACTTCTGAATAAAGCCAAGACATGAAGAAACATTCACAGGAGAGGATAAGAATATAAGGGTTTGGTTGATTTACGGACAGTAGGGAATAAGGAAAGGGAATTTGAGTTCGATGAGAGCAATAAAAAGATGAGAGTTTGGGCGATGATAGATGACCTGAGAGAATGGGCATCTAGTGGTGGCTGAGGCATGATGAGATTAGTCCATAAAGTCTCCTTGCAGAGGGTGAATATTTGGTGCCATGCTCTAGTCTGCAATATGCCAGGCAGCTTCTTACCCAGATAGCCCCCAAAGGAATGGCTGCAATTAGGGCATTTATAAAGGATTCTTTCTTTAAGTCTATTAAACTGTTATATTGACTGTATTATGATATGTTTTCTTCTATAGCAACATTTCATTAAGCAGAACATGAAAAAGGAAACAGAATGATGTAACTTATTTCTTATAGTCCACAAGACCTAGGTTCTTCCAAATGCTGGACAATGACCAGTGTCCCCAGAAGTTATCCTGTCATGAGCCCCAATATCAAGGTATCAGTAGAGTGATTTAAAACTAGTAAAAACAAATTCATTTTAAAAATCCAGTAAAGAGGAAGTATATAAGAATGTATTTTAAAGTGACTATACATATGGAAAAAGAACTATGAAAGCAAGTTAGAATTAAGAAATTGTAACGTTCATGTTGAAAAGTTAATATGAAATAAAATTCTGAAATTAAAAGACAGACAAAGTTGGCAAGGCATTTGATATTATCTTTTCTATTTTTTTGAGGAACAAAACAAAATAATCTCCAACAGAAGCACTTCTGATATGCCAAGCTGTTTTTGAGGTTAACTTAAACATATAAGAACTGTCTAAGTATGTATAATCCTCTTGTACTGGTTGGCCAAAAAGTTCATTCGGCCTTTTCTGTAAGCTATGAAAAACCCGGAAGAACTTTTTGGCCAACCCAATATATAGATGAAGTAATTGAGGCATTAAAATGAACCAGCCTTATTAACTGTATCTAAGAAGTTATATAAATACTTGTCTTTGAAATGTTCTGACCTGAGAAAATCTAAAGATTACATTAAGAAATGTAATGAAGTGAAATATATACTGGTTTCTAAGCTAAATATATGTTGCTAAAGCATAAAACAATTTAAGAGTAAATTACAAACTTAATTATCATAAAATGATCAGCCCCTAAAATAATAAATTTTCAATGTATTTTAGGTAGCCAGCTGTCCACTTGTTGCAATGAAAAATGGCTCATCAAAGGTGTATAATATTCTATAATTTCTTCTCCACATTCAGGTGACAATCTTCCACCTTGTATTCCTATCATCACTATATGTTTGAAAAATCAATATACCACTTGCAACCAAAGATTACAAATGCAACTCACATTCCCCTTTTTCATTTCTTTTTTCTTCTCCATCTACCCTACCATTTCCCTTTCATTATTACCCACCTATTATTTCCTCTCCCTTTTCACTTGTTCTCTCCCTAAAGTCCTATGTATCCCCTTCATGACCAACCCCAACCTCTCACCCTTGCACGCAGTAAGAAGCAATTTTTTACTCACTTTTCTAATACGTTAAGCTACTAGCAAGAAGCTGCAGGGGCTGACTGACACAATTAGGCTGAGTGCAAAACCATCCTAGAAAGCTGGGTTTGGTAAGAAGCAGGAGAACAGGGGAAAGAGGCACATGGAGAAGGGAATATCACTGACCTAGTCTGAGCAGGGCTGGATTGCAGAGTCTCACAGAAGAGTTGTGGTGCATTATCATACCTAGACACAAACATGTCAGAAATAAAGAAAAGAATAAGGCTGGTGATATCTTTCATCTATTTATGGTTGTTTCTCCCTTCCAGTATAAAATACATACTGATCATTACTAGGATATAAAAAGATAATGGATACCACTTTTTTTTTAACAAGATCCCTTATAATTCCTATTAATTTTACCTGTTTTCAGAATGTAGAAGCCTAGTAAGTAGAACCAAATCTCACTTTGGACACAGAATTAAAGCAAGAAATAGAACTCCTTCTAGGAGTTCATTCAAATTAAATAGAGCTTTATCTTCACTGCTAAGGTAACTGTAAGAAGTATAATGGATAAAATATTTGTTGACAGATGCAGAAAACAACATGATAACATTTTATTAATTCCCACTCAATGGAGATGTCATTTGCCTTTTTTTGCATTGTTGACATTTACTTATTAACGGGTTATTAATTAGTACTTTTTAGAATATTTGTATCATAGAATAGTGGGTAAAACAAAAAGAAAAACTGAAAACATCCTTTAGACATAATAAAGGCTAATGTTTTATGTGCTAGGTTTTCTGTAGGCACTTGACATTTGTTAACTCATTTAATCCTCACAAAACAATGTAGTGTTGGAATTATGCTCATTTTACAGATGTGCAAATCAAGGCTGATTCAGAGAGGCTGGATATATTGTTAGCAAGTGATCAAGAGAGAATTAGAACTCAGATTGCCAAAGAGAATGCTTTTTATAAGAGAATGCTTATCTCCCTATAAGGACACAAAGAAAAATTAGGAATTCAATAAGCATGGCCTGAGTGGCTGCTGCATGCAAGGCATAAGGCAGAGCATGCTGGAGCATAAACGTTTGTCAAACACAGACACTGCCTTCAGGCAGCTTACAACCTAAAAGAATAGATACTAGATAACTATATAAATAACAATATTAAATGGGAGAGATCCACAGATGTCAAAAATAAGTTATTTGAATATTAAGAAAAAGGAGATTGTTTCTAGCAGGGGAGGACTGAGTAAGACTTTAGGAAGGAAAAAGCATTTGCATTGGGCCTTAACTTCTATAGATTAATAGTTTTGCACCAACTAGTTGCTCACTAACACTTGGAAGAAGTACCCATCTCACATACCACAGAGGGTATACCTCTCATTTAGAATACAGTTTCTAAAACTCCAGAGTGGTTCTATACCAACTGTAATGTGGTTTCAGTTGCTGAAAAATGTGTTTAAGTTGAACATCTAAAATTATCTCTGTGAAATTGTGCTTTGAGCTTAAAAGTTTAGAAACTGGCACTTTGGAGACTTCTTACCTATAGGGAATACATTTTTGCCTTATCTCTAAGTTTCCATTTTTCTGGACAGGATAAAACATTTTCTCACCTGAAAGTATTTCCAAGTAGACCCATACTGACATGGATTTCACTATCAGTATTAGGGTTCTAATTTCTTTATTCCATAGACCAGTGGTCAGTAAATTTCAGCAAAAATCCAACCTACTGCCCATTTTCATAAATAAGGTTTTTATTAAATAAATTACAACAGAGATCATATGGCATCAAAGCCTAAAATATTCACTATCTGACCTTTACAAGAGAGAGTTTGCAGACCCATGCCATAGACGATTCATTCAGCAAATATCTATTAAGGGCTTACAAGGGTAGGTAGGTAGCTAGAGTGGGTTGCTGGCTGAAATACTGTAATTTAAAATTACTTTTTAAATCAAGTTTAAAAGAAATTCACATTGTATTATATTCTTCATTATGATTAACTATCACAGATAAGGAAGAATTTGAACAACTTTTGCTATGGAAAACAATACAGCAGGTGACTCAGGATGTATTATTATTAGGAAGTGCTCTACTCTTACTGTTTCTAATAGTTAACATTTATTGAGCATTTACTGAGTGTTATACACTATTACAAGTACTTAATATATGCAGTATATGTCATTTATTCCTCACTATGTCACTAGGATGTAGGTAATATTATTATCCTCATGTTATGAATGATGAAATAAAGACTTGAACTAATTTATTTCTGAGGTCCCACAGCTTGTGTTTGTTAGAGCAGGGACTTTACAGAACATGCTTTCATCCCTGGGGATATTGAAGCAGAGACTGGATGACTTCTTAAAAGGTATAATGGTTTATACTTTTAAAAGGGATCAAAAAATAATGGCTGCCACTTATTGAGAGGTCACTATGGGTCTGGCATTATTCTATGTGTTTTAAACACATTCTCTAACTTTCATATCACCCTATAAGGTAAGTATAAGTTCCCTCTTTTACAAATGAGGAAAAAAGTATAGACAGGTTATCTGATTGACCAAAGGCATATTCCTACTAAGTTGCAAAGCTAAGATTAAAACTTAGGTCTACCTGACTCTTTTGATTATACCAAGCTGTTAACCATTTTTTAAAATCCTATCCATACTTCCAGATTATATGAAAAGGAACCACATTTAAAATTAAAGATACAGATATTCAACAATGAAATATCAGGCAGGGCAAGTAATGAAAGAATAACCCATGCAATTAAACTAACAAAGAGAAAAACAGAGAAATCTGAAATGGATTTCTAAATGTAAATAGAGAATCCATTCCTAATTGCAACTAAGATCAAACTCAGAATAAGCCACAATAGAATTTTCTGGAGACACTAAAATAATCAGAAACTGTCATTAATTCTTTTCCTAATAGAACTGATGATCAATTAACATTTAGCAGTTATCTTTGACACAATCAGATATGCCCTTTTCCAAGGGAGGAAGGGCCAGGTCAACCCATTTCCACGCTTTTGTTGAAAAAACATCTGAAGATGTACATGTGACTAGTACTCTTAGAAGGCATGATTGAATGATAAAGAGTTATAAAAAAGGAGGACCTCTGGGCTGTAGGGCCAAATACACCTGTGATGGAATATTCACCTCTGCTAGTTCATAACTATATCACCAAAAACAAGTTAATTAGCTTCTCTGCACCTCAGTTTCTTCATCTTAAAGGCTGCTTGTGAGAGATGAGGTAGAGGGCACAAAGCATGCCTTCTGAGAACATATCCAAATTACGGAATTATTATTCTTCCAGTTGTAATCATTTTTTTCTCAGGGAAGGTCTTCAAGAGAAAATATTTATTTTCTCATTTATTCCTTTTCCAAATTTGCATACAGACACCATATGTCTGTTTGGTTTGAAAAGCATGAGAGGAAATATTTGTTGTGTACCTACTACGGATGGGTAGGTTAATAGATGTTGAAAAAAGGAAGAGCATTTCAGGTACTGGAAAAAGACTTATGGAAACACTCAGAATCTGGAAACTTGATATATGTTCCAGTTCCTGGCAATTACTCTAGTTTTCAGCATGACAGAGGGGAGAGTAACAGGAGCCATATTGTAGGTAATTCTCAAACACCATGTTAATGAATTAAGATCCTGAAAAAATTAGCTAAAAACTCACTAAAAACTCAAAACTTGCAACGTGCTCCACTCTGTCAAAAAATATTCTGTGGTCATGCACTTGTCACCTCTAACTCAGCCAAATGGTTACTCCCTTTATAAGCTGATTGACCAGAAGCCTATCAACTTTACCTTCTCTGCTAAGCATAAAAGCATTCTTTCTGCAATATGACTTATGAGATTTGAAATACATCCTTACAACAGCTCTTACAAGTAAATACCCATAGCCAAAAAGCACGGAACAGGGTACTTCCCTGGTGGCACAGTGGTTAAGAATCCGCCTACCAATGCAGGGGACATGGGTTCAAGCCCTGGTCAGGGAAGATCCCACATGCCGCGGAGCAACTAAGCCCATGCACCACATCTACTGAGCCTGCACTCTAGAGCCCACGAGCCACAACTACTGAGCCCGCGTGCCTAGAGCCTATGCTCTGCAACAAGAGAAGCCCACGCACCACAACAAAGAGTAGCCCCGGCTCACCGCAACTAGAGAAAGCCAGCACGCAGCAATGAAGATCCAAGGCAGCAAAAAATAAATAAATAAATAAATTTATTTTTTTAAAAAAAGTACAGAACAGGATGTTTTGAGAAAAAAACACTCAAAATAAGAAAAAAATCTCTTAGGAAGTAATATGATGCTAAAATATAAAAATCAATAAAGAATGGGAAAATAAAGTAGAGAATGAAAAACCAAAAAGAGGAAAAATGAAAGACAAAAATGATGAATGCAGATACTTCAACACCAAATTAGTAAATACTCAGGTAAAAAGAGAAGCATAAAAGTGAAGGAAGAAATAAATCAAAGAAAAAAATCGAAAAGTATTTCCCAAAACTGAAGGACAAAATCTTGATATCAAAAAGGATGACTTATGTGCACCATGACACATTTTTAAAACCCCACGCCTAGACATAAACTTTTTAAAAATTTTTATTAAAGTATAGTTGATTTACAATGTTGTGCTAGTTTCTGCTGTATAGCAAAGTGAATCAGTTATATATATATCCACTCTTTTTAATATTCTTTTCCCATATAAGTCATTACAGAGTATTGAGAAGAGTTACCTGTGCTATACAGTAGGTCCTTATTACTTATCTATTTTATATATAGTAGTGTATATGTCAATCCCAATCTCCCAATTTATCCCTGCCCCCACCCCCACTTTCCACCCTGGTAACCATAAGTTTGTTTTCTACATCTGTGACTCTATTTCTGTTTTGTAAATAAGTTCATTTGTACCATTTTTTTAGATTCCACATATAAGCAATATAATATGGTATTTGTCCTTCTCTGTCTGACTGACTTGACTCAGTATGACAATCTCTAGGTCCATCCAATATTGCTGCAAATGGCAATATTTCATTCTTTTTTATGGCTGAGTGACATTCCATTGTACATATGTACCACATCTTCTTTATCCATTCCTCTGTCAATAGACATTTAGGTTGCTTCCATGTCCTGGCTATTGTAAATAGTGCTGCAATGAACACTAGGGTGCATGTATCATTTCGAATTATGGTTTTCTCCCAAAGTATATCCAGGAGTAGGATTGCAGGATCATATGGTAGATCTATTTTTAGTTTTTAAAGCAACCTCCATACTGTTCTCCTTAGTGGCTGTACCAATTTACATTCCTACCAACAGTGTAGGAGGGTTCCCTTTTCCCCACACCCTCTCTAGCACTTATGGTTCGTAGATTTTTTGATGATGGCCATTCTGACCAGTGTGAGGTGATACATTGTTCTTTGATTGGAAGAATCAATATTGTCAAAATGACTATACTACCCAAAGCAATCTACAGATTCAATACAATTCCTACCAAATTACCAATGGAATTTTTTCACAGAATTAAAGCAAACAAAGTTTACAATTTGCATGGAAACACAAAAGACCCCGAATAGCCAAAGCAATCGTGAGAAAGAAAAATGGAGCTGGAGGATTAGGCTCCCAGACTTCAGACTATACTACAAAGCTACAGTCATCAAAACAGTATGTTAATAGACAAGCAACAAGGATTTAGTATATAGCACAGGGAACTATTTATATTTTTATTGGGATGTGTAATAATAAAAAATAAAAGAAGCTTCATTTTGAAAAAAAAAAAAACATTATGATACTGGCACAAAAACAGAAATACAGATCAATGGA
Organism: Balaenoptera borealis; assembly: GCF_965194805.1. NCBI lineage: Eukaryota > Metazoa > Chordata > Mammalia > Artiodactyla > Balaenopteridae > Balaenoptera > Balaenoptera borealis. The sequence goes on from NC_138870.1 coordinate 84,323,367, forward strand.
ACAGGACAGAAAGCCCAGAGATAAACCCATGCACATATGGTCACCTAATCTATGACAAAGGAGGCAAGAATATACAATGGAGAAAAGACAGTTTCTTCAATAAGTGGTGCTGGGAAAACTGGACAGCTACATATGAAGAATGAAATTAGAACACTCCGTAACACCATACACGAAAATAAACTCAAAATGGATTAAGACCTAAATGTAAGGCCAGACACTATAAAACTCTTAGAGGAAAACATAGGAAGAACACTCTATGACATAAATCACAGCAAGATCCCTTTTGACCCACCTCCTAGAGAAATGGAAATAAAAACAAAAATAAACAAATGGCACCTAATGAAATTTAAAAGCTTTTGCACAGCAAAGGAAACCATAAACAAGACAAAAAGACAACCCTCAGAATGGCAGAAAATATTTGCAAATGAAGCAACTGACAAAGGATTAATCTCCAAAATATACAAGCCGCTCATGCAGCTCAATATCAAAAAAGCAAACAACCCAATCCAAAAATGGGCAGAAGACCTAAATAGACATTTCTCCAAAGAAGATATACAGATTGCCAACAAACACATGAAAGGATGCTCAACGTCACTAATCATTAGAGAAACGCAAATCAAAACTACAATGAGGTATCACCTCACACTGGGCAGAATGGCCATCATCAAAAAATCTACAAACAATAAATGCTGGAGAGGGTGTGGAGAAAAGGGAACCCTCTTGCACTGTTGGTGGGAATGTAAATTGATACAGCCACTATGGAGAACAGTATGGAGGTTCCTATAAAAACTAAAAATAGAACTACCATATGACCCAGCAATCCCACTACTGGGCATATACCCTGAAAAAACTGTAATTCAAAGAGAGTCATGAACCACAATGTTCACTGCAGCTCTATTTATAATAGCCAGGACATGGAAGCAACCTAAGTGTCCATCAACAGATGAATAGATAAAGAAGACGTGGCACATACATACAATGGAATATTACTCAGCCATAAAAAGAAATGAAACTGAGTTATCTGTAGTGAGGTGGATGGACCTAGAGTCTGTCATACAGAGTGAAGTAAGTCAGAAACAGAAAAACGAATACCATATACTAACACATATATATGGAATCTAAAAACAAAAAAAAAGAAAAGGTTCTGAAGAACCTAGGGGCAGGACAGGAATAAAGATGCAGACGTAGAGAATGGACTAGAGGAGGTGGGGAGGGGGAAGGGTAAGCTGGGATGAAGTGAGAGAGTGGCATGGACATATATACACTACCAAATGTAAAATAGATAGCTAGTGGAAAACAGCCGCACAGCACAGGGTGATCAGCTCGGTGCTTTGTGACCACCTAGAGGGGTGGGATAGGGAGGGTGGGAGGGAGATGCAAGAGGGGGGAGATATGGGGATATATGAATACGTATAGCTGATTCACTTTGTTATACAGCAGAAACTAACACACCATTGTAAAGCAATTATAGTCCAATAAAGATGTTAAAAAAAAAAAAGAGAACAATAAAATAATCAAATTTTTTAAATGGATACAGGACTTCAACAGACATTCTCCAAAGAAGATATACAAATGACCCACAAGCATATGAAAATATGCTCAACATCACTTAATTGTTAGAGAAATGCAAATTAACATTACAATGAAATGTCACCTGAAGCCCATTAGAATAGCTACTATCAAAAAAAAAAAACAAACAGAAAATAACAAGTGTTGATGAGGATGTGGAGAAATTGGAACACTTGTGCATTGCTGGTGGAAATGAATGATGTGGGGAACTATAGGAAACGGTATGGTGGTTCCTCGAAAAATTAAAACTAGAATTTCCATATGATTCAGAAATTTCACTACTGGGTATTTATCCGAAGAACTTAAAGTAGGATCTCAAAGAGGCATTTGCACATCCATTTTCACAGAAGCATTATTCACAAGACCCAAAAGGTGGAAACCACCCAAGAATCCATCAATGGATGAATGGATAACAAAATGTGGTACATAGATACAATGGAATATTACTCAGCTTTAAAAAGGAAGGAAATTCTAAAACATGCTATAATGTGGATAAACCTTGAGGACATTATGCTAAGTAAAACAGCCAGTCACAAAAAGACAAATACTGATATGATCCAATTTAAATGAGGTAGAGTAGTCAAAATCAAGAGATAGAAAGTAGAGTGGTGGTATACTTTAAAATGGTTACTATATTAAATGTGTATTTAACCACAATTTTTTTTAAGTTCAACAGGGAAATGTATGCAAATGTAACATATAAAATCAATAGAGAGGGACTTCTCTGGTGGCGCAGTGGTTAAGAATCCACCTGCCAATGCAAGGGACATGGGTTCGAGCCCTGGTCCGGGAAGATCCCACATGCTGCGAAGCAACTAAGCCCATACACCACAGCTACTGAGCCTGCACTCTAGAGCCCGCAAGCCACAACTACTGAGCCTGCATGCCACAACTACTGAAGCCCCTGCGCCTAGAGCCCCTGCTCCACAACAAGAGAAGCCACCGCAATGAGAAGCCTGAGCACCACAACGAAGAGTAGCCCCTGCTCGCCACAACTAGAGAGAAAGCCTGCACGCAGCAACGAAGACCCAACGCAGCCAAAAAAAAAAAAAATCAATTGAGAAAGGCTGGACTATTCAAGGAATGATGATGGTACAATTGATCATTAATTTGGGAGCAGGAAGGAACCCAGGATAAATTATAGATTTAAAAATACACACCACATATATATATGCATATATACTTACTTATACACATTATACGTTTACATTATTATACATTTACAGACATACCTCATTTTATTGCGATGCACATAACTGTGCTTCACAGATTTTGTACAAATTGAAAGTTTCTGGCAACCCTGCATTGAACAAGCCTATAATTGCCTTTGTTCCAAAGCATTCGCTCACTTCATGTCTCCATGTCACATTTTGATAATTCACAATATTTCAAACTTTTTCATTATTATTATATTGTGGTGATCTGTGATCAGTGATCTTTGATGTTACTACTGTAATTGTTTGGGGGCTCCATGAACAGTGCCCAAGTAAAAAGGAAAACAATTGATAAATGTGTGTTCCGACTGCTCCACCAACCAGCCTTTCTCTTCCTCTCCTCAGGCCTCCTGTTTCCATGACACAACAATATTGAAATGATGCCAATTAACAACCCTACAGTGGCCTATAAGTGTTCAAGTGAAAGGAAGAGTCGCATGTTATCTCACTTTAAATCAAAGCCTAGAAACAATTAAGCTTAATGAGGAAGACATCCTGAACGCTGAGACAGTCCAAAAGCTAGGGCTCTTGCGCCAAACAATCAGCCAAGTTGTGAATGCCAAGGAAAAGCCCTTGAAGAAAATTTAAAGTGCTACTGCAGTGAACACACAAATGATGAGAAAGTGAAACAGCCTTATTGCTGATATAGAGAGTTTCAGTGGTCTGGATAGAAGATTAAACCAGCCACAACATTTCCTTAAGCCAAAACCTAATCCAGAGCAAGTCCCTAACTCTCTTCAATGCTATGAAGGCCAAGAGAGATGAGTAAACTGCAAAAGAAAAGTCTGAGGCTAGCAGAAATTGGTTCATGCAGTTTAGGGAAAGAAGCTGTCTCCAAAATAGAAAAGTGTAAGGTGAAGAAGCAAGTGTTGATGCAGAAGCTGCATCAAGTTATTCGGAAGATCTAGCTAAGATAAATAATAAAGGTAGCTATACTAAACAACAGATTTTCAATTTAGAGAAACAGCGTTATGTTGGAAGAAGATGCCATCTAGGACTTCCATAGGTAGAGAGAAGTCAATGCCTGGCTTCAAAGCACCAAAGGACAGGCTGACTCTCATGTTAGGAGCTAATGCAGCTGGTGACTTCAAGTTGAAGCCAATGCTCATTTACCATTCTCAAAATCCTAGGGCCCTAAAGAATTATGCTAAATCTACTCTGTCTGTGCTCTAAAAATGGAAAAACAAAGCCTGGATGACAGTCCATCTGCTTACAACATGGTTTACTGAATATTTTAAGTCCACTGTTGACACTATTCAGAAAAAAAAAAATTCTTTTCAAGATATTACTGCTCACTGACAAGCACCTGATCACCCATGAGCTCCGATAGAGATGTACAAGATTCATGTTGATTTCATGCCTGCTAACACAACGTTCATTCTGCAGCCCATGGATCAAGGAGTCATTTTGACTTTCAAGTATTATGATTTAAGAAATACATTTGTAAGGCTAAGCTGTCATAGATTATGATTCCTCTGATGCATCTGGGCAGTCAATTGAAAACCTTCAGGAAAGGATTCACCATTCTAGATGCCACTAAGAACATTTATGAGTCATGGGAAGAGGTCAAAATATCAACATTAACAAGAGTTTGGAAGAAGTTGATTTCAATCCTCATGAATGACTTTTGAGGAGTTTAAGACTTCAGTGGAGGAAGTAACTGCAGATGTGGTAGAAACTGCAAGAGAACAAGAATTAGGAATGGAGCCTGAAGATGTGACTGAATTGCTGCAGTCTCATGATAAAATTTTAATGGATGAGGAGATGCTTCTTACGAATGAGCAAAGAGAGTGGTTTCTTTTTTTTTTTTTTAATTTATTTATTCATTTATTTATATTTTTTTTGGCTGTGTTGGGTCTTCGTTTCTGTGCAAGGCCTTTCGCTAGTTGCGGCAAGTGGGGGCCACTCTTCATCACGGTGTGCGGGCCTCTCACTATCGCGGCCTCTCTTGTTGTGGAGCACAGGCTCCAGACGCGCAGGCTCAGTAGTTGTGGCTCACAGGCCTAGTTGCTCCACGGCATGTGGGATCTTCCCAGACCAGGGCTTGAACCCGTGTCCCCTGCATTGGCAGGCAGACTCTCAACCACTGCGCCACCAGGGAAGCCCGAGAGTGGTTTCTTGAGATGGAATCTACTCCTGGTGAAGATGCTGTAAAGATTATTAAAATGACAACAGGATTTCAAATATTACATAAACTTATTGGTTGATAGAGCAGCTGCAGGGTTTGAGAGGACTGACTCCAATTTTGAAAGAAGTTTTACTGTGGGTAAAATGCTATCAAACCTCCTTACATGCTACAGGGAAATCATTCACGAAAGGAAGAGTCAGTTGATGCAGCGAACTTCATTATGATCTTCTGTTAAGAAATTGGCTCGGCCACCCCAACCTGCGGCAAATACCACCCTGATGGAGTCAGCAGCCATTGACATCGAGGCAAAATCCTCCACCAGCAAAAAGATTATTACTCTCTGAAGGCTCAGATCAGATGATGGACAGTTTTTAGCAATAAAGTATTTTTATTGAAGTATAATTGACTTACATTAGTTTCAGCTGTATGACATAGTGATTCAATATTTTTATGTATTACAAAACGATCACCACAATAAGTCGTTACCACCTAACCCCATACAAATTTATTAGTGTTATCGACTATATCTCCTATGATGCACATTACAACCCCATGACTTATAACTGGAAGATTGTACTTCTTAATCTCTCTTCCTATTTCACTCATCCCTTCACCCCCTCCTTTCTGGAAACCGCCAGTTTGTTCTCTATATCTATGAATCTGTTTATATTTTCTTATTCATTTACATTCAATGGTATTTATCTTTCTTTGCCTGACATTTTTCTTAGCATAATACCCTCTAGGTCCATCCATGGTGTCACAAACAGCAAGATTTTTTTTTACGGCTGAGTAATATTCCATTGTGTATGTATATACCACACCTTCTTATCCATTCATCCATTGATAGTCACTTAGGCTGCTTCCATATGTTGGCTATTATAAATAATGCTGCAATGAACATAAGGGTGCATATATCTTTTCAAACTACTGTTTTCATTTTCTTCAGATAAATACCCAGGAGTAGATTTGCTGGATTGTCTGCTAGTTCTATTTTTAATTTTTGGAGAGACTGCCATACTATTTTCCATAGCAGCGACAATAGTTTACATTCCCATCATCTGTGCAGGAGGGTTCCCTTGTCTCTACATCCTGGCCAACACTGGTTATTTGGGGTTTTTGTTGTTGTTGTTGTTGTTGTCTTTGATAACAGCCATCCTGACAGGTGTGAGGTGATATCTCTTTGCAGTTTTGATTTGCATATCCCTGACCACTAGTGATGTTCAGCATCTTTTCATGTGCCTGTTGACTAACTGTATGCCTTCTTTGGAAAAATGTCTATTCAGATCCTCTACTTTTTAATCAAGTTGTTTGTTTTGATGTTGAGTTGAATGAGTTATTTGTATATTTTGTATATTAACCCCTTATTGGATATACCATTTGCAAATATTTTCTCCCATTCAGTAGGCTGTTTTCTTTTGTTGATAGTTTAGCTCACTGTGCAAAAGCTTTTTAGTTTGATGTAGTCCCATTTGTTTATCTTTGCTTTTACCTCCCTTGCCTGAGGAGACATAACCAAAAAAATATTGCTAAGACTGATGTCAAAGAGCATACTGCCTATGTTTTCTTGTAGCAGTTTTATGGTTTCAGGTCTTATATTTACGCCTTTAATCTATTTTGAGGTTTTTTTTTGTATATGGTGTGAGAAAGTAGTCCAGTTTGATTCTTTTGCATGTAGCTGTCCAATTTTCCCAACACCATTTATTGAAGAGGCTGTCTTTTCCCCATTGTATGTTCTTGCCTCATTTGTCAGAGATTAATTGATCATATAAGTGTGGGTTTATTTCTGGGATCTCTATTTCGTTCTATTGATCTATGTGTCTGTTTTTGCACCAGTACCATATTATTTTGATTACTATAGCTTTGTAGTATAGTTTGAAATGAGGGAGCATGATACCTCCAGCTTTGCTCTTTCTCAAGATTGTTTTGGCTGCTCAGGATCTTCTGTTTCCACAAAAATTTTAGAATTATTTGTTCTAGTTCTGTGAAAAATGCCATGGGTATTTTGATGGGGATTGCATTGAATCTGTAGATTGCCTTTGGAGGTGTGGTTATTTTAACAATATTAATTCTTCCAGTCCATATGCACAGTATATCTTTCCATTATTTTGTGTCATCTTCAATTTCTTTCAGTAGAGGCTTATAGTTTTCTGAACAGCAGGTCTTTTACCTCCTTGGTTGGATTTATTCCTAGGTATTTTATTCTTATTGATGCAATTCTAAATGGGATTGCTTCCTTAATTTCTCTTTCTGATAGTTCATTGTTGGTGTATAGAAACAACATATTTTTGTATATCAATTGTTTATCATGTAACTTTATTGAATTCATTTATTATATCATAGTTTTTTGGTGGCAACTTTACGATTTCTACATATAGTATCATGTCATCTGCAAACAGTGAGAGTTGGTTGTTGTTTTTGGGGGGTTTTGTTTTATTTTGTTTTTAGGCCACGCCATGCAGCTTGCGGGATCCTAGTTCCCCGACCAGAGACTGAACCCGTGCCCTTGGCAGTGAAAGTGCAGAGTCCTAACCACTGGACTGCAAGTGAATTCCCAGTGAGAGTTTTATTTCTTCCCTTTCAATTTGGATTCCTTTTATTTATTTTTCTTTTCTGATTCTTGTGGCTAGGACTTCCAAAACTATGCTGAATAAAAGTGGTAAGTGTGTTCATCCTCATCTTGTTCCTGATCTTAAAGGAACTGCTTTCTGCTTTTCAGCGTTGAGTATGGTGCTGTTTATGACAATTTAGGTATTTTCTAAGACAAAATAGGTTTTCTGTACCATATCACTTCCTCTGAGCCCTACTGGAAGAATCTTTAATATTCACATTTATGTTCAAGGCAATCTAGGCTTTTTCTATCATGCTATTCAAAATTATTCCAGCTCCTATCCACTGCCCAACTCCAAAGCCACTTCCACATTTTAGTGTATTTGTTACAGCAGCATCCCACTTCTAGGTACCAAAATGTGTGTTAGTTTCCCAGGGCTGCTATAACAAATTATCACAAACTCAGTAGCTTAAAACAAAAGAAATTTATTCTCTTACAGTTCTGAATGTCAAAAGTCCAAAATGATTCTCACAGGGCTAAAATCAAGGTATTGGTGGGGCTGGTTCCTCTAGGGGAGAATGCATTTCCTACTTTTCAGCCAACTGCATTCCTTGGTTCATGGCCACATCACTTCAACCTCTGTATCCATCATCACATATCCTTCTCTGACTTTGACCCTCTATCCTTTTTCTTTTTTAAATATTTATTTATTTACTTACTTACTTATTTATTTTGGCTGCACTGGGTCTTTGTTGTGGCACATGGGATCTTCGTTGCAGCAGGTGGGATCTTTAGTTGCAGCATGAGGACTTCTTAGTTGTGGCATGTGGGCTTCTTAGTTGTGGCATGCGAGCTTCTTAGTGCAGCATGTGGACTTCTTAATTGCGGCATGCATGCAGGATCTAGTTCCCCAAGCAGGGATCAAACCCTGGCCCCCTGCATTGGGAGCGCAGAGTCTTACCCACTGGATCACCATAAGGACCGTTGGGCTCACACTGGGTCCACCTGGATAATCCAGGGTATCTCCCCACCTCAGGATCCTTAACTTAATCATATCTGCAAAGTCCCTTTGCCATGTAAGGTCACATACTCACAAGTTGTAAAGATTAGAATATGGGCATCTTTGGAGGGAATTAATCTGCTTACTACAGCCATGTCCATTATTAACTGAATTCTGTTTAAAATGTTTAACCCATATTTTCACTTACATAGTTTTAAGCACTGCCCCCACTGAATGCTCATCTTACTGAACTAACATTTTTGTCATTTCCATATTTCAAATGTTGGTTCTTCTAAAAGTTTTGGCAAGAAGAAATGCAGCAACAGAATAAGATTATGTATTGCACCACAAATTCCCAGAACTGTTAATATCTGAATAATTCCTTAACTTATTATTTTTGTTTGGAATATTTCCAAAGTATGTAGTAGTTTTATTACGGGGGAAAAGTTAAACCCCTATCCAAAACCGTAAGTATTCTGGAGTTGAAAGATATCTAAAGTATCATCTCAATTTCAAGGATGACAAATATAAGGCCCAGGGAGGTTAAATAATTTACCCAGTGACATAAACTCTTATGTAGAGGAGAAGGAACATAAATTTATTTTAAGAATGTCTAATGACTAACTATGAAAAGCTAAGAGCTGCTGCATTTACATAAAAATAATTTATTTAAAAAAAATTTTTATTGAAGTTATAGTTGATTTACAGTGTTGTGCCAATCTCTGCCGTGCAGCAAAGTGACTCAGTTATACACACATAGACATTCTTTTTTCATATTCTTTTCCATTATGGTTTATCACAGGATACTGAATATAGTTCCCTGTGCTATACAGTAGGACCTTGTTGTTTACACATTCTAAATGTCATACTTTGCATCTACCAACCCCAAACTCCCAGTCCATCCCTCTCTCTCCCCCCTTCCCCTTGGCAACCACAAGTCTGTTCCCTTTGTCTATGAGTCTGTTTCAGTTTTGTAGATAGGTTCATTTGTGTCATATTTTAGATTACACATATAAGTGATATCACATGGTATTTGTCTTTCTCTTTCTGACTTACTTCACTTAGTATGATAATCTCCAGTTGTATCCATGTTGCGGCAAATGACATTATTTCATTCTTTTTTATGGCTGAACAGTATTGTATATATGTATACAACCACAACTTCTTTATCCATTCATCTGTTGATGGACATTTAAGTTGTTTTCATGTTTTGGCTATTGTGAACAGTGCTGCTATGAACATGGGGGTGCATGTTATCTTTTGGTACAGAAACAGGCATACGGATCAATGCAACAGAATAGAGAGCCCAGAAATAAACCCACACACCTATGGTCAATTAATCCTTGACAAAGGAGGCAAGAATATAAAATGGGAAAAAGACAGTCTCTTCAGCAAGTGGTGCTTGGAAAGTTGGACACCTGCATGTAAATCAATGAAGCTAGAACACACCCTCATACCATGTACAAAAATAAACTCAAAGTGGCTTAAAGACTTAAACATAAGACATGACACCATAAAACTCCTAGAAGAGAGCATAGGCAAAACATTCTCTGACATAAATCGTACCAATGTTTTCTTAGGTTAGTCTCCCAAGAATTTATTAATCTCAGTTCCAGGTAGATTTTTTATTTAGCCATCTGAGCTTCTTAAGTATTGAAGCAAATATTAAGATAGTTTTCTAAATACCTAGAGGAATTTCAGATAAAATTCATCAGACTCATGAAAATAGACATATTTGCCAGAACACTACACGTGATAGTTATCAGGCCAAGTAAGAGAGGTTCTACTGTTGTTGGTCTAATGACTGGTTAGGAAAAAATCCTGAAAGTCCTTAGGCCCTACAAGTAATATAGCTTCTGGTTTCCCTGGAGACAAGGCAATTAGCTCAGTGGTCTAGTGGAAGCCTAAGATAAATATCTTGTAACATATGTGCACAGCATAAAAGTGCTTTTAAGAAAATCGGTATATCTTCACTTTATTTTTTAAAAAGCACCTAAATTAAATTATACTGTATCCAGTACCTATTCCTTTCAACAAATACCAGAACTTCTTGGATACATTTGAAAGGTTAGTTTAATTAGTAAACGTATGTTAGGCTTATTCTCTTTCCTAATTATAAATAATGTAGACATGAAGTGGAAATCAAAATATAAAGACTTTGGACAGGCCAGTAAGAATTGCTATTGATATGTGACTAGGCCTCTCAATAAATAAAGAATAAAATATTCATACTACCAGAAATAACCAGATACTTCAATATGAAGGGAAGAAAATGTTCATTTTTACTTATAGAACAAACTGAAGACTCAAAAACTATGGCTTTATGTGTGTACGTATGTGCGTGCTATGTATATTGTCATGCCAATAAAGATATTTTAATCTTACTGAATTTATAATATTTATAATAGCTGGCAAAATTTCTCAGAACTTTTTTTAGTAGGCCAATTTGATAATGAGTAAAGAATAGAGCATAAATGTGATGTTTAAGGCTCTTTTCACCATATAGTCAGGGTACAGATGTCTAGGGAAAATCTCAGCATTTTGAGGGTGTGTGAAAACATAAAATTTTGGATGGCTGTAAAAATAGATATTGTTAATAAAAATAGCTTTACTCTTCCTGTTAATAGAAATAATAATTATCCTAACAAAAAAATAGAACGTATAAAGAAAATAAAAATTACACCATCCAGAAATAAGTACTTTAAACATTTCACTGAATATATTATACTTTCATACCCAAACACACACACACAGACGATTTTACATAAATTGGACCACAAGTATAAAGCTAGTTTGAAGCGTTTGTTTTGCTCTTTTTCTTAAAAAAAAAAAAATTCAGGTATATCTTTTCATTTCAATAAATAGGGAACTACATAATCATTCTTATGGCTTCAGAGTATTCTTTCATAGAATGCTCCATAATTTATTTAACCAAATCCTCACTGTAAGATATTAACCCTGTTTATGATATTTTTTGCTACAATAAACCTTGATAAACATTCTGTACATCCAGCTTGTTTACCACCTTGTCCAATTCTCTTTAAGGTAAACTGTCTACAATTAACTCTAACTGTCTGCAGTCAGAAGTGCTGGATAAGACAGTATGCATATTTTAACTCATACCTAACAGAAAGTTTGTCTAACCCTTTGAGAAAGCAATTTGTCAGTATGTATTAAGATCCTTAGATGTGCCCATGGGAGGAGGGGTGGTCTGCTGATCTGTGGCAGTGTGGCCTTGTGAGGGGTTTAGGCCTAGTTGGAAGCTACAGTTTCTGGAGGAGAGGTGCAGTGGAATTACGACTGAATACCAATATCTGTGCACATCAACATCTGTGCACCCTGACATCTACTGCGGCCCTGGCCTCTGCATGCCCTAACATCTCCATGCTCTAGGCAGCGCACAGTCAGGTCCAGGAGCAACTGTCTCTAGCACTGAGCAGTCAGTAATCAGCTCCCCCACCCTGTCCTCAGTCACTCAGAGACAAAGCCTGCAGAAGACCACTGCTAGCCCACCTGCCAGAGAGACCAGGGAAACAGGACGCCCTGCAAGGTGTGGTAAGGAAGGTGTGGAGGAGCCTCTAGGAGCTGTCTTGATAAAAGATAGCGATGAACAGTCAATATACATTACCATACTACAAAGCCGAAGGCAGCCTTGCAATGAGCATGTTTAATACCTACATGGGGAAACTGCAGCGACAACTGTACAAGGGGAGTACCCTATATTCCACTATGCACCAGTGTTTGAGAGTGACTTTATACAGGTCAGCAGAAAAGGAGAAGTGATTGATGTGCACAACCGGGCCTGAACGGTGACTGTGGGCATCGTTCGTACCAGCCCCTGCCTCACACTAGCTGATGTCATGCTGCTGGCCCGACCAGCTGCTATCTGTGATGACTATAACAGATACGGCCCTGCCACCCAGGAAAGAGGTAAAAAGCCTACACAGATCTTAGAGCTAACCAGGCTGCTTCCTTTGAAGTTTGTAAAGATATCCATCCATAACAGTAAAAAAACAACAGCTCCGCCTGAAGCTTGCCACTAGCCGCTCTTTCTACCTTCAGCTGTGTCCCCCTTCAGATACAAGAGATCTTTTTATTCAGTGGGAAAACCTCATTTACATCCTGAGACCACCAGTGGAGGCTTACAGCAGCACCCAGGTCATTCCAGCTAGGGACACTCTGGACATAACTGGGTTTGAGGAAGAGAGTAAGTGCCCAGTGGTAAGCACTCTGCAATCTCTAAAAGACGAGGCCAAGGTGCTTAGGGAGAACAGCTAAAGGTCCTGCAGAGGCTTTGGTACACAGGCTCACCTGGAAAATACATGGATTTTTGGAAGGACTCAGGGCCAAATGAGCCTCATTTGGAGGCCATGGCCCACTGAGGAGGTTCCTAGTACTTCTCCAAGGCTGTATTTCAGAGATTCCTTAACTGTCGGCAACGCTTAATTTCATATCCAATATTGTATTGCCATGTGCAGCATCCTGACCATCCAATCTATTCTTTTTTTTATGTTTCTCTTGCTTTTCTCATTTTTTTATTGGAGTATAGTTGCTTTACACTGCTGTGTCAGTTTCTCTGTACAGCAAAGTGCATCAGCCACACATATACATATATCCCCTCTTTTTTGGATTTCCTTCCCATTTAGGTCACCACAGAGCACCGAGTAGAGTTCCCTGTGCTGTACAGTAGGTTCTCATTAGTTATCTATTTAATACATAATAGTGTATATATGTCAATCCCAATCTCCCAATTCATCCCACCGCCCCCCTTCCCCCTTGGTATCCATACATTTGTTCTCTACGTCTGTGTCTCTATTTCTGCTTTGCAAATAAGATCATCTATACCATTTTTCTAGGTTCCATATATAGATAGATAGATATCGCATTAATATACGGTATTTTTCTTTCTGACTTACTTCACTCTGTATGACAGTCTCTAGGTCCACCCACATCTCTGCAAATGACACAGTTTTGTTCTCTTTTATGGCTGAGTGATATTCCATTGTATATATGTACCACCTCTTCTTTATCAATTCATCTGTTGATGGACATTTAGGTTGCTTCTATGTCCTGGCAATTGTAAATAGTGCTGCAATGAACATTGGGATGCATGTGTCTTTTTGAGTTATGGTTTTCTCTGGGTATATGCCCAGTAGTGGGATTGCTGGGTCATATGGTAGTTCTATTTTTAGTTTAAGGAAACTCCACACTGTTCTCCATAGTGGCTGTATCAATTTACATTCCCACCAACAGTGTAAGAGGGTTCCCTTTTCTCCACACCTTCTCCAGCATTTATTGTTTGTAGATTTTTTGATGATGGCCATTCTGACTGGTGTGAGGTAATACCTCATTGTAGTTTTGATTTGCATTTCTCTAATAATTAGTGATGTTGAGCAGCTTTCCATGTGCCTCTTGGCCACCTGTATGTCTTCTTTGGAGAAATGTCTATTTAGGTCTTATGCCCATTTTTGGATTGGGTTGGTTGTTTTTTAATATTGAGCTGCAAGCGCTGTTTATATATTTTGGAGATTAATCCTTTGTCAGTTGCCTCGTTTGCAAATATTTTCTCCCATTCTGAGGGTTGTCTTTTCGTCTTGTTTATGGTTTCCTGTGCTGTGCAAAAGCTTTTAAGTTTCATTAGGTGCCATTTGTTTATTTTTGTTTTTATTTCCATTTCTCTAGGAGGTGGGTCAAAAAGGATCTTGCTGTGATTTATGTCATAGAGTGTTCTGCCTATGTTTTCCTCAAAGAGTTTTATAGTGTCTGGCCTTATATTTAGGTCTTTAATCCATTTTGAGTTTATTTTTGTGTATGGTGTTAGGGAGTGTTCTATTTTCATCATCCAATCTATTCTTGGACATACTCCAACCCAGCTAAGCTGACATGTTGCAGAATGTATGTCTCCCCGTGACTGCCTTGTACTGATTTTTGTATACATCAGTGACAGTGAGATGTGCACAATTTGCTAGGAGCTATCAAAATATTAAAGCACATACTACCTGACCAGCAGAAATACTAACCAAAGTGTATTTTAATAAGTGTTCTCACTGACAAACTGTCCAAGCAAACTAGAATGATCATTGTGGTCACTGTGGAGATACTGTAGGGGGCACTGTTGCATCAAATGGGAGAGTGGACTTGAGAGCTCAAAATTCTTATTATAAGCTCTTGTTGTTTAGCTATAGGAATAGAAAGGAGCAGTCTTTCTGGTCTCACTTTATTTTACTTGTCTTTCCCTAGGCAAATGCTACCTATTCCTATGGAAGGAATCAGGATCAAGTGAGCATCAGGAGCCTTCACATAAACCCTGAAGTGTTTGGGGCCACCTATTATGATTATGCTGGGGAGGAATGAATTCATCATGCCTCCCACTTATACTGCATTTAAGAGTTCACATAATTCTGCAGTTACAAAGCCTACAGGGCCTGATAAAAGGATCAATTGTAACAACAGGCACCACCACTGGTGCTGTGCATATGACTGCAACCATGTTTGCAGACTCAAAAGAGAAACACAGCCCTAGCAAGAGCAGCCTTCCTAGATCCAGGAGGAAGTACAGTCAGCATGGTCATAGTGGTTGCTTTCAACATGTCTTAATATTGTTGTTAGCAAGGACTGCAAGCCCTCTTGTCCTCAGAGGGTACTTCTAGCCCATAAATAAGAGCTGTTGGCGTCTCCCCATGGGGCAGTATGAGTATGGTGATTGCAGGAGCAGAGACTGCTGGCAAGCATGTTGCAAAACAGCTAAAGACTTAGTATCCAGACCCCTCATCTCAACCTTACAGAGTGAAGGCTACATGAGTGAACAGGATGGTAAACAGAGGGTCTCCACCCATCAGGACTGACTCTTTAGGAAGAGCCTCAAAGCCCTGTGCTGCACATGGTGCAGAGGTGGACATCTCATCTAAGACGGTGGAGGAAAGCAACATCATCCACCATAACACAACTCAACTCAGATTCTCTGCTCTAATAACATACGCTCTATTAACAGGAAAGGGTAGTAATAAAACTAAATAGGGATTTACAATCAGGCTCTGAACTATCTGTAACCTTCCCTTCACTTGATATTGTGATTAAATGAACAGATGACAGAATAAAATGCTAAAGATTACTCTCAAAGATCCCGATCCATCTATGATCTACATTTATTAGCCAAAGAAAATTCTAAAACTTCCAGAATACATAACCAGGGACAGAAGCAACCAATAGGAGGCAGGACAAGGTAAATTAAGCCTAGAAAGCAACATGACATCAAAGTTTTAAACTATAAATGTAAAATGTATTAAGCTATACTAGTGTGTCAACCATTGCACATTAATTTTGTTGTGAAATATAATAAAGTATTTTTATAGTTCTGCACCATCACACACTAAAAATGTTATTGTAATTATATATATATGGATGTATATATATATATATATACACATATAAATGTTAAAGGGGAGCCCATCACAAATTGAGAACATTAGTAAAAGAAGACTAGAACACTGGTAAAAGAATTCTACTTTTGATTTGTTATATTAAAGACATTAAAAAAAAACATACTGCATCTCAAGTAAATTTATAGATTTAATGCAGTAACAATTAAAATCCCAATAAGAATACTTTTTAAACTTGACATAGTAATTATAAAATATAAATTTAAAAAGCAGACAATGTCAGTTAATAGTTTTAATACAATAATGATTTCTCCTGCCATATATATGTACAAATATCAAAAGTGGGTCATTGTTTTTAAAAATAGGAAAATTAAGAGGTTCAGAAGAAACCCCAAGCCAAACAGGATGAAATATAATGAAAGTAATGGGAGTTATTGCCAAATGGCAAGTCATAGAAAAACCATATATCAACAAGTTAAAAACAAATATAGAGCCATATTTGAAATTTGTTAAAAGGAATTCTGGATGAAATGAATCAAAAAAAATAAGACCAAGAAGTTTAATGAATTTGATAGTTTAAAAAACTACACAACATACGCTCATACAATATTAAGAAAAAAAGAAAAGCTGCAGGCTAGGAAACATTTTATGGTAAATGTAACTACTAAAATAGTAATACTCAATACTTATTGGAGCAATGCAAGTCTCCACAGAAAAACAGTCAAAGAAAAATATTTAAAAATTGTAAACCAAAAGCAAGTTACTACCAAGCCTACTACCAAACCTAATAAAACAAAATAAATTAAAATTAAAAAAATAAAAGTAAATGTTAGTAAGGTAATGGAGAACCCAGATACAGTCATATATTATTGATAGCTTAGAGCCCTACTACTTTATAAGAATTCTACTTTTAAAATAAAAAATACAAAGGTGTTAATTTTATAAAATAAAAAAATAGGTAAAAACATTCAATTATTGGTAAATTGTTAAGCAGATAAGAGAATATTAATAAAATTAAAACCTATGTTTCTTAATTTCCTTTCTCGTATACCCTTTTGTATATGAGGTAAAACTTTATATGTAAAAACTTTAAGTGAAGAAATGAAACGCTACAGAACATACACATTTGTTTATTATTTAATTCAACTACTACTTAATTCTGACAACATGCCAGGAACAATGTTGGCATTAGATCGTAGACACCAAGCAACACATAGTCTCTACCTTTATGGATCTCACAGCCCAGTATATATTGATAATAATTCTGTAATGGTTAGTATAAATTGTCATAAAGTTCTATAAATAGTTCATATTAAGGTGAAGAGATTCTTTAAGTACTATATGCTGGTTTGATTACCCTAGTTAGTGTGTCACAATAAATTTATATTGGAATTTGGGTGGCTGTGATCAAATTATGACATACATGTAAAAACATGTAATGGTTTCTTAGACAAAATTGTTTCATATTTGTTGCAAAACAGAAAATAATATTTTTGAGATGTGAGTTATTTTCTGTCCTAGATTATTTTTGCACTCACGTTCTATGTGGTTACATATACATACCTTTGCCATTACACCGTTTTTCATATTAAGTGCTTTTTCGTCTTCATGTAGAGATATTTTCTTTGTGGCTTCAAATTTCCTAATTCTGTTTGGCTTATTTTATTTATTTCTGAAACTCCTCTAAGGGCTTGCGGACCACAGTACACAACAAAAATTTGAAGGTGACACCATAGAATTAAAAGTGACTTAATGAGTAGTGAAATGATTTCAAAATTGTAAATGATGTTTTAGTGCTCTGGTCTCATTTTTGAATCGTAGTGCATAATCTTCAGTGGCACACATTATTCTACGATATTCCATTGTGCTAAGAAAAATAATCACTGCTGCTTTTAAAGAGCTTTCATATGCTACCTTTTAAATCATTTTTATTATTATTTAAATATAAATTGTGATTTAATTTCAAAATAGCATTTTTTTAAATGAAATATTTCCAAATCATAGATACTAAAACTTCATAAACAACTCAATTTTTCTGGAACTAGCATCATGACCAAAATAAAACAACCACAAAAAATTATATAGAGTATGTGTTTGCATATGCATACATGTACAGCTTATTACATAAGCATTTTACTGACCTTCAACTGAAGAAAAATTACAAGTGAAGAAGACACTAATTGGATTTGCAGAGGGGAAGAAAACAGATTTACTTAAAAACATAGGCAACCATTTTTATGTTTTATTGTACCTTAAGAAAGCAAACCGTTACCTGTGCAAGAATGGGGAAGCCAAGGTTCCTACATCCATTACAAGGAGTTAATGCTTCCCAGAGTCCTGAGGGCCCACAAGTGTTTTCATCATCATCTTCTTCTTCCACTTCTCCTGGTGACAAATTTATTGTAGATGAAGTTCTCTGAAATTAAATTTATATTATACCAATATATTATATCAGTGTCATTTAGATATCTTAACATCAATTAAATTACATAAATTTCTTATGGTGTATGTTAGCAAGCAGAAGTCAGCTTAATTCTAGCCATAGTTATGTGGCTGTGCCATGTGAATCAGCCAAAAAACATGTATAATTCAACTCGAAGTTGAAAGTGAAAGAAAACTGAAAGTGAAAAAACTGGATGAAAAAGACTGGTAAATTACAAAGTTCGTATTGAAGAACAGGACATGGAAATGACCCAAGAAAATATAGGAATAGCAACAAATGAGAAAAATATTATGATTTATAACGCAATCAGAGAAATAGCATGAAAATACTTTATTGAAACAGGAATTGATAAAAAGCCCATTTTTTCACAATGTCACCAAAATGGTAGTCTCCTTTTTGAAAAAAAATGAGCTTCATAAAATTTTGTATTATACATATAAGAGGGGTAATACTTTTAAAATTAATAATAGGACTTTCACGTTAAACATACATATTTACTTTTACTACTTCCCAAATCCCACTTAAATGACAGCAAAACTTTTGTAAAAATGGTCTAAACCATAAGGACAAGGACAACTGGAGGGATGTTAGCAGATGAGCAATATCAAGAAAACGTTTAGATAGTGATAAACAGATGATTTAGCAAATTAATTTAGCAAACTTGAGAAAACTGAAAGCAAAGTGTCTGCAAGGAGGAATGATAAGAAGCAGATCTATTCATGATTCAACACCCTCAAAAGGGCTTAAGAATTAGAGAGACTGACTACCTGTGAAGGTGTAGGTGCTGGTGGAGCTGAAACAGAATGGAAACTCCACCTCAGCCAGCTGAGAAACTAAACCTTTACCACCTGACAAGAAATTGGAGGTTTACATTCTCATGAGGTTGAAGCAAAGGGATTATGAATTTTAAGAATCTATGAACAATAAGCCGAGGGGTGCCTTGTTAAAAACAATGAAATTAACTGAACATCTATGCAGTAAATGAAGATTCTCAACCTACCCCAGTGCCTTCCCACATTTGTCTTAGAGAACATGGCAGTTAAGTTCATATCTTCCAGGTAGGATACAAGAATATATTCCTCTCTGCAGAAATGGACCTCTCAAGAAAAGTGATCTGTACATATTTAGGAAAATGGTGGGGCGTCTATGCCTTAATGCCTACTGTGAAGCCCCCTCTCTACAAACTCCATCCACATAAACAGTTCCTAGTTTTTTAGTTAAATATGAACAAGAACACAAGGATCACCACATATTGTAAGGAAACCTTTAAAACAGGGGTCCCCAACCCCCAGAGACCCCTGTTAGGAACTGGGCCACACAGCAGAAGGTAAGTGAGCGAAGCTTCAACTGCCGTTCCCCATCGCTCGCATTACTGCCTGAACCATCCCCCTCCCCCCAATCTGTGGAGAAACTGTCTTCCATGAAACCAGTCCCTGGTGCCAAAAAGGTTGGGAACCACTGCTTTAACAGAACAAAATAAATATACAGAAAAAAGTTATAAATAATATCCTCAGAGAGACAGAAGATATTTGCATCCCTAAAACAAGAACAGAATGCTACAAAAATAAATGCATAAAATCCAACAGAACAGCTGGAAAATAAGTCACAGCAAATTTCCCAGAGGACAGAACAAAAGATCAAAAGACGTTAAAAGTTAAGAAAATTAGGGGATCAAACTAAGAATGCTTCATGTAAAGATGAGAAGAAATTGTCAAAGTAATAATGCAAGAAATTTTGTCAGAACTGAAGAAAAATTCCACATTCAAAGAGCCTGCTGAATACTCAGCAGACTGAATTTTTTTAAAAAATAGGAAAGACAATAAGTTTGTCTAAAAATATTCAGAATGTAGTGTTCACTGTACAACATTGATAGATCATGATTACTGAAGTTAGTAAAGATAGTTTACATACTGAATTGTAAATAGCACCCACCTCCCCCCAAAAGCTGTTACTTTTAAAAATAGAATATAAGACTTCATAATATGACTGGTTTTTGTATTCACATCTTAAATTTCCCTTTATCAATTTTCAATAACTGAGAAATTATGAACTTCAGTAGTCCTTCAATCAGTTACTGTCTGTAAGATACAATAATAACGATAGCTACAATCTATTGAACACTCTATTATTCATTATTTTAATTCACACAATGCTTTCAGGCAAATACTAAACTAAGGCACAGAGAAGTCAAGTAAAACCCAAGGTCACAGAGCTGGTAAGTGACAGAAAAAGGATTCTAATCCAGACTGCCTGACTCTAGAGCATGTATATGTTTGATCAATGCTGTCTACAAAAATGAACAGAATGATCAAATGGGCATCTCCTTCACCAACTAATGACCAGTCACTGGTCTGACCATCACGGTTGACACGTATGGCACTGTAAATGATTACATACTTGGCTAAGAATTATCAACATTTTATAGATTAATCAGTTTTCTTCCTCTGTCTCTTTCTCCTCCACAAAGAAAAACTCTGCTTATGTCTCTCCCCAGCTCATAAATCTCCAATTATTTCCCATTGTACAGCAAATAATATCAAAATTCCTTAATATGGCTTCAAGGTTTCATGGTCAAACTATTTTTCAGTTCTTTTTCTTACTCTATTTTACTTACCCCAGACTATAACCAAATGGAATTGTTTACCCTTTCCTAATCTGTTCCATGTTTTGTTCATGCCCCCACCTCACTTCTCCATATAGCTATTGTACTGGTTAAGAGTTTAGGCTCTAAAATTAGTCCTGGATTCAAGTTCTAACTCTCTTATTAGCCTACTTAGTAGTGTGATTTTCATCAGATATGACCACTGTCCCCCTCACTTACCTCACCTATGCAGTGGGAAAATAGTACAGTAGTACCTCCCTCAGAAATTTTTCCTGATAATAAGGTAATGAATATAAAGTGCCTGAAACATAGTAAGGTTTCAGGAAATATTAACTACTGTCTTCAGCTATTCTCTTATAATCCCATTGTTTCCTCAAAATACAGTTCAGATTTCACCTCTTACATACATTTTTCCAGATTTCCCACAAACAGAAATGATGTTGCTCTCTTCTGAATGTCTATAGCTCTTTCTGAGAGCTTGTGTATTGTGTTATTTCACACACACTTTGAGATGATAGACTGCATCATCTCTTTGGCAAAAAGCAAAAGCCTTGAAGTCAAACAAACATACATTTAAGATATACAAATAGATATACATTCTGGCTCTGCCACTTGCAAGCTGTGTGACTGAGCAAATCACATAATCTTACTAATCCTCAGTTTCCTTATCTGCAAAGCAGGCATAATAATAGTTCCTACTTGATAGGGCTGTATGCAGATAAAAGTAGTTGTTTGACAGCAACTGGTTCATAAAAAATAAACAATAAATGTTGCTTTTTTTTATTAAACTTTATCCTGAAAGAGTTGTATACACACACACACACACACGCAACTTACTTATACAACTTAATTGTAAGTTATCTGAAAGTAAACATGCCGTATTCACATTTGTATCTCTTACAATGTGTTGTGCATAACGTAATTTAATAATTATTTATTAAATAAATCATTAAATGAATTTCAAACTACCATTTTCATCTGACTACCTAGAAAATTTTACTAACATTAAGAGGTGTATATAATTGTATCACAAATCTCATTATTCTTATTTTAGTTTTATTTTATATTAACCATTGCCAATAGCATTAGCAGAAATAACAAAATTTATCAGTGGGTTAGTACTGCCTCCTAAAGTCAGTATAGAAGTTAGCTGTGTACAACCATAGTTTACCACTTCACTGGTTTACAATAAAAGATGCCTGGGAAAGATTTTATCAAACTAAATATAACCTTCAATTATATATGGGAAAGAAGTTACATGAACACACTTAAGTTCACAGTTTCCTTTATTTCAAATGCCTTTCAAATTTTTTACTGGAGATCCAATTGTGTTCCTAAAGTTCCAGATGCCAGGAAATTCTTCCACAGAACATAAACCTAAATTTTCATAGTTTGGGCCTATTAGCTTTCTGGTTAATGCATAGTAATTATGCAGAAGAAATACTGGACAAGTTCTACATTGTTTCAGAGGATAAAAGTCATAATACATAAATACTGTGGGGAGACAAATTTAAGCTCAATCAGCGAAAAATACTTCTAGAATAATTACATCAGTCTAACATTGAAGAAATGGAAGTTCCTTGTGATGTGAGATAGATATATATATATATATATATATATATATATATATATATATTATGTACATAAGAAATATATATATATAATACTAAAATTATGTTACACGAAAGTTTTATGTAAATATTTTAATTACACATATAATTGTATAATTATACACAATATATTATATCATTTTCATATATTTTATGTTAAACATAATTATGTTTATATAGTTATACATAGCATATAACAACTATGCTATATGTTACATATATAAACATAATTTTGTAATAATTATATATGGTTTATAGTTTAGAAAATGTTTTCAGATATGGAATAGCCCAATAAAGTAGGGTAGGAGTTATCCCTATTTACAAGTGAAGAAACTAAGGTTCACAATGTTACTCAATTTGCAAGGTCATCCTACAAATGAGGGCAGATTATAATACAAGTCCTCTGACTCTGGGTCCTATAATCTTTCTACGACACTACTAATTAGAAGGAAGTTTCTAATTACTAGAGCTCTTCAAAGGGATAAGAAATATTCAAGATATTCAGAATATCGCAAAGGAATTTCTGTGTTATGTTATACTTTGTAATTGATGGCCTTTAAACTCTTTTTTTTAACTCTAAAATTCTGTAAGTTTAAGCAGCTAAAGTGTATACAGTTCAGGAAAAGGATCAAGGACCAGGTATGATCCAATAGAGCCTCTTTAATCCCCATTGCTCAACTCCTGAATGCATGTCTTTAGAAACATGGTGACAGTAGGAAAAGGGAAAATCCAAGGATGTCCATGTCCTGTCCAAAAGTCCCTGGAGGAAAATCAGAAACCTAGGCTGCTCGACATAGCCAGTATATAGGAGAGCAATGTGTGAGTGGGGAAATGGGATGATGGAATGAGACAAAGCTGTCCCTCATCCTATCAGAAATGCAAAAACCAAATTAAAAAGTAGGAAATCAGCCTAATAGAACTGTCAAATGCAAAGGGACTGGGAAAACAGGCAGACTCCAGGAAGGAGGCAACCGTCAGAAATGGAGAGCAAACAAAGGAAGATCACTTGGAATAGGAGTCAGCAATCTGGACTGCAAGTCAGCAAGTCTTTTTGTCTTTGTTTTTCAAAACTGAAATTGATTCATTAATTTTTAATGAAACTTAAATACATGTTTATTGTAAAACAAATCATTCAAAATAAAAAGTTATAAAAGAGAAAGTGAAGCTTCCCTAACCTCATTCCCAATGTAAACATTCAGTGCATATCCTTCCAGATTTGTACTCTTGTCCGATGCTTTTGTCAGAATAAATTGATAAATATGCAATTGTATGCCAAAGAGTACTATTACTTTAACTTTCTATATATTTCCAACATTTCTAAAATACTCTCCACACTGTGAGCAGAGAAAAAAAATTCTTATATGAGAATGTGAAAATGTTACCCTTTTCCTTAAAAACTGGAAAAGACTATTACATAGACTTTCATTGTTCTTCGGATAAAATTCAAAATTCTTAACATGATTCAAAAGGCTGTGTATGATTTGCCCTTACCTACCTCTCTAGTTTTGTCCCATTGCCACCATTCTTCCTCCCCTTTGCTCATAACATTTAAACACACTATGCTCTTTCTCTTGAATATACCAAACTTTCTCTTATCTAGAACTTTATATAACTAAGCACATACGGTTTTCTCTTCCAGAAGCTGTTAGTTGTCTCCCAATATAACAGAACACCTAGCCCTCTTTTTCTATAGTAATAGAACCCTAACTTTTAGTTGGGCACGTGTCTGCTTTGAATACAGACCACATTTCCCAATCTCTGTCACAGCTACATGTGACCGTGTTATTAAGTTATAACCCTGGGATATAAGAAGTGTTCTTAAAGTAATGGGGCATGTCCTTCTTCCTCCCTTTCCTCCTTCTGCTGATTGGAATGCTAATGAAATGGCTGGAGCTGGCACACTCATCCTGGACCATGAGGGACCCTTGGAACTAGAGGACGTACATAGTAGAACAACAAAATAGAAGAATACTGGGTTCCTTATACTGATGAGCTCTACCATCCTTGGACTGCTCAGCTCTAAGTTTTGCAAGTGGAGTGAAATAAACTTCTTTTTAAGCCATTGTTATTTTGGATTTTCTGTTACTTGTTACTGTACCACATCCTAATAAATAAATTCCTGGAGCGCTCTCTTCTCTTGTCTTCATTGGGATTAATCTTATTTGTGTTCTAGGTATGAACTTAATTCACTCCCTTTGATAGTCCTTTTTGATGTCCCAGTCAAAATTAGTTTCCTTTCTTACACGCTTTCACGGCACCCTGATATTTTTACAGTAATTATCACAAGTAAAATGTTTACAGCCACTTATGTGACTTTGGTTCAATAACTGCTTTCCTTACTGGATTACAAACTGCATAACTGCAGAGATGTCTGTTGGTTTAGATACCACAAGCCCAGTACTTAGCACATTAAAGAACTTTCTGTTGCATATGTGTTGATTGAATAAATGAACGAGTGAATGAATGAATATCAGCTTTCCCTCAAAAATATTTTAATAATGTGAACATTCTCACCAATTCTAGGAGGCACCAATTTAACTGTAACCTTGAACTTAGTGTCCTTTATCTTCTGACTCCACTGTATTCACTTGCCCTCATTGTATTCATCCCATATTCAAACTACTGTACAACTCACCATCTATTTGATTTCATTAAAGAATGCATTTATTACCAACCATTAGTGAGCAATTTAGATTCTACCAAAAACTCTGCAGTAGAGAAGGAGAATAAGCTTTAAATTGCACAACTTAACCTCTCCTCCTCCCCAACAAATATCTGTCTCCTTGTGATGATGGCTGGGTGGAAGGGTGCTTTTATCTCCTTTGGGGTCTATTTCTTCCCACAGAATTTTTTCATCTGCTCTTCAAATTCCTCTACCTTTTATAACACAGAGCAATGTAACTCTAGTATACACCTTATCTCCAAACTTGCACAGCCAATCTCATTACACAGGTGATCTTACTCAAGGGTTATTAATTTTTTTCAATTAGAAAGTCAACAACAAAAAAGCTATATCAATGATTTTTTATAATGCTTTGAAAGTTGGGGATCTAAGGGCTTACTGGGACACTGAGAGAGGAGGGAAATTGTAAAATGTTAAGCTGGTTCATTTATACCATAACTACAACAGTGCCAATGATCAAACCAATAAAGGTCACTGATCGCTTTATTCAAAAAGCAGAAGACTCGTTTATCTTAAGTTCAGTCCTGACAAAGAGATCACACGCCACAATTTCATATATTAGAGATGCTCAGAAAGACTAGTGTCAAATACAATATTTTCATCAGCTTATTAACACTAAACCTCTGCTTAAAATTTTCTGAAGATAACTCCAATGTTACCCTATACTATCTTCTCACCACAGTCATTTGCTCCAAGTTAGTGAAATTCACAAAATATGCAATATTTAAGTCTTCTGAAAAACGAAATTTCTCTCAGATTTATTTGCAGTCACCTATGAATCCTAAGATGCATTTATATCTGCAAGGAAAAGGAAGGAAGAAAAAAAACAAGTCTTTATACCAATAAGTACACTGAGTCCACCTCCTAGCATCCACACACCAAAATAATATTACTGTGCATGGTGATATTTTAAACTTGGGGATTTGCCAGTATTCACATTTATTGAAAGACAGAATTGCTATTAAAGCAAGTATTTTAGTTGCAAGGAATACTGAAGAATAGATTAAGGAGAGCTGTTCTCTTTAATAGTACATGAGACATTCATCGTAATTCCTCTAAAATGCTCAGTTCCAACACACTGTGTCCCCACCTGCTACCTCTTTACATAGCCAACATTCTTCCCATAATCATCTGGGAAACTTCAAAGAAGAATGCATTTGGTTTGCTCTTCTACTTTAATACAATCAATTTGTATGTTCTTATTATCTTTTAAAACTTTCGTTCATTTATCTGACTCTGGCTTAATAATACTGTTTATTATTGCAAAATTAGAAGTCTAAACTGATGTCAGGTTTATGTGCAAGAGGTCAACACTAATTTCAAAAATGTTAAGGCTACTTTAGAAAGTTGACTCAAGCTTATTTTTTCAGCAAGACTTAGTATAAGAGGCAAAATATGCAACTTTTGGAAAATAAACTGTCTTTCATGACAGTTCATTTTATATAACAAATACTATTTTTCAAATAGTTTCTTTTTAAAATCAAATTTATTAAGCTATTATTTGCATACATAATATGCACCCATTTTTAATGTACAGTTTGATAACTTTTGAAAAAACATACACCTGTGTAATCATCACCACAAATGGTTACCTTATACTCATTCCCTGTCAGTACTCACCTACCCCGGGCCCCAGAAATCTTTTTCTGTCACTCTATTAGACAAGTCTTTTCTAGAACTTCACAAAAATAGAATCATGATGTATACACTTTAGGTCTAGCTTCTTTCGCTCAGCATAATGTGTTTGAGATACATCTCTATTTTTCATGTATCAGTAGTTTATTCCTTTTTAATACACAGTAGTAGTCCACTGTATAGATATATCAAAACTTATTTATACATTCTTCCTTTGATAGACATCTAGGTTGTTTCCAGTTTGGGGCCATTATGAATAAAGTTGTCATGAACATTCATGTATAATTTGGTATGTGGACATAAGATTTTGTTTCTCTTGGTTAAAAACCTAAAATGTCAGGTTACATGGTAAGTGTATCTTAAACTTTTTAAGAAATTATCAAAATGTTTTCCGAAGTATTTGTATCATTTTACATTCCCATTAGAGTTCTAGTACCTCCAAATTCTTGGCAACACTTAATTTAGCCATTCTAACAGATGTGTAGTGCTGCCACACGGTGCTTTTAATTTCCATTTCTGTGATTGCCAATGTGTTAAGTATCTTCTCCTGTGCTAGGAGGCCATACACATCTTTTTTGCGTGAAATATCCTTTCAAATCCTTTGTCTATTTTTAATTGGGTTAATTTGACTTCTTACTGTTGAATAGTAATAGGTTTTTTAATTCAACAACGGCTTTGTTCTTTTTAGAGCCGTTTAAGGTGCACAGCAAAATTGAGAGGAAGGTATAGATTTCCCGTATGCCCCATGCCCCTACACATGCAAAATTCCCCTCTTTATAAACATCCCCCACCAGAGTGGTACATTTGCTACAATTGATATTAATGAACCTACACTGATATACTATAATCACCCAAAGTCCATAGTTTATATTACAGTTTACTCTTGTACATTCTAAGTGTTTAGACAAATTTATAATGACATATATCCATTATTATGGTAACATACAGAATATTTTCACTGCCCTAAAGACCTATGTTCCACTTATTCACCCTCTGAACCCAACCACTGTTCTTTTTTACTGTCTCCATAGGTTTGCCCTTTCCAGAACGTCATAAAGTTGTAATCATACAAAATGTAGCCTTTTCAGACTGGCTTCTTTCATGCAGTAACATGCATTTAAGGTTCCTCTGTGTCTTTTCATGGCTTTATAACTCATTTCTTTTCAGTTCTGAATAATATTCCGTTGTCTGGATGTACCACAGTTTATCCATTTACCTACTGAAAGACATCTTGGTTTCTTCCAAGTTTTAGCAATTATGAATAAAGCTGCTATAAACATCCTTGTTCAGGTTTTTGTGTGGACGTAAGTTTTCAACTACTTTGGGTAAATACCAAGAAGCAAGATTGCTCTGGATCATATGGTAAGAGTATGTTTAGTTTTGTAGTTACTGTCTTCCAAAGTGGCAGTACCATTTTGTATTCCCATCAGCAATAAATGAGAGTTTCTCTTGCTTCACATTTGAGCTCCACATCTTGTGCCAGCATTTGGTGTTGTCAGGCTTCTGTATTTTGACCGTTCTAGCAGTTGTGTAATGGTATTTCATTGTGTTTTCTGTGGGTTTTTTTTTTTTAATTAATTTATTTAATGGCTGTGTGGGTCTTTGTTGCTGTGCACGGGCTTTCTCTAGTTGTGGCGAGCGGGGGCTACTCTTCGTTGTGGTGCGTGGGCTCAGCAGTTGTGGCTCGCAGGCTCTAGAGTGCAGGGTCAGTAATTGTGGCGCACAGGCTTATTTGCTCCGCAGCATGTGGGATCTTCCCAGACAAGGGATCAAACCCGTGTCCCCTGAGTTGGCAGGAGGATTCTTAACCACTGCACCACCAGGGAAGTCCCTCATTGTGGTTTTAATGTGCATTTCCCTCATAACATATGATATGGAGCATCTTTGCATATGCTTATATGCCATCTGTATATCTTCTTAAGTGAGGTGTCTGTTAAGGCCCATTTTTTAGTCAGGTTGTTTGTTTTCAAACTGCTAAATTTTAAGAGTTCTTTGTATATTACGGATAACAGTCCTTTATCAGATATATGTTTTACAAATACTTTCTCCCAACCCCAGGCTTATCTTTTCTTTCTCTTGACCCTTTCACAGAGGAGAAGTTTTAATTTTAATGAAGTTCACTTATCAATTATTTCTTTCATGGTTCATGCTCTTAGTATCGAATCTAAAAAGTGATAACCATAACCAAGGTCATGTAGATTTTCTCCTATGCTATCATCTAGGAGGTTTATAGTTTTGCCTTTTGCATCTAGGTCTATGATCCATTTTGGGTTAATTTTTATGAAGAGTGTAAGGTCTGTGTCTAGATTCATTTTTCAGCATTTGGATGTCCAGAGTTTTACGAGTTTTTCTTAAAAAATACTCTATATTCTGGGCATACATCCTTTGTGATATTTATGTAATATCTAAAAAATATACGCCTACCCCAAAGTCACAAAGATAGTCTCCTATATTTTCTGTTTAATATTGCTATTTTTACATTTCTGGTCTTTGAACCACATTGAGTTACTTTTCACAAACAGTATGAGATAAAGGTTGAGGCTCATTACATCTCCACAGAAGGTATTTTTGTTATTGGTTTTGTGTATCTGTTTTTCTGTGTGTGTATCTGTGTGTTAAATATACCTGGTGAGTTTGTTTTCCAGGGCAGAGAAGTTAAATTGTTTATTAGGTTTTTATAGGTTGTAACAAGCCCTGATACAATTTTCCAGGTCTGCGGTCTTGATTTATAATTGACTCATGCTCAGGATAAGTTTAGATTTAGGTTACTTTCTAATCCTAAATGCATCTTCATCAATTTTGCCTGTCACAGTGAAAATGACTGTGTGCATACTTGACAGAAGGAGAGTCTGGATGAAAGCTTCAGAAACAAACCTTTGAGGTTAATCCTCCACCTAAAGGCCCAACTTTGACCCAGTGGATTTAAAGTGAAATTAAAATAAATACTACTATCTGAAATATATCCTTTCTCAGGGGTAACAGCTGGTAAAAGGAGAGATCTATGCCTAACTTAGATTTACATTTCTAGTATCTAGAGTAGTATGTATTGTGTATTATGTGCTCAAGAGCACCAGTAAATGCTTTTTTATTGAAATATTTCACTAATTTACACTAGCAAAGGAAATAAAAACAAATCACGTTTTCCTAAAAAAAAAAAAACCTACCTTTAATAACCAGCTTAATAATGCTAAGTGTTTTTAAAACCTCTTTATTGAGATAAATTTTTTAAATAAAAAAAGAACCTCCCAAATGCACCAGGACAAGTTCAAAAACATGGCAATATCCTGGAGCCTGAGCAACATTCTTACCATCTGCCAGCATTTGACCAACTCTCCCAGATCCAAGATCAAACATCTGAATTGAAATGCCTAAGCCATATCCTGTCTAGCCAAAGCATTAAACTCATACTAGTTGGTCATCTGTCTGGGATACTAATGTGGCAGGAACCCAGGACAATCAAAACGTCAGCAATTTCTGATTTACCAGATGCTACTGTTGATTCATTCCCCAATGTTCCACCTTGATCATCCTAATGGTGAACTAATTTCATCTAGAAGAAAAAAAATTTTTCTGCTCCTCAGCTATGGATTTCCATCATCTGAAAACTCCTTTCAAGTACACACAACTCTGACCAAACAAACTACTCCAAACAGACCTTACCTCATACCATTAAATCTGTCGCTTACAGAACCTCGGAGTGCCATCCTGTCAAAGCCTCTTCCTGGGGAAGCCTGCATCTAATAACTGGTCATTGAAGTCCAGCCACCTCCTCCACACCTAGGACAACTGTGAAGGGCCACCTAAGTTTCAGATCTCCCTGTGATGTTGGTCAAGCAGTGAGACCATCCAGTGGGCTGCAACTACATCCTCTCCAATGAGGTCTGAATCACAATCTTGTGGAGAGGAGCACTCTTCCAAATTTGTCCTCCCTTAGGTACTCTTCCTCAGCCATAAAATACACTTATATGTTGTTTCACATCTTTATAATTACTCCCATCATAGCTTAATTAACATGTTATGTTACACTTTGCCTGGGTGAATTACTGTGTGGCATCTGTCTCCTAATGTGACCCATTTAGTAAGGATAGCTCCAAGTATGCACCATGGCTGAAAGCAAAAAGCAATGAAGAGTGCTGAATCCTTAAAAGTTTAATTAGCTACTTAAAAGCAGACTGAAGAACTGGAGATTTTCACACCAAGAGATATATTATTTAAGGTACTTACAAGTACAGCCCTTGGCCGGTGTCTGAGAACTTGGATTTCTGAGGAAGCACCATCACTCTGACAGGAGCAACTCACCATACCTAGACTGTTTGTGAAAACAATGATTTATGTTGACCATCTGGTTTCCTTCTGGAAGTCTCAAATTTTGATACATGCTAGGTAGAGGGTGTCTACATGACTAGCCCCCAATAAAAATCTGGGATCTGAGTCTTTAACGAGCTTCCCTGGTTGGCAACATTTCACAGTGTTGTCACAACTCATTGCTCGGAGAAGTAAGTGCATTCTGTCTGACACCACTGGAAGAGGAGCCTTAGAAGCATGTGCCTGCTTTCCTCCAAACTTCATTCCATGCACTTTTTCCCTCGTCTGATTTTTCTGTGTAGTCTTTCACTGTAATAAATCATAATTGTGAGTAGAATTATTTCCTGAATCCTGCAAGTCCTCCTAGTGAATTATCAAACCTGGAGGTGGTCTTGGGGGACCTTCAACACAGAAACATAGGTAAGGAATGATAAGAAAAGAAAAGGGAAAGGTTGAGGCAAAGACACAAATAAACCTTAAAATAAGAGAAGAATGCATTATAAAATTTAAATCATTTTTGGAAGTCTCTAAGAGCCAAACCCATTTTACATAAAATCAAATTACTGCTTCAATCACAAAATTGGAGAAACTGGACATATATACAGGAAAAAAAAATTAAAAGGAAGTCAGAAAACTTGGTATATCAAAAGAACTGAGAACACTGGTCTAGCCTAAAAACAGTTAATCCTAGATAATAAGCCCAAGCAGTGGGTTCAGAGGAAATAATCAAAGACAGAATAGAAGAAAACTTTCCAGAATCAAGAAACATCAGGTCTACAGCAAAAGCCTCAAAAAATGAATGGAAAAGATCCATATCTAGACATATTGTGGTAAAATCTCTTAATTCTAAGAAAAAAGAAGTTCTTCAAGCTTTCAGAATGTGCATTCACATTGCCTACTGCACCAGTCAGAATTCTCAGATGCAAATATCAGAAAATGATTCTGGTTAAATAAAGCAGAAAATACAGTTATGTAAATATTGGGTAGCTCTCAGAATCAATGACAAAGAAGCCTAAAAAATCAGACTCTGAGAGGAGCTTCAAGATGGCGGAAGAGTAAGATGTGGAGATCACTTTCCTCCCCACAAATACATGAGAAATACATCTACATGTGGAACAACTCCTACAGGACACCTACTGAATGCTGGCAGAAGACGTCAGACCTCCCAAAAGGCAAGAAACTCCCCACGAACCTGGGTAGAGCAAAAAAAAAAAGAGACAAAAGAATAGGGACAGAACCTGCACCAGTGGGAGCAAGCTGTGAAGGAGGAAAGGTTTCCACACACTGGGAAGCCCCTTCGCAGGCGGAGACTGAGGGTGGTGGAGGGCGGAAGCTTCGGAGCCACAGAGGAGAGTGCTGCAATAGGGGTGCGGAGGACAAAGCGGAAATATTCCCGCACAGAGGATCAGTGCCGACCAGTACTCACCAGCCCGAGAGGCATGTCTGCTCACCCACTGGGATGGGTGGGGGATGGGAGCCGAAGCTCAGGCTTCCGAGGTCGGATCCCAGAGAAAGGACTGGGGTTGGCTGTGTGAACACAGCCTGAAGGGCGCTAGTACACCACAGAGAGCTGAGAGGGAGTCCGGAAAACAGTCTGGAGCTGCCAAAGAGGCAAGAGACTTTTTCTTGCCTCTTTGTTTCCTGCTGCGTGAGGAGAGGGGATTCAGAGCACCGCTTAAACGAGCTCCAGAGATGGGCGTGAGCCATGGCAATCAGTGCGGACCCAAGAAACGGGCATGAGACACTAAGGATGCTTCTGCAGCCATCAAAAAGCCTGTGTGCAAGCACAGGTAACTGTCCACACCTCCCCTCCCAGGAGCCTGTGCAGCCCGCCACTGCCAGGGTCCCGTGATCCAGGGACAACTTCCCCAGAAGAACACACAGCGCACCTCAGGCGGGTGCAACATTATGCCAGCCTCTGCCGCTGCAGGCTCGCCCCGCACTTGGTACCCTTCTCTCCCCAGAGCCTGAGTGAGCCAGAGCCCCCGAATCAGCTGCTCCTTTAACCCCGTCCTGTCTGAGCGAAGAACAGACGCTCTCAGGAGACCTAAATGCAGAGGCGGGCCAAATCCAAAGCTGAACCCCAGGAGCTGTGCGAACAAAGAAGAGAAAGGAAATTTTCTCCCAGCAGCCTCACGAGGAGCGGACTGGATCGCCACAGTCAACTTAATGTGCTATGCATCTGTGGAATAAGTAAACAGACAACGAATCATCACAAATTGAGGAGCTGGACTTCGGGAACAATGATATATATTTTTTTCCCTTTTTCTCTTTTTGAGTGTGTATCTGTATGACTCTGTGTGTGATTTTGTCTGTATAGCTTTGCTTATACCATTTCTCCTAGGGTTCTGTCTATCCGTTTTTTATTTTTATTTTTTTTCATTTAAAACATTTTTTTTCTTAAAAATTATTTTCTATTTTTTATTTTAATACTTTTATTTTATTTATTTAACTTTATTTTATTTCATTTTATTTTATCTTCTTTCTTTTTTTCTTTTTTTTCCTCCCTTTATTCTGAGCCGTGTGGAGGACAGGCTCTTGGTGCTCCAGCCAGGTGTCAGGGTTGTGCCACTGAGGTGGGAGAGCCAAGTTCAGGACACTGGTCCACCAGAGACCTCACAGCTCCACATAATATCAAACGGCAAAAATCTCCCAGAGATCTCCATCTCAACGCCAAGACCCAGCTCCACTCAATGACCAGCTGGTGACAGTGCTGGACACCCTATGCCAAACAACGAGAAAGACAGGAACACAACCCCATCCATTAGCACAGAGGCTGCCTAAAATCATAATATGGCCACAGACACCCCCAAACACACCTCCAGACATCGACCGGCCCACCAGAAAGACAAGATCCAGCCTCAGCCACCAGAACACAGGCACTAGTCCCCTCCACCAGGAAGCCTACACAACCCACTGAACCAAACTTAGCCACTGGGGACAGACACCAAAAACAATGGGAACTACGAACCTGCAGCCTGTGAAAAGGAGACCCCAAACAAAGTAAATGAAGCAAAATGAGAAGACAGAGAAACACACAGCAGATGAAGGAGCAAGGCAAAAAGCCATCAGACCTAACAAATGAAGAGGAAATAGGCAGTCTACCAGAAAAAGAATTCAGAATAATGACAGTAAATATGACCCAAAATCTTGGAAGTCGAATGGAGAAAATACAAGAAACGTTTAACAAGGACCTAGAAGAACTAAAGAGCAAACAAACAGTGATTAACAACACAATAAATGAAATTAAAAATTCTCTAGAAGGGATCAAGAGCGGAATAACTGAGGCAGAAGAACAGATAAGTGACCTGGAAGATAAAATAGTGGAAATAACTACTGCAGAGCAGAATAAAGAAAAAAGAATGAAAAGAATTAGGACAGTCTCAGAGACCTCTGGGACAACACTAAATGCACCAACATTCGAACTACAGAGGTCCCAGAAGAAAAAGGGAAAAAGAAAGGGACTGAGAAAATATTTGAAGAAATTATAGTTGAAAACTTCCCTAATATGGGAAAGGAAATAGCTAATCAGGTCCAGGAAGCACAGAGAGTCCCATACAGGATAAATCCAAGGAGAAACACACCAAGACACATATTAATCAAACTATCAAAAATTAAATACAAAGAAGAAATATTATAAGCAGCAAGGGAAAAACAACAAATAACACATAAGGGAATCCTGAAAAGATTGAGAGCTGATCGTTCAGCAGAAACTCTGCAAGCCGGAAGGGAGTGGCAGGACATATTTAAAGTGATGAAGGGGAAAAACCTACAACCAAGATTACTCTACCCAGCAAGGATCTCATTCAGATTTTATGGAGAAATTAAAACCTGTACAGACAAGCAAAAGCTAAGAGAATTCAGCACCGCCAAACAAGCTTTACAACAAATGCTAAAGGAACTTCTCTAGGCAGGAAACACAAGGGAAGGAAAAGACCTACAATAACAAACCCAAAACAATTAAGAAAATGGTAATAGGAACATACATATCGATAATTACCTTACATGTAAATGGATTAAATGCTCCAACCAAAAGACATAGACTAGCTGAATGGATACAAAAACAAGACCCGTATATATGCTGTCTACAAGAGACCCACTGCAGACCTAGGGACACATACAGACTGAAACTGAGGGGATGGAACAAGATATACCATGCAAATGAAAATCAAAAGAAGGCTGGAGTAGCAATACTCATATCAGATAAAATAGACTTTAAAATAAAGAATGTTGCAAGAGAGAAGGAAGGACACTACATAATGATGAAGGGATCAATCCAAGAAGAAAACAGAACAATTATAAATATACATGCACCCAACATAGGAGCTCCTCAGTACATAAAGCAAATACTAACAGCCATAAAAGGGGAAACTGACAGTAACACAATCATAGTAGGGGACTTTAACACCCCACTTTCACCAATGGACAGATCATCAAAAATGAAAATAAATAAGGAAACACAAGCTTTAAATGATACATTAAACAAGATGGACTGAATTGATATTTATAGGGCATTCCATACAAAAACAACAGAATACACTTTCTTCTCAAGTGCTCATGGAACATTCTCCAGGATAGATCATATCTTGGGTCACAAATCAAGCCTTGGTAAATTTAAGAAAATTGAAATCGTATCAAGTACCTTTTCCGACCATAACGCTATGAGACTAGCCATCAATTACAGGAAAAAATCTGTAAAAAATACAAACATATGGAGGCTAAAGAATACACTATGTAATAACCAAGAGATCACTGAAGAAATCAAAGAGGAAATCAAAAAATACTGAGAAACAAATGACAAGGAAAACATGATGACCCAAAACCTATGCGATGCAGCAAAAGCAGTTCTAAGAGGGAAGTTTATAGCAATACAATCCTACCTTAAGAAACAAGAAACATCTCAATTAAACAACCTAACCTTACACCTAAAGCAATTAGAGAAAGAAGAACAAAAAAACGCCCAAAGTTAGCAAAAGGAAAGAAATCATAAAGATCAGATCAGAAATAAAGGAAAAAGAAATAAAGGAAACGATAGCAAAGATCAATAAAACTAACAGATGGTTCTTTGAGAAGATAAACAAAATTGATAAACCATTAGCCAGACAAATGAAGAAAAAAAGAGAGAAGACTCAAATCAATAGAATTAGAAATGAAAAAGGAGAAGTAACAACTGACACTGCAGAAATACAAAGGATCATGAGAGATTACTACAAGCAACTATATGCGAATAAAACGGACAACCTGGAAGAAATGGACAAATTCTTAGAAACGCACAACCTTCTGAGACTGAACAAGGAAGAACTAGAAAATATGAACAGACCAATCACAAGCACTAAAAATGAAACTGTGATTAAAAATCTTCCAACAGATCAGGAAACTTACACAAGCCTCTTAGATAGCCTCATCCACCAGAGGGCAGACAGCAGAAGCAAGAAGAACTACAATCCTGCAGCCTGTGGAACAAAAACCACATTCACAGAAAGAGAGACAAGATGAAAAGGCAGAGGGCTATGTACCAGATGAAGGAACAAGATAAAACCACAGAAGAACAACTAAATGAAGTGGAGATAAGCAACCTTCCAGAAAAAGAATTCAGAATAATGATAGTGAAGATGAGCCAGGACCTCGGAAAAAGAATGGAAGCAAAGATCGAGAAGATGCAAGAAATGTTTAACAAAGACCTAGAAGAATTAAAGAACAAACAAACAGAGATGAACAATACAATAACTGAAATGAAAACTACACTAGAAGGGATCAACAGCAGAATAACTGAGGCAGAAGAATGGATAAGTGACCCGGAAGACAGAATGCTGGAATTCACTGCTGCAGAACAGAATAAAGAAAAAAGAATGAAAAGACATGAAGACAGCCTAAGAGACCTCTGGGACAACATTAAATGCAACAACATTCGCATTATAGGGGTCCCAGAAGGAGAAGAGAGAGAGAAAGGACCAGAGAAAATATTTGAAGAGATGATTGTCGAAAATTTCCCTAACATGGGAAAGGAAGTAGCCACCCAAGTCCAGGAAGTGCAGCAAGTCCCATACAGGATAAACCCAAGGAGAAACACGCCAAGACACATAGTAATCAAATTGGCAAAAATTAAAGACAAAGAAAAATTCCTGAAAGCATCAAGGGAAAAACGACAAATAACATACAAGGTAGCTCCCATACGGTTAACAGCTGATTTCTCAGCAGAAACTCTACAAGCCAGAAGGGAGCGGCATGATATACTTAAAGTGATGAAAGGGAAGAACCTACATCCAAGATTACTCTACCCAGCAAGGATCTCATTCAGATTCGATGGAGAAATCAAAAGCTTTACAGACAAACAAAAGATAAGAGAATTCAGCACCACAAAACCAGCTCTACAACAAATGCTAAAGGAACTTCTCTAAGTGGGAAACACAAGAGAAGAAAAGAACCTACAAAAACAAACTGGAAACGATTAAGCAAATGGTCATAGGAACATATATATCGATAATTACCTTAAACGTGAATGGATTAAATGTTCCAACCAAAAGACACAGGCTTGCTGAATGGATACAAAAACAAGACCCATATATATGCTGTCTACAAGAGACCCACTTCAGACCTAGGGATACATACAGACTGAAAGTGAGGGGATGGAAAAAGACATACCATGCAAATGGAAAACAAAAGAAAGCTGGAGTAGCAATACTCATATCAGATAAAATAGACTTTAAAATGAATGTTGCAAGAGACAAGGAAGGACACTACATAATGATCAAGGGATCAATCCAAGAAGAAGATATAACAATTATAAATATATATGCACCCAACATAGGAGCACCTCAATATATAAGGCAACTTCTAACAGCTATGAAAGAGGAAATCGACAGTAACACAATAATAGTAGGGGACTTTAACACCTCACTTACACGAATGGACAGATCATCCAAAATGAAAATAAATAAGGAAACAGAAACTTTAAATGACACAATAGACCAGATAGATTTAATTGATATTTATAGGACATTCCATCCAAAAACAGCAGATTACACTTTCTTCTCAAGTGCGCACGGAACATTCTTCAGGATAGATCACATCTTGGGTCACAAATCAAGCCTCAGTAAATTTAAGAAAATTGAAATCATATCAAGCATCTTTTCTGACCACAACGCTATGAGATTAGAAATGAATTACAGGGAAAAAACCATAAAAAACACAAACACATGGAGGCTAAACACTATGTTACTAAATAACCAAGAGATCACTGAAGAAATCAAAGAGGAAATCAAAAAATACCTAGAGACAAATGACAATGAAAACATGACGATCCAAAACCTATGGGATGCAGCAAAAGCAGTTCTAAGGGGGAAGTTTATAGCTATATAAGCCTACTGCAGGAAACAAGAAAAATCTCAAATAAACAATCTAACCTTACACCTAAATGAACTAGAGAAAGAAGAACAAACAAAACCCAAAGTTAGCAGGAGGAAAGAAATCATAAAGATTAGAGCAGAAAAAATGAAATAGAAACAAAGAAATCAATACCAAAGATGAATAAAACTAAAAGCTGGTTCTTTGAGAAGATAAACAAAATTGATAAACCATTAGCCAGACTCATCAAGCAAAAGAGGGAGAGGACTCAAATCAATAAAATTAGAAATGAAAAAGGAGAAGTTACAACAGACACCACAGAAATACAAAGCATCCTAAGAGACTACTGCAAGCAACTCTATGCCAACAAAATGGACAATCTGGAAGAAATGGACAAATTCTTAGAAAGGTATAACCTTCCAAGACTGAACCAGGAAGAAATAGAAAATATGAACAGACAAATCACAAGTAATGAAATTGAAACTATGACTAAAAATCTTCCAACAAACAAAAGTCCAGGACCAGATGGCTTCACAGGTGAATTCTATCAAACATTTAGAGAAGAGCTAACACCCATTCTTCTCAAACTCTTCCAAAAAACTGCAGAGAAAGGAACACTCCCAAACTCATTCTATGAGGCCATCATCACCCTGATACCAAAACCACACAAAGATACTACAAAAAAAGAAATTACAGACCAATATCACTGATGAATATAGATGCAAAAATCCTCAAGAAAATACTAGCAAACAGAATCCAACAGCACATTCAAAGGATCATACACCATGACCAACTGGGGTTTATCGCAGGAATGCAAGGATTCTTCAATATATGCAAATCAATCAATGTGATACACCATATTAACAAACTGAAGAAGAACCGTATGATCATCTCAATAGACAGAGAAAGCTATCAACAAAATTCAACACCCATTTATGATAAAAACCCTCCAGAAAGTAGGCATAGAGGGAACTTACCTCAACATAATAAAGGACATATGTGACAAACCCACAGCCAACATCGTTCTCAATGGTGAAAAACTGAAACCATTTCCACTAAGATCAGGAACAAGACAAGGTTGCTCACTCTCACCACTATTATTCAACAAAGTTTTTCAAGTTTTAGCCACAGCAATCAGAGAAGAAAAAGAAATAAAAGATATCCAAATCGGAAGAGAAGTAAAGCTGCCACTTTTGGCAAATGACATGATACTAATACATAGAGAATCCTAATGATGCTACCAGAAAACTACTAGAGCTAATCAATGAATCTGGTAAAGTTGCAGGATACAATGTTAATGCACAGAAATCTCGTGCATTCCTATACACAAATGAAGAAAAATCTGAAAGTGAGATTAAGAAAACACTCCTATTTACCAGTGCAACGATAAGAATAAAATACCTAGGAATAAACCTACCTAAGGAGACAAAATATCTGTATTCAGAAAATTGTAAGACACTGATGAAAGAAATTAAATATGATACGAATAGATGGAGAGATATACCATGTTCTTGGATTGGAAGAATCAACATTGTGAAAATGACTATACTACACAAAGCAATCTACAGATTCAATGCAATCCCTATCAAACTACCACTGGCATTTTTCACAGAACTAGAACAAAAAATTTCACAATTTGTATGGAAACACAAAAGACCGCGAATAGCCAAAGCAATCTTGAGAAAGAAAAACGGAGCTGGAGGAATCAGGCTCCTGGACTTCAGACTATACTACAAAGCTACAGTAATCAAGACAGTATGGTACTGGCACAAAAACAGACATATAGATCAATGGAACAGGATAGAAAGCCCAGAGATAAACCCATGCACATATGGTCACCTTACCTTTGAAAAAGGAGGCAAGAATATACAATGGAGAAAAGACAGCCTCTTGAATAAGTGGTGCTGGGCAAACAGAACAGCTACATGTAAAAGAATGAAATTAGAACACTCCCTAACACCATACACAAAAAGAAACTCAAAATGGATTAAAGACCTAAATGTAAGGCCAGACACTATAAAACTCTTAGAAGAAAACATAGGCAGAACACTCTATGACATAAATGACAGCAAGATCCTTTTTGACCCACCTCCTAGAGAAATGGAAATAAA
Organism: Balaenoptera borealis; assembly: GCF_965194805.1. NCBI lineage: Eukaryota > Metazoa > Chordata > Mammalia > Artiodactyla > Balaenopteridae > Balaenoptera > Balaenoptera borealis. The sequence goes on from NC_138870.1 coordinate 84,363,938, forward strand.
AACAAAAATAAACAAAGGGGACCTAATGAAACTTAAAAGCTTTTGCACAGCAAAGGAAGCCATAAACAAGACAAAAAGACAACCCTCAGAATGGCAGAAAATATTTGCAAATGAAGAAACAGACAAAGGATTAATCTCCAAAATTTACAAGCAGCTCATGCAGCTCAATATCAGAAAAACAAACAACACAATCCAAAAATGTGCAGAAGACCTAAATAGACATTTCTCCAAAGAAGATATACAGATTGCCAACAAACACATGAAAGAATGCTCAACATCATTAATCATCAGAGAAATGCAAATCAAAACTACAATGAGATATCACCTCACACTGGGCAGAATGGCCATCATCAAAAAATCTACAAACAATAAATCCTGGAGAGGGTGTGGAGAAAAGGGAACCCTCTTCCTGTGTTGGTGGGAATGTAAATTGATACAGGCACTATGGAGAACAGTATGGAGGTTCCTTAAAAAACTAAAAATAGAACTACCATAGGACCCAGCAATCCCACTACTGGTTATATACCCTGAGAAAACCATAATTCAAAAAGAGTCATGTAACACAATGTTCATCACAGCTCTATTTACAATAGCCAGGACATGGAAGCAACCTAAGTGTCCATCAACAGATGAATGGATAAAGAAGATGTGGCACATATATACAATGGAATATTACTCAGCCATAAAAAGAAACGGAATTGAGTTATTTGTAGTGAGGAGGATGGACCTAGAGTCTGTCATACAGAGTGAAGTAAGTCAGAAAGAGAAAAACAAATACAGTATGCTAACACATATATATGGAATCTAAGGAAAAAAAAAAAAGTCATGAAGAACCTAGTGGCAAGATGGGAATAAAGACACAGACCTACTAAAGAATGGACTTGAGGATATGGGGAAGGGGAGGGGTGAGATGTGACAGGATGAGAGAGTGTCATGGACATATATACACTACCAAATGTAAAATAGATAGCTGTTGGGAAGCAGCCGCATGGCACAGGGAGATCAGCTCGGTGCTTTGTGACCACCTAGAGGGGTGGGATAGGGAGGGTGGGAGGGAAGGAGATGCAAGAGGGAAGAGATATGGTGATATATGTATATGTATAACTGATTCACTTTGTTATAAAGCAGAAACTAACATGCCATTGTAAAGCAGTTATACGCCAATAAAGATGTTAAAAAAAATTAAAAAATAAAAAAAAAATCAGGCTCTGATAAGACACCACTGGAATCTCAACTCCGCTATAACTACAGTAAGTAATTTGGAGATCCTTGCCAATAGGAAAATTTTCAGATCCTAAGTAGCCAAAAAACAACTAAAAAATTAAAAACCCAAAGTCCACCATATCTACCAAGAAATAAAATATCTTGCTAACATCATATTTTGCAATATTTTCAATATTTAAATCATCAGATGATAGAAAATGTCAACAGATTATTCAAGGAGCAAAGTTATAACTCAAGAATTTTATACCCAGCAAAGTTATTCGGTATGTTTGAAAGCAAGACTTAGGAAATGCAGCTTTCATGAATAATTCTTGAGACAACAAATTTATTCTATTTGAAGATAAATTCTTTCCCATCAAGAGATAATTTAAGGAATCAAAAACATACAACATATAAATGATAATTAATAAATATTTAAAACAATTAAACATAGAGATCTTGGTATAACAATGTTAATATGGTTATAAATTTGAGGGTAAAAGCCAAAAAGGATAAGTTTATAAGACTTAAAAACCTTTTGTATAAAAGGATTGTAGTCTCAGATCTAATTAACAACAACTTGGGAAGGCAAATAAGGCAACTTAAAGGAAGCTAAATTTCTTATCATAGTCAAATGTAATATTTTGTTCTTAAATTTGGTAACTGTAAAAATATTTTGAAGAGAGTAGTGGAAAAACTTTTAGCCAGTAAAACTAAAATAAGATTTTCTATATTATAGTTTTCTAGAAAAAAAAAGCAAATAAAATATAGTCTATGTAATGAGAGGGAAAAAAACAGCAATACAACACAGAGAGTATATTAGGAACCAAAAATAAAAATAAAGTTGGAGGATATTAATTATAAATAAAGTAGAAATCATGGTTCAAACAGGGATTTAAATAGAGTAAGACTAATTACTGTATGCTAATAAAAGTTAAAAACTATAAAGAACAATCCTGAATATTAGTCTCCAAGAACTACCATTCACTGAATGATTAATATGTATAAGGCATACGCTAAGTTCTCTATGGATGTTATCCTATTTAATCTTCAAATTAACCACATATTGTGTTATTACATTATTATGTTATAAAATACTATTTCCATGTTTAAAAGATAAGAAAACTAAGACTCAAGAGTCACTCATCTCAGTTATTAATTTAACTGTAAAATCTGTGCTTTTAATCAAATAATACAACATCAAAATATAAAGCAAAATTGTGAAAATATGATCATAATGGGAGATTATTCCACCCTATTATCTATCTGTGAAAGTTAAAGCAAATAAAATAAAACATAATGATTGAAGAACAAAATTAATAATGAAAATTAACCACATGTATATAAAGACGTGTAGCTGTAAACTAAGACCAAAGCTGCTTTTTTAAACGTCTATGGAATGTTTACAAATTTTACCTTATACCATAAAAGCCCCATTCCTTAAGAGGATACAAATTATTTCCTCTTATTATAATGTCAAGGATAACAAACAAAAGAAAATCATTAGAAATTCATAATAAAAATCAAACAAACAAACAAAACCCACTACAAACTACACATTTCAAAACACTTTTTCGAAATACCTAAATTGTAACTGTTGGGCTAAGGAGGAGGGATAAAACTGACAATGACTAAATATTGTTTAAAGACTGAAAACAAGAAAATGGTTAAATACCCAGAACCACTTCTGGGTATAGCTGGACCATATGAGTGAGCATGCTGTAGTGTATACAGAAGTAGAAACATAATGCTGTACACATGAAACTTATACAAAGTTATAAACCAATATTACATCAATAAATAAATAAGGATTCGTTTGGTAAAAAAATAAAGAAAATGGTATGTTTTTAAAAAATCTATAATAAACTGCTAAAGAAAAGCTCAATGATAAATTTATATTTTAAAAAAAAGCACCTATGTTATTAAATAACGAAGAGTGAAATGACTTTACATCTAAAAATCCTAAATAGGGACTTCCCTGGTGGTGCAGTGGTTAAGAATCTGCCTGCCAATGCAGAGGACATGGGTTCGAGCCCTGGTCCAGAAAGATCCCACATGCTGCAGAGTAACTAAGCCTGTGTGCCACAGCTACTGAGGCTGCACTCTAGAGTCCGTGAGCCGCAACTACTGAGCCCATGTGCCAAAACTACTGAAGCCGGCATGCCTAGAGCCCGTGCTCCACAACAAGAGAAGCTACTGCAGTGAGAAGGCTGCACACCGCAACGAAGAGTAGCCCCCTCTCGCCGCAACTAGAGAAAGCCCGCGCACAGAAACGAAGACCCAATGTAGACAAAAATTAATTAATTTTAAAATTAATTAATTAAAATCCTAAATAAAATAATAGCATGAAAAATCCAACAACATATTTAAATAATACATAATGAAGAACAGAGATTTAAGCTGTGAATGCAATGGGTCAAATAAAATGTAAACTGTCTCAACACAGGTTGAAAAGGTATGTAATAAAACTAAAAAAACCTCTTCACAAAGACTTCTAGTAAACTAGAAATAGAAGGATACTTAAGAGTCAACAGTATATAATAACACTAAAATTAGTGAGAAAACAACAGTGTCCATCATTATCATTATTACCTAACATCTTGAAAGTTCTACCCAATGCAAAAGTCAAGCAAAATATATCATAAAATTATATCCTGAATGACAGGTGTGTAATTATGAAAACCATCATATTATCATTATTTTCAGGTGAAACAATTACATACTTACAAAACTCAAAAAGATTAGCTGAAAATTATTATAATTTAAGAGGCTAAAATATGGTTACTAGTTATAAAATAAACATACAAAAATTAAGTCTTTCTATATACAAGAAAACTTGCTAGAATACAAAATAGAAAAAGAATATTACTCAAAAATTTCAAAAATCAAAATCAAAACAGGAACCTTAATGAGAAATGTGGGGGCCATAGGTAAATAAAAACGTATGACTGTAACACATAAAAATACATGTATCAGTATGATTGATAAAGGAAATTGAAGATGATTTAAAGAAATGGAAAGATTTCCCATGCTCTTGGATTAGAAGAATTAATATGTTAAAATGGCCATGCTACCCAAAGCAATCTACAGATTTAATGCAATCCCTATCAAATTACCCATGACATTTTCCCCAGAACTAGAATAAATAATCCTAAACCTTATATGGAAGCATAAAGACCCAGAATTGCCAAAGCAATCCTGTGGAAAAAGAACAAATGTGGAAGCACAACCTTCCCAGACTTCAGGTAATACTACCAAGCTACAGTAATCAAAATAGCATGGTATTGGCACAAAAATAGACATATGGATCAACGGAACAGAACAGAGAGCCCAGAAATAAACCCACACACCTATGGTCAATTAATCTTTGACAAAGGAGATAAGAATATACAATGGAGAAAAGATAGTCTCTTTGGCAAGTAGTGTTGGGAAAGCTGGACAGCCCCATGTAAATCCATGAAGTTAGGACACATTTAAAGACTTAAATGTAAGATGTGACACCATAAAACTCCTAGAAGATAACATAGGCAAAACATTCTCTGAAATAAATCATACCTATGTTTTCTTAGGTCAGTTCCCACGGCAACAGAAATAAAAGCAAAAATAAACATATGGGACCTAATCAAACATAAGCTTTTGCACTGCAAAGGATATCATAAACAAAATGAAAAGACAACCTACAGATTGGGAGAAAATATTTGTATACGATGTCACTGACAAGGGCTTAATTTCCAAAATATACAAACAGCTCATACAGCTCAATAACAAAAAAACAAACAACCCAATCAAAAGATGGGCAGAACACCTAAATAAACATTTCTCCAAAGAAGACATACAGATGGCCAAGAGGCACATGAAAAGATAATCAACATCACTAATTATCAGAGAAATGCAAATCAAAACTACAGTGAGGTATCACCTCACATTGGTCAGAATGGCCATCATTAAAAAGTCTACAAATAATAAATGCTGGAGAGGGTGTGGAGAAAAGGGAACCCTCCTACACTGTTGGTAGGAATATAAGTTGGTACAGCCACTATGGAGAACAGTATGGAGGCTCCTTAAAAAACTAAAAATAAGAGTTACCATATGATCCAGCAATCCCATTCCTGGGCATATATCTGGAGAAAACTCTAACTCTAAAAGATACATGCACCCCAATGTTCATAGCAGCAATATTTACAACAGCCGAGACATGGAAGCAACCTAAATGTCCATCAACAGATGAATGGATAAAGAAGATGTGGTACATATATACAATGGTATATAACCCAGTCATAAAAAAGAATGAAATAATGCCATTTGCAGCAACATGGATGGGCCTAGAGATTATCATACTAAGTGAGGTAAATCAGACAGAGAAAGACAAATATCATATGATATCACTTACATGTGGAATCTAAAATATGATACAAATGAACCTATTTACAAGACAGAAACAGACTCTCAGACATAGAAAACTAACTTATGGTTACCAAAGGGAAAAGGGGGTAGGGGAGGGATAAATTAAGAGTTTGGGACTAGCAGATATAAACTACTATATATAAAATAGATAAACAACAAGGTCCTACTGTATAACAGAGGGAACTATATTCAATATCCTGTAATAAACCATAATGGAAAAGAATATGAAAAAGAATATGTATGTATATGTAAAACTGAATCACTTTGCTGTTCACCAGAAACTAACACATTGTAAATCAACTATATTTCAATTTTTTTTTTAAAGGTTTCAGTTTTCTTTTTTTTTTTTTTTAATTTTATTTATTTATTTATTTATTTATGGCGGTGTTGGGTCTTCGTTTCTGTGCGAGGGCTTTCTCTAGTTGCGGCAAGTGGGGGCCACTCTTCATCGCAGTGCGCGGGCCTCTCACTATCGCGGCTTCTCCCGTTGCAGAGCACAGGCTCCAAACGCGCAGGCTCAGTAATTGTGGCTCACGGGCCTAGTTGTTCTGCGGCATGTGGGATCTTCCCAGACCAGGGCTCGAACCCATGTCCCCTGCATTGGCAGGCAGATTCTCAACCACTGCGCCACCAGGGAAGCCCTACTTCAATTTTAAAAAATAAAAATTTAAAATTAAAAACCATATAAAATGATATCAAGGATATTTATCAGAGTATTATTTATAATAAAATAAATTTGTAAGCAATCTAAGTGTTTAGACCATAGGAAATGAAATCATGCTATCTTCATATATTGAAATATTTTTATTAGAAATAAATTTTTCAAAAAATAATTATCAGCATATAAAAATTCTCATGATAAATTAAGACATAAAATGCACATTCATTTTTATATGAGAAAAAATTATATTTAATATAAATTTGATATAAAAATTTACTTATATCAAAATATACCTCAGGTAAATTTTCATATTATTCCTCATACATTTCCTATTTTTCTGAATTGTTCATAAGAAAGAGTAAGTATATTTTTTTATAAAATGAGAGAATATTTCCCCTCTGTGATTCCAATAATGAGATACTAACTGATTTGATTAAATGTCTATCAGAAAGCAGAAGCAATCCTAAGAATTTAAGCAAATTTCATAATTTTCATATCTTATCTTCACAATTTCCATTTTTAAAATAATTTAGGACTTAATTTCATTATGTTTATTAAGACAAGTAAAACAAATTGCATTAATTTGAAGGATTCAGATAATGGTCTTTTCTAACTTGAGCTTATAAAATGTACTCTTGGTTCTCATTTCTTTTTAGGCTTTTTGCTTCTAGAAATGTTAAAATAACATGATTACTAAATATATCTCCATTTCAAAGTGCCATACAGCTACTCTGAAGGCAAAATCTGGAAAAGAAAAGGAAAAAAGTAGTACTTACTGTTGGCAAGTACCAAAGAGCCTTAAGACTATTGTTCTATAAATGTAGAATTATAAAATGACACAATTTGATTTTCAAAATGGAGAGGTGTAGGGAGAAGGAGAATGTGTTGTAAGACACAGTAGAACACACAAGAAGAATTTAAGTGTATATCTTTATTCTCATTAACATATATGCCAAATGAATCAAAGCAAATTCAATATCACATGTGTTCAGATTAATGACACCTATTAAAAATAATTTTAAGACATTCTTTAAAAAGTTTCCAAAATATTTAGAAAGGCCTGTAAAAGTGAATCTTTAGTTTCTCTCTAAGGATACATTACTCCAAAAATCTTTTCTCTCCTACATGTTTCATGGCCTATTAGTTTCCGGCCTCATCTTTGTCTCCAGTCCCTGCTAGAAAGAGATGTAGTCGGGAGAGCCATACACTATCATAAAATTGGTATTGAGTAAGGTCTTAAAAGCAGTATCAGTTGCCCCTCAGGACTGTTTTTTACCCTTAAGGCTGTTCAACACAGTAACAAATAATATAGCCTAAATAATACATAATTTAGTGGAGACTGGGGTGGTGAGTGTGATTACTATATTTAAAACTGCACCAGTGGGAAATAATTTCCAAATGTTTTCCATAAAGTATCTTACATCAGATTCTCTTCTGAAACCGCTAGGACTTTAAAGTAAAATAGTCTCCTGCCGAGAACACTGTTGAATTGCAGTTAACTCCTACTGGGGATCAAAATTACCCAGTCAAATCCCCAGCAGCTTATGTTACTCTGAATAAACTCTCCATCTTTTAATAGATACACCAAGGAAAAAAGTTCATTTAAAAATTACCCTCTAAAACAACCCTATCTTGGGAAAAATAGCAACACTTCAAAAAGGGGAAATATTTGGCATGTTCTGTTAGTATTCTGTGATATACCTATCCAGAGATAACCAAATAAGACAGAACCTAATTTCTGTTGGAGAGCTGAGGAATATGATTCTGGGAAGAAGGCAGCCTGTCCATAAGTCTCCATTCCTTCTCCTTCCTAGGTCCCTGGTGGGGCTACGCAACCTCAAAAAGAAGTGAAGTCTACTCTGCAGGCTGGAGAAGAAACTGGAATCACCTGGTATCTCAAGTCCTAAAAAAAAAAATACAGTTCTGGCCTGACATTTACTGGCCAGGAGTCAGAGAGTGTAGCCTCTTCTAGACTTCCCTCTCCCCCAAAACTTGGAACAAATGTTACAGATCCATGGATATCTCCAGGTTAGAAGAGAATTTCTGCCTGTTCATTAAGAAAGGCCAGATGTTACTTTTTCACTGGAGAGGAACTGCAGTACTGGGCTAAGTACAATCTATCCCTGACTGTACCAAAAAATAAAGAGACCTCACTTTGTAAGCTAAATTCAACTAAAAGCACTCTGGGGGTAAATCCTACCCTTTTGTCACTGTTTTTTAATTATCACTTTCTAAGAGACTCCAAAGGTTGAGCAGTACAGGTGTTGAAGGATCCCTTACCCAATAATATGAATAGGCAGAGAAGGATAAACAGGTCATTTTAGGTAACATAGCAGGTTAAAAGGAGGAGACTTAGATAATTAACAAGATAGTAGAATTAAAAATAATGGAGTACACAGGGGAAAAAAACGAAGAAAAATGTATTGTGATTTCCTAGGGATATAAAATTAGAATATGTAAAAAGAGTCTCCAGAACAAACAAGACATCTCCAGAATTAAGGGACCTTACACCTTAAAATTCAGTCAAGAAAATGAAAATGAAAAAGTCACTGAAGAAAAGCAATTTAATGTTATAGAAAATAAAGTGGAGACAACACAGTTTTTAAAAGAAAAAGAAACTCTAACAGGCATCAAGTACAAGTTTAGCAATTATAAATTTGTAAATAATGGGATAAAAACAAACGAAGATGTAATAGTCAAAGAAATAATAAAACTTCCCTGATCTGAAGTTTTGTTTGGATAAAAGGAGCTTACTAGTTCCCAAGAAGGAGTAATAAAAAATTACACATACTTAAAGATAGCTTGATGAAATTTTTACTCTAAAATCAAACAGAAAGTTTTACCATTTTCTAGAGAAAAACCAAAGCAGGTTATTTACAAAGAAAAAAGAACCAGATTAGCATATAGTTTAATTCTACATATGTTATAAAGCACACAATACGTTGTTATTATCTTTGCTTTAAACAGTCAACTATATTTTAAGGAGATTAGAAAACAATGAGACAATTGCCTTTTTACATTTACCCACATGTTTATCATTCTGGAGCTTTTCATTTTTTGGTGGATCAAAATTTCCATCTGATACCATTTTGCCTTCTGCCTAAAGAACTTCCTTTAATTGTTCTTATGGTTGAGGTATGCTGACAGAGAATTCTCTCTGCATTTGTTCACCTGAACGTTTTTATTTCACCTTCATTTCTGAAAGATATTTTCACTGAGAATAGAATTCTCAGTTGACAGCTTTTTCTCTTAATGCTTTAAAGATGTCATTTCATCACATCTGGCTCACACAGTTTGTGACAAGAATTCTACTTTCATTCTTATCATTGTACACCTCTGAATAATGTGACTTTTTTCTCTGGTTGCATTTAGGATTTTTCTTTTCATAACTGGTTTTCAGTAATTTTATTTGAATATTGCTTGGTGTGGCTTTCTTTAAGTTTATTCTGCTTATGATTTATTGAGCTTCTTGGATTTGAAAATTTTTAAACACTATTTTCTCAACTAATTTTTCTTGGACATCAATTACATGTACCTTAGCTGCTTGAAGTTGCCCCACAGCTCACTGATGCTGTGGTCATTTTTTTGTCTGTCTTTTTTTTCTCTGTTCTTCATTTTAGTTTCTACTGCTATGTCTTCAAGTTCACTGATCTTCTCTGCTTCAATCCTATTTGATATTAATCTCATCCAGTGCACTTTTTTTAAATTGAGGTATAGCTGATGTACAATATTGTATATGTTTTAGGTATATAACATAGTGATTCACAATTTTTAAAGGCTACCTCAATTTATAGTTATTATAAAATATTGGTTATATTCCATGTGTTATAAAATATATCCTTGTAGCTTATTTATTTTATACATAGTAGTTTTTACCTCTTAATCCCCTACCCCTATCTTGCTCCTCTGCTCTTCCCTCTCCCCACTGGTAACCTCTAGTTTGTCCTCAGTACCTGTGAGTCTGTTTCTTTTTTGTTATATTCATCAGTTTGCTTTATTTTTTAGATCCCACATATGAGTGATATCAGATGTGAATATGATATCAGTATATTAGAATAGTATTTGTCTTTCTCTGTCTGACTTATTTCACTTAGCATAATGCCCTCCAAGTCTATCCATGTTGTTGCAAATGGCAACATTTCATTCTTTTTTATGGCTGCATCGTACCCCATTGTAGATATATATACCACATCTTTATCCATTCATCTGTTGATGGACACTTAGGTTGCTTCCATATCTTGACAATTGTAAATAATGCTGCTATGAACACTGGGGTGCATATATCTTTTCAAATTAGTGTTTCCATTTTTTTCAGATATATACCCAGGAGTAGAATTGCTAGGTCTTACAGTAGTTTTTTAAAAATCTACATGTAAAAATATACATAGTATGCTTTTGATTAAGAAAAAAGGGAGGAAATAAACATAGGAAGGATAAGCCAGGAAAAAAATAGGTTCCCTACAGGGAGTTGTTAGAAGACTAGAAGGTACAGAAAAGAGGTAGGATTTCTCTGAAAATACCCATGTATATAGTTTCAACTTCTGGACCATATTAATGTTTTATGTAGTCAAAAAAACAAAATCAAATCAGCAAGAATGGGTTGCAAATCCCTAAATTTTATCACAAATAAAAACATATGAACCTAATTCAAATAGTTACATAACTACATGAAAGAAAATAAAAACGATTTTGAACACAATGCTGTTTCCACCCTTGTGGAAATACTATTCTAAGGACAAAAGTAACTGCAAAATCTTGAATTTTACTTGATAGATTTGGTGGTGTTGGTGGTATTGGTGTAGTAATGTTAAGACAGTGTGTGTGTGTGTGTGTGTGTGTGTCCCATAAGCACAAGCACACGTTCATGTGTTAGAACTGAGTAAATAGGCAGTTATATTGATGTTGTTGGGAACCAGGATTCTCACTGTGAAAGGAAATACAAATATAATTGAGGGATGAAGAAGAAAAACCTTCCAGTATTAGATTTAGAGGTATCAGTATGAACTCATGATTTTTTTAAAAAAAATATGCTTCCTAGCTTTATCACTGAAAGGGCCTAAAAGCAATAATATCCTACAGCAAGTAATAAGTATACTTAGAGCCCAGGCTTTGGTTTCTAAATATTTTTAAATATTACTTTCATTATTAATGACCTCCCTAGAAAAACTGATGATTTCAGAGCTGAGATAGCAAAAGTTCTAGGAGACTCTGAAACATTTTATTGTTCCAGAAAGAAGGTGCTCACAACTGATGAAGGCATATCAAAGGACAAATTAGGGACAATTTGAAAATCAAAATGGATAATGACAGGAACTGGTTATAATAAACTGATATAGAAGAGAATCCATTAGTCCAAATAAACAGAGAGAAGTGACAGCCAAAGAAAAATAAATAGAAATATAAATAATACTAATAAATAGAAATAAGAATAATAGAAATATAAAATGACAAGCTTATATTGTCATTTATGAAATTTTGCTATTATGTAATTGATAAAATTATCATCAATGAATAACTGATGATAACAATCATCAATGAATGCTAAAACCATTGGAGGGTAGGATATTGAGGGGTAGTATATTCACACAGTTTCTCAGAGAACTGCCCTACAGATTACTTATTAAAAACTAAAATTCCAATGTGATCATGCTTTATAACCGACAGTGCCTTCCCAGTGCCTTCAAACTAAGTCTCAATTCTTAATCACTGTTTCCCAAGGCCTTCCACAGCCACTACTTCTCTCTCCCATTTCTCACTGCTTCCTCAACCCCAACCCTGCATTAAGCTCCTTCATTATCTATTTAAGCCTCAGTCTCACAAACCTAACATTTTCTCACCTGTAGGTGAGACATGCTGTTCCCTTCTTGAAAAATTCTTTTCCCTCTTTTTGGTGTTTGATTCTTACTCATTCTTAATGTCTCAGCTAAATATGACTACTTCTGGAATACAGGCACACCTTGGAGATATTGTGGGTTCAGATATAGACCACTGCAATAAAGTGAATATTGCATTAAAAGTGAGTCACACAAATTTTTTTTTTGGTTCCCCAGTGCATATAAAAATTAACCTTATGTCTAAAAACTGTACATATTTTAATTTAAAAATACTTTAATGCTAAAAAAAAATGCTAACTATCATCTGAGCCTTCAACGATCTGTAGTCTTTTTGCTGGTGGAGGGTTTGAAATTTTGTGAGAATTACCAAAATGAGACACGGAGACACAAAGTGAGCAAGTGTCGTTGGAAAAATGGCACCAATAGACTTGCTCAATGCAGGGTAATCACAAACCTTCAACTTGTAAAAAATGCAGTATCTGCAAAGTACAATAAAGTGAAGTGCAATAAAAGGAGATATGCCTGTATAATAAATGATCTTGCTTTATTTCTTGCTTTAAGGCCTTAAGATGGTTTCCCACTATTCGATAGATGCCCAGATATGCATTCTCTGCCCGGAAGCATTTTATCAGAATACACTGGGCTATCTTATATAGTTTGGTTTTTCCCCTACTACCTTTGTGTGTTCTTTTTACTGTCTGAAGCAGACTTGTTTATCCTTCAAAGTTTATTCATTCACTCATTTGTTCATTCATTCAAATTTATTCAACAGAGGCAATGTGCTGGTGATTCCTGCAAGTTTCATCCTATACTTGGAAATGCATCAATGTCCCCCCTTCACCATGGACACACATACACATGCATAACATATATACACAATCTTCAGATTCTGCCCCTTCTCTCATTAATAGAAGAGAGGTAACCATCCCATATGTTTTTTCTTTCTGAAACTGAAGTACCCAGGAATCTACCTCTCAAACAACTGATTCTTTTGATAAATATTTTAGTTATTTATTTAATTCATGTGTTCATCCAGTTTTGCTCTTCTCTGTTTCTTCAGTGTTGCCTTTCTTAAACTATAAAATCCTGGAGAGTAAAAATTATGCCTTTTCAGGCCCTTAGTTCTTAGCCCAGCAATCAAGAAGTCTTTAAGTAATACGTGACGGTGATAACATTTCAGAATGAAGCACAGTGGTTGAACAATAAATGGTGACTGACAGAATGCAAGTAATAGCCTTGATAAACATTGAAGGATGGGTCCTTCTTGTATTGCAGTTTTAAATATCCTATAACTTCTGGTCAAATCCCTTTACTTGTTAAAAGATGCAAAATGTAAATAATTGGTAAGACTTGCTCAAGATTTTATGCTTTGGGGGAGAGAATGTATATTCATCAATGCAAGTAACTGAAACATAAAATAGTAAAATGAAAGAATTTTGACAAAATTATTCCGTTTTAATTTCAACAGGTGTAGGCACTGATAAATGTAACCTGAAGATTTAATTCAGTGAAATCTTCTCCTTCAAGCATATTTAAAATAAGCTGTTTGCATTTTCCTGCATATGATTATTCTAACCCTGAAAGCACCTTTTAAACATGGATTATAAATTGAGCTACCTTAAAATAAAACTTAAAGGGTTTTTTCCCCCAATCTTTAGTAAATAAGAAATTGATATAACAGAATTATTTTGAGCTTAGAGGGTTAAGCCTTCTGACTAAATAATTCGTGCTTAATTTTTTAATGTATTTTGAGTTTACCTATGTTTGTACAGAAGATATTTTTAAATGTTAAAATACCGTTAGATGCTAGACTTTTTAAGGTTGTAATTTTTATATTGTGTTGTCCCTCTTCCAAGAGGGACATTTCACAAAAGGAGGCACCCCATGATCAGGCAGAGTACCTTCAACAAAGTGCTTAAAATGAACTTAGAGGACCCCAAAGTCCTGATATTCCTGGTATATCTGAGATATTGCCATTCTAATTGCCAGAATCCACAGCTCCTAATCAGAAACTAACTTCGGAGTATGCTAGAAAATTTATCTTCTGCAGTTCAGTAAAACCTGCCCTTCACAGTCTCAGATCATTGGCTTGAAGCAGTAAGAGCTTCACTTAATGACTACAGAGCAATCTTCTATTCCCTATCTGCTAAACTCGTACCTAACTCTTACTTACAATATCTATGAGGAATGCAAGAAACCTAAAGACTCTTCTGTTCTGAGTATTTCCTACAAAATTCAGCTTTGGTTAGTATGTGGTCTCAGTCCTAAGAAACAATCTATTACAGTTGAACTTTGTTACCACATTTCAATAACTGTTAGTTTCTCAACCTGGGACACAGGCATCCTAACCCGGCTCCTGACCCAGTTTGCCTATTCCATATTTCAGGACCTTTCAGTTATACCCCCACTTCCAGACACCAACAGAGGACACTTTGGGGTTGCAAGTGACAGAAATCTAACTCAAACTAGCTTAATCATAAACCAGAAATTATCTCTCAGAATCCAGGGAAGGATTAAGCAACAGGATGCAGATGAGCCTCAGTAACAATGAATTCAACAGAAATGCTGCTGCTGCTTTTTGCAGTTTAGATTCATTCTCTCTTATGGTTCATTGCCTTTCTCCAAAACATTAAAAAACATAACCAACAAAGTTTTAAGTTTTACATCTCAAAGTTTCTTCAGGGATCAGAAACATGGACTCTCTCTCTCTCTCTCTCAATTCCACTTTTAAACGTTCTGAAAATAATTCTGATTGGCCTGATGTGAATTAGGCCAATCTGAAATTTACCACTGTTGAAGAGGTATAAGGTGACGAAATGTCCTGGTTTATTTGGAGCTAAGGGGTTTCCGGGGACACAGAAATTTCCATGCTAAAACCTGAATAGTCCAAGGGCAAACCAGGCTGGTTGGTCATCCTAAGTCAGGTATAGAGGTTGATGATTCCAAGGGGGTGGAAGATAGAGTTGTGAGAAGTTCCTATGACTCTATAGACAAAGGCCATAGATGTCCACTAACTTAACAAATTTACTGATGGGCTGTGGTAGGTTACAAAAGTGGTCACAGTTCTTTGGAGCTACTGTCATAAACAGGTGGAATCTATTTCTCTACCCCTTGAGTGTGGGTTAGCCTTGGAACATGCTTCGGCCAAAATCTATGCTGAAAGCAATCTTGTGTTAGTCCCAGGTCTCTTGAAGGCTTTAACTCAGCCTCACTCTCAAGACCTGAGACTGCAATATGAGCCATCCCTGGCTAACCTGCTGGAGGGCACAAGACCATATGAGAGTGACCATAGGCATCCCTACTCATCTGAGGCCATCACTAATTTGGCAGCCCCAGCTGATACACCAGTTGGCTACAGTCACATAAACAAGGCCAGCCAAGATCATCATTCAAGCCAGCCCACACCAGAAGAACTACCCAGCTGATCCCAGCCTAAGGGACAAACTGCAGATAGTAAGCTTAAAAATGGTTGTTGTTTTAGGCTATGAAGTTTATGGCAGTATATTATATAACAAAAGCTAACAGATGCTTTGACGTGTAAGATTACAGTTGATTATTTGTAACAGTAAATTTAACAACATGTATAATGTGTTCAAAGTGCTTAGGATCTTTTAAAAAAAAACTGAATTAACTAACTGGCATCCACTGCTCTTCTCAAAATGTTTGTGTATTTCGACTGGTATCCACTATGTGTTAGGGTATCTCCGTTTATGCTTCAGTATTCCCGAAACATATTATTCTGTTTCATGCCTCATGTCTTTACATGTGCTCTGCCCACCCCTCCCTCCTTGTTCACATGTCAAAATCATCCTCTTCATTTAAACTCAGCTCAGTCATCATCTTTGTGAAGTCATTCTGAACTCTGCTCTCCTCCCCTGGAAGATTCCCTGTTTGGTAATCTATTTCCAAGACGTATTTGTATATTTATCTCACAATCCTGTCTTAAACCGATTGCTTTACAGATGTGTCTCCTCACTATTCTTAAGGTCCATGAGGCCACATCTTTGCATCCCCAGTAACTAACAAAGCCTGGCATAGTGTAAGCGCACGAAAAATGTTTGATAAAACAGAGTTTGATCAAAGTTTGATAAAACTTTGACAAAAAAGTTTGATAAAATCTAAAACAGAAATATTTCTAAGCTGGTTTTGGGCATAAGGTATTATGTATTATTATTTCTGTGATCAATCTCTATATAAGAGCCATTATATTTGGCATATTTATATTAACATTTAAATTATAAGGGACAGTGATTCAAAAAGAATAATATGATTACTAAAGAAACAGTGATACAATTTGGGCCTTTAGAAGTTCATTTCAAGTTTGACTTTGCTATAGACCCAAAGTTTATAACTTGTTCCTAAATAGAAGTTGAATAATATCAAAACAGATGTGTAAGTAAGAACAGAAAGTATGAACATAATCAGCTCAATTCTCTGACAGGTGGGTTGGAGGCTGGGATGCATAAAACAGTAAGGAAAGCCCTCTATAGGATAATGTGGGAGAGATCATTTGGCTTCCTCTCCACAGGCAGATGGAGGCATTTTTCCCCTGCATGGTTACTGAGAAGGCAATAAGGAGGGATGATTGCGATGCTCATGTGGAACAAGCATAGTATTTGGCTTAGATTAAAAATAGAATGAGATGAGTTTCCCCAGGGAGAACTAACTCACCCAAGACAAGACACTTCAACATTTCTAGACTTGCTTCCTTGTTACTAGGCGTACAATAGGTACTAATATATAAATATAAATAAATATACTTAAAAATATATATTTTAACAGAAACTGTGCCCATTTCTAAATAAAGCAAAATTATATTCCCATTCTGCTTCCTCTCATCAGGAAATGAGGTTCTCCAGCATAGTACTGGCATTCCTAAGCCAGGTCAAGAAACTGGGAAATAAAAAGCTGTCTGGTAGCTCTCCAGTTAAATCTCTAGAAGGGTACTACATCTCTGATATCCCTTCAAATCAGAGGACAATTCCAGGACTTGACGGAAAAATGGCAGATTGAAACACACACACACACACACACACACACACACCCCTACTTTCCCTTCCTCCCGAAATGCCATTCAAATGACAGAAATGTATTTGTAATAGCACGAACACAAAGATAAGCAGAACAAGAGAGGAAACTAGAGTAACAAAATTCTGGAAGCTGTAAAGTAGATACATGATGAATGACTAAACAGACTTCAGAAAACAATTCAAAGCAGGTCAAAGGAAAAATGAAGAATCAACACTATGATACCACAAAAGTCTCATGAATTTCATACCAGATATATCTAGAAGAAGAGGTGAAGAAAAAGGCAAAAACTGAAGTACTATCTGAAAGTATATTTAAACAGCAGTCAGATTTCCATACGCTATCCCCACTCTTTATAGCCTTATGACTCTCTCTCCCTCAATCTTGCAAAAGACTGAAAGTTTATTCCCTGAGGACAGTAAAATAATAGTCTAAACCAGTCACAGTTTAGGGTAGGATAACAAACCGACAATAGAGTGACAAGAAAACACAGGCATACTGAGCGCTGACATCCCTGAACCCTAAGTGGCCCTAAGAACTTCCCATTAGGAGCTTGAAAGAGCGATCTTCTAGGATTTATGTCTATCTCAAGAGAAAAGAACTAAAGATACTGACATCAAAGTTTCCCCAACAAAACAGCTCAATTGGATCAACCTAAAGGAAAGCTCACAATGGTATCTAGAAGACAATGTGATAACTGCTTTAAATTTCTCAAGAAAATTTATTTCCAACTCTAGAATTGTATACCCAGTCTAAATATCAATCAGGGGTGAGGACAGATTAAAGACATTTTCAGGAAATTATTGGAAATATGCTCCATCAAAACAAGAGAAGGCATGAGATATATAAAGAAGAAATCCAACACAGGAGAGAGGTGATAGGATTCCCTGGACAGTTGATGGTGAAGAGAGCTCTGAGGTTGATACTTGTGCAGAAGGAGTAGAAGGTGAACAGTCCAGATTTGAGCAAATAGAAAGGCTTGGGTGATATTCTTCAGAGATGTAAGATGTATAAAATACCTGACAGATCCACATATGTTGAGAAGATATGAGCTTAGACTTGTATTGACTATATATACATAGAAAATTAATCACAATGAAAAAAAGACAATTATTTACTAGAGGGAAAACAAAAAATTGCAAAAGGAATCTAATTTTAATATATAGGTCAGTAAACACTATAATGTTTGTCAACAAACATAATCAAGTAAATGGTGAAGACTGATCTTACTCAAATTATGCAATTAATATACTGGAGAGACAGTAATGGGACACATGTGTACATACATATGCGTGCTTGTGTGGTGTGTAGGGAAGGAGATGAATCCTCACATTCCACAGCAGTAAGTCAACAGATACTATCTAAAACTGAAAATCTAAGTAGCAAAACAAACAGGTTAGAACAAAAGGATAAATACTAAGATATTCAAATAAAACAAATGAAAGTGGATTGGTTCAAGATGGCAGAGTAGAATGACGTGTGCTCACTTCCTCTTGCGAGAGCACCAGAATCACAATGAACTGCTGAATAATCATCAACAGGAAGACACTGGAACTCACCAAAAAAGACACCCTACATCCAAAGACAAAGGAGAAGGCACGATGAGATGGTAGGAGGGGCGCAATCACAATAAAATCAATTCCCATAACTGCTGGATGGGTGACTCACAAACTGGAGTATAATTACACCACAGAAGTCCACCCACTGGAGTGAAGGTTCTGAACCCCACTTCAGGCTTCCAAATTTGGGGGTCTGGCAACGGGAGGAGGAATTCTTAGAGAATCAGACTTTGAAGGCTACAAGGGATTTTATTGCAGGACTTTGACAGGACTGGGGAAGACAGAGACTCCACTCTTGGAGGGCACACACAAAGTAGTGTGTGCATCGGGACCCAGGGGAAGGAGCAATGACCCCAGGGGAGACTGAACCAGACCTACCTGCTAGTGTTGGAAGGTCTCCTACAGAGGCGGGGGGTGGCTGTGGCTCACCGTGGGGACAAGGACACTGGCAGCAGAAGTTCTGGGAAGTACTCCTTGGCGCGAGTCCTCCCAGAGTCCGCCATTAGCCCTATCAAAGAGCCAGGGAGGCTCCAGTGTTGGGTCACCTCAGGCCAAACAACCAATAGGGAGGGAACCCAGCCCCACCCATCAGCAGACAAGCAGATTAAAGTTTTACTGAGCTCTGCCAACCAGAGCAACACCTAGCTCTACCCACCACCAGTCCCTCCCATCAGGAAACTTGCACAAGCCTCTTAGATAGCCTCATCCACCAGAGGGCAGACAGCAGAAGCAAGAAGAACTACAATCCTGAAGCCTGTGGAACAAAAACCACATTCACAGAAAAATAAACAAGATGAAAAGGCAGAGGCCTATGTACCAGATGAAGGAACAAGATAAAACCCCAGAAAAACAACTAAATGAAGTGGAGACAGGAAACCTTCCAGAAAAAGAATTCAGAATAATGATAGTGAAGATGATCCAGGCCCTCGGAAAAAGAATAGAGGCAAAGGTCGAGAAGATGCAAGAAATGTTTAACAAAGACCTAGAAGAATTAAGGAACAGACACCTAGAAGAATTAAAGAACAAACAAACATAGATGAACGATACAATAACTGAATGAAGAATACACTAGAAGGAATCAATAGCAGAATAACTAAGGCAGAAGAACGGATAAGTGACCAGGAAGACAGAACGGTGGAATTCACTGCCACAGAACAAAATAAAGAAAAAAGAATGAAAAGAAATGAAGACAGCCTAAGGGACTTCTGGGACAATATGAAATGCAACAACATTCGCATTATAGGGGTCCCAGAAGGAGAAGAGAGAGAGAAAGGACCAGAGAAAATATTTGAAGAGTTTATAGTCAAAAACTTCCGCAATATGGGAAAGGAAATAGCCACCCAAGTCCAGGAAGCGCAGAGACTCATAGGCAGGATAAACCCAAGGAGAAACACGCCAAGACACATAGTAATCAAAATGACAAGAATTAAAGACAAAGAAAAATTATTGAAAGCAATAAGGGGAAAACAACAAATAATATACCAGGGAACTCCCATAAGGTTAACAGCTGATTTCTCAGCAGAAACTCTACAAGCCAGAAGGGAGTGGCATGATATACTTAAAGTGATGAAAGGGAAGAACCTACAAGCAAGATTACTCTACCCAGCAAGGATCTCATTCAGATTCAACGGAGAAATTAAAAGCTTTACAGAGAAGCAAAAGCTAAGAGAATTCAGCACCACCAAACCAGCTCTACAACAAATGCTAAAGGAACTTCTCTAAGTGGGAAACACAAGAGAAGAAAAGGACCTACAAAAACAAACCCATAACAATTAAGAAAATGGTAATAGGAACATACATATTGATAATTACCTTAAACGTAAATAGAGTAAATGCTCCACCCAAAAGACACAGGCAAAAACAAGACCCATATATCTGCTGTCTACAAGAGACCCCTTCAGACCTAGGGACACATACAGACTGAAAGTGAGGGAATAGAAAAAGATATTCCATGCAAATAGAAATCAAAAGAAAGCTGGAATAGCAACACTCATATGGGAAAAAATAGACTTTAAAATAAAGAATGTTACAAGAGACAAGGAAGGACACTACATAATGATCAAGGGATCAATCCAAGAGAAGATATAACAATTATAAATATACATGCACCCAACATAGGAGCACCTCAATACATAAGGCTACTGCTAACAGCTATAAAAGAGGAAATCGACAGTAACACAAAAATACTAAGGGACTTTAACACGTCACTTACACCAATGGACAGATGATCCAAACAGAAAATTAATAAGGAAACACAAGCTTTAAATGACACAATAGACCAGAGAGATTTAATTGATATTTATAGGACATTCCATCCAAAAACAGCAGATTACACTTTCTTCTCAAGTGCACATGGAACATTCTCCAGGATAGATCACATCTTGGGTCACAAATCAAGCCTCAGTAACTTTAGGAGAACTGAAATCATATCAAGCATCTTTTCTGACCACAACACTATGAGATTAGAAATCAATTACAGAGAAAAAAAACATAAAAAACACAAACACATGGAGGCTAAACACTATGCTACTAAATAACCATGAGATCACTAAAGAAATCAAAGAGGAAATCAAAATATACCTAGAGACAAATGAAAACGAAAATACGACGATCCAAAACCAATGGGATGCAGCAACACCAGTTCTAAGAGGGAAGTTTATAGCAATATAAGCTTACCTGAAGAAACAAGAAAACTCTCATATAAACAATCTAACCTTACACCTAAAGGAACTAGAGAAAGAAGAACAAACAAAACCCAAAGTTAGCAGAAGGATAGAAATCATAAATATCAGAGCAGAAATAAATGAAATAGAAGCAAAGAATACAATAGCAAAGATCAATAAAACTAAAACCTGGTTCCCTGAGAAGATAAACAAAATTGATAAAGCTTTAGCCAGACTCAACAAGAAAAAGAGGGAGAGGACTCAAATCAATAAAATCAGAAGTGAAAAAGGAAAAGTTACAGCAGACACCACAGAAATACAAAGCATCCTAAGAGACTACTACAAGCAACTCTATGCCAATAAAATGGACAACCTGGAAGAAATGAACAAATTCTTACAAAGGTATAACCTTCCAAGACTGAACCAGGAAGAAATACAAAATATGAACAGACCAAGCACAAGTAATGAAATTGAAACTGTGATTTAAAATCTTCCAACAAACCAAAGTCCAGGACCAGATGGCTTCACAGGTGAATTCTATCAAACATTTAGAGAAGAGCTAACACCCATCCTTCTCAAACTCTTCCAAAAAATTGCAGAGGAAGGAACACTCCCAAACTCATTCTATGAGGCCTCCATCACCCTGATACCAAAACCAGAAAAAGGCACTACAAAAAAAGAAAATTACAGATCAGTATCACTGATGGACATAGATGTAAAAATCCTCAACAAAATACTAGCAAACAGAATCCAACAACACATTAAAAGGATCATACACCATGATCGAGTGGGATTTGTCCCAGGGATGCATGGATTCTGCAATATATGCAAATCAATCAATGTGATACATCATATTAACAAACTGAAGAATAAAAAACATATGATCATCTCAATAGATGCAGAAAAAGCTTTTGACAAAATTCAACACCCATTTATGATAAAAACTCTCCAGAAAGTGGGCATAGAGGGAAGCTATGTCAACATAATAAAGGCCATATATGACAAACCCACAGCAAATATCATTCTCAATGGTGAAAAACTGAAAGCATTTCCTCTAACATTAGGAACAAGACAAGGATGTCCACTTTGCCACTATTATTCAACACAGTTTTGGAAGTCCTAGCCACGGCAATCAGAGACCAAAGAGAAATAAAAGGAATACAAAATTGGAAAAGAAGAAGTAAACTGTCACTGTTTGCAGATGACATGATACTATACATAGAGAATCTTAAAGATGCCACCAGAAAACTACTAGAGCTAATCAATGAATTTGGTAAAGTCGCAGGATACAAAATTAATGCACAGAAATCTCTTGCACTCCTATACATTAATGATGAAAAATCTGAAGGAGAAGGAAGCACTCCCATTTACCACTGCAACTAAAAGAATAAAATACTTAGGAATAAACCTGCCTAGGGAGACAAAAGACCTGCATGCAGAAAACTATAAGACACTGATGAAAGAAATTAAAGATGATAAAAACAGATGGAGAGATATACCATGTTCTTGGACTGGAAGAATCAATACTGTGAAAATGACTATACTACCCAAAGCAATCTACAGATTCAATGCAATCCCTATCAAATTACCAATGGCATTTTTTTACAGAACTAGAACAAAAAATCTTAAAATTTGTATGGAGACACTAAAGACCCCGAATAGCCAAAGCAGTCTTGAGGGAAAAAGACAGAGCTGGAGGACTCAGACTCCCTGACTTCAGACTATAGTACAAAGCTACAGTAATGAAGACAACATGGTACTGGCACAAAAACAGAAATATAGATCAATGGAACAGGATAGAAAGCCCAGAGATAAACCCACGCACGTATGGTCAACTAATCTATGACAAAGGAGGCAAGGATATACAATGGAGAAAAGACAGTCTCTTCAATAAGTGGTGCTGGGAAAACTGGACAGCTACATATAAAAGAATGAAATTAGAACACTCCCTAACACCATACACAAAAATAAACTCAAAATGGATTAAAGACCTAAATGTAAGACCGGACACTATAAAACTCTTAGAGGAAAACATAGGAAAAACACTCTTTGACATAAATCACAGCAAGATCTTTCTTGATCCACCCCCTACAGTAATGGAAATAAAAACAAAAAGAAACAAATGGGACCTAATGAAACTTAAAAGCTTTTGCAAAGCAAAGGAAACTGCAAACAAGACGAAAAGACAACCCTCAGAATGGGAGAAAATATTTGCAAACGAATCAATGGACAAAGGACTAATCTCCAAAATATATAAACAGCTCATGCAGCTCAATATTAAAGAAACAAACAACCCAATCAAAAAACTTGCAGAAGACCTAAATAGACATTTCTCCAAAGAAGAAATACAGATGGCCAAGAAGCACATGAAAAGCTGCTCAACATCACTAATATTAGAGAAATGCAAATCAAAACTACAATGAGGTATATCACCTCACACCAGTTAGAATGGGCATCAGCAGAAAATCTACAAATGACTAATGCTGGAGAGGGTGTGGAGAAAAGGGAACCCTCTTGCACTGTTGGTGGGAACGTAAATTGATACAGCCACTATGGAGAACAGTATGGAGGTTCCTTAAAAAAACAAAAAATAGAATTACCATATGACCCAGCAATCCCAGTACTGGACATATACCCAGAGAAAACCATAATTCAAAAAGACACATGTATCCCAATGTTCACTGCACCACTATTTACAATAGCCAGGTCATGGAAACAACCGAAATGCCTATCGACAGACGAATGCATAAAGAAGAGGTGGTACATATATACAATGGAATATTACCCAGCTATAAAAAGGAACGAAATTGGGTCATGTGTAGAGACGTGGATGGATCTAGAGACTGTCATACAGAGTGAAGCAAGTCAGAAAGAGAAAAACAAATATCGTATATTAACGCATATATGTGGAACCTAGAAAAATGGTACAGATGAACTGGTTTGCAGGCCAGAAATGGAGACACAGATGCAGAGAACCAACGTATGGACACCAAGGGGGGAAAGTGGTGGTGGGGGGCGGGAGTGGTGGTGTGATGAATTGAGAGATTGGGATTGACATGTATACACTAATATGTATAAAATGGATAACTAAAAAGGACCTGCTGTAGCAAAACATAAATAAAAGTCTAAAATTCAAAAAAAAAAAAAAAGATGAAAGTGGTGGGGGGATGAGAGGAAGATGGGCAGGAGACTGGCGTTTTTAATAACAAATTTTATAGAAATATTTGACACTTTTTTAAACATCTTTATTGGAGTATAATTGCTTTACAATGGTGTCTTAGTTTCTGCTTTCTAACAAAGTGAATCAGCTATACATATACATATATCTCCATATCTCCTCCCTCTTGCATCTCCCTCCCACTCTCCCTATCCCACCCCTCTAGGTGGTCACAAAGCACTGAGCTGATCTCCCTGTGCTATGTGGCTGCTTCCCACTAGCTATCTATTTTACATTTGGTAGTGTATATATGTCCATGCCATTCTCTCACTTCATCCCAGCTTACCCTTCCCCCTCCCCGTGTCCTCAAGTCCATTCTCTACGTCTGTGTCTTATTTGACACTTTTAACCATATCCTTTAAAACTTATAACACTGACTAAAACTAAAAGACAGAAGTGTAAATGCTATGGCAGAATGGGCTTGAGAAATCCAGCCTGGCTGGGGTCCACTGGAACATCATGGCAGCCTCCTCACATTTCCAAATGACCCAGGGGAAAATTGTTGGAAGAAAGGGCCCTAAATTTGGATCCTAACTTTAGTAGTAACTAGTTTTGTAACCATGATTTTCTACTTCTCTAACATACGAATGCCTGCCTTATCTCCCTCACAGAGCTGTTGGGAGGAAGAAGTAAAATAATGTTAGTGAAAGCTCTTTATGTATAAATGGATTTGCAAATATACCATAAGTTTTATTCATCAAACATTCATTGAGTCCCCACCACATATCAGGTATGGTTAACATTATTATTCCTTTTCATATGTTATTATATAACTTGCCTAAATATAGTGTCAATTCTTACTCATGAATACTCTTGGGTAAGTTACAAAATGGAATACTCAGTAATCCCTTATAATTTCCAGCTGTGTTGGAGATCTGTGGCAAACAGACTCTAAGATGACCCACAATTAACCCTGCCTTGTGGTATTCATGCCCTTGTGTAATCCCATTCCCTTGAGTATAGGCATGACCTATGATTTGCTTCTGACCAACAGAATATGGCAAAGGTGGTAGGACGTCACCTCCCAGGTTATGTTACATAAGACTGTAACTTCTCTTTTGGTAGCAGATTCTCTCTTTTGACACTCTCCCTTTCTGGCTTTGATGAAGTAACCTGTCCTATGAATAGGCCCATGTGGCAAGAAACTGAGCCCCTTAGTCAAGGAACTGAGGGCAGCCAGCAAGGAACTCACACTCTCAGCTGACAAACCACAAGGAGCCAAATCCTGCCAACAAACATGCACACTTTGGAAGTGGATCCTTCCCGATTCGAGTCAGAGATGAGACTCCAGCCCTGGCTGACACCTTGATTACAGCCTTGTGAGAGACCCTAAAGCAGAGGACTCAAACCAGGCTTGGATTCCTAACACACAAAAACTGTAAGATAATAAATTTTTGCTTTAATCCACTAAATCTGTGGTAATATTATCAGATTAATATAAACCTAACCAGAAGACACCATGACTAGAACCTCATTGACTCTTGAATGTTGTAAAACAAAGATTGCTCTCTTTTGCTTGTCACAGAGGTAGAAAACTTAATTGTGAAGGCCCAGCCTCTGGCCTTTTTGTGTCATTCAGCCTCATAAGTTGCTACTGCTACACCCAAGGATCAGCATGACAACTGCAGTTGACTTCATTCTGAGCTACATCATCCAATCATCCGGAATCATAAAACTACCTCCCAAATACTAAAGACTTTAAGCAAGTTACTATTTTAGCAGCATCAATCAAATGTCACCCAAAAGGTAAAGTAATATTCACTTCAGTATTTTAGATGGAAAAGTCATAAAAGGTACACACTAACAGATATCTTCTATTTAATAAAACTATAAAAAATGATCAAGTTTTTGACCCTCCAAAAAGTATACACTATAATTCTAACACATAAAATATTTAATAAACTCTGGTTTCTGGGTAAATGAAAAGGAAATTTCCTTTGCTTTTAATCTAGAATAAAAGGTGATGTGTGGGTGGCAAAATGGTGAAGCTTACAGAGCATACATTATTATAAAGGAAGGAAGGGCACCAGGGAACTAGAATTATAGAAGCAGAAAAAATTATGTGACAACTAGGTAGGCAGCAGTAGCCATTTGACTCTCCACCTACCAGCTCTCAGACACTTTCTTGCTTTAGAGTTATCATAATTACACTGTTAAAGAAAAACTGTAGTTATTTGTTGTTTAAATGTCCTTATCACACTGACTCAGGAATTCCGTGAATGTGTGGGAAAACTTTCAAAAGAGAACCCACATACAGCTATGATTCATTCACCTGAAGAACTATGAGCTGAATGGGCAATCACTGAGACAGACTGTCACTTATCAAAATTTCCATGAGTGATGTAAAGGTTAACGTGGGGGTCTGAATCTTTCAGCACGCAGTTTCTTGCAGCTGTCAAAATTGGACAAGCTGTCTCCATCATAAAATAATGCTTGCAAGCTAGATTCAATTGAGTGGGTCTTATAAGAAAAATCTGAAATTTGACAACAGCAGCTTTGCTATCTAGAAGGTTTCATAATAAAGATGGTGACAAGGGGTTGGAAATGACAGACCACATCATCATGAAAGTCTCTCTTTAATGACCTCAAGTCACGAATAAAGCATAAAGAGCAAATAACTAAACACATATTGTTCTTATTTAACATTGTATTGAGGGCTAATACAGGCTTAAATTTTTCTCACCAGGCACCATTTAGATCTTATACTACTTTACTTTGCTGCTGTCAAAAATTACCACAAATTAGGTGGCTTAAAACAATGTAAATTATCATAAAGATCAGAGCAGAAATAAATGAAATAGAAACAAAGAAAACAATAGCAAAGATCAATAAAACTAAAACCTGGTTCTTTGAGAAGATAAACAAAATTGACAAACCATTAGCCAGACTCAACAAGAAAAAGAGGGAGAGGACTCAAATCAA
Organism: Balaenoptera borealis; assembly: GCF_965194805.1. Taxonomy (NCBI): domain Eukaryota; kingdom Metazoa; phylum Chordata; class Mammalia; order Artiodactyla; family Balaenopteridae; genus Balaenoptera; species Balaenoptera borealis. The sequence goes on from NC_138870.1 coordinate 84,391,429, forward strand.
TAAAATTAGAAATGAAATAGGAGGGGCTTCCCTGGTGGCGCAGTGGTTGAGAATCTGCCTGCCAATGCAGGGGACACGGGTTCGAGCCCTGGTCTGGGAGGATCCCACATGCCGCGGAGCGACTAAGCCCGTGAGCCACAATTGCTGAGCCTACGCGTCTGGAGCCTGTGCTCCGCAACGGGAGAGGCCACGATAGTGAGAGGCCTGCGCACCGCGATGAAGAGTGGCCCCACTTGCCGCAACTAGAGGAAGCCCTCACACAGAAACGAAGACCCAACACAGCCATAAATAAATAAATAAATAAATAAATAAATAAATAAATACATACATACATACCCACCAACCAGCATCCTAACGGAAAAAAAAAAAAAAAAAAAAAAAGAAATGAAATAGGAGAAGGTACAACAGATAACTTACTGAAGTAAGTCAGAAAGAGAAAGACAAATATCGTATATTAATGCATATATGTGGTACCTAGAAAAATGGTACAGATGAACCAGTTTGCAGGGCAGAAATGGAGACACAGATGCAGAGAACAAACGTATGGACACCAAGGGGGGAAAGTGGCAGGGGGTGGGGGGTTGGTGGGATGAATTGGGAGATTGGGATTGACATGTATACACTAATATGTATAAAATGGATAACTAATAAAAACCTGCTGTATAAAATTTTTAAAAAAACATTATTTATATACATACAATAAAAATAAAATAAAATAAATGAAATAAAAACAAAAAAAAAATATTAGAGGTGAATAGTTGAAGGATTCCAATGATACCTATAAGCTCTATGCAAGGAATGATTCATGCTTTAATAAAAACTGTAAGTATTAGAAAATACATCAGTAAGCATCAGGCAATTTTAATCCAAAATACTTTGAGCAGATTTTGAAGCAGTTGCTCTGACACCTGAGGGTGTAACTATATTTAAAGGTGTGTGGGATGTGGAGAGGAGAAGAAACTAACTTTTATTAAATGGGTACTATGTCTCAGGCACAAAGATACAGGCATTACAAATTTTAATGTTAATTAAATTAAGGCTCACAACAACAGGTAATGTAGGTATTAAAAGAAGAGGAAAATAATACCCAAAGAGAATTAGGTAACTTTCCCAAGTTTGCCAACTAGCAAGTGGTATAGCTAAAATTCAAACCTACATTTGTTGAACTCTGAAAATCCATAATGGTCTTTTCACCATATTATAAGAGATACAAAAGAGGTCAAGAGTCAAGATAATAACAATGTTTCTTTCAGAAGAGGTTCTCCTCCCACCCCCACCCCCACCAAAAAAGGATGAGATAAGAGAAATTTAAGAAGTATCATCACACAGGCAACAAGCTGACAATAGCAGTAGCTCACAATGGCTGCATAACTATGTTAGACCCCATGTACTGATGACATCACAATACACAACTCTAAGTAAACAGTGTTTCCCACTTCTGGGTTCCTGTTTCACTGTTCTGACCCTCCCTCTTACCTAGGCACAGAAAACTCATGGTATCATTTCTCCCTATAAAATGGACTCTACAACCAAGCCTGATTTCTCACTCCATCTCAGATGTAGTCTTATACCTTTAATTGAACTGAGATTAACGCAATGGATTTTCCATAGTGGGACTCGTGCATTTTTCTCTATTATGGAATTTACTTTCTAAAGCTGATTCAACTGAGATCTAATATTCCAGCTCAGGCTACTATAGAGACAACTACTATCAACTTCATCCAGTAGGAATTTGAGTCATTACCACAATGGGAAAGCATTTTATTCATGATGTTGACATTGTACCATAAAGACTGTCATTTCACCAGACTGCCTTGTGACTTTAGGCCAGCATTCTTTGTCAATGATGGGATATTTGCAGTTCACTAACTGGAAGAAAACTGAAGATAAAACCATCAAGAAACAGATAATTCCCTGGTGCAACAAAAGCCTTAGGGTCCATCCCTCCAGGGACAATTAAAGAAACGACTGAATTTTGATTCTGTTACTGAACGTAAGTCTGTGTGCCCGTTGCACAGTGAGGCCAAACAATACCAAAATGTCGGAGTTTGAAGAGAAAGGTTTGTTGCAGGGCCACGCAAGGGGACGGGTGGCTCATGCCTTAAAAACCCCAAACTTCTGGAAGCTTTCAGCAAAGCCCTTTTATAGGAAAGGTGAGGGAGGGGCGTGGTTGGTTGTTGTAAACTTCTTGTCAGATCCTTTGTTCTTGAGGTCAGGTCACCATATTCCTGTAAACCTCCACCAAAACAAATGTTATTCTCTTCTGACCAGAAAAGGCAAGGTCCCAAGGCCTGACTTTTGCCCTCCGAGGTCCAGGCCCTGGCTAAGAGGAGGGGCTCCAGACGCAGGCCGGTTACCCTGCCCAGGAGCACTCGTCCAGTTTGGGTCCTCCTGCCAGTGCCCAGGCCCACTGAAGCGGCAGATCTCAGCTGACAGCACCCTCAGGGCCAGGTCCCCAGACCCTGCCCAAGCATCAACACTGAGGGAGCAGGTGCCCAGGACCCAGCCGGCCCTCGGGCTTTTCACTTAACCTGGAGAGAACCATTTGTATAGGATTGACAGGAATACATGTTGTAGCAAATACCAGTCAGGTTAGTTCGCTGCTCACAATTGCCCTTTGACAACAGCCCCGACCACAGAGGTGGGCCTGAAATAATGATGTGCAATGTCCTTGCAACTTAACCCTGACCTCTGGCCACCTCCTAGGGGTACCAAGTTTTGCAACCTGAACAGAGAGACTAAAGCTGGTTGAAGCTGTTACCTTAATGGCAGTGTCCGTATACTCCAGTTGCCGAGGCCTCCATGGACTGCGACCCATGGAGGCTGCCGCCGCCATTAGGTCACGAAGGTGGGGATGGGAGAGACGTTCGCTGCTGCTTCAAAGGCTGGGCCCCGCCAGTGGGCGGCCAGTGGGCAGCCGTGGCAAGGGCTCTGGAGCTCTGCAGGACACAGCCCTCAGCCTGTCCCCGGGTCCCCCAGCTCACCCGCCGACCCCGAGGCCGGAAGGCCTGGAGGGCCCCAGGGAAAAGGCCGGGATCCCCTCCTCTCACCACACTCTCTGCGGTGAGGACCACTGCGCGGCTGACTGCTGGTGGAGCGGGACCTCTAACCACCACGCGCTAAGGGTCACGCACTAACGGTCGCGTGCTAACTGCGCGCGCATGCGCTCAAGCACTAACGGTCGCGTGCTAACAGCTGGGCGCCTGCCCCGCCCCTAGTACAATTCTGCTTCGCTAAACTTTACAGGACAAAAAAGACAAACTAGGTAATAAGTCCAAGCCAAGCCTTGCTTGCCTGAGATCTCAAGTCGATGTATCTGTGTATGTGTGTGTTTCGTTAGGGAATGGGTTAGGTAAGGCATGTCATAAAAAGAAAAACTAAGAGCCAATTTTTCTTTCTTTATAATGCCTCAATAGCAAAAGTCACCTCCCTCACAAAGAGGGGTCCTTTCATACTCTGCACAGTCATAAGAGAGAATAGATCTCTGGTCCTTTCAGTCAACATCTAATAAGATCTGAAAGTACGATGCAAGTAAGAATTGCTTCCCATAGCTCCTGTTTGTATTTCAGTTTATTTGCATGCGTACCTGTAGAGCCATACAGACCCAAAGCAACCTGAGATAAATGTCACTCATATCTGTATCCCCCAAGCATGCATCCCAATCAATAAAAACCCATATATCTGAACTTAACTGATTAATCACCATCTTTCCCCTACCTCCTTCAATTATAATTCGGCTTGCTTTATGTTAATTGCTATTTTTATACCCTCCCAACTCCTTTCTCTGTGATGAATGAATGAAATCATCACTACCCAAAACACCCAGGCTGAAAAATCTGGGAATCAACGATCCCAGCCCCTCTTTTTCAAGTCTCATAACCAATGACGAGTCCAGCAGAATCTATATCCAACTTCCTTATTCTACTTTCCCAGATCTGGTTGGGTTTGTATCTATAATAAAGTCACAAAGGGTCAAATAAAAGGACTAACATCCTTACACTAAAATAACCTTGTAAACTAGAATGCACTGTGCTAATTTTGCTATTTTTATCTTTCCTTGAAAAGTATTTATTGATTTCCTCAATATAAAATACAAGACCTTGGGGATACAGATAAAATGGGAATTCAATTGTATCTCTATTTACTAAAGACTTTTTAAAGAAAAAGCTCTTTTTAAAAGACTATGTTAGAGAACAGGATGATTAAGTGGTATCTGCCATATGATACTTGTGTGGTATGTGAAATTTAGCCATAACATGTATATTTATGTATATTATCTAACTAGAGATAAGAGAATGCCAAATCCTCTAGGCTAAAGCTAGTCAATAAATTTACAGATTGTTTTTATTTCTCTATTATTAATAGCTTTACTGAGGCATAAAACTGTACATCTGCAAAGTGTTAAATGTGACAGATTTTGACATATGTATACAAACTATCACTATGATCAACATAATGAACACATCACCCCTCAAAGTTTCCTCATGCCCTTTTGTAATATCTCCCTCTCTCCCTCCCAACTCCTCTCCTACCTCCCCGTCCACAGATAATCACTGATTTGCTGTCACTATAGATTAATTTTCATTTTCCAGATTTTGATATAAATTGTATTATATAGTATGTACTCTATTTTTCCTGACTTCTTATTTTGAAAATAAAAAACTATTTGAGGTTCATCCATGTTGTTATGTACATCAATAGCTCTCCTTTTAATTGCTGAGAAGAATATCACAATTTTGTTTTTATCCATTCATCTATTGATAGACATTTGGGTTGTTTCCAGTTTGGGACTTGTGATAAGCTGAATAACAGCCCTCTGAAAATGTCCACATCCTAGTCACCAGAACTTGTTGGTATTTTACCTTACATGGCAAAGGGACCTTTTCAGATATGATTAATTTAAGGATCTTGAGATTATTCTCCAATGTAATACAATCACAAGGGGAGGCAGGAGGGTAAAGAAGTCAGAGTCAGAGAAGGTGATGAGAAGAAGGCAAGGTCCCCAGTAGTCTCAGCCCATTATAGCATCTACAGCATCAATTCAAGTCTAAAAATCTCATCTAAGTCTTATCAGCTCAAAAGCCCTAAATCTCATCGATGAAATTATCTATGCATGTGTCTCTGGATTTAAGCCATCTGGGGCAAAACACCTCTCCCTCTATGGGTCCATGAAACTAGAAAAAATCTTATCTTCTCTGAAAGTATGATAGTAGCACAGGCATAGAATAACTAATATAGATATTTCTATTCAGAAAGGAAGAAAATAAAAAGAAACAAAAGGGGGTCACTACTCCCAAGCAATTCTGAAATCTAACAAGGCAAACTCCATTAGGTTTCAAGGCCTAAGAATAATCTTCCGTGGTGGGAGGCTCCACCTTCTGGGCCCATGGCCTTGTCCTACGGGCCCTCAGCTCTGACCTCTGAGTCATCCTTCTTTTTTCATGAAGGGTAGCATGTGTGTGCAACTGAGTAGTTCTACTAGTCTGTTTACTGCCTGTAAAATTTTGAAAGTCCAACAGCATTTTTTCAGTTCTTTCTCTGTCCCTTTCAATTCACACTGGCAGCATTTCTGCTGATATAAAAACCTTATGGGTCTCCAGGGTATATCAGAGCACTTACTCTGATATAAACAAGAGGCCCTTACACAAATATATACTAGATAATCCCATCTTTATTCCTGGTTTCTCCTGAGATATGTGAAGCGAATCTATTAGTCATATGCTTAATTTCCTCAAACAGCCCTCTGTGTTTACTTTGGTGGGAATGTAAATTGGTGCAGCCACTATGAAGAACAGTATGAAGTTTCCAGGAAAAACTAAAACTAGAGTTGCCATATGATCCAGCAATCCCACTCCTGGGTGTATATCCAGACAAAACTCTAATACAAAAAGATACATGCACCCCAATGTTCAAAGCAGCACTATTCACAATAGCTAAAACATGGAAACAACTTAAATGTCCATCAACAGATGAATGGATAAGGAAGATGCAGTATACATATGTGTGTATATATATGTATGTACACAATGGAATACTATTAAGCCATAAAAAAGAATGAAATAATCCCATGTGCAGCAACACGGATGGATCTAGAGATTATCATACTAAGTGAAGTAAGTCAGAAAGAGAAAGACAAATACCATATGATATCACTTATATGTGGAATCTAAAATATGACACAATTGAGCTTATTTACAAAACAGAAAGAGACTCAGAAATAGAGAACAGACATGGTTGCCAAGGGCGAGGGGGGATGAATTGGGAGTTTGGGATTAGCAGATGGAAACTATTATATACAGAATGGATAAACAACAAGGTCCTACTGTATAGCACAGGGAACTATACTCAATATCCTGTAATAAACCATAATGGAAAAGAAAAAAGACAGTTGACAAACATATTTTAGAAATGAAATTCAAATCAAATTTATAATGAAAAAGTTTCATGTATGTAGGAAATCATTTAATTATCAATAAAATATCAAATAAATTGCAACAATTAAAGCACCCCCCCAAAAAAAAAACAGCCCTCTGTGTTTAAAACTCTGACCTTTATCTAAAGGCCTTCCAAGGCACTAGCAAAAGACTGCTTTAGCCACACCCTTGGTTTTCTCTTCAGAGCACACTTGCCTGACATTAAGTATTCTAGTTTTAGCAACTTTTGAAAGCTGGATAGACTGAGAATTTCTCAAATCATCAAGTCCTGGTTCCATTTTGTTTAATAGTTCTTTCTTCAATCTATCTCTTTCCTCTCACATTTTACTATAAGCAGAAAAAAGAAACCAGGCCACATCTTCAACACCTTGCTTGGAAATCTCATCTAAATATCCAAATTCATGGCTTACAAGTTCTGTTTTTACATTAACCATAGGATAAAATTCCACTAAGTTTTCTGCCACCAAATAACAAAGAGCCCCTAACTTCCTTCTGAGCCCTCATGAGCAGTTCCTTAAGCATCTGTATTTCAATGGTTTGTTTATAATTGTTTAAGTGATCTCTAAGACAATACAGATTTTCTCTACCATGTTCCTCACTTCCTTCTGAGCCCTCACCAGCAGAGTCTTTACTATCTTTATTTCCACTAACAGTCTGTTCAAGGAAATCTATCATCATGCTCTTCAAAATTCTTCCAGCCTCTACTCACTTCCCAATTCTAAAACCACTTCCACATTTTAGGTATTTGTTAGAGAAGCACCTCACTTCCAAATACCAAAATCGATATTAGTTTCTTATTTCTGCTATAATAAATTACCACAAAATTGGCTTAAAATGTAAAATTATCTTACTATTCTGGAAGGTAGATATTAAAAATGAATTTTGAAGTATAATGACATTCATGAGTCTTACAAGGTTAAAATAAGGTGTTAGAAGATATTCATTCCTTCTGGATACTGTAGGAGAAAGTCTGTCCCTTGCTTTTTCCAGCTTCAAAAGGGTGACACTTCATGGCTCATGTTTTGTCACTCAAATCTCTGCTCCTGTTATTACATCTCTTTCCTGCCCTCTGCTTCTGCCATCACATTATCTTTTCTGACACCACCCCTCCTGTCTCCTTCTCATAAGAATCCTTGTGATTACATTGGGCCCACCTAGATAATCCCAGATAATCTGCCCATCTCAAAAACCTTAACTTAATCACATCTGTGAAGTCCCTTTTGCTGTATAAGGTAACATATTCACCTGTCATTAATACACAGACATATTTGGGGGGTGAGATATGCAGAAATTCCTCATACTTTTTTATTATAAGAAAGTTTTATTTTGTCTTTATAGTTGAAAATTTTTTCTGAATATAAAACTCTAGATCAATAACTATTTTTTAGCACTTTAAATACTGTCCATTGTCTTCTGGCTTATATAGTTTGTGATGAGAAGTCCACTGTCATTCATATTCATTTTTCTATAAGTAGTAGTATTTTTCTCTTTCTGCATATAAGCTCTTCACCATAGCACTAGTTTTCGGTAAATCGAATATGATGTACTTTGGGGTGTTTTTCTTTATGCTTCTTCTTCTTGGGGTTTATTGATTGTCTTGTATTTATGGGTTTATCATTTTCATCAAATTTGGAAAATTCTGGCCATTATTTCTTGCCCCCCATCCCACTACAACATCAATTATATGTATGTTATACCATTTATATACAGATATCTATCCAAACAGATGAAGAATATACATTGTCGAGTGCACATGTAGTATTCACCACTATAGACAGATAGTGATTCAATAAAACAGATTTCAAATTCAAAAGGATAGGAATCCTACAGAGTATGCTCTCTGACCACAACAAATCAAAATAAAAATATCTGAGAAATCACAAAACACATGGAAATTAAACAACATGGTTTTAAATGACCCACAGGTTAGAGAAGAAATTGCAAATGAAATTAGAAATGACTATGTACTGAATGAAAATAAAAACACAATGTATAAAAATCTGTGAGTTGCAGCTAAGGCAGTGCTTCCAGGGAAATTTACATCATTACATGCTTATAATAGAAAAAAATATATTCTAAGCTTCAAACTCAGAAACTAGAAAAAGAAGAGCAAATAAAAACTAAAGCAATTTAAAGAGATAATAAAGAACATGAATCAATAAAATAGAAAACAGAAAAAGCACAGAGAAAATCAGTGAAACCAAAAAACCATTTCTTTGAAAAGATGAAGAAGTTGATAAATGTCAAGTCAGACTGATGAAGAAAAAAGAGAAAACACCAATTAGCAATATCAAGAATAAAAGAGAGGTCATCAATATACATCCTATTGATATGAATAGGATACCTATAAAACAGAAGCAATTTTATACCAATAAATTCAACAAATCTGATGAAAAGTATAAATTCCTTAAAAACATGAACTTCCTAAGCTCACTCAAGTAGAAAATCCATAAAATGTATAGCCCTGTGTCTATAAAAGTCATTGAACTTGTAGATTAAAATCTTCTCAAAATTTATTCCTATTTTGTTCTTTTTAAACTACCATTAATGAAATTATTTTCTTAATTTCATTTTCCAAATGTTTATTGAAAAAAATGTATTTATGTTACCATTTTACTTTTTGTCATATGACTCATGCCTTTTTTGTTCCTTTATTCAACCTTTCTGGCTTTCTTTTACATTAAGTGAATATATTCTAATGTGGCATTTTAATTTCTTTAATATTTTTTACTGTATTTTTAGAGTATTTCCTTAGTGGTTGCTAGGGCTTACCATATACATCTTAATTTATCAAAATCAGCTTCAAATTTATACTAACTTAATTCTAGTGAGATATAAAAATGTTACTCCTATTCCTTTACCCCATTTTTGTGGTACTACTGTGAGATTATATATATACACACACACACATATAGTCCAAAAATATTACAAATCCATCAATAAATTGTTAAAATTATTACTTTATATAAATTTGTGTCTTTTAAAGAAGCTGAGAGAAGAAAGAAGAACAAGTATATATTTATACTTTCATATTTGTTACATTAACCTTCTTATTTCTGGTTCTCTTCATTTGTTCTGGTGGATTTCAGTTAATATTTGGAGTAATTAGCTTAGACCAATACAGCTTTGCTCCTACCCACCTCTTTTGGTGTTATTGGCAGATATATTACATTTCTATGTCATATGCTCAATAATAAATTATATACATATTGTTTTATAGGATTCCTTTTTAAATCAGTCATGAGAAGAATGAGAAAAATACATACACTGTGTTTTATAATTATATATATAATTACTGTTACTGGTTCTCTGTTTTTTGTGTGGATTTAATTTATAATCTGGGGATCATTTCCTTTCAGCCTTAAGAACTTCCTTTAGTATTTCTTGTAAGCCAAGTCTGCTGGTGACAAATTCTTTCACTTATTGTTTATCATGGATTATTTTTATTTTGCCTTAATTTTTTAAGGTAGATTTTTCTGATTGAGGTTTTGTTTTGTTTTGAAGTGTTTTTTTCTGTCACACTTTCAATATGGTTATCCCATTGACTTCTGACCTCTAATGTTTTTGATGAGAAATCAGCCATTAATCTTACTGGGTTCCCTTATGAATGACAAATCATTTTTCTCTTGCCACTTCCAAGATTTTCTCCTTGCTTTTGGCTCTCAGCATTTTTACTATGATGTGCCTGTTTATGGATTTCTTTATGTTTCTTACTTGAAGTTGGTCGAGCTTTCTGGATGTACAGATTACTATTTTTCAATACATTTGGGAAGTTTCAGCCATTAAGTCTTCAAATATTTTTCTCCTCTTTTCTCTCTTCTCCTTCTGATATTCCCATTACACATATGTTGGTGTGATTAATGATGTCCTACATTTCTCTGAAGGTCCATTCACTTTTCTTCATTCCCCTTTTTCTCTTTGCTCTTCAGACTGCATAATCTCTATCAATCTATCTTCAAGTTCACTAGTTCTTTCTTCTGATAGTTCAAATCTACTATCTAGCCCCCTGAGTAAATTTTTCTAGTAAATTTTTCATTTCAGCTTTTGTGCGTTTCAACTCCAGAATTTCCATTTGGTTGTTTATCATTTCTATCTTTTTATTGATATTTTCTATTTGATATGAAATTGTCATCATACCTTCCTTTACTTCTTTAATAATATTTCCTTTAGTTCTCTGAGCATATTTTACAACAGCTACTTTGAAGTCTTTGTCTGTTACAAAGACATCTAATCTGCCTCACAGGCAGTTTTTTATTTATAGTGTATGGGCCATGTTTTCCTGCTTCTTTGCCTGTCTTGCGATTTTTTGTTGGAAACTGGACATTTTGGGTAAAATACTGTAGAAACTCTAAGTACTCCCTGACCTCTCCACCTTGGGGCTTTTTACTGTTATTTGCTTGTTTAGTGACTGGCTGGATTATTTTAGTTAAGTTTATTTCCCCCCTGCAGTGTTATACTTCTGATGTTGCTCCTCAAGGAGGTGGAACTTTGCATATATTTGCCCACAGTCACTTTGGTATGGCAGGGGTTTTGGCAGGACTCTGACTGTGTCTTTCTCTGGCCACACCCATTGTTTGCCTTCCCTGGGCCTAAATTGCTCTACAGATTAATACAATCAAATCCCAGCTCCTTCGAAGGAGGAACTGCCAAGGTCAGTGTTTGAGATTTGTTCTGAGCCCTCACAGGCTCCTCCAAGCTATCCCTGTTTCTCTGCTTTTCCTCCCGGGCAAAATCTCCGAGCCTAGGCTCTGGAGCTGGGGGTGGAGACAGTGACACACTTATGTCTGAGTTACACCTCCACTTCAGGAGCTGAGTACTCATTAGGAGGGAGGAAGAGGAAAAGATGGACAGTAGCTTTCAATCTTCTTGAGCTGCCTCACCCGGAGTGCAAATATCACCTTACAGGCCAGGGCAAGGGTGATCGGGGCCCCAGTATTTTCAGCAATGCCATACGCAAGACAGAGATTTCATCCTATGAGTTGGGGCTGGGCAGAAAAAGGTAGCCCCACTTCTTAGCCACAGTTTCTCAAAATTTAGTCTCAGCAACAGGTAGCTGGGAAAGGATGAGAAATGCTGATGTCCTGTCCCTGCCGAAGGAGAGCCGTCTGACTAGGAGCTGCAGGAAGAGGAAGCCCTGTGTTTTTGCTTGCACCAGTCTGGAGTAGAGTTTCCATCTCACTGAGTTGGAATGGGGAAGTGAGGGAATAGGTCTCAGTTTACATACCATAAAGCTTTGGTGTTCTCACCAAAATAAAAATTTTCTTGAATAAACATGATCTCAAAGTTTGTTTCAAAATTTGCAAGCATCAAGTGTCAATCAAAACTGAAGATAAAACACTAATGAATGTTGAATTCTCATGCTTTAGGTGTACTTCCTCATTAGAGTTTTTGGTTCTCTGCTATTTTTACCGTACTGTTTCATTTAAATTTCCTACATGCTAACTTCGTTCGTGTGATTGAAATAAAACTGCAGTATATAAAATATATATATATATATATATATATATATATATATTTCTCCATTTACTGTTTATTTTAGGACTATTTCCAGAGATATTAAATGATTATTTTCACCAGTTTTGCTGAGGGGTGGGTCTGTTGAGCCGCTCATGCAGTCATGCTGGAAGTCCCTCTGGTCAACTGATTAACAAGAGTGGCAAGGTAATTCAATGAGGTAACCAGAGTCTTTTTCAAACAATGGTGCTTGACAATGGATATGGAAAAAAATAAATTCAACCCTTCCTTATACCATGTACAAAATAATTTGAAATGAATCATATCCCAAAATGTAAAACTATAAAAATTCTAGAATAAAATACAGGAGAAACTGTTTGTGACTGTGACTTTGAAATAGGCAAAGATTTCTTAAATAGGACACAACAAGCATAAATCATACATCAAAAAAAATGTTAAATTGGACTTTATCAAAATTTATTAAAGCTTGTCCTTCAAAAGACACATAAAAATGGAAAGGTAAGCCACAGACTGTGAGAATAACTTTACAAACCATAAATCTGATAAGGGACTTATTTCCAATATATATAAATTACTATTTCAACTCAATATTAAGAACATAATTTTAAAATGGGCAAAAGTTTGAACAGATAACTTCACCAAAGAAGATACGCAAATGGCAAATGAGCAACTGAAATGATTCTCAATATTATTAGTCTTCAGAGAAATGCAAATTAAAACCACAATGAGATTTCACCATACACTTATTAGAATGGCTAGAATTCAAAAGACTGGGTATGGAGCAACTAGAATATTTATATATTACTGGTAGGAAGGTAATATGGTACAGCCATTTTGGAAAGCAGTTTGGCAATTTCTTTAAAAGTTAAACGTACACGTAACATACAATGCAAAAATCCCACTCTTACACATTTACCACTCCTACAAAAGAAATAAAAACACAAAGACTTGCATGCAAATAGCTTTATTATTATAGCCAAAACCTGAAAACAACCCAAATGTCCATCAACAGGTGAATGGATAAACACATTGTGTTATATCTATACAAAAGAGTACTACTTAGCAATAAAAAGGAATTAATATATAAGTGAAAGAAGTCAGGCACAAAGGATTATAAAAATCTACTTATATGAAATTGTAGAAAAGACAAATTATAATGATAGGAAGCAGACTGGTGGCCATCTAGTGGTGGGACTGTTGGGTGGGAATTGATTGCAAAGAGAAATGAGGGATCTTTTGGGAGATGATGGAAATATTCTATAGCATTATTATAGTTCTGGTTATATTACTATACATTTGTCAAACTCATCTAACCATACCTTTAATGGACAAATGGTGAATTTTATTGTATATAATTTATACCTCAGTGAAGTTTTTTAGAAAGAGCAATAGGAAAAAAATATGGGAAAAAATCAGAGAGATTGAGATACTTAGTCCTCATATATTGAATAAGCTAACATACTGGGTATCAAGAGATTCTGAAATTATGTTAGCAGATACCAACTGAAAATTTTCTTTTGTCAGTCATTTTCATTCAGTTATAAAACCAACATTTGAAACCAGATTTGAAAAATCTGGTTTAAAAATAATCATATTATTTCAGCTGGATGTTATTTTTCCTTGCTAATTAAAAAAAAAAGAGGGGCTTCCCTGGTGGCGCAGTGGTTGAGAATCTGCCTGCTAATGCAGGGGACACGGGTTCGAGCCCTGGTCTGGGAGGATCCCACATGCCGCGGAGCAACTAGGCCCGTGTGCCACAACTGCTGAGCCTGCGCGTCTGCAGCCTGTGCTCCACAACAAGAGAGGCCACGATGGTGAGAGGTCCGCGCACCGCGATGAAGAGTGGCCCCCACTTGCCGCAACTGGAGAAAGCCCTTGCACAGAAACGAAGACCCAGCATAGCCAAAAATAAATTAATTAATTAATTAAAAAAAAAAAAAGAGATGTCATGGCTAACAAAGCTGGGGTTTTATTTAGCAGAAATTCACTTACTTCTCCTTCTGGGGACAGAGTATACTTCCCATCCCTATTGCCTTTATGCTTGGCCATGTGACTTGCTTTGGCCAACACGATATAAGCATGCGGGATGCTTGCAGAGTTTTAAGTACTTGCATAGTTTGGCTTCCTCTTGAATTCATACATCAACGTATGAATACAACCAAGGTACCCAGTGCCCTTTTAAACTAGACCTCAAAATGAGGCATGAGGTACAAACCTGAACTTGCCTCAAAGCCAGGAACTTAACCACATCCTAAAGCAGAGCCATTTATGAGAGAAAAAATTAAAAGCCTGCCTTGGTATGACAATGAGTTTGGTGGAGGTTTGTTACATAATATTACTGTGGCAATAGTTGACTAACACAATAGCTAACATTTGTGGAGAATTCACAGTGCTCTAAGCATTGGGCTAAAAACTTCATATGTACTACTCATTTAATCACCACAATGATTCTGCAGGAGAGAATATTTTAATTGTCTTAACACATGATGAAACTGAAGAGCAAAGATGATAACCGCATTATCCAAAGTCTCAAAGCTAGTTGGTAACCAAGCAGGATTTAAACCCAGGATGTCATAACTCTAATACTCACTCTCTCATTCATTCTGCTGAGTTAGTTAGATGGAACATTTAATCAGTGCCCAAAATGTAATAGCAGAGTGACTGTTTTCAGTAATTTTAAAAGAAAATATTGCTCAAGATAATACTTTTCCATATTTAAGAAAATACTTATTATCAGACTACAGTGAACACACTGATTATCAAGACCCAATTGGGCTTAAAAATTCTATCCTGGGCTTCCCTGGTGGCGCAGTGGTTGAGGGTCTGCCTGCCAGTGCGGGGGACGCGGGTTCGAGCCCTGGTCTGGGAGGATCCCACATGCCGCGGAGCGGCTGGGCCCGTGGGCCACGGCTGCTGGGCCCGCGCGTTTGGAGCCTGTGCTCCGCAACGGGAGAGGCCGCGGTGGTGAGAGGCCTGCGCATCGCGATGGGGAGTGGCCCCCGCTTGCCACAACTACAGGAAGCCCTCGCACAGAAACGAAGACCCAACACAGCAAAAAATAAATAATAAATAAATAATAAATAAAAATTTAAAAAAAAATTGTTAGAATTCATCATATCACACTTAATTAGGCATCAAATAAAATTACCTAAATGTAGTAAATTTAAAAAAAAAAAAAAAATTCTATCCTTCTAGTTAATGGCTAATAACAGTCTAAATAATAGTTAAAGACACTCATCCGATTCCCACATACTCCTTATATCTCCTCCACCTACCCTGCTATCTAAACAACCATCTATTTACTCTACCCCAGTTCCTGGGTTTTCAGTGGCTGGGAATATGGCACTGCCTTGACTCTGTTACAGTACTATTATTCAAAATGCTGATGGGACCCTCCATATTGCTTTGCAATATTGTGCTTCCACGTCCATTACCTTTTTCATTCCCCACAATAACCATTCCTAACTTTAATCACCAAAATAAGCTGAAACTCCAGTATCATCCTTCACTCTCAGAGGACTTGCCTCCAATTTCACAGAGAAAAAACATTTTATGAGAGATTAAATGTATCAACTTTTCTCCTCTCTGCCTGAAATCCATCTTCACCTCTCATTACCCCTTACTCTCATGTTTCAGATAACTAATCCCACCCCCAAACTCTTGATTCTCTTTCTTCTACCCTCTACCCTTGTTGTATCCATTTAACATCTTTGTTAAATATGGGCAATTCTCTTCTCCACTTCCTAAGATTTCAGGTCAAATGATCAGTGAAACTATAAAAACCAGTACTCGAAACTACAAAGAATGACATATCACATCACAAAATTGAAGAACCTTTGCAAGCTATAGTGCCAACAGGACTTAAATGAAGGAAGGACTGGCCCAAACCAAGACTCAGTAGTTGTTAAGAAGTGATTTATCTGGGAGACAAGTAAAGAGAAACAGTAGAATCCCACAAATATGCTCAGATTTGGAGATATGAGGCTGAAGGTGAAAGCAGAGTGTGCAGCAACTGGGTAATTCAATATAGTACCACAGATGAGAGGTAGACATCAGACAGATACCAACTCTCTATGTCCTCTAAGCTATAAGGGCGGATATTAAGTCCTCTGGGTGGTCTAAGGAAGCCACCTTCCCCTAGACTTCAGGCAAAATTTAGGGACTACTTCCATCAACCAACTTGGAGAAGGTATTCACATACTGCGGTATCCCTTCCTAACATTTCTCTCCCAATGTCCTGGACTTCTTCTACACCTTCTATGTGTTTGGGGGTGTAAATGCTGTCCAACCCATTTCACACTAACTTCTTTATAAACTCAGAATCATTGCGGCCTTCAACCTCTCTTTGAAGTATGGCATCTATTACATTGGATTTTTAAAAGAAACTTCCATTTTAATATCTTATTACTTTAATACTCTGTGCAATTCTCTCTCATTCAAGCCAGGCACCTTTTCACCTCAAGACTTTTGCTGTTGCTTTTTCTTCTGCCAGGAATACTCATCCCTCAGGTATTTTTTGGCTGACTGCTCCACATCCTTCAGGGTTTTGCTCAAACATTACCTTCTCGGTGAGACCTTCTGTGAGCATCCGGTTTAAGCTTAAAGCCCTCATTCTACCTCAACCCTTCTCTACTTTATTTTTCTCCATAGCACTTATCTTCTATGAAAAATTTTCATATTTTTATTATGTTTCTTTTTATCTCTCCTCCCACTTAAATATAAGTTCCATAAAGAACACTATCAACAAATATTGGTTACTATTATAATAATAAATATTATCATGCAGCACCTCTGTGAAATATTCCAGGATTCAGATCCAGCAGCAGCACTGTTCCTGGCTTACACATAGCACGCCAGACAAAAAGGCACATAAGACAAGAAAATCACTGGCTAATATGAAAGCATACTGTAATTTACAAGAAAAGGACCAATGTGAGGGTAAGAAAAATATTACCCCATAAAATCAAGTTAATTTAAGAAATAAGAGAAAAAATCTGAACACATAAGATATGTGCTCTAAGACAGATTAAAGAGAAAACTGTTTTAGTGAAACAAAGATAAGCAATAACAAATGGGAATAAAGAAAGACTGGATTGTGACAAAAAGATCATCATCATATAGAAATCACAGGGAAAGAATGAAAAGCAGGCTTTTGCCAAAGAAAATCAAATAAGTGAAGTAGAATATAGCTTTTACAACCGTAAATTAGCAAAATGATTACACACAGGAAAAGAGAAAATATAGAATATTGTAAGATCTAGCTTGCATGATTGTGTACATGATGATAACCTCACCTGAATTAGAATTAAGTGAGGAAGAGCAGGCCAGGTTGAGTTAGGTTTTAGGAATGTTGAAGTTTGAATGCCTGAAAACATGTCCAGGGTAAACGTGTAAGTATAAATATGGAACTCAAGAGAAGGCTGTGGCTGATGATATAGAACTGGGGATCTTTGATACATATGTGGTAGTCCAAGCCTCAAGAGTAGAGAGATAACCAAGGTATAACATGTAAGTTTAGACGACAGCTCAACAACAAAGTAGTTGGATAAAAAAGAGAAAGGAAGCGAAGCATGGCATCACAGAAAACAACGGAGGGGAAATTCCCAGAGGAAATTCCTTTCAAAGTGAACAATGGCAAACAATAGCCCAATTACATAAGAACTAGAGAGAGGTCTTATTGTCCATATTTCCCTATTTTTATTCTTTGCTCTGGTGAAACCACTCATCATTCTCTAGATACAACCTTCCCTTTTCCTTTGGCCATTCCCTCCAAATAGACCACCCAGGCTCATTTCCCCCGACATTTGTCAGTTATTTGTGTCTATTCTTCAAGACCTCGTTCAAATACTTTCTTCCAATACACCTCATTTCTCGGCTCTACTTTTTTAGGGATAGTATTTGCTCTAAGTAAACAGAAAAGAGTGTCTCAAGGCTGATGTATCCTTAACTCTAAAACCCCAATCTCAATACAGATACAGGTACCGAGAGAATGGAGTGTAAATGGTAACTAAAGATAAGAAATAGTTTATCTAAATTTTTCTTGAAGTTTAGAGAGTCATAAAAATATTACAGAATATCTAAACATGAGTGGAACAGATATACTTTGTTAACACATTATAGGATATAGTTGGAGCTATATCAAGGCAGGGCATGGGCAGTTAGTGAGTTAACATGAGAACATACCAAGGTACATGAAAGCTGAGCAGCTGAGCATATATTATGTGCCACCAGCACAGTCTTTTTTCCATGCTAATTCAAGTGGCAACTAATGCTGCCTAGATATAATATCTTCTTTTTTACTTAAACTAATTTTTCTTTGAAACGGTAATATATGAACTTGGTTCTTTTTAGTGCAGACAATACAAAAATGCATTAAATGTGTTCTCTTGCTAGAGACACCACTATTGAAAGTTTTCTTTACAAATATTTACAGAAATAGACAATGAACCATTAAATACCCCAGTCTCTAATATAGCCTGGTGATCCCCAGAAGACTACAGCTACTTGTAAATAGATTCTTGGAACTAACAAACATGGCCCTATGTATTTATTTGGATATATGTCATTACATGTACTAAGAATTTAAGTTCCTTTGGGAGAATGGCTGTATCTTATATATGCTTGCATTCCCAAAGTATCTAACATGTACTCATATCTTTGCAGAGAAAAATATTTATTTAAGGAAGTAATAAAGCCACAAAAATGAGAAATTTCTTAAGTTTTCATTTTAAAATTAGGGAAGCCAGAAATTATATGACAAGTAGAAAAATATATTTTAAAAACCTATCTACTTACTTTTGAACCTATTCCTTTCCTATATTTTTCCAATTGAAGAAGTAATTGATCAAGCTGAAGTATTACTTTAAATATTGAGCAAAGTGTGTATTTTCTAAATAGATATTTGAGCAAATCTAAAAATCGATTGTTATATGGCAGAAAGTCAAGGCTCTACAAACTGTGATGAGAATTTATATGCATTTTACTATAAATTTGATAATTTAGAAGATAAACCATAGAGTTGCATGCTGGTTTAGAGAAAGAGTGTCAAGACAGGCTGAATGCATTAAGAACAAAATTTTGCAATTTTAGGAAACAATATGACAAGGTCTGTGGTACGAAGGGTACATAATTTTAAAACCTAAGTATTTTGCTCTTTACTAAATTGGTAAAAATCAAATCAATAAAATATACATTAAAATGAACTTGTGCTTAAGTTCTTGTTTTCTGATTGCTTTTATGCACAACTACAAATATTAGAAATTATTTTTGAGCATATCTTCACATCTTTGTACTTCTCCAGGCAATGGCTATCAATGTCTTTCTTTCTCCAAACTAACCTTGGTAACAAATCCTTTTGACCTCATGCTACTATATCAGCTTCCTCTAAGTACTTCCTAATTCATAGCCTAGCTGGCAGAAACTCTGCCTTAATTTTTCAGATAGTGTCTGATTTAAGCAACCTCTTCTGAGTGGATACTTAATTATAGTAAATGATTATATCAGAGTCTCGCTACAAAATAGACTTCTATTATTGTAAGCCTACAGATACGGGCAAAGACTTTCGTCCCAAGTACAACAAAATACTTGTTGTATTGGAAAAGCTTCATATATCTTGATAACTTTCCTAGCTTTAATTGTGTGATTCTGAAAGGTATGTCATTAACAATCCTAATGAGAAAAATGGTGATACTGAAAAAATACTAAAATATCTGGAAATAAAAGGCATTGGGATTGACAAAGGAGAGAGAAAATGAGGGAAAGAGCTTCAAATGAATTAATTTTTACTTAAAAAATTCATAGGGTTAATTTCTCCTTTATGAGAGTCTATTAAATAATACCCTCAATGTAACATTTCTCAACATCCACTAAATAGTATTTTGCAGAAGGTACAAATTCCCTGGACTCAATCAGTAGAAGCTTCTAACTTAAAGCACAACCAGAAGATCATCATTAAAAGTTTCACTTACAACTGTGACCCCAAGAGAGAACTTATAACTTAAATGACCAGTGATTAAAGACAAAAGCTTAAGGAACATTGATGTTGAACTATAACAAACTAATGAGAGCATAAAAACAATAAATGTACAAATTTGTTTCAATCTCACCTTCACCAGATTTTGGGTTCCATTATTCTGCTCAGAAGTCATTAACAGTATATAAAAAAATATCTCTAAGTGCTTCAAAAAACAATATTAAAAAGAGTAAAATTAATGGAGATCCTATCCATGTGGCTTTTCATTTAATGAGAATAAAGTCTCTCCATGCTTACAGTTTGCAGATAAGTACAAACAACAGCCTCAATTTTCTATCTTATCGCATGGGGAAAAGAACTAAAATAATTTTTAAACTGTTCATTTTGTATGCACAACATATAAGCATCATATTGTGAAAGTATTTTGATGCTATAAACATAACAAAATTTAAATTCACATTTTAATATAAAAACATAAAATATAACCTGTCATTTTAGTCATTTTTAAAAATCTAATTTAAAGTAAATGCATGTATCATTTGTCATATCAAAAAACATAAATTCACTTTTAATATTCATAATTATACCTCAGGACACAATATTTAACTACTGATCTGAAATATATTATTTCTTATTTTTGAAATACATTCCATTAAAAAATGACAATACTTCATGGTGTTCAAGAAACCACACAGAACCATAATAGGAGCTCATGAGCCATGT
Organism: Balaenoptera borealis; assembly: GCF_965194805.1. Classification (NCBI taxonomy): domain Eukaryota; kingdom Metazoa; phylum Chordata; class Mammalia; order Artiodactyla; family Balaenopteridae; genus Balaenoptera; species Balaenoptera borealis. Next base: position 84,412,033 of record NC_138870.1, read on the forward strand.
ACGTTGGGAAAAGTATGTTTAGACAAACATGATTATTTCCATTCTACCAGTTATGAAAAAAATGACTCAGAAATATAAGTAATTTGTGAGCAACGTTACATAGCTGATAAGTGGCAACACTAGGATTTAAACCAGGGCTGTGAGACTCTAAGATTATTCTATGAAATCATGATACCAATGAATGAATTTATGAATTTTATTAGCCCAAGGTTTATAAATAAAAAGTTATTTTCATACCCAGTACATGGCTTTATTGAGCCAACAATAAATAATGATACTGATAATTAAATGAATAATTCAGTATAACAAATATTGTCTTTAACCCCTATCCATGTATTTAGTGTTCAAAAATAAAATACTGACTACATTAGCAATCTGGTCATCAACAAATCCAAACTAAAATTTCTTTTCCCAATATCACCAATGACTTCCTAATAACTCCAAATGCCGTTTTTCCATTTTCACTGATTTTGTGCCTCTGCAGTGGGCCATTTTTGCTCATATGTTCTCATTGGTTCCTTTCGTATTATACTACCCTGAATTTTTTTCTATTTCTTTACTCCTTTGTCTATACACAAACATTGTAGTGAAAAATGTCAAGAGTTAAGTTCAGATTGACAGAAACTCCAGATATAGACACTGCTTAATTAAATTAAATATAAATATTACAGAAAGGTATCAATGCAGCAAAAATGTGAGAGAGTCAGCAACATTATCCAGGATAGACACAGGTGTAAACTTCTAGGTTCCAAAATTCTCACTAAGGAATGCACAGTTGTGGAGGACTCTCCTAGGGACAGTCACATCAGATCAGACCTACAGGAAGCACTGTTGTCCCATCCAGGCTTAACATTATACACAGAAGCAATCCAGCCTGCTGCTTGAGATTACACACTGAAGACTGAAGGTACATCTCTTTAATCTTCAAGTTGTATGATATATAATATGATTGCAAGAGTACTATACATAATACAACTAAGTACTTTTTAAAATCCTTAATCTTCATCCTCAGACTCTCTAGTCTAGGAAAGCATAGTCAAACTGCAGGTGGAACTGACGTAATAATCTAATGATTCCTAGTTATTTCATTTAACATTTTCTAAAGCAAACATAAAAGCCTAGGAGTAAGAAGAAGGTTGCAGCCATCCTCAATAAATTTATATAGGAACTATATCTTTCCAAGCTCTCTCTACCAGTGACAGATTCAAACTCAAAGCCAGTTTATATTGACCATGCAGAACACAAGCACATTTTCAAGGATACTGGGTACAGCTCAAAAAAACTCACTGAGATGTAACTGAACCCTTATGTTCAAGTAGGGATGACTCCATTGCCCAAGCTCTGATGTGGGCACATGATCCATGCCTGACTAATCAGTGTATACATCTCTTTGGGCATGGGATTGGGCCAAGTGTCAAAATGTGACCAAAGTTAGAAATTCTGCTGGAATTTGCGGAAAGAAGACTTTTTCTCTGGCTGGGTGGTTGATCAAAACATTTTTTAAAATATTTGTCTACTTACATTCTTTGCCACCTGCTGGGGAAAGATTGCTTGAGAATGTGCATAGTATAATCTATATGGAATGGAGGAAAACCAAGCTGAGAGATGGAGAGAAACAGATACCAGATTACATTGTTTATTTTCATCCAGCCATACATAAAATCCTGGATTTTTCATTTATGTGAACTAATACATACCTTTTAGGCTTAATTTGAATTGGTTTTGTAGAAATACACAGAAAATTAGAAAATCATATACTACAGAAATTTAGAAAATTTTCTCTTCATATTTTCAACAATGACCTGGTTTATTCTACATATGGGTGTCACCTTGTTAGGAAAGGCAGCCTCATGTGCACAGTCATTTGCTCCCCATTCGGCACATAAGAATGGACCTTGGGCCTGGAACACTTCCTTACCAAGAGATAAGAAGCTCATGCAGCCTATTCCAGGTTTATGTCCTTGTGTGGGAATATCTTGCCTGGTTTCAGGTTCACTTTGTTCTACTAAGTGGTGCATTAATGATCCTCATTAAACAATGGTCCTCAGCTTTCAGGATTTCAGACTCCACAGGGGAGTCGAGGTCCTTCTGTTGCACAAGATAGGTGCCTGATCTGTGTTGGCTACTGGACATGGGGAACCAAGATACTATTGGAGCTGATCTTCTGCTGTCTCTTCTCTATGTAAGCAAAAGTGTTATTCCATCCAGCGCTTGACAGAGTTGTGTTTTCTTTGGAGACTCCAATATCAAGATGCAATGGGCAGAAGCATTTGACTATTATTCCTAATGGTTGACATAGTGATGATCTCTGCTATCCTCCATGTAGCTGGAGTCCTCCTCTGGCATGGGAACCAGTGCAGTGTTCTGTTCGACACACCTCTTTGATGGAAGTAAACAAAGCTCTACCATAAGGTCTAAAGTATGATCACAGGGCCATTTCAAAATAATGAAGTCTAATTCTCCTTGTCAATATAAATAAAATGAGGTCCAAGGCTATATTTCTGACCATAAGAAGCTAGTGTTGCAGAAACAGTCCCTCAAGATTTAAAGATCATGATGGCAAGATAGATAAAAATACTACTTTGGGGAAGGAATCAGTATATAGAATAAGGAATTTTAAAGCAAATCAAATGAAAGCAAATATAGTTCATTATAAGGAAAGTAAAGGAGTAAAACCAAAAATAACATATCCAGGAATGCTGGATATCACATAAACAGGTGTATAATCCAACTTTTAACTATGATTTTTAAAAATAATTACTGACTTGTCTACCAGACATCTCGAAAATCATTAACTTCTATTTCATAGTGGAATATCTTAACATCAAAAAGAAACAAGTCAGGGACTTCCCTGATAGTCCAGTGGCTAAGACTTGGCGCTCCCAATGCGGGGGGCCTGGGTTCGATCCCTGGTCAAGGAACCAGATTCCACATGCCACAGCCAAGAGTTTGCATGCCTCAACTAAAGATCCCACATGATGCAACTAAAAGATCCTGCATGCCTCAAAGAAGATCAAAGATCCCAGGTGCCACAGCTGAGACCTGGCGCAGCCAAATGAATAAATGGATAAGTGAATATTAAAAAAAAAAAAAAAGAAAGAAAGAAAGGGGGATATCTGTGCTACCCTTTAACAACAACAACAACAACAACAAAAGAGAGACCAGTCATTTCCATTTATTTTTTGGAAGACAAGATCTCAGATTCTTTCTCACTGTAGCATATTAAAATAGCTAATTTTGTTTATTTAAATGAGTAAATTAGTGACCAAAGCACTTATTTATAACATGATATGTGAGTAAATGCATCTAAAATTATATGTAAGTGTTCACAATAATCACTCTAAATATAAGCAAAGGACCTACTATCTATATAGCAAGCCAACACTTAGAGATAACGATAACATTCTTTTGGAAGAAATTAAAACTTGAAATTATCACTCAGAAAACTATAAGACATTGATAAAAGAAATGGAAGACAACACAAACAAATGGAAAGATATACCATGTTCATGGATTGAAGAACTAATATCATTAAAATGACCATACTTCCCAAGGCAATCTACAGATTCAATGCAATCACTATTAAAATACTAACGACATCTTTCACAGAACTGGAACAAATAATTCTAAAATTTTTATGGAAACACAAAAGACCCCAAATAGCCAAAACAATCTTGAGAAAGAAGAACAAAGCTGGAGGCATCATGCTCCCTGATTTCAAACTATACTACAAAGCTACACTAATCAAAGCAGTATGGTACTGGCACAAAAACAGAAACGTAGACCAATGGAACGGAACACAGAATTGAGAAATGAACCCACACTTATATGGAGACTTAATCTATAACAAACAAGCCAAGAATATACAATAAGGAAAGGCAGCCTCTTCAATAAACGGTGTTGGGAAAATTGGACAGCTACATGCAAAAGAATCAAACTGGACTACTTTCTCATGGACTACTTTCTCACAGCATATACAAAGATAAACTCAATATGGATTAAAAACTTAAATGTAAGACCTGAAACCATAAAACTGCTAGAAGAAAACATAGGCAGTATGCACTTTGATATCAGTGTTGTTTTTAGATATGTCTCCTCAAGCAAGGGAAACAAAAATAAATAAACAAATGGGACTACAGCAAACTAAAAAGCTTTCGCACAGCAAAGGAAGCTATCAGCAAAATGAAAACGTCATCTACTGAATGGGAGAAGATATTTGCAAATAACATTTCTGATAAGGAGTTAATAACCAAAACATATAAAAAACTCATACTACTCAACATCAAAAAAACAAACAACCGATTAAAAAATAGGCAGAGGGTCTGAATAGACATTTTTCCAAAGAAGACATACAGATGGGCAACAGGCACATGAAAAGATGTTGAACATCACTAATTATTAGGGAAATGCAAATCAAAACCAATGAGATATCACCTCACATCTGTCAGAATGGCTATCATCTAAAAGATAAGAAATAGCAAGTGTTGGCTAGAATGTGGAGAAAAGGGAACTGTCATGCACTATTGGTGGGAATGTAAATTGGTGCATCCACTATGGAAAATAGTATGGAGGTTCCTTACAAAACTAAAAATAGAGCTACCATATAATCCAGCAATTCTACTCCTGGGGATTTTTCCAAAAAAAAACAAAAATAGCAATTCAAAAACATATATGAACCCCCATGTTCACTGCAGCAGTATTTGCAATAGCCAATATATGGAAGCAACCTAAGTGCCCATCCATAGATGAATGGATAAAGAATATGTGATATACACACACACACACACACACACACAAACACACACAATGGAATATTACTCAGCCATATAAAAGAATGAAATCTTGCCATTTGAAAAAACATGGATGGACCTAAAGGGTATTATGCTAAGTGAAGTAAGTCAGAGAGAGACAGATACTGTATGATTTCATTTATATGTGGAATCTAAAGAATAAAAAAAATAAATAAAAATAACAGAACAGAAACAGATTCATAGATACAGAGAACAGGTGGTTGCCAGAGGGGAGGAGGTCAGGGGAACAGAGAAAAAGGTGAGGGAGGTTAATAAGTACAAACTTCCTGTTATAAAATAAATGAGTCACAGGTATGAAATGTACAGCATAGGGAATGTGGTCAATAATATTGCAATAACTTTGTATGGTGACAGATGGCAACTAGACTTGTGGTGACCATTTGGTAATGTATAGAAATATCGAATCATTATGCTGTGTATCTGGAACTAACATAGTGTTTTAGGTCAATTATACTTTTAAAAAAGCTTGAAATTATCTTTCACAAAGGCCTAAATTTTTGTTATATAAAAGATATTCCATAATTTTAACTAGGAAGATTTTAATTAATAAATGCACGCTTAAATATGGAACGACCTATAACTAGCAGAAAACTTTCTATGAATTAGAACTATAAAAATCAATATATACATAAAGAAAAATTATTTAAATTGTAAAAGATATTATGCAGCCAATTCTGGTTAGGTGATTACCAACCTGTTTTCTCTACTTCTTGGATACGCAGCTAGGCTATGTTTCTTATTTTCCCTTGCAGATTGGAATGGTAATGTGACAATATGAATTAGTACTGGTCAATGGAATATGAGGAGAAGTGATGTTTGCTGTTTCCAAGCCCATCCCCTACAACCCCCTACTTGTATCCTCCATCATGTTTACCCTTTGCCATCTTTTACAGATGAGCCAGATGACCTTGGAAGCTTATGCTCAAGATGTCAGAGCAACTAGATGGAAGGAATCTGGGTTCCAGAATTCCCACTTGGAGGAGGGCTACCTGCTGAACAGGAACACTTACTATGGACTTTAAATGAGTGAGAAATAAATGTCCATTATATTTGAGCTATCATATGATTTGTCTTAATTTTTTTAAACAGCTAGCACTACCTTAACTAGTATACCTTATTATATCACTAACATATGACCACTAATAGTCATGATTTGTTTTGTTGCTCTAATTTAAAAATTATAATATCCCTAAAACTCAATATAAATACATTAACTTCAAAATGAGAAATATTTTTTTTTAAAGGAATTCCTTTATTTTTATTATTTATTTATTTATTTATTTATTTTTGGCTGTGTTGGGTCTTCGTTTCTGTGCAAGGGCCTTCTCTGGTTGCGGCAAGCGGGGGCCACTCTTCATCGCGGTGCGCAGACCTCTCACTTTCGCAGCCTCTCTTGTTGCGGAGCACAAGCTCCAGATGCGCAGGCTCAGTAGTTGTGGCTCATGGGCCCAGTTGCTCCGCGGCACGTGGGATCCTCCCAGACCAGGGCTCGAACCCGTGTCCCCTGCATTAGCAGGCAGATTCTCAACCACTGCGCCACCAGGGAAGCCCCAAAATGAGAAATATTTTAACGTTCATAGTCTACATTTTAAATAAAATTATTTTTCAAAGTTTATTCTTTGTTTAATCCAGCAGACCCTAAATTTTCTTTTAACAGTTAACAATTTTAACCTTATTAATGGCTTTAGTGATCAATTCGATCTTTAACTAGATTTAACTGGCCAAAAGATTTGTCTTTTGTTGGAAGTCAGGATAATGTAACCTCTTCTATTAAGACAAAAAATTAAAATAAGAACCAGTCTAATCAGTTTTATCACATAAAGTATCTCAAAAGTAACAAAATACTTCAAGAAAACTACCAGAAAATAAATATAGAATAACTTTAAGAAGTAAAAATGGTCCCACCAGCATAGCCCTCATTTGGTAAGAATGAATGTTTAGTTATTCAGAACAAACAGATAAAAACAAAAGAAAACCACCCTTAGACAAGATTTTGAAGTATAAGTTTTCTCAATTTCCAGTCAAGCATTTGTGATCACTTTTCTAACATTTATCTATCCACCCATCCATCCATCTAGTCATTCATTCTTTTGTCCATTGGTTCAATAAATATATATTGGTCTCGTTTTATGTGGCAGGCATAGTGTTAGAATCTGAGGATATGCCCTCGAGGAGTTCATAGTCTATTATTTTCAAAAATAAGAAACCAAAAAATGTATAATTACTTACTATAATTAAAATCACAATAAGTACTCTTAAAGAGCAGTAGGACTCTGGACTATACGAAGCCTTTGGAGGAGAACCTATTCCAGACCAAGGAGAGGGTTCAAGGATGGGCTAAGATTGGAAGGAGGTCACATTAGAGTCAAGTTCTGATGGATGATGAGAATTAAAAATGGCAAAATTGGTGTGGGATGGAGGAGAGTGTAAGAACTTCAGGCATGTAAAGACAGGTAAAAGAGAGTATGGAAAACTCATACAGGTACTGGTTAGTGGGGAATGTAATGAGCGATGAGAACACAGAACTATACAGGAGTCAATACATGACATGCCCTTATTTCCTTACTCCATTATGAAGTGGTCATTGTCATTCCACATTTTAATGTCCCTCCCACACTGTATTCAAACAGGACAGAATTACCTTTTCATTTTCACAGCTATTTCTTTCTTTCAACACACTTTTTAAATTGAATAGCTACAATGTATCAGGCAACATACTAGATTCTGGGGATATAAGAATAAATAGTACCTCTCCCCCATTTTCCACAACACTTTATACTATCATTTACTGGATTGTTTGGCAAAATATTTTATCACCCTGTATTTCTATTATTTGGTAATATATATGCTTTCTCTGCCAAACTCCAAGCTCCTGAGAACAAAAAAAAAAACAAAACAATAAATTGCCTTATTCACTTTTTATCCACCCTAAAACAGTAGCTGGTACACAGTAAAGGTACAATGAATATTTATTCATATTTATTGGATGAACTGAAGCAATTCAGAAAAATGGATCAGCTTTAAAACAAAAGGCTATCTTTTTTTTAAAGTAGACTTTATTTTTTAGAGCATTTTTTAGGTTCACAGTAAAACTGAGGACAAGGTACAGAGAGTTCCAAAATGCTATCATTTTAGGTTTTTCAGTGTAGAATGAGGCTTTTTACGAATATAAAATATCATACTGTGTCTTTTCTATTTTGTAGAATACTTACATTAATTTATTGGTAAGTAATAATATTTTCTTAATGTAGAGCCCTTTCACAATATACCTTTATACATAATTTATAATTTTTTATATTGGAACCTTATTAATGTTACTAAAGATATGACTAGAATTCATTGTTTTATCCATACAAAAAATATTTATTGAGCACTTACTATTCACAAGGCCAAAAACTATGTGAATTGCTTACCATTTATACTTTATTGTCATGAACTATAATAATGATTATGTAATAAATAAAATATGTCAAATTAACTTCTCTTTGTCCTTAATTATAAGCCCTAGTCAGATATTGTGGCAAAAGAAAAATTTCACTCAACATCCTATTTCATAAGTAATATACTTTAAAATGAAGACTAATTAGTTGTTAAATTGTGTGATTACATAATATAAAAATTATAAATTTATTTGAAGTTCAGCTTTTTAAAATGTAAGATGTACTTTTCAATTCTGGAATTTCCATTTCATTTTTTAATAGTTCCTATTTCTCTTCTGAGATTCTCCATCTATTCAAAGAAAAAAAATTGGTCTGAGCTGGAGTAACTAAGGAGGTTACTATATAGAGAAAGAAAGACTTGAAATACACCTTGTAAGATGAACAGGATTTAAACAAACAGGAACAACAGAAGAATGAAAGGGAATGAGCAAAGACACCAAGAAAGAAATGCCTGTGATATGTTTAGGTAAATGACACAAGAACAGGGTATATTGGTGGGAGGAGGGAGAATAGAGAGCAATATCATTGGATTAGGAAGAACAGGAGCAGAATGGGAAGATCTTGACATTCTTGAAGTCCAAGAAGAGGAATTTGGCCATCATATAGAAGTCATATAAGTCTCTCATCTACTTCTTGACAAAGGAAGTCATGGAATACACACTCCATTTCAGAAAGGCTTGTCTGGTAGTGTTATATAGGTGTGGGTCAGAATTAAGACAGATTGACTACAAAGGAATAAACATTGGTTCAGTATTTCTATGCGTCCAACACATTGCTAAACACTTTTTATACAATCGCACATATTGTCTTCCTGACAACTCGTAAGGTAGGAAATACCATGCTCATTTTATAGAAGAGGAAACTGAAGCTCAGAGAAAGTGAACAACTAACCCAGGCATATAGCTAGTAAACAGAAACCTCAGGATATAAATCCTATACTATACAACTCCAAAATATATGCTCTTTCCACTACACAGATGACCAGCTCAGAAACTATATAATCCAAATGTAGAGAGCCGAGGGTCTACAGTAGAGTTAATTTATTTCATTCAATAAATATTTATCATGTATCTATCATGTGCCAAATATCATTTTAAACACTGGCATGACAGTAGTCAACATCAATAAAAAGTAAAAAACAATAAACTCTGCCCACAGTGAAGCTAATATTTTAATCAAGGAAGCCAAACAATAAGCACAATAAATAAGTAAATGTATGGTATGTTAGATAATGATAAGTGATATGGAGAAAAATAAAGTGGAAGTGGGGATAGGAATTGTCAGGGTGGGTAATTTTGAATATGGTGATCAGGCAAAGCTACACTGAGAAATTGATGCTTGATAAAAACCTGAGAGAGTAAACGATAAAAATACCTGGGAAAGAGAGCTCCAGAGAGAAAGAACAGCATATGTAAAAGTTTTGAGGCAGGAGGGTACCTGGTGTTTCACAGGAATGACAATGAACCAAGTATGGCTGAAACAGTGTGAGTGAGGGACAGAGTAGTGGAAAATGAGGCATGAGACGTAAGGATGGGGCAAGGGCAGGTATGCAGGTCATGCAGCACCTGCTGAACCAGTGTAAGGACTTTGTCTTTTCCTCAGGGCAAGATGAGAAACCGCAAGAAGGTTTTGAGTAGAAAAGTGACATGATATAACTTACATTCAAAAGGACTTCTTTGGTAACTCTTTTGTGAATACACTGTGTGGGGGTCAATGGTGGTAACAGGAACACAAGTTTGGAAGCCTCTCAAATAATCCAGGCAAAGGATGATAGTGTCTTAGACCAGAATGGCAGTAGTGGAGCTGGTAAAAAAGAAGTGGTTGGATCCTGGACATATTTTGAAGGAAGAGCTGGTAGGATTTGAAGACCAACTGTCTATGGGGCATAAGAAAATAATAGTAAAGGGGCACTCCAAAGTTTTTGGAGAGCAAAAGTTGGATGAACAGAGCTGCTATTTATTGAAATGGGAAAACTAAGGGACCAGCAGGTTTGAGGGGGAAATGCGAAACTTCATTTTTATTCCTGTTAAACACAAGAGTCTGGAGTCCAGAAGGGCATTCAAGCTGTAGCTATAAATGTGGGCTGTTCTGGTCCATAGTAGGTATTTAAAGCTGTGAGAGTGTTCAGCATGCTTAGCCAAGAAATTCTGTACAGATAAAGAAGAGAAGTCTCCAGGGACTGAGCCCTGGGAACTTAGTCAGGGATATGAGGAGGAACCAGCAAAGGAAACTGAAAAGGAATAGCCAATTTAATTGGAAGAAAACCAGGAGAATGTGATGTCTAGGAAGTCAAGCAAAGAAAGCGTGCATATGAAAGAGGAGGGCATGATCAACACTGTCAAATGCTCCTCAAAGATCATGTAAGAAAAAGATTAAGAAATGTCTATTGGAATTAGCAATTGGAAGTCACTGGACACCTTGACAAGCAGTTCTGGCACCTGATGAAGAAGAAAGCCTGATAGGACTGGTTTTAATAGAAAATGGAGTAGAGACATTGGAAACAACAAGAGACAATTCTTCCAGAGTTTTTATCATAAAATATAAAATGAATAAAGAAATGAGGCAGTTCCTGGAAGGTGAAGTGGGGTCAAGCAAAGACGATGAGACTAAACAAAGGGGAACTCTCTAATAGACCAGGAGAATGAAAGAAATGGGAAAGAACTAAACATAATACCAAAGCTTTTGTCCTGGAATAATGAAATAACTGTTCTATTACTGAAAGAAAGATGGAAAATGGGAACAGGTACAGATTTGAGTGGGAAGATAATTAATTTACATTTTGACAGGTTGGGTTTGAAAAGACAGTGGGGGACCTCCCTGGCGGTCCAGTGGTTAAGACTCCACGCTCCCAATGCAGGGGGCGCGGGTTCCATCCCTGGTCGGGGAACTAAGATGCCACATGCTGCGTTGCGCGGCCAGAAAAAAAAAACAAAAAGACAGTGGGATGTTTGTAGAAAGAGGTCTTTCTGGCAATTGTAATACAGAACTGGACAGCAGTGAGGAGGTGAGGATAGAATTGCAGATTTGGAAATAAATAACACTGAGTTGCTATCTGAACACAAAGAGCTGTTTCCTCTCCATGGAAGAGAATGCTCAATAAAGAACAGAAAAGGACTTCCCTGGCGGTCCAGTGGTTAGGACTCTGTGCTTTCATGGAGTGGACCTGGGTTCGATCCCTGGTCAGGGAACTAAGATACTGCAAGCCCCGTGGCGCGGTGTGGGGGGGGAAAGAAAGCCAAGGGACTGTGAGAAGGAGGAGCCAGGAAAGGAAAACACAAACAACAAGGACAGTGGTTGGCTAGTTCAGCAGTCCCCAACCTTTTTGGCAACAGGGACCAGTTTCTTGGAAGACAATTTTTCCACGGGGGGTGCGGAGAGGAGAATGGTTCAGGTGGTAATGTGAACAATGGGGGGATGGTTCAGGCGGTAATGCCAGCAATGGGGAACAATGGGGAGCAGCAGATGAAGCTTCGCTTGCTGGCCCGCTGCTCACCTCCTGCTGTGTGGCCCAGTTCCTAACTGTTAAGCATATCATTAAATGTATTATTCTATAATATCATACAGACATCTGATATTAAAAAAATAGAATTAGCAGTGAATTTACAGGAAGCAGAAACTTTCCAACTTTGCTCCCATAAATCAGATCATATCACTTCCCCGCTTAAAAACTTTTTATTAAAAAAAACAAAATCAGACCACTTTCCATGACCTACAAGGCCCTGTCTAATCTGGCTTTCCAATCCCATTCCATTCTATTCTCTACATAGTTCAGTATACTCTGCTTTACCCCATTGCCCTCCTTTCTGGTACTTAAACATATTAAGCTCTTTCCCACCTCAGGAAAGAGTATTTAATTTTATTCCACATTTTCTTTCCTTGGTACTTTATATGACAGGATTCTTCTCTTCCTTCAGATTACAGTTTATACATCACTCCTCAGAGAGGTCTCCTCTAGCCACTGTATATAAACAACCACACCACCCCCTAATTACTCTATCTCATCATGGTGTGTGAGTCAGAATATATTGGTTAAGTAAATATGCCTCCAGCTTTACGAATAATCAAAGTACCTCTTAAAATTAGGTTACAGATAAGAAAAGAATTTTGAAGTACGCCTTCTCATATCTGATCTATGAATACAGAATTTAATGCTTTGCACTGTGACATTACTATGTCTAGAAAAGATCAGATTCTTCAGTGTTTATGGCTACATTCTCAAAACCATAAAATGTCACTTGTTCTAAAGGATAGGATAAAATTAGAGAACTCTTAAATCAAAGGGCAGAGATACAAGTCCTTATTGATAATAATATGATCTCTCTTCTCCTCTTCTACTCTCCCTCTTCACAGGCACACACACACACACACACACACTTTTCTCGTGTATTATGGTTATGTATTCTATTGGAAGAAGGATGACACCAGTAGAAGGAGAATTAATAAGTTATTGTGAACATGAAACACATTCAATCTCTGTGAACATCTCTCTTCCTGAGGCCTTATCTGGCACTTTGCTTAACTCCCATGAAGGATGCTTTGGGCCAATACAATCTTTGAAGATTATGTGGGTGAAATGACCTCATCTTAATTTATGTTGCCCAGAACCTTGTGGGTTATAGTTATGAGGGAATGAAATGAGTTCTGATTAGATATAATAGAATGGACGAAAAGGAAGACGTTGATAAAATCAAATTTTAAAAGAGTAGTTGAATATCCAGAAAAAATTTATTGAGCCCTTACTCTATGCTAGGAATGATAACAAGCACTTGAAATAGACAGGTTTAGTTTATTCCTACAGAGTTTTACATAAATAAGGAGGGGGGTCAGGGAGAAGCAGGCCAAAGTTGGGTTATAACAGAGAAGATAGAATTTTAAGGACAAGTGAGCAGCAGTGAGTATAGTCTATGAATTTGAAGAACTGAAAATGAAAGGATGATAATATATTCTTTTGAATACCACTTTATACTTTATATGGGACTTTAACACCAGTTTTATTTAATTTCAAGAATAAAATATTATTAAAAGTTAAGTTACATAGAATGAAAGATAAAAATCATACGATCATCTCAATAGATGCAGAAAAAGCTTTTGACAAAATTCAACATCCTTTCATGATAAAAACACTCAACAAATTAGGTATAGAAAGAACATATCTCAACATAATAAAGGCCATATAAGACAAGCCCACAGCTAACATCATACTCAATGGTGAAAGGTTGAAAGCTTTTCCTCTAAGACTAAGAACAAGACAAGAGGGTGCCTACTCTCACTGCTCCTATTCGACATAGTACTGTAAGTCCTAGCCAGAGCAATCAGGCAAGAAAAAGAAATAAAAGGCATACAAATCAAAAAGGAAAGAGGAAAACGGTCTTTGCAGACAATATGATGTCATATATGGGAAATCCTAAAGACTCCACCTCCATCTGTGGCTCTCAGATTCCAATGGAATCCACCAAAAAACCTAGAACTAATCAATAAATTCAGTTAAGCTGCAGCATACAAAACCAACATATAGAAATCATTTGCATTTCTATACACTAACAACAAAATATCTGAAAAATAAGTAAAGAAAACAATCCAATTCACAAGAGTATCAAAAACAATACAATACTTAGGTATAAATTTAACCAACGAGGTGAAAGATCTATTAATCTTTATGATTAATTGAAAACTACAACACTTAAAAGAAAATGAAGACACAAACATATGGAAATATATTCTGTGTTCATGGATCAGGAGAATCAATATTGCTAAAAGTTCCATATTATCCCAAAGCCATCTATAGATTCGATGCAATACCTATCAAAATTCCAATGGCATTTTTCACAGAAACAAGAAAAGCAAACCTTAAAAGGTAAGTCATTTTGCCTTGATGACCAATCAAATTTGCATTCATAGGAGCAGAAAAAGAAAGTAAAGGCAAATTAGGGTCAGATCATTGGAATCTGAGATCCATAGATACATGTGGGTAAGAAGAAAATGGGTCTGAGTAGTTGACTCAAAGAAATCAACATTTTAAAAATGTTATAGTGCAGTTCACAAACAGCATAAGAATCACCTAGTGAGTTTTATTGTAAGTAATCCACCTCCAGACATTCTGATTCAGTAGGTCGAGGTGAGAAAGACCTTTTGCTGCAGATGAGAAACACTTTGCTGCAGATGAGAAATCTGAAGATCAGGGTAGTATTTATCTAAGGAGTAGAACTGGGATTCAAACACAAGTCTGTCTGAGTTCAAAGCTCCTATTTTCTACACTAAAATGTTACTCCAAGTTACAAATACATGTTATTGAAGAAATTAATATAATTCCTTAAGGTCGGGACTCAGTAAGTTAGTGAAGCTGATGATAATAACTATGACAATAGAGATTCTTTAAATGTTTAGGAAAATGGCACCTTGATAAGTAAAAGCAAGATTATAGGGCAAAAAGAAAATCTTCTTCAAGGCTAGAATAGATTTATTTCAGCAACATAGAATGGATGATTATAGGAAAAGATATAACATATGTCAATGTTTGTCTCATTTATTTTGGGGGCAAGCTATTTCCACTTTTACTAATATACACTTCTCACTGGTTCATTACCTTCATTCATTTTAGGACCTTTCATTCCCCATCAAATTCATTTTCTTGACTACGTCATTCTTTCTCCAAATTAAGACTTTGTTTCTCATTATTAATGATTTGGTAGTATAGACTGGCAGCTATCAACTAAATGGAACTGTTGTGAAACTGCAAGCAACCAAAACATTTAAACTTTAAAAAGCATAGATGGTAGAAATAAAAATTCTGGCAAAAGCAAGTTTAAATAATACCAGACAATTTTAATATTCTAATCCTGAGATTAAAGCAGGCCACACAGTATCTTTTCCATCTACTGTTACTGACTTTGATTGTATCGTAAAGAAATCTAATTCTTCATCTGTTAGAGGCTGAATTGATTCCAATATTCAGTAGTCATGTCCCAAATGGCCCCATGATAAAATATGTTAGAAGCATGAGCAATTTCAGTAACTTTTTCTTGGTTACTAGTCCAATAATCCATTAGTATTAATTTGCTCTTCAAGGTGAAAAACATTTCCCTGAACACGAAGATAAGTGATTATCGCCACTGACATGTCTCTTTAAGCTCAGGCTCTAGACTGATTTCCTTTGGCATTAGGAAGCAAAATGGGATTCCTTTATAATGGCAGGCTGTCCAAGGCCTTTACTCCAAAAGAGAATCAAGAACTCTCAAATGCGCACCATGAAACAGAATTACAAATCAGGTGCGTTATGGCAAATGAACAAGGTAAATATGACACGCGGCTAAGAGTTGTCAAAAATTAACTTCATCATCATCTGGAGAGTAAGATTAGAACAAAGCTGAATTATTATCAAATTTTCAACAAAATATTACAATTAACTCCTGAGTATAAAGTATAGATTCTTCAGGGAAATCATAATAGGTGAGTTCTTCTGTTAGGAAGATTAAATTCAAGTTAGACATTAAAGAGAGATCAGAGAGAATGAAAATATCAAAACAAAAATTGGCTGATGTTGCATCTGCAGAGTAGATAAAATGATCACTTCACAAACTTCATAAAATTCAAATATATAAAAGTTTAATTAGGAAGGGAGTTTGCTGCCTTTGGATACCTTAACAGAATGCTCTTAGTATTAAGATATTTTAGTGTCAAACACATTTTTAAATGTGCACAAAATAATACTATGCATCAGTTGAGCACATCATAATCAGCAAGAATCATTAACAATTGGGGGAAAACGTAGGGTGTAGGCTTAAGCCCATTTTCTTTATGATTAACTGAAAAAACTGCTTCAAAAATAGGCTCTCTCAACTTATACAGAAAGAATAACAGTGATGAATTCAAAAAATGTTTATCACAAAATTGAAGATTTGAAAATTTAATAATATAATTGAGACATATGTTCCCATATTCTTATAGTAGATTTCCTTTTTATATGTTATCAGGAATCAAACATGGTATTTGCAATGTAAGACTTCTTTGTTATCAGTAAAAGAGATGCATTACTACCTAAGAAAGATATGACTTGACCTAAGATGTTTGTGATTTTATGTTGTGAGGAAGTTTATAATATAGTTTAACTGGGTATTTCACTTCATCTTCAAATCAAATGGTGAGGCATTCATTATTTGAAACATCAACCAACAGAGGAAGTTCTTCTGAGATTAAAAAGACTCCTTGTTAGAGCTCTTCCCATAGGTATACAACTAAATTCAGTTATTAAACAGAATTTTGATGTCCATTGCTTATCATATCAATTTAACAAATGTTTATTAAGCATGTGAGTGAGGAACTATGCTATGGATACACACTCAAACACAGAGATAAATATTTCCCTGTCATCAAAGGGCTTCTAAGCAAGGCCAAAAAAGAAGATTTATGCACCAATACTACACAGCAGACTATGAAATCTGCATAATAGATATATAAATAAAATTAATGATATCTGATCCAAATAGTTGGATCTAAATAGGAGGATCAAAAAAGGTTTTGTGAAGGATGGTTTTCAATAAGTAAAAACAATAGGGAAAAGAATTACACATGGATAAAACATGTGAGCATGAGCAAAGATAAGGAAAGACACACACTTGAGAATAATCTATTTGAAAGACACACACTTGAGAATAATCTATTTTACCAAAACATTAAATTTATCTAAGACATTAATGGAAGAAAGCTGGAAATATATGATGAAGCTAGAACATGGAAGGCCTTGAATGCCAGAGTTAAAATTCTGTATTGAATTTGTATAGTGAGGACCAGTGCTAGCTTTGAGGAGAGTAAAATAATCAGAATGGCACTTAAGGCATATTGATTTGGCAAGAGTATCAAGAATAAATTGGGGCAAGTGAAGAGAGAAAACTAGAAGCAGATAGGATAAGAGGCTCCTGCAATAATTCAACTGAAATTGCAAAATGGTGGGGATGATGAAAAGGTAAGAGCAGTCAATGTGGAAGATACTAATGACAGACAGGCTGACCTAATGGTTAGAATCATGACCTTGTAAGATAGCAAACCTAAGTTCAGATAGCAGCTTTACTTTTTGATAGTTCTATGACCCTGGCCAAGTTATTTTACTCTTAATTTCCACATTGAGAATAATAAAACCTACCTCATGGCACTGTTGTGAGGAATAAAGGAGATAATGACTTTAACATGCTTACCACAATGTCTAGAACTTAGTTAAATCTTAGTACTTAATAAATGCTATTTTCAGAGATCATAGCTTGGCAACTGTTTGTTGATTTTTAGCAGCCACATTTCACTGTTGGTTCACATTGCAATTGTGGTCATTTAAACACCCAGAACTTTTTGCATGAACTATTCCCCCAAATTAAACCTCTCCCATCTTATACCACTAAATTTTTAGGAATCTAATTGGGGATTTTATATTAATTCCCATTGAATTCTGTGTTTTTACTTTGAGCCAAGAATCTGTTTATTGAGATAATTTTTCATGTAAGATCAATTATTTGCCATGTTTGCTATTCCTCCCTAACATGTGCAGACCTGACTATAATAGATGATTGGTTTTTTCAAAGTAAAATACTGACTATGACTAATCCAAGAACTGAATATTTGTTTAGCATTTCACTAGAGAAATCCCCTCTATGTTGACACTGAGAGATTATTAGAAAGTCTAGACAAAGCTGGACAAAGTCTATGAAACATAAAAATCAAGATGGCATGTTTTTAACAACACAAAAGAAAATAGCTCTTTTTCTGTGACCGACAGAAAACCATATTAAACTTTTTTTTTTTTAGTAATGAGTAAACTAAGGCTTGAAAAGATCAAGTATCTTCCAAAGGTCACTCTGCTAGTAAGTGGCGGAACAAGAATGCAAACCCAGGTTTATGCTATTAACTGCTAGACTAAGTTACCTCCCTAAAAAAGATGGTTGAAACTCCATGCTGATGGAAAAACACTTGTCCTTGTACTCTGAAATTCACCTCCAAATAATTAAACATGTTTTTCGATGATGATGGTTTATTTACAAGAAGATGTGCACTCACTAGCAGTGTCTGCCTTCTTATGTATTTATTCATTCAATGAACTTTCACTGAGAGACCACTACATTTGAGGCATTGTGCTAGGCAGGATGTGATTACAGAGGTCAATCAAATACAGATCATGCCATCAAGGAATCTATAAGAAGTAATATTTAAAAATGTATAAACTTACAAGACAAAATAGAACAAAGAGATGTGACATGAAAGGTAAAAGCAATTGTGTCTGAAATTCAGAAGAATGTCTCTTTTATACTAGTAGCCATTTATCTAAAGGATCTTCTTAGAGTCACTATAGGTACAAATTTTCTTCCTAGGGTAAAAATAGAGACAAAAATCTTACCATTCTGATTCTGGATTTTTCCTTGCGTGTACATATAGTACATATATATGGTTAATGGTATCAGTTTCAAAATACAAATATAGGTCAACAGAATCTATGCATTTCCTAAATCCTGGAGAATCTGTTAGGACAAACCAAACCTGGGCTTAATACACAGCAGCCTTGAGTCATCACTTCCAAAAAATTTGTTCAACTATGTAAGACATGAATTATTAAAGTTACAAATACCCTTCTGAATATTATATTCCCAATAAAATAATAGTTACCACTGCTTAAGATTTAGCTCCACTATTTAAAAAATTCATATATGCTACAGAATCACTTACAATCTTGTAAGAACACTCTATATAGAAAATTCATTTCCCAAAGTACTCTGACAGGAACTGGATGAGATAGCCACTAAAGTCTCTCACAATTCTGAAATTTCTGCATTCCTGATATTAAGCTCTAGAATTGTGTTAAAATATGTTTGAAAGTTAACTTTGTATCAGAAACACCATTTGAATTTTAGGCAGCCTAATTTGAGTCTACTTTAAGACTTGAAAATTTTGGCACCAAATTAACTATATTTTCCTATAGACACCCCTCCCCACCACGAGAGTGCTCTCATGCAATTTATAGAAGCTTGGCATAAAAACTGAGAAGTTGAACCTGAAATCTTAAAATGCTAAATATCTCATACTTCAGAAAGCTTACACATAATTAAGGACTTTACATTGGACTGAAAGTGAAATAACATAAAAGAGATAAGTGAGAAGAGTTAAATAGCTCAAAACTTGCCAACACAACCCCTTTCAAACAATAACACTTAGATGCTGCTTGTGTCTAGGTTTGCCCTCAGAAGAAAAATAATGCATTTCATCCCTGATGCTTCTTATTTATCTCTTAGAGACATAGGCTGATGAGCCAATAATGCCTTTTAAATTTTATATCTTAAAACAATGTTTTCCTGAAACCTAAATTCTGAAATTTGCTCTAATGATCTTATGAATGCTATCATCAAATTTCTCTAAGGCATGGTGTGTTCACATTTAAGAGTTGTGTATGTTGTTTACAAACATGGAGGGAAAGCTGCAAATATGACTTGGAAAAACAAATGAAGAGAATAGAAAATTTTTTTCAGATAATTTTATATTCTCTCAAAAACCTAAATTTCAGGGGTTGATAAAGAATGTGAAGATATTTATATTTCTTCAAAATTTACATTCTAGATTATATAATGTCTTAATTCAACTTAGAAAATGATTCCATATGCATATTATAAAAGAATTTAAAACAGACTGACTTTTGAATTAAAATTTATGCAAAATAAAATGTAATTTTAACTTGAGATGCCCTTCACATTAAATGTAAAACCTTCTATCAAATAGATACAATCATAATAAGAATTTAATTTCTAATTCACTTATTTTAGTAAAATTATTCAAACTACCACCTTAAGGCTAATATTTTAATAAAACCAAAACCTCCAATTCAAAAATAAAAGCTCTTACATAAGACGGCTGAATTTGTATTTTAAATTACTGAATTAGAGCGCCCTCTATCGGAAGAAAAAAGCAATAAAAGCTAAACTGAGGAAGAATAGTTAAAATACTCACAAAATTCAAGCCAAATAATTAATATGAAAAATACATTTATTAATAACATAAATGCTACAAAACATATTTTCCTTACATTTTGATTTCTTTTAAATTTTTGAATTATTTTTCATATTACAATGAATAAGTTGAATGTTTCATATAATCTAAAATTAAATTTTAAATGAACCCAAATGCCCATCCTCAGCCAATAATGTGCATAATAAACAAAACTGTTTTCCACATTTAATATTGCATTATAATATAGAAATAATTGTAATTTAGGACTATGGCTGGACTATACTTTGAATTTTCCTTAATGATAAACTAAAAACCTCCCTAATTCAAGAGAGCTCTTACACTGGAGAGTATGGGAATTAGGCTGGGCACCAGAAGATCTATCAGATTTATTTAGATCTAAAATTCTATAATCCTGTGGTGTTATGAAGACCTCAGTTCAGACGCATCATCTGAGGCCTGAATTACCTCAGTAAGGTCCCAGCAGATTTTTGGTCCTCTAGGCCAATAATGTGCATGTTAGAATAAGCTTTTTAAAAGAACAATGCTCAAAGAATCAACACTGTGAAAATGACTATACTACCCAAATCAATCTACAGATTCAAAGCAATCCCTATCAAACTACGAATGACATTTTTCACAGAACTCAAACAAAAAAAGCCATAATTTGTATGGAAACACAAAAGACCCCGAATAGTGAAAGCAATCTTGGGAAAGGGAAACGGAGCTGGAGGAATCAGGCTCCTGGACTTCAGACTATACTACAAAGCTACAGTAATCAAGACAGTATGGTACTGGCCCAAAAACAGAAATATAGATCAATGGAACAGGATAGAAAGCCCAGAGATAAACCCACGCACCTATGGTCACCTTATTTTTGATAAAGGAGGCAAGAATATACAATGGAGAAAAGACAGCCTCTTCAATAAGTGGTGCTGGGAAAACTGGACAGCTACATGTAAAAGAATGAAATTAGAACACTCCCTAACACCATACACAAAAATAAACTCAAAATGGATTAAAGACCTAACTGTAAGGTCAGACACTATAAAACTCTTAGAGGAAAACATAGGCAGAATGGACATATATACACTACCAAATGTAAAATAGATAGCTAGTGGGAAGCAGCCGCATAGCACAGGGAGATCAGCTTGGTGCTTTGTGACCACCTAGAGGGGTGGGATAGGGAGGGTGGGAGGGAGGGAGATGCAAGAGGGAAGAGGTATGGGGACATATGTATATATATATAACTGATTCACTTTGTTATAAAGCAGAAACTAACACATCATGGTAAAGCAATTATACTCCAATAAAGATGTTAAAAAAAAACAAAAAAAAACATAGGCAGAACACTCTATGACATAAATTACAGCAAGATCCTTTTTGACCCACCTCCTAGATAAATGGAAATAAAAAAAAAAATAAACAGATGGGACCTAATGAAACTTAAAAGCTTTTGCACAGCAAAGGAAACCATAAATAAGACGAAAAGACAACCCTCAGAATGGCAGAAAATATTTACAAACCAAGCAACTGACAAAGTATTAATCTCCAAAATATACAAGCAGCTCATGCAGCTCAGTATCAAAAAAACAAACAACCCAATCCAAAAAATGGGCAGAAGATCTAAATAGACATTTCTCCAAAGAAGATATACAGATTGCCAACAAACACAGGAAAGAATGCTCAACATCACTAATCATTAGAGAAATGCAAATCAAAACTACAATGAGGTATCACCTCACATCAGTCAGAATGGCCATCATCAAAAAATCTACAAATAATAAATGCTGGAGAGGGTGTGAAGAAAAGGGAACCCTCTTGCACTGTTGGTAGGAATGTAAATTGATACGGCCACTATGGAGAACAGTATAGAGGTTCCTTAAAAAACTAAAAATAGAACTATCATATGACCCAGCAATCCCACTACTGGGCATATACCCTGAAAAAACCATAATTCAAAGGGTCATGTACCACAATATTCACTGCAGCACTATTTACAATAGCCAGGACATGGAAGCAACCTAAGTGTCCATCGACAGATGAATGGATAAAGATGTGGCACATATATACAATGGAATATTACTCAGCCATAAAAAGAAACGAAATTGAGTTATTTGTAGTGAGATGGATGGACCTAGAGTCTGTCATACAGAGTGAAGTAAGTCAGAAAGAGAAAAACAAATACCGTATGCTAACACATATATATGGAATCGAAAAAAAAAAAATAAGGTTCTGAAGAACATAGGGGCAGGACAGGAGTAAAGACACAGACGTAGAGAATTCACTTGAGGACATGGGGGGGGAAGGGTAAGCTGGGACGAAGTGAGAGAGTGGCATGGACATATATACACTGTCAAATGTAAAATAGATAGCTAGTGGGAAGCAGCCGCATAGCACAGGGAGACCAGCTCGGTGCTTTGTGACCACCTAGAGGGGTGGGATAGGGAGGGTGGGAGGGAGACGCAAGAGGGAGGGGATATGGGGATATATGTATACGTATAGCTGATTCACTTTGTTATACAGCAGAAACTGACACAACAATGTAAAGCAATTACACTCCAATAAAGATGCTAAAAAAAAAAAGAACAGTGCTCAGAGTCAGCCAATACTATTCTGATTTAGTTGGTCTGCCATGATACCTGAGGGTGTCAGTATTTTCTGAAGCCTTCCCAGATAAGTCTAATGTATGACCATTGCTGAGATTCACTGTTTGAGTCCCTCTGCAGAACATCTGACATATAGTTACCACTTTTATCTTTTAAAAATGTCACCTTCATGAAAGAACCCCCATACTCAAAAGTTATTCTCCTCAGCATCAATATTAAACTTCTGAATAGCTCCCCAAATCTAATTATTTGTCCCTGTTCTCTAAGTAAATAGTTGAGTGGTAAGGGGTATGGCTCCAAGCCCCAGACTGCCTTTGTTCAGATCCTGGCCCTGGTACTTACCGTGTAAACTTGGGAAAGTCATACAAGTTCTCTGTGCCTCCGTTTTCTTATCTGTAAAATGGGAGGAATAATACTACCTATATCATAGGGTTAGTGTGAGGATTAAATCAGTTAATATAAATAAAGTGTTCTGTCAGTGTTAAATATTATCGTTACTTATCCAGCTTTACTCCCCACTATTCAAAACAAATTCTTATGGTAAATCATCCTCATGTTAAATGCTAGGCCTCACCTCTGTGCTTTTACACATCCTATTTCTGCAGGCTAGAATCCTCTCCCATTCATTCATTCATTCATTCCAATAAAAGTGCAAAGAATGTCTCCCCTTCCTCCAGATCCCAGTTTAATTTCTCCCTACCTCCATGAAGACTTCAATGAATACCTATAAATCACTAACCTCTCCCTTTAAAAAAACATTCCTTTGGCCACAGGGTAGTTTATTATAAGAAATGTAGCTGGGAAGTAATGACATTGGCTCTGAGTTTGAATCCTAGATCTGCCAATTGCCAGCTGAGTCATTTTCCAAATCTGTAACTCCATTGTTAGGATTACTGTGTGGATTAGGTGGCATAAATCATATAAAGCATTAGAACAGCAAATAGCAAGCACCTAATAAATGTCAGCTCTTATAATATATATTTGTTGTTTATATGTTAGTCTTGTCTGCACACTGCGATTGAAGGCTTCTTGGGGTAGAAATTTTGAACTCCCTGAAGTCAGAAACTGCATCTCATTATTGCTATTATAAATTCTATAGCTCACAACGTGGTAATGACCATCTATATCAGGTGATCTGTAAGTACTCAATTAAATTTTTTGCATAACTTGAGAGTATAATTCATTTTAAAAACTTGGAAAAACACTTTTGATAAATGGAAACAGATATTCAACAAAACAAGAATGAACCCAAATAAAACACAGGCTGTAGAGAAGGTTCTAAGAAATTGCATTGCTTTTTAAACATTCAATAACAAGTTTTTATCGGATTCAACTTCTGAAAGGCCACTTCCAATAAAGCCTTTTATGTGTCTAAAATCCTTTAGATTTTTCTCATTTCCTAAAAAATAAATACCAAAATTCTCACCCTGACATTCAAAATCATCCATGGACTGACCTTGACCTATCTTCTAATCTTATCTCCCATTGTCCCCCTTTATAAACTTTATTATTCCAGATAAATAGAACTGCTTGCTCTTACTCATATGTACCCTCTGCTTTTCTGCCTCATGTAACCTTTAATACTTTGTATGACAATATTTTCAAAGAACTCAATATAAAGTTTGTCACAGGAACAAACAGTGATTGCTTGTATGGAAGTACAACCTTGAATTTTGAACTTAACTTCAACTTATGAGCATTCATTTCTCCCTTACTACTATCACAATAACACTCTTTGACTTACAAAAAATATTGGCCATCATTTCCCCAAATTATGTCACCCTCTCAATGACAAAAGCCCCTGCCATCACCACCCAAAAGCTGTAAGTTTGAATTACGTTCTCCAAGCAGATCATGTAGAGCCCAAAGTGCACAAGATACCAATTGAATAAAAGACAAAAAATTAGATCTTCTATTTTACACTTATTCTTTATCCTCTTCATTTGAATTTCTCTTGTAGTATATGCCCCATAATTTATAGCATATATTCTTAGAATAAGTGTGTGTATGTATGTGTACATATATATATATAAAATTATAAATACATTTGGGATGTTTGCTCAAAATTTGTTTACTACTGGTACCTACAACAAGAAAAGTTTAGAAACCACTGGTCTAGAAAATTAGGGCTTTCAGAAAATCTGTGGGTTAAGAAGTAGAGGGCCCGAAGCAGCCACTTAGTGGACCTGAACACCATGTACTGTTTATGTAGGATAAATACGTTTTAATTTCTAACCAACTTTCAAGGAAATGTTGAAATGTAACTGGTTTGTAATTGGAGTTAGCATAGACCTGTTTTAGATTTATTTAAAACAAGGAGTTTTGTCCTAACATTAAAATTACTACAGTAAATATTTCATCAATATAAAAATTTCATTTGGTAAAACCTACAAGTATTTACTTCAGTATATATATAATTAATCAAAATTATTCAAAAGAGCTTTTATTGGAGCCAATAATATGATGTTTTCAAAAGACAGGGCAGCAAAGGAAAAAAAGAAAAAACAGGCCTAGAAGGTAAGACTGGCCATGGACCTAGACAAGCAAATACTATCCTGGGAAACTGTCACTGTTCACATTAAGTAACTAAATGAAGTAAATGTTCTCATAACAGTCACTATACTTAGCAATTTTTTTTTTAGCTTTCATAAATAAAATGACATACTTAACACAATCCACTCTATTATGGGCTTTTGAAGAAAGTGTAATATTTCTATAACAAAATAAGTTCTAAAAGTGAGAAAAGGTTTCATATCATAATAATGCATTTCCTTTAATACCAGTGCATCCTATAAATCCTTCCTCTATAGGATAAAAGACAGGTAAACAAATCTTGACTTTAATCTGATTGATTCTCTATAGTTTTTCTTGCTATTGTGTTAACATAAAAATCCAAATAAGCAAGAATCTCTAACACATGATTTAAATTCTGAGCTTATAGGTTGCATGCAAATCCATTTGGATTTGCATAAGATTATAGAAATATGCAGGTCAAACTTTCCACAACGTCTCTCACCTATTATGACTTACAGAGTGGCTGGGGAAGTATATACGCATGGCTCAGCTTTGTCTTTCTTCTTCAAGATGGGGTTAGACTCAGATCATAGAGAAAACAGGGAAAAAAGACAAAAGGAAGGTTTTCTTTTTTCTTTGGAAACCAATATCATTATGCCCAATAAAACTAAAAGAACATAAAGAAACTATGAATTCATGTGTTAAGAGGGTCTAACAGTGAGATCATCAAAATCCATAAGCGATTTATCAAAGCATTTCTTCCCTACACATGCAGTGAGAATGAAACACCAATGAATATCAGGGCAAGAGCAACAGGAAGCTTGACATTTGACACTGGATAAATCTGAAGATAGGATAACGCATAAATCCTATGCCTCTCAGGTACACAACAAACTGGCAAAGACAGACGCATTGTCTTCTTTCCCCCCTTACTTACGACACTCTGGCTTCCATTTTTCCCAAGTTCTTCCTCTGAAATCTTGCTCAAATTATCTAAGTAGTGGTCTGATATTGTGTGGCACAAATCTTCAAAAGAATAATCCTTTTCTTGACAGAGCTTTATTTCATCCAAGAGTTTCGATAATTCTCCAGTCACAGTTTCACCTGTAAGAAGACAGTAAATTTTTCAAAAGTTTCAAGAAAGAATACTGCTAAAACTTGATGTTAAACAATAAAAATATAACTAGTATGGTGCTAGAACTCAAAATATGGCAAACAAGATTAAGTTGTCAGAAAATTTGTTTTACTGAAAGCAAGCTCTAAATCATAACTAGTACAATAATGTTAAAAGACAAAGAGAAATTCCAGTTTTGCCTATTTTTATTCTTTCTCAAAATGGAAATAAGTATTGAAGGTTTACATATATGTAATACATAAAAGCATCTGGAATTACAATTCCTAAGGCTTCATTTACTATAGCATTTAATCTTCAATAGTCTTTTATGGGCATTATACTTCACTGACAGAATTCATTCAACAGTTCATTAACAAATTTGAAATGGTGCTGGGACCTACTTCCTAGGTTCAATAAAAAGAAATAGAACGTATTTAAACAAATAATTATGTAAGTAATTAATAAATTATGATATAAAGGGACAACAGAAGGAACAGATATATAATCTGCATCAACTGTCAACATGACAATTTTGTAGGCTGCATGCAAATATTCATTTTTTTCTAATTATTCTCAGAAAGGAACTTCATCCCAATAATTCATTCTGAAAAAAACCTAGCAGTTACAATCCAGATATAAATATTTTTATTCTACATTAAAAACATACCTTAGGAAAAAAAAGTCAACTGTGAAATACCCACTCCATGTAAACTTCATGACAGCAGGGATTGCTATATCCTTTGATCACCACTGTATCTCAGGACCAAGAATAGTGCCTGACAAATAGTAGGAGCTCAATAAATGTTGACCGAATAAATGGATAAAATATAGAGTATAACTTATTAGACCTGACATTTTCACAAGTATGAGCCTTTTTGTACATATAGGACAAAGATAACAGTTTAGTACATAACAGACTAGTATCATTTCAAGGGTTTTACAATTAGCTACTCACTTTTGGTCTTCTGGGAAGGAGACTCAACAGGAGATGATATATGTGTTTCTTGTGTTGTATCTTCCTGTATGTGTGCTTCAAGGACTGTTGATCTTCCCACGTCTTCTAAATATTCTGTGTATATAAGTTTTTGAAATTACATACTTGAATTCATTTATTTTAAAAACTTTAACTTTGTTTTACTTTTGATGGTCATTTTTTCATTTATTTCTTTATATCCTAAGTTTTTAAAGAACTTCAAAAAACCAAACAAACTGAAAGAACTTCATGATGAGCTATTAATTTAAAGCTTTTTAATTAAAACAGAAAAGATATTTTAGAAGAGACTCACGAATACTTTTTCTGAAAACTAAATTTTTGTCACAACCTTTCCTTAACATCCTCAGTTTCCGTAAATATATCCTACTTGAAGGTATAAAACTCTCTGAATGATGCTTTGAATAGACTTCATCCCTAAACAGGGATATCAAATTCAGATGGATATAATGATCAGTCAGGTAACATACATGAATGAAGTGGGATAAGTTTAATTTATGATGGTGTTGTAATCTTGTAAGATAAGCACAATTGCATATTGAACTTTAGTTCAATAAAGAAATAATGTTCTTTCCCATTCTTTTTTTTTATTGACATTTATTTAATTTTTTTTATTTCATTTCATTTGGCCGTGCCGCATAGCATGCAGGCTCCTAGTTCTGTGACCAGGGATCAAACCCAGGCCCTGGCAATGAGAGTGCAGAGTCCCAACAACTGGACTGCCAGGGAATTCCCTATTATTGACATTTTACCTTTTTTTTTTTTTCTGTCCCACACTCAGGCTACCTCTCATTTTTCCAATTCTGATGAGGACATAATAATAATAAAACTTAAATATTGCTTACTATGCACCCAGCAGTGTTCTAAGTATTTAATATAAATTAACTCATTTAATCTTCACAAAACTATGACACAGGCACTAGTACTATCTCAGTTTTGTTTTTGTTTTGTTTTGTTTTTTATATTTATTATTTTTGGCTGTGTTGGGTCTTCGTTTCTGTGCGAGAGCTTTCTCTAGTTGCGGCAAGTGGGGGCCACTCTTCATCGCGGTGCGCGGGCCTCTTCACTATCGCGGCCTCTCTTGTTGCAGAGCACAGGCTCCCGACGCACAGGCTCAGTAGTTGTGGCTCACGGGCCTAGTTGCTCTGCGGCATGTGGGATCTTCCCAGACCAGGGCTTGAACCCGTGTCCCCTGCATTAGCAGGCAGATTCTCAACCACTGCGCCACCAGGGAAGCCCCTATCTCAGTTTTAAAGGTGACAACTAAAGGGGAAGGATTATTAACTTGGCCATGTTCATTCAGCTAATAAGTGGCAAAGCCAGACAGATACAAGAAGCATCTCACTTTTCTCTTAATCATAAAGAAAACAGCATCTGAATGCAGGGATAAATGTCAACTAACATTCAACCTCAATGTAACAAAAAAAAACTGAAAGCCTGCAGAGCCTGGTTAACCAGAGAGGAGATGCCCCATCTAAAGTTCGGCAATGAAGTAAAATGAAAGCCTGCATTTTTTTTGAGAAACCAAAACTCTGGGGAGTTAGCTGAAATCCTAGATTTTTAAATGCTGAAAGCTAATTCAATTTTTACAGAAACACAGTGTGAGCCAAAAGTATGTGATCTAAACAAAACATATCTGCTACCCGCCAAAAGGCATTCAGCCCACAGTGGATGGTTTACAGCCTCTGGCTAAGGGGTTAAATCAATACTTGCACTTCTTTATTCAGAAGGAACCCCTTCTTCTTGAAATTCACTTAAGAGACTCTGTGCTATCATGCCAACCACTTTGTTTTCATACTATCCAAATAGTTTCTATGTAACAGCAATTCTACTAGGCAAATTCTAATAGGAAAAGAAAGCAACTTATGGGGTTTTATCCTGAAAATTTCTGACCCAGGCAGTAATTTTACCTACTATAAATTGTCTTTACTACAATAACAAACTTTTTCATAAGACTTAAAATGTACCAGTGATTTGGGACTTCCTTGGCGGTGCAGTGGTTAAGAATCTGCCAGCCAATGCAGGGGGCACAGGTTCGAGCCCTGTGGTCCGGGAAGATCTCACATGTTGCGGAGCAACTAAGCCCATGTGCCACAACTACTGAGCCTGTACTCTAGAGCCCGTGAGCCACAACTACTGAGCCCACGAGCCACAATTACTGAAGCCCGAGCACCTAGAGCCCATGATCCGCAAAAAGAGAAGCCACCGCAATGAGAAGCTCGTGCACCACAACGGAAAGTAGCCCCCACTCCCTGCAACTAGAGAAACCCCGCACACAGCAACAAAAACCCAATGCAGCCATAAATTAATTAATTAATTAATTAAAAATAAATAAATAATAAAATAAAATGTACCAGTGATTTGAAAACCAGGAATGCAGAGAATATAATGTGTTCACATTCTAAAATTTGACAATAATTTTAAAAATTCAAAGCTGTCACAAATACTCCATCACAAATTGGCATACCTAATGAATCTTGACCATTTAAGAGAACAGAGAGTTACTCCTATATAATAACATTTTCATCTAAGTTAAACCAATGCAATATGTTAAAAATGTCTGTAATTATGTCATGCCCCCTTTTTAGTGGATGACATTTATTTTGCTTCTCCGAAAAGACATATTATGCACAAGTCTCAGTTTTTTTAAAGTTCAGTTAGAGGCAAAAATCCAATATGAAATACAAAGTGCCTAGAAGGGAAAGACTTTTTAAAATATTGTATATCACTCTTTTATTTTTCAGTTTTCATTCAACTTGATTTTAATTTGATTTAATATGAAGAGCCATACTTGTATTCGCCTCTGATTTATCTCTATATGCGCTTGACTTGCAATTAACTTCTTTATTGACAAGAAAATTGTAGGGGTTTGAACTTCCCTGAGAGGTTTCAGAAGTAAAGAAAGAAAAGAACATAATGGCCTCCTGTAGTGCATCTATTCTCTTCCCCTCTTCGGCCTTTGTTGACTCCTGTATCTATTATGCATGTCTCCTGCTCAACATGGTTTTAAATCACCCATCTCCTTGCAGGACAAAGCTGCTCTTCAGCTTCTCAAATGATATCCAGTGACACCCATCCCACCTCCCTCTATTACATTTACAGCCAATCTGTAACAACTGTAGGGGATAATCCCCACTGAACAGTGCAGGAGCTAAGTGGAAAGGAAAGAACAAACAACTGGATTTTTAAGGGAACATGCTACATATCAGGCCTAATCACCAAGCAGAAACGGAAAGCACTTAAATCTAAATTTTTCATAAAAGTTTTAGATCAAATGGGGAAGTATGTAATCCTACAAATGAAAAAGTAGTACCTACATGGTTGTCAAACCTTCAATAGACCTAGTAATTGCAACTAACTACAAATGTACTTAAAATGACCTTTATCAAAACCAAAGGCTGGCAAGATGGAATTATCTTGTACTACTGGATTCGGTAGGAAATAATCTGTATTCTTTCAACTAAGTACAATTTTGTTGTTGTTAACCCAGCATTTACACATCAGTTCTACCACTTAGAATAGGATATATAAGTTTGAGCAAGTCACTTAGCCTCTTGGAGCTTCAGTTTCCCTCACGTGCAAAAAGAAGAATAACGATATCTCACTTATCTACCTCACAGTTACAGAAAACAGACAAAATAATAGAAAATCCCTGAAAACTCTTAAAGCATTATTCAAGTGTAAGATAATACCTTAGCATCATCACTTTACAGTCCTAATACCTTCAAGTTCATAACTACATATTTATTACTTGTGTTTAATTAAAAACACTTTTTAATATCACATAAGTAAAAAAAATTTTAGCTTTTTAAAAATTACTGAGCAGTTGAAAAACTGAAATAAAACATTAAAAGGTAGTAATTATTATTGAGTTTAAAAGTCTACCAGAAAAAAAAGCAAATAATAAGTTCATTCAAAAGTAAATGTTAAAACCCAAGAGAAAACTAGGACAGTTTTAATTTAATCTTAACTGTAATGCAAACTCATCCATCATTCAATACTCTTTACCTTGTAAGAGACTTGCAATCTGGAGAGATTTCTGAGATGGATGTTCTTTCAGAATGTCTAAGACAGTTCTACCTAAGCTATCTTTTATGTTGGCATCAATTCCTGAAAGAAAAAGAAAAACCCACTAGATGTACACAAGTGGGGTATCATTAGAAGATACAGTCAATACATAACTGCTCTAATTTCAAAAGTATACAGACCAAGCACTTAAGGTGATTTTTTTAAAAATTAAGACACACATACACACACACACACACACACACACACACACACACACGATTTTAGTAAGAAAGAAGGTGGGAGACCACTGATGCCAAAGATTAGGAACATTCTTGATAATGAATTAACTCTTAAAGGGCACTGATCCATTCATTAATATTGTTTTTTCAGATTATAGCTAGGTTATTATAATTGAGATTATAGCTAGTTAACTAAATGGTAGACTATCAAGCTGAAAAATATTACTGATTTAGAATTTAAATTCCTAAAGTATAATGGTCATATGATTTATATATTCTGTATAATATGGTAAAAATAAAAATAATGTACCATGTAAGTAGTATAAGAACAGTCTTAGAATACTTTAGTATTCACAAAAGTTGAAAAAACAGGATTATTTTGAATTATTGTCCAAATACAAAGTCAAATATTTAATATTTATTTAGGCAAGCTTATATTCAATGTCAGCAACACTCATCAAATACCTGGTGAGCAAACTTCTTGAAGTTTATAACTGAAATACCTTTGGCATTATTTTAATTCTGAAATGTTTATTGTAAAGAGTTTTTATTGTAAAGAGTTTAATGTAGCAAACAGCAAATATCTAAGCACAAACAAAGCCAGGTTTCAGGATCTAGCCTCAACAGTTAGTTCATTATAATAAAATTATTAAGTATTTGCTTAAATTTGTATGGCAATGTGTTATTAGCACATATTTAATTGGTTGCCTCATTTATTATATCATTGTGTTACATATCAAAGTTACATATACATGAAATTTTAACTTCACATAAGAACGATCACAATGCAATAGTCTGCCAATACTTTTCATTTAACATTTTTACTGAGGAAAATAAACACATTAAATATAGTTTAAAACACAAAAGACTCAGGTCAATTGTTTACAAGTATAAATTTGTATCCATGCCTTATTTTTTTGAATTTTATTTTATTTATTTTTGTATATAGCAGGTTCTTATTAGTTATCCATTTTATACTTATTAATGTATATATGTCAATCCCAATCTCCCAATTCATCACACCACCACCACACCCACCCCCCACCGCTTCCCCTCCTTGGTGTCCATACGTTTGTTCTCTTTATCTGTGTCTCTATTTTTGCCCTACAAATTGGTTTATCTGTACCATTTTTCTAGGTTCCACATACATGCGTTAATATACGATATTTGTTTTTCTCTTTCTGACTTGCTTCACTCTGTATGACAGTCTCTAGATTCATCCACGTCTCTACAAATGACCCAATTTCGTTCCTTTTTATGGCTGAGTAATATTCCATTGTATATATGTACCACATCTTCTTTATCCATTCGTCTGTCAATGGGCATTTAGGTTGCTTCCATGACCTGGCTATTGTAAATAGTGCAGCAATGAACATTGGGGTGCATGTGTCTTTTTGAATTATGGTTTTCTCTGGGTATATGCCCAGGTGTGGGATTGCTGGGTCATATGGTAATTCTGTTTTTAGTTTTTTAAGGAACCTCCGTACTGTTCTCCATAGTGGCTGTATCAATTTACATTCCCACCAACAGTGCAAAAGTGTTCCCTTTTCTCCACACCCTCTCCATTATCCATGCCTTTTGATCTTAAAAAAATCTGACCTCAGTTCCAATTTTGTTTCAATCATAATATACATATGGAGATAAATAAGCCTACTTTGTTGTTGCTTCAAAGCTTTCCCTCTAAAAGGTTCCCTTTAAATCACTGCAGCTTACAAACAATAGCTACTCAGTTGATGAAGTAACTAGAAGGAGAATTTACCTTAAGGACAGGGAACTCTAATTTCTGTTTACCATTATTCACAATATAAAAACCTAGGGAAAGTAGTACGTTCTTTAATAAACCAAGCAATTGTCTTAACTTCACGGGGATCAGTTCCACCCTCCTATAGAAGGCAGAGATTTCCTTTTCTTTTTGGTAGTTTCTATTTTAATGTGATTTAAATGTATAAAATTATAATTTCTAAAAGCTTTTTATTAAAGTATCTACTGAGTAAAGGAAGTTGCACATTTTTATCAGTTTTTTTTCCTAAACACTGAGGCTCAATTCTACATGGTATGAATACCTACCTGCAATTTAGAGTGAAGGTAAGAAATAAGGGTGATTGTCAAGAAAAAAAAAAAAAAAGTGTCATTTTCCTTTGTCTACTCCTGAAATACAAATAGTTTTTGGCAAGATAAGCCCCATGGAGAATCAAGATAAGTTCCATGGAGAATCATGATAGTTACCTGTTTCTAACAGAACTCGCACAACATCTACCTTTCCAAACAAAGCTGCTTCGTGAAGTGCGCTCCCTTTTTCTGTCTGGAAAAAAAAAAAAAAAAGAAGGAAAAAGAAGCACAGTTGCATTAGGAATGCTTAGGTTAAAAAATTCTGTCATTTTATGTATTCATATGTATTCTCTGTAATCTTAGCACTCTGACAGAAAGGTAGTGTGAAATAAAAAAGAGATTCTAGAAACAAAACCCAAAAGCTTGAATTTGTGAAACACCTCTGCTTCTGTGTAGCCATTTGACCTTGTTATGTTGGTAAGCCACTCACCTTCTCTTAGTTCTCAAATATAAAGTAAGAGTACTAATGCCTACCTCACGAGGCTTTTGTGAATATCCAATAAGTTCACTCAGTTCAGCATGCATTAATACCAACTCTATACCAAGAATAGTTGAGGGATGTTCTGAGGTATGGAAATACGACCCTGGCCCTTGTATATTTACATTCTATCTGAGGAAACAGATGTACAAATAAATATTAATGGTAAATGAAATCTAAACAATTTAATGTGGCTTACAAAACCTGGACAATCTTCTCCTTGCTTTCCTTCCCATATTCTCTCTTGCCCATCCCAACTCTCCCCAGACCTTCTACCTTATTTGTGCTCCAAGCATACTAAACTTTTTTCTATTAGTGTCATTCTCTGTGTTCTTCTGTAAGGATCTCAAAAGCTGGTCTGGCAGGATCTAACTCCTAGCCCTCTTTATCTCGCCATCACCTATACCACCAGCTCTCAGTCTTCAGCATGAATCAGTTCTGGGTGCCACCGTGAGAAGTTCTGATTCAGTAGCCTGGGATGAGGCCCACAAATTTCCATTTCTAACAAGTTCCCAGGTAATAATAAAGGTCTAGGGAGTACAATTGAGAACCACAGACCTACACTACATGTCAAATCTTCATTTTAATATAATTTCACTCAGGAAGATACTGCTTGCCCCTAAAGTCCAGCACTTTTCCTGTGTGTTCCACATCAATCTAATCTTCCTCATCATAGCACTTATAGTACTACATGATAAGGTTATGTGATTATCTATTCCCTTTAATAAACTGTAAGTTTAGTAGAAATGTAGACCACATCTATTTTTTTCATCATGGTATCACCAATGCCTAGAAAAAAGTACCTCAAAAATGTAGACATTTAAGAATTATTTTGAGGGCGAAAGGTAGAAGGAGGTAGGAACATAACATAGAAGACAAGAATTTGTGAGTATTGCAGGAAGAGATTCGTTTCTGCCTTGAGGAAGATCAAGGAAGATTTCAAAGAGGAAGCTTTTTCAGCTATACATTAAAAAAAATTTTTTTCCTCTCAAAAATTTAAAAATGTCTACCAGGTCCTTAGTATGTGCACATGTCTCTGTGTGTTAAACTGAATAGTGTCATTATGGCAACTTTGTCCTCTTGTACTAAAGTAACCTCTAGTATGGAATTTTCAGCTCAATACAAAAAGAAATATCACTATAAAATAATATATAATGTAAAAATGTTTTTAATTAATAAAATCTTATTGTATAATTAACCCAGTAAAAAATGGTTTATAAATGCATTGTTGAGGAGGCTTGAGGACCACTGAAGATCTATCAACGTGATCTGAATTTATTGCCAAAAAGGCATAACTGAAATGCACTTGATTTATAATTTTCTGGGTATGATATGTATAGACATTAATAAAAATGGAAATAAAATAATTTATAAATATATATAGCACTATACGTAAGGAAATGAAACTGTAGAAACTTATGCAGCTCCTTAAAACAATGTTTCAATGTGTGGCATAAAAAGCTAATATTTTTCCACTCCCTAAAAAATATCCCTTGAAATAATCTAATTCTTCTCACTCTCATTCTATGTCTTTCAACCAACTTTCTTACTACTAATTTGATTTCCTTCAAATTTTCACAAAAGTTTGGACTTAATGTTAGAAAAACCCTTCCTGGAATAGCACACCTTAAAATTCTGAAAAACTAAACAATATTTTAAATATAGAGATGAAAAGGAAAATGGAATTCCTCAGAGCCTGGGGAAGGGAATGAGGGACAGAAGGTATGAATCCAGGCATTGAGCACTGGAAGAAGAATTTGTTCAAGGAAATCTACCAATCCCTGATAGATTTAACCAAGGTGGGACTGGGCTTTAACCAAGGTGGGACTGGGAGGGGAGCAGGAGCCAAAGTCTGAAGCCCAAGCAAGCTGAGAGGATAGATCAAGGACTCCTACACAAATTAAAACCCCCAAAGAACAACAGCCTCAGTAAAAAAAAAATAAAATAAAAATTAAAAACTTGTTACAAAAATCTGTTGCAGAGAGGGAAAGTAAGGTTTTAGCTCTAAACAGATTAGAATGAAAGAAATAAATCCCACTGCTCTAAGAATTCCTAACCACAATTCTGTCCTCACAAGGGTTTGAGGCCAAAGTTAACACAATCTCTGTGCCCCTCAGAGCCAAAAATGTAGAATAAAGTGATTTGGGTTCGTAGTACCAGAGGTAGACATAAATGCTTAGCAGAAGCAGATATAAATCCTCTCTGAAAAAATACACTTTAGGGGCTTCCCTGGTGGTGCAGTGGTTGAGAATCTGCCTGCCAATGCAGGGGACACGGGTTTGAGACCTGGTCTGGGAGGATCCCACATGCCGCGGAGCGACTAGGCCCGTGAGCCACAATTGCTGAGCCTGTGCGTCTGGAGCCTGTGCTCCGCAACAAGAGAGGCCGCGATAGTAAGAGGTCCATGCACCGCGATGAAGGGTGGCCCCCAGTTGCCGCAACTAGAGAAAGCCCTAGCACAGAAACGAAGACCCAACACAGCCATAAATAAATAAAATTAAAAAAAAAAAAACACTTTAAACTCAGGCCTCCAAGAGTTCCAAGAGCTAAAGCTCTAAAAAACACAAATTCAAATTTAGAAACCACTGAACATGAAAGAAAATAAGCCACTATGAGTAAGAAATAGTAGAAACAAAAAAGAAGATAATGGACTTCCTGGTGGTGCAGTAGTTAAGAATCCACCTGTACAGTACAGTCCAACTATACTTTTGTTTGTACTGTCCAACAGTACAGTCCAACTATATTTTCGGACTGTAAAAATTAGTCAATCTTTCCAAACCCATGGTTGATGTAATTAGCTTCTTTGGTAAGAGAATGTGAGAATTGTCAAAATGGAATGGATCATTCTCATAAACTTAAGGGAAACAGTGGAACCAGGAACTATTTACTGCTATCCCAGTATTATCACAAATAGTATAAAATTTAAATAGGTCAAATTTATATACCTTTCCTTTTCAAAATATAGGTTAATTCCATAATATTTTGTAATTTATCATCCCCTACCTTGAGTCAGCATCTACTATTCTCATTCAAATTACTTACTACCATTCTGTTCACCTCAGCACTCTCCCCCAAATCCACAATCCATAATTGGCCAAACCTTGAAAAACTGTGTTCTCATGAAATAATATTTAGTCTAAAACATTCTACAAGCAAGTGGAATGTATACAAAGAAATAACACTAGGACTTCCCTGGTGGAGCAGTGGTTAAGAATCTTCCTGCCAATCAATGTAGGGGACATGGGTTTGATCCCTGGTCTGGGAAGATCCCACATGCCGTGGAGCAACTAGATCCGTGCACCACAACTACTGACCCTGCACTCTAGAGCCCGTGAGCCACAACTTCTGAGCCCACATGCCACAACTACTGAAGCCCGCATGCCCTAGAGCCCACGCGCCACAACTACTGAGCCTGCGTGCTGCAACTACTGAAGCCCGCGTGCCTAGAGCCCATGCTCCGCAACAAGAGAAGCCACTGCAATAAGAAGCCCGCACCCTACAACGAAGAGTAGCCCCCGCTCACCGCAACTAGAGAAAGCCTGCACACAGCAACAAAGACCCAACACAGCCAAAATAAATAAATAAATAAAAAAGAAGGCAGTCTTAGGAGAGAGCTGACACTGGCTGTGGATGCAGGAGCAAATGGGCCCATGGACCTCGGTGCCCCTAAAAAAAAAAAAAAAAAAAAAAAGAAATAACGCTACAATAGGTGAACCCAAATTTGGGGCCTGCTTTTCCAATGGATCAAATTTCTCCATTTCTTTAAAATTAATCATTAAAAATAAACATAGTTTCTGAATAGACAATTATGCAGTTGATAATATAGTAACACTTCAATATTTATCCAGTAAACACATATGAAGCACTCACAATGTGTTAGCACCTTTCAGGGAAAAAACAAAAACAAAAAAAAAAACCCCAATCACAATTAGTGATGAAAACAGCTTAGTGAGAAGAAATGACATGATATATATCTTAATGCTGAATTGCTGATAAAAGCAAAAGAAATTCTCTCTCCGATTGGAAATGGCTATTAAAGGTAAGCCTCAGTAGCACCAAAACTGAGAAAAACAAATGGTAGGAAAAGGGGAGAGGATATAGAAAAGAATGTTCTTTTTTTTTTTTTTTTTTTTTTAAATTTATGGATAGGCTGCTTTGACCTTGGGATTCTTTTTTTTTTTTTAATTTATTAATTAATTTATTTGTTTTTGGCTGTGTTGGGTCTTTGTTTCTGTGCGAGGGCTTTCTCTAGTTGCGGCAAGCGGGGGCAAATCTTCATCGTGGTGCGTGGGTCTCTCGTTATAGCGGCCTCTCTTGTTGCGGAGCACAGGCTCCAGACGCGCAGGCTCAGTAGGTGTGGCTCACGGGCCTAGCTGCTCCGCGGGATGCGGGATCTTCCCAGACCAGGGCTCGAACCCGTGTCCCCTGCATTGGCAGGCAGATTCTCAACCACTGCGCCACCAGGGAAGCCCAAATGCGCCTATTTTTAAGCCCTGGGTTTTAGCTTCCTTTTTGGTTTGGCTGTATGTATTTCCCTGATACATGAAAGCTCAATTGTGCATTTAAAGAGATCTTTGTTATATTTTATCCAAAACCTCTAGATGTTTCAAAATGGCTTTTTGGGTTACGTATTCTAAGCGTGCCAAAATAGCAGACAGAAAGGGGATGTGAAGATGTCAGTTTGCCTGCACTGGTTCCCCCTTCCAAATTTAACACTCTAACCATAGCCCTTCTGAAGCTTGCAAAAGAGAATGACCAGATAAAGGAAGACCAATTCTTTATTAAAGGAGAAAATAAATAGAACAAAGATATAAAGTGGGATTGTGATGATGATCAGTAGAGAAAATAGCTGAGGTAGCAGGGGAAATAAAAACTATTGAGAAACAAGACCCACTACCAAAAGAAGTAACAACCAGTTAGTAAAGATAAACTTGATAGAGAAAAAAGAAGAAAAGCCAATGAGAATGTCATTTAACACAGAAGTAACAACCCCTGATGCCCTGGATGGTACCAATTACCCCTGTAGGCATCTCTTGGGATGAAAGGTAAGAACTTAAAAGATAGGAACATCCTAGCCTTTGTAAATGAATAAATGATGTCTAAACAACTTGAGAAGCAACAGATCCTTTGTACCCTACATTAGCTAGACTATATCTAGAGTACTGAGTTCAAGTGTGGATACTAAACTTTCACAGAAACATCAACAGATTGGAATATGTCCAGAGAAGAGCATCCCAAAACAAGAATCTAGAAAAACATCATATGAAGAATAGCTGAAAGTTATAAGTAGGTTTAGACTGGGGGTGGAAATGGCATAAGAGAAACAGGATGTGTCTTCAAAAAACTCAGAAATACCATTTCTCCTATTCTAAAGAAGATCTCTCCCTCTCCTCCCATTTAACTAGGGACTTCTGGCCAATGTCTTTACCTTTCCTATCTTCCTTCACTTCTGTCTCAGAGGAAGCATCCATTCCCCTCATTAAAGCTAATCCTCGTGCTCGCTTTGGCAGCACATATACTAAAATTGGAACGATACAGAGATTAGCATGGCCCCTGTGCAAGGATGACACACAAATTAATGAAGTGTTCCATATTTTTATTGTATAGCATAGGGAACTCTACTTAATGCACTGTGGTAACCTAAATGGGAGGGAAGTCCAAAAGGGAGGGGATATCTGTATGTGTATGGCTGATTCATTTTGTTGTGCAGTGGAGGCTAACACAACACTGTAAAGCAACCATACTCCAATAAAAATTTTTTTAAAAAAGCTAATCCGGGGGGTCTGGGCAAGATGGCGGAAGAGTAAGACGTGGAGATCACCTTTCTTCCCACAGATACAGTAGAAATACATCTACACGTGGAACTGCTCCTATAGAACACCCACTGAACATTGGCAGAAGATGTCAGACCTCCCAAAAGGCAAGAAACTCCCCACGTACTTGGGTAGGGCAAAAGAAAAAAGAAATAACAGAGACAAAAGAATAGGGACGGGACCTGCACCAGTGGGAGGGAGCTGTGAAGGAGGAAAGGTTTCCATACACTAGGAAGCCCCTTCGCGGGCGGAGATTGCGGGTGGCAGAGGGGGGAGCTTCGGAGCCACGGAGGAGAGCGCAGCCACAGGGGTGCGGAGGGCAAAGCGGAGAGATTCCCGCACAGAGGCTCAGCGCCGAGCAGCGCTCACCAGCCCGAGAGGCTTGTCTACTCACCCCGAGAGGCTTGTCTGCTCACCCGCCGGGGCGGGCGGGGACTGGATGCTGAGGGTCGGGCTTTGGTCAGATCGCAGGGAGAGGACTGGGGTTGGCTGCGTGAACACAGCCTGAAGGGGTTAGTGCACCACAGCTAGCCGGGAGGGAGTCCGGGAAAAAGTCTGCAGCTGCCGAAGAGGCAAGAGACTTTTTCTTGCCTCTTTGTTTTGCGGTGTGCAAGGAGAGGGGATTCAGAGCGCTGCCTAAACGAGCTCCAGAGACGGACGCGAGCCGCGGCTATCAGCGCGGACCCCAGGGATGGGAATGAGACACTAAGGATGCTGCTGCCGCCACCAAGAAGCCTGTGTGTGAGCACAGGTCACTATCCACACCGCCCCTCCCGGGAGCCTGTGCAGCCCGCCATGGCCAGGCTCCCATGATCCAGGGACAACTTCCCCGGGAGAACGCACGGCGCGCCTCAGGCTGCTGCAACATCGCGCCGGCCT
This sequence comes from Balaenoptera borealis, assembly GCF_965194805.1. Taxonomy (NCBI): domain Eukaryota; kingdom Metazoa; phylum Chordata; class Mammalia; order Artiodactyla; family Balaenopteridae; genus Balaenoptera; species Balaenoptera borealis. The sequence continues at coordinate 84,453,008 of NC_138870.1, forward strand.
CTGCCGCCGCAGGCTCGCCCCGCTTCCGTACCCTTCCCTCTCGCCCGCCTGAGTGAGCCAGAGCCCCCGAAGCAGCTGCTCCTTTAACCCTGTCCTGTCTGAGCAAAGAACAGATGCTCTCAGGCGACCAACACGCAGAGGCGGATACAAATCCAAAGCTGAACCCGGGAGCTGTGTGAACAAAGAAGAGAAAGGGAAATCTCTCCCAGCAGCCTCAGAAGCAGCGGATTAAATCTCCACAGTCAACTTGATGTACCTGCATCTGTTGAATACCTGAATAGACAACGAATCATCCCAAATTCAGGAGTGGGAGCAGGATATATTAATTTTTCCCCTTTTCCCTTTTTTGTGAGTGTATATGTGTATGCTTCTGGGTGAGATTTTTGTCTGTATAGCTTTGCTTTCACCATTTGTCCTAAGGTTCGGTCCGTCCGTTTTTTTTGTTTCTTTGTTTGTTTTTTTACTTAAAAATTTTTTTTCCTTAATAAATGTTTTCTTAATAATATTTTCCTTATTTTCTATTTTTAAAAATTAAAAAACTTTTTTCTTAATAAGTTTTTTCATATTTTTTACTTTAAAAAATTTAAAAAAATTTTTTCTTAATAAAAATTTTTTTCTTATTTTTAATTATAAAAAGTTAATAAATTTATTTTAAAAAATTAAAAGACTTTTTTCTTAATAAATTTTTTCTTAATAATTTTTTTCTTATTCTTTATTATAATAGCTTTATTTTATTTTATTTTATCCTCTTTCTTCCTTTCTTTCTTTCTATTTTTTCTCCCTTTTATTCTGAGCCAGGTGGATGAAAGGCTCTTGGTGCTCCAGCCAGGCATCAGGGCTGTGCCTCTGAGGTGGGAGAGCCAACTTCAGGACACTGGTCCACAAGAGACTTCCCAGCTCCACGTAATACCAAATGGCGAAAATCTCTCAAAGATCTCCATCTCAACATCAAGACCCAGCTTCACTCAACGACCAGCAAGCTACAGTGGTGGACACCCTATGCCAAACAACTAGCAAGACAGGAGCACAGCCCCATCCATTAGCAGAGAGGCTGCCTAAAATCATAATAAGGCCACAGACACCCCAAAACACAACACCAGACGTGGACGTACCCACCAGAAAGACAAGATCCAGCCTCATCCACCAGAACACAGGCACTAGTCCCCTCCACCAGGAAGCCTACACAACCCACTGAACCAACCTTAGCCACTGGGGACAGATACCAAAAACAACGGGAACTACGAACCTGCAGCCTGTGAAAAGGAGCCCCCAAACACAGTAAGATAAGCAAAATGAGAAGACAGAAAAACACACAGCAGATGAAGGAGCAGGGTCAAAACACACCAGACCTAACAAATGAAGAAGAAATAGGCAGTCTACCTGAAAAAGAATTCAGAATGATAGTAAAGATGATCCAAAATCTTGGAAATAGAATAGACAAAATGAAGAAACATTTAACAAGGACGTAGAAGAGCTAAAGAGGAACCAAGCAACGATGAAAAAACACAATAAATGAAATTAAAAATACTCTAGATGGGATCAATAGCAGAATAACTGAGGCAGAAGAACGGATAAGTGACCTGGAAGATAAAATAGTGGAAATAACTACTGCAGAGCAGCATAAAGAAAAAAGAATGAAAAGAACTGAAGACAATCTCAGGGACCTCTGGGACAATATTAAACGCACCAACATTCAAATTATAGGGGTCCCAGAAGAAGAAGAGAAAAAGAAAGGGAATGAGAAAATATTTGAAGAGATTATAGTTGAAAACTTCCCTAATATGGGAAAGGAAATAGTTAATCAAGGCCTGGAAGCACAGAGAGTCCCATACAGGATAAATCCAAGGAGAAACACGCCAAGACACATATTAATCAAATGATCAAAAATTAAATATAAAGAAAACATATTAAAAGCAGCAAGGGAAAAACAACAAATAACACACAAGGGAATCCCCATGAGGTTAACAGCTGATCTTTCAGCAGAAACTCTGCAAGCCAGAAGGGAGTGGCAGGATATACTTAAAGTGATGAAGGAGAAAAACCTACAACTAAGATTAATCTACCCAGCAAGGATCTCATTCAGATTTGATGGAGAAATTAAAACCTTTACAGACAAGCAAAAGCTGAGAGAGTTCAGCACCACCAAACCAGCTTTACAACAAATGCTAAAGGAACTTCTCTGGGCAAGAAACACAAGAGAAGGAAAACACCTACAATAACAAACCCAAAACATTTAAGAAAATGGGAATAGGAACATACATATCGACAATTACCTTAAATGTAAATGGATTAAATGCTCCAACCAAAAGACTCAGACTGGCTAAATGGATACAAAAACAAGACCCATATATATGCTGTCTAAAAGAGACCCACTTCAGACCTAGAGACACATACAGAAAAAAAGTGAGGGGATGGAAAAAGATATTCCAGGCAAACGGAAATCAAAAGAAAGCTGGAGTAGCAATACTCATGTCAGACAAAATAGACTTTAAAATAAAGACTACTACAAGAGACAAAGAAGGACACTATATAATGATCAAGGGATCGATCCAAGAAGAAGATATAACAATTGTAAATATTTATGCACCCAACATAGAAGCACCTCAATACATAAGGCAAATACTAACAGCCATAAAAGGGGAAATCGACAGTAACACAATCATAGTAGGGGACTTTAACATGCCACTTTCACCAATGGACAGATCATCCAAAATGAAAATAAATAAGGAAACACAAGTTTTAAATGATACATTAAACAAGATGGACTTAATTGATATTTATAGGACATTCCACCCAAAAACAACAGAATACACATTTTTCTCAAGTGCTCATGGAACATTCTCCAGGATAGATCATATCTTGGGTCACAAATCAAGCCTTGGTAAATTTAAGAAAATTGAAATCGTATCAAGTATCTTTTCCGACCACAACACTATGAGACTAGATATCAATTACAGGAAAAGATCTGTAAAAAGTACAAACACATGGAGGCTACACAATACACTACTTAGTAACGAAGTGATCACTGAAGAAATCAAAGGGGAAATCAAAAAATACCTAGAAACAAATGACAATGGAGACACGACAACCCAAAACCTATGGGATGCAGCAAAAGCAGTTCTAAGAGGGAAGTTTATAGCAATACAAGCCTACATCAAGAAACAGGAAACATCTCAAATAAACAACCTAACCTTGCACCTAAAGCAATTAGAGAAAGAAGAACAAAAAAACCCCAAAGCTAGCAGAAGGAAAGAAATCATAAAGATCAGATTAGAAATAAATGAAAAAGAAATGAAGGAGACAATAGCAAAGATCAATAAAACTAAAAGCTGGTTCTTTCAGAAGATAAACAAAATTGATAAACCATTAGCCAGACTCATCAAGGAAAAAGGGAGAAGACTCAAATCAATAGAATTAGAAATCAAAAAAGAGAAGTAACCACTGACACTGCAGAAATACAAACGATCATGAGAGATTACTACAAGCAACTCTATGCCAATAAAATGGACAACCTGGAAGAAATGGACAGATTCTTAGAAATGCACAACCTGCCGAGACTGAACCAGGAAGAAATAGAAAATATGAACAGACCAATCACAAGCACTGAAATTGAAACTGTGATTAAAAATCTTCCAACAAACAAAAGCCCAGGACTACATGGCTTCACAGGTGAATTCTATCAAACATTTAGAGAAGAGCTAACACCTATCCTTCTCAAACTCTTCCAAAATATTGCAGAGGGAGGAACACTCCCAAACTCATTCTACGAGGCCACCATCACCCTGATACCAAAACCAGACAAAGATGTCACAAAGAAAGAAAACTACAGGCCAATATCACTGATGAACATAGATGCAAAAATCCTCAACAAAATACTAGCAAACAGAATCCAACAGCACATTAAAAGGATCATACACCATGATCAAGTGGGGTTTATTCCAGGAATGCAAGGGTTCTTCAATATATGTAAATCAATCAACGTGATACATCATATTAACAAATTGAAGGAGAAAAACCATATGATCATCTCAATAGATGCAGAGAAAGCTTTCGACAAAACTCAGCACCCATTTATGATAAAAGCCTTGCAGAAAGTAGGCAAAGAGGGAACTTTCCTCAACATAATAGAGGCCATATATGACAAACCCACAGCCAACATTGTCCTCAATGGTGAAAAACTGAAACCATTTCCACTAAGATCAGGAACAAGACTAGGTTGCCCACGCTCACCACTATTATTCAACATAGTTTTGGAAGTGTTAGCCATAGCAATCAGAGAAGAAAAAGAAATAAAAGGAATCCAAATCGGAAAAGAAGAAGTAAAGCTGTCACTGTTTGCAGATGACCTGATAATATACATAGAGAATCCTAAAGATACTACCAGAAAACTACTAGAGCTAATCAATGAATTTGGTAAAGTAGCAGGATACAAAATTAATGCACAGAAATCTCTTGCATTCCTATACACTAATGATGAAAAATCTGAAAGTGAAATTAAGAAAACACTCCTGTTTACCATTGCAACAAAAAGAATAAAATATCTAGGAATAAACTTACCTAAGGAGACAAAAGACCTGTATGTAGAAAATTATAAGACACTGATGAAAGAAATTAAAGATGATACAAATAGATGGAGAGATATACCATGTTCTTGGATTGGAAGAATCAACATTGTGAAAATGACTCTACTACACAAAGCAATCTACAGATTCAATGCAATACCTATCAAATTACCACTGGCATTTTTCACAGAACTAGAACAAAAAATTTCACAATTTGTATGGAAACACAAAAGACTCCGAATAGCCAAAGCAATCTTGAGAATGAAGAATGGAGCTGGAGGAATCAGGCTCCCTGACTTCAGACTATATTACAAAAGCTACAGTAATCAAGACAGTTTGGTACTGGCACAAAAACAGAAATATAGATCAATGGAACAGGATAGAAAGCCCAGAGATAAACCCACGCACATATGGTCACCTTATCTTTGATAAAGGAGGCAAGCATATACAGCGGAGAAAAGACAGCCTCTTCAATAAGTGGTGCTGGGATAACTGGACAGGTACATGTAAAAGTATGAAATTAGAACACTCCCTGACACCATACACAAAACTAAACTCAAAATGGATTAAAGACCTAAGTGTAAGGCCAGACACTATCAAACTCTTAGAGGAAAACATAGGCAGAACACTATATGACAGAAATCACAGCAAGATCCTTTTTGACCCACCTCCTAGAGAAATGGAAATAAAAACAAAAATAAACACATGGGACCTAATGAAACTTAAAAGCTTTTGCACAGCAAAGGAGACCATAAACAAGACGAAAAGACAACCCTCAGAATGGGAGAAAATATTTGCAAATGAAGCAACTGACAAAGGATTAATCTCCAAGATTTATAAGCAGCTCATGCAGCTCAATAACAAAAAAACAAACAACCCAATCCAAAAATGGGCAGAAGACCTAAATAGACATTTCTCCAAAGAAGATATACAGATTGCCAACAAGCACATGAAAGAATGCTCAACATCATTAATCATTAGAGAAATGCAAATCAAAACTACCATGAGATATCATCTCACGCCGGTCAGAATGGCCATCATCAAAAAATCTAGAAACAATAAATGCTGGAGAGGGTGTGGAGAAAAGGGAACACTCTTGCACTGTTGGTGGGAATGTAAATTGATACAGCCACTATGGAGAACAGTATGGAGGTTCCTTAAAAAACTAAAAATAGAACTACCATATGACCCAGCAATCCCACTGCTGGGCATATACCCTGAGAAAACCATTATTCAAAAAGAATCATGTAGCAAAATGTTCATTGCAGCTCTATTGACAATAGCCAGGACATGGAAGCAACCTAAGTGTCCATCATCGGATGAATGGATAAAGAAGATGTGGCACATATATACAATGGAATATTACTCAGCCATGAAAAGAAATGAAATGGAGGTATTTGTAGTGAGGTGGATGGAGTTAGAGTCTGTCATACAGAGTGAAGTAAGTCAGAAAGAGAAAAACAAATACAGTATGCTAACACATATATATGGAAGCTAAGGAAGAAAAAAAAAAAAAGGTCATGAAGAACCTAGTGGCAAGACGGGAATAAAGACACAGACCTACTAGAGAATGGACTTGAGGATATGGGGAGGGGGAGGGGTAAGATGTGACAGGGTGAGAGAGTGGCATGGACATATATACACTACCAAATATAAAATAGATAGCTAGTGGGAAGCAGCCGCATAGCACAGGGAGATCAGCTCGGTGCTTTGTGACTGCCTGGAGGCGTGGGATGGGGAGGAGGGGAGGGGGGGAGACGCAGGAGGGAGGAGATATGGGGATATATGTATATGTATGACTGATTCACTTTGTTATGAAGCAGAAACTGGCACACCATTGTAAAGCAATTATACTCCAATAAAGATGTTTTAAAAAAAATCCATTGTCGTGCTAAAAATAACGTTATCAGTGGATTTTTTAATTAAATATATTTTGTTCAATGCAAAAAAAAAAAAGCTAATCCTCCACTTGTGCTCTTTTTTCTATCATTTTCTGCTCCTTGAATTTTGCTCATGAAGTATCTTCACCATTTTCTTGCATCTTCAATTTCAGTCTCTTCATTGGATCCTTCCACTCTCCATAAAAATACACACCTTTTCACTATCTACCAAAACAAACAACCATAGAAACTTTCTGTGAACCTGCTATCATTTCAAGCTTCTATCCCATATCTCACTTTTTCTTACTCCACACTTTATTAAATATCATCTTCCCTTTTGAAAGCAAAATTTTTCTCTATTCTGTTACTGCTATATCCTCTGGCACATAGTAGGCAATGCCTGGCACAGAGCAGGTACTCCATAAATACATGGTGAATGGATAAATTATTATAATTGTACTGGCTTGGCATTCCTCTTGTAACTAACTGCTTCTTTACAGACTTCTTTTCCAGAAACTACCTGAATAGTCTTTATTCAGCTTCTTCTCTCTCACTATAGTCTCTTTCTTGTAAACCCATCTGTTTCCATGGCTTCATCTCTCACTTCTCTGAGCTAGCACCATTTAAGTGGCACATCCTAAGAGAGACTTCCCCAACCCTTCATTCTCAAACACAAGAACCTGCTTTTTTCCTTTATACCACTTACTGCAATTTGTAATTTTTGTTTGTTTATATGTTTATTTTCTGTCTTCGCACCCAGGCTCTCAACTCCATAAGAGTAGGGAACAAATTTTCTTGTTGATGTAACATGTGCCTGTTATCCTCCTCAGAAGGCTGGAGGGGATATGGTGTCCTGAAAGGGAAACTAGGAGGAAGGAAACGGAGTTGCTACGGTGGTAAGTGAGACAGATCAGGGAAGGCCTCCCTATTAAGGTGACATTTGAGCAGATACCTGAAGAAAGTAGAGGAGGAAGTCATGCAGGTTAGTAAGGCAAAGGCGTTATGGTAGGAGCACACACAGTGTGTTCCAGCAAGAGCAACGAGGCCACTGTGGCTGAAACTATATGAAAATGGCAAAGAGTAGCAGGAGGTAGCTTCAGGGAGAGTGGGACTAGGTCAGATAAGACACTGTCAGCCACTGTAAGGAGTGTGGCTTTTGTTCCGAGTGAGCTGGAATACCAGTGAAGATTTTTGAGCAGAAGAGTGATATAACCTGATTTAGTTTAATGGGATCACTTAAGGCTGCTTTGTTGAAAATAGACTGAAGGAGTCTGTTATGGACTGAATGCTTGTGTCCCCCCCAAATTCATATGTTGAAGCCCTAAACCCCAATGTGACCATATTTGGTGATAGGGAATTTACAGAAGTAATTAAGGTTAAATGAGGTTGTAAGGGAGGGAACCCAATTCTATGGGATTGGTGTCCTTATCAGAGGAGGCGGAAACATCAGAGAGCTCTCTCCTTCTCTCTCCATTTGTGCACAGAAGAAAGAGAGTTTGAGGACACAGGAGAAGGCAGCCATCTACAAGCTCTCACCAAGAACCAAATTGGCCAGAACCTTGATCTTGGACTTTCTAGCCTCCAGACTGTGATAAAACAAATGTGTGTTGTTTAAGCCACCCAGTCTATGGTATTTTGTTATAGTAGCCCAAGCAGACTAATACAGAAGCAAAGGAAGAAGCAGGGAAACCAGTTAGGAGGCAAGGGATAATCAAGACTTGGGCTCTGGTGGTAGTAGTGAAGGGAATGAAAAGTACTGAAATTCTGGATATACTTTGAGCACAAAGCCAATAAAATCTGATGAAGAACTAAATTAAAATGTGAAGAAACCCTAAAGTTTTGGGGCCAAACAACTAGAAGGACAGCGCTACCATTTGCTGAAATGGGAAATATTAGAAGATGGACAAATTTGGGGAGAAGGGGTTATGGAGGCTAAATACTCAGTTTTTGAAATGCTGAGTTTGGATGCCCATTAGCATCAATAGACATGTCCAGCAGACACCTAATTTAGAGTTTAGGGTAAGGTCCAGGATGAATAAATAAAATTTTTATTGTTAAATAAAGATGTCATTTGAAGCCAAGAGACTGGATGAGGCCAACTAGGAAGTAAGTAAAGATAGAGAAGAAAAGAGGTCTAAGTACTAAGACCTGGGAGACTCAGATGCTTAGAGATCAGGAAGATGAGAATGGTTAACCACAGAATAGGGACGTCACAGATTACATTATTAGTCCCTCCTATTGCATGCCCTCTGCCATACAACACTGCAGCTTTTTGCACTTATGTGGGTGGAGTATATATCCCTACCCATTGATTTGGAGCTTGGTTTGTGACTTGCTTTAGCCAATGGATGATAGCTAACATGATGCAAGCAGAGGCCCAAAGTGTGCTTGCTTGGTTGGGCTTAGGCCATGTCCTGGCTAGTCCCAGGAGGAAGATAATAAACACACGGAGCAGAGCTTCCAGACTAACTTACAACATAAAACAAAGCTGCCCTAGCTGACCTGTAACTTAAGAATGAAAAAAAATGCTACTGCTTATGAATGTCTGAGATTTCTGTGCTTATCCTACAGCAGTATTGTGGCAATAGCTAAGAGAGAGCAACAGAGTTACAGAGTTCCAATGTAAAGTTTCATTGGGAAGGAATGAAAATAAAGGCTGGCTCAGGAAAAAGGAGTATGAATCTACAAAAGAGGACAGAAAACAGAAAGACTTAATTCTTAGGCAACTAGTGATAACAGGTTCATGAGGCCTTGCAGATTTATCTAGCTGCAACACTGAATGGCAGGCAATCAAAATCTTTGGCTCAACCTAAAATAATACTGAGAAGGAACAGCCAGTGAACTACATGAGAACCAAGAGAGAGTGGTATCTCAGACGTCAAAAGAAAAAAGAGTTTCAAAGAGGAGGGAGAAATCAACTTTGTCAATGCTGATGATAAATCAAGTAAGATGAGGACTAAGAACTGGCTATGGATCTAACAATATGGCAGTCATTAGTTACCTTCACCAAACGAAAAAACAAAGAATTTTAATAGAGTAATAGAGTTGGAATGGTTTCAAGAGAGATGAAGGAAAGAATTTGATATGAGTAAAAACAAGTCTTTCTAAATATGTTGTCATTTTTTTTTTAGTCCTGTGGGTATTACTTCCTCTAGAATATGTTCTTTAATTTCACCTGTAGTCAGCAAGGTAGATCTTTGCAGGGGGCTCTTTTAGAAACGTGACAAGAATGACCAGGTGTGGGATTACCACTACATTCACCAGAATGGTCAGTTACCCATTCTCTAGCTACTGCTAACAAAAATTGCTTGTAAGTCATTTTATTCTGTGCATTAAGTCTACAATAAATTTCATTTTATTTAAAAATAAATAAATAAATATGTTGCCATAAAGAGGATCAGAGAAAGAAGAAGACAGCTAGAGGAAAATTCAGGTTCAAAGGAGAGGGTTTTTTAAAGATGGGAAATATTGCAACATCTTTGTGTCCTTCGGGAAATAATGCAGTTAAGAGGGGGAAAACACTGTATTAAAGAGGGAATATTTGCCAGAGCAATGTATCCCAAGTCGACAAGAGGGGATAGGAGTCAATGCACAAGTAGAGAAGTTAGCCTCAGATATAAACCTAGAAAGTTAATTTAAAGCAAGGAAGGAAAGCAAATATACACATATTGACAACTGTGGAGGTGAGAATATGTGATTGTTTCTGTTATCTCAGTGAAATAAAAGCAAAGTCATAATCACAGAGGGATGACAATGAAGGAAGTGTTGAAGTTTTCGGAAAAGAAGAGAAATTTTAAAATAATCATCTCAGGAAGTAGAAGAGTAAGTGCAATCTTCTCGTTTTGGGCTTCCCTGGTGGCTCAGTGGTTAAGAATCCGCCTACCAATGCAGGGGACAAGGGTTCGAGCCCTGGGCCAGGAAGATCCCACATGCCGCGGAGCAACTAAGCCCATGCGCCACAACTACTGAGCCTGCACTCTAGAGCCCACATGCCACAACTACTGAAGCCCGCGCACCTAGAGCCCATGCTCCGCAACAAGAGAAGCCACCGCAATGAGAAGTCTGTTCACCACAATGAAGACCCAATGCAGCCAAAAATAAATAAATAAATAAAAATTAAAAAAAAAAAAGAGTAAATGGATTATTAAAATGTAATCTATCCATTTAGGCACATATTTCTCCTGCCACTGTAAGCACTTTGAGAGCAAAAACTGTACCTTACTCAGCTTTGCACCTTAACAGCTCCTAGCATGCTAACTTGTATTCTTTATTATTAATTTTCTGTAATTTTACCTTCCTTTCCTTTTACATTCATATAAAACCCAATTTCTTAATACTATGCTAGTGCTTTAACTCTTTGAGTTTTAATAAGAGAAACACACACAGTTAAAGCACTAGCGTAATATGACACTATCACCACCTAGTTACCCAAAATCAGGTTTGAAATCCATAGAAATAATTGCTAATTTCAAAAGAATCTTGCCAATTAAACCCTACTTTCTTAATATCTTAATATGATTGATTCTCTTTACTAAGAAATTTTTAATGCTAAAGGATTTATAAGTAAATATATACTATGAAATTCAACCAAATAGGAATTAAATTATTTTGCTCACTAGTTCAAATAGGTGTTATAATTCAAAATTGCTCAGAAAGAAATGAAGCAGAAAACAAAACTTCTACAAAAAGTACACACATAAATGCTGCATTTAAAAATATTTGTAATTAAAAGAAAAGATCCTCCAAAGCCATCTCTAAATTTTGAAGAATTATTCATAATAACTTGAATGTAATTGAAGTCTAAAAATGTATTACTGTGATTTACCAAATAGGATTACTTTTAATACTGTTAACTCCCAACTAGTTAACAAATTAATGAATATTAAAGCCACTGAAACAGTTTAAGGTTACTAACTGGTATTGTTCACTCTCAGCCAGTGAGAATATCAACAAATCTCTACTTCAAATTTAATATTAAAAAATGTTATAGTGAATCTGATGGTAAAACTAGGTTAATTTGACAGTTAATTTGAATAACATAAAAAAATTAAATAATCACAAAAAAAGCATAATGAGATGCCAAAAAGTGTTTTATATGAACAAAGCAATAATAATAAAAACAAAAAATCAACTAAGGCTAACTATATCTAATGGAAGAGTCAAGTCATTGAGATGTATTGTAGAAATATGTTGGGGCTTCCCTGGTGGCGCAGTGGTTGAGAGTCTGCCTGCCAATGCAGGGGACACGGGTTCGAGCCCTGGTCTGGGAAGATCCCACATGCCACGGAGCAACTGGGCCCATGAACCACAGTTGCTGAGCCTGTGCGTCTGGAGCCTGTGCTCCGCAACAAGAGAGGCCCGCGCACCGCGATGAAGAGTGGCCCCCACTTGCCGCAACTAGAGAAAGCCCTTGCACAGAAACGAAGACCCAACACAGCCATAAATAAATAAATAAATAAATGGGGAGAAAAAAAAAAAAAATAAGGTAGAGAAAGTTACTTTAAAAAAAAAAAAAAAGAAATATGTTGTCAGCTCTACTTCCTGGAACCTTCAAGATTAAATTATAGAGTGAGCATCAGTGAAAGAGGTATAGCAACCAAAATGTTGCCCATCCTGCTCGGGTACCTGCCCTGATGCTTCTGATTAAGTGTTCACGTATTCTGAACATATTGTGTCCCTTTCATCTGATTTGTGAGTAACAAAACCAAATTCTATCAGGGGCCAAGTAGAAAAATCTAAAGGAATGAATCATAGAGAGAGGCTGACGTATTAGAAGGTATATACCCCATTGGGAAGTATTTAAAATTCAACATTTTAAAACACTGTTTTAGCCAAATAATGCATATCTGCAAGCTAAATTACACCTAAAATTCAAAGTCCTTTTAGACTTTCAAGGTCTTCTTCAAACATCACTCTTCAATGTCTTCCCAAGTTCTCCCTCTTTAAATCTATGTTTTTCTCACCTATATCTTCATAGCACTTCGTCCTAGCATTTATTTTAATATGTCATGTAACAGGAGTTATTCTTGCAAGTTTTTGTGTTCTCCACCAAATTTTGGGCACAGATCTTTTTTATCTTTAATTCTCCAAAAGCACAAAATCAGTGTTTTGCATAAAAAATATAAATTTATAAAATTGAATCTGAACTTTTACTTTCCTAGTCATGGGACATAAAGTAAATTATTGATCTCAAATAGCCACAGTTAAAGTCCTTGGTTATAAGGCAATCTGTGCAATAAAGTTTAGAAATATTCCAGAAGTGTTAATGAAAGCAATAAATCTAGATTAGAGAAATTCAACATTTAGACAATAAACATCTAGCTTATCATTAAACATACTTTAAAAAAGTAACTTTGTTAGTCACCTATAATAAATAATAAACATGTATCTATCTCATTTCAATACCCCTTTGCAAGCAAAGTTGTTTTTTTTCTTAAATATGAGGGCTAAAAAAAAATTCTTCTGCTTATTTTCAAGGCTGCCAAAGTAGAATAAGCAATTTAGAAAAGATATTACAAATATCTAAACAACTAAATAACACAGGCAAAGGTCTAAGGAAAATTCTGATTCAGGGAGTCAGCCTGAAACCTAGGATTATAAGGCCTAGGATTTTTAAAACTTAAAAAAACAACAAACAAAAAACCTGAGAGACACAGTACTCAACCTCAACAACTCCTAGGAAAATAACCTCACATTTGAGCACTAATTCCACCTTGAATGTGTAGATTAGTTTACAAAACTGTCTGCATTTATTGCCTCTGGGTATTCACACCCCTTTCATAATTCACACCCTCTTCTAATTGAAAGGTAGAGTCTGTTTTCCTACCCCTTGAATTTGGGCTGCCTTTGTGACGTATTGCCCAATCAAACATGGCAAAAGACACAATATGTTTGTTCCAAAGCTAGACCTCAAGAGGCCTTGTAAAATCCTGTTTCTCTCTCTCTCTCAACCATGTGAACAAGCCCAAGGTGGCCTGCTTGGTTATGAAAGACACACAGCAGTCTCACCCATTACGGCAGGTAACAGCCAGTCACTCCCTGAACCACAGACACTTAATTGATTTACAACTGACCCAAGACACGTGAGAGAGCCCAGTCAGGACAGAAGAACTGCCCATATAAGCTAAGACTAAACCATAACCTCAGAATTATAAACTAAATAAATGGTTATTGTGTTAAGCTGCTAAATTTTGGTACAGTTTATTATGCAGCAATAGCTTATCAATACATAGGGGAGAAAAGTCATAATCTGACGGGAACCAAAAGGATCTCTGGAAGGTAAGTATGTTGTCAGTGACTTGGGGGCTAAAAAAAAAAAAACAGTCATAAAAGGAGAAAATGGTAAAAAAAAAAAAAAAAAAAAGAAAAGCTAACCTTGGAATTAGGGCTAACGAGACAGATAACAAAAGCAAGTTGCTTTTCCTTGTGGAGAAACAAAACCTATCCAAACGTTATCTGTCCTTCAAAGCTCAACTCAAATCACACCTCCCAATAAATTTTTTTCTTATTGCCCTTAAACATAGTGATCCTTCCTTTATTAGCCATGTATAGAGGTACATGATTGTGGAAAGAGGCCTGGACTTAAATCAGTAAGTCTAAATTCACATTCTGGGTTTACGAGCTATGTATCCTTAGGCAAGTTTCCTAGTCTTTGAATCTGATTCCTCATCTCTGTACTGGAATTTAATAGCTCTCAATCCCACAGGATAGCTGTGAGATTTGTATTCTAAATGTGTCAACATATTAAACACAAAGTACAACTCAAAAATGTTAAAGTGAATTTTGTTCCTTTCATTCATTCATTCATTCATTCAACTTCGACTGGACTGAATTCCTGGTGTGTCAGGCTGTGTGCTAGATACTGGGAGAAAGGAAACAATTACTAAGGAGACCACACACAACTGCCATCTAGTAATAATTTTTCATGTGTATAGCCCTCAAGGTAGAATGAGGTTAGAGATCATGCCTTATATTTCTTCATATTTTCCAGCGGTGTGGTGGGGTACTTTGAATTTAGTAGTTACAAAGATACATGTAGACCATTTGACCAATTAAAAAATGGTAAGATTTCTTCCTGTAAGTTTTAACATCTGTATCTCAAAGCAAAACGAGAGCACCATTGCTTTTGAAGCATAGCTAAAAGAAGACTCACTTGACAGCTCACATCCATTCCTGCTTCCAGCAGCACCTGAACAACTGCTTTGTGACCATTGCGTGCCGCAAGGTGTAGTGGTGTGTGCTTTCGAGTGTTGCAGCTCATTAAGTTAGGGTGTGCACTGATGATCATTTTGACCACTCTAAGCCGTCCATAGAGGGCTGCCAGGTCCAGAGGAGTTTCCAGCTTGCTGTTCCTGATGGTAGGATCGGTGAGCTCTTCCAGGAGAACAGCAACTACTTCTGAGTGTCCATACTGAGCTGCACAGTGTAAGGCAGTTTCATTTTCATTGTTCTGTTAAGACAAAGACATAAAGTGCAAGTTTTCAGAAATTCAATCCTTTATCAAAACCTATATACAGTCATTTAAAACCTGAGATGCTTTGAAAATGTAAGTTTAAGATTTATCTGTTTTAATAAGTATGCCTAATAGAATTTTATATTTGATACTAGTACCTATCATTTATTACACCAAAAATATCACATTTTATTTTTATTACTTCAAATGAAAAAAATCAAACTTTTCCCTACACTATATATTCCAACTTCCAAGAGTGATAAATGATTTAGCCATGTTAGTCAGTAGCCCTGCTGGGCCCAGATGGTCAGTGTTATCTGCACTGTGCATCGTGCCTCCATGACATTTGTTAATGAGAGAGATTAATAAGAATTATAATAACTTTTAACAGACTGGCTTTCCAAAAGATAGCTGAGATAGTACATTCTTTGATAATGAAAGATTTACAGGAAGGCTTCCCAAGTTAAGTTTCATTTTATCTTTCGTTTAAGTATAAATCAGTGCTTCTTTTGCAAAGAGAACAAAGACATACTGGCCCTAAGATTAAACCATATCTTTTTGAAATATAATCATGGATTGAGAAGCAGACCATACCCATACCATACAAGTTATAAGGAGTATCACAGTATTACACGTGTAGCTTATAAGTGTTTCAGTTGAAAATCAATGAGATTTTCCCAGGAATTTAGCAGAATAAAAAATGTTACAATGGAGAAAACTGAACCCAGTTGCAAGGGAGATGTACCTTTCAGATTCTTTGGGCAGATGGTGTAGGTATATGCAGTATGACTATGTCAGGAGGCAGAAGGGTCAATCAGGAGAAATGTGAACAAGAAATTTTAGTAACAAAAATGCAATGTCCTAAATGAGCGTTCTAGAGAGCAAGGGAGGATGTCATCATCAGAGTCATCGTCATAGCTATCGCTATGTGCCAGGCACAGTTTCATGTTTACTCATCTAATCCTCACTAGGAGATAAATATTATTATCATTATCCCCATTTTACAGATGAGGAAACTGAGGTAGTAAGTAGTTGAATAACTGCCCTTCAATTATACAGCCATTTAGTATTGGGACCAGAATTTGAACCTAAATAGCCTAGACCCAAAGTTGGTACTTTTAATACCATCTTCCACAATAGAAACTATTACTACTACCATTTGCTGAGTGTCTAAAAACTTTACATACATTGTCTCCTTTAACTCTTACAAATGATCCTACAAGATTGGTATTAACATCTCCACTTCATGGATGAGGAAACTAAAATACAAAAAAGTTAAATTACATGCCCAAGCAGATTCAGGATCTTTTGGAACCTGTATCCATCAGAATCAAAAACCCATTTATGCTCTTTCCACTGTACCACACTGCCTGCCATGTGTTTCTTTACTGCCAAAGAAGAAAAACATGGAACTAGTGATCTGAAAGCAGAATTTCTATAGATTTTGCCCAAAAGAACACCAACTGAGTTGAAATAGGAAGTAGCTGCTTAGATAGCTGTTCTAAGGGTACAAACCCAAACAAATCTTATTGTTCCAGAAAGCAACTCAGCCTTGCTCTGGATGATAAAACAATGCAGATAAGTAAGTTGAGAGTAGAGAGAAGACTTGAAAACTTAAAAAGAGGAGTGATGGGGAAAAAAGCACAGAAAAGTCTTCTTACTACTTTACTTTCCAAAACAAGTATCAGAAGAGGGCATTTGAAGGCCAAATGCAAAGGAAAAGCTACTCCTTGAAGACAGTCAACAAAAAGTTAAGATATGACAGATGGGAAATCCAGCTGGAGGTATTGTTTTTTCCAGCATTTTGGGGGAGCCATTCCTGTTCTTAGTTTAAATGTGTTATCATAGTCTATTTCCTCACAGACTGACAACATAGAGGCTTGCACTCCCTGATTTTATTATCTGGCCAAGTTTTATAAACCTGATTTAAAAATCAATCTTATTACCTTTAACCATGAAAATATGTTATAGAAATATGTCTCCTGACCAAACCAAATTTCCCGTTGGTTGAAAAGAGATTCAATCTCATTTTTTAAGATATAGTACCTCTTTGAGGAAAAGAAAAGTAAATTATGAAACAATACCTCAAAGACCTCTCTACCTTTGCAAAGGCCTTAGCCTAGGAAATTATAAGTGCAAAATAGAAAGTTTTCTATTAACTCCAGTTATCACTGTTCAGATCTCAAGAAAAAGTTATTTCAATCATTCAAGACTTACTCAGGAGAAAATGTTCATAGAGTTTATCCATAATATCGAACACACACTTGGCTTGTCACGTCAGTGAAGACCACAACTGTGCTACCTTTACAAAAGGCATGGTTGTATACTCATGTCCATACTCACTAGTGGTCTAAAAAAATCCAATTTGAAATAAATAGGCTGTGATAAAGCACTAATTAATAATTGCTAGTATGCCTACATTAAACATTCTTAAACTGATTTGAATTCCTTCTTTTTTTACCAGATGAGTGTTCTCTGAAAAATTAGGACACTTCCAGACAATGGGTGGCAGTATGAAACTGGCTAACAAAAGCTATTTACCAAAGATCTTACTTCAAAGTCAAACTAATGGAAACTATCTAACACTAGTTGGATTTGAGTTTTGGTGAATGGCAAGGGAATATACTTATAAGGCTCCTCTCGTTTTTGCTCTAATGTTAAAATAAAGAAGAAAAGAGGAAGAGAAGGTGGAAGAAAAGGAAAGAGGAAGGAAAGGCGGGAGGGAAACGAATATACAGAGAAATATAAATTGAAAACATACATAACATCAGAAGAAAGGAAATAAACCTGTTGACAAAAGACAGGAAGGATGTGGCAATTATAAAAACCAAAATCAGGGCAGAGTCCACTTTATTTTCAAAATTATGTCACCCTAAGTTGACCACTAATTCTAAGGCAGTATAAAATGGTGATTCAGGTTGAAGTGCTAACACGTACTTATTAGCAACAATAAATCACTCTATCTCTCTTATCTTACTGTAAAATTAGAATATTACCTTCCCTATAACCTTAGAATACAGCTTATAAATCAAAGGAGATAACATATAGGAAAATTCCTTATAAGCTTTAAACATTAAAACATAAGGTAGAATTACTTTTAAAGAAAGTTGTATTAGAAACCAAAGACAGCATTCAGAAATCAGAATGAAACCCTGATAATTATGCATAATTTTAACGTTATAACATAGTGTATTACTGGTTAAAAGCTTGGGCTTTGGATCAGAAAAACCTGAATTCAAATACTGGCTGCATTTCTTAGAAGCTGTGATATCATGGGCAAGTTACTTAATCTCTCTAAGGTACTTTCCCCATATATAAGGTAGGAACAGTAATTAATACCTACCTCATCAGGCTGTGGTAGAGCTTAGAAAGATAATGTAGATGAAGTACTCTGCACAATGCCTGGCATATAGTAAACACTCCATAAGTGATACGATTTACCACTTAGAATACCAATGTGCTATTGTGGAGGGCTCTGGAATTACAGAGATCTGAATACAAGTCTCAGTTTAAGTCACTCAGTAATGTTTGAACTTAGCAGGGTTACTTAGCTTTACTGAGCCTGATTTCCCATCTATAAAATGTAAGTGATAAAAACTCACTTCAGAGGATTGCGAGAACTAATTAAATAACATATCACAGGTAAAAGTGCTTAGCACAGTGCCTGGTTATCATGGGTCTCAATAAGTGTTCATTACCATTTTCATTCCTGCCCTCTATTGCTTAAATACATAAAGGCTTATAATTAATTAGCATATTTCTGTACCATTCATGGGGAAAAAAGAAATAAAGCTAAAATCAAAATTTACCTGTGAAAACAAAATTCCTACATCAGAAACTTTTAGAAGAAATGACATTGAATGAGAGAACTATGTCAGCACTAAAAGCGTATATACATAATAACAAACAAAAAAATACTGA
Source organism: Balaenoptera borealis (assembly GCF_965194805.1). Taxonomy (NCBI): domain Eukaryota; kingdom Metazoa; phylum Chordata; class Mammalia; order Artiodactyla; family Balaenopteridae; genus Balaenoptera; species Balaenoptera borealis. The sequence goes on from NC_138870.1 coordinate 84,471,823, forward strand.
AAGCATGGTATTAAAAACCTCAAGAAATTTCAACTTGTTTCCAATAGAAACCACAACCTAAAGCAAGAGAAGTGAAAAAGGAACTCTGAAGTCCAATCACCTCAAAAAAACCTTTTTTATATTTAAATTGATTTATTCAACATCACAAAAAATGTTTCTCTTTAAAACAAACCATTACAGTTATATGCCATTTAAAATATTCAGCTTTCAAATGTGAATAAATTCTAGGGTTTTTCTTTCTTATTTTCATGTCATTTTAAAAATATTGTTTGGAGAAACTAACATTCCCTTGCTTAACCTTGGTTTGTTTTTCCATCTTATTATTTCAGGTTTGCTTTGGGGCATTCAGACAGTTTTAAGAATAACCACCAGATGGCTCATTCCACAAATGATCTTTTAACTTGGTTTTCTGAGGAACAGACAGCATTCTCATAAATTTCCTTTTAGCATGATATGCCAATAAAGATAGCCATATCTGTCATTTTTTATAGATTTGAATTAATGAGTGTATTCTCATAAAAAATATTCTGTATTTTGTAACCTGTAAACAGACATTTTATTGTGATAAATATTAATGACAGTGTTCCAATTAATAAAACATTTTTCTTGATTAGTTCTTTATACAACTGCGTTTTGATGTAAGAAAAAAATATACATTTTTCTTCCCTTTGCTGTTCACAGCTGGCAAGTGTTACTTTTTATTCTTTAATCTGAATTTCAGTCAAAGGTCTGCAAAGTCTGTACCCATTTGAACAATATGCTAATTGTACTTCATTAGATGTGCTTACCCTGTAGTAACCTACTTCCATTGATATTGGATAACTGCCAACCTGCAGCTTAATGCCATATTTGTAATTCAATTGTTGGACTACATGCTGGTTTTCAAATATAGTTTTACAAAATGGGAACAGTAGGGGGCATGCAGAGCTCAAGACGTTTGTTATCATACTGTACTAGAGGACTGTATTTTACTTTCTGGAATCTGTGTTCTTATTTATTTAGAATACCGAGAATGGCATTACTTTTTAAATATATGCATTATATGTAACATGGATACTATGTACTTGCAAATATTTTGACTTTATATATCAGTATCGTCCTGCTGCTGTGTTTTACTCAACTTACTCTGGGTGTGTGTGTGTGTGTGTGTGTGTGTGTGTGTGTGTGTGTGTGTGTGTATATATATATATATATATATATGTATGTGTAGATATAGATATATAGATATAATCTCTACACATACAGGAAATTTTTAATTTAATATGTGACTAGCAACTGTATACATTGTATTTTGCATTTTAATTCACAAAATTGTACTTAATGTGAAAGTGCTATGTAAATGGTAAAGCATTATGCAAATGATAGTTGTCACCATTTTAGCATTTAAAATTTTATTAAGAAAAACTAATTCATATTACAAATGCGAATTCTGTTCTATCTTTAAATATTCAATAAATATAAAATGGATGCTCACGTAAAGCAGGCAAAAATACTACAACTACTTCCTTTATGTGGGATTTTCTTGTTAACAAATACCTTTACAAATGTCCAACTTAGTGCCAATGTACCATATACAAATGCCAAAGAAGTTTTCAACTTTCTCCTTTAGGAAATTCATCAGTAGAAAGGTCTTTGGCAGGGTAAAGATAGAAATAATCGATTTTTCAATGTGTCTTTGGCTCCGCAAAACTCTCGAAAAATCATAGCATGAGCAAATATTTGTCAAATGCACCTGTTCGTTGACTCTGGAATGCGATGGTCCATGATGAATAAGAATCTTCACAATTTCCACATCTCCTTTCCAGGCAGCCAGGTGAATAGGAAAATAACCTTTGTTGTCTGCTACATTTGTTGATGCCTCATATTGAAGCAGTTTGAGAACTATGTCCCTAAGAAGTAGAAAAACCAAAAGAATACAACAGAAAAGAAAATATGCTGAACAATGCAGCATTTATTAAACAGATAATTATAAAAGTATACTAGATACTGGCTGGCAATTTAGAGTAATCATTCAAGGTACTGAGACATACAATTGGGTTTAGGAGTTTGCCTCTTCAACATTTGGCTATTTTACTTACCTGGAACAAGCCACCACCATACACACACAGAGCACTGACTAACCATAAAACTACCTAATAGAATTCATTTCAGCAAAATTTATCTAATTTTATTAACTGAACGAATTTAGTCAAATAACTTAAAAGAATACCTCCTCTCATCTTTTTCAAAAACGGAGTATTTCCAGATAACCTGTATCTGAGATTTAGTCTGAAGGAAGAGTTGAGGTGCAAGCAAACTCCCTGTTTACAAAAAAAGTTATCATACTACCAAGAGACATTTAGGGAGTTTACACATCATTGCTATAGAGAACTGGAATAAGGGATTGAAGATACATATAAAAGAAAGCAGCACAGTAGGAAAGAGACCCTGCAGTATAAGCCCAAGGTTGAAAAAAAAATTTAATAACTTTTAGCCATGGCACAGAACATACTTTGAATGTGTGTTGTTCATACTTGTGCACTCTTTCACCTTCCTCCTCCAAGGCTAAGAAATGATTTTAAGAGGGAAATTCATTTATGAGACAAATTCTATCACTGACGCAGTTTCTAATGATAAGATTTCAGAGAAAGTAAAAATAAACCTCATTTTAACATTTCTTTTCTAAAATCAGTATTATTTTATAAGCTTTGAATTTAAATGACTTGAATTTAAAGTCCCAGCTATGCAAACTATCTAATGATATGACCCCTAGAGTATTATTTAGTCTCATTTTTCTTTTTCTTTCCTGTAGAAATTAATATAAATAATAATAATAGTGCCTATTGCTCAAGACTGGTAAGAACAGTAAACGAGAACATAAAAGAGAAGCCACTCAATAAACAGTAAAACACTATACAAATATTAGTTCTTGCCCCAAATAAAAATAAAATCCTTTAAAAGTAAAAATGCTTCCTTCAAATCACCTTTGGCAAAAACAGTCTGAAAATCAGAAGGAAACCTGAAGTTTGTCCAGTTTCTATGCTTCTTCTCACCTCTCTGCCACGTAAAAGTTGTTATATAGTGTCATCCATTCTGAGATAAATAACTTACAAAGTGGTAAAAAGAATTCAATACTTATGAATAGCAAAAGCAGCTGAGAACCAGAAGATCTGGTTTGAAGTCCCAACTCTCTACTAGTACTTACTAACTTGGCTACCTTGGATAATTCAAATAACCTCTGTCTCTCTTTCAGATATTGTTAAAATAGAATTTAGAGATTACATATTGTTGCCGGTCTCAAAGGGTTGTGGTGTGAATCAAATGAGAAATGAAAATGACTGTAAAACTGTATACAATCAAAAACTATTCTTAAAGCAGTTTGCTGTAAGATTGAACAATTCTAGTGATCTTTTTTTAACTGAAATATATCAGCATTTAAATAAAAGTTAAAATAATACCAAAGGAAGCACAGTTAAATACCTGGATGTAACAAGTAGAATTTATCCTACAAAAAAACAGCCTTCTCCAAATTCATATAGCAAGAAAGACAATTATGTGAAGGGTTTTAATTTCATCCCTCAAAGCCTAAACAAACAAACAAAAAAAGTCTGAAATTTCTAAAAGCATTTCCTTTCTAGGAGTAAAAAGTTTGATGGGATCATCAATACTATTTTCTTTTACTCTCACTCAAACCATTCAGAATTTCATCTGTTATTTGGCTCAATTTTTGTTGACATTTTCTAATAATGTATGTGATATGCATTCATTCTTTATCTATCAGGAAGATGTATGATATAGTGAAAAAACTGACTAACAGTGATCATTTGTATTGTATAGTATTACTATCATCTAATATCTAAATCAGAAAAGAAATTATCTTTGGCAAACACCAAGCTCCTAAATAAATACTATTATTTTTATTTCAGTTTTTTTAAAGTTTATTCATTTTATTAAATAAATATCTTATTAAATTTATTTTTAAATTTAAATTTATTTTAAAATTTTTATTTAAGTTGAGCCTTTCACCTTATTCAGAGATACCAGCTAATAAACTGGCTGAGCTCAGATTTCTAATGTGGAAACATATCTGTGAAATATAAAGTTATATCTTTGATCAAATAAGTGCCTGTTAGTCTTAATGAATCTTAAGCAAAATATTAATCAATATAGTGTCATTAATTTCTTATGATTGTATATCCCTTGTATATCACAAGCAATATGTATTATATAGCCCTTTTTCATCCAGGCTCATCAAGAGCAAATTAAATTTCAGGTACTTTCTTTAATGTCTAAACAAGAAGAGTAGTTAATACAGAATCCCACCAAATCAAGGATTTTTTCTTTTTTTTTGAGATATAATTGACATATAACATGACTTTAGTTTCAAGTGTACAACATAATGATCTGATATATGTATATATTGCAAACTGATCACCATAATAAGCCTAGTTAACACTTATTTTTAAATTTTTATTTAAGTTGCATCTTATATCTTCCAGAGGTATCCAGAAATGAATATTTTGACCATACTTGGTTACCTGGCATGAAATATTAAGTTATATTAATGAACACTGTCTACAGAATAGCAAGCAGAGAAGTAATCCCTATAGCTTAAAGATAAAGTGGCATTCTTTCTTAACAGCATTTGATAAATAAGAAATGTTCCAAAACACTAAAATAAATGTAGTTGATGAGATCACAGGAAAAATAATTCCATTTCCCAGGAACAAAACAAAAATATCAAATTAAATTTAATAATAATCCAACTTAAATCACTGCAACATTTTGTAGCTTGAGGCTAATATATGTAAGTTCAGGTAAAAACAGGAATTCTAAAAAGTACTGATTTTTGCTACTATGTTTAATTTGTTTCATTTTCTCACAGACATAAATAATACTTCTGATTAATATGAAATGTCTTTTAAGAAGTTCAGTATATGTTCTGAGCAAAATTAAATTAATTGGGAAGATTCAACACTCAAATTTCTTTACCTCAACAGCAAGTTTCCCTATAATTAACCAAAGACATTTATTTTGTTCCATCCTCCTGTGTTTGTTGGTAATGCAAAGAATTTTGAAATAAATGTAAATCATCTTCATATGGATGTAGTATTAACAAACTAATGAAATTCTCAAATTCATGAAGGCCCTCTTGATTTCACACTTTCTTGAAGATTTTACTTCTCTTTAATGAAAATAAAGTTGCAAATGTGTTCAACATGGTCAAAAGCCTTTAGGACAATACACTCCATTTTCTAACTGGAGCTCCTTTATATACTGAATTCACTCTCATAGATTTCCAGATAGAGTGAATAAAGCCAAAGTTTAACTAGTTAATATCCTTATCCAAGAAAGAAGCAATCAACCAAAGATATTTGTAGGTGACTCAAAGGGCAATTTCATGGACTAGATTATACAAATTTTTAGAGGAAGTACCCTTCTTTCATTAGAAAGCCTACTCTGAGCAAATCAAAAGTGCAGCAGATAGCTTACTGTGTGGATTCTAGATACAATTTGAGATACAATTTGGATTATAGATAATGGAGTCTAGGATTCAAACATTAAATATTTAAAGAATGAGAAGCGAGAATAGAAAATATTTTACACCCTGCACATATCAAATAACATACATATTTCAAAGATAGAATAACAATTTAGTACTGACATTTTCCAAAACAGTAGCCAAGAATTACAATGTACCCAACATAGTTTAATGAGATGGAACTTTAAAAAAAAAGGAGCAAGTTGCTAAGAAAAGAAGGAGAATCGAAATGAAACATGAATATACAGGTTTAGTAAAACCTTACAGGGAATGATAAGATATTAGTTAAAAAGACAGGGGGAAAGGAAAGAAGAAAGAAAAGAAGGACAGAGGAAGAGAGAGAAAGAAGAAAGGCATGAAGAAGGAAGGAAAGAAAGGAGGGAGTAAGGGAAGGAGTGAGGGAAGGAGGAAGGAAAGCTGGCTAATTGGAAGAGAATTAAGTGAATCAAATTTGCAGTAGAAATATGTGAGAGAGACAATGAATCCTCCGTATTTTGAAAAAGAGAAACATCTCTAGCCTATCTACTGAAATAATTTATTTATAATCATCGCTAGTTAAATTTGTTCTACTGACCATGTTTTTTCTATCATTTGAAGGTAAAAATTTTCTAATCTGTAATTACAAATGACTCAGAAATCACCAAGAGTACATTACATTTTCTATTGTGTCCTGATTTGGCTAAGTGGAGATGAATTGTTCGTTATGAAATAATGTATTTCAGATATAAAATGCTGCTCCACTTGTGGATTAACTACCAGTGATAAACAAGAGCTGTAAAATATACAAAATAAAGAGGATACAGGCTTAATTTGTAGTATGAAGGCCATAGATTTTTTTTTTTAATTTCTGCACTGGGTCTTAGTTGCGGCACATGGGACCTTCATTGCGGCATGTGGGATCTTCAGTTGCAGCATGTGGGATCTTTTAGTTGTGGCACGCAGGATCTTTAGTTGAGGCATGCTAGATCTTAGTTGCAGCATGTGGGATCTAGTTCCCTGATCAGGGATCGAACCCGGGACCCCTGCATTGGGAGTGCAGAGCCTTAGCCACTGGACCACCAGGGAAGTCACAAGGCCATAGATTATATATTGGAGGGAAGGGGAAAGCGTGTGCCCAAAGAAAAAGAATAAACTATAGGACCCTGTAATATTTCTTCCAGCTCTATAATTCCATGAACTTCAGCCTAGAAATCGTAATGCTTATGAAAACAACCTAGAGCTGATGGATACAACAGCAGCAGGAATAAAGACAGAAATTATGTGTTTCTATGCTGACATAGAAGAATGTCTATGACATTAAAAAATGTCTTTTGCTTGGGAAGAATACAACACAATAGTTCATTACCTATGCTAAGTGAGAACAGCAAAGACAAAGAAAAGAAAAACCATAAACCATTCTCCTCTGGCTCTGAGGTATATTCTATGACACTTTTTTATCCGTCAAATATCTTTTCTTATGCCAGTATTTAAATCAGCATTCCATGAGAACACACTACCTGTTGATAACGGGAACAAGAAATACAAAATGTGACAGAGAAAAACCAACAAGAATTTAGAAAACTGATGTGCATACAGCCACCGAGGGGATATAATGTGAAGTACTGGTAAAAGCATACACTTGGAACTAGAACACTTAGACTCTAGAAACAGCCCCACCTTAATAACTAAGTGGCCACTAAGTCACTTATCCAGAATGGTCTTGTTTCTCCATTTATAAAATGAAAGAAGTGAGGAGGGTAGGGTAGAATAAATGATCTCTAATTTTAAAAGTCCTTGGTAACTTAAATAATTTAAAATCAAGAAATCTTATACTCTAGATGAAAATCCAAATTTCAGAATTGTAACATCATAGTACATAACTGAGCCACAAACAATAATAAAACAGTGTATCATAAAATGTTATAATTGGAAGTAACAACAAAAAATATCCAGCCACTGTATTCAGGACACTGAACTGAGGCCTAAATAGGTTAATGAAATGGCTCAAGGTCACATAACTAGCAGGGAGGGAAAGATGGGATTAGAATTTTCCTCCTTTTTTCCAATACCTACAGAATGACACTAAGTAAAATCTTTCTAGAAAGAGTTTAAAAGAAAAGATAAATGAGACCTTTAGATAAAAGCAAAGCAGAGATATATAATTCTCAGAGAACATCTGCAATTAAAGAGATTTTAAAAGATATACAGTCAAATCCTCATCTCTTTATGATAATCTTAATGATTGCTATTCAATCACCTAAATTATCCTCACTTTGTACACTGCCAATAAAAACTAAGAATTATGCAAGAGGCTTCAGAGAAATATATCTCAATGGTTAGAACTTCACAGGATGTCATGTATAAACCAATAACATTTACTAAAAACTTCACTGAAAATCAAGAAGGGATATGTCCATTTGGGGACAATATTATTTTGAGAAATACTTATAATGCCAAGCTGAGATAGAACAAGAAAAGTTGTATAGCTCAAATGGTCAAGCTCAAGATCTTCTGTCCATTAGATTTGATAGGTCTGTCTTCCCCATTGGAACTAAGAAATATGGTACCACCCTGAATCTACAACTAAGATGGCCAAAGAAGCCAGCTTGGGCTTATCTAATAGATTTCACTCCTGATGACTCAGGTACAAAGATGAATAAATAGTAATTCCTTTAAAAGATTCAGATGTTAGGGATCTGGACACATTTTCCACTCTACAGAAGGATAGCATATAGCTGAAAAACACTCGACAAAATAAAAAGTTCTAAGTTAGATGGTATAAGTTGATATAATAAAGAATCAGGACTGGATGAAAAGAAATGTAATTTGGGAATTCCAATACTAAAAATGTAAGTGATGAAGCATTCAGTTCATGGTATTTTATATAATTTGGATGATTCTTCAAACAGAATGATAATGTTCAATTTATGCAATAAGTTAGATAAAAATGCCATAATGATAAATAATGACAAAAATGATGTTTCTTCCATGAGAGCTTTAAGGCCTTAAAATGTGATCAAGTATAACTAAGTCCCTTGTGTCTCAATTCACAGAATGAAAGAAATGTTAAGTGTGAAAGTAAAAGGTAACTAGCACTTTTAAGGCAGTAATTGCCACATCTAATAAAACTGAAGTGAAATGAAATGATCCAGATCTGAAAAGACTAACTTGAATCATTAAAGCAAAGGAAAAACAGATAGGAAGGGAGACACATGAACAGGGTCACATTCCTTCTGAAAAACAGGTTAAAGAAGTTTAAAACCTGAAAGACCATCCATGAATGACAAAGACAAAGCATTTTAGCTTAGTTTGAGGATTTTGAAGTGGTTCATGTAAGTGCCTATGGCTTATAACAGCAAGATTCTATTGAAGAGTTCACTCCTAGTGAATAATCCCATATTTGGTGAAGACACCCAAAAAAGTAGGGAGGTGTCATTAAGTGATGTATCCCATTCCCTCACCAAAGGTACACACGACTAACATGGTTCTGTCACTTCTTCCATTTTCCCTGTGTGATATTTGACTGACTTACACTCTGCACATAATCATCTCAGCAACATTCCTACCACTTTCAACTTGTCAGGTATTGAACACCTGGTGCCTCTTCAAATTCATCTAAGCCCAGGGGACTCATGGCAACATGAGACAGGTACCATCAGACATAATTAACTTCATCACATGTAACTAAATACACAAAGATTCCAGTCCAAATAAGTGGCACTTACTTATGTCCATTTAAGGCTGCATGGTGTAAAGCAGTGTAACCCGAACTGTCTGTGCAGTTCACATTGGGGCCTCGCCAGATGCTGCAAATAAAGCACAAGCACAGAGTTAACAGTTAAGCAGAATTGTGCTTTGAAAAACAAAAGGAAGACTGACAGTCCCACAGTCAGTAGCATGTTGCATATGAAAATTTTACTCATGTAGAAAACAACTGCCACCTTTCGTGCATTCCCCTCAGAATAATATCTTCATTTATTTGATGCAGGGAAATTATTAGGGAATATAGCTACCTTCAGAAATTAGTAAATGCAGGCCCACTGCCATGCATTATATTTGGACCCAAAAATTCCCTATCACTTTCTGTCATTACTTAAATATTGGATGCAATTAACATTCAACTATTATATTCTTTACCAAGAATAAAGATTTATGACACCTGCCTACTCCCTTTTAACACACTCATTCTGAGATGGCAGTGGTTTATATAAATTATATTTTGCATATGTAAAGAATATAAACACTTCTTTCTGTTCCATTGCTACTAAGAGAATATAATACATATTTCATTCTTGAAAATATAATTAAAGATTTGGACTATCACAAACCATAAAAAGATTCTAACAGTTTTGAAGTTATTTTACTATACAATATATTCTGAAGATAACATGTAACTACATGAAAGAATCCATTTTATCCTTGATCACTACAATTACAGAAACTATGTACAGCTTTTGGAAAAATTAGGCATTGAAAGACACTTTTCCAAAAGTAGACCAAAATAAAAAACAAAACAAAACAAAAACAAACTGTTATCAAAGCCATCAAAACTAACATCTAATGACAAACTAATTCATGTATTCACAAAATATTTATTGTACACCAATTGTATGTCACATATTAAGCTAGGCACTGAGAGTACAAAATCATAATTCACGGCCCTTCTTTACAAGAACAGAGTCTAACGGAGAAGAGAGACACATAAACTAACAATTACAGAGTGCTAAGATAATCAAGGTACCAGAGAGCACACAAGCATCTCTGAGAAGAGAATGAATAGCTATTCCAAATGAGAGATCACAACTGACTTTAAGTAAGTTGAGACAATGAAAATGAGCAGAATGTACTTTTTCAACAGTTATTAAAAGGACATATCAATAAGATGCAGGGATCAATTGAAGGAAGGAGAAAGTAGTAGCACAGAATGACTCAAATTTAATGCCTAAATGACCAAAAGAAAAACGACAACATTAACAAAGATGTGAAAAGAGAAGCAAATTTCCTTGGGGAAGACAGTGCAGATGGAAAGCAAACAATGACTTCAGGTTTGGAGACACTGAATTTTAAGTATCTGACATACTTACATAAAAGTAAGGATCTCCAGAAGATTATAAAAATATCTAGTTAGAAGCATGGCCCTGAAGTTAGATTACCTGAGTTCAAAAACCTGGCTCCATTACTTGCTGGGGGTAGCCCTGCATGAAGTGTTTAACCTCTCTGAAATTCAATTCCTCATCTGAAAAATAGAGATGATAATAATAGTACTACCTTATAATGTTGTGAGAATCAAATGAATCAATACCTACAAAGCTCTTATGGCAGTAGTTGAACATAGTACTAGCATCTATTATATTTGTTAGAACATAGTTCAACAAATTGTTAGAACAAATTATTATTAAATAGAAGGTAAAACCAAGGGAGTGCCTGATATCAGACTCTTTAAGAGGGAGGCCATCAGACTCAAATACCTCAGTGGATAATTTGTATATGGGGGCAAGGTGAAACCTTTTCTCAAAGGTTGATATTAATTAAAATCTAACAACCCCTGGTTAAAAAAAAAAAAAATCAAACCTGACTTGGGTAGACAGTCCCAAGTTCAAGGCAACTCAAAATCTGAAAACCTCCCAGCCCTCACTGAAACTGTCAGAGAACCTATATGAAAGTACATTGTGAGGAAAGAAAAAAAAAGAAAGAAAGAAAAATATGGGACAGACAATAGAACCATGGATATTAACAATACTGGAGGGTCCAGCACAGAAAAAATGTTATGTAAAGGACATTGAGAGCTGTCCAAGAGTAAATAAAACCAAGAGAGAGCATTATACAATTTAAAACAGGAAACTGTTAAAAAAAAAAAATCAAGTTACATAAGAGTTAAACAATTTATTTGGTAATAAAAAAGGTCTTGAGGAAATTAATGGCCAAATATAATTAGTCAGTTGTAAGGATTTAACATTATTTTGATCTTAACCTTATTTCAATTCAGTGGTTTTTTTTCTTTAATGGTAGCTTACTTCCTGAGAATAAAAAAAGTAACAGTTAAACAAGTAAAGTTATACAATGTGCATATGTTTTACAATTTCATTAAGATTGTTAGGTTTTTACCAATTTTTTTTTTAATCAATCCTTGAAGCATTTTCAATCTCCTATTACATTCTTAAAATTTTTATACTTTTGTTCCTCCTGCTAGCTCACCCACCTTGCTCTATTAATTTCCACCTCTGTGCCTTTAATCATGCCCTTCTACTAACCTACAATAGATTCTCTAACCAATCATACCTTACCATTCCTCCAAAGCCCTGATCAAGATTCACCTACTCCAATAACTCTTTCTCTAAGTACTGAATACAACAGCTATTGAATAAATGTGTGCTAAATTATATAAATTTAAAAATCAAGTAAAGGATTACTTTTAATGAATAAATAAGCCACAGGTAAAACTCAGAAGTGTTAAAACAATGGAATGTACTTATTTAAAATAATCTATGAAATCATTAAAAAAAAATCCAAAAGAGGCAAAAGAAAAAAAAAAGCAGAAAAGAGGAACAAAGAATAGGTAAGACAAATACAAAGCAAATTGTTAGATGACAGATTTAACCATATCAATAACCATAACCATATCAATAATTACATTAACTATCAATGGTCTGATCATCCCAATTAAAAAAGAAAAATCATCAGACTGGATTAAAGAAAGTAAGACCCAACTATATACTCACTAAAAGAAATTCACTTTAAATATAGAGATACAAATAGAAAAAAAGTAAAGGACAGAAAAATCATACTAACACTAATCAAAATAAGCTAAATAACTATATTAACATTGGACAAACCAGATTTCGAAGCTAAGAATATTACAAGGGATAAAGAAAATCATTTCAGAATGACAAAGATGTCGATTTATCAGAAGAATATGGGAATCCTAAATGTTTTTTGCCTCTAATAACAGAACTTCACAATACATGAAGCAAAAAACTGATACAACTGCAAAGAGAAATAGACCTACCCACTGACACTTGGAGATTTCAATATGTCTCTCTCAATAATTGATAGAACAAGTAAACAGAAAATCATTAAGGGTATACAAGAATTGAGTAACACTACCAACCAACTTGACCTAACTGACATTTATAGAACACTTACTCAATAATACCTGAATACATATTCTTTTCAAGTGAACACAAGACATTTACCAATATATCCCATATTGTGGATCATAAATCTCAATAAATCTACAAGATTCAGAGGGGAGACGTTCAAGATGCCAGAGGACTAAGACGTGGCGATCACCTTCCTCCTCACAAATGCATCATAAATACATCTATGTGTGTAACAACTCCTACAGAACACCTACTGAACGCTGGCAGAAAACCTCAGACTTCCCAAAAGGCAAGAAACTCCCCACGTACTTGGGTAGGGCAAAAGAAAAAAAGAAAAAACAGAGACAAAAGAATTAGGGACGGGACCTGCCCCTCTGGGAGGGAGCTGTGAAGGAGGAAAAGTTTCCACACACTAGGAAGCCCCTTCACTGGCAGAGACGGGGGTTGGGTGGCGTGGGGAAGCTTCAGAGCCACGGAGGAGAGCACAGCAACAGGGATGCAGAGGGGAAAACGGAGAGCTTCCCGCACAGAGGATTGGTACCGACCAGCACTCACCAGCCCGAGAGGCTTCTCTGCCCCCACCCCCCCACCCCCTGGGGCCGGGGGGCGCTGGGAGCTGAGGCTCGAGCTTCAGAGGTCAGATCCCAGGGAGAGGACTGGGGTTGGCTGCATGAACACAGCCTGAAGGGGGCTAGTGCACCACAGCTAGCCAGGAGGGAGTCTGCGGAAAATCTGGACCTGCCGAAGAGGCAAGAGAACACTGTTTCAGGGTGCGCAAGGAGAGGGGATTCAGAGCACCACCTAAATGAGCTCCAGACATGGGCACGAGCCGCGGCTATCAGCATGGACAACAGAGACAGGCATGAGAGGCTAAGGCTGCTGCTGCAGCCACCAAGAAGGCTGTGTGCAAGCACAGGTCACTATCCACACCTCCTCTCCCAAGAGTCTGTGCAGCCCACCACTGCCAGGATCCTGTGATCCAGGGACAATTTCCCCGGGAGAACACACGACATGCCTAAGGCTGTTGCAACGTCACGCCGGCCTCTGCCACTGCAGGTTCGCCCCACATTCCATACCCCTCCCACACCCCCCAAATGAGTGAGCCAGAGCCCCCGAATCAGCTGCTACTTTAACCCCGTCCTGCCTGGGCGAAGAACAGACGCCCTCAGGTGACCTACACACAGAGGCAGGGCCAAATCCTGAACCCCAGGAGCAGTACGAACAAAGAAGAGAAACAGAAGTTTCTCCCAGCACCCTCAGGAGCACCGGATTATATCTCCACAATCAACTTGATGTACCCTGAATCTGTGGATTACCTGAATAGACAACTAATCATCCCAAAATTGACGCAGTAGACTTTGGGAGCAAATGTAGACTTGCGGTTTGCTTTCTGCATCCAATTTGTTTCTGGTTTTATGTTTATTTTACTTTAGTATTTAGACTTTATTATCATTGGTAGATTTGTTTATTGATTTGGTTGCTCTCTTCCTTTTTTTTTAATATATAGATATATATATTTTTTCCTTTTTCTCTTTTTGTGAGTGTGTATGTGTATGGTTCTTTGTATGATTTTTTCTGTATGGCTTTGCTTTACCATTTGGCCTAGGGTTCTGTCTGTCCATTTTTTTTTCTTCCTTTTCTTTTTTTATTACTTTTTAATTTTTTTTAAATTTTTAATAATTTCTTATTTTTTATTTTAATAACTTTATTTTATTTTATTTTTCTTTCTTTTTTCTCATTTTTCTTCTGAGTGGTGTGGCTGACAGGGTCTTTGTGCTCTGGCTGGGTGTGAAGGCTGGGCCTCTGATGTGGGAGAGCCGAGTTCAGGACACTGGTCCACCAGAGACCTCCCGGCTCCAAGTAATATCAAATGGCGAAAGCTCTCCCAGATATCTCCATCTCAAGGCTAAGACCCAGCTCCACTCAACGACCATCAAGCCACAGTGCTGGAAACCCTATGCCAAACAACTAGCAAGACAGAAACACAACCACACCCATTAGCAGAGAGGCTGCCTAAAATCATAATAAGGTCACAGACACCCAAAAACACACAAACAGACGCAGTACTGCCCACCAGAAAGACAAGATCCAGCCTCGTCCACCAGAACACAGGCACCAGTAGTCCCCTCCACCAGGAAGCCTACATAACCCACTGCACAAACCTTAGCCACTGGGGGCAGACACCAAAAACTACAGGAACTAGGGACCTGCAGCCTGCAAAAAGGAGACCCCAAACACAGTAAGTGAAGCAAAATAAGAAACACACAGCAGACGAAAGAGCAAGGTAAAAACCCACCAGAACAAACAAATGAAGAGGAAATAGGCAGTCTACTTGGAAAAGAATTCAGAATAATGATAGTAAAGATGATCCAAATTCTTGGAAAAAGAATGGAGAAAATACAAGAACGTTTAACAAGGACCTAGAAGAAATAAAGAGCAAACAAACAACAATGAACAACACAATAAATGAAATTAAAAATTATGTAGAAGGGATCAATAGCACAATAACTGAGGCAGAAGAACGGATAAGTGACCTCGAAGAAAAAATAGTGGAAATAACTACTGCAGAGCAGAATAAAGAAAAAAGAAGGAAAAGAATGGAGGACACTCTAAGAGACCTCTGGCACAACATTAAGCACACCAACATTCCAATTATAGGGGTCCCAGAAGAAGAAGAGGAAAAGAAGGGGACTGAGAAAATATTTGAAGATTTTTTTAGTTGAACACGTCCCTAATATGGAAAAGGAAAGAGTCAAACAAGTCCACGTAGCACAGAGAGTCCCATACAGGATAAAACAAAGGAGAAACATGCCAAGACACATATTAATCAGATTATCAAAAATTAAATACAGGGCTTCCCTGGTGGCGCAGTGGTTGAGAGTCTGCCTGCCAATGCAGGGGACACGAGTTCGAGCCCTGGTCTGGGAAGATCCCACACGCCCCGGAGCAACTAGGCCCGTGAGCCACAATTACTGAGCCTGTGCGTCTGGAGCCTGTGCTCCGCAACAAGAGAGGCCGCGATAATGAGAGGCCCGCGCACTGCGATGAAGAGTGGCCCCCGCTTGCTGTAACTAGAGAAAGCCCTCGCACAGAAACGAAGACCCAACACAGCCATAAATAAATAAATTAAGAAAAAAAAAAAAAGATCACTGACTTTAAAAAAAAAAAATTAAATACAAAGAAAATATATTAAAAGCAGTAAGGGAAAAACAACAATTAACATACAAGGGAATCCCCATAAGGTTAACAGCTGATCTTTCAGCAGAAACTCTGCAAGCCAGAAGGGAGTGGCAGTACATACTTAAAGTGATGAAAGGGAAAAACCTACAACCAAGATTACTCTACACAGCAAGGATCGCATTCAGATTCAACAGAGAAATTAAAACCTTTACAGACAAGCAAAAGTTAACAGAATTCAGCACCACCAAACCAGCTTTACAACTAATGCTAAAGGAACTCCTCTAGGCAGGAAACAAGAGAGAAAGAAAAGACCTATAATAACAAACCCAAAACAATTAAGAAAATGGTAATAGGAACATACATATCGATAATTACCTTAAATGTAAATGGATTAAATGCTCCAACCAAAAGACACAGACTGGCTGAATGGATACAAAAACAAGACCCATATATATATGCTGTCTATGAGAGACTCACTTCAGACCTAGGGACACATACAGACTGAAAGTGAGGGGATGGAATAAGATATTCCATGCAAATGGAAATCAAAAGAAAGCTGGAGTGGCAATTCTCATATCAGACAAAACGGACTTTAAAATAAAGACCATTACAAGAGACAAAGAAGGACACTACATAATGATCAAGGGATCAATCCAAGAAGAAGATATAACAATTGTAAATATTTATGCACCCAACATAGAAGCACCTCAATACATAAGGCAAATGCTAACAGCCATAAAAGGGGAAATCAACAGTAACACAATCACACTAGGGGACTTTTAAAACCCCACTGTCACCAATGGACAGATCATCCAAAATGAAAATAAATGAGGAAACACAAGATTTAAATGACACATTAAATAAGATAGACTTAATTGATATTTATAGGACATTCCATCCAAAAACAACAGAATACATTTTCTTCTCAAGTGCTCATGGAATATTCTCCAGGATAGATCATATCTTGGGTCACAAATCAAGCCTTGGTAAAGTTAAGAAAATTGAAATCGTATCAAGTATCTTTTCTGACCACAATGCTATGAGACTAGATATCAATTACATGAAAAAGTCTGGAAAAAACACAAACACATGGAGGCTAAACAATACAGTACTTAATAACCAAGAAATCACTGAAGAAATCAAAGGGGAAATCAAAAAATACCTAGAAACAAATGACAATGAAAACACGACGACCCAAGACCTATGGGATGCAGCAAAAGCAGTTCTAAGAGGGAAGTTTATAGCAATACAATCCTCAAGAAACAAGAAACGTCTCAAATAAACAACCTAACCTTACACCTAAAGCAACTAGACAAGGAAGAACAAAAAAACCCCCGAAGTTAGCAAAAGGAAAGAAATGATAAAGACCACATTAGAAATAAATGAAAAATAAATGAAGAAAACAATAGCAAAGATCAAAAGAACTAAAAGCTGGTTCTCTGTGAAGATAAACAAAATTGACAAACCATTAGCCAGATTCATCAAGAAAAAAAAGAAGACTCAAATCAGTAGAATTAGAAATGAAAAAGGAGAAGTAACCACTGACACTGCAGAAATACAAACGATCATGAGAGATTACTACAAGCAACTCTATGCCAATAAAATGGACAACCTGGAAGAAATGGACAGATTCTTAGAAATGCACAACCTGCCGAGACTGAACCAGGAAGAAATAGAAAATATGAACAGACCAATCATAAGCACTGAAATTGAAACTGTGATTAAAAATCTTCCAACAAACAAAAGCCCAGAACCAGATGGCTTCACAGGTGAATTCTATCAAACATTTAAAGAAGACCTAACACCTATCCTTCTCAAACTCTTCCAAAATATAGAAGAGGGAGGAACACTCCCAAACTCATTCTACGAGGCCACCATCATCCTGATACCAAAACCAGACAAAGATGGCAGAAAAAAGAAAACTACAGACCACTATCACTGATGAACATAGATGCAAAAATCCTCAACAAAATACTAACAAACAGAATTCAACAGCACATTCAAAGGATCATACACCATGATCAAGTAGGGTCTATCCCAGGAATGCAAGGATTCTTCAATGTACGCAAATCAATCAATGTGATAAACCATATTAACAAATTGAAGGAGAAAAATCATATGATCATCTCAATAGATGCAGAAAAAGCTTTCGACAAAATTCAACACCCACTTATGATAAAAACGCTCCAGAAAGCAGGCACATAGGGAACTTACCTCAACATAATAAAGGCCATACATGAGAAACACACAGTCAACATCATTCTCAATGGTGAAAAACTGAAACCATTTCCACTAAGATCAGGAACAAGACAAGGCTGTCCACTCTCACCACTATTATTCAACATAGTTTTGGAAGTTTTAGCCACAGCAATCAGAGAAGAAAAAGAAATAAAAGGAATCCAAATCGGAAAAGAAGAAGTAAAATTGTCACTGTTTGCAGATGACATGATACTATACATAGAGAATCCTAAAGATGTTACCTGAAAACTACTAGAGCTAATCAATGAATTTGGTAAAGTAGTAGGATACAAAATTAATGCACAGACATCTCTTGCATTCCTATGCATTAATGACGAAAAATCTGAAAGAGAAATTAAGGAAACACTCCCATTTACCACTGCAACAAAAAGAATAAAATACCTAGGAATAAACCTACCTAAGGAGAGAAAAGACCTGTATGCAGAAAACTATAAGACACTGATGAAAGAAATTAAAGATGATACCAACAGATGGAGAGATATACCACGTTCTTGGATTGGAAGAATCAACATTGTGAAAATGACTATACTACCCAAAGCAATCTACAGATTCAATGCAATCCCTATCAAACTACCAATGGCATTTTTCACAGAACTAAAACAAAAAATTGCACAATATGTATGGAAACACAAAAGACCCCGAATAGCAAAAGCAATCTTGAGAAAGAAAAATGAAGCTGGAGGAATCAGGCTCCTGGACTTCAGACTATACTACAAAGCTACAGTAATCAAGACAGTATGGTATTGGCACATAAACAGAAATATAGATCAATGGAACAGGATAGAAAGCCCAGAGATAAACCCATGCACATATGGTCACCTTATTTTTGATAAAGGAGGCAAGAATATACAATGGAGAAAAGACAGCCTCTTCAATAAGTGGTGCTGGGAAAACTGGAAAGTTACATGTAAAAGAATGAAATTAGAACACTCCCTAACACCATACACAAAAATAAACTCAAAATGGATTAAAGACCTAAATGTAAGGCCAGACACTATCAAACTCTTAGAGGAAAACATAGGCAGAACACTCTATGACATAAATCACAGCAAGATCCTTTTTGACCCACCTCCTAAAGAAATGGAAATAAAAACAAAAATAAACAAATGGGACCTAATGAAACTTAAAAACTTTTGCAAAGCAAAGGAAACCATACACAGGACAAAAAGAAAACCCTCAGAATGGGAGAAAATATTTGCCAACGAAGCAACTGACAAAGGATTAATCTCCAAAATATACAAGCAGCACATGCAGCTCATGCAGCTCAATATAAAACAAACAAACAACCCAATCCAAAAATGGGTAGTAAACCTAGATAGACATTTCTCCAAAGAAGATATACAGATTGCCAACAAACACATGAAAGATTGCTCAACATCACTAATCATTAGAGAAATGGAAATCAAAACTACAATGAGGTATCACCTCACACCGGTCAGAATGGCCATCATCAAAAAATTTACAAACAGTAAATGTTGGAGAGGGTGTGGAGAAAAGGGAACCTTCTTGCACTGTTGGTGGGAATGTAAATTGATACAGCCACTATGGAGAACAGTATGGAGGTTCCTTAAAAAACTAAAAATAGAACTACCATAGGACCCAGCAATCTCACTACTGGGCATATACCCTGAGAAAACCATATTTCAAAAAGAGTTATGTACAACAATGTTCACTGCAGCTCTATTTACAATAGCCAGGACATGGAAGCAACCTAAGTGTCCATTGACAGATGAATGGCTAAAGAGGATGTGGCATATATATACAATGGAATATTACTCAGCCATAAAAATAAATGAAATTGAGTTATTTGTAGTGAGGTGGATGGACCTAGAATCTGTCATACAGAGTGAAGTAAGTCAGAAACAGAAAAACAAATACCATATGCTAGCACATATATATGGAATCTAAAAAAAAAAAAAAAAGGTTCTGAAGAACCTAGGGGCAGGACAGGAATAAAGACACAGACATAGAGAATGGACTTGAGTACACGGGGAGGGGGAAGCGTATGCTGGGTGAAATGAGAGAGTGGCATGGACTTATATATACTACCAAATGTAAAACAGATAGCTAGTGGGAAGCAGCCGCATAGCACAGGCAGATCAGCTCGGTGCTTTGTGACCACCTAGAGGAGTGGAATAGGGAGGGTGGGAGGGAGACGCAAGAGGGAGGAGATATTGCGATATATGTATATGTATAGCTGATTCACTTTGTTATAAAGCAGAAACTAACACACCATTGTAAAACAATTATACTCCAATAAAGATGTTAAAAAAATTTTTAAATAAAAGATTCAAATCACAAAACTATGTTCTCTGACTCCAATTAAATTAAATTAAAAATCATTCACCAAAAGGTATCTTTAATATCCACAAATATTAGAAACTGAATAACACATAAGTCAAAGAAGATATCAAAAAGATTTTGGAATGTATTTACAACTGAAAGAGAAAGAAAACACAAAATATCAAAACTTTGGGGATGCAACTAAAGTAGTACCTAAAGAAAAATTTATAATATTAAAATGACACTGATAGATCAGAGAAAGGTTCCACATTGATGACCTCAGCTTCCATTTTAAGAAACAGGAAAAGAAGAGCATATTAACCCCAAAGTAAGCAGAAGAAAGGAAACCAGTGAAAAAGAAAACAGGATAACAATAGAGACAATCAATGAAATCAAAAAGTGATTTTTAAAATACTCTATAAAATTTAAAAAACTATTGGCAAACTGATAAGGATAAAAATAGAAGATACAAATTACCAAATCAGGAGCAGAGAGGTAATATCACTCCATATTCTAAAAATATGAACAGTAGGAGAATATTTTTAATAATTTTATAGTAATAAATTAAAAAACTTAGATGAAATGGGCAAGTTTCTTGAAAAACACAAACTACCAAAACTCATTTTTAAAAATAGGATAACCTGAATAGCCCTACATCTATTAAGGAAACTGAACTTGAACTTGTGGTTACAAAACATTCCCCACAAAACAAAACAAAAAACCATCCAGATCCAGGTGGCTTCAATGGGGAATTATGCCAGATATTTAAGGAAGAAATAATATCAATTCTACAAAAATCATTCCAAAATATTGAAGAGGCACAAATACTGCCTAATATTCTATGACACCAAAGACATATGACAAGAAAGAACTACAGATCAATATATCACTCATGAATACAGAAGCAAAAATTCTCGGCAAAATTCTAGCAAGTTGAATCCAACAATATATGAAAAGAACACTACACTATGATGAAATGGAGTTTATTTCAGGAATGCAAATTTGTTTTAACATTCAAAAATTATGATATTAACAAACTAAAACAGAAAAATCATTATTATCTCAACAGATATAGAAATAGTACTTGCCAAACTCCAACATCATTTCCTTATAAAAACTGTTAGTAAACTGGGAATAGAAGGAAACTTCATCAACCTATAAAAGATATCTACAAAAAACTTATAGCTAACATAATCTTAATGATGAAAGACTGAACGCATTCCCCTTAAGATCAAGAACAGGGCAAGTTATGTCTGTTTCCCACTTCTACTCAACATGTTTCTGGAGGCTCTCTGCTTCTCTTCATTCACCAGACAGCTGATTTTCCTGTGCAGTGCCAGCTGCATCCCTAAGACATAACAGTGAAGATTGGAGTAAATGGATTTGTCTGTATCAGATATCTGGTCACCAGGGCTGCTTTTAACTCTGGCAAAGTGAAAAACTTTGCTGTCAATGACCCTTCATAGACCTCAACTTCATGGTCTACATGTTCCAATGTGATTCTACCCATGGCAAGTTTGATGGCACAGTCAAGGTTGAAAATGGGAAGCTTGTCATCAATGAAAAGTCCATCTCCATCTTCCAGTAATGAGATCCTGCCAATGTCAAATGGGGTGATGCTGCTGCTGGATACATGGTGGAGTCCACTCATGTCTTCACTACCTTGGAGTAAGCTAGGGTTCACTTGAAGGGTGGAGCCAAAAGGGTCATCATCTCTGCCCCTTTTGCTGAAACCCCCATGTTTGTGATGGGCATAAACCATGAGAAGTATGTCAACTCCCTCAAGATTGTCAGCAATGCCTCCTGCACCATCAACTGCTTGGTACCCCTGGCCAAGGTAACCATGACAACTTTGGCATCGTAGAGGGACTCATGACCACAGTCAATGCCATCACTGCCACCCAGAAGACTGAAAATTTATGGCCCCTCTGGGAAACTATACAGTGACAGCCACAGGGTTTCCCAAAACATCATTTTGGCATCTACTAGCACTGCCAAGACTGTTGGCAAGGTCATCCCTGAGGTGAACGGGAAGCATACTGGCATGGCCTTCTGTGTCCCCACCAACAGTATAATGGTCATAGATCTGACTTGCCATCTGGAGAAAGTTGCAAATATAATGATACCAAAAAGGTGGTGAAGCAGGCATCAGAGGGCCCACTAAAGAGCATCCTGGGCTACACTGAAAATCTTGCTGTCTCCTGCAACTTTACCAGTGACACCCACTCTTCCACCCTTGATACAGTGGTTTGCATTGCCCTCAATAACCACTTTGCCAAGCTCATTTCCTGGTAGGACCATGAATTTGGCTACAGTAATAGGGCAGTGGACTGATGATCCACATGGCCTCCAAGGAGTAAAAGCCCTCTGGGCCACCAGCCACAGTGAGAACATGAGAGGAACAAAGATATGCTCAGCTGCTGGGGAGTCCTTGCCCCAACTCAATCCCCCAACACACTGAGAATCTCCCATTCTCAATACAGTTTCAATCCCAGACCACTTAAAGAATGGGAGGGGCTCAGAGAGCCCTACCTTGTCATGTACCACCAATAACTATAATATACGCAGTCAAAAAAAATTTTTTGTAGCGGAGGTTTTAGCCAATGTAGTAGCTAGAAATGTAGTGACAAGAAAAAGAAATAAAAGACATCCAGATTGTAAGGAAAGAAGAAAATCTATCTTTACTTGAAGACAACATAGTCACGTACGTAAAAAATCCTATGAAATTTACAAAAACAGCTCCTAAAATTAAAATTGTTTAATTAGAGGAAGCTGTGTAAAAAATATAGGGAACTCTCTGACCTTTCTTCATAATACTTCTATAAATCTAAAATTATTTCAAAATAAAATGTTTTAAAAAAAGGAAAACCTTAAACCAAAAAAAAAAAAAAAACCCACAACCAAAAAAGTGTGTTTAGCAAGTTTGCAAGAAACATCTCAATAGGTAAAAGTCAACTATATTTCTATATGTTAGCAAACAACAATCAGAAATCAAAAATTTTTAAATATCATTTACAATATCAAGAAAAATATTAAATACTTAAGAATAAATTTGACAAAATATGTGCAAAGTTGTACACTAAAAACTACAAAATACTGCTGTGAGAAGTTAAAGAGAACCTAAACAAATGGTGAGATAATACCAAGTTCATGAATCAGAAGACTGAATATTTTTATTATGTTAATTTTCCACAGATTTATCTTTAGATTCAATACAATGCAATCAGACTCCCAGCAAGCTTTTTTTGTAGAAATTCACTAATTCTAAAATTCATATGGAAATACAAAGGACCTAGGATAGCCAAAGCAACTCTGAAAAAGAAGAACAAAGTTGGATACTTACACTACCTGATTTCAAGACTATGATAAAACTATAGTAAACAAGACATTGTATGGTATTAAAGATAGATCATTTGAAGAGAATAGAGGAATAGAAAGTCCACCTACACATATATGCAAGTGATTTTGACACAGGTGCAACAGCAATTCATTAAAGAATGAACAGTCTTATCAAAAAATTGTGTTGGAACAAATGGATATGCTTAGGCCATACCATATCCAAAACAAAACTGTATATCCTCACCACACCATATAAAAAAAGTCACTTAAAAATAAATCATAGCTCTAAAAGCAAAACCTAAAACCATAAAACTTCTACAAGAAAATGTACAGGGAAATTTTTGTGACCTTGGATTAAGCAAAAAATTTTCTAGGTTATAATACCAAAGCACAACCCACACAAGAAAATTTGACAAATTGGACTTTAACAAAATTATGAGCTTCTGGTCTTCAAAGACACTGTTAAGAGAATGAAAAGGAAATGGGGACTGGGAGAAAAATTTTGCAAATCACATTTTCTTTTCTATTCTTTGATCCATAATAGATAAAATCAATGACCTAAAAAAAAAATGGGCAAAGGATTTGAACAGATACTTCAACAAAGAAGATATACACATGGCAAGTAAGAATATGAAAAGGTGCTCAACATCATTTGTCTTGAGAGAAATGCAAATTAAGATCATGAGATACTACTCGTATCTATTACAATGGTGCTGATTAAGAATACTTCACATACCAATGTTGACAGGGATGTAAATCAACTACAACTCTCAAACACTGAACAATACAATCCAGCCATTCCACTCTAGATATGTAGTCAAGAGAAATGACAGCATGTTTCTATACAAAGACTTATACATAAATATACATAGCAGCTTTATTTATACTAGCCCCAAACTGAAATAACCCAAATGTCTATTAACAGGTAAATCGATTTAAAAACTTGTGATATGTTCATACAATGGAATGCTACTCAGCAATAAAAAGGAATGAAATATTCAAATATCCAACAACATTCGTTGAAAATCTAAATCAGTCAGGTTCTCAGATTGCTTCTTCTTTTTGAAACAGCATAATGGGAGATTTATTCCCTGAAATGAATAAAACACATAGTCTCTGGATTAGAGGCAACAGGCCCAGATGAGGGCAGGGGAGCTAAATCGTATGAGGTAAGGAACTGAACTTTTTTTTCCTCTCAATAATTAAAACACTTTTTCAGGATTTTTTTTATTGAATCATTTTTCCTCTTCCTGCTTCTTTCAAGTGTCAACTTTATCTTAAACTAAATTTTTATACAGGTATACCCCATTTTATTGCACTTCAATTTACTGTGTTTTGCAGATACTGATTTTTGTTTTTTACATCTTTATTGGAGTATAATTGCTTTACAATATTGCATTAGTTTCTGCTGTACAACAAAGTGAATCAGCAATATGTATACATATATCCCCATATCCCCTCCCTCTTGAGCCTCTCTCTCACCCTCCCTATCCCACCCTTCTAGGTGGTCACAAAGCATCGAGCTGATCTCCCTGTGCTATGCAGTAGCTTCCCACTAGCTATTTTACATTTGGTAGTGTATATATGTCAATGCTACTCTCTCGGTTTGTCCCAGCTTCCCCTTCCCCCACTGTGTCCTAGTGGCAGGGCAGGCATAAAGACGCAGATGTAGAGAACGGACTTGCTTTTCTTTTTAACTGAAGATTTGTTGCAACTCTGAGTTGAACAAGTCTATCTTCACTGTTTTCCAACAGCATTTGCTCAATTCATGTCTCTGCAATTCATTTTAGTAATTCTCACAATATTTCAAATTCTTATTTATTACTATATTTGTTATGGTGATCTATGAATTGTTTGGGGGCATCAAGAAATATGTCCACATAAGACAGTGAACTTGATGAATGTTGTACATGTTCTGACGGCTCCACTGACCGCCATTCTCCACCTCTCTCCCTTTCCTGGGGCCTCCCTCTTCCCCAAGACACTGTATTGAAATGAGAACAATTAATAACCCTACAGTGGCCTCTAAGAGTTCAAGTGAAAGAAAGAATCACACATCTCTCACTTTAAATCAAAAGCTAGAAACGATTAAGCTTAGGAAGAAGACATGTCAAAAGCCAAGATAGGTTAAAATCTAGGCCTGTTGCACTAAACAGTTAGCCACATTGTGAATGCAAGGGAAAAGTTTTTGGAGGAAATTAAAAGTGCAACTCCAATGAACACATAAATGATAAAAAAGTGAAACAGGCTTATCGCTGATAAGAAGAAAGTTTTAGTGGTCTGGATAGAAGATCAAATGAGCCACAACATTCTCTTAAGCAAAAACCTAATGCAGAGCAAGACCCTAACTCTCTTCAATTCTATGAAGGCTGAGAGGGTGGTGAAAAAGCTGCAGAAGAAAAGTTTGAAGCCAGCAGAGGTTGGTTCATGAGGTTTAAGGAAAGACTCTATCTCCATCACATAAAAGTGCAAGATGAGGGAATTCCCTGGCAGTCCAGCGGTTAGGACTCTGCACTCCCACTACAGGGGGCCCAGGTTTGTTCCCTGGTCGGGGAACTAAGATTCCAGTAAGATAGATAGATAGATAGATAGATAGATAGATAGATAGATAGATAGATACATAAATTTTAAAAACCAACACACACACACACACACAAGTGCAAGATGAAGCCGCAAGTGCTAATGTAGAAGCTATAGCAAGCTATCCAGAAGATCTAACTAAAATAACTAATGAAAGTAGCTGCACTAAACAACAGATTTTCAGTGTAGACAAAACAGTCTTACTTTAGAAGACTATGCCATCTAGGACTTTCATAGATAGAGAGGAGAAGTCTACATCTGGCTTCAAAGCTTCAAAGGACAGGCTGACTCCCTTGTTAGGAACTAATGCACCTGGTGACTTTAAGCCAACTGTAAATCAACTATACTTCAATTTTTTAAAATTAATTAATTAATTAAAAATAAATTGAAGCCAATGCTCATTTACCATTCTGAAAATCCTAGGGCCCTTAAGACTTATGCTAAATCTACTCTGTCTATGTTCTATAAATGGAACAAGAAAGCCTGGATGATAGCACATCTCTTTACAACATGGTCTATTGAATATTTTAAGCCCACTGTTGAGACTGACTGCCCAGAAAAAAAGATTCCTTTCCAAATATTACTGCTCAATGAACAATACACCTGGTCACCCAAGAACTCTGATGGAGATGTACAATAAGATTAATGTTGTTTTCACACCTGCTAACACAACATCCATTCTACAGCCCACATATCAAGAAGTAACTTCAGCTTTCAAGTCTTATTATTTAAGATACATTTCATAAGGCTAAATCTGCCATAGATAATGATTCCTCTGATGGATCTGGGCAAAGTCAATTGAAAACCTTCTGACTTAGATGCAAGAGGGAGGAGATATGGGGATATATGTATATGTATAGCTGATTCACTTTGTTATAAAGAGGAAACTAACACACCATTGTAAAGCAATTATACCCCAATAAAGATGTTAAAGAAAAAAAAAGAAAACCTTCTGGAAAGGATTCACCTTTCTGAATGACATTAAGAACATTTGTGATTCATGGGAAGAGGTCAAAATACTAACAGGAATTTGGAAGAAGTCGATTCCAACCCTCATGGATGACTTTGAGGAGCTCAAGACTTCATGGAGGAAATAACTGCAGATGTGGTGGAAGTAGCAAGAGAACTAGAATTAGAAGTAGAAACCAAAGATGTGACCAAACTGCTGCCATCTCGTGATATACCTTGAACAGATGAAGAGTTGCTTCTTATGAATGAGCAACAAAAGTGGTTTCTTGAGACAGAATCTATTCCTGGTGAAGGCACTGTGAAGAATGTTGAAATGATAACAAAGAATTTAGAATATCACATAAACTTAGTTGATAAAACAGCAACAGGGTTTGAGAGGACTGACTCCAATTTTGAAAGAGGTTACAAGATGGGTAAAATGCTATGAGACAACACTCCCTGCTACAAAGAAATCTTTCATGGAAGGAAGAGTTCATCGATGGGGCAAACTTCATTGTCGTCTTATTTTAAGACATTGCCACAGCTGCCCTAAACTTCAGCAACCACCACCCAGATCAGTCAGCAGCTATCAATACAGAAGTAAGACCCTCCACCAGCAAAAAGATTACAACTTGCTAAAGGCTCAGATGATGGTTATGATTTTTTAGTAATAAAGAATTTTTCAATTAAGGTATGTACATTGCTTTTTTAACATAATGGTATTGTACACTTAACAGACTACAGTATAAACATAACTTCTATATGCACTGGGAAACAAAAACAGTTCATGTGACTTGCTTTATTGCGATATATGCTTTACTGCAGTGGTCTGGAACCGAACTGACAATATCTTGAAGGTATGCCTGTATGTACTGTTGGTCTGTTTCTAGGGGTTCTCTCGTATTCACCAATTTCTCTATTCTGGCACTAGAATCACTTTTTTTTTTTAGTATTGTTTATAATTGGTGGTACATAGATCCCATAATGACTTAATTTCACAATCTTTTTCCTGCAAATTCCTCTAGATGCCTATGAAATGAAAGTATTAATATGAAGACTACAGGCACAAAAATATTTACTGTAAAATTTTAATAGTAAAAAAGAGAAAGCTCATGAATGCCCACCAAAAAGGGAAAAATTAATTAGGATTTATCTACACCATGGAATATTATGCAACTATTAAAACAAGTAAGTTTGATCTATATGTACTGACCTTGAAAACATATTAAATGAAAAAAGCAAGCTGCATAATATTGTGTGAGTGTGTCAATATCCTAAATGCTTTACATACATTGACTCATTTATATCCACACAACTATAAGACAGAGACTGTTATTATTCCCATTATACTGATGTTAAACATTTGCATTAACATAGAAAAATGCATGCAAAAATAATTAGTCGCCTCTGAATTGTTTGAATAGTCAAAATTATCAAGTATTTTTCAAGGAAAATTTTTTTAAAAACAATAAAATATGAAGGAGAAAAGATAGGTTTGCTCCAGATTGTGAACAGCCTTATAACATGCCAAGAAGCTTAGCCTTTATTCTATAAGCACCGTGGACCTAGAGGGTTATCAGAAAGATACTAAGCATGCTTCTGGATCGGCTCAGTGTTTTATTATTTTTTTTATAATTTTTATTTTTAAATTATTTTTAAAAATATTTATTTGGCTGCATGGAGTCTTAGTTGCAGCATGTGGGATCTTTCATTGTGGCACACAGGCTCCAGAGTGCGTGGGCTTAGTTGCCCCATGGCATGTGGGATCTTAGATCCCTGACCAGGGATCGAACATGCGTCCCCTGCATTGGAAGGAGGATTCTTAACCACTGGACCACCAGGGAAGTCCCTGGGGTCAGTATTTTATAATGAGAGCCCTTTCTAAAGACAGTTGGAAGGTGAAGAGAGTGAACAAATTGGTTGCAGGGAGTCAGGTTAGTAGTCTGCTTTAACAACCTAGGGAAGAAACAAAGAAATCTGAACTAGTGGATATACAGAGGTAGAGAAGAGGGAGGAAACTCAAGTAGACATGTCTAAAATAAAAACCTATGGGAGAGCTTCCCTGGTGGCGCAGTGTTGAGAATCTGCTTGCCAATGCAGGGGACACGGGTTCGAGCCCTGGTTTGGGAAGATCCCACATGCCACGGAGCAACTGGGCCCGTGAGCCACGATTACTGAGCCTGCGCGTCTGGAGCCTGTGCTCCGTAACAAGAGAGGCCGCGATAGTGAGAGGCCCTCGCACCGCGATGAAGAGTGGCCCCCGCTTGCCACAACTAGAGAAAGCCCTCGCACAGAAACGAAGACCCAACACAGCCAAAAACAAAAACAAAAAACAAACCTATGGGAGATGGTATCCATATGAATAGGATAAGAACAAAACAATGACTGAGATTTCTACCATGAGTGAAATGCATGGAAGATGGGCTATCTCCATTAGAGAGAACTGCGAGGGCACTGGTGTCTTTTGGGGAAAGCCAATAGTTAAAGGTGACTAGCACACTATGTTGCTCAGGAATACCTCTGGCAAAGGATGGAAAAGAAATGAGAAAATACTGTAAATTAACTCAAATTATTTTTAAATTTCCTGCATGTTATTAGACCTTATAAATATTTAGTAGGGGAAGATATGATATTTATAACAAAAATAAGATTCAAGGTCTATAGATTTCATTTACCTATACCATCTCAGTTCCCCATTATCAAAAAGAAAAAAGAATTAATTATAATAGGAGCATGGGGAAAAAAATCTCCAATGCATGTCTCCTTTCCTAAACAGAATGAATGTGGATACATCTTTTTTAAACAAGGAGGTTCAGAATAGAAATTTAGTATACATATAAATATATTTGACTGCCTTAGGCACATATCCACATATCCATAGAACATCCACACACACCTGAAAGATTATAAATAAGCCAGACTCAGACCTTCCAACTAAAAAGTTAATTAAAAAAATAATAAACTTTGATGTTTATAAGCTCGAGCTTTGAGCTAACGTTCTACTTCATTCCAACTTTTTGCACTGCACGCCTCTTGTTTCTCAATGATAATCTTTAAATTCAAAAAGAGGGCCTATATTAAAACCTTGATAAACTTAAGGCTGTTGTATAAAATACAAGAATTTCTAAATACCTTTAAGAGATGTCTTGAAAAAGTTTTAAATCTTATCACATATTTATTCCCAAAAAAGAAAATATATAGATCCTTGGTCTTAGTCTAATATATACTCAATTCCATCTCCTATACTAACTTGTCTATATTTTAAATTCTGTATGTGAGAATTCATACCCAGAATGAATGCTCTGAGACAATATGAGAGCCCCAATTACCAAAGATTTAATTTCCTTTGTTATGCTATTTGTACTAATATATCAAATTGGATTAGTACATTTTAGAACAAATATAAACAAAATAGGTTTTCCACAGAACTTTCAAATAACCTGGACGTTCATTAGTGAGAATACTATGTTTCCTAAGCTCTCACATATTTAAGATTATACCTAAATAAACTGTAAGTCTGAGTTTCTTGGGCCAATACAATCTTGTGTATAGCAAACAAGACTTAAACACAGCTACTCCACAAATTGATCATCATTATACCCTCTACCAACCTATGGGACAAATCCTTCAGGAGCAACATAAAACCTTTCAGCTTTTCTTGATTTTTATCTGACTCTTGACACTTGAGGTCACTCCAAGGCTCCAGATATGAAAACGTACAGAATGTGCATCAAACGCCTCAAGCAGGGTCAGAGTATGTAGAAATGGTCTTCTGACATGTCAGATAATTTCAAGCAATGAAAACAAAGCCCTGTTCTTTTCAATCCATATCTTAACAGTTTGCTTCCATCTTTGGATGAACTGGACACGTGCACATGCTATTGAGTACTGTAAGTTAAGTTCTCATCTCCATAGTGATGATGTAATTTTATTATCATGGGCTAGAAGTATCTCATATGGGTGTAATAAGTCTGGAATAACGTGAGCCATACATGTAAATTTAAATGTTCTAGTAGCCACATTAAAAAGATTTTAAAAAGAGATGAAATTATTTTTTTGTATATTTTATTTAACCTAGTATATACAAACATCATCATTTCAATATGGAATATAAAAATTATTGAGGTATTTTACATTTTCTGTACTGTTGTCAAAATCAGTGTTTATTTTATACTTATAGCACACTGCAATTAGGACTAGTCATATTTCAAGTGCTTCATAGCCTCACATGGACAGTGGCTACTCTATCGCACTACATAGTATAGTCCTATATAATTATTTTCAGAAAAAAGAGAAAACAAGATTAACTCTGATAATTTAAAATGCCTTCTAAAAATAACTGAAAACACTGGCTTTGTAGTAAATAAATGCCCATGTGATTGAGTCCCAGAAAATATCTTTAACAATTTCTTACCATTTGAGCAAGGTAAAATATGTAATAGACCCAGTATATAGTCACATCAGAGACTGTAAATGCACAACATTACATAAGTAATATTAGGGAGCACCATAGCCAAAATTATACTAACCAAACATTTTCTAATGAATAATATGCACCTTGATTGCTTGATGTAACTCTCAATAATAACTATTCACACAGCAAATCAGAATCGGTGAACTGTGAGCAGAAATATCTCCTTGAGTTATAATCACACAACTTATCATCTCTCTACTAAATATACAGTATACACCACAAGATAGCATTTTATAATATGAGAAGGAATTTGCAACCATGAAGAGAAACATAGTTAAGAAAACCTAAGAGTAAAACTAGAGCATCTATTTCAACCCAGTTTCAACTTTGTAATTAGTGCTAAATGTAAAACGTATTCCTTCCAGCCCTCAACTTCTCTTCTTCACCTGGATATAACTCCTGAAAAATAAACTAACAGACAAGGCAGATTAAGCTCTCATTGCTATGCAAGCACTGATTTTGGTGGCAATTGTTCTTATCCTCATATTCTTTTCTTAGGTAACAATATTTCCAAGGGTACTGTGGTAGGCAGAATAATGGTACCCCAAAAATGTCTATGTCCTAATCACTGGAATCTGAGAATATGTCATGTTGCATGGCAAGGGAGAATTAAAGTTGTAGATGGAATTACACTGCTAATCAGCTGACCTCATCCTGGATTTTTTTTCTTAAAACTGCATGGCTAGAACGACTAAAATAATGAGAGTATAATTCTTATCTTGTTGATGAACTTAATGGCATGCCTGGTAGGGTTTCACCATTTAGTATGATGTCTGCTGTTGGCTTCTCATGGATACATTTTCACCATATTAAGGAAGTTTTTATTACTTTGTTAATGAACAAGAAGCAGCAGAACAGCATAGTGGATAAAAAGCACACTCAGGATTCAAACTGCCTAAGTTCGAATACTGGTTCCATTTCTAACTGCATGACCTTGGGAAGATTATGTAACCACACTGTGCCTCAGTTTCCTCATCTATAAAATGAACATACCAGTAATAGCTACTTCATAAGGATGTTGTGAAGATCAGATAGACCCATGAAAAGTGCTAGTACAGTGCCTGACACATAGTAATCATCATGTCTGTAGGAAGAGTAAGGAAGGAATGTTCTTATGATTTGTTAAATTTATTTAGGGTCTTTCAGGATGAGTATATGTTTTCTCCTTTAATACATTAATATAATTATTTTTATTTATTTATTTATTTATGGCTGCGCTGGGTCTTTGCTGCTGTGCACGGGCTTTCTCTAGTTGCAGCGAGAGGAGGCTACTCTTTGTTGTGATGCGCGGTGGTTTCTCTTGCTGCGGTGTGCGGGCTCTAGGCACGCAGGCTTCAGTAGTTGTGGCTCGCGGGCTCTAGAGCACAGGCTCAGTAGTTGTGGCACACGGGATTAGGTGCTGCCCGGCATGTGGGATCTTCCTGGACCAGGGCTCGAATTGAACCCGTGTCCCCTGCATCGGCAGGCAGATTCTCAACCACTGTACCACCAGGGAACCCAATTCTTTTCTTTTTAAATAAATTTATCTGTTTATTTATTTACTTATTTATTTAATTTTTGGCTGTGTTGGGTCTCCACTGCTGCGCACGGGGGCTACTCTTTGTTGCAATGTGCGGGGCTTCTCATTGCAGTGGCTTCTCTTGTGCAGCATGGGCTCTAGACGTGCGGGCTTCAGTAGTTGTGACATGCGGGTTCTAGAGCGCAGGCTCAGTAGTTGTGGCACATGTGCTTAGTTGCTCCACGGCATGTGGGATCTTCCCAGACCAGGGTTCGAACCCGCGTCCCCTGCATTGTCAGGCAGATTCTTAACCACTGTGCCACCAGAGAAACCCTAATTAATTCTTGATTAGCACCGTCTTCACACTCCTGAAGGTAAACTTGTCTACCTATGGGGTATATTTTAATGTAATCCTAGATTGCTATTTGTAATTTAGGGTTTTGCATCCATATTCATATGTAAAATCAGTCACCAGTTTTCTGATCTCTTCAGTTTTGGTATTAGGGTTATGTAAATGAAGAGTTTTCTGCCTTTTTTTAATCTCCAGAATAAATCAACTAACATAGAAAGTGTCTGTTACTTGAATATTTGAAAGAACAAACATGTAAAATCATCTAGGACTAGCACTTTTTCAGAGTAAATCCTTAAAACTTCCAGTGTCTACTATGGTTACTGATCTATCAATACTGTCAACCTCGTCTTGCATCAATTCCATAATTTACATTTTCCTAGGAAATCAACTATTTCCATTTAGGTTTTCTAATTTATTGAAAAAATTGCACATATTTTTATATTTATTACTATCTTCTGTTTTTATAGTTCTATTACCATTTTCATTCCTAATGTGCTATATTATTATTCTTTCCTTGGTTTGCCTAGGTGGGTCTATTTTGTCATATTCGAAGATTCAATTAGCTTTATTTTTATCAAACATCTACTGAATGTGTTACTTATTCATGTATTTGTTTACTTTCTAATTTATTACTTTCTGCTCTTAACTATAAGAATTCAATCATCTATTTATTATATTATATCCTTTTTTTCTAGCTCTTTGAGTTGAATGCTTAACTCATTTAATTTTTTTCTTTCTTATTTAAAAGCAGGACTTCCCTGGCAGTCAAGTGGTTAAGACTCCGTGCTTACACCACAGGGGGCTCGGGTCCAATCCCTGGTTGGGGAAGTAAGATATCACATGCTGTGCCACGGCCAAAAAATAAATAAATACATTTTTTTAAAAAGAGCATTACAGGTTATGACACTTCTACTGACTGTAGGTTTGTCTACATCACTTAGGTTTTGACAAGTCATATTTTCATATCAGTTGCTACATATACAGTCTGTAATTCAGTTGTGATTTCCCTTTTACCCTGAAAATTGTACTCATTTTAAAATTTGTAAGTGCTTAGATTCATTTTCTCTTAATGATATATTTCCAGTTTTATTGGGTGGGCCAAAAGGTTCATTCTGTTTTTTCTGTAAGATGGCTCTAGTAATATTTAGTTGTCTTTAACTTCATTTGAAACAATTTTGTTAGATTGTATGTGACAGCTGTCATATCAGCATGCATGTAAAAAAAAAATCAAAATTGGTGAATTTTTGTAGACATTTTCATATTGAAGATGGAAGAAAAAGGCAACATTTTCGGCATATTATGCTTCATTATTTCAAGAAGGGTAAAAACGCAACTGAAACACACAAAAAGATTTGTGCAGTGTAAGAAGGCACTGTGACAGATCGAACATGTCAAAAGTGATTTGTGAAGTTTTGTGCTGGAGATTTCTCGCTGGACGATGCTCCACAGTCAGGTAGATCAGTTGAAGTTAATAGCGATCAAATCAAAACAATAATTGAAGACAATCAACGTTATACCACGCGGGAGATAGCTGACATACTCAAAATATACAAATCAAGTCTTGACCATCATTTGCACCAGCTTGGTTATGTGAATCACCTTGATGTATGGGTTCCACACAACTTAAGCGAAAAAAACCTTTTTAACCATGTTTCTGCATGCAATTCTCTACTTAAACATAATGAAAACGTTCCATTTTTAAAACAAATTGTGACGGGCGATGAAAAGTGGATACTGTACAATAATGTGAAATAGAAGAGATCGTGGGGCAAGCAAAATGTGAACCACCACCAACCACACCAAAGGCCGGTCTTCATCCAAAGAAGGTGATGTTGTGTATATGGTGGGATTGGAAGGGACTCCTCTGTTATGAGCTCCCTCCAGAAAACCAAACGATTATTTCCAACAAGTACTGCTCCCAATCAGACCAACTGAAAGCGACACTGGATGAAAAGCATCCAGAATTAGTCAACAGAAAATGTATAATATTCCATCAGGATAACGCAAGACTGCCTGTTTCTTTGATGACCAGGCAAACACTGTTATGGCCTGGCTGGGAAGTTCTCATTCATCCGCTGTATTCACCAGACATTGCACCTTTGGATTTCCATTTATTTCAGTCTTTACAAAATTCTCTGAATGGAGAAAATTTCAATTCCCTGGAAGACTGTAAAAGGCACCTGGAACAGTTCTTTGCTCAAGAAGATAAAAAATTTTGGGAAGATGGAATTATGAAGTTGCCTGAAAAATGGCAGAAGGTAGTAGAACAAAAGAGTGAATATGTTGTTCAATAAAGTTCTTGGTGAAAATGAAAAATGTGTCTTTTATTTTTACTTAAAAAACCAAAGGCACTCTTTGGCCCACCCAATACCACATTATACTCACAGAATAATTATTCAACTTCAAATAATTTATTTAGATTTTCTTGGAAAACTAGTATGTAGTTTTATGTTACATAAGCAGTAAGTGTATTGTCTGTTTCTAAAGGTGAGATGTATATTTTTCAAGCTTATTAACTGCATAATTCATACCATCTATAAGCCTAGTTTCTCTACTTCATCATCAAATTCTGAGAAGTGTTACCATGCATAGTAAGTATATGTCTGTGATTGAACTATCATCAAACTTTCTTTGAATTTCTAAATTTGCTTGTTTTGTTATATTCTTCAGTTGAGCAAAAGAATGATACATTTTTATAAATCATGTATTTATTACCAAAAAAATTGGTTTAATTCCATATAATGGTCTCTATCTTAAAATATATTTTGTCTGTTATTAATATTGCCAGCTCAGCTTTCTCTTTGTTTATATATAACTGGTATAGTTTTGACTATCCATTTATGTTCCTTCTATTTCTATCATTTTATCTTGGCTATATCTCTTGAAAACAGCATAGCTACGGTTGGCTTTTTTTGTTTTATAACCTAAGAAGCTTTGTCTTTTAATTTTTTTTAATTTTATTTATTTTTTTATACAGCAGGTTCTTATTAGTTATCCATTTTATACATATTAGTGTATATACGTCAATCCCAATCTCCCAATTCATCCCACAACCACACCCCCGCCACTTTCCCCCCTTGGTGTCCATACGTTTGTTCTCTACATCTGTGTCTCTATTACATTTGGTATTATTCCTACGACTAAATTTTATGTAATGTCTTTATTATCCTGTTCTTTTTTCCTCTTCTCTTCTTTCTGTTTTCATGTTCAAGCTTTCTTCATTTCTTTATTCTTCTCTAGTTATTCTTCCTTATCATTTTATTTCTATTATATTAGTCCTCTACTTTTTTGCAAATACATTAAACTGATATATCTTACTGGTGTCAAGAATTAAATTGTAACCATGTCCATCATTAACAAAGTATAATTTGCATCTTTCTCATCTTCACCCCAAAGGCTTGACGAAATAATGTGGAATTTTAATGCTATATTACTATTTCTTCTTTATGACTTTTATTTCAGAAACATTTCCTAATAATTGTGTTATATTTTACAACCATATTATCAACAGTGATTTAGGTTTTACTAGTTTCCTGCTCAACATGGTTTCTTATTTAACAAGATTATATGTAATATGGTTGATATCTTTTGCTGCCTTGAGGTAACCAACAGTCACAAGGACTACAACAAGGATAGCCATGTTCATGAAAGGCACAGGTACTGGCATGAGATTCTTCCACCTCAGATCTGCAAGAAGTCTTTAACTTTGAGAGATAAGAAAGAAGGACTGAGAGTGTAAAACAAAGAATGTTGCTCACCAACCAGTTCTATAAGGAATAAATCATTAGTCACTGTAGTTGCTGACCAACAGTGCACCCTGAGAGGAATTCAGGATAAAAACCAGGATGAGGCATTCTGTGCTTTGAAAAAACAAGCCCCTTAGAGAGTTGATGTATATCTCAGGAAGAAGTTTAATGAACCCAGACTCTTGCATCTTCCCATACACAGAAGAGCACTAAAATCATTAACTTGAGATATCTGTTCTTTGTAACTAGCAGTAATCTTTTACCAAGATGTATGCTTGACTGCACGTAGTCCCTAGACAAATCATATATATATTCGCTTCTCTCCTATCCCTTTAGAGCAATTTTCTCAGAGCTACTGAGAGGCTATCTCCTGGACTATAGTCCTCTTCCCTGAATACAACTTAAATTCACAACTCTTGTGTTGTTCATTTTTCTTTAAGTCAACAGGAGTATAACATGGTCACATTTGGGGGAATGTAGTCTTTGTGTAGAGAGGCTGTCTGTTCTCCTCCCCTCCTCTAAGTGTAGGGGAAAAACACTTAACTGATTTCCCACCCCAAAGCCCAGGGAAGTGGGGGGTACCAAGAAAAAAGTTGGGGAGTGTCTGTAAGAAGGAATAACTGACAAGTTCTATCCAGGATTAAACATTCTCTTTGCTGACCTACCCCAGACCTTCTGGACTTGAGGCAGAGTGGGAGTAGAGGTAGAATATGGGGAAACATTGGACTGGAATGGCAAACAGTTCCTGGTCAGAAAGCATATTTTCTAAAAGTATGGAATATGGATTCTGTCCAGACCCAGGGGAGCCTAAATTGGGGTAGCAAATGGTAGATGCAATTGGGAGCCACAGGCACACCATCAATCTATGCAGCAGGAGGTAAAAAGGCACTAGAGGAATACAGCCTGAGGCTTCCTGCTAGGTGTGGCAGCATCTACCTGTGGGAAGCTGTGGACAAACCAGTTTAGGAATAATGACAAGGAGAAAAGGGTCAAAAACCTTGCCATGGGCTGTCACATTGTATAAGAAGACATCTTTTGGCCCTTTGCCCTCCTCCTAGAAAAGTGAAGAGGGGATTCAGGGGCAGAGGGAACAGGAAGGTGAGGGAATAGGTATGAGTGCTGTCTACATATTCCCCTTCACACAATACAAAGGGAGAAAGCTTTGAATGAAACATGAGAATGAAGTTTTCAAACGGACGGGACCAACAAAACTGAAGACCTAAACTACCATATATCAAGACTTAATGTAAAACAGTACAGTTCAAACAGTGAGGTATTGACATAAATAGATCAATGGAACAGAATAGAGCCCAGAAATAGACTCCAATCTATATGACCCCTTGATTTATGACAAAGGTGATACAGAAGTACAATGAGGCAATTATGGTCTTCTTATTAAATAATGCTGAGTCAATTTGATATCTATATTTAAAAAAATGAATCTCAACCCCCACCTTAAGTTATATATAAAAATAAATTCTAGATTAATTATAGATATAAATATGAAAAATAAAGCAATAAAACTACTAGAGAAAATACAATATATCCATGACCTTCAAACAAAAATTTCCATGAAGGAAGTAGACAAAAAGCACTATGAAGGAAAATACTTGTCCAACTGGACTACATTAAAAAAACTGTTTTTCATCAATGGACACCATTAACACAATAAAAAGACAAAACAACAGAGTGAGAGAAGATAGTTGTGTGTATTTGCTATCTATTTTCTGAAATGCCTGTTCAATATCTGTCCACTTTGTATTAGGTTGTGTGCCATTAAAAATTTTTTTAAATTGATTTTTAGGAGTCCTTTATGTGTTTGGTTACAAGACCCTTGTCAGACATACACACACACACAGAGAACTGCTCAACTTCATTAGTCATCAAGAAAAACGCAAATTAATACCACAACGAGATACCACTACATCCACCAGAATGACTAAAATGAAAACCAAGTGTTAGCAAGGATGTGAAGCAACTAGAATTCTCATATGCTGCTAGCAGAAACATAGCATAACTTTTCAAACACTGAAAAGTTATTTAACAGTATTTATTTAAAAATTAAATATATAAAAATTATGTATTTAATTAATTTAAAAATTCACATATGCACACCCTATTACTAGCAGTTCAAGAATTCTTACCTATATTTACCAAAAGACATGTACAAGCATATACTATTCATAATAGTAAAAAACTATCTATCAATTGTAGAAAGAATAAACTGTAGTATATTCACAAAGTACAATAGAATACTACACAGCAATGAAAAGGAATAAGTTATTCTCCACAAATGAATGAGTTTTACAAACATAAAATTGAGCAAAAAAAGTCATATATAAAAGAATCATATGGTATGTTCCATCTGAATATGTTCAAAATGAGGAAAGCTAATCTACTGTGTTAGAAATCAAGACAATAATTACCCTTAGAGGGGATAGTAAGTAGAACACAGCACAACTGGGGTTTCTGGAGTGTTAGTAAAATTCTATTTCTTGATTTTTCAGTCTAAAAGGAGAGAAAGTCAAATTGATATTGGTCTTCTTGTCTGTAACAGTGGATGCTAAAAGACAGTGGAGCAGTGTATTCAGAGTTCCACAGGAAAAATATTCTGACAGTATTGTATGCATTGAATTTATAGATGTGTAGCTATTTTTTATGGTACTGTGATATCATGACTTGTAATAAGAAATATATATATTTGGTCTTTGTCCAGTTTCTGGCACAGAGCTCCTAAAACCCTAGGAATTTCCTAAGAGATAAGAGCAATAAAGGTATCTTTTGTCATATTAATGAGGTGACTTTTGGACTGCACCTAAGGATAGGGGTTGGTTGCCAGGAGACCCAACCGAGTGATTAGAGGGTTAGAACTTTGAGTCCCACCTCTGTGACCTCAGAGAAGGGGAGGGGGGCTGGAGGAACCAATCTCTAATGGCCAGTGATTTAATCAATCATGCTTATGTAATGAAGCCTTCATAAGAACTCCCAAAGGACTGGGTTTAGAGCAGGGGTCCCCAACCCCCAGGCCGAGGACCGTGGGCCACACAGCAGGAGGTGAGCAGTGGGCTAGCGAGCGAAGCTTCATCTGCCGCTCCCCATCGCCCATTGCTCCACATCGCTCACATTACCGCCTGAACCATCCCCCCTGGCCCTGCCTGTGGAAAAATTGCCTTCCATGAAACCGGTCCCTGGTGCCAAAAAGGTTGGGGACCACTGGTTTAGAGAGCTTCCAGGCTGGTGAATATGGGGCGATTGGGGGAGAGTGGTGCACTTAGAGAGAGCATGGAAGTTCTGTGCCCTTTTCCCTTACCTTGCCCTATGTATCTCTTTAGCTGGCTGTTTCTGAGCTATATCCTCTTATAATAAACCAGTAATCTGGTAAGTGAAATGAGTCTTGAATTCTGTGAACTGTTCTAGCAAATTAATTGAAGCCAAGGAGGGGGTTGTAGAAACCTCTGATTTACAGCCAGCTGCTCAGAAGTATAGGTGACAACCTAGACTTGTGATTGGCCTCCTGAGTTGGAGGGGGTCATTAGAATCTCCAGTTTGTAGCTGGTTGGTCAGAAGCACAAGTAACAACCTGAGCTTGAGATTGACATCTGAAGTGGAGGGCAGTCTTGTGGGACGGAGCCCTTTACCTGCGGAATATGATGCTATCTCTGGGTAGATAGTGTCAGAACTGAGTTGAATTAAGTTGAATTCACCAGCATGGTGTCTGAGAACTGTTTGGTATCGTGTGGGAGCCCTCCCCCACCCCCCGGCCCCTACACACATTGGAATTAGGTCCAGGAACCCAAGAAAGGTACCAAGATAGACTTCTCAGACAAAATTCCTCAAGGAAGTTCTCTGGCCAAATGAAGTTGAATCAGAATAAATACAAGTAAAGGTGAATCAGAATAAATATCTCAAGTAAAGGAAAGATTAATTGATATAACTGAAATAATTGAAAATTCTTATGTCATGCGGTATAAATCTTACAAAACAATTTTTTTTTTCAGTTTCTGTTACCACTGTGTTCTATAGAAGTTCTCTTGCCTGGTGAATGAATGACATCTAACTCTAACTCTATACGTTTAATGACATCTAACTAATTCTATACGTTTTTACTTTCTTTTATTAAAATAGTCACATTCCAGCTATTAAGACTTACTCTTGCTCATTTTGTTTAAATAAACCCACAGAGAAGTACATACATAATTGTAAAATACAATGAATTATATTACATCACATCTATTACATAAGCATGATTGATTAAATCACTGGCCATTAGAGATTGGTTCCTCCAGCCCCCCTCCCCTTCTCTGAGGTCACAGAGGTGGGACTCAAAGTTCTAACCCTCTAATCACTCGGTTGGGTCTCCTGGCAACCAACCCCTATCCTTAGGTGCAGTCCAAAAGTCACCTCATTAATATGACAAAAGATACCTTTATTGCTCTTATCTCTTAGGAAATTCCTAGGGTTTTAGGAGCTCTGTGCCAGAAACTGGACAAAGACCAAATATATATATTTCTTATTACAAGTCATGATATCACAGTACCATAAAAAATAGCTACACATCTATAAATTCAATGCATACAATACTGTCAGAATATTTTTCCTGTGGAACTCTGAATACACTGCTCCACTGTCTTTTAGCATCCACTGTTACAGACAAGAAGATCAATATCAATTTGATTTTTTCTCCATTTAGACCGAAAAGACAGTACCTGCTTTTTCAGTCTAAAATCTTATAAAATGTCTCTTTGTCCATGGGATTCAGAAATTCCACTGGGATATACCTAAGTGTAGTGTTTTTCTCTCAATAGTTTTGGTTAACACTGAAAATTTAATAAACAGAAACCTCAATTTAAACAGACAGGAGGCCAGAAGAGGGCGCTCTCATGCTCTATGATGATAGCACAGCCCAAAAGGAAGAAGAAACACTTCCCCTTCTTGCCTGGCAAGAGCTCAGCCAATGAAAAGCCACTATATTTCCAAATTTCAATTCCTCCAATGGACTCTTTGTTCACTATACCCCTCCCAACTTCTTTTTCCCCTCTTTAAAAGAGTTCTCCTCTCCTAGCTATATAGGACTTGCATGTGTAGCTCACCATGGTTGCAAACCCAAAACTGCAATACTTCGTTGATCCCAAATAAACCCATTTTGCTAGCGAAATAACTAGCAGTTTATTAGTTTCAGGTCAACAGCACTTTCTCTGCACTTTCAATGAAAGATTCAAATTTGTCTTCATTTCAGGGAAATGTTACCTTATTTTGTTTTTAATATTGTTTCCTCTATCTATTGATACTTATTTTCCCTTTCTAGAATATCTATGACTAGAATGTTAGATCCCCAGATATATCACATACATCTTTTTTTCTCTCATTTCTCTCCTTCTTTGTATTTTCTCCTTGCATCCTGAAATAATTATTTTAATTGTATTTTAAACCACTGGTTTATTTTTCAAAAATATCCATTCATTGTCTCTGAGTTATTTATTTTTATAAACTCTTTCTTGTCTCTAACACATCTTAAATCTCCTAGTAACCTGAAAGTTCTATCCTCTTGCTGTAGCCTTTGTTTTACATGTATGACTTCAAAATAAACCAAATTCTCTATCATCTAACTCAAATTTTTAATACATAAAACATATCAATAATTCTAGGTTTTTATAAATATATGATTCCTATTTTTGTCTTTCTTTTTTATCCCTACAAAAGAGTTGGAAATATTTTATAATCCAAAGAAGAAATACCCCAATTATGTTAAGTGACTCAAGGGACAGAGTTAATTTTGTATGAATAGATTAAATTTGCTTGATTGCTCTTCTTTAGTGAAGACTATGTTAATGACAAGCTTAAAATTAATAGTTTTATTGCTTTTGACAAAGACATATGGGAAAATCCTTTTCAGAAGCTAAACATACTCTTAATCAGCCACAGATATACACTCTAGTCCAAGTTCCCCACAACTAAAATAAATCAAAAACATCTGATAAAAATTCAAGAATTAGTATAATGAAAATTAAAGAGCACAAGAGTAAATAATATGCTCCTCCTTTCTTATTCCTTTTTGACTTTCCAAAAAAATCTGCACTAATGGGATATTATATTTTCACTCTAAATTTTAGTTCTCCATGACATGACAATGACCAAATATTCTGACTCGGTAGCTATTCTCTACCTCTATATTTTCCAGCTCCAGAAACTATTCTGGTGTAGAACTGAACTGAGTTTTTTTTTACCCTGACCATTTGAAACCCTGGAAATCATCAAAATATAGAAAACTACTCTGTTGGCTTGGTTTTCTGTGGCAAAAATACAGTATTGAAAATAATTTGAGAAAAGTCCTAGTCATAACATGTTCAGGCCACAGTCAGAGAACCAGACTGCTTCTGATGCTCTACCTGTGTAAGCACCAGAAACGGCTGCCCCTTCCCTGCTCAGACACCACTTCA
Organism: Balaenoptera borealis; assembly: GCF_965194805.1. Classification (NCBI taxonomy): domain Eukaryota; kingdom Metazoa; phylum Chordata; class Mammalia; order Artiodactyla; family Balaenopteridae; genus Balaenoptera; species Balaenoptera borealis. Next base: position 84,515,519 of record NC_138870.1, read on the forward strand.
GGTCTGAGCAACCTTTGTCCCTCACACCTGAGCTCTCCCTTCAGCAAGCAGCAGCCCTCATCCTGATATGGAGCTGCATTATGAATTAAGTGGGGTCAGCGCAGTCACTTGGCTCAGGCTGGGGTGCAAGCCAAGGCAGTTGGGGGAAACCAGCCAGCCACCTGTGCAGTTTCAATCCACCCTCTATGCCCTGTATCAGGAGTAAGCAAGCATGTAAGCACTACTCACGAGCAGAGTCCAGGCTTCCCACAGCCCTCCTATTATCCCACCAGGACTATCCTTCTCAAGCTATTCCAAAAAATTGCAGAGGATGAAACACTCCCAAATTCGTTCTATGAGGCCACCATTACCCTTGATACCAAAACCAGACAAAGACACTACAAAAAAAAAAAAAAATTACAGGCCAATATCTCTGATGAATATAGATGCAAAAAATCCTCAACAAAATATTAGCAAACTGAATTCAACAATATATAAAAAGGACCATACACCATGATCAAGTGAGATTTATTGCAGGGATCCAAGGATGGTTCAATATTCACAAATCACTGTGATACACCATATTAACAAGAGAAAGAATAAAAATCACATGATCATCTCAATAGATGCAGAAAAAGCATTTGACAAAATCCAACATCGATTCATGATAAAAAACTCTCATCAAAGCTGGTATAGAGAGAACACATCTCAACATAATAAAGGCCATTATGACAAACCCACAGCTAACATCATGCTCAACAGTAAAAAGCTAAAAGCCTTTCCTCTAAATTCAGAAACAAGGATACCCACTCTTTTTTTTTAAATTAATTAATTAATTTATGTATTTATTTATTTATTTATGGCCACATTGGGTCTTTGTTGCTGCACGTGGGCTTTCTCTGGTTGCAGTGAGCAGGGGCTACTTTTTGTTGCAGTGTGCAGGCTTCTCATTGCGGTGGCTTCTCTTTGTTGTGGAGCATGGGCTCTAGGAGCGCAGGCTTCAGTAGTTATGGCACGCAGGCTCAGTAGTTGTGGCTTGCGGGCTCTAGAGTGCAGGCTCAGTAGTTGTGGTGCACAGGCTTAGTTGCTCCATGGCATGTGGGATCTTACTGGAGCAGGGCTTGAACCCATGTCCCCTGCATTGGCAGGCGGCTTCTTAACCACTGTACCACCAGGGAAGTCCCCAAGGATGCCCACTCTTGCCACTTCTATTTAACATAGTATTGGAAGTCCTAGCCACAGCAATCAGACAAGAAAAGAAATAAAAGGCATCCAAATTGGAAGGGAAGATGTAAAACTGTCAGTATTTGCAGATAACATGATAGTCTATATAGAAAACCCTAAACTCTCCACAAAAAAACTACTAGAAATAATAAATGAATTCAGTAAAGTTTCAGGATACAAGATTAATATACGTAAATCTGTTGCTTTTCTATAAACTAATAATGAACTATCAGAAAGAGAAAGCAAGAAAACAATCCTAGTTAAAATTACATCAAAAAAAAAAAAAAAAACCTAGGAATAAACTTAACTAGGGAAGTGAAAGACCTATACTCTGAAAACTATAAAACACTATGAAATAAATTGAAGATTATTCAAAGAAATGGAAAGATATCCCATGCTCTTGGATTGGAAGAATATTATTAAAATACCACCCAAAGCAATCTACAGATTTAATGCAATCCCTATCAAAATACCCACAACATTTTTCACAAAACTAGGAAAAACAATCCTAAAATGTATATGGAACCACACAACTGATTTTATTTGATTTCAATTAAATCCTAAAATTTAATTCCCAAATTGCCAAAGCAATCTTGAGAAAAAAGAACAAAGCTGGAGGTATCACACTCCCGGACTTCAGACTATACTACAAAGCTATTGTAATCAAAACAGCATAGTACTGGCACAAAAACAGATACATAAATCAATGGAACAGAACAAAGATTCCAAAAATAAACCCAGACACCTGTGATCAATTAATCTACAACAAATGAGGCAAGAATACACAATGGAGAAAAAACAGTCTCTTCAACAAGTGGTGCTGGGAAAATGACAGCTACATGTAAAAGAATGAAATTAGAACATTTTCTCACATCATATACAAAAATAAACCCTAAATCAATTAAAGACCTAAATCTAAGACTTGAAACTGTAACACTCCTGGAAGAAAAAGGCAAAACACTCTTTGACATAAATCTTAGCAATATTTTTTGGATCTGTCTCCTAAGGCAAAAGAAACAAAAGCAAAAATAAGCAAATGGGACCTAATTAAACTTCAAAGCTCTTGCACAGCAAAGAAAACCATTGACAAAATGAAGACAGATGGGAGAATATTTTGGATATATTTATAAACAACAGAAATTTATTCTTACAGTTCTGGAGGCTGGGAAGTCCAACAGCAAGGTGCCTGCAGATTTGGTGTCTGATAAGGGGTTATATCCAAAATATATAAACAGCTCATACAACTCAAACCCTAACCCTAACCCCAGCCCTATCAAAAAAAAAAAAAAAAGTTTAAAAACTAGGCAGGACTGTGAGTGTGTACATGTGTGAGCACTTGGGTATAAATGAGTGTGTGAATATGTGTATTTTGTGCAGGTCTGTGACTGTGTGAGTATGTATATGAGTGTGAGATTTGCAGGAGTATAAGAATGTGAATCTGTGTGTGTCTGTGCATCTGATCTGTGTATGAGCATGTGTTCTGTAAGATCCACCTTCAACACCATAGTCTGAGACTAAATTCTAACCTGGACAGCAGCCTCCTCTTTATCATGTAGCTGACTGTCCCTCTCCCTACGCTAAATTTACTAGTGGATTTAAGTTTCATGAAAGCATTCTGAAAATAAAAAGCCCAGCCTGAGTTGCAGGAAGACTCACAGTGAAAGAGATGGGTCCAAGAGGCACTGCCTAACACCTTCTCCCCCTGCTCATGGTTGGGGCCAAGAAGGTGGACATGGCCTGGGACTCAGGTCCAGCTCACCTCCACCAACCACTCTGTCCCTCTGCCTCCCAGTCCTCCCTTCATTGGAATTCCCACTGCTGCCAGTTTTTAAAATTTTTTTATTTTTTATAAATTTATTTATTTATTTATTTACTTTTGGCTGCATTGGGTCTTCGTTGCTGTGCATGGGCTTTCTTTAGTTGTGGCGAGTGGGGGCTACTCTTTGTTGCGGTATGCAGGCTTCTCACTGCAGTGGATTCTCTTGTTGCGGAGCATGGACTCTAGGTGCTCAGGCTCAGTAGTTGTGGTACATGGGCTTAGTTGCTCCACGGCATGTGGGATCTTCCCAGACCAGGGCTCGAACCCATGCCCCCTGCATTGGCAGGCGGATTCTCAACCACTGCACCACCAGGGAAGCCCTGCTGCCAGGTTTAAAGTTCACAAGGGCACCTAGATGAGAGTGGTAACAAGTTCACGGACTGGCATTTCAGGACCATGCTCTTTGACCCTTCTTCCTAAATAAACCCATTCACCAAGTCCCATCAACCCCTCTGCCTTCTGTTGTCCACCTCAATATGCACCTCCCAAGACTCACTGAGTTACTGACCACCAGGGCTGGACACTGGAGAATCCATGCAAACTACCTAAAACAAAATCTGGCATACAGTAGACACTGTATAAGTGCTTGCTATTTGCTACAGACTGAATAAATAATGTGTGCCCCTCCCAAATTCATATACTGAAATCTAATCCCCAATGTGAGGGTATTTGGAGGTGGGGCCTTTGGGAGTTGATTAGATCACAAGGGTGGAGCCCTCATGAATGGGATTAGTGCCCCCAGAGAGCCCCCTCACCCTTTCTGTCTGTGTGAGAACACAGGGAGAAAAGGCTGTCAATGGACCAGGAAGGGGTCCTCACCAGACACCAAATCTGCAGGCACCTTGACCTTGGATTTCCTAGCCTCCAGAACTGTGAGAATAAATTTCTGTTGTTTACAGACTATCCCACACCCTCACCAAAATGGGCAGAAGACCTGAACAAACATTCTTCCCAAGAAGATAAAAAGACAGCTAACAGGCACATGAAAAAATTCTCAACATCACTAGTCATCAAAGAAACACAAATCAAAACCACAATGAGACATCACCTCATACTTGTCAAAATGGCTATCAAAAAGTCTATAAATAACCAATGTTGGCAAGGATGTGGGAAAAAGGGAACCCTAGTACACTGTTAGTGGGACTGTAAGTTGGTGCAGCCACTATGGAAAACAGTATGGAAGTTCCTCAAGAAACTAAAAATAGAACTACCATATGATCCAGCAATTCCACTGCTGGGTATATATCCAAAGAAAATGAAAACACTAATTTGAAAAGATACATGCACCCCAATTGTCACAGCAGCATTATTTACAACAGCCAAGATATAGAAGCAACCCAAGTGTCCATCAACAGATGAATGGATAAATAAGAGGTGGTATATACATATAATGGAAAATTATTCAATCATAGAAAAGAATGAAATTCTGCCATTTACAGTAACGTGGATAGACCTAGAGGGTATTATGTTTAGTGAAATAGAGAAAGACAAACACTCTATGTTATCAATCACATGTGGAATCTAAAAACTAAGACAAATGAATTATATAACAGAACAGAAACAGAGTCATAGATATAGAGAACAAACTAGTGGTTACCAGTGAGGAGAAGGAAGTGGGGAGGGGAAAGATGGGGTAAGGGATTAAGAGTTACAAACTACTATGTATAAAATAAATAAGCAACAAGGATATATTGTACAACACAGGGAAATATAGCCATTGTTTTCTAATACTTTAAATGCAGTATAATCTATAAAAATATTGAATCACTATGTTGTACAACTGAAACTAATATAATACTGTAAATCAACTATACTTCAATTTAAACAAAATTTTAAGTGTATGTTCATGGCCCTGTTGGTTGCCAACAGTGAATCACTATTGCAAATAAAATAAATATAAATACATTTATGTGCATAATATACTTTATACAAATCTTATGAATAGTGTTTCAAGGAATAACAGGTTTTGGAAGCAAAATAAGTCCTTACTTTGGCAATGTGACATGTGGTTCTTTGTGGTACTGTTATCTTTCCTAGGAGATCTGAATGTTATATAATTCGAAAAGCCCAGTAACTAGTCACTGGTATTTTCTTGTGTTTGAATATTCACTGTAGGTTACAGTTCTTTATAAACACTACTAAACTTAATATTTTTCATATATTAAACAAATTTTTAAGATATTCACAATAATAAATATAGCATATAAAGACTGCTGGAAATATTTTAAGAACAACTTACGATTTCAGGAATTCTCAAGAATTCCTAAGAACTACAATTTCTCATTCCTGAATCCCAAAGATTAATATTCGGGGGGAATCTGGAAACACTACTTGGCTTAAAAAGTTGACTAAGAGAGTTTCCCTTTCTCTTTTAGATTTCAGAACTTAGAAAAGGGACACAAACATAGAAATTAAAAAAAAAAAAAAGTGTTACAGGTATTATGACAAAATTCTATTTCAGGTTCAGTGAAGACACAAAGGCAAATGATACAGACCAAATCAGCCTACAAGTCTGGAGGAAGCCTCATAATAAAAGAAGATGAGCACTTGAGTTGTGTCATGAAGACAAAAAAAACGATTTTCCAGGTAGAGTAGAGGGAGGTATAACGTTGGTGACAGATCATACAAACAGAAGGAAGACTGTGCAAAGGCCAGGGTCATGAACCATCATGGGATCTTCAGCAGAAATGTAATAAGTTTAGTGAAGAAGGTGGGGAGTTTGATAAGAGATGGTTGGGAGGAACAAACAGGGATTTAACTTATGAAGAGTCTCTTAAAGAAAGGGAAAGTCTGTCAAGAATCTTAAGTAGTCAACTGACATGATCAAATTTATATTTTAGAAACATCCCTCTGGAGGACCCCTGGAGAATGGTTTAAAAGTGTGTGAGACTAGAGATTAGAGCAATCAGACTACCACAACAGTTAGGCACGTTCCCTAAACAATGCAACTCTACCTATTATTAAAGACCCACCCATACATATCTGATCAACGTAAAGTGAAAACCTGTAAAAGGAATTGGAAACGGAAGTTGAGTATTAAGTTATAAACAGTAAAATAATAATAAAATTTTAAAAGAGAGAGAGAATGCTGATATTGATGGTACCAAGAACTGAGGAATATAATAAACTCAATTCTGTGCTGAGGCACCACCCCGCCCAAAAAAAAAAAGATAGTTATATCTTGCCTATTCTTTTCATATAACCACTTAAAATAAAAGAAGAAAAATTCCTTTGGATAGTAAATCAAATTTTTAAGAAGGGCAATTTCTTTAAAAAAAGGATATCTAGTTACCCTGTCACTGATCCTCCTAAAGAATCTGTAGACACCTTATTCATTTTCTAAAGAGTCTTGTTACTCTCCTGATCCAGATTAACATACAATTAAAAATATAGAATCGATAGAATTATTTTTAGTTGTCTATAAGTAGTGAATTGTTTTCATTGCTATTTTTCTCTCAGATTATATAGGGAAAGCTATTTATTAGAGGAACATCTATGAATCATAATCAGGCTAAAAGCTTTTATGTCTCCCTCCACCATCATCCCATTCTGTTCATAGTATTATACAGATTTTGTAAACAATTAAATCTGTTCACATGCAAACAATTTTAATCATGAACAACAATAAAGCAGTTCACACACTTCTTTAACGTTCTTCATGATCTACCCACGCTCCTTTTAAAAGCATATTAATACATCCTATTACGTATTCTAAAGCTGTTATACATAAGCGAATGTTCTTTTCAAAATTCTTTTGACATGCTACTGGACCAGCTCCAGAAAAAGAATTAACACTTTTGGGGAATCTTACTGCATCCCTTTCCGTAGCCAAATAAGAAGCTGGTGGGGAGTGGAGCCAAGATGAAAATAAATGCATTATTCATTTTTAACATAGTGGGTTTTCTCTTATTCTTCATTGTAATAGCTCTAGAAGTAATTTTACTGTTAACACTGAATTCTGAAGTGGTGTTGTATAAATCATTTTTACAAAGAAAGAGGTTAAAAAGATTTTCTGCTCACCATCGGGTGCACAAAATGGAACGAGTGACTATCTTCACACACAATATGGTTCCAATGAGCATGTTCTTATGCATAAAAAAGGAAACAAAGCATTTCAGGACCGTATTTGTAAACGGATTATTTTTTTAAAAAAAGAAAGCACAGAGCAAGTTTCAGAGTGGAAAAACACGAAAGGCTCTCCAATAGTCAAAATCAGCACTGAATTTTTTTCTAAGGCAACATTTAAAGCAGAACATCTGTCTTATTTACATAATAACAATAAAGAAAAACACAAAGGTAGACTTAAGACAGCTAAAAAACCCAGCTCCTATGCTTTTAAATATTTTTATTTTTGTCTCTCTAATAGTCACCTGAACAAAGGTGCTATTATTCTGCCGAGGCAAACATGTCCTAAAAATTGTCTCATGTTTTCTATGATGCTGACTAGTCCAGCTTGTTCATATGTCTCTTAATGCAACTAAATACTATGAATGCCGTTCAGTTATCAAAGATATAAAGTACAATTCAAGTGTGGGGAAATGCTAGGATCTTTAATACAGAATAATAAATTATTCTCATGCACTGCTTTCATCTTCCCACTCAACATCCAAATGCTGCAATCCATTCTATTTTTCTCTTACACCATACCACCAAAAATTAGTACTGAATAAATAAGTGTGAGAATACAGAAACTAGTAGGGTAGAAGGGGAGTGAAAGAAAGACAATGTAAAGGTGGAGAAACTGACAAGGAGAAGGAAAAACAGGATTCATCTCCCTTGAATTTAGTTATCAATTCTTAACAAATGTCTTCAGAGAGCTCACCCAGTATTCCTAGACCAGATGGAAAGAACAGTATGGTACAGAATTCTCCATCCCTAGACCCAGCTGTCACGAGGAATAGAGAGGCAGTCCTTGTTAGGAACTAACAATTAACACCGGTATTCCATGTAGGCTGCACCATTCATTCATATATAGGCTGACCTCTAGATACTGATTTTTTCCTTTTGCTGGTTTCCTATGTGGGTGCCTCTCAAATTTCTTTATCAATCCTTGACCTTTCTCCAAAGTCCAATCATGCATTTCCAGGCCCTGCCAATGATCTCCTTTGCATCTCCAACTCAACAACCCTGCAAACTAAACTCATTTTCCCCTAACTTGGGAAAAATGGTTCCACCCCTTGACTTTTTCCCTGTGGTTGGCATGTTGTCATTCTCCCAATCTTTTAAGCTTTAAATTTCAAAGTGATCCTTCTCTCCCTGCCATCATATCAAGGTATTGCTAACTTAAAGTATAATAGCAAAATATTTATCAAAAGTATATCCCCTTTTCCAATTCCACTCTAATCCATCCCAAAGTTTGGATTCTCAAGCCCTCTCTCCTAATTTGTTGCAAACACCTAGCTGGTCTCCTTGCCTTTAATCTCTTAACCCCCAGTTCATTCTATCCACTATTACCAAAATTAATATTCCTACAGCACAACTGTGCTCCTGCCACTTCAATGCTCAAAAATCTTCAGGGGCTTCACAATGACTACTGAAAATATCTAAAATCCTTTGACCTAATCATCAAAGGGTTTCATGATCCCACCTCAATCTAACTTTCAAAATGACATCATATAATCTCTTTCACATACTCTATGTTCAAACCACTGGACTACATATTATTAAGTGGAATATACCTGAGCTTTCATACCTTGTGCCTTTGTTCACATTGTTTCCTTCACTAATCTTTCCTCCTAGCTTACTCTGTGACAGATAGTGAGTCAGACAGTAGGATATAAAAATGAATAACAGATTTTATATAGATTCTAAGCTTCTCTTGGAGAAAGAAAAAGCATGAGCTTTGGAGTTACATAGGACTGGTATTTGAATTTAGATTTTTCAATTACTAGCCATTTGACTTTGGGCAAATTTTTAACCTGTGAGACAGCTTCCTGACCTGTGAAATGAGAATAACATAATCTACCTTGGACAGCTGTCAGGAATAGATAGCTAGTGGGAACCTTCTGTATAGCACAGGGAGCTCAGCTCGGTGCTCTGTGATGACCTAGATGGGGGGGAGGGAGGTCCAAGAGGGAGGGGATATATGTATACATATAGCTGATTCACTTCGTTGTACAACAGAAACTAACACAACATCGTAAAGCAACTATGTTCCAATTTTTAAAAAATAAAAAATAAAATAAATAATATATTTTAAAATCTTGATAGTGTTTTGCATATAGGAACATCTCCATGCTTGGATACCATCATTAGCTTCCCAAAGCAGAATGGGCTGAAGACACTAGTGTGTTAGCTCTAACCTGCTTAGATCCTGAGCTACTATAGACAGAGAGCAACTGTAGCTTTCCTCTACTCCTTTTCCCCAAATTTAGAATTTGCAGAGACAACTAAGGCAAAGTCCACAGTTAAACCCACAGTTTATGCCTCTTGACCCTCTGCCTAGTGATCTTTCCACTCTCCCACACCATCACACTGTGCTCCCAGACAATTTTAGGCAAGGAGCATCAGAGTTGATGAGCTATTAGACAGCTTGAGAAACTGACAGAGCCAGATAGGTATATGGGTATCTTAGGCAAATAATTTGGTTTTCCCTTCAAATCTATATTCTTTGCCACATTATGGAAAACTGAGCTAACTACTGCCATGTTTCTTTTAATTTTTTTTCTTTTTTTGGCCACGTCATGCGGCATATGGGATCTTAGCTCCCCAACCAGGGATCAAACCGACACCCCCTGCAGTGGGAGTGTGGAGTCTTAACCACTGGACCGCCACAGAAGTCCCATAATGGTGGCTTTTATTTATTTATTTATTTTTGGCCTCGCCATGCAGCATGCGGGATCTTAGTTCCCTGACCAGGGATCGAACAGGCGCCCCCCCTGCAGTGGAAGCACGGAGTCTTAACCACTGGACCGCCAGGGAAGTCGCTACTGCCATGTTTGTAATCTACTCCAGTAATATTTTAACATCCTTTATAGTTTGGCCTCATGGACTCATAACAGCCCTTAATTCAAGTCTGTTTATGGAAAATGACCTCAAAAAAATTGGGTTATTTATCTGGTATTTAAAGAAGTCTGAGAATTTCAGTCTTAATTCCAGAAGCATTCAGTACTAAGACATCCTGGACAGAGTGGAAAAGAGTTACTGGGAAATCCTGGCAGCTGTGAATGCTTAGAAGGCAAGTGAAAGCTGCAAGTCATGGTTTTTGGAAATTTGTTCACATGTAACTGTACCTCTGAAGGAAAGTAAGAAGCAGAGGAAAAAGGGCTTGACCATAAGGCAGACTTATGAACTCACTGATTTATTCAGTAGAAGCTGGAAAAAGTAAGCAGAAACTACCTTAGAAACCAACAAAAAAGTGTTATTTTGACCTTTATTTAAATCTACATTAGAAGTTCTTTTACTTAGACCTGCCCCTCAACTTGGACTACATAGTGAATATTTGTGGGAATCCAGCTGCTTAGAATCCATCTCTTACTTCTTTTGATAATAGCACCTCATTTCATTCCAGAGAACTCCCTCTTCCCTATTATGTGCATTCTTACTGGGACTATAAATCAACATACCCTGGCTTTCTCCTTATTAACCCTTATTATTATAAGTAATAATCCAAGCTATGCCAATGAGACTCTCTCCACAATTTAGATCTGAAGTAGAATGGCTTAAGAATGGAAAGATAAAGTTCCGGAACTGGAGCTGTGACAAGACTATTGAGAGGATCCTGCTGTTTAGACACCTAATGCTGCCCCCAGCCTGGTCTCTAGCCCCTTCTGGGAGCCACTCAAAAACATACCAATAAATTCCTTTTCTGCTTCCTTAGCTAGAGTTGGTTTCTATGGCTGGCAACCTAGGAACTCCTGAAGTGGAGTTGAAGCCATTTTGCCTAACTTTGTGCCTGGTCTTCCTAACTGAAAAATATTTACAAATACTTTAAACGAAGTCACCCTGTACTAGAATTTTTTATGGCTCCATTACAGAAGTACCTAGCATACTTTTATCAAACATATAGCACTTAAACGAGCATTTTTCTGCTTACCTACTCTTCCTCATTTTTACAAGAATTCACTTTGTTCCCAATGTTCCCTGCCATATTTCCCCATTACTCAATTTTCTTGTATTAAGATTAGCTGCATTGATTTGTTTGTGCATTTGCTGTTCCAAGCAGTTAACTAATTTAAGTGGCTCACATTGTGCTTTAAATGCTGATTATTTTCTTAGCATTTTCAACACCATTGCCCCTCATTCCAATAACTTTGCCCCCAAATGTCATATTATGTCAATGGTAATTTATCAAAAAATTAATTTTTAAAGGCATGATACTACTACTTGTTCCCCCAGGTCTCTTCTATGAAATAAATTGCCAGAAGAAGATCTAAATTTGTTATTTAGCCTATATAATAAATAGAAGTTTAGAAATCTGAAAAATGTAGCAATCACCTAATCAAAGCCTTTCATTTCATTTTACAGATAAGGGAATTACGGTCTCCTTAGGCCATTCTCCTTGACTTCCAGCATCACTACTTATTTAGTTTTGTTTTTATATTACTTCTTTCATTGAAAGGAGGAAGAAGATAACATGTATGTTTGGTAATCCTTCTTAAACAAGAAGAAAAAGAAATAACTTGACATCCTTAAGTCAGTGGGACAGTAATCTCTCAGAAACTTAAACACCAAACCTTACAGTTATCTTCAATTCATCCTTTCCTTACATTTGCTACTCACCAAGACCACTGTAAAGATCAAATGAAAGCAATTTTTAAGCTATAAAATGCTATATAAATCAAGATGTTGTTAATATTGCTATTATTTTCCCTTTCCCTTCCTATACCACCAACCTAGACATCAAAGCCATCATCACTTTACATCAGAATTATAACACAAACCAGTGGAACTCCCTATGTCCATTTCCTCCCCATTCTAATCCATCTTATAGAAAACTTTTTGTACTAATCTTTCAGTTCATCCAAATTCTTAAGAGAAATGACACCAGTATTACAACTAATCTTCCGTCAAGCAGAAAAACAGGAAACACTTCCAAATGTGTTTTTTGAGGCCAGGATAACATTAATACTAAAACCTCACAAAGACATTGCAAGAAAGCAAAATTAAAGGCAAATCCTACTCATGAACAAGAGTGCAAAACTCCTGAACTCAGGAAATATCAGGAAATCAAATCCAGTACAAAAGGGAAGATCAAGTGGGGTCTATTCTAATAATGCGATGTAATTTACTACAGGAACAGTATGAGGGAGAAAAATTATATGATCATCTCAATGTATGCAGGAAAAGCACTCTATAAAATGCAATACCAATCCATGATTAAAACAAAAGACACTTTAGCAAACTAGCAATAAAATGGAACTGCCTTAGACTGATAAAAGAGTTTCTACTGAAAGAAAAAACTTAAAGCATTTAGAAGTTAGGAGAGTGGTAATCTTTGGGAATAGTCAATGGAAATGAGTAAGGGAAGAGCTTCAGGAGGGCTGATTTCTTGATCTGAGTGCTTATGACACAAATGTGTTCAGTTTGTGAGAATTCATTGAGCTGTATAAATATTATATGCATGCTTTCCTATATATATATTATACTTCAGTAATAAATTTTTAAAAACCTACAGCAATCATTATACTTAATTGTATGTGAAGTAGTGAAAGCTTTCTCCTTGAGACTAGAAGCTAAGTAAGGATGCCACTAACACCACTGCTCTTCAACAATTTAAAGGAAGTCCTAGCCAGTGAAATAGAAAAGAAAGAGAAATAAAAGATATAAGCAAAAAAAAAAGATATAAGCAATGAAAAGGAAGAAATAAAACTGCTATTATCATGTAGAAGACCCAAATGAATACAGATAAATTATGAGAATTAATAAGGAAATATAGTAAGATTATTAGATTTGAGGTCAAAATTTTAAAAATCAATTGTTTTTAGACACAGCAGAAAAAAAACAGACAAAAATATTTTAAATGACACATTTATAATAACATCAAAAATATAAAATACTTAGGAGTAAAACTAATGAAAGATATACAAGATCTCTACAGAGAACACTATAGAACATTATTTGAAATATTTATGTACATGTATATTAAATCATCACATGTACACCTTAAAAATCATGCTTTACAACCTAACTATATACCATTTTTATTTGTCAATCATACCTCAACAAAGCTGGAAAAAAATTAAATAAGACCTAAAAATTTAGAGAGATATACCATGGTCATGGAGAAAATATTAAAAATATGTCAATTTCCCAATGATTTTCTACAGATTCAACATAATTCCAAAAAAACCCAGCAGATTTTTTGTGGAAATTAACATGCTGATTATAAAATTAATATAGAAAAAAAATCAAGAGAATCCTGAAGAGATGGTAAGAAGCATGCCATCAAACATCAAGATAACTGCAGTAATCAAGATAGTGTTGTATTGGCACAAGGATAAATACATGAACCAATGGAACAGAAGAGAATACAAAATAGGCCCACATATATGTTTTAAAAGTTGCACTGCAGAACAGTAGAAAAAGAATGATCTTTTCCGTAAGTGGTACTAGTTCAATTGAATGTCAGTATGGAGAAATGAAAACTGACATATACCTCACATCATTTCTACAAACCAATTCCTAATAAATATTAGATCTAACTGTAAAAGAATAATAAAACTTCTAAAAGTTAACACAGAGGAACAACTCATCACCTTGATGTAGGCAAAATGTCTTCAATTGGACACAGAAAACATTAAACACAAAGGAGAAGATTGATAACTTAGTTAAAATTAACAACTATTCATCAGAGACAGCGTTAATAAAGTGAAAAGACAAATCACAGATGAGAAAAGATATAGCTGCTAGAATGGCTAAAATTAAAAATGCTAACAATATCAAATGATGGTTAGGATAGCATTCACATATTCTTAGTAGGAGTGTAAATTTTTACAGCCACTCTGGGAAAAGCTAAACAAATGTATACACTATTATCTAGCTATACTATTCCTAGGTCTATATTAAACAGAAATGTGTATATATCCACTACCACTTGGAAGGATGCACAAGGGGTGTTTCTGAGTGCTAGTAATGTTCTATTTCTTATTCTAAGTGGTAGTTGCATTGGTTTTTGCTTTGTAAATTCAAAGAGCTGTATACTTACGATGAGCACCCTTCTCTGTATGTATGATCTACTTCAATTTTTTACATCAGGGGAGAAAAAAATAAATAAAAAATAAAATCAGAGGAGAATAAAAATAAGGGAAAAAAAGATATAATCAAGGTGAAATAAAAATCAGAAATGTTCACCTAGCAACCTGATAACTATTTTTATTGGCACAAACCAGTCAGTGATAAAATAAAGGGTTGATATTTAGGCAAATACAAAAACTTGATGTTTCAGTTAGTCTATACAGCCTTAGTAAAGGCAAATATGTAATTTCATTAGGCTTTCTGAAATAGTGAAAACAATTTTAAGAGATTCACATTGTTTCTGTGTACCCCTTGGCATTCATAGATCCAATACTGAGAATCAGTGTTCTAATCTCATATGACATCAGATTACCAGCCAAAATGTTCAGTAAATTTTGCCTCTTCTCTCTATAAACTATTTGTTAGGTTTATACTGGAAATTACCACTTTAGGGAAATTATAATTATACCAATCCTAAGTAAACACTTTAAAATAAAACCTTGAGGATCTTATTCTCTGTTTTTCCCAACAGTGGATATATTATCATCTGAATTGTTTTTCATATAACTCCCAAATCTATGTTCCTTGTTAGTATGTCTGTCAGGACTCAAATCGTAATCACACACAAACTATGTGACCTTGGGCAAGTTTCTTAATGTATGCTTCAGTTTCCACATCTGGAAAAGGGGAATGATGTTTCTAATACCTACCTCATAGGGCTGTTGTGAGAATTAAATGTAATAATACTTCTAAATCACTTAGCATTGTGTCTAAATGTTAGGTAAATTATCATAATTATCTTTGCTTACCTATTTGTTTTTATTTTTATTCATTTAATTTATTTTTGGCTGTGTTTGCTCTGCGTTGCTGTGCATGGGCTTTCTCTACTTGCAGCAAATAGGGGCTACTCTTCGTTGTGGTGCTCAGGCTTCTCATTGCGATGGCTTCTCTTGTTGCGGAGCACCGGCTCTGGGCGTGCAGGCTTCAGTAGTTGTGGCATGCGGGCTCAGTAGTTGTGGCACACGGGTTTAGTTGCTCTGCAGCATGTGGGATCTTCCCGGACCAGGGATTGAACCCATGTCCCCAGCACTGGCAGGCAGATTCTTTTTTTTTTTTTTAAACATCTTTATTGGAGTGTAATTGCTTTACAATGGTGTGTTAGTTTCTGCTTTATAACAAAGTTAATCAGTTATACATATACATATGTTCCCATATCTCTTCCCTCCTGTGTCTCCCTCCCTCCCACCCTCCCTATCCCACCCCTCTAGGTGGTCACAAAGCACTGAGCTGCTCTCCCTGTGCTATGTGGCTTCTTCCCACTAGCTATCTATTTTACGTTTGGTAGTGTATATATGTCCATGCCACTCTCTCCCTTTGTCACAGCTTACCCTTCCCCCTCCCCATATCCTCAAGTCCATTCTCTAGTAGGTCTGTGTCTTTATTCCCGTCTTGCCCCTAGGCTCTTCATGACCTTTTTTTTTTTTTTTCTTAGATTCCATATATATGTGTTAGCATATGGTATCTGTTTCTCTGTTTCTGACTTACTTCACTCTGTATGACAGACTCTAGGTCCACCCACCTCACTACAAATAACTCAATTTCGTTTCTTTTTATCGCTGAGTAATATTCCATTGTATATATGTGCCACATCTTCTTTATCCATTCATCTGTTGATGGACACTTAGGTTGCTTCCATGTCCTGGCTATTGTAAATAGAGCTGCAATGAACATTGTGGTACATGACTCTTTTTGAATTATGGTTTTCTCAGGGTATATGCCCAGTATTGGGATTGCTGGGTCTTATGGTAGCTCTATTTTTAGTTTTCTAAGGAACCTCCATACTCTTTTCCATAGTGCCTGTATCAGTTTACATTCTCACCAACAGTGTAAGAGGGTTCCCTTTTCTCCACACCCCCTCCAGCATTTATTCTTTGTAGCTTTTTGATGATGGCCATTCTGGCCGGTGTGAGGTGAACCTCATTGTAGTTTTGATTTCCATTTCTCTAATGATTAGTGATGTTGAGCATTCTTTCATGTGTTTGTTGGCAATCTGTATATCTTCTTTGGAGAAATGTCTATTTAGGTCTTCTGCCCATTTTTGGATTGGGTTGTTTGTTTTTTGATATTGAGCTGCATGAGCTGCTTGTAAATTTTGGAGATTAATCATTTGTCAGTTGCTTCATTTGCAAATATTTTCTCCCATTCTGAGGGTTGTCTTTTGGTCTTGTTTATGGTTTCCTTTGCTGTGCAAAAGCTTTGAAGTTTCATTAGGTCCCATTTGTTTATTTTTATTTCCATTTCTCTAGGAGGTGGGTCAAAAAGGATCTTGCTGTCATTTATGTCATAGAGTGTTCTGCCTATGTTTTCCTCTAAGAGTTTGATAGTGTCTGGCCTTACATTTAGGTCTTTAATCCATTTTGAGTTTCTTTTTGTGTATGGTGTTAGGGAGTGTTCTAATTTCATTCTTTTACATGTAGCTGTCCAGTTTTCCCAGCACCACTTATTGAAGAGGATGTCTTTTCTCCACTGTATACTCTTGCCTCCTTTATCAAAGATAAGGTGACCATATGTCCGTGGGTTTATCTCTGGGCTTTCTATCCTGTTCCATTGATCTATATTTCTGTTTTTGTGCCAGTACCATATTGTCTGGATTACTGTAGCTTTGTAGTATAGTCTGAAGTCAGGGAGCCTGATTCCTCCAGCTCCATTTTTTGTTCTCAAGATTGCTTTGGCTATTTGGGGTCTTTTGTGTTGCCATACAAATTGTGAAATTTTTTGTTCTAGTTCTGTGAAAAATGCCAGTGGTAGTTTGATAGGGATTGCATTGAATCTGTAGATTGCTTTGTGTAGTAGAGTCATTTTCACAATGTTGATTCTTCCAATCCAAGAACATGGTATATCTCTCCATCTATTTGTATCATCTTTAATTTCTTTCATCAGTGTCTTATAATTTTCTGCATACAGGTCTTTTGTCTCCTTAGGTAGGTTTATTCCTAGATATTTTATTCTTTTTGTTGCAGTGGTAAATGGGAGTGTTTTCTTAATTTCACTTTCAGATTTTTCATCATTAGTGGATAGGAATGCCAGAGATTTCTGTGCATTAATTTTGTATCCTGCTACTTTACCAAATTCATTGATTAGCTCTAGTAGTTTTCTGGTAGCATCTTTAGGATTCTCTATGTATAGTCTCATGTCATCTGCAAACAGTGACAGCTTTACTTCTTCTTTTCCGATTTGGATTCCTTTTATTTCTTTGTCTTCTCTGATTGCTGAGGCTAAAACTTCCAAAACTATGTTGAATAATAGTGGTGAGAGTGGGCAACCTTGTCTTGTTCCTGATCTTAGTGGAAATGGTTTCCGTTTTTCACCATTGAGGACAATGTTGGCTGTGGGTTTGTCATAAAAGGCCTCTAATATGTTGAGGAAAATTCCCTCTATGCCTACTATCTGCAGGGTTTTTATCATAAATGGTTGTTGAATTTTGTCGAAAGCTTTCTCTGCATCGATCGAGATGATCATATGGTTTTTCTCCTTCAATTTGTTAATATGGTGTATCACATTGATTGATTTGCGTATATTGAAGAATCCTTGCATTCCTGGAATAAACCCTACTTGATCATGGTGTATGATCCTTTTAATGTGCTGTTGGATTCTGTTTGCTAGTATTTTGTTGGGGATTTTTGCATCTATGCTCATCAGTGATATTGGCCTGTAGTTTTCTTTCTTTGTGACATCTTTGTCTGGTTTTGGTGTCAGGGTGATGGTGGTCTCGTAGAATGAGTTTGGGAGTGTTCCTCCCTCTGCTATATTTTGGAAGAGTTTGAGAAGGATAGGCGTTAGCTCTTCTCTAAATGTTTGATAGAATTCGGGCTGGTGGATTCTTAACCAGAGCGCCACCAGGGAAGTCCCCTTATTTGTTTTTAAAGATAAAACACTACAATGCTGAGTAGAAGCTTTGTGGGCATGAGGGAAATAACTGATATAAGGGCTTCACTTTGGGATGATTGGGTTGGGAGGTAACCTGTATTGGAGGACTTTCAGATATCAGTATATGGAAACCTTTTCTTTAGAGTCATTCAATTCTTTCAGAGAAGAATCTCCTACCTGGAAAGTAACTGCCTAGGTAATGACGTGCAAAGGAATTGCAGAATAGGTTCAATTGTTCCGTATATAAACTTTCTATTTATCCCCCTGTTTTCTGTCTCTAGACTCATCCCTGCCTTCACCTATACCTAATATCTCAAGTCCTTCAAATATTTAAAGACGGCCATTACTTTCTTCCTGAGTCTTCTCTTTTCCAGCTATACATATATCCACCCCCTTCAACTGTCTACATATCCTTCATTCATTTTTTATTAATTCATTTATTCAAGAATGATTATTTCTGGGACTTCCCTGGTGGTGCAGTGGTTAAGAATCCGCCTACCAAGGCAGGGGACACGGGTTGGATCCCTCGTCCAGGAAGATCCCACATGCCGTGGAGCAACTAAGCCTGTATACCACAACTACTGAGCCTGCACTCTAGAGCCCTCGAGCCACAACTACTAAGCCCACGTGCTACAACTACTAAGCCAACGTGCTGCAACTACTGAAGCCCACATGCCTAGAACCCGTGCTCCACAACAAGAGAAGCCACCAAATGAGAAGTTCGTGCACTGCAATGAAGAGTAGTCCCCACTCGGCACAATTAGAGAAAGCCTGCACACAGCAATGAAGACCCAGTGCAGCCAAAAAATGATCATTTTTTATTAATTCATTCAAGAATGTTCTTTTTTAATTAATTCATTCATTCATTCATTCAAGAATGCTGTTATGGTTAACATGTGTTAACCTAACTAAGCCACAGTACCCAGATATTTGGTCAAAGATTATTCTAGACATTTCTGTGAAAGTATTTTTTAGATGATATTAGTATTTAAATGAGTAGACTTTGAGGAAAGCAGAATACCTTCCATAATGTGGAAGGGCCTCATCCAATCAGTTGAAAGCCTTAATAGAAAAGACTGACCTCCCAGGAAGAAGAGGGAATTTTGCCAGCAGACAAACTTTGGACTCGAATTGCAACTCTTCCCTCATTCTAAAGCATACTGGTCTATCCTGTGGATTTTTGTCTAGCCAAGCGTCCACAATCACAAATTCTTTAAAATAAACTTCTCTTCCTATATACGTACGTATATCTTGTTGCTTCTGTTTCTCTGGAGACCTTTGATTAACACAGTTTTGTTCCAGGAACACAAGTAGGACCTACTGCCCATCTCTGTGAATCTCCCAGGCTAAATTTACCTTGTTATGTCCACATAACTCTTTAAACTCTGCCTAAACCATACTGGCTATTTCAAGTGCAATCTGAACAGAATTTAGAATAATATAAACTGAGATTTTTCACCTCCCTAATTCTAGTTACTATTGTTTCTTTAATGCAGCCAAAGAACAGCTTAATCATATCACTACTTACATTGAGCTTATCAGGATAAAATCCCATCAGCATCCCATAAGACCTGTTGCCAAGCAACATCTCACCAATTCTGCATTTGTGCAATTGTTTTTTTGTGGCCTGCACACAATACCTAACATTTGTTCCTACTAAATTTTATCCTTGAAGTTTAGTTTTTCATTGAATGGTGTCAAAATCTTTTGGAATCCTTATTCTCTCACTCAATATATTTACAAACACTCTCAGCTTTATATTAATGAAATATTAGCCATTATAAAACTAAAAATTACATAGCTGAGGTTAAGAGAAATCTCTGACATCATCAACCTTAAAAAAAAAAGCCTTAATTCAAATAGTATTAGCATAAATATACACGATTGAAGTTCTCAGAGAGTATCTGACATGCAAGGAAGGCAGGAGGCATGCTGCTCTAGAAAGACCTGGTTTCAAGTCCTCCCTCTAAACTTAAAAGTTTTATAACTGGGCAAATTGCTTATTCTTCAAAGAGTGTCAGTAAAATGGGGGAAATAAAACTCACATCACAAGACTGCTGTGAGAATTAAACTACACATACAGCACTTGACGCAATGCCTAATACACAGCAGGTATTTGACATGTGTCTTCTTTGAAGCACATAGTAAGTACTCAGAAAGAGTTAGATCCATTCCTTCTTCACATGCCCTTGAATCAACTTATAGGCTAAATCACTTAGTCACTCAAGGCACTGAAAGAGGAAGAGAGAAGATGGGAGGGAGGAGATGCAGATAGGTGAATGACTTGAAGTTGCTGCACAAAGTTGGAAAAATGACAATGAATATTTTAGAATTTGAACATATATCCAGGGAAATAAGAGACTACTGTTAAAGGCTACAAATTGTTTAGAAGATACCCAATAGTTTAGAAAAATACTTTCATTCAGTCTCTTGCCAAATTGCAACTTACAGCAGGAGAGGAATAAACGCAGTGATGTTTGGTATTTGGTTAAACATTTAAGCTGCGTTTCAAAATGTCAGATTTGGCAAAATCTAAAATAAATTTTGACAAGTCCTTGACTTTTTACTTGTATGTATTCAAGGGAAAGGCAGTTTGTAGATTTGAATCATTTAGATCTGACTCATTAAAATGTACAGAGTGTTTTATCAAGCCACAAAAACTCTGCCCCAAATCATTTACAGTTTAACTCAGGAAAAAAAAAGTCTTATATAAACCACAACTATCAAACACTAAGTTGCTGAGACTTGGAAGAAGAGATTAACTCAGAAAGGCCTCATGAAAGAAAGAAATTTTGAAGAAGTAATTAAACGAGTGAAATAGCACTGAATACATAGAAAATGGAAAACCAAGTATGCAGACAGAAGTGATATTACATAATAGCTGACAAGGACAAATCTCAGTTATTAGATTTTGACTTAAAGGTATTTTTCTAAAATGTCTGGAAGAACAGCGGGATCTTCAGAGCACCCATAAAATTAATGTCAGGATATATTTACTAAACAAATGCTTACTCTGTGTCTCTACATGCAAGTCTCTCTAACAAACCCTGGGACCACAAGGAGATATCACCTACTCCTGTCAGAACAGCTATTAGGAAAAAGACAACAAATGACAAGTGCTGGCGAGGATGCAGAAACAAGGGAACCCTCTTGCACTGTTGGTGGGAATGTAAATTGGTGCAGCCACTATGGAAAACCGTATGGAAGTTCCTCAAAAAAGTTAAAAATATAACTATCATACGATCTAGCAATTCCACTTCTGAGTATTTTTCTGAAAACAAAAACACTAATTTGAAAAGATACATGCACTCCTACATTCATTGCAGCATTGTTTACAACAGCCAAGATAGGGAAGCAATCTAATTGTCTAGAACTACATAAATGGATACAGAAATGTGGTATATAATATACAATGGAATATTACTCAGCCATTAAAAAAAAAGAAATCTTGGCATTTGCAACAACATGGATGGACCTAGAGGGTATTAGGCGAAGTGAAATAAGTCAGACACAGAAAGACAAGTACCATATGATTTCACTTATATGTGGAATCTAAAAAACAAAACAAACATAACAAAATAGGAACAGACTCATAGATACAGAGAACAAACTGGTGGTTACCAGAGGGGAGGGAGATGGGAGGATGAGTGAAATAGGTGAGGGAGGTTAAGAGGTACAAACTTCTAGTTATAAAATAAATAAACCACAGGGATGTAATGTACAGCATAGGGAATATAGTCAATAATATTATAATAATTTTGGATGGTGACAGATGATAACTAGACTTTTCATGGTGGTCATTTTGCAATGTATAAAAAAATCGAATCATGATATTGTACACCTGAAACTAATATAATATACTAAGTCAATTATATTTCAATTGGAAAAAACACTGGGAAACAATGGTGGACAGGACAGACATGTTTTCTGAAAGCAGTCTATAAAGAAAATAGTTATTTTTTAAGTGAAAATACAAAATAATTACAAATTGCAATAAGAGCTAGGAAGGATAAAGATGTAGGAAGTAGTCTTATTATACATAGAATTTTAATTGCAATTTTAGGACAAATAATAAAAAAGAATAACAGATTTTCAAATTTATAGAGACCTTGAAGCTCATCACATCCGGTTTTTCCAAGAGGAACCTAAGACACCAATAATTAAAATGCTTTTATCAAGATAAGGGGCAAAGGCAAAAGCTAGACCTGAACACAGGTTTCCTATCTATATCCTACATCCATTCTTCATTCAACTTTCACTGAGCACCTGCTATGATTAGGCGTTATGCTAAGTGCTGCAGAGGAGGCAAAAATTAAAAACACAACTCCCCAACTCTCAAGCTGCTGACAGTCTCAGAAGGGAGATAAGCATGCAAACAAATAACAGCCAAAAGATAAATGATATAAAAGAAGTTTGCACAAAAATCTGTAGCACCAAGAAGGGAGACCCTAACTCTGTTCAGGAAGATGATGGATGGCTTCACTTCAGCCAAATCATTTGGAATGAGTAAGATTTGTCCAGGAAGACAAAAGGAAAAACAGCAATTCAGAAAGAGTAAAGCAAATGTGCAAAGAAATGAAAGTGTGAAAGAACACTGTTCAGGAAAGTCTAAGTATAAAAAGTGTCAGATTTCCTCTACTTCTGAGATTTCTTTTTCTTATTATTTTTATCTAAGTAATACATGCACTTAGTCAAGTAGTGCTAAAAGACTTCAAACACAGCTGTCCTGTAGCATACTCTCTCCTGGTCACCCCACCATCAAGGCTCTCCCATTCCAATATATAACCACATTACACTCATTCAGCTTCTGCTTCTTATATTTAACTCCATACTTCTAAATCATGTGTATATACTCTTATTTTGGTATCCTACATGGTATGAGAATTTATACCTACTTCAACTTCCCCATCCCAGATGGTTGAAACATAATTTGGGGCTATTACCATAATTGTTTTCATAATGACTAAGTAAATATTGCTTTCTGATTAAAGCATTATACTATGATTATGTTTCCTTCCTGTAATAACTTTTCTTTTCTCTGAAGTTGATTTCCATGGACTTTATTGTTCTTTTTCAATCTCTGGTTAAATCTTCCCCCACATTCCAAGAGCTCTAAAGACATTCTAAATTCAATTTTTCTTATTGTCAAACCTGTAAGATAATTTGTTTCTTCCTGTGGTTATGCCCCCTAGAAATCTTGTTCCCCTGCTCTAATGTCCACTGACCCTCTGGGCTATCCTAGGAATTCCTTTGCCTTTCTTCTCTATTAGAGCTCATGTTTACTAGATCCTATACCTTCTTAATTCTTGGTTTATCTTCTCACTTTGGTAAAGCCCACCTTCCACTAGCTTCCTGAGAAAGACTGCATGAGAGCAAATATTTAAAACAAATATCTCAGAGACCTTCAAGATGGCGGAGGAGTAAGATGTGGAGATCACCTTCCTCCCTACAAATAAATCAGAAATATACCTACATGTGGAACAACTCCTACAGAACACCTACTGAACGCTGGCAGAAGACCTCAGACTTCCCAAAAGGCAAGAAACTCCCCCACGTACCTGGGGAAGGCAAAAGAAAAAAGAAAAAACACAGACAAAAGAATAGGGACAGGACCTGCACCTCTGGGAGGTAGCTGTGAAGGAGGAAAAGTTTCCAAACACTAGGAAGCCCCTTCAAGGGCTGAAATGGGGGCTGGGCGGCGTGGGGAAGCTTCGGAGCCACAGAGGAGAGCGCAGCAACAGGTGTGCAGAGGGCAAAGCAGAGAGATTCCCGCACAGAGGATCGGTGCCGACCAGCACTCACCAGCCTGAGAGGCTTGTCTGCTCACCCGCCGGGACGGGTGGGGGCTGGGAGCTGAGGCTCAGGCCTCGGAGGTCAGACCCCAGGGAGAGGACTGGGGTTGGCTGTGTGAACACAGCCTGAAGGGGGTTAGTGTGCCACAGACAGCCAGGAGGGAGTCCGGGAAAAAGTCTGGACCTGCCTAAGAGGCAACAGACCATTGTTTCAGGGTGCGCGAGGAGAGGGGCTTCAGAGAACCACCCAAAAGAGCCCCAGAGATGGGCGCGAGCCACAGCTATCAGCGCAGACACCAGAGATGGGCATGAAATGCTAACACTGCTGCTGCAGCCACCAAGAAGCCAGTGTGAAGCACAGGTCACTGTCCACACCTCCCCTCCCGGGAGCCTGTGCAGCCCGCCACTGCCAGGGTCCCGTGATCCAGGTACAACTTCCCCGGGAGAACACACGACACGCCTCATGTTGTTGCAACGTCACACCAGGCTCTGCCACCTCAGGCTTGCCCTGCATTCCGTACCCCTCCCTTCCTCTGGCTTGAGTGAGCCAGAGCCCCAGAATCAGCTGCTACTTTAACCCCGTCATGTCTGAGTGAAGAACTGGAGCCCTCAGGCGACCTACATGCAGAGGCAGGGACAAATCCAAAGCTGAACCCCAGGAGCTGGGCGAACAAAGAAGAGAAAGGGAAATATTTCACAGCAGCCTCAGGAACAGCAGATTATATATCCACAATCAACTTGATGTACCCTGCATCTGTGGAATACCTGAATAGACAACGAATCATCCCAAAATTGAGACAGTGGACTTTGGGAGCAACTGTAAACTTAGAGTTTGTTTTCTGCATCTAATTTGTTCCTGGCTTTATGTTTACCTTAGTTTAGTATTTACAATTTATTATCATTGGTAGACTTGTTTATTGATTTGCTTGCTCTCTTCCTCCTTTTTTTTACTTTTCTTATATATATATTTTTTCCTTTTTCTCTTTTTGTGAGTGTGTATGTGTATGCTTCTTTGTGTGATTTTGTCTGTATACCTTTACTTCAACCATTTGTCCTAGGGTTCTGTCTGTCCCTTTCTTATTTTTTATTTTTTTTAGTACAGTCTTTAGCACTTATTATCACTGGTGGATTTGTTTTTTGGTCTGGTTGCTCTCTTCTTTCTTTCTTTCTTTTTTTTTTTTATTACTTTTCCATTTTCTTATTTTTAATAACTATTTTTTATTTTAATAACTTTATTTTATTTCTTTCTTTCTTTCTTTCTTCCTTTTCTTCTGAGGTGTGTGGTTCACAGGGTCTTGGTGCTCTGGCCGGGTGTCAGGACTGTGCCTCTGAAGTGGGAGATTCGAGGTAAGGACATTGGTCCACCAGAGACCTCCCGACTCCACGTAATATCAAATGGTGAAAGCTCTCCCAGAGATCTCCATCTCAACGCAAAGACCCAGCTCCACTCAACGACCATCAAGCTACAGTGCTGGAAACCCCATGCCAAACAACTAGCAAGACAGGAACACAACACCACCCATTACCAGAGAGGCTGCCTAAAATCATAATAAGGCCATAGACATCCCAAAACACACCACCAGATGCGGTCCTGCCCACCAGAAAGACAAGATCCAGCCTCATCCACCAGAACACAGGCACTAGTCCCCTCCACCAGGAAGCCTACACAACCCACTGAACCAACCTTAGCCACTGGGGGCACACACCAAAAACAACGGGAACTACGAACCTGCAGCCTGCAAAAAGGAGACCCCATACACAGTAAGTTAAATGAAATGAGAAGACACAGAAACACACAGCAGATGAAGGAGCAAGATAAAAACCCACCAGACCAAACAAATGAAGAGGAAGTAGGCAGTCTACCTAAAAAAGAATTCAGAATAATGATAGTAAAGATGATCCAAAATCTTGGAAATAGAATGGAAAAATACAAGAAATGTTTAACAGGGAACTAGAACTAAAGAGCAAACAAACAATGATGAACAACACAATACATGAAATTAAAAATTCTCTAGAAGGAAATCAACAGCAGAATAACTGAGGAAGAAAGACGGATAAGTGACCTGGAAGGTAAAATAGTGGAAATAACTACCACAGAGCAAAATAAAGAAAAAAGAATGAAAAGAATTGAGGACAGTCTCAGAGACCTCTGGGAAAACATTAAACACTCCAATATTCGAATTATAGGGGTCCCAGAAGAAGAGAAAAAGAAAGGGACTGAGAAAATATTTGAAGAGATTTTAGTTGAAAACTTTCCTAATATGGGAAAGGAAATAGTCAATCAAGTCCATGAAGCGCAGAGAGTGCCATAAAGGATAAATCCAAGGAGAAACTCGCCAAGACACATATTAATCAAAATATCAAAAATTAATTACAAAGAAAAAATATTAAAAGCAGCAAGGGAAAAGCAACAATTAAAATGCATGGGAATCCCCATAAGGTTAACCGCTGATCTTTCAGCAGAAACTCTGCAAGCCAGAAGGGAGTGGTAGGACATATTTAAAGAGATGAAAGGGAAAAACTACAACCAAGAATACTTTAACTAGCAAGGATCTCAATCAGATTCGACGGAGAAATTAAAACCTTTACAGACAAGCAAACGCTAAGAGAATTCAGAACCACCAAACCAGCTTTACAACAAATGCTAAAGGAACTTCTCTAGGCAGGAAACACAAGAGGAGGAAAAGACCTACAATAACAAACAAAACAAAACAACTAAGAAAACGGTAATAGGAAGATACATATCAATAATTACCTTAAATGTAAATGGATTAAATGCTCCATCCAAAAGACACAGACTGGCTGAATGGATACAAAACAAGACCCGTATATCTGCTGTCTACAAGAGACCCACTTCAGACCGAGAGACACATACAGACTGAAAGTGAGGGGATGGAAAAAGATATTCCATGCAAAAAGAAATAAAAAGAAAGCTGGAGTAGCAATTCTCATATCAGACAAAATAGACTTTAAAATGAAGACTATTACAAGAGACAAAGACGGACACTACATAATGATCAAGGAATCAATCCAAGAAGATATAACAACTGTAAATATTTATGCACTCAACAAAGGAGCACCTCAATACATAAGACAAATGCTAACAGCCATAAAAGGGAAAATCGACAGTAACACAATCATAGTAGGGGACTGTAACACCTCACTTTCACCAATGGACAGATCATCCAAAATTAAAATAAATAAGGAAACACAAGCTTTAAATGATACATTAAACAAGATGGACTTAATGGACATTTATAGGACATTCCACCCAAAAACAACAGAATACACTTTCTTCTCAAGTGCTGGTGGAACATTTTCCAGGAGAGATCATATCTTGGGTCACATATCAAGCGTTGGTAAATTTAAGAAAACTGAAATCGTATCAAGTATCTTTTCCGACCACAGTGCTATGAGAATAGATATCAATTACAGGAAAAAATCTGTAAAAAATACAAACACATGGAGACTAAACAATACACTACTTAATAACCAAGAGATCACTGAAGAAATCAAAGAGGAAATCAAAACATACCTAGAAACAAATGACAATGAAAACACAACAACCCAAAACCTATGGGATGCAGCAAAGACAGTTCAAAGAGGGAAGTTTATATCAATACAATCCTACCTCAAAAAACAAGAAACATCTCAAATAAACAACCTAACTTTCTACCTAGAGAAAGAAGAACAAAAAATCCCCAAAGTTAGCAGAAGGAAAGAAATCATGAAGATCAGATCAGAAATAAATGAAAAAGAAATGAAGGAAACAATAGGAAACATCAATAAAACTAAAAGCTGGTTCATTGACAACACAAACAAAATGGATAAACCATTAGCCAGACTCATCAAGAAAAAAAGGGAGAAGACTCAAATCAATAGAATTAGAAATGAAAAAGGAGAAGTAACAACTGAAACTGCAGAAATACAAAGGATCATGAAAGATTACTACAAGCAACTATATGCCAATAAAATGGACAACCTGGAAGAAATGGACAAATTCTAAGAAAAGCTCAACCTTCCGAGACTCAACCAGGAAAAAATATACAAATATAAACAGACCAGTCACAAGCACAGAAATTGAGACTGTTATTAAAAATCTTCCAACAAACAAAAGTCCAGGACCAGATGGCTTCACAGGCGAATTCTATCAAACATTTAGAGAAGAGCTAACGCCTAGCCTTCTCAAATTCTTCCAAAATATAGCAGAGGGAGGAACACTCCCCAACTCACTCTACAAGGCCACCATCACCCTGACACCAAAACCAGACAAAGACGTCACAAAGAAAGAAAACTACAGGCCAATATCACTGATGAACATAGATGCAAAAATCCTCAACAAAATACTAGCAAACAGAATCCAGCAGCACATTAAAAGGATCATACACCATGATCAAGTGGGGTTTATCCCAGGAATACAAGGATTCTTCAGTATAGACACATCAATCCATGTGATAAACCATATTAACAAACTGAAGGAGAAAAACCATACAATCATCTCAATAGATGCAGAAAAGCTTTCGACAAAATTCAACACCCATTTATGATAAAAACCCTCCAGAAAGTAGGCATAGAGGGAACTTACCTCAACATAATAAAGGCCATATCTGATAAACCCAGAGCCAACATCATTCTCAAAGGAAACCATTTCCACTAAGATCAGGAAAAAGACAAGGCTGTCCACTCTCACCACTATTATTCAACATAGTTTTTGGAAGATTTAGCAACAGCAATCAGAGAAGAAAAAGAAATAAAAGGAATCCAAATTGGAAAAGAAGAAGTAAAGCTGTCACTGTTTGCAGATGATATGATACTATACATAGAGAATCCTAAAGATGCTACCAGAAAACTACTAGAGCTAATCAATGAATTTGGTAAAGTAGCAGGATACAAAATTAATGCACAGAAATCTCTTGCATTCCTATCCACTAATGATGAAAAATCTGAAAGAGAAATTAAGGAAACCCTCCCATTTACCACTGCAACAAAAAGAATAAAATATCTAGGAATAAACGTACCTAGGGAGAGAAAAGACCTGTATGCAGAAAACTATAAGACACTGATGAAAGAAGTTAAAGATGATACAAACAGATGAAGAGATACACCAGGTTCTTGGATTGGAAGAATCAACATTGTGAAAATGACTATACTACCCAAAGCAATCTACAGATTCAATGCAATCCCTATCAAACTATCAATGGCATTTTTCACAGAACTAGAACATAAAATTTCACAATTTGTATGGAAACACAAAAGACTCCGAATAGCCAAAGCAATCTTGAGAAAGAAAAACGGAGCTGGAAGAATCAGGCTCCTGGACTACCGACTATACTACAAAGCTACAGTACTCAAGAAAGTATGGTACTAGTACAAAATCAGAAATATAGATCAATGGAACAGAATAGAAAGCTCAGAGATAAACCCACGCACCTGTGGTCACCTTATTTTTGATAAAGGAGGCAAGGATATACAATGGAGAAAAGACAGCCTCTTCAATAAGTGGTGCTGGGAAAACTGGACAGCTACATGTAAAAGAATGAAATTAGAACACTTCCTAACACCATACACAAAAATAAACTGAAAATGGATTAAGACCTAAATGTAAGGCCAGACACTAAAAAACTCTTAGAGGAAAACATAGGCAGAACACTCTATGACATAAATCACAGCAAGATCCTTTTTGACCCACCTCCTAGAGAAATGGAAATAAAAACAAAAATAAACAAAGGGGACCTAACGAAACTTCAAAGCTTTTGCACAGCAAAGGAAATCATAAACAAGACGAAAAGACTACCCTCAGAATGGGAGAAAATATTTGCAAATGAAGCAACTGACAAAGGATTAACCTCCAAAATTTACAAGCAGCTCATGCAACTCAATATCAAAAAAACAAACAACCCAATCCAAAAATGGGCAGAAGACCTAAATAGACATTTCCCCCAAGAAGATATACAGATTGCCAACAAACACATGAAAGAATGCTCAACATCACTAATCATTAGAGAAATGGAAATCAAAACTACAATGAGGTTCACCTCACACCGGCCAGAATGGCCATCATCAAAAAGCTACAAAGAATAAATGCTGGAGGGGGTGTGGAGAAAAGGGAACCCTCTTACACTGTTGGTGGGAATGTAAACTGATACAGGCACTATGGAGAAGAGTATGGAGGTTCCTTAGAAAACTAAAAATAGAACTACCATACGACCCAGCAATCCCACTACTGGGCATATACCCTGAGAAAACCATAATTCAAAAAGAGTCATGTACCACAATGTTCATTGCAGCTCTATTTACAATAGCCAGGACATGGAAGCAACCTAAGTGTCCATCAACAGATGAATGGATAAAGAAGATGTGGCACATATATACAATGGAATATTACTCAGCGATAAAAAGAAACGAAATTGAGTTATTTGTAGTGAGGTGGATGGACCTAGAGTCTGTCATACAGAGTGAAGTAAGTCAGAAACAGAGAAACAGATACCATATGCTAACACATATATATGGAATCAAAAAAAAAAAATGGTTCTGAAGCACCTAGGAGCAGGACAGGAAAAAAGATGCAGACGTAGAGAATGGACTTGAGGATACGGGGAGGGGGAAGGGTAAGCTGGGACGAAGTAAGAGAGTGGCATGGACTTATAAATACGACCAAATGTAGAATAGATAGCTAGTGGGAAGCAGCCGCATAGCACAGGGAGATCAGCTTGGTGCTTTGTGACCACCCAGAGGGGGGGATAGAGGGGGTGGGAGGGAGATGCAAGAGGCAGGAGATATGGGGATATATGTATATGTATAGCTGATTCACTTTGTTATAAAGCAGAAACTAACATACCATTGTAAGGCAATTATACTGCAATAAAGATGTAAAAATAAATTAAAATTTAAAAATTTAAAAAATAAAAACAAATATCTGTCAATCACATCTGATTAATATTTTGGCCAACTATAAAATTCAAGATTCAAAATTAATTTCCTTCAGAATTATTCAGTCATTGCTCTATTATCTTCTAGCTTCTAATGTTGCTATTGAGAAATCTGATGCTATTATATGTGACCATGTAAATCTGACCTTCATATGTGATTTTTTTGGACCCCTGGAAGTATATGAGTTAGGGTTGTGTTTAGTTGCAGGTAAAAGAAAATCCAACATATAGTAGCGTAACCAAATAGGGAATTTCCCCATCCCCCAATGTCACAAGGAATCCAGAGATGGGTAATTGCTGACATCATCGAATCAGCAGTTCAAGCATATCAGAGCTGAGACATCATGGGCAAAAAATGACTACCGTAGCTTCAGCCATTTTGCTCACATTCCATACAGGAAACGGTAGAAGGGGAAATAGGAGAAAGAAGTATAGCCTATATCAGAAAACAAAAGTTTTCTCAGAAATTCTTCAGCAGACTTCTGCTTACAATTTAAAGACTAGCACTTTATCACACTTGGCCATACCTAGCTACAAAGGAGCTTAGAAAAGCAAGTTTTTAATCTTTCCAGTCTCTTAAATAAAGAAAAGCAAGGGTAAAAGGAGATTACAGTGAGGTGAGGGAGTCAAACTAGAGTATGAAATTATATTAAGTTGTGTCTTGCTGTGGGTCTTTTTTTTAATCCCTTGTGCTGTGATTCCTTTCAAATTTGAAACACATGTTTTCATTCCTGGCAATTTTCCTTTTATTTGATAATCTCCTCCCTTTGGTTTTCTCTTTTACTTCCTAAAAGTCAGATGTTGGACCTCTGCTACTGATTTTCTCCTATTTTCCATCTCATTATCTTTTAATTCTATTTTCTGGGAGATTTCCTCATCTACAGTTAACCCTTCTATTGAATATTTTATTTCTTAGGGTGTTATTCTCTTATTCTTCCTTATTCATACCATTACATTATTTTATGGATGCAAAATCTACTCATCTCTCTGAGGATATTGATTATATTTTCTGAAAAGTGTCTTCTTTTTCCTGACAGTCTCTCTTTCTTATTTACTTTTTCTGTTTATTTCTTTGTTTTGGTCTCTCTTCCTGCTGGAGGCTGTCCTCAATTGACTGTTTGTAACTGGTTCTATGTTCATATCTAAGAATGAGATACTAAAAAGAAGAGATTGGAAGCTGTGTGCATGCAGTAAACTTCACCGTAAGACAATCAGGAGGCCAATTGTTTTTTTCTTTTCATCAGGAAAGCCCACAAGTCAGTTACCTACAGAGATTTTCTCTGGAGTGTGTAATTTCTTCAGAGAAGGATCTTCCAATCTCCTGTCTGAGGAGACGTGAGGATAGAAAGGTGGTTGTAAGCCTTGTTGCTAATATTGTAGAGCTAAGCATAGAAAGGGAGCTGGAAGTATCACTAATATGCAGACTTCCACTTAATTCTCTTCACACCTACCCTCCTCTTTTGCAGTCTCTCAGGTTTACTTCTCATAGATTATACCTTCCATATGTTTCAGAGTTGGGGAACTGGTAGTTGTTAGTATCCAAATATAGTTAATTTCAAACAATCCTCCTTTTCGCATCCCACCTCAACCCTCCCCCACAACCTCACTCCACCTTCTATAATGTGTAGCGCCTCTGATTCTTGAGCCTTTTTCAGATTCTGCTGGATGAATCAGTTGGCTTATCACTGGTATGTCCTTCTACAGATGGTTAGATTTGACATTCACACTGCTAAGACAATTAATTCTTCCATCTGTTTTCCATCCTCCTATCCTGTAGATGAGAGTTAGAGATACCTCCTGGTTTTACTTAAAATGGAATGTGTATATCTATTGTTTTTTGTTTCTTTGTTGTTTTAAGTGATTTCTTGTAAGAGACAGAAGTATTTTTCTGCCATTTTGAAACAGGTAAGTCTCTAATTATGAATTTAAAACTTAAAAACATCAGTAGATATGAACAAAATATGCTCCACAGAACAACTCTACCCACTAATAACAGATACTATCGGTGATCATACACCATCAGTTTAGAATGGCTATTATATTGTTGATTATCCGTTTCTAGTAATATGATGTGGTAATTAAAAGCATAAATTCTGAGGTCACACTGCCTAGCTTGGAATTCTGTCTCTACCACTTTCCTAGCCATATGGCCTTGAACAAATTCTGTTGACATAATATCAATCTCTTAAACTGAAAAATGTAGAGTGGTAGTGAGAATTTTAAAAGTACCTGGCACATAAATAATAAATAAATACCAGTTACTACGATTAACTCCAACACAACTGATTTTCCAAAGTAGTGAAAGTGTCAAACACTGTTCTAAGTACTTTATATGTATTAACTTATTGAATCTTGAAAACAACACTATAAGGTAGGTACTATTACCAGGCCAATTTTACAAAAGATGGAATTGATGTACAAATAGGTTAAATAACTTGCCCAAGGTCACAGCCAAAGGTAGACAGATAAATAGGACTCAATTCTAAGTAACTGGGTTCTAGAGTCTGATCTTAACAACTTATATATACCATGCAGCCCATGGACAGCTTCATTCAAATTTGAGTCCCCACGTTCTCTTCAGCTCTCTTGTGGAATGCAATTAAGTTATATGTGGTACCATCAACAGACATACTTATAGAAACATTCCAAAATGATACTCTGAAATCTGAACCAAATGATTTCTCTTTTAACAGCCTTCTATGGAAAGGCAGTGGTACAAAATGGTTGTGTACATGTGATACTCATTTCCATAATGAGTAAAGAACACAAAACATAAAAATATCATGAAGTTTTTAAGCCTACTGCTCCCAGATCATTCCTTTATCATATGGAAATGTGTTTTCTAAGTCTATCTTTCTTGTGCAAATTGAAAGATTTGTAAAAGTGAAAACTCACCTTCCTCTGCCAAAAGCCCCATCAAGACAGAAGTTCTTAATTAACTAAGCACACATACATAATTTTGTGATTGTTTTTCCTCCACTAAAACCATTAGATAGAATTTAACAATATGTGTCCTTTGAGTTCTCGTTCTGGGTAAGATGGAACAATCATATTCCATTCTGTCTCTCCCACTTAATGCAGCTATAAAACCTGGACATACTGCATAGAGCAAATATTTGAGACCTCCAAGGACTAAATAATAGCAGGTGGATTGGAGAAGACCAGATTTCAAACTACCAACAGCAAGTTTCTTGTTTTTCCTTCAGTATCCCCAGCCTGGACTCAAAGCATACCAAAACCAAGAGTAGACACTAAGACGTGAACAGAGAGAGTTCCAGAGAAGCCCACTAATTCTGGCTCAACAAGTAGGAAAAGGGATTCCTAACACTCAGAGGGAGTGGGAGAAATCTCAATTTTTCTTTATTATTATTTTTTATTTTCTCTTCTCTCAAGCCTCAGTCCCCAGGCAATCCTGTGGCAGTGGCAGCAGCAACAGTGATAGCAGGGAGGACCCTTGAGGTGCCTGAAACTTGGAGGAAGGAGAAAATTCCTTTCCTATTGGAGGAGCTGTGGTCCAAAAGGGAAAGGTAAACCCCTGTGCTTTTTCTCTCTGTCTGCCTACCTCCTGGCTCTGAACCTAGATGCAGCCCTGGGACATGCATGGCACAACAGGATAACTAAAGCCCCAGTTTTCTGGCCAAGGGACCAAAAGTATTGGGGATATTTTAGAGAGAGGGAGGCTTGGGATAAGAGCTCCCTCTGAGCTGCACATGCATGCATATGATCCTAAACACCACAACAAAGATTTGAGAACTAAGCTAAATTATAGACCACCAACTAGATCTCAGACTGGCCACTTGGTTGCAAACACATGGAACAGATCAAAATAGCAAAGCAAAGGCTTTGAAAATGGAATTGACATTGAAACCACAAACCACCAGAAGGGCTGGTCAGAACTTGCAACCTGAATTCTCTGGATTGATTACCTGCTAAAATAAAAATATCAACATTTTACATATAATGTAAATAAGACCCAGAGTCTTATAATACGATATTCAAAATGTCCAGAATACACTACAAAGTACTCAGCATTACAAAGAACCACTCGAATCCCAACTTACATGGGAGAAGAAAATTCACAGATATCAATGCCAAGATGACACATGTTAGAATTAACCCAAAAAGATGTTAAAGTAGGTAGTAAAAACACTCTTGAAATGAATGGACAGATAGAAGTTTCAGCAAGGAAAGAGAAGATATAAAAAGAAACAAATGTAAAATTTAGAACTGAAGAAATGCAATAACCAAAATTTTAAAATTCACTGAATGGGCTCTATTGCATAATAAAGATGATAGAGGAAAGTGTCAATAAACTTGAAGACAGATCAATACAAATTATTCAATTTAAACTACAGGAAAAAATATTTTAAAAATAAACCAAAATATCTAGTATTCACATCATTCCAGTTCCAGAAGGAGAAAAGAAAGAGCGTAGTGCAGAAAAAAATATTTGAAAAAATAATGGCTAAAAATTTTCCAAATTTGGCAAAAGACATAAACCCAGAGATTCAAAAAGCTCAGTGAACCCCAAAAAGACTAAATCTAAAATACCCATGCCTAAACATAAGACAATCAAACTTCTGAAAACCACAGACAAAAAATATTGTAAAGAGCCAAAGAAAAATGATACATTACTTATAGGTAATCAATGATTTCAAAGACTGAGGCTCTTTCATAAGAAATCATGGAAGCCAGATGGAAATGGCACACATTTTTAAAGCACTGAAAGAAAAGAATGTTCAAACCAGAATTATAAATTCAGTGAAGATATCCTTGAGGAATGAAGATGAAATAGACATTCTTAGATGAAGAACAACTAAGAGAATCCATTAACAACAGATTTCTCTAAAAGAATTGCTAAAAGGAAGTTCTTCAGACAGAGGAGATGATACCAGAAGAAAACTTGAAACATGAGAAATAAAGGAAGGACAACAAAAATGGCGAATTTCTATGTAAATATAATAGATTATTCTTCTATCTTAAGTTCTTTAAAATACACTTGACAGTTAAAAGCAAAAATTATAATATTGTCTGATGGAGTTTTCAATGTACAAATAGAGTCCAAAAATACACCCACATAAATATGATCAACTGATTTTTGACAAAGGTGCAAAGGCAATTCAACAGAGAAATGACAGTCTTTTCCATAGAAGATGCTGAAACAAATGGCCATTTTTAAGCAGAAAAAAACCCTCAAACCATGCTTCATACTTTATACAAAACACAATTCAAAATGTATCATAGACCTGAACACAAAACATTAAACTATTAAATATAGTTTTTAGAAAAAACATTGTAAAAAAATCTTTGTAACACTGATTTAAGCAAAAATACAATACCAAAAGCGTGATCCATAAATATTTTTTTATAAATTGGACTTCTTCAAAATGAAAAAATTTTGATCTGCCAAGACACTATTAAAACAATGAAAAGATAATCCATAGACTGGGAAAAAATTATCTGCAAATTACATATTAGACAAAGCACTTGTATCCAGAATATATAAAGAACTCTCAAACTTGAAATCAAAAAACTCATTTTTAAAAAATGGACAAAAGATTTGAAGAGACAACTTCACCAAAGAAGATACACATATGGTAAACGAGCACATGAAAAGATGCTCAACATTGGTAGTCGTTAGATAAATGCAAATGAAAATAAATCCATGATGAGTTGCCATTACACACCTATTAGAATGAGAAAAAAATTGACAATTCCAAGTACTAGAAAGATGCAGAGCAACTGAAACTCTCAAACATTGCTGGTGGGAATGCAAACTAGTACAGCCACTTTGAAAAAGTTTGGAAGTATCTAATAAAGTTAAACGTACTATAAAGTTACACTTATCATATGATCCAGCAATTCCACTCTCAGGTATTTACCCAAGAGAAATAAATATTTATTTTCACACAAGCTTCTATATGATAAATATATAGTAGCTTTATTCATAAATACCAAAAACAGAAGAAAGAAAACAATGTCCTTAAACTCGTAAATGGATAAAAAAATTGTGGTATTCATACAAAAGAATTTTATTTACCAATAAAAATGAATGAACTATTGATACACACAAGGGGATGGATGAATCACAAATACCTTATGTGAAGTCAAAGATGCCAGACTCAAAACACTACATACCGTACAATTCCATCTATATGATATTCTGGAAAAAGCAAAACTACAAGGACAGAGAAAAAGATCAATGGTTACAAGGGGTTAGGGTTGGGGAGAGGGGTTGTCAACAAAAGAGCAGAATGAGGGTATTTTGGAGGGCGATGGAACTCTTCTGTATTTTGACTGTGGTGGTAGTTACATGATTATGCATTTGTCTAAACTCATAAAGCTGTACACCAAAAACAGTAAATTTTTTTCTATGTTAATTTTTTTTTAATTTAAAGCAAATGTACCTCTTCAAAAAAACAAAGATAACTTAGGATCCTATATCATCTCCACCATTTAATTTGTGATCTTAGGCAAATGACTCAATATTACAGAGCTTCAGTTCTCCAACTTTTAAAACGAAAAATATATTACTTATATCTCACTGGTGTTTTGTTTTGTTTTGTTAGTTCTTTAAAGGTTCTGAGCTCCTGCATTTTCATACTCTTCTCTTCATCATATTCATCTCTTCACTACTTGGCTTGGCTAATTCCCATTTATCCTATAGGTATCAGCTTAAATATTGTTTCCCCATAAAAGCCTTCACTGCTTTTATTTCATAACACTTCTCACATCTATATTTAAATAATTATATTTAATGTCTATCTCTTTCATAAAATGGTAAGCTTCATGAGGAAAGGAACTGTTTGAACTGTTTTATCAGAATCCAAGCAATCACAGAGTACCTACAACACTGGTGTGTGCTCCATAAATACTTTTAAACAAATGTTCAAAGACCAATACAAATAGCATTTCCTATTGTGTTCTTATTAATTCTCTCTTAATATTTTTATCTTTCTCATTATATATATATATACAGACACATACATATATATCTTAGTTTTTATCTTTCTCACTCTCTCTGTAGATACATACATGTGTGTCTACATGTATGTACCTGTGTATATATTTATATGTGCACAATAATACAATGATATATAATATATGTGCCAGCAACAAAGTTCCTTGGTAAATCAAAAGATAGCAAATATTAGATTACGCCTAGGTTGACATGTCTGTTTAATAACTTTTCCTCATTTGCAAGCATTAGCATTAATGGAAACTGACAAAAATAACAGTGATAGACTTAATTATAACCATAAGCTAAATTAAAAAATTAGTTTGTACTTGAAGCGTCTGATATATATATATATATCATTATTGGGCACACACACTAATTTACAGATCACTGTTGCGCACAAATCCAAACATACACACAGAAAAGCACTCAGGCACCAAATCTTTTTCTTTCTTATAAAAGCTGTCAAAAAATGTTAAAGATGTGACTTCCAAGAAACTCAAAGCATGATTTACAGATTACCTTACACATAGTGACAAAATCACTCTAGAGCAGCTAGCAGCATTAATAATTAGCTGGAACTTAATTATGGGTGCTCCTCAGAGTAAATCTCCAGAGAGCCATCTTGGATCGTTGAACCTGGCCCTATATAAATTATCTAATGCACCACCCTACAGTCCAGGTATATATGGTATTAATATCCCCCACTTAATGGATCATTAACTGATACTCTGAAAAGCTCGATGCAGACCACAACACTAATAAATGGTTAGATGGGCATTCATACTCTACTGCTATTCTGTCCAGTATGGTAGCCACTAGCCACATGTGGCCATTGAGCACTTAAAAAGTGCTAATCCAAATCGAGAGGTGCTGTAGGTATAATATACACACTGACATGCAATGCTTGGTACAAGATAAAGAATGTATAATACCTCATTAGTAATTGCTTATACTGATTACACGTTGAACTGATGTTTTAGATAGAGTAAGTAAAATAAAAATTAATTTTACTTGTTTCTCTTTACTTTTTTAATGTGGTTACTTGAAATTTTTAAATTACATGTGTGGATTGCATTTTATTTCTACTGGCATAAATAAAGCACTCCTGGAGCAATACGGTTTAACAATATGAGATACTTGGGGGCAAAGAGACTTGGGTTTACATCCCAGAATCCCACCTGTACTTACAGATTGACTTTGCAGAAGACTATTTAACATCACCAAGATGAACTTTTCTCACATTTAAAATTAGAATATTAAACCTATGATATAGTACTATTAAGAGGTTAAATGATACATAAAAGATCTAACAATGTGTCCTATAATTAATAGCCACCCAATGTTATTTCTCATTTCCTTTTCTTTTCCTCTTTTCCAACCCATTTCCTTATTAAGTTAAGCTGGAGTTAAACTTCTGTAGTGGACATATTTAGTACCAGTGCCTACCATCCCCAATGTCTTGGTCTGTGTTAACATAAAACCCAAGACCAGAAAAGCAAATATAGGCTGAGGGTCAGTGAACAGCCCAAGGTGGACACTTGATTCAAGTAAGACCCCTCTATGGTCTGGCCAATGCGTAGTGTGATACAATAGGCCCAAATAGTAGATCAATGATAATTTATTAAATCAGTCATATTTCCTCCCTGTGGAATTCATCCTAGAAATAGACACAGACCAGTTATTAACAAAAGGATAATGAAGCAGACAGAGAGAGAAACAGAGGTAACAAGAGAAAAACCATTCATTCATTCCACAAATATGAATGATCATCTATTTATTATGTGCTATTATGACCCAAGAGACAGGTACTAAGAGGGAAATTAATTCCCAGAGCTTTAAGAGATCCAGATACCTTCCAGTTCCAGTCCACAGATCTCTTTACAATAAATCCCTTTCTTTTTCCTCTTTAGATGGATGGTTGAAG
This sequence comes from Balaenoptera borealis, assembly GCF_965194805.1. Taxonomy (NCBI): domain Eukaryota; kingdom Metazoa; phylum Chordata; class Mammalia; order Artiodactyla; family Balaenopteridae; genus Balaenoptera; species Balaenoptera borealis. Next base: position 84,555,249 of record NC_138870.1, read on the forward strand.
GCTCTGTTCTTTGAAACCAAAATGATCTAACACAGTTTCACAAGAGAAGGCACAGAAAGGTGCCTTTCTGTTAGGTATTTAAAAAAGACAAAATGTCGTGCCCTAGGTAATAACTCAGTTGAAAAAAGGTTTCTCCTCAAAGTATATAGCACCTTTCCTAAAACTGGTAACAGACAGTACAAAATATGACAGGTGGGAATAGGAAGAGGGACTGACCCTAAATTTTCCTTTATAAAACCACTACCACCAGAAATATGCTTTTAAGTGTCTTACCTCCATTGCATAGAAATATGTAGGCAAAAGGAAAAAAGGTCTGCCAACTACAACTACAGACTATAAGTACTTATGAAAGACTTCTTCACTAACACAAATGCAATTCACTGCATCAGAGTCTCCTGACCATTTTGTACAGGGGAGTCTATGGGCCTCACTAAAATTATTTGGGATTCGAAGCAAAGGAGGTAGGCATTTCCTCACTCTAATGCATTATTAGACAGGCTTGAAGTCCAGGCCAGAAGTGTATTATGTAATGGACAAAACAACTAGTTGTTTTAGATTGCACTTAATTTGATAAAGTTTGACAAAATATCTCAGTGATTTCAGCAGGAGTACAAGATCTGGTCTCTTAGTTCTAAAGTTCCAGCCCTTGAGAAATGGTTCTCCTTGGCAAAAAACACTAGAGACTGATTTGTAAAGCAAAATTTATTTACTTATTAAAAAGTAATTTGCGTTACAATTATGTGCAAGAATCACCATGCTAAGAAGAACTCAATGCTGGTTTTAATCACTGCAAGTGGACATTCCCATTGGCCATATCTTCTCGCTTACTGTACAAGAGCATTGCTAAGCACTTACTCTGTATCAAGCATTTTTATATAGGTTATTATCTTCATTCTTATGAGAAAGCATATGAGGTAGGTTGTATAACCCTACTTTAAAATAAGTAAACTGACCATTGGAAAGGTAAATAATTTGTCTAAGATCCCCAAGAATGTAAATGTCAAAGTATGAAATTTGACCTAGGGCAGCCTTGCTCTTGTCCATGTTGGCCCAGAGCACTACCTTTCCAGGACCACTAATGTCTCTAAGAAGTAAGGTTTAGAAAAATGTGTCTTTCCTGTACATGTCTCACTGGCTTTGGGTATTTCTTATTTCAAGAAAGACCTTTTTGGGAATTCCTTGGCGGTCCAGTGGTTAAGACTTCGCCTTCCAATGCGGGGGTTGCAGGTTCGATCCCTGGTCAGGGAGCTAAGATCCCACATGCCTTGCGGCCAAAAAACCAAAACATAAAAAAAAAAAAGCAATATTGTAACAAATTCAATAAAGACTTTAAAAATGGTCCATATCAAAAAAGTGTTTAAAAAATGAAAGAAAGACCTTTTTGCTTAAAGATCCCAAATCAACTAACAGTCATTTTTCTAACACTATAAATTCTAAATGCAATTGTCTGTCAACTAAGGAAGACCTAAGAACATTTTAAACAGTCATTTCCCCCAAATCCATATGATGACTCTGGTTGCTGAGAAAGTCTGCACTAAAGGCAGAGGACTTACCAAAATACTAACAATATTTCCTTTCAGAAATAATCCAAGGCAATATAAGATTGTGTTCACTTTTTCATACTGTCATGATGTATTAAAAGAGGAAACTCCACTGATAAAATCAATTACTAATAGAATCTACAACAAACCAAAGGTCAGTCTTTTTACAGTATTTTAGTAGCTTGCCAAACATATTAAAACTAGAACCCAAATATCAGAACGGAATTGTGGCATGTCTTTAACTCTTCCAGAATCTTACCCTGGGTGGGGCTGAGACTGTGTTTTTAACAAGTTTCCAGGTGATGCTTGAGTAGCAACAGGACTAGGCTGTTTCTAAGCTTAATCCAATCCTGTTCACAGCCTAATCCAATTAGAATCACCTGGGTCTCAACAGGCATATGATAGAGCCCACTCTCCTATCATTTTAAAACCTCCCCACATGATTCCAGTGTCCACTCTGGGCTAAGAACTGCCATGCTTGAGAACCACTAGCCTAGCTCAATCAGAGCTTTATTTCTGCTGAATGTCCTCCCTTTGAGCTCTTCTCCTCAAGTGCTATCAAAAGCCTGGTCCTGATTAACTCAGAGTTGAGTAAAGAAAATTAAACTTGGAGAGAGAATAATAATAGACACTGTAATAGTTAATTTTAGTTAATTTTATATGTCAACCTGGCTAGGCTACGGTACCCAGTTATTTGGTCAAACACTAGTCTAGATGTTGCTGGGAAGGTATTTTTAAATGTTATTAACATTTTTTTAACATCTTTATTAGAGTATAATTGCTTTACAATGGTGTGTCAGTTTCTGCTTTATAACAAAGTGAATCAGTTATACATATATATATATGTCCCCATATCTCTTCCCTCTTGCTTAACATTTAAATTGGGAGACTTTTAGGAAAGCAGCTCACCCTCCATAATATGGGTGGGCCTCATTCAATCAGTTGAAGACCTTAAGAGAAAAAAATTGACGTTTCCAGAAGAAGGAATACAGCCCCTAGACTATAACACAGAAACTCTGTGTAAATTTCCATCCTGCCTTTCCTACAGATTTCACACACAATTACATGAACCAATTCCCTAAAATCCCAATCTCTCTTTCTCTCTCTTTCCCTCTGTGTGTATATATCCTATTGATTCTGATACTCAACACAGATACCATTTATTTAAACGCAGACTATGTGCTAGAGATCAAGCTAAATTGTTCACATACATTTTCTGATTTAACCCTTACAACAACCATATTAAATAGTTGAGTAAGCAAGCCATAAGGAGACAACATTGTGACCAGAGATAGAGAAGCTTCATTTAGTGACTTCGGAGAGGAAGCAGTATAGGAGATATTAGCATTAGGTGAGTCCAAAAAAAAAAAAAAAAAAGCCAAGGATAAAAAGGTAAGTGTTCATTGAAAAATAAAAGGCAAAAGGAAAAGGAGGAAACCTATAGACTAAAAATGACTGTGCCCACAATAGGAAACCACTCATCTGCTTTCTGCATCTATAGACTTGTCTTTTATGAACATTACATTTAAACAGAATATGTAGTCTTTTGCATCTGGCTCCTTTCAATGAACGTAACGTTTTTGAAGTTTATTCATGTTTTAGCATGTATCAGTAGTTCCTTCCTTTTTATTGCTTAATAAAATTCCAATGTAGAGATATACTTCATTTTGTTTGTCCATTCACCATATGACAGATATTTGTATTGTTTCCAGGGTTGAGCTACTATGAATAAAGCTAATATGAACATTAATGAATATTTGTTTTCTTCCACTTGGGTAGATACCTAATATTGGTAAATTTATGTCTAACGTTTTTAGAAACTGTGAAAGCTATTTTCCAAAGTGGTTGTATCATTTTATAGTTTTACTAACAATAAAGGCACCAGGTTTTCTCATATCTTAGCCAACATTTGTTATTATCTGTCTTTTAAATTATAGCCATTCAATTGAATATGTGTGTATACAACAACACAGTGTGTGTTTTATAGTGAATATGTGGTTGTATCTCATTGTGGTTTTAATCTGCATTTCTCTAATGACTACATGTTGAGCATCTTTTCATGAGCTTATTAGCCATTTTTAGATCTTCTCTGGTGAAATGTCTATTAAAATCTTCACCTCTTCTTTAAAAAGACTTTGGACATTATTTTGATAAAGATTTGAATAAACCAACTGTAAAAAAATTTTAATGAAAAAATTGGTGGAAATTTGAACATTCAGTTGATATTTGATATTAAGGAATTACTGGGTTTATTTGAGATTTGATAATAGTTTTCTTTTTGAAGAAATAATCTTTATCTTTTACAGTGATACACTAAATAATTTATAGATGAAATGATGTGAGGTCTGTGATTTGCTATAAAATAGTCCAGAAGTGGTGAATGAATATAAATAAAAAATTGGCCATATGTTGACAACTGATCACTCTTGAAGCTTGAGAAAAGGATTTCATGGGGACTTACAATACTATTTTCTCCACTTCTGAATATGTTTTTAAATTTCCATAATAAGTTTTAAGAAACAAAAAGGTGACACATTGAATGCATGTATTAACTTATAAGTGCTCTTAAAATCTATTAAAATGACCATAAAGGAACATTTAAAGTGTAACCAACAAGAAGAAAGAAAACAGGAGACATACACACATACATACATACAGCACACACATACACACACACACACAATGAGTTGCCCAAGACTACTCCTGGTGGCTTATGCCTTATCCTTTCCCCAGCTCTCAACAATGACATCCGGAACATTATACAGTATTATATTTCAGGCTTTTGTGATCTAGCCTGAAATTCAAGGGAAATATGCCTTAAGATCCAAACAAGCAATTTTTAAGCAAACTTTTGGAATACACTCTCTTCATAAATAGGAGCTCTCTGTGCCTTCGGAATAGAAGCGACTTCATTTTTTAATGGTCTCTAAGATGCTGGTAATTAACACAAACCAGTCTGTAACCTAACAATTGCCTGAAGTTTCAGGAAATAGTTCATATATTTACTAATCATTCTTCAGTATTTATAGCAGTTGTCTTGCACAAAATCTGTCTCCCAGAGATGCTTGAAATCGCTCAGTTGGTCACTTACCACTCTGGTAAATATTATTTACTTCTCTTTTTAAATATACAAGGGGACTACATGAATTTTGAAAGTGGATGAGAGGGCACAAAAAAGGAGATGTGAGAACTAATAAATTTGAGCACTGTTGCAGGTTTTCATTTAAAAATGACTAAAGCCATCCTCAATGGCTACCTAATCATCCTAATTATTCTGGAAATACTATCAAACTATTACAAGCCATACAAAAGTCCTATGCAAATTATTCTAGATTTAAATAAAATGCATCATTTTTACTTTTTCCATTCTCAGTTGTTGAAGAACAACTTTACACTCAGCAGCTACTAGAACAGAATGTTACAGTGTGCTCAAATAGAAAAGTAGCACTGTGTTTATTGAGCGAAAACATGTTCTGCCATACTAGTGTTTATATCAAGGAAGGGGAGCCACTTTAGCTACAATGATTAGACAGCTTCAAGATAGAGATCTGCAGTAAGCCTTGAAAGATGGGTAGGGATAACAGAAAGAAGGGAGAAGAGGGGTTTTGAACAAGGACATGACTTTTGAACAGTAAAAGATATATTCAAAAAAGGTTAAAAATTATCATCCAGCAAAGAGTTTACCAAAATGCAGAATTCTTAGAAGAGAATTACTGGAAATAAGATTAAGGATGTAAATGTTATGCAGAGACAAATAGAAATATTTAGGTAGATGTACAATGGGGGAAGGTATATTTTTTAAACGTACATGTGCCTATTAAATAGCAATACATATAAAGCTCTTAGCACAGTACCTGGCACATAGTAAAGCTGAATAAATATTCACTATTATTGTCACTTCCTCCTCTTCTTCTTGTTTTGGTCTTGGCTGCAGGGACCCTGTTTTTTGCAATTTGCTATACAAAATGGATAAATATGAAGAATGATGAAGAAACCAAGGATGAGGAGTTTGCCACACAAACTGCTCTGTGCTTTAGTCACAGCTTTGAGATAAGAAGACAAAAGAGCTAAGGATTAATCTCACAGAATTTTGGGGTTTTTTCAAAACATTTCAGAGCTCAAAAAACCCTAAGATGATGATACTTCACATTTATGTAGGCTTTTACAGGGTACTCTCAAACATATTATCTCATTAATAATAATAATAATAATAGGTACATGGAAATCAACTAATTTAGTCCTCTCATTTTATAAATGAGAGAACCTAATGAAGCTAGCAAGATCAAGTGACTTGGCTAAGGTTACTAATTAGTGGCCTTGGTGGTGATGATGATGGTGGTGGTGGTGGTGGTGGTGGTACTGATACTAATAAACTGCTTAATATTTTGTGTGCATTTTCTCATTTAACCCTTACAACAACTCTAAGAGGTAAGTATTATAATTATCTTTTTTTTTTGAAGTTAAAGAAACTAAGGTTTAAAAGGTTAAAAATCTTGTCCAAGGTCACACAGAAAAAGTAGCAAAAGCAGGATTCAAAAAACAGACGGACTCAAAAACCTGTCCATTTAATCACTAAACTATACTTATTGTAGTTAAAATTAGAACTCAGTTCTTCTGAATCCTATCCTAGTCTAATGTTCTTTCCTTCATAGCCTATCTCATAAATTTAATGAGGTATGTGTTCAAAGAGAAATCTAAATACATATTGCATTTATTTTCTAATATAGTAAATTATCTGGTATGCCTAAAAGTCCAATGTTGCAGACTATAGATCTCTAACTATAAAGTATATATCATAATATATTATTAAGTATAATAAAGTATAATATTTATTTATAAATAGGATATCATTAATTTTTAATATTTTTATAAATTATATGCATATATTTCAATTCTAGAGAAAAAAGGTTATTTCACTTTGTTATATTCTCACGGAAGTTTTCACTGTCCTAAAATCAGGATTATTTACACAGAATATAAAAAAGCCAAACTAGCTTCTCTTAAAACTTCCACTTCAGGAAATATATAAGAATGTACAGGAAGTAAATAATAATAATGCCCTTGCTATTTATAATCTAGCTTCAGGGGATTTCAAAGCACTTTAAATCATAACAAAGTCTTAAAATGATTCCAGGAAGACATCCAGTTTCTGGTTCTACACATAAGGAGCCTGGAAGTTACCACTTTGCCCTAACAACGAGTAAAAAAGCTGAACAAACTGAAAAATCAACAACTTTGCTTAGATCCATAAGTGAGGGGAAGACACAGGGCAAACCACTGCCCCCAACATTGGAGAGACAGGAGAATACAGGCAGTCGCAACTTACCAGAGCAGAGATTCAGGAGCAGAAATTGCCATGGGAACCCGTGCCAAGGTAGGAAAACCTGAACTATAAATTGAGGAATTGCTGGAGGCTTGGTGGACAAATATGGAGTTAAAAAGTCCAGGGGTGGCTTTTATCAAAAAGACAAGAGATGACAAATGCTGGCAAGGATGTGGATAAAAGGGAACCCTTATACATTGTTGGTGGGAATGTAAATTGGTATAGCCATTATTGAGAACAGTATGGAGTTCCTCAAAAAATTAAAAATTGAAATACTATATGATCCAGCCATCCCACTCCTGGATATATACCCAAATGAATTGAAATCAGTATCTCAAAGGGATATCTGCACATCCATGTTCACTGCAGCATTATTCACAATAGCCAAGATATAGAAATAACCTAAGCATCTGTGAACAGATTAATGGATAAAAAAGATGTGGTAAGTATATAAAATGGATTATTCAGCCATGAGAAAGAATGAAATCCTGCCATTTGCAACAACATGGATCGACCTTGAAGGCATTATGCTAAGTGAGATAAGTTAGACAGAGAAAGACAAATACTTTATAAAGGATCATTTATATGTGGAATCTAAAAAAAAGAAAAAAGAAAGAAAAACTGAACTTAAAACAGAGAGAAGAATGTTGGTTACCAGGGGTGGGAGTGGGAGAGTGGGGGAGAAGTTGTTTAAGGGTACAAACCTATAATTAGTAGGTTTGTACTAATAAGATAAGTTCTGGAGATCTAGTGTACAACTTAGTGATTACAGTCAACAATACTGTGTTAAAAACTTCAAAGTTCCTAAGAGACTAAATCTTAATTGTTCTTAACACAAAAAAGAAATAATAAATATGTGACATGATACTGGAGGAAGGAAATACCCAACGTCAACCCACTCCAGCCATCCTACCCCAATGAGGAACCAGCCTTCCATACTTGGAATAAATCCTACTTGGTCTCTGTATATAATTCTTTTTATACTTTTTTGGATTGAACTTGTTAATATTTGAACTTTTATCTGTGTTCATGATAGATACTGGTCTATAGTTTCCTTTCTTTGTACTGCCTTTGTCTAGTTTTGGTATTAGGTTAATGCTGGCCTCAAAGAATGAACGGGGAAGTATTCCCTCTGCTAATATTCTGAAATAGATTGGAGAGAACTGGTATAATTTCTTCCTTAAGTGTTTGGTAGAATTCACCAGTGAACCCATCTGGGCCTGGTGCTTTCTGTTTTAGAAAGTTACTAGTTACTGATTCAATTTATTTAATACACATAGGCTCATTCAGATCACCTACAATCAATGTAATCTATCACATCAACAGACTAAAAAACAAAAATCCCATGATCATACTAGTAGATGCAGAAAAAACATTTGACAAAATCTAACATCCTTTCATGATAAAAATGCTCAGTAAACTAGGAATAGAGGGGAACTTTCCTCAACTTCATAAAGAATATCTACAAAGCACCTACAGCTAACATCATACTTAATGGTGAGTAACTTGAAGCTTTCCCACTAAGATCAGGTACAAGGAAAGAATATCCCCTCTTACCACTCCTTTTCAACATTGTGCTAGAAGTCACTGCTGATACAAGAAGGCAAGAAAAGGAAATAAAAGATATACAGATTGGGAAGGAAGAAACAAAACTGTCTTTGTTAGCAGATGACAATCATCTATGTAGAAAACCCAAAAGAATAAACAAAAAAATTCCTGGAACTAATAAATGATTATAGCAAGATTGCAGGATACAAGATTAATATACAAAAGTAAAATTCTTCCCTCTACATACCAGAAATGAACATGTGGAATTTGAAATTAGAAACATAATACCATTTGTATTATGAAATATTTAGATATAAATCTAACAAAATGAAATATTTAGATATAAATTTAACAAAATATGTACAAAATCTATATGAAGAAAACTATAAAACTCTGATGAACAAAATAAAAGAACTAAATATTGTTTTGGCCAAAAAGTTCCTTCGGTTTTTAAGTAAACATAAAAGACACATTTATTATTTTCACCAAGAACTTTATTGAACAACGTAGTCACCCTTTTGTTCCACTACCTTCTGCCATTTTTCAGGCAATTTCATAATTCCATCCTCCCAAAACTTTTTATCTTTTCGAGTAAAGAACTGTTCCAGGTGCCTTTTACAGTCTTCCAGAGAATTGAAATTTTTTCCATTAAGAGAATTTTGTAAAGACCGAAATAAATGGAAATCCGAAGGTACAATGTCTGGTGAATACGGCAGATGAATGAGAACTTCCCAGCCAGGCCGTAACAGTGTTTGCCTGGTCATCAAAAAAACAGGTGGTCTTGTGTTATCCTGATGGAAGATTATGTGTTTTCTGTTGACTAATTCTGGACACTTTCCGTTGCGTGCCGCTTTCAGTTGGTCTAACTGGGAGCAGTACTTGTTGGAATTAATCGCTTGGTTTTCCGGAATGAGCTCATAACAGAGGAGTCCCTTCCAATCCCACCATATACACAACATCACCTTCTTTGGATGAAGACCAGCCTTTGGAGTAGTTGGTGGTGGTTCATTTCACTTGCCCCACGCTCTCTTCCCTTCCACATTATTGTACAGTGTCCACTTTTCATCTCCTGTCACAATTTGTTCTAAAAATGGAACGCTTTCATTATGTTTAAGAAGAGAATTGCATGCAGAAATACATTCAAGAAGGTTTTCTCACTTAACTTATGTGGAACCCAAACATCAAAGTGAGTAACATAACCAAGCTGGTGCAAATTATTTTCAATGCTTGATTTGGATATTTTGAGTATGTTGGCTATCTCTCATGCGGTATAATGTTAATTGTCCTCAATTAATGTCTTCATTTGATCAGTATCAACTTCAACTGGTCTACCCGACCGTGGAGCATCGTCCAGTGAGAAATCTCCAGCACGAAACTTTGCAAACCACTTTTGACATGTTCGATCAGTCACAGCACTTTCTCCATACACTGCACAAATCTTTCTTTGCGTTTCAGTTGTGTTTTTACCTTTCTTGAAATAATAAAGCATAATATGCTGAAAATGTTGCTTTTTTTCTTCCATCTTCAATATTAAAATGGCTACACAAAAATTCACCAACTTCGGTAAGTTTTTTTTAAATGCACGCTGATATGACAGCTGTCACAATACAATCTAACAAAACTGCTTCGAATGACATTAAAGACAACTAAGCGCTACTAGAGCCATCTTTTTTTTTTTATTATTATTTTTGGCTGCGTTGGGTTTTCGTTGCTGCGTGTGGGCTTTCTCTAGTTGCAGCGAGCGGGGGCTACTCTTCGTTGCAGTGCACGTGCTTCTCATTGCGGTGGCTTGGAGGACTAATGCTACCTTACTTCAAGACTTACTATAAAGCTACAGTAATCAAGGTAGTGTGGTTTTGGTAACAGAACAAATAGATCAATGGAAAAGATAAAATTCCAGAAATAAACACCCATAGATACAGTCAACTGATCTTTGACAAAGGAGCAAAGGCAATATAATGGAGCAAAAAATAGTCTCTTCAACAGATGGTCCTAGAACAACAAGATATACACATGCAAAAAAATAAATCTAGACACAATCCTTACACCCTTCAAGGAAACTAACTCAAAATGGATCAGAGACCTAAATGTAAAATGTGAAACTGTAAAACTCCTAGATGATAACATAGGAGAAAACCTAGCTGACCTTTGGTATGGTGATGCCTCTTTAGATACACCACCAAAGACATGATCCATGAAAGAAATAATTGATAAGATGGACTTCATTAAAATTAAAAACTTCTGCTCTGCAAAAGGCAATGTCAAGAGAATAAGAAGACAAGCCCAGACTGGGAGAAAACATTTGCAAAAGACACATCCAACAAACGACTGTTGCCCAAAATATACAAAGAAATCTTAAAACTCAACAATAAGAAAACAAACAACCCAATTAAAAAGTGGCCAAAGATTTTAACAGACACTTCACCAAAGAAGACATACAGATTGCAAATAAGCACATGAAAAGATGCTCCACATCATATGTCGTCAGGAAAATGTAAACTAAAACAACAATGAGATCCCACTACACATCTATTAGAATGGCTAAAATACAGAACACTGACAACACCAAATGCTGACAAGTTTGTGGAGTAACAGGAACTCTCACGCATTGCTGGTGGGAATGTAAAATGGTACAACCACTTCTGGAAGATAGTTTTCCAGTTTCTTACAAAACTAAACATACTCTTACCATAAGATCCAGCAACCACACTTCTTGGTATTTACCCAAAGGAACTGAAAACTTATGTCCACAAAACAACCTGTACACAGATGTTTATACCAGCTTTGTTCATAATTGCCAAAACTTTGCAAGTAACCAAGATCTCCTTCAGTAGGTGAATGAATAAACTGTGGTACATTCAGACAATGGAATATTATTCAACAGTATAAAGAAATGAGCTATCAAGCATTAAAAGACATAGAGTAACCTTAAATTCACGTTACTAAGTGAAAAAAGCCAATCTGAAAGGCTACATACTGTATGATTCCAATTGTATGACATTCTGGAAAAGGTAAAACTATGGGAATAATAAAAAGATCAGTGGTTGCTGGGGGCCTAAGGGGAGGGGAGCACAGGGGTTATGAATACACAAAGTACAGAGGATTTTCAGGGCAATGAAAATACTCTGTATGACATTATAATGATGGATATATGTCACACATTTGCCCATATCCTTAGACTGTACTATACGAAGAGTGAACCCTAAGGTAAACTATGGACTTTGTGTGATTATGATGTGTCATTGTAGGTTCATCCTTGGTAAAAAAAAATCTCCCATTCTGGTGAATGTTATGATAATAGGGAAGGCTATGCATGTGTGGGGGAAGGGGGTATACGGGAAATATCTGTACCTCTCTCTCAATTCTGTTGTAAATCAAAAACTGCCCTAAAAAAGTCTTATTAAAAAAATGATTCTAGGAAATGGATTGGTAAACCAAGGTATAGTAGAAAGAATGGTGATTTTTAAAAATCTTCTATATGAAGCAGTTCCATGCACATAATAATAAGAAAAATAGTTCACATTTATTTAGAGAGCTATAATTTGCAGAACTCTTTCAACCCCTACTATAATCCTGAAAGACAAGCAGGGCACATTATATTATCCCCATCTTAAAGTCAAGAAGGAACCATGACTCACAGTTACCAAGAGGCACAGCCAGGATTAGAACCTTGGTCTTTTGACTCCTGGGTCTTGTATACTTTCTACTCTATTTGAGCCTTATTTCTCATAAAAAAGAAATGTTCAGTTAATGTTTGACAATTGAATGTACACAATGCATGAGTAAATCAGATCTCATCAGAAGAAATGGTGACTCTCTAAATTCCAGCCCCATATTTCACCATTACTTATAACTTTTCCCCTCCAACTATACTTTTCATTTCTGAATAATGAGGCTTTCCCCACTAAAGTATAATTATTCTCTTGAAAAGTAAATTATCTTTGAGCTAATAAGCTGATAGGCACCTGATGGACAAAATCACTAATTTTTTTTCTAGATAAAAATCAGAAGTTAAAAAATAGATGTATGTTCTTAGAAATGCCTTATATCAGGAAAACCAAATTATATAAACTGGAACCCTACTTTATAATATAGCTAGAGAACAATTACTATATATACTAGACACACTTTTGGAATGAATGGAGAGAGTCATTTACACTAAGAAGGGAGAAAAAGAATCCCAACATCCAGTCCTTCCATGATTTTGCATCTATTAAAGTAGAAAATATTATCATATTCTCACAACTGTCAGTCTGTGCTGTCAGACTTAACATTTAATAATTATCTTGATGCCAGCTGTCCCCACAATTTCATTCCAAATTTAATATTCCTTAGAAAATGTTACATTTCAAAACTTTAAGTGATTTGCAAAAGATAGTGACAAAAGAGATAGCCTTTGTGGGAAAGGTATATGTAGCCTCTCAGTGCACTGTGGGAATGTACTAGAATCCTGTCGTGGACAGTTGTTATTTGTCCTCACTCCTCCCCAGGATTATTCCAGTTCTTCTGGTACAGCCCCCAGTTATTGTTTGGATAACATCCCTCCTCCACTCTGTCATGTGGACTGGTAGGGTCTTCTCACTCCTGTCAACAGAACCAGAAAAGAACACAAAACTTCTGATACTAAATCCAGTGCTTTCTGCTACATTGTGCTATTAGAAAGGCATTTATTGTTTTGTCTGCCACTACATTCCCTTCTTATGGCTTGGCAATTAGTGGTGGGGACTCTGCAATCAAGCTGCCTGGGTTTGAAACCTGTTTCCATCCCTTCATACTAAATAACTTGAGTCACTTATCTACCATCTCTAAGCCTCAGTTCCCTCATCTACAAAATAAAGATTCATTCACATATTCAACAACTCTTTATTGAACACTTACTATGTTCCCAGACATTACATAGGTCCTGGGGTTGGAATAATGAACAAGATAGAAAAGGTCGATATGATAATGGAGCTTATACACTGTAGGAAAGGAGTCAGATGATAAACAAATAAACAAGAGAAGTGTAAATTATGATAAGTGCTATAAAAGAAACAGTGTGACGAGATAGTGAAAGAGTAACCGTAGATCCACTTTCTATAGGATGTTCAGCATAAAGCCTGTCTGAGGAGGTGATATTTAAACAGAGATATAAAGGATAAGAAAGAGCTAGCTACTCAGAGATCTAGAAAATCATTTCAGGAAGAGGGAAGGCCAGAGATAGAAAAGAGCTTGGCATTAAAGGAGACATATGTAACTGAAGCACAGTGAGTGAGGAGAGGTATAGCTCAAGATAAAGTTGGAAAACTAAACAGAATCCAGACCATGCTGGGCCTTATAGGTTGTGGGAGGAGTTTAGGTTTCATTTATTGAAGTGATTTATTTAAGATTTATATTTTTAAAATATTATCTGTGAGGATAATGAAAAGAAGAAGAGTTGAGACACTAGTAATATTTTTAATCACACAGAGTACACTCAACTCTGAAAACTGATTCAGCAAACATTAGCACATGGACCATCACTTATCCTCCTACTTGAGCGCCAACTTCCACTTCACAGGCACTACAGTTAAGATCCACCAGACCACTATATTTCAGCCTTGGTTGAGCATGAGAAACCATAAGAGAGCTTTTGTAAACACAGAATCAAAGGCCCTATGCATGAAAATTCTGAATTAGTTGATCTGAGGTAGAATCTGGGACTCTAGTTTTAAAATGCTCTCTTAGTAATTTTCAGAATCTCCCAGATTCAGAACAACTAAGTTGGTTCCAATCAAAATAGTCATTTTGCCCCATACTTATCTTTTATTCTATTGATGCATTTATTTCCTCTGTTGTATATATTGAAGTGCATGCTCCTCCTTTAGGACAGAAACCATGCTCTATTCACCTTTGTATACTTAATTACTAACATAGTAATGGGTGTATTTTAGGTACACAGTAAATATCTGTTGAATTAGAATAAAAACTTAAAGTGGGCTTTTAATATGACAACTGTATGTCCAATTTGGCTTGCAAAATAGTCCATAGGGGTAGTGGGTAAGAGAGTTAGGTTAGGTAACGGCCTGTTTCCCCTTCTTTCTGTTCTCGCTAATTCCAATGAACACACTACTAGTTTAAATTGGAAAAAAAAAAAAAACTGCTGGAATTGCTTTGACTACAGTCACATGAAAAAAAGAAAAAAGGTCCTGTAACTACATTAATCACCATGTGGTACCTGAATTTCATCTATAGTCAGAGAATTTTAATTTGACTTCATTCACATCCAGGGCCCATACAAGCAAGCAGAAGTTTGTCCAATTAAGAAGTAAGCATTAAGAATGCCACCTGAGGGACTTCCCTGGTGGTCCAGTGGTAAAGAATCCGCCTTCCAATGCAGGGGACTTGGGTTCAATCCCTGGTCAAGGAACTAAGATCCCACATGCCGCAGAGCAAGCCCACGTGCCACAACTACTGAGCTCGCACGCCTCAACTAGAGCCCACGTGCCGCAAACTACAGGGCCCATGCGCTCTGGAACCCGTGCGCCACAGCTAGAGAGCTCATGCACCCTGGAGCCTGCATGCCACGACCAGAGAAGAGAAAACCCTCACGCCACAACGAAGAGCCCAAGCACCGCAACTAAGACCTGATGCAGCCAAAAATAAATAAAAGAATAAAATAAAAGAATAAATAAAAGAATGCTACCTGATTCCTGCTGAATGAGAGTAATAAGGAATTCTAAAGTCTGTGGGCAGCAGGGAAGAGGACATATCACAGCATTCATAAATGGCTCTTCCTTCCTTCTTTCCCTCCACACACACAAGAGCTAGCAACATTCTAGGGGGTTCAATAAAGTGCTTGTGCAGTGCCTTGAACATGGAGGACACACAACAAGGATTAGCACTGTGTTAGTTCACTAGGGCTACCATAACAAAGTGTCACTGACTGGGTGCTTTAAACAACAAAAATCTATTTCTTCATTATTCTGGAGGCTAGAAGTCTGAGATCAAGGTTTCGACAGGTTTGTAATCATCTCTTTAAAGACCCTATCTCCAAATATAGTCACATTCTGCGGAACTAGGGGTTACGACTTCAACATACAAATTTGGGAGGGGACAAATTTCAGCCCATAATAAGTACTGTCTAGGTATCCATCTTCTGATGGATGTTAGAAGAATCCAGGAATAGCTGAATCTTGAAGAAGTGATATGGAGTTATTTGATCTCAGGGATATATTAAACAGGAAAGATCCAAACCAGGGTTTCAAATTATGGGGCATGTTAAAAATTGTGAGTATTCTGGTCACACTCAGAAATTCTTAAGAGTAGTCCAGGAATCTATATTTTTTATCAAGCATTTTAGGATTATGGCATATACCCAAGTTTGAGGACCACTGACTAAAACTTGGAAGGAACAGGTCCAAAAAGATGTTTACAGACTGGGATGAACCAAGTCTGGTTCTCAATCCTGAAGGGCATGTCAACCCAGGAAGTTAGAAATGAGGCAGAACAGGATTGACAAAGAAGGGGAAAGGAATTCAAGTGAATAATCTAGTTATGAGAATCACTATGTTCTCTTCATCATTAAACCTTTCTGTTACTAAAAATTCACTCTAATACCACATTACCCTCTTTGTGACTTTTGTCCAAACAAAATCTTTCCAGAGAAGTAATGCACAATGAGCAGAAATTTGTGCTTAAGATATTTTTCAGGGGAGAGCTAGCTAGAATCACAAATGATAATCATTTGCTTCATACCTAATATAACATTATCTGCTGGATGGATTTTTTTTAATAAATTTTATTTATGTATGTATATATGTATGTATGTATGTATTGGCTGCATCGGGTCTTCCTTGCTGCGCGTGGGCTTTCTCTAGTTCTGGCGAGCAGGGGCTACTCTTCATTGTGGTGCACAGGCTTCTCATTGCCGTGGCTTCTTTTGTTGCGGAGCATGCGCTCCAGGCACGCAGGCTTCAGTAGTTGTGGCGCGCGGGCTCTAGAGCACAGGATCAGTAGTTGTGGCGCACGGGCTCAGATGCTCCGCGGCATGTGGGATCTTCCCGGACCAGGGCTCAAACCCGTGTCTCCTGCATCGGCAGGCGGATTCTTAACCACTACGCCATCAGGGAAGCCCTGGATGGATTTTTTTGCCAGTGGATTCAAAGAACTGGGCTACATTTATCTCATTTTCTTTCCCTCTACTTCAGGCTGCCTCTGGGACAGGCTGGCATACATTTTCACAACTCTGTAGTCTTACCGTTAATTAATAATACCTGTAGAATTATATTTCTTTACATTGTTAAACAGTATTGGATTCAAAGTAAAATCCAATGAAAAAATATGGTACAATTATTTTTAAAACAACACATTTTATTTTTGTACTTTCTCCTTCATGCACTTCACTATTCTATCTCTGCCTTCCATCCAATATTTATTGTAGGCCACAAACAGTGCCAAGAGTGTAAAATATAACCATGAATAAAACATAGTCCGGGCCCTTCAGGAAAGTAAAGCCTAGGGGGAAAAAAGATATGTAAACAATAACCATAAGGGAATATGCCATATTGTAACAAGATATCCACAAGGTGCTATGGAGCACAGGGAAGGAAGCTAATATTGCCTGAAGTCAGAGCTTACAGATACAGACTGAAGGGTACAGTCAAGTATCCAGACAAGGATACAGCATAAGAACAGGCATAAAAGCAAGACAATGCAAGTTATGTTCAGGGAAGAGAAAAATGTGATGATGACTACAACAAAAGACTTATACGAGTGGCAATTATGGTGGGTCTTCTTTGCTAAGCTAAATAATGAGCACTTGAACCTGTCAGAGGAAGTCACTGATGGCTTTTTTTTAAGCACCATCAGTTCTGTATTTAATTTCCCTTAGGTATAAAATTTTCCCTAGGCTTGTTGCTGCTGCTCCCACCTCCCCAGGCTGCTATTACCCTCCCCAAACCCCCTATTCCCACCTCGGAGCCCCATGCTCCCTGTTCAGCAGCAATCAAAAGTTCTTGCTGTTCTCTAAATATGCCATGCTTATTCTCAGTAGCTGCTAATGTCAAAAGCTTGAATTGAGGAACATCTAAAGGTATGATAAGACCAGCGATGGCAGCCCTATGGTAGAAATTTTCAACAATTAAGAGAAGCAATACTGGACCATTAGTGGTCTCTAAATTTTGTCATTTGCTGTTCCTGTTGCTTCACAGAGAAATGAAACATGTTCTTCGTAAGTAACATTTGGTACACCCTCATAACCATCAGCAGGAAAAGACACTTTTGTCTTCCCAAGACAAGTTGAATGGAAAGTGACAGCATTTAAAATGGTGTTCTTTGCTTTTTCTCTGTTTAGTTTTGAGTCTCTTCTTTTAAAATCAGACTTTAGTTTTAAAAAGGGGGTAGGGAGATTACTTTTTGCTTTTGGTGCCACTTGGCAATATTAATTCTTTTAAGAATATTAATATAAATTCTTTAAAAAAAAACTTTAAAAACATGACTGTTCTGATATAAACTTTATTTAGTTAATAAGACTATTAGCGTTATAGCATACCTAAAAGAGTAACAAGTAACAACATGGCAGCAGATCGTAGAATTTTAGACCTGAAAGGACTTAAGAGGGAAGGCAGTTGTGTGTTTAAAAACTTATCGTTCGGGGCTTCCCTGGTGGCGCAGTGGTTGAGAGTCTGCCTGCCAATGCAGGGGACACGGGCTCGAGCCCTGGTCTGGGAGGATCCCACATGCCGCGGAGCGACTAGGCCTGTGAGCCATGGCTACTGAGCCTGCCCGTCTGGAGCCCGTGCTCCTCAACGGGAGAGGCCACGACAATGAGAGGCCCGTGCACCGCGATGAAGATTGGCCCCCGCTCGCCACAACTGGAGAAAGCCCTAGCACAGAAACGAAGACCCAACACAGCCAAAACTCAATAAATTAATTAATTTTTTAAAAATAATTCTATGAGAACAAAGTTTAAAAAAAAAAAACTTATAGTTCCTTTAAAGTTCTGACTAACAAGGGCCTCCTGGTACTGATCACCTAGTATCCACACTAATAGGATACTATGGTAATGTTAGGGGTAATGTTAGGTGCATGTTCATAGTGACTACTTTACCTGGTAGGTGATTCAGGCTACAATTCTACTCTCTGAGAAAAGTGCAGAATTCTCCCATACACCTAGAATACAGCTGAATTTAGTCATCTTCCATCCCAAACACAGAGATATAGGAAAGTGTTAAGTATTCCATAACTCGTAAAAAAAAAATTCATAAAACAGAATATTATTTGGCAATAAAAAGGAATGAAGTACTGCTACATGCAACAACATGGATGAGCCCTGAAAATATATCCTAAGTGAAAGAGGACAGTCATAAAAGACCACATATTGTACGATTCCATTTACATGAAATGTCCAGAACAGGCAAATCCATAGGGACAGAAAGTAGATTAGTGGTTGCCTAAGGTTGGAGTGATAGGAGGAATGAGAAGTTCACTACTAACAAGAACATGGGTTTCTTTTTACGGTGATAAAAAGATTCTAAAATTAGACTGTGATGATGGTTTCACAACTACAAATATATTTTAAAAAACACTGAATTGTATACTCTAAATGGGTGAACTTTAAGGTAGGAGAATTATGTCTCAAAAAAGCTGTTTTAAAAAGGAGTATCTAACGTGGCAGCCTACACATACACACACATAAAATATACACATATATATATATATATATACATAAATGTATATATACTGATTTACAGTGAGTTCTCAATTATCAGCCTGCATTTTATCCATTGAAATTTTAAAATTAAAACTTCCAGGACCTTCAAGATGGCGGAGGAGTAAGACGTGGACATCACCTTCCTACCCACAAATATATGAAAAATACATCTACATGTGGAACAACTCCTACAGAACACCTACTGAACACTGGCAGAAGACCTCAGACTTCCCAAAAGGCAAAAAACGCCCCACGTACCTGGGTAGGGCAAAAGAAAAAAGAATAGGGACGGAACCTGCACCTCTGGGAGGGAGCTGTGAAGGAGGAAAAGTTTCCACACACTAGGAAAACCCTTCACTGGTGGAGACTGGGTATGGGCGTGGGGGAAGCTTCAGAGCCACGGAGGAGAGTTTAGCAACAGGGGTGCAGCGGGCAAAGCAGAGAGATTCCCACACAGAGGATCGGTGCTGACCAGCACTCACCAGCCCGAGAGGCTTGTCTGCTCACCTGCCAGGGCGGGCGGGGGCTGGGAGCTGAGGCTCAGGCTTCAGAGGTCAGATCCCAGGGAGAGGGCTGGGGTTGGCTGCGTGAACACAGCCTGAATGAAGGGAACTAGTGTGCCACGGCTAGCTGGGAGGGAGTCCGGGAAAAAGTTGTAACTGCCTAAGAGTCAAGGGACCATTGTTTCGGGGTGCGCAAGGAGAGGAGATTCAGAGCACTGCCTAAACAAGCTCCAGAGATGGGCACGAGCCACGGCTATCAGCACGGACACCAGAGATGTGCATGAAATGCTAAGGCTGCTGCTGCAGCCACCAAGAAGCTTCTGTGCAAGCACAGGTCACTATCCACACCTCCCCTCCCAGAGCCTGTGCAGCCCACCACTGCCAGGGTCCCGTGATCCAGGGACAACTTCCCCGGGAGAATACACAGTGCACCTCAGGCTGTTGCAACATCACGCCGGCTTCTGCTGCTGCAGGCATGACCCACGGTACCCCTCCCTCGCCCTGGCCTGAGTGAGCCAGAGCCCCCTAATCAGCTGCTACTTTAACCCCATCCTGCCTGGGTGGGGAATAGATGCCCTCAGGCAACCTACACACAGAGGCTGGGCCAAACCCAAACCTGAACCCCAGGAGCTGGGCAAACAAAGAAGAGAAAGGGAAATCTCTCCCAGCAGCCTCAGGAGCACCAGATTAAATCTCCAGAATCAACTTGATGTACCCTGCATCTGTGGAATACCTGCATAGAAAATGAATCATCTCAAAACTGAGGCAGTGGACTTTGGGAGCAACTGTAGACTTGGGGTTTGCTGTATGTGACTGACTAGTTTCTGATTTATATGGTTATCTTAGTTTAGTTTTTAGCACTTGTTATCATTGGTGGATTTGTTTACTGGTTTGGTTGCTCTCTTTTTTTTAATTACATTTTTATTTTTTATTTTAATATATTATTAATATTTTATTTTAATAACTTTATTTTATTTTATTTATTTATTTTTCTTTCTCCTTTTTCTCCTCAGCTGTGTAGCTGACAGGGTCTTGGTGTTCTGGCGAGGTGTCAGGCCTGAGCCTCTGACATGGGAGAGGTGAGTTCAGGACATTGGACCACCAGAGACCTCCTGGTCCCAGGTAATATCAATCAGTGTGAGCTCTCCTGGAGATCTCCGTCTCAACGCTAAGACCCAGCTCCACTCAACGACCAGCAAGCTACAGTGCTGGACACCCCATGCCAAACAACTAACAGGAGAGGAGCACAACCCCACCCATTAGCAGAGAGGCTGCCTAAAATCATAATAAGATCACAGACACCCCAAAACACACCACTGGACTCGGTCCTGCCCACCAAAAAGACAAGTTCCAGCCTCAACCACCAGAACACAGGCACCAGTCCCCTCCACCAGGAAGCCTACACAACACACGGAACCAACCCTACCCACTGGAGGCAGACAACAAAAACAAAAGGAACTATGAACCTGCAGCCTGTGAAAAGGAGACCCCAAACACAGTAAGTTAAGCAAAATGAAAAGACAGAGACATACGCAGCAGATGAAGGAGCAAGGTAAAAACCCACCAGACCAAACAAATGAAGAGGAAATAGGCAGTCTACCTGAAAAAGAATTCAGAGTAATGATAGTAAAGATGATCCAAAAACTTCAAAATAGAATGGAGAAAATACAAGAAACGTTTAACAAGGACCTAGAAGAAATAAAGTGCAAACAAACAATGATGAACAACACAATCAATGAAATTAAAAATTCTCTAGAAGAAATCAATAGCAGAATAACTGAGGCAGAAGAACGGATAAGTGACCTGGAAGATAAAATAGTGGAAATAACTACTGCAGAGCAGAATAAAGAAAAAAGAATGAAAAGAATTGAGGACCGTCTCAGAGATATCAGGGACAACTTTAAATGCACCAACATTCGAATTATAGGGGTCCCAAAAGAAGAAGAGAAAAAGAGAGGGACTGAGAAAATATTTGAAGAGATTATAGTTGAAAACTTCCCTAATATGGGGAAGGAAATAGTCAAGTCCAGGAAGTGCAGAGAGTCCCATACAGGATAAATCCAAGGAGAAACATGCCAAGACACATATTAATCAAACTATCAAAAATTAAATACAAAGAAAAATTATTAAAAGCAGCAAGGGAAAAGCAACAATTAACATACAAGGGAATCCCCATAAGGTTAACAGCCAATCTTTCAGCACAAACTCTGAAAGCCAGAAGGGAGTGGCAGGACATATTTAAAGGGATGAAAGGGAAAAATGTACAACCAAGATTACTCTACCCAGCAAGGATCTCATTCAGATTCGATGGAGAAATTAAAACCTTTACAGACAAGGAAAAGCTAAGAGAATTCTGCACCACCAAACCAGCTTTACAACAAATACTACAGGAACTTCTCTAGGCAGGAAACACAAGAGAAGGAAAAGACCTACAATAACAAACCCAAAACAATTAAGAAAATGGTAATAGGAACATACATATCAATAATTACCTTAAATGTAAATGGATTAAATGCTCCAACCAAAAGACACAGGCTGGCTGAATGGATACAAAAACAAGACCCGTATATATGCTGTCTACAAGAGACCCATTTCAGACCGAGGGACACATACAGACTGAAAGTGAGGGGATGGAAAAAGATATTCCATGCAAATGGAAATCAAAAGAAAGCTGGAGTACCAATTCTCATATCAGACAAAATAGACTTTAAAATAAAGATGATTACAAGAGACAAAGAAGGACACTACATAATGATCAAGGGATCGATCCAAGAAGAAGATATAACAATTGTAAATATTTATGCACCCAACATAGGAGCACCTCAATACATAAGGCAAATGCTAACAGCCATAAAAGGGAAATCGACAGTAACACAATTATAGTAGGGGACTTTAACACCCCACTTTCACCAATGGACAGATCATCCAAAATTAAATAAATAAGGAAACACAAGCTTTAAATGACACATTAAACAAGATGGACTTAATTGATATTTATAGGACATTCCATCCAAAAACAACAGAATACACTTTCTTCTCAAGTGCTCATGGAATATTCTCTAGGAGAGATCATATCTTGGGTCACAAATCAAGCCTTGGTAAATTTAAGAAAATTGAAATTGTATCAAGTATTTTTTCCAACCACACGCTATGAGACTAGATATCAATTACAGGTAAAAATCTTTAAAAATTACAAACACATGGAGGCTAAACAATATGCTACTAAATAACCAAGAGAACACTGAAGAAATCAAAGACGAAATCAAAAAATACATAGAAACAAATGACAATGAAAACATGACAGCCCAAAACCTATGGGATGCAGCAAAAGCAGTTCTAAGGGGGAAGTTTATAGCAATACAATCCTACCTTAAGAAACAAGAAGCATCTCAAATAAACAACCTAAACTTACACCTAAAGCAATTAGAGGAAGAAGAACAAAAAAACCCTAAAGTTAGCAGAATGAAAGAAATCATAAAGTTCAGATCAGAAATAAATGAAAAAAGAGTGAAGAAAACGATACCAAAGATCAATAAAACTAAAAGCTCGTTCTTTGAGAAGATAAACAAAATTGATAAACCATTAGCCACACTCATCAAGAAAAAAAGGGAAAAGACTCAAATCGACAGAATTAGAAATGAAAAAGGAGAAGTAACAACTGACACTGCAGAAATACAAAGGATAATGAGAGATTACTACATGCAACTATATGCCAATAAAATGGACAACTTGGAAGAAATGGAGAAATTCTTAGAAAAGCACAACCTCTAAGACTGAAACAGGAAGAAACAGAAAATATGAACAGACCAATCGCAAGCACTGAAATTGAAACAATGATTAAAAATCTTCCAACAAACAAATGCCCAGGACCAGATGGATTCACAACCGAATTCTAACAAACATTTAGAGAAGAATTAACACCTATCCTTCTCAAATTCTTCCAAATACAGCAGAGGGAGGAACTCTCCCAAACTCATTCTATGAGGCCACCATCACCCTGATACCAAAACCAGACAAAGATGTCACAAAGAAAGAAAACTACAGGCCAACATCACTTATGAACATAGATGTGAAAATCCTCAACAAAATACTAGCAAACAGAATCCAACAGCACATTAAAAGGATCATACACCATGTTCAAGTGGGGTTTAACCCAGGAATGCAAGGATTCTTCAGTATATGCAAATCACTCAATGGGATACACCATATTAACAAACTGAAGGAGAAAAACCATACAATCATCTAAATAGATGCAGAAAAGCTTTTGACAAAATTCAACACCCATTTATGATAAAAACCCTCCAGAAAGTAGGCATAGAGGGAACTTACCTCAACATAATAAAGGCCATATATGACAAACCCACAGCCAACATCATTCTCAATGGTGAAAACTGAAACCATTTCCACTAAGATCAGGAACGAGACAAGGTTGCCCACTCTCACCACTATTATTCAACATAGTTTTGGAAGTTTTAGCCACAGCAATTAGAGAAGAAATAAAAGGAATCCAAATAAGAAAAGAAGAAGTAAAGCTGTCACTGTTTGCAGATGACATGATACCATACATAGAGAATCCTAAAGATGCTACCAGAAAACTACTAGAGCTAATCAATGAATGTGGTGAAGTAGCAGGATACAAAATTAATGCACAGAAATCTCTGGCATTCCTATCCACTAATGATGAAAAATCTGAAAGAGAAATTAAGGAAACACTCCTATTTACCACTGCAACAAAAAGAATAAAATATCTAGGAATAAACCTACCTCAGGAGACAAAAGACCAGTATGCAGAAAACTATAAGACACTGATGAAAGAAATTAAAGATGATACAAGCAGATGGAGAGATATACCATGTTCTTGGATTGCAAGAATGAACATTGTGAAAATGACTACACTACCCAAAGCAATCTACAGATTCAGTGCACTCCCTATCAAACTACCAATGGTATTTTTCACAGAACTAGAACAGAAAATTTCACAATTTGTATGGAAACACAAAAGACCCCAAATAGCCAAAGCAATCTTGAGAAAGAAAAACAGAGCTGGAGGAATCAGGCTCCCTGACTTCAGACTATACTACAAAGCTACAGTAATCAAGACAATATGGTACTGGCACACAAACAGAAATATAGATCAATGGAACAGGATAGACAGCCCAGAGATAAACCCACACACCTATGGTCACCTTATTCTTGATAAAGGAGGCAAAAATATACAATGGAGAAAAGACAGCCTCTTCAATAAGTGGTGCTGGGAAAACTGGACAGCTACATGTAAAAGAATGAAATTAGAACACTCCCTAACACCATACACAAAAATAAACTCAAAATGGATTAAAGACCTAAATGTAAGGCCAGACACTATCAAACTCTTAGAGGAAAACATAGGAAGAACACTCTATGACATAAATCACAGCAAGATCCTTTTTGACCCACCTCCTAGAGAAATGGAAATAAAAACAAAAATAAAAAAATGGGACCTAAAGAGACTTAAAAGCTTTTTCACAGCAAAGGAAATCATAAACAAGACGAAAAGACAACCCTTAGAATGGGAGAAAATATTTGCCAACGCGCAACTGACAAAGGATTAATCTCCAAAATATACAAGCAGCTCATGCAGCTCAATATAAAAAAACAAACAACCAATCCAGAAATAGGCAGAAAACCTAGATAGACATTTCTCCAAAGAAGATATACAGATTTCCAACAAACACATGAAAGATTGCTGAACATCACTAATCATTAGAGAAATGGAAATCAAAACTACAATTAGGTATCACCTCACACCAGTCAGAATGGCTGTCATCAAAAAATCTGCAAACAATAAATGCTGGAGAGGGTGTGGAGAAAAGGGAACCCTCTGGCACTGTTGGTGGGAATGTAAATTGATACAGCCACAATGGAGAACAGTATGGAGGTTCTTTAAAAAACTAAAAATAGAACTACCATAGACCCAGCAATCCCACTACTGGGCATATACCCTGAGAAAACCATAATTCAGAAAGAGTTATGTACCACAATGTTCATTGCAGCACTATTTACAATAGCCAGGACATGGAAACAACCTAAGTGTCCACTGACAGATGAATGGATAAAGAAGATGTGGTACATATATACAATGGAATATTACTCAGCCATAAAAAGAAATGAAATTGAGTTATTTGTAGTGAGGTGGATGGACCTAGAGTCTGTCATGCAGAGTGAAGTAAGTCAGAAAGGGAAAAACAAATACTCACGTATATATGGAATCTAAAAAAAAAAAAAAAATGGTTCTTAAAAATCTAGGGGCAGGACAGGAATAAAGACGCAGATGTAGAGAATGGACTTGAGGACACAGGGAGGGGGAAGGGTAAGCTGGGAAGAAGTGAGAGAGTGGCATTGACATATATACGCTATCAAATGTAAAACAGATAGCTAGTGCGAAGCATCTGCATAGCACAGGGAGATCATCTCAGTGCTTTCTGACCACCTAGAGGGGTGGGATAGGGAGTGTGGGAGGGAGACGCAAGAGGCAGGGGATATGGGGATAATGTATATGTATAGCTGATTCACTTTGTTATACAGGAGAAACTAACACTACAATGTAAAGCAATTATGCTCCAATAAAGATGTTAAAAAAATTAGGGCTTCCCTGGTGGCGCAGTGGTTGAGAGTTTGCCTGCCAATGCAGGGGACACAGGTTCGGGCCCTGGTTTGGGAGGATCCCACATGCCGTGGAGCAACTAGGCCCGTGAGCCACAATTACTGAGCCTGCGCGTCTGGAGCCTGTGCCCCGCAACAAGAGGGACCGCGATAGCAAGAGGCCCGTGCACCGCGATGAAGAGTGGCCCCCACTGGCCGCAACTGGAGAAAGCCCTTGCACAGAAATGAAGACTCAACACAACCAAAAATAATAAAAAAAAAAAAATTAAAAAAATAAATTCCTCACTGCCTTGATAGTATGAAGATGGTAGTAATAATAATAATGACAAGATAACAATATTAAGTATTCATTGAGGAAATACTATGTGCCAGCTATTTCCTTAAAATACATAATCTCATGTAATCCTTACAAAGTATCTAGGAAATAGATTCGATTACTATCCATTTTAACATACATTATTTCTTTTAATCCTTAAAACAGGAACTATTATTTTTCCCCATTCACTGAGACTGAGAGTGGTGAAATAAAGCGTTCTAGGTTTCACAGCTAGCAGGTGGCAGAGCTATGATTTGAACTTTGATCACTGTGCTCTGCTGCCACTTCAGCTACCCATTCCATCCCACCCCACCCCACCTCCCGCTCTGTACAGGTAATTGAGTCTCAGTGAGCTAAAAGTATCTTACATTACTTTCGTAGATAGCATCTTATGGAGTGGGAAAAATCCCAGAATCAAAAGCTGAGACCCAAACTGCAATATGAGTCATGATACAAATAACAAGGTCAGCCAAATTCGAATCCTATCATCTGCAAATGTAGAAAATGGAATAGAAATTTTTCAAGGTCCTGTTGGCTTAAAAATCCATTTAGTTCACAAAACACTTACTTAAAATTCTGAGTGTTCTGCCCACAATCTTGCCAAAAGAAATGGTTTCTTTATTTTCTGCCCCATGTCTTCGTGACTATTATTGTTATTAGGTTGTAAAAATATTAATTATAACTGGAAAAAGAAAGCATAATTAACATCCATTTATGAAGTTCAATACTACCCATGAGCAATATGCCACAGGATTTATTTACTTTTTATTATGAAAAATGTTAAACATACTCAGAAGTAGACAGAATAGTATAACAAACTCCCATGTACCCATCACCCATCTTCAAAAATCACCAACGCATGGTCAAGTTTGTTTTATCTATATACCCTCCCCACTTTGAAGGAAATCCCTGGTGTCATAATATCTCTGTAAACGTGTCAGTACATATGTCTAAAAATATTAACAATAATATCTTAATATAATGACAAACTGGGGAAATGAATTTTAACATGTAAATGACAACAATAATGTAAGTATTTTAATTCACTGATTTTATTTTTTTATTTTTATTTTTTGATTTTATTTTTAATGTTAATTAAACCTATCTGTATATTCAAATTTTCTATAACTATTATTTCTATTTTAGTCTGTTATTTCTATATATGATCTGCTATTTCTATAATTAACCTTTCTCTACTTTATTCATGAAATGTCATATGGCACCATATCTAATGTATCCATAAAAAAGAATATTAAACATTCTATATACTCTAACCTCATTCGATTTTGTTTACTCATTAAGCTTGCCTGGATATCAAAAAGAAATTATTTGGCATGATTTGTTTGTAATTAACCTTTGCTGCCTTCCACAGTTCAATTTCTTGTCCTCTTGGTGACATCAAATGACTACTTTATTAATTGTTCCAGTAATTTGCCAGCTATTATTATTCTCCAACTATATATATTATCCAACTGAAATGTTGATATAAACTTTATTCTGTGACCCTTATTTTTTGTATAACTCTTTTAAGTATTTTGCTCCTATCAAGCTCACTCTTTTGTACTCCTTCTCAAACTTGCCTCTCCCTCCAAAAAATGTCAACTATTAAATTATTAATTGATATTTTGCCTTATATGGTTTGCCTTGAAATTCCTTTGGAAAATTAATTTTTAAAAATTAAAAATTAATTTCATTGCCTTAATATAGCTGATGATCAAATAATGATGAAATCAAACAGAAGTAGGAAAAAATAATTTAAAAATACAAAACATCAAATTTTGTGTTCTAAATTTAATATCAGTTTCACTAGTGCAAGAGACATTTCCTCTGAGAAAGAATGATAATTACCATTTGAACCTTAAGTAAGGATTTTCCTGAGGCCCCAGAGAACCATAAATAACATAGTTTTTTTTTTGAAATAGAGAAAAATAGAAATTTTCCTTTTCTTTCATCATGTTAACAGGAAGTAAAACAGATTACAAAAGCTGGGGCGAAGCAATTAGCTTCAAAATAACTGCATGGCAAGACCTAAATGCTGGATTTAGGTTATCAAGACTAAATAAAGGCCAGTCATCATTTCACTGTTATGGTAGTTCAATCATAAGTCAGGGCTTATGGGAGTACCTCACTTATCAAAATAAATATATTCTGGAAAGTTGGAAAAGTTACGAAATTTTCACAAATCAAGTCACATTGCAAATTCATTAGGAGTTCACTAATTAAAGGTAACCTGAAATGAATCCTTTCATACTGCAAAATCAAACAAAGTGAATAAAAACTGTTTTGTGATTAACCACCAATAAAAATAATAGCTAAATTTATTAAGTGCTTAATTCTGTGTGCTGGTTTCTGTGCTCTTGCTTTACATCTGTCCTCTTCATAGAGACCCTGTTAATGCCCACACCATATGTCCTTGACTCATCTGTGAGTTCTCTTGCCAGTGATGTGGACAGTCGTACTGATGCTGATATCTTCCCACTTAAAGAACCCACAGCTTTTACCCCACTTCCTCTCTAGGCTTCCTGGGATCACCTTGAAAGTACACTTCCTGCACCTAAATCCTTATCCTCAGGGTCTGCTTTTGGAGAAAACATTAATTAGGACTTCTGGTAACAGAAGTGGTACAAGAAGACAGATCTTCAGAATGGGATTCTGGAATTGTATCACTTACTGGTCAGGGGGCATCAAGGATCCAATTTCTAATGATATATGAGCGGTGATAACCCATTAGAGGCCACAGCAGTACAATGACTAAAATTCTTACCTGAGGTGGACTGAAATGTGGTAGAGGAGGAAGGAGAATGTACAAGCTTATACAACAGCTCTAATACTTGAAAGACATGAGGGCAATCATAACTAAGATTTTGGAATTCGTATTTGTTAACTTGGGTAAAACACCTATCAAAATGCAGGGCACGCGACTTCCCTGGTAGTCCAGTGGATAGGACTCTGTGCTCCCAATGCAGGGGGCACGGGTTCGATCCCTCGTCAGGGAACTAGATCCCACATGCATGCCGCAACTAAAGATCCCGTATGCCCCAACTAAGACGCGGCACAGCAAAAATAAATATTTTTTTTAAAAAATACACTTATAAAAAAAATTCAGGGCACGCTGTAAAAAAACAGCATGCTATAAAAATCAGCATTTAAAGTAAACCTTATCTCCTGTACCCAGAGAGCAGACTGTACTGAAAATCAGGTCTAAGATTTGACTGAGTAGCTGAGCTACAAAGAAGACTAAACATATAGCCCCAGCAGGTCTCCCTTGCTGTAATCAGGGCTCTGATAGGAAGAGAGCAAGATAGTGAAACATGGGATGCTGATATTGGGTTCATTAAGAACATGAATGCTCATATTCCGCTGAACCCTCTGGGCTGAAACGACCCACTCCATTCCCTTTCATAAAGGAAAGCAGCCTCTAATTGCTTGGAGACTTGTGAAGGCCATACTTCAGGAAGATGTCCTCCTCAAGATCCGCACTGTCTCCCCTCATTACCTCTAGACCAATAAGTAGGGTCAGATCTTACTCATAATCGCTCCAATTGGGTAGTACAGTCTCTACTATGGGAAGAAATAATTTATTTATTTCTCAGGCTGCTGAGCCTGTCTGACATGTGTCATCGAGAATTGGGGCACATATATGGAAGTGTACCTTGAGGGTGGTAGGCCGAGGAAGAGGCAAGAATACTAGAGAAAGGAAAGTGCATTAACATGGAGGCATGCTCCTGTGACTCAGAATATAACTTCTAGCAAGAAAACCTTAAGGAGGTTCTAAAACACTGATGGGATGTCAATGGGAGTGATAGGATTCCAAAATAGCAGGCACCGGAGGTAGCACTTAACCATTAGAAACAAGATTAACGTATTTGCCATGAAAGACAGTAAAATCAGAGCAGCAACCAGAGAACCTTGACCTGCAAGGATCTGTGACTACAGCTAATAAATCATTAGCCATATTTTTGTAGAGGCAAAAGAAATGGGTAGTATATTCATTTGCTAGGGCTTCTGTAACAAAGCACCACAAACTGAGTGACTGAACAACAGAAATGTATTGTCTCACAGTTCTGGAGCCTACAGTCCAAGATCTAGATGTCAGCAGGGATGGTTCCTTCTGAGGGCCGTTAGGATCTGTTCCATGCTTCTCTCCTATCTTCAGGTGGTTTGCTGGCAATCTTTAGCATTCATTGGCTTGTAGAAGCACCACTCTGATCTCTGTCTTCATCTTCACACAGCATTCTCCTGTATGTGTTTTCCATATCCAAATTTCTCCTTTTTATAAGAACCAACCACGTTGGATTAGGGGCCCAACCTACTCCGGTATGGCTTCATCTTAACTAATTGTGTCTTCCATGACCTTATTTTCAAATAACGTCACATTCTGAAGTACTGGGGTTTACTACTTCAGCATATTAATTTTTAAAGGACACAATTCAACCCACAACAAGTAGCTAATAACACTATTTCTTGAATTTTATGGCCAGAAAAGACCAAGAACTGAAGAGCAGAAGATTTATGTGCAGTTTTCAGATCTAAGCCAGTTCAGAGACCTAAAGCCCATCAATTTAAGGGGAGGCTGAGTCCTCTTGAGCAAAAAGAAAAAGTCCATGTTCCTCTAATCATTCTCCAAAGAGATGTGCTGTCATTTACCAGAGTAGCTCAACACTGGTAAAAGAGTAATTAATACCCAACCCATCCAGGGACTGTTGGATATAGTTTCTAAGCTGACATTGAAACCAGGGTACCCAAAATACCTTTATGGCTACCCAGTTAGAGTGGAAACATGGAGTCCAGATAATAAATGGAGTCCTGGCCCAAGTCCATCTCACAGTTGGCCCAATGGGTCTACAGACCCACCATCTGGTTATGTACCTGGTCCCTGAGTACACAATTGGGATGGAAATATTTAGCAGCAGCCAAAACCCAAACATTGGTTCTCTGACCTGTGAAATAAGAGCCATTACGATAGAAAGGGACAAAGGAAGCCCCTGATATCGCTTCCCCCTTGCCTTCTTTAAGGTAGTAAATCAGAAGGAACAATGTAGCCATGTGAAATAACAAAGATTTGCGCAACTCTCAAAGAGTGGCTCCTGCAAAAGACACACAGCTCATGGATGGATCAGTTTGATATGTTGGTGCAAGATAAAAATTGCTATCACACTACAGCCCCATGCAGGAGGGAACTACTGCAATGTTACTTAAAATATGGTCCACAGACTAAAGCTAGCTCACGAACTGTTTTTTATCATTCCATAACAACATATATACACAAGTATAAACAGTGAGAGTACACATTTGAAAACATTTATAACAATTTTACATTACCTCAATAACTAAGTGTGTGGTTTTATATTTTACAAAAGGATCAGTCATGATGACTGAAAATGAAACAAAACAAAAAGTCCTTCACAAGGTCAGTTTGAGTAGCACTATTCTAAAGGGCAGTTGTGAAAAGAAATTTCACCATCAGGCAGAGCTTCATCATCTTTGTATGAGAGAGAAGTGGTTTGAGGTAAGGATATATATGAATTATTGGACAGTGGCTAACAGCTCTGCTAACTGATTAGGAGCCTGGAAGGAGAAATAATAAATGATCAGACACAAAGAGGTCTATAAAAGAGGCATGTAGATGACCCTATAGAAGTAAACACAAAGTGTAAATAACCAAATAAGCATCTATAGCAGAGGAAGAACTGAACAACCAGGTGGAAAAGATGACTCATCCAACGAATGTCAGACAGCCTCTGTCCTTGGTCACTTCGATACTTACACAGTGGACATGGTGGCAGGGATGGAAGCTATGTGCACGAGCACAAAAGTACAGACTCTTTCTCACTAAGGCTGATCTAGATATTTACAAATATTAACTGCCTGTAAGTGTTAGGCACCAAAGATTCATACATGTAAACCATAGCCCCTGGGAAGGCAAGGTCTGTTCTGAGTGCTAATGTATGGACAGAATTTAGCTGTGAGAAGAAAAGAAACAAGAGCTTTCCAAGAAGAGGAAATGGCACATGCAAGGCCATTTGGAGAACCATACAGAGTTGGGTTCTTTTTAACATCTTTATTGGAGTATAATTGCTTTACAATGGTGTGTTAGTTTCTGCTGTATAACAAAGTGAATCAGCTATACATATACATATATCCCCATATCTCCTCCCTCTTGTGTCTCCCTCCCATCCTCCCTATCCCACCCCTCTAGGTGGACACAAAGCATCAAGCTGATCTCCCTGTGCTATGCGGCTGCTGCCCACTACCTATTTTACGTTTGGTAGTATATATATGTCCATGCCACTCTCTCACTTCGTCCCAGCTTACCCTTCCCCCAGAGAAATGGAAATAAAAACAAAAATAAACACATGGGACCTAATGAAACTTAAAAGCTTTTGCACAGCAAAGGAAACCATAAGCAAGATGAAAAGACAACCCTCAGAATGGGAGAAAATATTTGCCAATGAAGCAACTGACAAAGGATTAATCTCCAAAATATACACGCATCTCATGTAGCTCAATATAAAAAAACAACAACCCAATCCAAAAATGGGCAGAAGACCTAAACAGACATTTCTCCAAAGAAGATATACAGATTGCCAACATACAGATTTTGATAAGTCTGAATCCATGGAGAATGCCAAGACAAAGGGAGAGCTGAGATCATTAAATGCTTTGGATGCCAGGCTTTTATAATGAAGGTGACTGATAATTATTAAAGGATTTTAACTAGGAGAGAGTCATGATAAGATCTTAACAAAGGCTTCTGGCAGTAGGCCAGTTAGGAGTAATCCAGGAGAGAAAAGAGCTAAGGATATAGCATTAATGATGGGTTTAGAGAAAAGGAAAGGATACATTCAAGAGGTGTTTTGAAAGGAGGCCAAAATTTGGTAAAACTAAGGAAGAAAGAGAAGTCTAGGATGACCCAGGTTCTTTCCTAATTGTTACATCCTCTTTGCAAAAATGTCTTCTTTGAACCCCTATTTTATTTCTACCTTAGTGGACTTTTATTTTTGTACTTACTTATTCACATGTCTCTCTCCCCCTACTGGTAAACTCATTATGGGCAGACACTATGACTTATTCCCCTTACATGGTCAGCAGAGCCAGAGCTAAGCTGAGGAAAGTGAGGCACTCACTTTTGGGTTTATGCCAGGGCAAGACTGAATCCCTTCTTTATTTAAAAGTTTGATATTTCATTCATCATGGATTTTTTTTGCATACATTGTTTTTTTAAATATTGCATTAAAATAGTATTTATCATGATTACTGAGGTTTTTTTGGCATCCTCTTAAATTTTACACCCAAGGAAAGTACCTCACTTACCTCACCCTAGTTCCTGCTCTGATTCTCAGTGCCTAACACAAGCAGGTATTTAAATGCATGGCGAATGAGGGAAAAGCAAACTAACGGCATAAACAGCAAGATGGATGGTGGTGCACCATTAACAGACAGTGAATACAGGAGGAGCAACAGACTCTGGAAAAAGATGATGAGTTTATAATGCATGTCAAAAGCACTGCCTGGTGTATCATCTTACAGATTTGTTTATTATTCAACACTGGCAGCATTTATAATACAAAATATTAAAGACTGACAGTACTCAAGGAATTGTCTTCAGGATATTTCCCCATCATCTTTTTAAAACTTACATTAATATTTGAGTTATTGCAGCAATATCCAATTTCTTAGCTCAGCTTATGAGTTAACATTGCTTAGGACACCAAGATGAACTGCTCGTTATACAAAGGTATAATTAACACTTACAGACTTTGACATCACACTACCAATACTGTATCAGCAAGGCCTAACCTGACCTATGTGAAACAGCACCCTCATTACTTTATTTCTTTATCCTACCTCACTTTTCTTCATAACATTTATCATCACCTAATATAGTAATTTTATCTATTTTTCTTTCCCCTTTAAAAAGATGAGCTCCATGAGAACATGGGATTTGTCTGTTTTGTTGTATCCTCAACACCTAGAATAAATGTCATTGAAGGTCATGACAAAGGGTGGGAAGGTGGTTGGAGGAAAGCTGACACTAGCACAGAAATAAGATAAAGAAAATAAATACAACCCTGTATGGATAGAAAACTGGAGCTAGGAGCTCAAAAGAGTGTAAATGAAATCCCCAGGGGCCAAAAAAAAAAAAAAAAAAAGATGAAATTGCTAACCAGAGCAATAAACTCGGGAGCTTACCTGCAATTGCCTTGGGGAGGTTTTCCAGTTAGGTAACCAGTGGGTTTGGGTTTTTACAGCCTTTGACCAGATGAGATCCAAATCTCTGTAGAAAGTTGGTACCTTCAAACGGCTACCTGCTTGGGTATCACTAGCATACAAGAAAATGAAAAGAAACTTGCCTCAGCCTGGGCTCTGGGAAGAATGAAAAAAGTCTTCCTGAGAATTCTTAACTATGACCTACTCTCAACTCTTTCAGCTTTAAATTTATACTATCTACATGGTCCAAGAATCCTAAGCACCAAAATCAAAATAAGCATTGGTTCTGGGGTGTGCTAGTTATCAATTTATTGTGTCTTAGCTCCAAATCCACCCTTCTTTGTCCTGCTTTGTGATGCTGGGTCTAGACTCTATAAACATTTCTCCTGTACCTCATGGCACAATGTTAAGCTTTGTCAAAAGAGTGTCCTGAAGGGGCAAGGCTAATCAGCCCATTAAGAAAAAGGTAAATGATTTCAAACAAACTGATTTGACCTGTTGAATATACGAAAACAGACAAGTTTTTTGTGAAAACCTAATACAAAGTTAATACACAGAATTCTCACCTAACAGGCACTCTTTTCTCCCAATGGTAAAGCTGACTTTAATTTTTCAGATACTGAAATACTCCCCAATGATATCTAACATTCAAATAAATTTTCAGCTACATCATTAACTCAATAGATGTATTTTTGAAGATTTATAACCTCATATCTACATGGATGGCTTTTAAGTGGCTTTTTAGGCCAGTAGACTCCAGTTTCATTTCTCATAAGATTGGTTGTTTATATACGCCATTTCACATTCCAAATATCTTCCCATTTTACAGAATGATAAAGTGTTATGTGTGTTTTGGCTACAATAAGAATGAAAAACATTCAGAAAAACCAGGCTTGCCAATTTATATATCTAATGCTTATCAGTATAATTTTAACTTGCTCTTTATTAGAACTGTTTAGTACAAAACACACCCCACCCCATATTCTAGCATGTAGCACCCTGTGATGTCTCATCTTATGTGTCAACTTCACTGTGCCATGGGGTGCCCAGAGATTTGGTCAAACATTATTCTGGGTGTTTCTGTGAGGATGCTTTTGAAAGAGATTAACATGTAAATCAGTAGACTGAGTAAAGCAGATTGCTCTCCTTAATGTGGGTGGGCCTCATCCAATCAGTTGAAGGCCTGAATAAAACAAAAGGGCTGACCCTCCCCCAGGTAACAGAGAATTCCTCCTGCTTGCCTGCCTTCAAACAGGAACATCAGTTTTTTTTCCTGCTTTTGACTCAAGCAGAAACACTGACTCTTCCTGGGTCAACCCTGCTGGCCTTCACACTGGAACTACACCATCAGCTCTCCTGGGTCTCCAGCTTGCTGACTCACCTTGCAGATTTGGGGACTTGTCAGCCTCCATGATCATGTAAGCCAATTCCTTATATTTAAATTTATTTTATATATATATGTGTGTGCGTGTATATATATAATCATGCTACTGATTCTGCTTCTCTGGAGAACCCTGACTAATACATAACCCAAATGATCTCCTACTGACTCCTACTAAAGCATCCCTCCTAAACAGCTCCACATACTCCAGACCTTTCCCTTTCTTCCCCATCTCAAAAGGTATTGTATTTATTATTTATTGTATTGTATTTACCTTTCCTCATCTCCCCCAACCCCCCATCCCACCACCTACTGGAAATATTCCTATCCCATCTCTGTAATTATGTAGTTAGAATATGAACTGGCATCTTCTTGAAAATCCTTCCTACTCTCTAGGCCACTGCTGTTTGGCTAATGGGGAGGGAGGGACATGTGATCCAAGCTGGGCCTATAAAAAGCTACACCTATATATGAGATTTTTTTTTTTTTAGTTTAGAAACTGAAAGAGTTGACTAAAGTCCATTTCTACCAGCAGCCATGTGCAGTAATCAGGCCTAAGACAACGAAGTAAACACACTGAGGCAGAAGCGAGAGCTGAAAAAAGAGCCCTGCTGATGATGCCCAACTCCCTTGTCCCATTCTTTCCTTAAGCTTAGCCTCACCCTGCCTCTCTCTGTCTCAGTCACATCAGTAAATAAATTCCCTCTTGGCCTAAACTGATTATGAATTAGGTTTCAGTCAGTTGGAACCAGAGAAGATACAATAAATCCCTACTGTGTGCAAATCATTATGGAAATTTATGTAACTGAACTAATAACAATCAAACTAACTTCAAGTGGTTTCTATAATCACTTGATAAATTGATAAATTTCCATAAATTGATATTATTCAAAACAGGGACTTCCCTGGTGGTGCAATGGTTAAGAATCCACCTGCCAATGCAGGAGACACGGGTTTGATCCCTAGTCCGGGAGGATCCCACATGCCGCAGAGCAACTAAGCCCGTGTGCCACAACTACTGAGCCTGCACTCTAGAGTCCGCAAGCCACAACTACTGAGCCCATGTGCCACAACTACTGAAGGCCACGCGCCTAGAGCCCGTGCTCTGCAGCAAGAGAAGCCACCGCAATGAGAAGCCTGCACACCGTAACGAAGAGTAGTCCCCACTCACCACAACTAGAGAAAGCCCGCGTGCAGTAATGAAGACCCAACACAGCCAAAAATAAATAAATAAATTTTAAATATATATATATATATAATACTACAATCAAAAATTCTATAAAGTACTATACTCAATGAATCTTCAAGAAAACCATATATATTTACAAAATGAGGTCATCAATAAACATCTTCTTGGTATCTAAAGTTTTAAGTTTAGTATTTTCTTAAACTCAGTTGG
The DNA here is from genome assembly GCF_965194805.1 of Balaenoptera borealis. Classification (NCBI taxonomy): domain Eukaryota; kingdom Metazoa; phylum Chordata; class Mammalia; order Artiodactyla; family Balaenopteridae; genus Balaenoptera; species Balaenoptera borealis. The sequence goes on from NC_138870.1 coordinate 84,592,785, forward strand.
ATGAGGGCTGAAATTTATTATTTTCTTACAAATCACGGAATCCCTGTTACAGAGAACACATTTAATTATGAAGTAGCTATTAATACACAAGTCATATGAAAAATAAACTAGTCCCAAATTTCCTCTTCAACAAGATCAGTGTTATCCTACGAAATAGGAAAGATGAGGGCTTCCATAACGAAATTCAGAGATAAACACACAATCTTCAGTACTCAAATTCAATCAAATTCAGTCTCTAACCATCCACTAACTTATAAAGCTGCTAACAATGGTTTTAATAGCTGTTATCTAATATCATTATCCCTATGTATTTTCCTGAATGATGTGCTCAGCAGCACAACTGTGAATAAAGAGAGCATGAAAGAGAAGAAGGAAACACACATATGCACTTTAAAAACAAACTTGATAAGAACTTAGTCATGAGGGGTTTTTAATCCCATCAGGATCATAGTTTCAGGTAACTTTTCTTTTTCACTCATTCTAATTTCACCAATTAGGAAAGGGAATCAGATACTCTGAGAATGGCTAAGAGAGGAAAAGGAAGCGTGGAAGTAGTTAATACTTTTAATAAGGTAATTAAAACAACTAGATGCTAAGAAGTAAACAAGTTAGTAAAAGCTTTAACAAAATATAAGGCTCCAGAATCATGTTCATCAATTAGAAAAGTTAGGTTTTCTAGAGTTTTAATGTTTTAGAATTGCAGAAAATGTTATTAGCTTCATTTACCCAACAGCATCATGAAAACAGATAATTAATATTCAGTTCAAAGAACATTTTCACAAATTCTTATATAAACTGAAAACCCCTTATCCTATTGCAATGTTTCCAATTCGATACCCCATAAGACCCCTCACACAATAACCACTCTGTCAAGAGAGTAGCAGAGGGATTACCAGAGAAGATAGAAAGGGTGTCTGCTAATAATAACATCGTATTCAGAAATATTTATCCATGTGGTTCTTCTAATCCAGTAAACATGTCTTAAAGTTACGAGTCTCTGGCATTTTGGCACCCTAACAGTGAAATGTTCAGAAAGCTTTTAGGTCCGTATTAAGGAAAGCATTTTAATCAAAGTGTCTGTCAAAATGAGTTTTGAGTGAATATAAGTAACATCAAATGAAAGGTTTGGTGGGAAAGATTAGAATCAGTAGGTCTTAAATACTTAGGTACCTCAGGAGATTAATATAAGAAGGAAAAAGACATGAATTCTTCATACATTTCACAATGAAGAAGAGAGGATAAATTGAGAGGATAAATACTATGTTAGTTTTGTATAGATAGGAAGGAGGACATATATACATATATACTTGCCTATGTATAGAAACTCTACAGAAGGATACATGGAAAAACTGAAAAGAAAGGTTGCCTCTGGACCAGAGGACTGGGGGACTGGTGAACTGGGCTAAGAACACTTACTTTTCATTTTACATTCTTTCAAAAGAATATTTTGAAATATTCTTTCCAAATATTTGGAATATTTGAATATATGTATTTCCTATTCAAATCAATAAACAAATTTAAAACAAAAAGTATAAACCATGAATACAAATAACTCTAACTCAAGTAAAATACATAAGTTACATGACAAAGACACAAAGTACACTGCAGATTTAGGGGACAGAGAGATGACATTCATCTCTGGAAATACAGAAATGTCAACAAGGCAATGGCACATGAGATGAGCCATAAATAATGGCTAGAACAGATATATAAAAGAAATCATCCCAGGGAAGAGAATACCTGAGTACAGATACAAAGTTGGGAAGAGATGGAGCATGTTCAGGAAAGTGTTAATGTAGATACTTAGGCCATATATAAGGTACCGTATTCTTTTTCTATGGCTGCATAACAAATTACTACCTAGTTAGCAGCTTAAATCAACACAAATTTATCATTTCACAGTTTCTGTGGTCAGGAGTCTGGGTTAACTGGGTCCTCTGCTCAGGATCTCACTAGGCTGAAATCAGTGCCTGTCAGGGCTATGGTTTCATCTAGGGTATGGGATCCTCTTCCAAGATCACTGGTTGTTGGCAGAATTCAGTTCCTTGCAATTGTAAGACTGACCCCCACTCTCTTGCTGACTGTCAGCCAGGAGCCACACTCAGCTCCTAGATGCCACCCACAATTCCTTGCCATGTGGTCCCCTCAATAGGCCCTCTAATGCTTCCAAGGTTTGAACTTCTTTAACTGCAGGAAAAACCCAATCCCTTTTAAAGGCTCAAGTGATTGCATCAGGCCGGCTTTTGATTAAAGTTGACTGATTTGTAACCTAATCACAGGTGTGATGACTCATCATATTCAAAAGTTCTGCCCAAACTAAAATGAAAAGGATTATACAGGAGGCACTCAAAAGAAGAGGATTATTCCAGACGTGTACGGCAGAGGATAAGAATCTTGGAGGCCATCTTAGATTCTGCCTAAAATACATGGTAATAGAAGATAAAAATAAAATTCTCCAGAGCTATACCAAAATCCAACTAAATAGTTTTCCCTCCTCTTTTTCTGTTCCCGAAGACAAAGACACTGCTTCTTGTAAAATGTATATGCATAATTACAGTTGCAGCTGAAGACCTCCCCACATTTGGTAACTGTACATTCTTTGATTATTCATGGTAGTCATTTATTATACGGCCATGTTTAATAACTGGGAATATCTGCCTCTCTCTAACATTCAATATGAACCATTCCTACCTCTGACTATGCTATTCCTGCCTGGTTTGTCTGCTACAATAATATTGACTTATTAAGGTACTCCCTCATTCCATGAAGACCGAAAGTCTTTGCTGTATAATTTTCCCTCTATTGTTGGCCTTTATTTTTCTGGCCTTGTGTTAGTTCACGCTACAAAATCATTTTTTGGTATTCTATAGTTATCTAGCCTCCACCTTATCTATCCAAGGAAAAAGAATTGCAAACAGCATGGCTTTGCAAAATGTCTGCCTAGGGCCATATGGATAATTAAGTATACATATAATTAATATTTCTACAGTGCTGAATATGATTCTTTAGGAGCACAAGTCTCAGAGTTAGAAATACTCACTTCTCCTTTGATCTGGCAGCTCATATTTTTCTCATAGACAAAATAAAAAGCACTTGCTAGTTTTGCCTGCTGATTTGGAAAGCAAATGTTATGTTGATAGACAAAGAAACAAAACACTATGAAAAGAAGGCCACCTTATATAGCTGTTAGTCTCTCATAACAATGTTTTGTAAGATCCCAGATCTTCAACTACTACCATTGCTATATTGATTTAACAAGGTAATCTGTATTCTCCAACTTTAAATAGAGCACTAGTATAGCTTCTTCTGAGAAAAGGGGAATTTATTAAAAATTACTGTTTGATGGTAGAGATGATAAAACATACATTGCTAGCAATAATTAAAATTTTAATAGTCTTAGTTCATAAACAACGGCTTTCAACTTGCAGAGTCAAGATTGTCAAGCCAAGTACAAGAGATTCTACTTTCTTTGATGGTAGTTTTATAGCATAATAGTTAATTAAGCCTACAAATACCAACTGAGTCCCTACTAAATATAAGACACTATCTAGTAGGTGGGTGATGGTGAAGACCAAAAGATTCAGGATGAGTCAAACATGAACCCTGCCTTCAAGTTAGTTATAATAGGTGAAAAGAAAATCCTGAGGGCAAGATCAACCCAATTTCCTTTTCCCTTCTGTAGCAGACACTCTTAAGATGATCCATGATCCCCAACTCTTAGTAATCCTGCCCTTGAGTGTGAGCAGGGACTTGTTTCTAACCCAAAGAATTTGGCAAAGGTGACAGGATGTTAAGTGATTACCTGTATGTGATTATGTTACGTAAGATTGTAGCACCCATCTTTTTTTTTTTTTTTTACCACTTCTTTAATTGAAGTACAGTTAATTTACAATGTTGTGTTAACTTCAGTTGTATAGCAAAGTGATTCATTTTTATATATATTCTTTTTCAGAGTCTTTTCCATTATAGGTTATTACAAGATATTGAATATACTTCCCTGGGCTATACAGTAGGTCCCTGTCGTTTACCTATTTTATATATAGTAATGTGTATATGTTAATCCCAAACTCCTAATTTATCTCTCACCACCCCCTGCTATCCCCTCTGGTAACCATAAGTTTGTTTTCTATGTCTGTGAGTCTATTTCTGTTTTGTAAATAAGTTCATTTATATCATTTTTTTTAGATTCCACATATAAGTGATATCATATGATATTTGTCTTTGTCTGATGTACTTCACTTAATATGATAATCTCTAGGTCCATACATGTTGCTGCAAATGGCATTATTTCATTCTTTTTTATGACTAAGTAGTATTCCATTGTGTAATATATACCAACATCTTCTTTATCCATTCATCTGTCGATGGACACTTCGGTTGCATCCGTGTCTTGGTTATTATAAACAGTGCTGCTATGAATACTGGGGTGCATATATCTTTTCAAATTATAGTTTTCTCCAGATATATGCCCAGGAGTGGGATTGCTGGATAATATGGTAACTCTATTTTTAGTTTTTTAAGGAACCTCCAAACTGTTCTCCATAGTAGCTGTATCAATTTACATTCCCATCAACAGTGTACGAGGGTTCCTTTTTCTCCACACCCTCTCCAGCATTTATTATTTGTAGTCCTTTTAATGATGGCCATGCTGACAAGTGTAAGTTGATACCTCACTGTAGTTTGATTTGCATTTCTCTAACAATTAGCGATGTTGAGCATCTTTTCATGTGCCTGTTGGCCATCTATATGTCTTCTTTGGAGAAATATCTATTTAGATCTTCTGCCCATTTTCTGATTGGGTTGTTTGTTTTTTTTGATATTAAGCTGTATGAGTTGTTTGTATGGTTTGGAAATTAATTCCTTGTCAGTAGCATAATTTGTAAACATTTTCTCCCAGTCTGTATGTTGTCTTTTCATTTTGTTTATGGTTTCCTTTGCTGTGTAGCACCCATCTTGAAGGAGACTCTCTCCTTTGCTGGCTGTGAGGAAGTGAGTGGACATGGTGGTATGCCATGTGACCTAGGAACTGCAGGAGGCTTCTAGGACTTGAAGCTGACCCCTGGCTGACAGCCAGCATGAAACTGAAACCCTGAGTCCTACAACCAGGAGGAACCAACAACCTCAGTAAGCTTGGAAACAGTGCCTTTCCGAGTCAGGCTTCAGTTGAGAACTAAGTCCTGGCAAACAACTCAAGTGAAGCTTTTTGAGACCTTCAGCAGAGGACTCTGGTAAGCCATACCTAGACTCCTGGCCCACAGAAACTGTGAGACATGCATGTTGTTTTAAAGCACTAAGTTTAATTGTTAGTGAGCAATAGCTAACACTTCACCTTCCTTCTTACATTATTCAAGTTGTCCACATATCATAAGAGGTAAATAAATGCAACCATTCTAAACATCAGATCACCACTGGCAATATGAAACCATCAGTCTACACACCAGAATCAGTCACACACTCATACTCTTTGTAAAATTCAAGCTCCAATTTGTTGCCAATATTGCCAAAATGGCTGGCTACCTGATTCAACAGATCAAAAACTAAAGATGAGCTGCATATTCTTACTTTATACATCCTCAGAGAGCAAGCAGTTTCCATTTCCAGAGTAAATTATCAAAACGAGCCACCAGGCCTATTAAGTATCTGAAAATCTGAAGGATCAAGGGGCACCACAGAAGCTGGTACAGAGGACAAGTTTAAGGTGTAGAAGAAAACTGTCACCCCCACTTAGTCAAAGAAAGTAAAAATACATATCTCCTAGTAAAATACAGCTATTTTCTTTCATATCTAAAAGCCATCTTGGGGAGGTTCAAGATGGCGGAAGAGTAAGACGTGGAGATCACCTTCATCCCCACAAATACATCAGAAATACATCTACATGTAGAACAACTACTACAGAACACCTACTGAACTCTGGCAGAAGAATTCAGACCTCCCAAAAGGCAAGAAACTCCCCACGTACCTGGGTAGGGCCAAAGAAAAAAGAAAAAACAGAGACAAAAGAATAGGGATGGACCTGCACCAGTGGGAGGGAGCTGTGAAGGAGGAAAGGTTTCCACACACTAGGAAGCCCCTTTGCAGACAGAGACTGCAGGTGGCGGAGGGGGGAAGCCTCGGAGCCACGGAGAAGAGTGCAGCAACAGGGGTGCGGAGAGCAAAGTGGAGAGATTCCCGCACAGAGGATCAGTGCCGACCAGCACTCACCAGCCCGAGAGGCTTGTCTCCTGACCCGCCAGGATGGGTGGGGGCTGGGAGCTGAGGCTCGGGCTTCGGAGGTCAGACCCCAGGGAGAGGACTGGGGTTGGCGGCATGAACACAGCCTGAACAGGGCTAGTGTGCCACGGCTAGCCGGAAGGGAGTACGGGAAAAAGTCTGGAGCTGCCGAAGAGGCAGGAGACTTTTTCTTGCCTCTTTGTTTCCTGGTGCGCGAGGAGAGGGGATTAAGAGCTCTGCTTAAACGAGCTCCAGAGACAGGCACAAGCCGAGGCTGTCAGAGTGGACCCCACAGATGGGCATGAGATGCTAAGGCTGCTGCTGCAGCCACCAAGAAACCTGTGTGCAAGCACAGGTCACTCTCCACACCTCCCCTCCCGGGAGCCTGTGCAGGCCGCCACTGCCAGGGTCCCGTGATCCAGGGACAACCTCCCCGGTAGAACACACAGCGTGCCTCAGGCTGGTGCATCGTCACGCTGGCCTCTGCCGCCGCAGGCTTGCCACGCACTCCATGCCCCTCCCTCACCCCGTCCTGTCTGAGCGGGGAACAGACACCCTCAGACGACCTACACACAGAGGCAGGGCCAAATCCAAAGCTGAACGCTAGGAGCTGTGCGAACAAAGAAGAGAAAGGGAAATTTCTCCCAGCAGCCTCAGGAGCACTGGATTAAATCTCCACAGTTAACTTGATATACCCTGCATCTGTGGAATACCTGAATAGACAACAAATCATCCCAAATTGAGGAGGTGGACTTTGGGAGCAACGATATATATATTTTTTTCCCTTTTTCTCTTTTTGTGAGTGTGTATGCGTATGCTTCTGTGTGTGATTTTTGTCTGTATAGCTTTGCTTTTATGATTTGTCCTAGGGTTCTGTCTGTCCGTTTGTTTTTTTGTTTTTTTTTTGTGTGTGTAGTTTTTAGCGCTTCTTATCATTGGTGAATTTGTTTTTTGGTTTGGTGGCTCTCTTCTTTCTTTCTTTCTTTCATTTATTACTATTTAAATTTTTTTAAATAACTATCTTTTACTTTTTATTTGAATAACTTTATTTTATCTTATTTTATTTCATTTCATTTCATTTTATCTTCTTTCTTTCTTTCTTTCTCCCTTTTATTCTGAGTCATGTGGACAACAGGCTCTTCGTACTCCAGCCAGGCCTCAGGGCTGTGCCTCTGAGGTGGGAGAGCCAAGTTCAGGACATTGGTCCACCAGAGACCTCCCAGCTCCACATAATATCAAACAGCGAAAATCTCTCAGAGATCTCCATCAATGTCAAGACCCAGCTCAACTCAACACCCAGCAAGCTACAGTGATGGACACCCTATGCCAAACAACTAGCAAGACAGGAACACAGCCCCACCCATCAGCAGAGAGGCTGCCTAAAATCATAATAAGGTGACAGACAACCCAAAACACACAACCAGAGGTGGACCTGCCCACCAGAAAGACAAGATCCAGCCTCATCCACCAGAACACAGGCACTAGTCCCCTCCACCAGGAAGCCTACACAACCCACTGAACCAACCTTAGCCACTGGGAGCCGACACCAAAAACAATGGGAACTACGAACCTGCAGCCTGCAAAAAGGAGACCCCAAACACAGTAAGTTAAGCAAAATGAGAAGACACAGAAACACACAGCAGATGAAGGAGCAAGGTAAAAACCCACCAGACATAGCAAATGAAGAGGAAATAGGCAGGCTACCTGAAAAAGAATTCAGAATAATGATAGTAAAGATGATCCAAAATCTTGGAAATAGAATGGAGAAAATCCAAGAAACGTTTAACAAGGACCTAGAAGAACTAAAGAGAAAAAAAACAGTGATGAACAACACAATAAATGAAATTAAAAATTCTCTAGAAGGGACCAATAGCAGAATAACTGAGGCAGAAGAACGGATAAGTGACTTGGAAGATAAAATAGTGGAAATAACTACTGCAGAGCAGAATAAATAAAAAAGAAGGAAAAGAATTGAGGACAGTCTCAGAGACCTCTGGGACAACATTAAACACACTAGCATTCGAATTATACGGGTCCCAGAAGAAGAAGAGAAAAAGAAAGGGAATGTGAAAATATTTGAAGAGATTATAGTTGAAAACTTCCCTAATATGGGAAAGATAATAGTAATCAGGTCCAGGAAGCACAAGGAGTCCCATACAGGATAACACCAAAGAGAAACACGCCAAGACACATATTAATCAAACTATCAAAAATTAAATACACAGAAAAATATTAAAAGCAGCAACGGAAAAACAACAAATAACACACAAGGGAATCCCCATAAGGTTAACAGCTGATATTTCAGCAGATACTCTGCAAGCCAGAAGGGAGTGGTAGGACATATTTCAAGGGATGAAAGGGAAAAAACCTAAAACCAAGATTACTCTACCCAGCAAGGATCTCATTCAGATACGACAGAGACATTAAAACCTTTACAGACAAGCAAAAGCTAAGAGAATTCAGCACCACCAAACCAGATTTACAACAAATGCTAAAGGAACTTCTCTAGGCAGGAAACACAAGAGAAGGAAAAGATCTACAATAACAAACCCAAAACAATTAAGAAAATGGTAATAGGAACATACATATCGACAATTACCTTAAATGTAAATGGATTAAATGCTCCAACCAAAAGACTCAGACTGGCTAAATGGATACAAAAACAAGACCCATATATATGCTGTCTACAAGAGACTCACTTCAGACCTAGGGACACATACAGACTGAAAGTGAGGGGATGGAAAAAGATATTCCACGCAAATGAAAATCAAAAGAAAGCTGGAGTAGCAATTCTCATATCAGACAAAACGGACTTTAAAATAAAGACCATTACAAGAGACAAAGAAGGACACTACATAATGATCAAGGGATCAATCCAAGAAGAAGATATAACAATTGTAAATATTTATGCACCCAACATAGGTGCAACTCAAAACATAAGGCAAATGCTAACAGCCATAAAAGGGGAAATCGACAGTAACACAATCACACTAGGGGACTTTTAAAACCCCACTGTCACCAATGGACAGATCATCCAGAATGAAAATAAATGAGGAAACACAAGATTTAAATGACACATTAAACAAGATGGACCTAATTGATATTTATAGGACATTCCATCCAAAAACAACAGAATACACTTTCTTCTCAAGTGCTCATGGAACATTCTCCAGGAGAGATCATATCTTGGGTCACAAATCAAGCCTTGGTAAATTTAAGAAAATTGAAATCGTATCAAGTATCTTTTCCGACCACAATACTAAGAGACTAGATATCAATTACAGGAAAAAATTTGTAAAAAATACAAACACATGGAGGCTAAACAATGCACTACTTAATAACCAAGAGATCACTGAAGAAATCAAAGAGGAAATCAAAAGATACCTAGAAACAAATGACAATGAAAACACGACGACCCAAAACCTGTGGGATCTAGCAAAAGCAGTTCTAAGAGGGAAGTTTATAGCAATACAATCCTACCTTAAGAAACAAGAAACATTTCAAATAAACAACTTAACCTTACACCTAAAGCAATTAGAGAAAGAAGAACAAAAAAACCCTAAAGTTAGCAGAAGGAAAGAAATCATAAAGATCAGATCAGAAATAAAAGAAAAAGAAATGAAGGAAACAATAGCAAACATCAATAAAACTAAAAGCTGGTTCTTTGAGAAGATACACAAAATTGATAAACCATTAGCCAGACTCATCAAGAAAAAAAGGGAGAAGACTCAAATCAATAGAATTAGAAATGAAAAAGGAGAAGTAACAACTGACACTGCAGAAATACAAAGGATCATGTGAGATTACTACAAGCAACTATATGCCAATAAAATGGACAACCTGGAAGAAATGGACAAATTCTTACAAATGCACAACATTCCGAGACTGAACCCGGAAGAAATAGAAAATATGAACAGACCAATCACAAGCACTGAAATTGAAACTGTGATTACAAATCTTCCAACAAACAAAAGCCCAGGACCAGATGGATTCACAGGCGAATTCTATCAAACATTTAGAGAAGAGCTAACACCTATCCTTCTCAAACTCTTCCAAAATATAGCAGAGGGAGGAACACTCCCAAACTCACTCTACACGGCCACCATCACCCTGATACCAAAACCAGACAAAGATATCACAAAGAAAGAAAGCTACAGGCCAATATCCCTGATGAACATATATGAAAAAATCCTCAACAAAATACTAGCAAACAGAATCCAGCAGCACATTAAAAGGATCATACACCATGATCAAGTGGGGTTTATTCCAGGAATGCAAAGATTCTTCAATATACGCAAATCAATCAATGTGACACACCATATTAACAAACTGAAGGAGAAAAACCATATGATCATCTCAGTAGATACAGAGAAAGCTTTTGACAAAATTCAACACCCATTTATGATAAAAACCCTCCAGAAAGTAGGCATAGAGGGAACTTACCTCAACATAATACAGGCCATATATGACAAACCCAGAGCCAACATCATTCTCAATGGAAACCATTTCCACTAAGATCAGGAAAAAGACAAGGTTGTCCACTCTCACCGCTATTATTCAACATAGTTTTGGAAGATTTAGCGACAGCAATCATAGAAGAAAAAGAAATAAAAGGAATCCAAATCGGAAAAGAAGAAGTAATGCTGTCACTGTTCGCAGATGACATGATACTATACATAGAGAATCCTAAAGATGCTACCAGAAAACTACTAGAGCCAGTCAATGGATTTGGTAAAGTAGCATGATACAAAATTAATGCACAGAAATCTCTTGCATTCCTATACAGTAATGATGAGAAATCTGAAAGTGAAATTAAGAAAACACTCACATTTACCACTGCAACAAAAAGAAGAAAATACCTAGGAATAAACCTACCTAAGGAGACAAAAGACCCATATGCAGAAAATTATAAGAAACTGATGAAAGAAATTAAAGATGATACAAATAGATGGAGAGATATACCATGTTCTCGGATTGGAAGAATCAACATTGTGAAAATGACTATACTACCCAAAGCAATCTACAGATTCAGTGCAATCCCTATCAAATTACCAATGGCATTTTTCACAGAACTAGAACACAGAAGTTCACAATTTGATCGAAACACAAAAGATCCTGAATAGCCAAAGCAATCTCGAGAATGAAAAAAGGAGCTGGAGGAATCAGGCTCCCTGACTTCAGACTACACTACAAAGCTACAGTAATCAAGACAGTATGGTACTGGCACAAAAACAGAAATATAGATCAATGGAACAGGATAGAAAGCCCAGAGATAAACCAATGCACATACGGTCACCTTATCTTTGATAAAGGAGGCAAGAGTATACAATGGAGAAAAGACAGCCTCTTCAATAAGTGGTGCTGGGAAAACTGGACAGCTACATGTAAAAGAATGAAATTAGAACACTCCCTAACAAAAATAAACTCAAAATGGATTAAAGACCTAAATGTAAGGCCAGACACCATCAAACTCTTAGAGGAAATCATAGGCAGAACACTCTATGACATAAATCACAGCAAGATCCTTTTTGACCCAACTCCTAGAGAAATGGAAATAAAAACAAAAATAAACCAATGGGACCTAATGAAACTTCAAAGCTTTTGCACAGCAAAGGAAACCATAAACAAGACGAAAAGACAATCCTCAGAATGGGAGAAAATATTTGCAAATGAAGCAACAGACAAATGATTAATCTCCAAGATTTATAAGCAGCTCATGCAGCTCAATAACAAAAAAACAAACAACCCAATCCAAAAATGGGCAGAAGACCTAAATAGACATATCTCCAAAGAAGATATACAGATTGCCAACAAACACATGAAAGAATGCTCAACATCATTAATCATTAGAGAAATGCAAATCAAAACTACAATGAGATATCATCTCACACTGGTCAGAGTGGCCATCATCAAAAAATCTAGAAACAATAAATGCTGCAGAGGGTGTGGAGAAAAGGGAACCCTCTTGCACTGTTGGTGGGAATATAAACTGATACAGCCACTATGGAGAACAGTATGGAGGTTACTCAGAAAACTAAAAATAGAGCTACCATACGATCCAGCAATCCCACTACTGGGCATATACCCAGAGAAAACCATAATTCAAAAGAGTCATGTACCACAATGTTCATTGCAGCTCTATTTACAACAGCCAGGATATGGAAGCAACCTAAGTGTCCATCAACAGATGAATGGATAAAGAAGATGTGGCACATATATACAATGGAATATTACTCAGCCATAAAAAAATGAAACTGAATTATTTGTAGTGAGGTGGATGGACCTAGAGTCTGTCATACAGAGTGAAGTAAGTCAGAAAGAGAAAAACAAATACCGCATGCTAACACATATATATGGAATCTAAAAAAAAAAAAAAAAATGGTCATGAAGATCCTAGGGGAAAGATGGGAATAAAGACGCAGACCTACGAGAGAATGGACTTGAGGACACGGGGTGGGGGAATGGTAAGCTGGGACAAAGTGAGAGAGTGGCATGGACATATATACACTACCAAATGTAAAACCGATAGCTACTGGGAAGCAGCCGCATAGCACAGGGAGATCAGCTCGGTGCTTTGTGACCACCTAGAGGGGTGGGATAGGGAGGGTGGGAGGCAGGGAGACGCAAGAGGAAGAGATATGGGGATATATGTATATGTATAACTGATTTACTTTGTTATAAAGCAGAAACTAACACACCATTGTAAAGCAATTATACTCCAATAAAGATGTTAAAAAATAAAAAATAAAAAAATAAAATAAAAGCCATCTTTTTTTTCAGCTTTACTGAGGTATAACTGACAAATAAAATTATAATATTTAAAGTGTACAGCATGATGATTTGATACACTTATACATTGTAAAATGATTCCCACAATCAAGTTTAATTAACACATCTGTCACCTCACATATATACCTCTTTTTTTTAACCATCTTCTTTTAAATGACAATTAGCCCCTGCTTTGAGACATGCATTCAATATAAACAAACTAAAGTAAGCCTACATACCATCTGAAGGTTCTTACCATCATTCTTTCAGAAGTATCATCATCACAGGCTCATTGTAGCACAAATATTCCCATAAGAAACAGAAGTGATATATTAGCACAATTTTCTTAGGATCATAAATGTAACTAAAAACAAACCATTAAAAAGATTTATTTTTTTATTATTCAACAGTGAGTAAGATAAAAAGTACTCGGCTGTCACTGTATTTATTTAATGCTCACATTTTAAAGAATAAATTCATCTAGTTACTTGTAACACACAAAATGTGGGACAAATACCTGCTTAGAGTAATGTAGTTTTCTCCGTTGTAAAAGAAGATACACTACGTTATTTCATTTAATTTTTCTATGCGTAGGAAAAGTGAATCAATAACATATTTCCAAATGGGCAGCTAATTAAATTAAGTTTTATTGCATATTTAAGAGGAGTTATTTTAATTTCCTTTAATTACACACAGTAAAAAAGGCTTTTTGCAAATCATTAACAGTTAAAAATTACTTTCATTGACAATTTAGGTAGATAAAATATTCACGGCTGTCTGAGAAAATCATTCCTGTAACATTAGTAAATGCATAATCACATTTCCAAAACTGAGGAAATAAAAGCAAAATCATTGGAAAGAATATACATTTACTCTAAATAAATTTTGAGAACAGGCCTAGAGATAAGTGTGCAAAGCATAACTCGACTATGCTCCAACAGTACCTGGAGGTATCTCTTTCTGGATGCCATTTGTGAACATCTGGGTCAGTCCTATGGCTAAAACAACAGAGTCCTAAATAGGGTGTGAGAATAAATGAAATGCACAATAATATAAACCAACATATCTCCTGGATACAAAGAGACACTAAATGTTACAATGTTTAAAACCAACATACAGGGGCCCAAAACAAAACAAAAATATTATAAGGCTATTGGCAAAAATGGAAAAAAATGCAGAGTAAATTAAGGATAACCTACAGATCTCTATTCTTGCCTCAGTCAGGGACAAGAGTCACATACTGGTCTCTCCCCTACTACTTCTAGTTATGAGTAATACCTGATGAACCAAATTCATGAACATCTATCCCACAGTACAAAACAAATAGAGTGGCTTCATCCTAAAATGGTTATTCTATCCTATTTGCTGGAATTCCTTCAAGAGGCCTCTGGATCTCTGCACCAATATTTGACTTAGTCATTGATTTCTGCTACTAAGACATACAATATGTGTGGCCAGTATGCCCCAAGACTGCACCCTGACCCGCACTAAGCATCTCACATATGCAACAGAATGACCTATATATGCACTGTATTACACAGAACAGAGGTTTACAAACTTTTTCTTTGAAGTGCCAGATAGTAAATATTTTAGGTTTTGCAGGCCATACAGTCTCTGCGAGAGCTATCCAATATCATAGCATAAAAGCAGCCATAGACAATACTTAAATGAATGGGTATGGCGACATTCCACTAAAATGTTATTTACAAAAAGCAAACTACAGGCTGGATTTGGACCACAGCCCATAGTTTGCCAACCCCTGACAGGAAATCTCAGAGGACCCCACACCTCAAATCTTTCCCAAGTCTAACAAGCAGCTGAAAAATGTACCATTGGTAGAGGAGAGAAGAAAGCCCAGTAATTTTTATTCTGCCTTTAAAATACCAAGAGCGGGCTTCCCTGGTGGCGCAGTGGTTAGGAATCCGCCTGCCAATGCAGGGGACACGGGTTCGTGCCCCGGTCCGGGAAGATCCCACATGCCGCGGAGCGGCTAGGCCCGTGAGCCACAACTACTGAGCCTGCGCGTCTGGAGCCTGTGCTCCGCAAAGGGAGAGGCCGCGACAATGAGAGGCCCGCGCACCGCGATGAAGAGTGGCCCCCGCTCGCCGCAACTGGAGAAAGCCCTTGCACAGAAACGAAGACCCAACACAGCCAAAAATAAATAAATAAATAAATAAATAAATTTATAAAATACCAAGAGCATATACTAGGTCAGACCTAAGGACTTGTGTGACTCTCTGAATGAATAAACTAAAACATTATGGTAGATGACAAGTGATGAAGAGTGAAGATGGTGAATAATTTAAACCAACAACAAATAGTTATTGAAAATCATTAGAACCACAGAAATTCTTTCTGGCCTAAAAATGTTACATTTTTTCCTGTCAATATTTATTAATACATACCCTTCCCTCTCCTACTTTTTCACTCCTTCTATTGCTTACCTTGTGTGAAGAGAGATAAAACAAGCAGCTGATGGTAGTAACAGATTCCAACTAGTCTCCCTGCTTCCAAGAATGAACTATCTAAAACACAATTCTGTTCCACTTATAATAAATTGCCAGCTTAGCTATGGTTAAGTCTATGGACTCTTGGATCAGAGAGAATTGAATGTGAGTCTAGACTCTATCATTTACTAGCTGTGTGACCATGGTCAAGTTATTTAACCTCTCCAAGTTTCCCTTCCTTATCTACAGAATGGTTATAAAATAGTTTTAAAAATTCATAAAGTTGTGGTAAGGAGTAAATAATGTAATTCACATAAAGTGTTTATCAAAATACCTGATACATTAAAATCATTCAATAAGTGTATGCTATGATTATGGTAACTGTGGAAGGTTTAAATCAGTCTGCAAATTCTTTGACACTCCTCCCATTGAGAGGTAGGATCTATGTGCCCTCCCCTTGAATCAGTCAGCCTTGGTAAGTTGCTTGTAACTATGAGAATGCAACAGAGCTGATATTTTGTAATTTCTGAGGCTAGGTCAGAAAAGGCCATACAGCTTTACCTGGTTCTCTTGAAACACTCACTTTGAGGTCACATAAGAAATCCAAGTACCTTGACATTGCCATGTTGGAGAGACCACATGTAAGCACTCCAATCAACAGTTCAGCTTAGCACCCACATGACAACATCTGCTGCCAGTGTGTGAGTAAGCCATCTTGTCAACCAACCCAGTTGAGCCTTCAGATGTCCACAGTCACAGCCAAGATCTGACTACAACCATCTAACCCACAAAATTGTGAGCAAAGCAAAATGTTATTTTAAACAATTAAGTTTGGGGTTATTTGGAAGGCAGTAGTAGCAACAAAAACAGAATTTTAGTACTAGAAATGCTCTAACAAAAATCTAAAACATGTAGCATTGGCCAGGTCCCTCAGTAGCCTTACAGGGAACCCCAAGATAAAGATGGACCAGGCTTGCAGAGGTTTATGGTTGTGATTTTGTCTAAAGGAGCAAACAACATCCACAGAAAGAGCACAAAACTTCTAAGGGAACTGTATTAACAAAAGTATTCCCAGCTTAAAACTGGACAGCTACATGTAAAAGAATGAAATTAGAACATTCTCTAACACCATATTCAAAATGAACTCAAAATGGATTAGAGACCTAAATGTAAGACCGGATACTATAAAACTACTAGAGGAAAACATAGAACACTATTTGACATAAATCAAAGCAATATTTTTTTGGATCCCTCTCCTAAAGTAAAGGAAATAAAAACAAAAATAAACAAATGGGACCTAATTAAACTTAAAAGCTTTTGCACAGCAAAGGAAATTATCAACAAAATGAAAAGACAACCTACTGAATGGAAGAAAATATTTGCAAATGATGTGACTGATAAGAGATTAATATCCAACATAAATAAACAGCTCATACAAATCAACATCACAAAAACAAACCACCTGATTAAAAAATGGGCAGAAGAACTGAATCGACATTTTTCCAAAGAGGAAATGTAGATGGCCAACAGGCACATGAAAAGATGCTCAACATCGCTAATCAGGGAAATGCCAATCAAAACCACAATGAGGTATCACCTCACACCTGTCAGAATGGCTATCATCAAAAAGAACACAGATAATAGAGTCACAGATGTAGAAAACAAACTTATGGTTACCATGGGGGAGAGGGGTGGGAGAGATAAATTGGGATATTGGGATTGACATATATACACTACTATATATAAAATAGATAACTAATAAGGATCTACTGTATAGCATAGGGAACTCTACTCAATATACTCTGTAATGGCCTATATAGGAAAAGAATCTATAGAAGAGTGGATATATGTATACGAATAACTGATTCACTTTGCTGTACAGCAGAAACACAACATTGCAAATCAACTGTACTCCAATAAAAATTTTAAAAAAAGAAAGAACACAGATAACAAATGTTGACGAGGATGTGGAGAAAAGGGAACCCTTGTACACTGTTGGTGGGGATGTAAACTGGTAGAGCCACTGTGGAAAAGAGTATGGAGGTTTCTCAAAAATCTAAAAATAGAACTACCATTTGACCCAGCAATTCCACTCCTGGGTATATATCTGAAAAAAAACAAAAACACTAATTCAAATGTTCACAGCAGCATTATTTATAATTGCCAAGACATGGAAACAACCTAAGTGTCCACCAACATATGAATGGATAAAGAAGATGAGATACACACACACAAAAAGGAATACTACTGAGCCATAAAAAAATGAAATTTTGCCATTTGCAGCAACATGGATTGACTTGGAGGGCATTATGCTAAGTGAAATAAGTCAGACAGAGAAAGATAAATACTGTATGATATCACTTATATGTGCAATCTAAAAAATACAACAAACTAGTGAATATAACATACAAGAAGCAGACTCATAGATATAGAGAACAAACTTTGGTGGTTACCAGTGGTAGTGGAGAGGAGCAATATATGGGTGAGGGAGTGGGAGGTACAAACTATTGGGTATAAGATAGGCTCAAGGATGTATTATACAACACAGGGAATACAGCCAATATTTTGTAATAACCGTAAGTGGAAAGTAACCTTTAAAAATTGTATAAAAGTGGGGACTTCCCTGGCGGTCCAGTGGTTAAGACTGCACTTCCACTGCAGGGCGCACAGGTTCAATCCCTGGTCGGGGAACTAGGATCCCACATGCCACGCAGCACAGCCAAAAAAAAAATGTATAAAATTGAAATTTTAAAAAATAGTATTCCCAGCTTAAACTGAAATGTATGGAAAAAGTACAAAATGTAAAGAGGCCTTTGGACACTCAACCTTCTATGAGTAAGAGGTAAGCTGAGAAATCTACCCAACCGTAAAAACCATTTCTTAAGGAAAAGAATGATTCAGAAGGCAGAATCAAGAACCCAAAGAGCAGAACCAAGAGCAACAGGGAATGATTTCTAATGAGCAGTACTGAGCCCTAATCAAGAAAATGGCAACACATGCCCAGCTGGATTTCAAAACTGCTACATACCATTCATTTCTCCCCTTTTAGAATGGGAGTGTCTATCATGGTTATCCTATTCCCTGCATCACCACTGTATAGTGACTATGTGGGGAGGGAGAACTTATCTTTTTGGTTCACAGGAATCATACCTGAGGAACTGCACATTAGGAACCTCATGTGCACATGGAGTTGGTTTAGATGATTAGATCCTGAGCTCCTGCCAGAACATATAAGCCTTTGGAGTGGAGGAGGCCTTGGGAGGGAATGAATTTTGCATTTGAGAGGATTATAAATAATTTGTGGCCAGAGGAAAGACTGTGGTGGTTTTAAAACATGTCTGCAAATTTTTTGACACTTCTCCCATCAAGAGGTAAGGTCTATGTCCCCAACCTCTGAATCCAGGCCAACTTTAGTGACTAGCTTGTAGCAATAAAAGGCAGCAGAAGTGACACTATTATAACTTCCGAGGCTTGGTCAGGAAAGGCCATGAAGTATATGTTTGATTCTCTTCAGATACTCGCTCTAAGCAAAGCCTGCCTCCATGTAAAAACACCATGCTGGAGAGGACACATGTAGTTGCTCTGATGAGTAGCAAAGCTGAGGGCCCACCAACAGCCAGCATCAACACCAGCCATGTGAGTGAGCCACATCAGATATCAAGCCCACTTGAACCTTCATACTGCTTTAGCCCCAGGGACATCAATTACAACTGAGAGACCCCAAACAAGGACTGCCCAATGGACAGATTACTGCCCAGCAAAAAATTACTGACCCATTAAAAATATGAGTAATATAAAATAGTTGTTTTGATTTATAAATTTAATATAATTTGTTAGACAACAATAGTAAGGAAAGCAATAATGATGTGTCACTCTCCTTCAGTGACTTCCCCTTGTTCTTAGAATAAAGTCAGATTCTTCTGATATAATTTATATGGTCCCACATGATCTGGTCCACCTACCTTGTTGCTTAGCCAGTAGTCTTAGCTTAGATGTCACTTCTTCCAAAAATTCTTCCTTTTAACATTCAAGTATGGGGTAGGGACCCTTTCTAAGCGTTCCTACAGTATTCTCTACTTTTTCTATCACAGCACTTGCTATGCTACATATTTACTTACATTATCTCTCAGTAAACTCCATATCCACTACAGGCTGGAATCACTTTATTGCCCAACATCATGCCAATACTCAGTGCAAATGGTAATCATTCATACAGTTTTGTTAATTATTGAATGAATAACAATCTCATAGGCTAGAAAAAATAGAAATAAGTCTAATAACAAACAAGACAGACTAGAATATGATAGTAATGTAGATATAAACAATATACCATTTAAGAAAGGGGATGGGAAGACCTCTCTGAAGGGAGAATTTCAATGAGATAACTGGCCCAGAATCAAGATAGGAAAGTTTATTTTTAAAGGATTAAACTTTAAAATTTAAAGGATACCTAAAATTTAAAGAATAGCTAATGCTCAGCTCCCACAAGCACAATAATTTGTTTATAAGTCTAGTTTTATACCAGCTCAAAGCAATTTGAAAATGTCTCAGATTAAAATTTGTTTTGAGATCTACTATTTAAACTAGGTCTACCTCCCAGAATGTTATAATCAACTCAAAAACCTGTTCCAAACATACTAATTTTCATTAAAGGTCATGAAACTTTTTTAAAATATATGTTTTATAAGTACCTGACTTCCTGATTAATACCCAACAACAGTTTGCTAAATGAATAAATGAATGTAAGAGAGAGTAAATGGCTTTGTCATAGATAATAATATTCCTTTCCTTGCCCTAGAAGCACTATTATTTTAAATGAATTACTAAAGCTCTGGCAAAACCAGACACAAAAGTACTACCATAAAAGAAAAGCCTGGCAAATTAGAGTTCATTAAAATTATAACTTCTATACATCAAAAGACACCACTAAAAAGCAGAAAACCAACTACAGATAGGTAGAAGACATTCACAATACATATATTAAAGAGCTCCTATAAATCCGTAAGACAACCCAATAAAAATTAGGCAAAAGACTTTGTGGGAAGTTGTAAAATATAGCTACAAATGCTTCCTATTCTGGCAAGTAGACCCCTTTGCAACATGACATAGCTGTTCCTCCAATGAAGAAGTGAGGTCTATTCCCCCATACCAGGAATCTGGGCTGGTCATAATTTACATTCATCAAAATAATGTAGGGGAAGTATGTTACGTAACTTCCAAGGCTTGGTCTTAAGAGATCTTGCAGCTTCCACTTTTCCTTCTTGGAACACTGCCCTGAGACTGTCATGTAAAGAAGCTGTACTAGCTTAGTGGAGAAGGAGAGGTCACAAGGAAGAAACCCAAGGTGTCCTAGCCACAGACAACACCAATTGACAGACATGTGAGTGAGGCCATCTTGGGCCTTCCAGCCCAAGAGGCTCCCCCCCACCCCCCAGCTGTATGCAGTTGCAGGAATGAGCCCAGACAAAACCAGGAGAGGAACTTCCCAGTCAACCCATATAATTGTGAAAAATAATAAACTGTTGTTGGTTTAAGCAGCAATAAATAACTGAAACAGACATGATAGGCACTTCATAAAAGAGGATATCCAAATGACCAATAAGTATATGTAAAGGTGTTCAACATCATCACTTATCAGGGAAATGCAAAGTAAAATACAATGAGATACCACAACACACCCACCAGAATAACTAAAATTCAAAAGGTTGACAATATCAAGTGTTGTCAAGGATGTGGAGTACTGACACTTCATATACTGCTTTGGAGAATGTAAATTTGTACAAACTTTATGAAAAGCTAATTGGCAATATTTAGTAAAACTAATATTATGCCTACTCTGTAACCCAGAAATTCCACTTCTATGATTATAACTAACAGAAATGCATATATATGTGTATACATACATACACCAAAACACATGTGTAAGAATATTCATAGGTGCACTCTTCATAATAGCCAAAAACTAGAAACAACCCAATTGTTTGGTAACAGTGAAATGGATAATTAACTGTGGTACATTTATACACTAAAACTATACAACAATTAAAAAGAACTACTACTATTTGCAACAACATGCATAGATCTCAAAAATAAAATGAGTAAAACAAGCTAAACAGAAAAGACGTCTTCTCCAAACCATGAACATCTGCATTAACAGATTCCTAAATCTATTTGATAGGCCTGTTATGGAGATGAAATGAGATAATATAGTAAATAAAATAAACTTAGAAAAATTATTCATTTACAATTCAGTAATTACCCTAAAGTATGATATGATTACTGGCAAACTTAATTAGAATCTACTAACTACTAGATTTGTCTCAAATAAGATCAATAATTCCCAAAAAAAAAAGGTGATACTTAGGGTAAAATCTTGAGAAGACCGATCCATACTACAACTTACTTAATGCATCCAATCTGCTATGAGAAATACACTGAGATGTTCAAGATTGACTTGAAAGTGGTTCAAATTCCATAATAAGCATCTAAATATCTTGTAAGAGAAAGAATATTCAAGCATAATAAAACAAAGCAAAAAGTGATGTAAGTCATCAGAAGATACAGATAAGGTGGAACCAGAGTTGGAGAATGACTTCCTGTTGAGGTAAGGAAAGGTGTCATCAAGGAAAGAGCATTTGAGTCAGGATTTAAAAGACAGCATTAGAGTATGTAGCATTATGGTAGGCTTCATTTCAAGAAAAAGAAAAGGCAATAGCATAAGCCTTCATAACTCCAGTGAGAGAATTATATGTGTAATTATTCATTTAACATCTCTCTCCCCAACTAGACTTCAAGTTCTGAGAGGGCTAAGATTATCACTTTTTCAATTGTTTCTCCAGTACCTAGCAGAGTATCTGGTACATAGTGGACATTCAGTAAATATTTGTTAAATAAATGAATAACAAACAGAGGCAGGAAAGTAACAATTTACCTAAAAAATAAAGAAGAAAGGAACATAAATACTAAAAGATTATTTAGGGTCAAATCATGGAAGAACCTGAAAATCAAACCAGGGAATTTTTACTTTATTAGGTTTGGTAATAAAGAGTAACTGAAGTTTTTAAGGAGTGCAGTGATATAAATAGGTCTGTACTTTAGAAAGTATTTCTAAAATAATACATATGGTAGATTACAAAAAAAGAGACAAGGCAATTAGGAGGTCATTACAGGAGTCCAAATCAAAGATCTGAACTAGAATAAAAGCAGTGGTAATTAGAAGTTAAAAAAAAATAACCACAGGGGTATTACACAGATGAAATCAATAAGAAAATCAGTCATCCATTAGATCAACATCTTTTGAGCACCTACTATGTATCTACCAGACACTGTGCTAGGAGCTGGAGATAGGAAAAATAAACATGCCATAGTCCTTTACCTTACAGAGTTGACAGTCTCTCTAAGCAGTTCCAGCAGGGAAAATTGAAGCTATGGTGAGTAAAGAAAGGGAGAAGTCACAGACTCTGCTTAAGCTTTGAATCTATATGACTAAGAGAATGGTATAGAACAGAGCAGAAGAAGGCAGACAGGGAAGCGTCTATGGACAGTTTTTGACATGTTGGCTTTGCATAGAATACCCAAGCGAAAATAGTCAGCTGGCAGGTGCAAATTCATAACTGGAAAACAGAACAGAGGTAAGGGCTTATGATTTGGGAAACATCTAGCATAAATATGAGAGTTGAGGGCTTCCCTGGTGGTTGAGAGTCTGCCTGCCAATGCAGGGGACACAGGTTCGAGCCCTGGTCTGGGAAGATCCCACATGCCGCGGAGCGACTAGGCCCGTGAGCCACAATTGCTGAGCCTGTGCTCCGCAACAAGAGAGGCCGCGACAGTAAGAGGCCTGCGCACCGCGATGAAGAGTGGCCCCCACTTGCTGCAACTAGAGAAAGCCCTCACACAGAAATGAAGACCCAACACAGCCATAAATAAATAAATAAATAAAAATTTTAAAAAAATACATGTAACCTGTTTAATAAAAAAAAAAAAAAAAACAATTTAAAAAAATATATGAGAGTTGAGGTTGAGAGCTGGAAAAGATAAGAAAGGATAATATAGGTAGAACCTTGGAGACTATCTGCATTTAAAGAGATCAGGGAAGGTAAAGGAGAGTTCAGTAAAGTAAACAAAACAAAACAAGACATAACAGAGCAATCAGAGAAGCAGAAGTATCATCAAGACAAAGAGAAGTGTATCCAAAGGCATGGACCATCAATAGCGTTAGATGGAGGAAAGAAATTACGGAAAAATAGTACTGAGAAAAAGGCCACTGGATTTGGGAACAAAAGAAATGTACTAGGGACATTTGAGAGAGTGGCTGAGTGATAAGGGAAAATTCAGTTTGCAAGGAGTTAAAGTATCAGTGAGTGATGAAGCAGTGAAGATATCTAGAGCACACTACTCTCTTGAAGTCTGATGGTGAAGAAAAAGAAATAATGGGGCAGTAATTTGAGGAGAATGGCTAAACAGAATGATTTTTTAGGATAAGAAAGACTACATGAGTTACATGTTATAGCTGGGTGGAAAGGATTAAGTGGACAAAAATTAATAGCATCATTTTTTTAAAGCAGGAAGGAACCAGAGAGGAGGAGGAAGAGGAGCTAGTAAAGAGACAAAGATGCATAAAATATTCATTCAATAAATATTTACTGAGTGCCCAACATGAACTCGAAACTGGAGAATATACACTGGAGAACAAATTAAATAGATACAGTCTTCAGCTCATGGAGCTTCGTTAAGTCTACTAAGCTTCCAGAGGAAAGGGAATAATACAATAGACATGACAGAATGCCTCCCCAACATCCATTCCGCCCCTCCCCTGTTGCATAGCAGTCCTGTAGTTTGGGTAGAATTAATTCCCCTCCTATACTAACAAAAGGGATTGACCCTGAGCAGCCTCAAAAATCAGCATAATCATTACCTGCCTTATCAGGATGTTTGATTCAGGAATGGGTACAGAATCCAAGTTGGTCCTATCAGAATGAAACCTGGGACTTTGATTTAATGAAAAAAAGGGACATTTCTGAATGACAAGATGTGCTGAGGTAAGGTCTGGAACTTGCTGCAGCAATTCCACTACCAAAAAGAAGCCAGCCCGTGATGAAGGCAACATCGAGGAGGACAGAGTTGAGAAAATCATGGAGAAAAATAATGCCTCTCTGACCAAACTACATCTGAAACTGATCCTTTCGTTGGACTTTTCAGTTACATGATCCAATAAATCCCCTTCTTTAAAGCCATTTAGGTAGAGCTTTTTAATAATTGCAAGGCAAAGCAGCCTAATTACAAATTAGATGCCACTGTAGACACAAGTGATATGGTTATAAAAATATAGCATAAAATAAGACATGCCCAGTGCAGATATTGGACTGAATCCTTTCCATGCTCTTCTGGCTTTGGCTGTCCATGTTTCTAATCTTTCAATCTATAAATGCCCCTTCTCGGATAATCCTTTCCGGACTTTTCCCCACTCCACCTCCCAAGCTGATTTTCTCTTCATTAATCCCTAAACCTGCAGAAGTTTTAGCAGCCTTGGAGCAGCAGGGCACTCCTCCTCTCAAGAAACATCAGACTTCACCTCATCTCCACGCTCCAGAATCAAGTGAGGGGTGCCTGTGACTTCGACCACAGTTCCAATAAGGAAATTCTGGACCTGGGCACAGGGAATACCCTTTCTGAAAGTTTGTTCCTGCAGCTGTCTCAGTGCAGAATTTTCATCTTTTCTTACCAAACTGCCTGATTTCTTTTCCCTTGAGACCAGACTCACAAAGCACCTCCTCTGGGAAGTCACTGCAGGCCCCCTTCCCACTGGTCCTTAGCCCTCAAATGCTGCCTCCTCAGGGTTCTCACAACACCCAGTACATGCCTCTAAGACACCCAAACACATAAGGAAAAAACTAGATACAAAGTGATGTTGTTCCTATTGGGACAGAGACCACACTTCACTTTATTTGTAAAAAACCAACAACCAACATGTAGAATGAAAATGAATGTCACTTATGACGTAGAGGAATGGATGCTGGACTCAAGGCAAGACACGTGGTTTCTAGGCATGACGGGATTTTTCACAAGCTGCAGGACCTTTCTGAGCTGCTTCATCGAGGACTTTACCACTGGGTTGCTGTGAGATTAAGCACGATGGATCAAAAAATACTGTAGTCCTTTGAGAATGATGCCTGTAAACATTTTCTGTTGGATACTATGGGTATTGAGAGGAGGTAAGGGATGCCTTCTTGCTAAGGAAGAACTGAAGACATGGGTAAGTGAAAATTTCATTAAGTGGCCTTTAAGCTGATCTTGGCGAACATGTAGGATTTAGACATGCTTAAATGGGGATAGCGTGGGAGAGGCATCCGGGTAAAGGAAGTAATGAGACCAAGTGTTAAGAAGTCAGGCATCAGTTTAGCAGCAAATTTTATTGAGGGATTATTATGTGCCAACCACTGTTCTAAGTGCTAGGGATACAGCAATGAAGAAGACAGACAAGGTCCCTAACCTCAGAGGGCCTACATTCTAATTGGGAAGGACAGACAATAAACATAAACAAATAAACATACAAAATGACTTCTGATAGCAATAAATGACATGAAGATGTTATGCTGTGGTGACTACAGAGGGGTATTCTAGATAAGGCAGTATAAAGGCAGTGACATTTCATCTGAGAAGAAAGTAACAAGACAGAGCCAGGCTGAGGAAGTGCATGCCAAAAGAAATAGCAAATGCAAAGGCCCTGAGCAGGAATAAGCTTGGCATGTCTGAGGAACCAAATGGCCAGTATGTCTAGAGAAGAGTGGACAAGGATTAAAAAAATATGAGATTAAGGCCGAGGCCATATCTAAAGAACAGTAACATGTTCATTTGGACTGCAGTTGAAATAGTAGATGATCCTAGAAAACTAATTTTGGGAGCTAGATTTAGAAGATGTCAGACACCACGTTAAAGTGGATATACTTCCTTTTACAGAAACAACTGTCTCATGATAGCATGAGCCAGGTCTGCGAGGCAGGTCCTCTAGGATGCCCCACAGATATTTCTCATAAAGAAGGGTGACTCTAGGGAGGTCACAAGCACTTGACCCACAGCACCAAGGCAGCAAGGCAGTGACTGCTGGCAATGTTTTGTTATAGAATGTCTGAACGGAAAGTCATTTAACTCACCTTCCCCACTAAAGGAGGATATGAAGCCCCGAAAAGGAAACTGAAGTATGGGAGGGGTGAGAGTAGAAGTGGTAGCTAATGTTCACCAATACATGCTTCCTCTCTACTTCTGGGTACATAGGAACGATAACGTGTCACTTAGGGGCCAAAGAATTTAATTGCTGCTGTTCAGCCCTCCAGTCCTGCCATGGCAATCACTTGTTAATATGGAGGTGCCACAGACAGATGCAGGGTGGTATGCTGAACCAATACCTGGAAGGAAGCTACCATGAAGAACCCAGATCCACAGTAAGTTTGCAAAAGAGAGAAATAAACTCTGATTGTATTAAGCCACTGAGATAGTTAGGGGTTGTTTGTTATGGCATGATAACCTAACCTGTAATAACTAATATATTGATAGAATACAGGCAGAATAATTAAAAAAAAGAGTTATAAAGAGTAGATACACTTACTCTGAGTGAAGAGAGGAAGAGGAGAGAATGTGAGATACTACACAATGCCCGTAAGAGATTGCATTTTTTGCCCCAATTCTCCTTCTTTCCCAACATCAATGACCTTTATCAGATATGTAACTTTGCAATTCCTCCTCCTAATGGGATGGGAGTATATATTGGTCAATTTGGGCTACCATAACAAAATACCTCAGACTGGGTGGCTTAAACAACAGAAATTTATTTTCTCAGTTCAGGAGGCAAGGAGTCCAAGATCAGGGTATCAGCATGGTTGGGTCCTGGTGAAAGCTCTCTTCCTGGATTGCAGATAGCTACCTTCTCACTGTGTATTTACATGGCAGAGACAGAGAGCAAGAGAGAGAGAGGAAGCCCTCTGGTGCCTCTTCTTATAAGGGAATTAATCCCATCAAAAGAGCCCCAACTTCATGACCTCATCTAAACCTAATTACCTCCCATCTCCAAAAACCATCACCCTGGGGCTTTAAAATATGAATTTGGGGAATACAATTAAATCCACAGTGGTATGTATTCTCCTACCCCTTGGTCTGTGGTTTGGCCATGTGACTTGATTTGGTTAATAAAATGAGGTGGAGGTGACAATGTGTGCCAGTTCCAAGACCAGGCCTTAAAAATCCCTGACATGCTTCTACTTGCCCTCTTGCGCTTCTGTCATGGGCATGAGAAGAGCAAGCCATGGCTAGACCATTCCTCCAAGGAGGACAGAAATACATGGAGTACTGCCAGCAGAGCCAACCCATATTGCAACAACCTGCCACAAGAAGCAGACCCACCTAACCACCAAGCCTAAACCACCCTGCTGAGCCTAGCCTAAATCAGCAGTTGCATGAATAATAATAAATGACTGCTTTTAAGCCACTGAGTTTGGGGCAGTTTGTTAGGAAGCATTATTGTGGTAGGTAACTGTTGCAATAGCTATACAATATCTACAGGTAAATGGCCAAGGAGCACATCTAGCTCTTTAGGAAGAGCCTTACGCTAACAAAGGTGTCTAGGAAAATTAAGTTGGACTGCCCCAACTGTTTTCTTCATATCTCTGTTTCTTTATTCACCTCTGCTGTTCCCCTGCAAGAGCTCCTAAATTCAATTCCAATACTGGTGAGCAAGATTTGTGAAGAAACCAGAGGAGACAGAGGAAAGAAAGGAGGGAGAAAAAAATCAGAATCATATAGTATTACAAAAAAGAGGCAGGAAGGAAGGCAGGGAGGATTTCAAGAGATAAAACCAAGTATGTATAATACAAGACACCAAAGAAAATGAGCATGGAGAAGAGTTCCTTAGGTTTGGTAAGGAAGAGGTTGCTAGTTCATCAGAAAGTCATTTGGGGGCAAGACACAGAGGCAGAGAAATTCAAAAAAGAGTAAGTTGCATATAAATTGAGATGGTGAGTTTAGAGAATTTGGTTTAGAAATTTAACAATGAAAAGAAGAAAAACAGGGTAACAATTAATGAGGCAGGAAATGGAACTCACTTCTTAATAGGGAAGACCTGCACTGTATTAGTTTTCTATTGCTACATAACAAATTACCACAAACTTATTATTCCCATTCTGTAGGTCAGAAGTCCATGTGGGCTTAGCTGAGTTCTCTATTTAGAGTTACACAAGGACAAAATCCAGATGTCATCTGGGCTGGGCTCTTAGCTAGAGACTCTGGGGAAGGGTCCACTTCCTTGCTAATTCAGGTTGTTGGCAGAATTCAGTTCCATGCAGCTATAGGACTAAGGTTCCATTTCCTTGCTGGTTATTGGCTGGAGGTTGCTGTCAA
The DNA here is from genome assembly GCF_965194805.1 of Balaenoptera borealis. Lineage (NCBI taxonomy): Eukaryota > Metazoa > Chordata > Mammalia > Artiodactyla > Balaenopteridae > Balaenoptera > Balaenoptera borealis. The sequence goes on from NC_138870.1 coordinate 84,621,596, forward strand.
CAAAGAGGCTGCTCTTTAGCCTTTAAACATATTCCCCTGCATCTTCAAGCTAGCAACAGTAAAATGGATCCTTCTTGCGTTTTGCATCTCTGGTTTCCCTTTCTACTACCAGTTTGAGAAAACTCTGCTTTTAAAGGGTCATGTGACTATATGAGGTCTATCTAGGCCATCTCCCTATCTTAAGGTCAACTGATTAATAACCTTATCTCAAAATCCCTTTTGCTATGGAACCTAACATAATCAAGGGAGTAACAGCCATCATATTTACAGTCCTACAGATGATGACAGAAATATTAGTGGGGGCATCTTAGGATTCTGCTTATCACGTATACATATTTAAAGTTAGAAAAGGAGGACGTCCCTGGTGGTGCAGTGGTTAAGAATCCGCCTGCCAATGCAGGGGACATGGGTTCGATCCCTGGTCCAGGAAGATCCCACATGATGCAGAGCAACTAAGCCCATGAGCCACAACTACTGAGCCTGTGCTCTAGAGCCCACGAGCCACAACTACTGAGCCCGCACACCACAACTACTGAAGCCCGTGCACCTAGAGCCCATGCTCCACGAGAGAAGCCACCACAATGAGAAGCCCGTGTACCACAACAAAGAGTAGCCGCCGCTCACCGCAACTAGAGAAAAGCCTGCGCGCAGCAACGAAGACCCAACTCAGACAAAAATAAATAAATAAGTTTTTAAAAAATAAAATAAAGTTAGAAAAGGATACAAAAACTAAAAGATTTTAAACATCAGAATCTTGCGTTACACAAATTACCAGTAATTAGGAAGGAAAGAAACTGAAGAAAAAGTACACCAAACTAGCCATAGCAAAAAAGAAGCATGCCTTTTCTTGGAGACTGAAAGAAAAAATGATAAAAAGGGAGGGGGGGAGGCAAAAGACAGCATTTATGCCAGCTATTTACTTTGCCAAAATTAGTACCATTTTAATTTAGATACAAAGAGACATATTCTCATATTCTGGTTCTTTAAAAAAGTTCTTCCAGATGGTCACACCTCCCTAAAGTGACAGCACCCAGTGTAGCCTTACACATATTGGGAATTCAATTAAACGCCGCTGACCATCTGATTGAGAATTCAGAGTCTAGAGTAGCTGACTCAATACAAACATATGGCTTAGTCCCCATCAAAGGAAAAATCAAGTCACTGTATTCCCTTCTCCAATGCTGAATCTCCTTTGCAATGTGGGAGAAAACAGAAGTGAACTAATAAAAATAGACCATGTAACGAAGATTAGGGAACAGGCAAACGGTAGAATACAAAATTTCTCTAATTTTATCATAAAATCAGAGTTCTTCAGCTAAAGATCCACAGTGAGATACTTCTTAATTCAATTCAATTAAATCAATGCTTACTGAGCACTACTTCAGGATATTTAAAATGAGGAAGACACAATTTGAGCTCACACTGCCAAAGGCTGGGGGATAAGAGAAGCATACAAATGACTATGTGAGGTTGAGGGATGTTAAGCATTAAAAGTGAAAAGAAGGGAAGAAAACAATATTAAACCACCTTTAACCCTGTAAAGACCTATATGAAGTATTTATAGATAAGCAAAACAAAGGTTCAGAGAAGGTAAAAACATTTTTTCAAGGTCATATAGCAAGTATATAGTAGGGTATAGATTCAAATTCAGGACTAACTGACCCCAAAACTCAATCTCTCCCAAAGGACAGATAAATCATCTCTAGTTGGTTAGCTGGATGGAGGTTTGGAGGCTGGTAGAGAGAAACCAGGAACCGTTTCTTAGGGAGGCAGTTATTTCAGGTAGCACTTGGAAAAATATATACAATTTTGAAAAGCTAAGATGTTAAGGAAGGAGAACAATTCCAGGGGAAACAGCATAAGGCACAGAAATAGGGTCAATATTTGGAGAGTGTACTTACTTAGTTCAGATAATCTACAGCACAAACTCTTTACAAATAAACATTAAATTGGACACATGTTTTGGGGGCCAAATATTGAGGTTAAGTGATTAGTGCATTAATCCAGGCAAGAGTCTAAACTAGGATTTCAGCAGTTAAAAAGGAGAAGTGGGACTGATGTGAGGGACAATATGGGAAATTACTCTATATTTACTCCACATTTAAGGGGGAAAAAGGCAGGGAAGTCCAATAAATGAGTTTGAATTAGGAAGGGAAAATTATCCCTGTCCCACCCTCTTTTGCCCTATAGAAGTCAAGAAGTTGGCAAACTATGGCCCACAGGCAAAATCCATCCCACCCTCTCTTTTTGTAAATAAAGTTCTATTGGAACACAGCCATGTCCAGTCATTCCTGAATCATCAATGACTGCTTTCACCTTGCAACAGCAAAAACCATATGGTCAATAAAACCTAAAATATTTACTTTCTAGCTCTTAACAGAAAAAATCTGCTGACATTTACTCTAGTCCCACACCTTTTAAGCTCTTTCAGTATTTTGTTCTGGTCTAAGTATGAAGCTTATGTGGCTATTTCTTGATTGATCAATTTCCAAGATTATCATTTTAATTCCTATCATAGTAATTGAGAAGTTGGCTCTCTTACACCATCAGCCTTCTTCCCACTCTCCCCGCAACACACACACACTACTTTCTCCTAATAGGAATACATATCTAAATCAGTAGTCAGTGTTTAAAACATCACTATGATATTCTTCATTATTGAGCCAGATAATGTAATGTGATTGTTTCCATACTTATAAAAATGTCTTTCTGAAGTTAATAATTATCATTTGTATCACTTACCTATCACTGTTTTATTCCAAGTCCAACACGTTTGTCAACTGTCAATTTTTTTCAAATGTTCAAACATACCAAATCCTTCACTGCTTCTATTTGTTCTTCTCAAAACCCTCCACAGTCCTCCATCCTTTTTCTCCAGTCTGGACTGGTTGCTCTCTAAGCCTAATAAACAGCTATTTCCACAGAAACTCTTTTCTCTGCCCTCCTATATTGAATCTTTTGTTTCCTTCATCCTATGTCTTTCTCTTTATTGATTTCCTCCTCTTTTTTATGCAAGTTCATCCTCCAGAAGCTTTCTATGAAAAGACACGTAAGACATAAATGTTTTAATCCTTCTATGTCTCAGCACTTCTTTATTCTATCCTCATATCTAATCAATAGTTTGGCTGAATAATGAAATAATGCTGAAAATGATTTTCCCTCATAATATTTTTAATATTTTATTTATTTATTTGGTTGTGCCAGGTCTTAGTTGTGGCAGGCGTGCTCCTTAGTTGCAGCTCACCGGTTCCTTAGTTGAGGCACGTGTGCTCCTTAGTTATGGCTCACTGGCTCTTTAGTTGCAGCATGTGAACTCTTAGTTGTGGCATGCATGTGGGATCTAGTTTCCTAACCAGGGATCGAACCTAGGCCCCCCGCATTGAAAGCGCAGAGTCTTAACCACTGCGCCACCAGGGAAGTCCCCCTCATAATTTTGAAATCTTTGCACCACTGTCTTCTACAATCCACTGTTGCTATTAAAAGTTTGATGTCATTCTGATTTCTATTCATCTCTATGTGACTTCTATGTTTTCTTTTTCCTTTGCTTTATATACCCTCCACAAAGCTTTCAGGATTTTACTTTAATTTTACTTTTACTTTAATGATGTTCTTAAATTTCAGCATGAAGTAGTTTCACAGTCTTTTCTCATTAATAATGCTAGATACCTGGGGAGTCTTTTCAGACTACAAACTTTTATCCTCCTGTACTAGGAAATTTTCTTGCAATATTTCTTTGATAATTTCCTTCAGGCCTTTTTCTTGTTCTCTATTTGTATTAGTTATCTATTGCCACAATAATGATGCCTAACAAAGCATCCTAAAATTCAGTGGCTTAAAACAATAATCATTTATAATTGTTCTGGATTCTACCAGTCAGCTAGGTAGTTCCACTGATCTTGGCTGGGTTTGTTTAGGCAGTTCTTTCTGGTCTTGGCTGGGCAAGAAATTCTGTGGTGGGCTGGCCATTAGCTGAATTAAAATGGCATTGCTAAGATAAGGCCCTGTTCCATGAGTCTCATCCTCTAGCAGGATAGCTCAAGCACGTTCTCATGATAATCACATAGGTTTCAGACAGGAAGCAGAAATGTATTTTAAGCTTCTGTATCAAATTTTCTACTCCTCACTGGCCAAATTAAGTCTCAGAGTCAAGTCCAAAGCAAGTGTCAGAGGTCACCACAAAAGGGCTTAGATACCCACATTCACATGTGGAACCCCTATTAGTCAGATCTCAAGTATGCTGCATTGATCCTCTAATTTCCTTTTCTATCCTCCTGCCCTCCAGTGCCTAGCACCGAACTTCAGTAAATATTTTGATGACTGAAAGAACTCAGAACTCAGTCAATCTAAATGTACGTTCTCTGTAACTCAAGCTATGTTATTGGTTCATGTTTTTTTCAGTGACAATGTAATGAGCTCTTAAAACCTGTAAATGGCTGTTCTAAAAATAGGCAACAGCCTCTAAGGTAACTACAGAAAGAAGAGATTAAATGCCAGGACTCCAGAGTTAGACAGGAGAAGCGCTTTTAAAGGCTACTCTGATGTGCAGTGTCAAACCACACTGTCCCCTGGGGCACGGGGAGCAACAGGTGATTAAGACTGGTCAGGTTGGGTTGGAGACCATACTGTATAGAGATCCAAGTCCAGAAAACAAGGGATTAAAGTCTCCCCATTTTCCATGGTGAGAAACAAGCCAGGAAGTTTTGGAACCAAATGGGGGCAACAGTGTCTGAGGTGTCAAAAGTCAGGAAGGAGCTAAGGACCTGAGGACCAGTGTATCATAGCACTGCTGAGAAAAAGGCAAAGTCTCAATGGTGAAGGCAAACAAAGGGCCTGTGAACATAGTAGGTCAGAGAGCAGAAGAGAGAGTGAGTTTGAGCCTAAGGCAGGTTTCACTTGATTGTTGAGCTATTTGCCCTAGGGCTTAGAATATGAGTGAAGTGTTTTTCATCTGGATTTCTCAACCTTGGCATTATTGACATTCCGGGCCAGATAATTCTTTGTTGGGGGTGGGGTACAGCTGCCCTCTGCACTGTAGGACTGTTGCAGCCTTAGCCTATGCCCACTAGATGCCAAAAAATGTCTTCAGACATTGCTGAGTGTCCCCTGGGAGGCAAAATCACCCCTGGTTGAGAACCAATGTTTTACCAGTGTTTGAATCAAGTGGCCGCTGTTGACTAAAGAAAGGGTGAGGGGGAACAGTGATTATAAATGACTCTGTAAATGTTACATATTTTCATATGAATTCCAAAAGGAATCAGGACCAAAGGTAACCTAATCATGAACACAGGTTGGCAGAGATGAAATAAATACCAAGAAGAAGTTTTTGTATTTGCAAATGCATGAAATGTGAACTATTTTAGATTATAGTGAAGAAACAGTGTTTGGAGTAAGGAGATTGGAGTTGATATAATCAATAGCTTACAACTTAATATATAAGACAGATATGTAAATAAATTATTCATAGTTAGACTGATTACAATCAGATTATCCTTATGTTATAGCTTTAAAAAAAAGAACTCCTTCTTCAGAATTGACAAAAGTAACAGCCTCAAAATAAAAGTATACAGAATGAATGAATGAGCAAATGAACAAGCAGATGGATAAATAAGAAATCAAACACCAAACTAGTAAAGCTTTTTTTGGGTCTTAGGCAAGATGTGGTACATCATATAAATGAAAGCTTCATTATTCTACTACATCTCCTTTCATTTTCCTTAAATGTCATTCTCACTATAAATGCTAATTGGTTTAGCATATATAATAAATTAATCTGGTGGTAGAATAATTCTATAACACAATCCATGCTGGAAAATCTTTGCTTCTCAGCTTTACAGATAATGAAGCTTCTAAATAGATCTAGCCCACTAGTCTGTGCACAGACCAGACTGATACTGGGCTAGAGTGCACCATACAGCCTCTCCAGACATACAGCCAGTGATTGGTCAGTGCTTGTGCCTTATCAGTTGTTAAACAGTTTTAATGTCATGTTTGATTGGTACAGTTTCTCAATTTTAGAGCAACAGGCTCGGTTCCCAAGAAAAGGGATCATAACTATATTACATTCTTTCTCCCTCTAAAAGTATAAAAATACTAGTTACCAACTGAGCTAGCACAACAGATAGACCAAGTTGGACTGATTCTGCCTTTAACACCTTGTTAATTCATGATGACAATTTATTCATATTTTAGTTGCTTTGAAATATCTGATGCTACCACTGAGATAATCTCCATGCCTCATGAGACGGAGTCATATAAAACTGGGTTTGAACCTGAGCACCATCAGGGTCTGTCTATGTGACCCTGCGCAATGCGATGTTTAACTTCTTTTAAGGTTGAAGTGTATATAGGACTTTAACCACATGCAAATGAGGAAAATAATACCTCATAGGTTTACTGTGAGAATCAATAAGGAGATGATAAATCTATGATTAGCATACACTAGGTGCTCAAAGAATACAAGCATTTCCTTTAATATAAATTTACTGAGCAAACTTATCTTACAACTCTTTCCTCTTTGCTTAACCTTCTTTAGATTCTTCTACTTTATCAACTTGTCATTCATTCTTTCATTTATTCGAAGTTACAAAGAGCATAAACTTATCACTGCCTCTCCTAAAACATCTCCCAGATATCTCTGGAATCCATAGTGAAAAGTAGAAATTATGGTTCTAAATTGGCCTTCACCCTGAAAAAACAGCTTGCCTTTGTTTTAAAGTGTCCCTCCACCATCTCTGACATTTTCCAGCAATGAGAAAACAACACTATTGGCTTTTAAGTCAGGCAGTCCTGGATTCCAAATCCAACTGTGTTTCTTACTTAGTCAAGTTACTTGGTCCAGTTACTAAATTTCTGAGTCTCAATGTCCTGCAACCTAACACATATATGCCAATGAGCACAGTGCCTACAAAATAATAGGTACTCTAGCAAATGATTTAATTTTTCTCAGCACTGAGGTTGCTAACCAAACCTATGTTCTCAGTCAACAATTTCTCTCAAAGATACAATCCAAAAAGATACAGTCCAAACCATATGCCATTATCATGCTCTGTTCCACAATTATTCACTCATTTAGTTATTCAACAAATAATTTTCTGAATGCCTTATATGTTCTAGGAATAAAATAATAACATTTGTACAGCACTTTAAAGGATAACTAAGCCAAAGTTTCAGGACTGAAGGAGCTCAGGGTCTAGTGGGAAGGCAAACATGCAAACCAACAATTACAATGCAGTATTCTAAGTGCTAAAAATAGAGATGTGCGGCTTCCCTGGTGGTGCAGTGGTTAAGAATCCGCCTGCCAATGCAGGGGACACGGGTTCGAGCCCTGGTCCAGGAAGATCCCACATGACGCGGAGCAACTAAGCCCGTGTACCACAACTACTGAGCCTGCGCTCTAGAGCCCGTGAGCCACAACTACTGAGCCCACGTGCCATAACTACTGAAGCCCGCGCGCCTAGAGCCCATGCTCCACAAGAGAAGCTGCCGCAATGAGAAGCCCGTGCACCACAATGAAGAGTAGCCCCCCTCTCTGCAACTAAAGAAAAGCCCGTGTGCAGCAATGAAGACCAAACGCAACCAAAAAAATAAAATAAAATAGAGATGTGTACAAGGTGCAGGGATGCACAGAAGATAGAGATCAGGCAAAGTTTCCCAGAAGAGATGATTATGCTGGAACTGAGTCTTGGAGGATGAACAGGGCTTTGCAGAGCACACAAGGGAAAGATGGGTATTCCAGGGGGAATAACAATAGAAAGCGCGTGATGCCTGCTGACAATGCCAAGTACAGGAATCAGGTATGGCTGGAGGATGCTGTTGCAGAGGACTGGTGGAAAATGAGGCAGGTTGGAAGGAGCCAAATCACAAAAGGCCTCAAATGATACTCCAAAGAGTTTGGACTTTATTCTTTAAGCACTGGAGAGTCACTGATTTCTAAGTCAGAGAATAACATATTTTAAAACAATTCCTCTAATGTCAGAGGAACGAAAGGGGAGGAAGGGCTGACATTGAAGTGGTGATAATGAATGGATGCAAGTGGGAAGAGAAAGGTTCAAGGACCGCGCTGGGGTTTCTAGCTTAGAGGAATGGTGCACAGTGGTTCCACTAACACAAAGGAGCCATACAAGTGGCAGAGCAGAACTATGGGTAAAGATAATGAACTTTTTGGAGCTTCACACCTCCACTGAGAGGGAGATGTTCAAAACACCATTGGGAACAACATGTCTGAAGTACAATAGAGAGGACTAAAGTTGAGATATAGATTTATGATAGATATTTGGGCGTAATAATTTTTTAAAAGCAAGGAACATGCCTTTTAAAAGAAATGTAATTTGTTTAGACTTCTCTCTCGACTTCAAATAAAAAGATTACAAATTTAAAACCTTAGTCTATTGCACATATATTACACTTTAACATAAAAAACATGAAAAGACATCAACATATTAATGAAAACAGTAAACCCTTACCAAAGATAAGTATTTTATATTCATTTACTTATCACTTTTTTAAAGCAGTCTACTAACTAGTAAGGACATTCTCCTTACCTATAAAATTAATATATTTCCAAAATAATGTTCACATGGCAAAAAAAAAAAAAAACCATCATGCTTCATCTTCTGAATAAACAAGTGTGTTTAATTTCCTGAGTAAACATTACTCGTACTTGACACTGAACAGAGTCCAAATTCACTGAAGGAGTTAAGAAATTTCTAAAATCCCAGGAGCAATAAGCCTCACCCAGAGAATCTAGTCAAGAGCTTACTGTAAAGAACTAAAAGTCAATGTCATACCAAAATTTTAAATAACATCATGCAACCCTCTATTTAATAAATTATTTCAAAATCAGGTCACAATTGACAGACACACTATCTTGGGCAGACGGGAGAGAGTAGATAAGCAGAGAAAATTTCCTTTTCTCTATTGAAGCATGTCCACCAACTGTCATATCTGGAAAACAGCCAAAATGAGCACTTTATTTGCAAAAAGAACAGGAGACTCTTGAAATACTGGCAAAATGTGTGGTGTATAAAATATGGAATGTAGAGAATTCTTTTAAGATTAATTTTATGGATATTTGGAAATGTTTCTAAGACATAGATTAAAAGTATAAGTCCATCCATGTAACAAGCTCTAAAAGCCAAAGGTAGAGAGAGCCCTTGAATCCCTGGGGATAATCTTTACCCTTTTCTTCTAGATGGTGACCATCTACCCGGGGTTAAGGTCCCCTTATGCACTTCCAAGGCAGATATCTGGCCTCACAGATATTTACCTGAATTAGTCACATGAGTTACCTTGAGAAAACCATGGTAAAACTATGTCTCTTTCTCTTAACTTTCTTTTCCTTATGTTTCTTAACCTTTCAATTCTTCTTTTGTCATAGAGCATTTTCTAGTTTCCTGGCTACATGGCTTACCAGTGAAAGCCGACACAGATGAGTTGCTAAGAAAAATAGCTGAACTATTAAGAAGGAAGAGAGAAAAGAGGAAGGGAACCTAGAAATGTTAACAATGAGAGGAAAACCATGGACTTTGTCCGCATCTGTATAAACTTATAACTCTAGATTAGTGTTCTCAATTCAGCTCAGGGGCCATGGGCAACTAAGAGTCACCAAGGGTTTTCTAAATGGACTTCTCACTGATCTAAAATAAATGCATACTAAAAATGTAATAGTAGGAGTCAGGATAATGTTCACAGCCAACAACCAGGGAAAAGAGAAGGGTAAGCAATGATTTTGAGTACCTTTACTATTAGAAACTCCCTGGCAGTTATAACATTTCTACTAACAGCATTGTCATCTTGGATAAGGTGCCCAATTGTATCACAACGTATTCTGGCTCTTTAAATAAGTGAGGGAAGCATAACAGAGGGGAAATGGGAAAGGTAAGGTGAAGAAAGACTTCTGGGGACTTCCCTGGTGGCACAGTGGTTAAGAATCTGCTTGCCAATTCAGGGGACACGGGTTCGATCCCTGGTCCAGGAGGATCCCACATGCCGCAGAGCAACTAAGCCTGTGCGCCGCAACTACTGGCCCTGCGCTCTAGAGCCCATGAGCCACAACTACTGAGTCTGCGTGCCACAAATACTGAAGCCCGCGCACCTAGAGCCCGTGCTCTGCGACAAGAGAAGCCACCGCAATGAGAAGCCCACACACTGCCATGAAGAGTAGCCCCTGCTCATCACAACTAGAGAAAGCCCGTATGCAACAATAAAAACCCAACACAGCCAAAAATTAATTAAGTATAAAAATTTTTTTAATTAAAAAAATTTTTTTAATTTAAAAAAAAAGAAAGACTTCTGGTTTCAGTGTATTCTCTCAAGAAGTTCACAAAATAGTCAAGGTAATAAATTTTTTCCACATGACCTTTTTCTGAGATTGTGTCCCCTTTTCCCCCCCAACCATGAGGTTGAGCCCAAAGAGATCCAGCAGCCCCTAGTATATGCTCTGTGCTCCTGTCCCTCTGATCCTGCTGCCTTGATTCCTGGTCCTTTCAACTCCTGGCAATTCAACTCTTACTTGATTCTACAAGATCCATACAGTCCTATAAATTCCTATTTCAGTGTAAAAGAGCAAGCAAGCAAGACTTCTGAGGAAGGTTACATTAGATATGGATCTTATACTCTTTTCCTCAGCTACTTTCCATCAGAGAAACAATATATGGATTACATTACTGAGAAAATAATACCTGTCAACCCCAGATTCAAGAATTTTGGAAGGATTTCAAAGGGAATAGGGTATAGACAGGATAGATACTCTGTGTAGTCCCATGTTCCACTAACAAATGTCACAAACTACAAAGTTCAAGACCCATTTCTATGGAAGCCCAAAGATTCCATAAAAATAGAAAGCCAGGATACAAAAAGGAATACTATGAAAAGGTCATATGTTATTACAGGTATACTGATGATAAAAAAAGATAAGAAAGTAAGAAAAGAGTAGGAATCATGATCTCTTCAGATCCCTATTATCTTACACATTAAGTATGTTGTTTAAATCCAGGCCTGTTTGGTTCCGTTACTAGCTAGTAAAACCAAAATTTTAATCATCCTTCCATTGAAGTTGTCTTCCCAGACCTAGAAAAGGAGAGTAGCAATTGATAATACTGCCTGCTGCTTATTTTTTCTTGGATTTGGCAGGAAAAGCTGAATGGTCTTTTAAAGTACAGAATATAACTGCAATGAATTATTTCTGAAATGCTCTCAACTATTTTCTTCCCACTTTTTGCAAATAAAGAGGGTATTTTTCAGCTATAGCAAATGCTTATTAAAGAGCTTCCTGAAAGTTTCTTTGTTTATATTTGTTTCAAGGAATTATGGAATCCTGATAATAATTTAAAGTCTGAGAGATCCTCAGGATAAATTACCTACTGTCTTGGTTCATTTGCAGCAATAATCATTTTTATAAGACCTATGCAGATTTACCATATGTTAAAATATACTTGGTCAATTTCCTAACATAATGCTTTTGTGACATCTTGAAAATCATAGTGAGAATATCATATAACAAGAAAAACCTCCCTCACAGGGAACTGTACCTAATGCACTGTGGTAACCTAAATGGGACGGAAGTCCAGAAGGGAGGGGATATCTGTAAGTGTATGGCTGATTCATTTTGCTGTGCAGTGGAGGCTAACAGAACATTGTAGAGCATCCATACTTCAATAAAAATTAACAAAAAGAAAAAATAGAAAAACCTACTTGCTAAAATCCTTATCTCTATCAAATTTTGCAAACTCAACTCCCTCAAAGAATGACAGTTTCTATCTCAGTGCTTTTATAACTTTTTTTCTGCATTATCATCATCTTACTGAAATTCTTGGGAATGCACTTCGCTGACAATTATGATAAACAGTTTCAGCTAAACAGAGCAAAAAATACATAACGATTTTCTGTCTCTCAGTCAATCTGGACGCCTACTACATATCCACAACAATAGACATGAAAGAAAAGCTCATAAAAAATACAAAGTGCTGACCAGCCTAACAAGTTATCATCATCTGTCCTCCAAAATGCAAGGAGAAGTAGTGTACAAAGAACTGCCACACAGTACTCAAGCTTTGGTCATAATCTCCATGTTACCCAGAATTCTTAAATGCCAATAGCCTGATTTTCTTCCAAAACAAGGCTACATGCACTGCTGACTTGGAGAGATTAGTAATAGTAGTAGTAGTAGTAGTAGTAGTAATAGTGTCATCATCACTGATTTTAAAAAAAAGAGCATTATGTTACTCTCCTCTTCCACTTCCTCTTCCACTCTCCTCTTTTCCTTCCTCATCATTTCCCTTCTCTTCCTGAACAATTCAGTCCTTAGAGCCATTAAGTAGGGCAGAGAAAAGGAGGCATCCACACCAGAAGAAAGAGGGAAGCCGCAGTGGCCTACAGTGAAGCGACAGAGCCCAAGCCAGGGGAGAAGGATGACGGGATTGGGGACAGCTGACACCATATTGGGGTGTCAGAGCTTAAGCTAGCTGGAGAAGGCATCCTCATACAGTAGTGGATGATGTGAGAGGGTGAGAGCCCAAATAGGGTGAAAAGGGTGTCCATGTAGTAGTGGCAGAGGGGAACATCCTGATGTGGGGTGTCAGAGTCCAAACAGGGTGAAGACTGTATTCACATACAAGGGTCACACCCAGTGCAGGGGGATTAGGCCCTAAGAAAAATTAAAAAGGTATCCCTCTGTAGATGCCAACTGGCATAAGGAGTCAGAGCCTGAAAAGGGCAAGAGGGTTTCTGTGTAGGAGACAGCCTAACATGGTGGCAGAGCCTGAGTGGGGCAAGGAAGACAATGATACAGAGAGGGTAGGCAGTAGAGAGAAGGATTGGTTACATACAGGGGAATTTATCAAATAAGTATATGTACTAAAGCGAAGCGAAGCCAAGTTTTTCACTACTGAAAATGGAAATTACAAATATAGGCAGGGAGAAACTAACATGAATCCTGCCTGTGAAGTTGGAATAGAATTAGACATATCATTGTAAACTCATGGATTACAAAAAATATAGATATAGATGTTAATATGTGTATCTTTGTATGTGAATATTTTTTTTCACTCCCTTGCTGAGATAATCTGAGATAGGTGACATGCCAAAAGCAATGAACATACCTAGCACCCAAAATCTTAACTTCTAATTACCATTTTCCAATAAAAGGAACCATAGCTTCTTGGAGAAATGGTTGGTTCAGGACTGAGGCAGAGAAAGATGAGTCTTGGAACATTTTATGATGCCAAAAGCAAGGAAATGATGAAAAGAAGTCAGCCTGAAAGGACTTGTACTGGCTAAGTTTGGAACAATTTAAGTATCAAAATTAATAATGTCAATAATGCATTATAACCCATGCAATAAAATAATAAACCATGAGTCCATACGTATTTACAGGCATACCTCGTTCTATTGTACTTCACTTTATTGCACTTCGCAGATACTAGATTTTTTACAAATTGAAGATTTGTGGCAACCCTGTGTCAAGGAAGTCTATCGGTGCCATTTTTCCAACAGCATTTGCTCAATTCATCTCTCTGTGCCACATTTTTGTAATTCTTGCAATATTTCAAGCTTTTTCATTGTTATTATATTTGTTATGGTGATCTATGATCAGTGATCTTTGATGCTATTATAGTATCAATAATTATTTCGAGGGAAGGAGACATTCAAGATGGCAGAGGAGTAATATGTGGAGATCACCTTCCTCCCCACATATACATCAGAAATACATTTACATGTGGAACAACTCCTACAGAACACCTACTGAACACTGGCAGAAGACCTCAGACTTCCCAAAAGGCAAGAAACTCCCCCACGTACCTGGGTAGGGAAAAGAAAAAAGAAAAAACAGAGACAAAAGAATAGGGACAGGACCTGTACCACTAGGAGGGAGCTGTGAGGTGGAGACGGTGAGTTGGAGGGGGGAGGGGAGCTTCGGAGCCACAGCGGAGAGCACAGCAACAGGGGTGCGGAGGTCAAAGCGGAGAGATTCCCGCGCAGAAGATCAGTGCCGATCGGCACTCACCAGCCCGAGAGACTTGTCTGCTTACCCGCCGGGACAGGGCAGGGGCTGGGAGCTGAGGCTCAGGCTTCCGTCGGATCCCAGGGAGAGGACTGGGGTTGGCTGCATGAACACAGCCTAAAGGGGCTAGTGCACCACGGCTAGCTGGGATGGAGTCCAGGAAAAAGTCTGGAGCTGCCGAAGAGGCAAGAGACTTTTTCTTGCCTCTTTATTTCCTGGTGCGCGAGGAGAGGGGATTAAGAGCGCCGCTTAAAGGAGCTCCAGGTACAGGCACGAGCCGCGGCTATCAGCGTGGACCCCACAGACGGGCATGAGATGCTAAGGCTGCTGCTGCCACCACCAAGAAGCCTGTGTGCAAGCACAGGTCACTCTCCACACCTCCCCTCCCGGAAGCCTGTGCAGCCCGTCACTGCCAGGAACCCGTGACCCAGGGACAACTTCCCCAGGAGAACACACGGCGCGCCACAGGCTGCTGCAAGGTCACGCCGGCCTCTGCCGCCACAGGCTCACCCCGCATCTGTACCCCTCCCTCCCCCCGCCCTGAGTGAGCCAGAGCCCCCGAATCAGCTGCTGCTTTAACCCCGTCCTGTCTGAGCGAAGAACAGATGCCGTCAGACAACCTACACGCAGAGGTGGGTCCAAATCCAAAGCTGAACCCCAGGAGCTGTGCGAACAAAGAAGAGAAAGGGAAATTTCTCCCAGCAGCCTCAGGAGCAGCGGATTAAATCTCCACAATCAACTTGATATACCCTGAATCTGTGGAATACCTGAAGAGACAACGAATCATCCCAAAATTGAGGCAGCGGACTTTGGGAGCAACGAGATATATTATTTTTTCCTTTTTCTCTTTTTGTGAGTGTGTATGTGTATGCTTCTTTGTGTGATTTTGTCTGTACAGCTTTGCTTTCACCATTTGTCCTAGGGTTTGCTCTGTCCATTTTCTTTTTTTTTTTTTAAGTATAGTTTTTAGTGCTTGTTCTCATTGGTGGATTTGTTTTTTGGTTCAGTTGCTTTCTTCTTTCTTTCTTTTTTTTTCTTTTTTTTATAATTTTTGTATTTTTAATATTTATTTTTTATTTTAATAACTTTATTCTTTTTTTCTCTTTCTTTTTTTCTGCCTTTTCTTCTGAGCCATGCGGCTGACAGTTCCTGGTGCAGCAGCCAGGTATCAGGCCTGTGCCTCTGAGGTGGGAGAGCCAAGTTCAGGACATTGGTCCACCAGAGACCTCCCAGCTCCATGTAATATCAAACAGCGAAAGTTCTCGCAGAGATCTCCATCTCAACACTAAGACTCAGCTCCACTCAATGACCAGCAAGCTCCAGTGCTGGACACCCTATGCCAAAAAACTAGCAAGACAGGAACACAACCCCACCCATTAACACGGAGGCTGCCTAAAATCATAATAAGGTCACAGACACCCAAAAACACACCACCAGATGCAGACCTGCCCACCAGAAAGACAAGATCCAGCCTCATCCACCGGAACACAGGCACTAGTCCCCTCCACCGGGAAGCCTACACAACCCACTGAACCAACCTTAGCCACTGGGGGCCGACACCAAAAACAATGGGAACTACAAACCTGCAGCCTGCGAAAAGGAGACCCCAAACACAGTAAGTTAAGCAAAATGAGAAGACACAGAAACACACAGCAGATGAAGAAGCAAGGTAGAAACCCACCAGACGTAACAAATGAAGAGGAAATAGGCAGTCTACCTGAAAAAGAATGCAGAATAATAACAGTAAAGATGATCCAAAATCTTGGAAATAGAACAGAGAAAATACAAGAAACGTTTAACAAGGACCTAGAAGAACTAAAGAGCAAAAAAACAGTGATGAAAAACACAATAAATGAAATTAACTTTCTCTAGAAGGGATCAATAGCAGAAAAACTGAGGCAGAAGAACAGATAAGTGACCTGGAAGATAAAATAGTGGAAATAACTACTGCAGAGCAGAATAAATAAAAAAGAAGGAAAAGAATGGAGGACAGTCTCAGAGACCTCTAGGACAACATTAAACCCACCAACATTCGAATTATAGGGGTCCCAGAAGACGAAGAGAAAAAGAAAGGGACTGAGAAAATATTTGAAGAGATTATAGTTGAAAACTTCCGTAATATGGGAAAGGAAATAGTTAATCAAGTCTAGGAAGTGCAGAGAGTTCCATACAGGATAAATCCAAGGAGAAACATGCCAAGACACATATTAATCAAACTATCAAAAATTAAATACAAAGAAAATATATTAAAACCAACAAGGGAAAAACAACAAATAACATACAAGGGAATCCCCATAAGGTTAACAGCTGATATTTCAGCAGATACTCTGCAAGCCAGAAGGGAGTGGCAGGACATATTTCAAGTGATGAAAGGGAAAAACCTACAACCAAAATTACTCTACCCAACAAGGATCTCATTCAGATATGACAGAGACATTAAAACCTTTACAGACAAGCAAAAACTAAGAGAATTCAGCACCACCAAACCAGATTTACAACAAATGCTAAAGGAACTTCTCTAGGCAGGAAACACAGGAGAAGGAAAAGACCTACAATAACAAACCCAAAACAATTAAGAAAATGGTAATAGGAACATACATATCGACAATTACCTTAAATGTAAATGGATTAAATGCTCCAACCAAAAGACATAGACTGGCTGAATGGATACAAAAACAAGACCCATATATACGTTGTCTACAAGAGACCCACTTCAGACCTAGGGACACATACTGAAAGTGAGGGGATGGAAAAAGATGTTCCATGCAAATGGAAATCAAAAGAAAGTTGGAGTAGAAAGCTGGATATTTTCTCATATTACACAAAATAGATTTTAAAATAAAGACCGTTACAAGAGACAAAGAAAGACACTACATAATAATCAAGAGATCAATCCAAGAAGAAGATATAACAATTTTAAATATTTATGCACCCAACATAGGTGCAACTCAAAACATAAGGCAAATGCTAACAGCCATAAAAGGGGAAATCGACAGTAACACAATCATAGTAGGGGACTTTAACACCTTACTTTCACCAATGGACAAATCATCCAAAATGAAAATAAATAAGGAAACACAAGCTTTAAATGATACATTAAACAAGATGGACTCAACTGATATTTATAGGACATTCCATCCAAAAACAACAGAATACACTTTCTTCTCAAGTGCTCATGGAACATTCTCCAGGAGAGATCATATCTTGGGTCACAAATCAAGCCTTGGTAAATTTTAGAAAATTGAAATCGTATCAAGTATCTTTTCTGACCACAACACTATGCGAATAGGTATCAATTACACGGAAAATTCTGTAAAAAATGCAAACACGTGTAGGCTAAACAATACACTACTTAATAACCAACAGATCACTGAAGAAATCAAATAGGAAATCAAAAAATACCTAGAAACACATCACAATGAAAACACAACGACCCAAAACCTATGGGATACAGCAAAAGCAGTTCTAAGAGGGAAGTTTATAGCAATACAATCCTACCTTAAGAAACATGAAACATCTCAAATAAACAACCTAACCTTACGCCTAAAGCAATTAGAGAAAGAAGAACAAAAAAAACCCAAAGTTAGCAGAAGGAAAGAACTCATAAGCAGATCAGAAATAAATGAAAAAGAAATGAAGGAAACAATAGCAAACATCAATAAAACTAAAAGCTGGTTCTTTGAGAAGATAAACAAAATTGATAAACCATTAGCCAGACTCATCAAGAAAAAAAGAGAAGACTCAAATCAGTAGAATTAGAAATGAAAAAGGGGAAGTAACAACTGACACTGCAGAAATACAAACGATCATGAGAGATTACTACAAGCAACTATATGCCAATAAAATGGACAACCTGGAAGAAATGGACAAATTCTTACAAATGCACAACCTTCTGAGACTGAACCAGGAGGAAATAGAAAATATGAACAGACCAATCACAAGCACTGAAATTGAGACTATGATTAAAAATCTTCCAACAAACAGAAGCCCAGGACCAGACGGATTCACAGGCGAATTCTATCAAACATTTAGAGAAGAGCTAACACCTATCCTTCTCAAGCTCTTCCAAAATATAGCAGAGGGAGGAACACTCCCAAACTCATTCTACGAGGCCACCATCACCCTGATACCAAAACCAGACAAAGATGGCACAAAGAAAGAAAACTACAGGCCAATATCACTGATGAACATAGATGCAAAAAACCTCAACAAAATACTAGCAAACAGAATCCAACAGCACATTAAAAGGATCATACACCGTGATCAAGTGGGGTTTATCCCAGGAATGCAAGGATTCTTCAATATATGCGAATCAATGTGATACACCATATTAACAAATTGAAGAATAAAAACCATATGATCATCTCAATAGATGCAGAAAAGGGTTTGACAAAATTCAACACCCATTTATGATAAAAACCCTCCAGAAAGTAGGCATAGAGGGAACTTATCACAACATAATAAAGGCCATATATGACAAACCCACAGCCGACATCGTTCTCAATGGTGAAAAACTGAAACCATTTCCTCTAAGATCAGGAACAAGACAAGGTTGTCCACTCTCACCACTATTATTCAACATAGTTTAGGAAGTTTTAGCCACAGCAATCAGAGAAGACAAAGAAATAAAAGGAATCCAAATCGGAAAAGAAGAAGTAAAGCTGTCACTGTTTGCAGATGACATGACACTATATAGAGAGAATCCTAAAGATGCTACCAGAAAACTAGTAGAGGTAATCAATGAATTTGGTAAAGTACCAGGATACAAATTAATGCAGAGAAATCTCTTGCATTCCTATACACTAATGATGAAAAATCTGAAAGAGAAATTAAGGAAACACTCCATTTACCATTGCAACAAAAAGAATAAAATACCTAGGAATAAAGCTACCTAAGGAGACAAAAGACCTGTATGCAGAAAACTGTAAGATACTGATGAAAGTAATTAAAGATGATACAAACAGATGGAGAGATATATCATGTGCTGGATTGGAAGAATCAACATTGTGAAAATGACTATACTACCCAGAGCAATCTGCAGATTCAATGCAAGCCCTATGAAACCACCAATGACATTTTTCACAGAACTAGAACAAAAATGTCACAATTTGTATGGAAACACAAAAGACCCCGAATAGCCAAAGCAATCTTGAGAAAGAACAACGGAGCTGGAGGAATCAGGCTCCTGGACTTCAGACTATACTACAAAGCTACAGTAATCAAGACAGTATGGTACTGGCCCAAAAACAGAAATATAGATCAATGGAACAGGATAGAAAGCCCAGAGATAAACCCACGCACCTATGGTCACCTTATTTTTGATAAAGGAGGCAAGAATATACAAAAGAGAAAAGACAGCCTCTTCAATAAGTGGTGCTGGGAAAACTGGACAGCTACATGTAAAAGAATGAAGTTACAACACTCCCTAACACCATACACAAAAATAAACTCAAAATGGATTAAAGACCTAACTGTAAGGCCAGACACTATAAAACTCTTAGAGGAAAACATAGGCAGAACACTCTATGACATAAATCACAGTAAGATCCTTTTTGACCCACCTCCTAGAGAAATGGAAATAAAAACAAAAATAAACAAATGGGACCTAATGAAACTTAAAAGCTTTTGCACAGCAAAGGAAACCATAAACAAGATGAAAAGACAACCCTCAGAATGGGAGAAAATAGTTGCAAATGAAGAAACTGACAAAGGATTAATTGCCAAAATTTACAAGTGGCTCATGCACATGAAAGGATGCTCAACATCACTAATCATTAGAGAAATGGAACACCTCACAGCAATCAGAATGGCCATCATCAAAAAATCTACAAACAATAAATGCTGGAGAGGGTGTGGAGAAAAGTGGGCCCTCTTGCACTGTTGGTGGGAATGTAAACTGATACAGCCACTATGGAGAACAGTATGGAGTTTCCTTAGAAAACTAAAAATAGAACTACCATAGGACCCAGCAATCCCACTACTGGGCATATACCCTGAGAAAAGCATAATTGAAGAAGAGTCATGTACCACAATATTCATTGCAGCTCTATTTACAATAGCCAGGACATGGAAGCAACCTAAGTGTCCATCGACAGATGAATGGATAAAGAAGATGTGGCACATATATACAATGGAATATTACTCAGCCATAAAAAGAAACGAAATTGAGTTATTTGTAGTGAGGTGGATGGACCTACAGACTGTCATACAGAGTGAAATAAGTCAGAAAGAGAAAAACAAATACCGTATGCTAACACATATATACGGAATCTAAAAAAAAAAATGGTTCTGAAGAATCTAAGGGCAGGACAGGAATAAAGACACAGACGTAGAGAATGGACTTGAGGACACTGGGAGGGGGAAGGGTAAGCTGGGACGAAGTGATAGAGTGGCATGGACTTATATATACTACCAAATGTAAAATAGATAGCTAGTGGGAAGCAGCCGCATAGCACAGGGAGATCAGCTTGGTGCTTTGTGACCACCTAGAGGAGTGGGATAGGGAAGGTGGGAGAGAGATGCAATGGGGAGGAGATATGGGGATATATGTAAATGTATAGCTGATTCACTATGTTATAAAGCAGAAGCTAACACACCATTGTAAAGCAATTATACGTCAACAAAGATGTTAAAAAAAAATTGTTTCGAGGTGCCATGAACCATGCCCATATAAGATAGCAAACTTAAGAGATAAATGCTGTGTATGTCCTGACTGCTTCACTGACTGGCCATTCCTGTCTCTCTCCCTCTCCTTGGGGTTCCCTATTCTGAGACACAACAATACTGAAATTAGGCCAATCAATAACCCTACAATGGCCTCTAAGTGTTCAAGTGAAAGGAAGACTCAGTCATCTCTTACTTTAAATCAAAAGCTAGAAATGATTAAGCTTAGTGAAGAAGATACGTCAAAAGCTGAGACAGGCTGAAAGCTAGGCATCTTGCACCAAACAGCTAGCCAAGTTGTGAATGCAAAAAAAATATTCTTGAAGGAAATTTAAAGTTCCACTCCAATGAACACACAAATGATAAGAAAGCAAAACAACCTTATCACTGATAAGAAAGTTTTAGGGGTCTCGATAGAAGATCAAATGAGCCACAACATTCCCTTAAGCCAAAGCCAAATCCAGAGCAAATGAAGTCTGAGAAAGACATGAGAAAGCTGCAGAAGAAAAGTCTGAAGCCAGCAGAGGTTGGTTCATGAAGTTTAAGGAAAGAGGCCATCTCCATCACATAAAAGTGCAAGATGAAGCAGAAAATGCTAATGTAGAAGTTGTAGCCAGTTACCCAGAAGATCTAACTAAAATAACTAATGAAAGTGGCTACCCTAAACAACAGATTTTTCAATGTAGACAGAACAGCCTTCCATTAGAGGACAATGTCATCTAAGACTTTCATAGCTAGAGAGGAGGAGTCAACATCTGGCTTCAAAGCTTCAAAGGACAGGCTGACTCTCCTGTCAGCCTGTTAGGAGCTAAGGTAGCTGGTGACTTTAAATTTAAGCCAATTGTAAATCAACTACACTTCAATTTTTTAAATTAATTAAATAAAAATAAATTGAAGCCAATGCTCATTTACCATTCCAAAAAATCCTAGGGCCCTTAAGAATTATGCTAAATCTACTCTGTCTATGCTCTATAAATGCAACAGGAAAGACTGGATGACAGCACATCTGTTTACAACATGTTTTACTGAATATTTTAAGCCCACTGTTGAGACCTACTGCTCAGGAAAAAAATATTTCTCTCCAAATATTACTGCTCAGTGACAATGCACCTGGTCACCTAAGAACTATGATGGAGATGTACAATGAGAGTAATATTATTTTCACACCTGCCAACACAATGTCCATTCTACAGTCCACAGATCAAGGAGTAATTTCAACTTTCAAGTCATTATTTAAAAAACATATTTTGTAAGGCTATAGCTGCCACAGATAATGATTCCTCTGATGAATCTGGACAAAGTCAATTGAAAACCTTCTGGAAAGGATTCACCCTTCTGGATGCCATTAAGAACATTCATGATTCATGGGAAGAAGTTAAAATATCAACAGGAACAGGAATTTGGAAGAAGTTGATTCCAACCCTTATGGATTACTGAAGGGTTCAAGACTTTAGTGAGGGAATTAACTGCAGATGTGGTGGAAATGGCAAGAGAACTAGAGATGGAAGTAGAAACTGAAGATGTGACTGAATTGCTGCAACTCATGATAGACCTTGAACAGATGAGAAATTGCTTCTTATGGAATGGCAAAGAAAGTAGTTGCTTGAGATGGAAGCAACAAAGGATTTAGAATATTACACAAACTTAGTTGCTAAAGCAGCAACAGGTTTTGAGAGGATTAACTCTAGTTTTGAAAGAAGCTCTATTGTGGGTAAAATACAAAATAGCATTACATGGTACAGAAATCATTCGTGAAAGGAAGAGTCAATTGAGATGGGAAACTTCATTTTCTTATTTTAAGAAGTTGCCATAGCCATCCCAGCCTTCAGCAACCACCACCCTTATCAGTCAGCAGCCATGAACATCGAAGGAAGACCCTCCACCAGCAAAAAAAGATTACAACTCACTGAAGGCTCAGACGTTGTTTAGCATTTTTAGCAATAAAGTATTTTTTTATTAAGGTATGTACCGTGTTTTTTAGACACAATGCTATTGCATATTTAATAGACTGTAGTATAGTGTAGTGTAAACATAACTTTTATATGCATTGGGAAACCAAAAAATTCATGTGACTTGCTTTATTGTAGTGATCTGGAACTGAACCCACAGTACCTCTGAGGTATGCCTGTAAATAAATAAATGAATAAGAGAAAGTTTGATGAGGAATGGGATATTCACATAGTGTAAATGTACTTCCCCACAAAATAGTTTTTACAAATGGAAAAAGAGTAATTGTATATAGAGAAGTCCGACAGACACTAGTAAAAGCAAGTGATTAAAGAGAACATTATCAGAAATAGGACAAAATCAAAATCACATGCCATCTGATAGGATGCAATGAAAAGAACACAGCATCCCCTCTGTGATATTCCTACCAAAATGCATGAGAAAACATCAGGAAAGCCCAAATGAGGGGCATTTTACAAAATAACTGGCCTATAGTCTTTGAAAAGTATCAAGGTCATAAAAGTCAAGGCAAGACTGAGAAACTGTACCATACCAAAGAAGTTTAAAGAGGTATGACAACTAAATGTAATGGGTGATTTTGAACTGGATCCCAATGATGCATACCACTGGCACACCTGAGTGGGGTCTGGGGGTTATTTCCTGATTTTAGTAGATGTACTGTGGTTATATTGGGAAATATCCTTGTCTTTAGGAAGTAACTAAATACAAACGAAGGTATTCTGGGGTGCTAGTACATTAGGCTGGCAACTTACTCTCAAATGGTCCAGGAAAAGAAACAGTTCTTTGCCTTGTACTTCCAGGTTTTCCTCAAGTATGTGATTATTTTTTTAATTTTTTAAAGAAAACTATTTGAGAGTATATAGTTCTATCTTCAGCTGTTAAAGAGTTACTTAAACCTGATTCATGATCAGATTCAGATCATACACTGGTATGCAGTGGAAGATGAGAGCCAAATGTTGACACTGGACTAAGCCAAAGAAAAAGTTGAATTTATGAGCTTTCAGACCCTAGTAAAATTAGACACTACTATATAGTTAGCTATCATCCTATGTGTGCAATTTTTGTAAGGGCCTAAAGAGAAGTCTATTTTCTATCCTCCAAAGCACCATCATCACGGTAAATATGCAGTACACACCCTCAAAATATTTGTCAATTAATAATGCTTTAAAAAGAAAGATAAGGAAAATATTAATGACAGGCTTATTAGGAACCCATTAACCACATGGATTATAGCAGAGCACATACAACTCCAACAGAACACAATCTCTTTCTGTTTAAATTAGCTTTGTGAGGAATGTAGAAGATAAGAATAAAGGCTACATCTTTGGTGACCAGAACCACTCCTAAAAGTAGGCAGGAAAAAGTAATCTCTATCTCTGCAGTCAGGAAGACTGGACAAATCATCATCCCCAATGGCCTGTCTTGGTGCCTATACCATTAACGATTTAGGCTAAGACAATGTCCCTAAAGAAGTTACCTATTAAAATGCAAATATCCCAGAGTTCCCATTGAAATAAAGATACTCTGAATCTATACAATTATTCCTTGCACAGCCATTAATGTCCTAGTAATAATAATAATCATAACAGAAGCATGCATTTGAGTCCTATGTGACAGGCACTGTGCTAGGTACTTTATATAAATTATCTCTACTTCTTACAACTCTACAAGACAGGTATTATCATTTCCACTTTATAAATAAGGAGACTGAAGCCCAAAGAAGTGGAATAACTTGCCAAGGGCCAAAAATCCATTCAATAGCAGTTTTCATTCAGTCCCAAGATTCAGACTTTTTCCATTACATCTTGCTGCTTCTTCCTACTATGCTATTTGCTGTTTTTGAAAATGGAGATCTAAGGCATGAAGGAATAAAATGTAATATAGGAAACTTTCTTTGGTACAGGGTAAAACTGAATGAGAGTTCTGAGTTCCAGATAAAAGAAGCCAAAGAATGCCTCATAACCAAGACAGAAAGAAAGGCTCTGAAAAGGGACAGAGGTACACAGAAAGAGAGGAGGTGAAGGTCCTAACTGCCTTGGTTCCTTGGTTTTTCTACACAGCCTAACACTAGACTTGATGAGGTCCCTGAGTTGTTAATGAGCTCAGTTAAGAACTATGAGCTCAGATTTATCAGCTTGAAAGAGATACATTATAAAGTTTATTAAGTGAGGACTATGGTGAACACTTTATTTTCCTCCTTTTGTAAGAGGGAAGAAATAAGGAGATATAAATCACACCCATCTGAATCACACCCATCTGACAAATTGTTAGACCACCTTTGAAGACAACAGAAGTTATATAACATCAAGTGTCTAGATAAAACAATTTCACCCTGTTTAAGGTGAAAATGATGACTGACAAAGAAATATTTTAAAACATCTTTGACTAACTTAACATTGAATTCAGTTTACTGTTTACATGCCATCAAGAAACGAATGTAGGACTTCCCACTGGACCTACTTAACCACTGTAGGTCCAGTGGTTAAGACTCCGCACTTCCACAGCAGGGGTCGCAGGTTCAATCCCTGGTGGGGGAACTAAGATCCTGCATGCCACACAGCACAGCCAAAAACATAAA
Source organism: Balaenoptera borealis (assembly GCF_965194805.1). Taxonomy (NCBI): domain Eukaryota; kingdom Metazoa; phylum Chordata; class Mammalia; order Artiodactyla; family Balaenopteridae; genus Balaenoptera; species Balaenoptera borealis. The sequence goes on from NC_138870.1 coordinate 84,646,804, forward strand.
AATAAACTTAAAAAAATTTTAAAACTTGGTAAATAAAAAAAAGAAACAAATGTAAAGCAAAATACTGCCTATAATGTGAAACTGTATGATGAGCAAAAGCAAAAATAATGAGAACTATGCAAGATCTGAAATACGTTACTATATAATTTTGTAGAAAATGTACTTTCTATTTATATACTGGAATCATATTGGCATTTTCATATTTTAACCAAAGACATACATTGGTCCCTATGGAACAAGGAAGCAACATGGACAATAAAAAGATCTCTGGGATCAGAAAGACCTGGATTTGAATCTTGGATCTGTCACTTACTAGCTTTGTAACTTTGGGCAAGTTATTCAATTTTTCTGCTCTTTTACCCCATATATAAATATGGAGTTAATAATAAATACCTTTCAGAATAGTGATTCCACTTCTAGAAATGTATATTAAGAATATAATTGTAGGGCTTCCCTGGTGGCGCAGTGGTTGAGAATCTGCCTGCCAATGCAGGGGACACGGGTTCGAGCCCTGGTCTGGGAAGATCCCACATGCCACGGAGCAACTGGGCCCGTGAGCCACAATTACTGAGCCTGCGCGTCTGGAGCCTGTGCTCCACAACAAGAGAGGCCGCGATGGTGAGAGGCCCGCGCACCGCGATGAAGAGTGGTCCCCACTTGCCGCAACTAGAGAAAGCCCTCGCACAGAAACGAAGACTCAACACAATCATAAATAAATAAATAAATAAATAAATAAAAGAACGTGAATTTCTTTAAAAAAAAAAAAAAGAATATAATTGTATTGAAAAGATGATTTGTATAACAATGTTCATCAAAATATTACTTATAATAATAACAAGTTAAAATATCCAAGTATCGAGTATTAAGGGAATGTTTAAGTAATGGTATATACATCACCAGATCAGTGGTTCTCACACTTTACAGAGTACACAGCAATTAAACTAGGGAAGCTTGTAAAATGCATATTCCCAGACCTTATACCCAAAAATTCTGACCTAGTAAGTCTGAGATGGGAATAGGAAATGCATATTTTTAACAAACGACCAGGAGTGATTCTGATGGAAGAGGTCTATGAAAATTCTGCATTAAATGGAATACTATGGTGTGATAAAAAATGATTATGAAGACTTTGGAATAACACTAAAAAAGTTTGATATATTACTAAGTGAAAAATTCAGGATTCAAACTGTACACTATCTAATAGCAACTACATTAAACATACATAGGAAAAAGTTATTTTAGCAATAGGATTGGAATGATTTTTACTCTTCTACTCAATTTTCTGAAACACAGTCATGCTATTATCATAAATGAATAAGTAACATATCAAAATTTGAAACAAAAAGTCAATGGATCTCCATGACTTCTGATTAAAATTCAAACTCCTAAGGGCAGCACACAAGTACTTCAATCCCCAGACTTACCTCATATCCATGCTCTGTAACAAACTACTTCTAATATCCCACATTATATATATTCTACATTTTCACACACAATTATTAAATATACTGTTCCTTTTGCCTGAAACACCCTTCCTGCAAATTGTCAACCTGACAAACTCCTACTCATTCAACAAGATTCAAGAATCACCTCCTCTCTAAAGTTTCCCCTGACAACTCCTCCAAACAGGCTAAAGGTATCTCCTCCTTGTTCCTGGCATTCCTGTAGCATTGTTTGAGACTTCCATTACAGCACATATCACACTGTATTAACTCTTTGTTAAATATTCTCCCATTATTCTACAGGTACTTGTTTGTAATTCTTCACCTTCTCCATTATGTCTCCAAAGTTTCTATGAAATTCAGAGTAACAGACCACTCTGGTCACTAGCCAAAGCAAGCCAACAGGAAGCAACTCTGTTCTAGGCTACTCCACCACCACGGAGTTTACCATGCCAAAGAACATCTCTGCATAATTCCTGCAGCTCCCCACAAACAAACTCCCACTCACTCCCATGCCTCCATACTAGAAGTAAAATATCTACACAAAACAGGGATAATTCTCTAAGTAAATATAGCAGTTTTTTAGTATATTCAAAACATAAGATACTAAATTCAGCATATTTATATGCTACATGAAACATTTCAAATGCAGATTAGTAACTAGAGGTATCAAACAAGGATTCAAAGTGGCTAAATACTAATTTGGGGGGGAAAAAAGAAAAAAAGAAAAGAAAACTTTAGTGTGGAAGAATGCTAATTGGGATCCAGGGGACAGAACTTCAAACACCTCCCCAGTAGTAAAACATGGGTTTATGAAAAAACCTACATATTGAGTAAACTTACAACATGAATTTTTTTAATAACAAGAAAATGGATGTGGAAGAATTTGAATCTAAAACCACATTAGATATTAAAGCTGTTATACAATTCTATTCTATATCTTTGTTATAATAAATGAAAACATCTTAGGAATAATTTCCGGAAATAGGCAAAATATATACCATATGCTGATACCTAAGATCAGTATATAACAGATATCCAATAAAAAGTTCTAGGGACTAATCAAGTAGCAAAAAAAAAAAAAAAGGATTTTCCAGCACCAGCCCTATGCTATCCTATTTCTCTTGACTCCAATCAAATCCCTTTCCCCTTCTACAGCACCAGCCTTGTAAGAAGAAAGGATAAATGACCACCTTTATCCAATCCAAACTTGAAAATCTGAAAAATCCATTCCATCAACTCTGCCATTAGAGTTCCATAGCTTTAGTATTTTGGCCTAAAGTTTTGTTTCCTCTTTAAATGAAAATACTAAAAGAGCTTCCTCTTCCTAAAAGCCTTTACCAGTCAATCATACTTCAGTATGAATTGTCAGCACCCACAAATAATTGGTGGTGGTGGGGTAAGGTTAGGAAAGGCACAAGGGCACTGAGTCCATGACGTGTGAGGAGAAATTAACATTGAGATATGCAGGAAACTAGAGATGATGAAAGCAAACTCTGTAAACACCACAATTTTGAAGGTCCAATTTTTGTTCTTCTTAATCTACTTGTCACTATACACAGCCCACCCCAACTCTACTCCTCACACAAAATCTGCTACTCTTGGAGAGGGACAGTTGGCACAAAAACTAGAGGCAGGTTGAACCTGTACTAATTAGAATGGAGAAGAGACTTTCTTTCTAGAAAAAGAAATTTGAGCAGGAAGGGTTAGAGGAAATGGGGTGCAGGGAACAGAAATATCAAGCAGGCAGCAAGAAATGAGGTTGGCTGTTTATGCCCACAACCATCAGTCAAGAGATGATCCAATTTAAGGGCAACAAGTTTAGGCCAATTGTTTCAGCTCACTTAACTAGAAGTAATTAACCACTTTAATTAAAGCTGCTCTCACAACACAATAGAACCCAGACAATTCTACAGCACAACTGAATCAAAATTCATTTTATAGACAGATTCGTAAAGATATGCTGTTAAATAATAAAGCACTATATATAAGAAACACTCTCAGAGGTGAACTTTGGAGATTACAGTAGAAGGAAATGAGGAAAACAAAATTTATCCTTTGGCCATATATTTTGATTCACCCTCAAAAAAATCACACAATTGCAAGCCTCACCCAGGTTTAACACAAATGTAGAATTCACCTGCTGTCCTACTGACACAAAAGAAGAAAACCGGACTCTAAGAAGAGTTCTTAGACCTGTGTTACACAAAAAAATGCATTGGGCTGTCAACTGGCATTGTGCCTCTGGCTGCCATATGGTTTACATGACCATGTCATCACAGACTAGAGAAAGAACTGGCACACAGATGAGTCTTCTGTGTAAATTCCTGCTTTTTCAAATGTAAGATAATCTCTCATATCAACATATAATGAATAACCAAAACTCATCATATTTTAATTAATTAAAACCATGCTGCAATATGTTCAAAATGGAAACCAAAGACACACTGAAATGCATTAAATGTTAAATAGCTTCAGGTTCTGTAGGTTGAAATTAATCTTTTCTAACCCATGATTTGAATTATAGTCAGCTTCCATTTCTAGTTAAATACTCAGGAAAATGTTCTAAAATAGCCTCTTTGAAAGAATTTTCCAAAATTACCTCAAATGCATAATTAAGTAAATTATTTCAGTATACAACTGAACTAATCAAATTGTGTTTACTGTCACCCGAGAGGTTAAATTGCCAAGGTCAGTAGGCACACTACTTAATATTGTAAGTTTCTGCATTAATGTCAGTGAAGACCTACTTCACTCATCTGCAACTGTAAGAAACCACTGAGATGCACCAGGAATTGGGTGATGTAAAAACGGACAGGTTGAGTAGTCACCAGCTGGTTGTCCTAATTCCCTGCTACACATCAGCCTCACAGTTTTGAAGAGGGAGCTGAAAACCCTTTAGTTGAGAAAGAGGTCAATACCAAAATTCCCTCTCCTCTCTCCTCACTCCCCATCATGCAGCTGGCACTGTTCACTCTGGCAGACACAGCTCCCTAAACATAATGGTGCAATCACCACTTCAAACACCATTACTATCTAAAATAGATAACCCACTTGCAACTTGACTATTTTTATAGATATAACATTTCCATGCAGTTTAACTGCTCTATTTGTGATTTATTCCATTTAACTAATACAGTTTCCCTGGAAATGAGTACCTTATATCAGAGTCCCAATAACCACAATTGCCCAAATAGTTGTGAAAATTACAATACTTCCAAGTTGCCTCTTATCTCCTTGTATCCATCACCAAAAACTTCATGAACTGAATCCTGAATCTGAAAAATTGATAAGCTCTCTGGTTTATATACCTTTGATAACCCGAAGATTATTTTTTCCTCAGTTCTTACTGATATACTTCTTCACATGGGAGTCTTGAGAACTGGATTCCTTATGTTCAACAAGAATTTACTAAATACACTTTACATAGTATTCGACTCTTTGAGGCATTAAGAAAATCAAGTAAATTTGAGGTATTAACAAACTTTTTACTGCTTTATCAAAGTACAAATAATTCTTAATCTACACTAAAAAAGAAATAATTTAACACAGTTTAAATGGGAATTATTTTTGTTTAGATTAAAAGGTAGTTATGCCAAAGAGAGAGATTTTAAAAAGCTCTGCAGCTGTCTCATGAAAGATATGTTAAATAAAATGAAATTTCACATATAATATGAAGGAAGAAAAGGAGGGAAGCAACTCAATTTGAGTACTCTAATGAGCTCTGATGAGCTCAGATTTTTTTAAGGATGAAAGAGGGTGGCGAGAAGTAAAACTGAAAACAAACACAAAAGTGAAGTTGTACACTTGCCCTAGAAAAAGGCTAATGTCCTTTTCAGCTAAGTTTGAAAAAAGGAGGGAAGTAATAGAAGTTCACTGCTATGACAGCTAATGTAACTTTAATCTCTCACAGAGTAAAACTGTGGATGGTTTTAGACCACAAGAGAATTTCCTAAGACATCTAACAACACCAAGAATCTGATTCTTCCCAACATCTACTTTGCTCTTATCCCTAGTGAGAATCATTTTCAAACCAGAAAGGATAAACAAATAATGCTAGGAGATTACTGAAGCTCCAAAAAGACAGAGATCATAAGAGACACTTAGCTGCTTTAAATGAATCTAAGTATCCAGACCCAAAAGAATTAGAAGCAAGGGGGTAGAAGGAATTTGCACAATACTAGGCATCATCAATGGTTCGCTATCAGAAACAAGCTATAACAAAGTAGCCTAATTTTCGTGGAATTTATAGACTTACTACTACAGGGGTAGATCAAAGGAATGACAAACAGAACATAATGTGAATATAGAAAGGCAATAAAATACCTCATAATATTCAAACAGATATATTGGAGAGAAACAGCTGGCTAATAGTTCTGTTAAGTGGCTTCGATGTTAGTAGGAAGACCAAGCATAAAGATTGCCATTTTTAAATTTATACCCATCTGAAGAGAGGTTCTTTAGAGGTTTTCATTACACAATACATGTTTGCTGTAGAATATTGGAAAATGCAGATAAGCCAAAATAAATAAATTAATAAAGATCACCCACAATTCCACCATTCAACAAAGAATACTATTTACATTTTGGTGTTTATCATTCCAGACTTCTTAATGTACAGTATAAATGTTCACACACACTTATTCTTTGTTAAAGAAAAGGATCATACTACAAATGCTGTTCTGTAACTTTTTTTTTAATTCAAATATATCAAGTCCCAGTATATTCTATACTGGTCAAATGACACCTAGTGCATTTTGTTCATTTCTGGTCACCACATTTGAAGAGAGTCATTGAAAAATTTGAGAATATGAAAGAAGAAAAAGAGGGTAGTGAAAAGTATAAAAATGTAAGTTCTTACCACCTATGCTCTATTGCCACATGACAACAGGCTGCTAAAATCTTGGGGAAAAAATAGATTTATAAGAAAACAATATAGCTAAATATTAGCTAAAGAACTGCCCTGGCTACTTTGTATTGACTCATAAAGCCAAACTAGTACCAACTGCTGGAAATTACAGGGAGGTGAATTTCAGCTCAATAAAAGATGAATTTTTTTAATTATTAGAGCTGTCAAAAATGGAATGGATGGATCTAGCCATTGCAGGGTTTAACAGAACTAGAATAACTGGTAAAGGATGTTAGAGGTAAATTCTCTAAGTAAGAAGTTGGATGAAAAGGCCCCTTTCTATTTTAAGATTCTGTGGTTCTAATGGAAAACTTACTACAGAAATTTACCCCTAGTATAATGTGAAGCCAAACCGTTAGTAATTAAGGCCTTAAGACAGAGAGTCAACAAAATGGTAAGGAAATGGAGATACTTAGTCTTGATAACGAAAGTAGGAAGAGGTGGCACTAAAGACTTTAAAATAGTTGAAGCATTGTTACATAGAAGTCGAGATTAAATTTATTCTGAAAAGCTCCAAAATTTAAAAACTAAAGACAAAATGTAGCAGTTCAACAAAGGAAGATTTCAGCTCAATGGAAGGGAAGGGAAGGTTTACTAATAAATCAGAGCTTTCTAAAATGAAAAAAAAGAAGAAATAGAGTCAAGTGCTTTAAAGCTGTGTGAGAAATAACAGCACAATGATGAACACCAATGTGCATTAATTTCTTTATACCTCATTTAATCCTTACAACAGCCCTATATGATAGGTATTATTACTATTTCCACTTCATAGAAGAGCACAGTGAGGCTTAGAAACATATTTATATTTATTCAAGGTCATTTTTACTATTGCTAAAACTCACGGTGTCACCCAAACATACCTGATTCCCCATCATACAGTTACTGCTCACTTAGTAGGTAATATGTGATCAAAAGCATCTTCAGGAAAGTCTTTATCTACTGATCCCTCAAAGGGCAGTCATGAGTTGTTTTTTGGGTTTTCTTAAGCAAAAAAAAAAAAAAATTAAGGATTTTTAAATTAAATTATTATTCATAGCAAAAAAGTGTTCAGATTAGACTATCTAATTGGCCATGTACCTTAAACTTTTGCGAATAAAACAGATTCAATGAGTAAGACTTAAGACGCGGTAAGGCAAATCTGAATCACAGAACTTAAAATCTTTGCCATTACTAATTATGTGACCTTAGGCAAGTTCTTAATCTTCTTATCTCTTTAGTCCTTCATCTGAGAAATGAGGACCAACATCTTAAGGTTGATACAAGAATTGAATGAGATGACACACACATTTAGCACAGGTTCCAAACCTATTACTACACAACACAAGTAATAAAGTAGGGCAGGGGAGTACCAAACCTATTCCACAATTCATTCCAAAATAGTTTAAAATTTTGAAGTGTCATTATGTTTGAAGGAAAAGGGATAATTACCTATTATCCTGTAAATAAACTTTTGATGACAATCATTTGTGATATAAAGTGACAGCTAAATAAAATGTGCCTTCTTAGGAATTTCATTTTATGCAAAGGATCACCCAAAGAATATAATTTCAATTCTCATTTTCCTCAAAGGCGCTGTTTTAGTTATTTATTCAGTATGAGATAGATAAATGCAAGTTTAAAGGTTATTGGTTTTGATTTTGTTGTTTTACAGCTTGGTTCAAACTACTCTAATGAACACATTTTTTTTTAGGTTTTTTGTTTTGTTTTGTTTTCTATGTGCATTCTCATTGTAGGACTACTATTGCTACCTCTGACAAAATCAGCAAAAGAAAAAACCTCTCATTCAAGAAGTACATTGGGGTCAAAATTTTGATGTTTTATTAATGTTTACCAACATTAAATAGTTGCTATTCTATTCCTAAAATTTGACATCTATTCTTTTTTTTAAATGGCACAACTGAGAAGGTATTTAAAAGATGTTTACCTTTAAGTTCTATCACAAAGATAAGCTTTTTAAAACACCATTACTCTCAATGAAATTAACCAAAATTCTCACTGTTCTCAAAGAATTCTTTAGTGTTTTTCCAAAGAAATTGATTATTTTTAGAAACCTCTTTCAGGATATAGGTTTCTAGCCATAATTATTTTTATCACTGATATGATCCACTGGCAAACATACTTATTTTACCTGCAATTTAAAACTATAGCCAAATAAACTGCTTCTGTATACACTACCTGTGACTAAGGGCAAGTACTAGAGCTATAATCTGAAATATGTACACATTGTCTACTTGTGATTTTTTTTTTATGACTTCTAAGCTCTTTACATGCCACAGTTGAAAACCATAAGTACTTAACTTTCTTTTGACCCTTATTTGTATCATCAGTAAAATTAGAAATGATAAATGATACTCTATTCTTTGTCCAAAGTATAGAGCCAAATGAGAAATATACAAAGAAATTTGAAGTACATGTTTTAAAAACATATTTCAATTTGATACTTGTAAAAAAATTTTTGGAGGATGTGATTTAGCTCTTTGGCCAGTCTTTGTAGAAGAAGACATACATACTCACAAGAGCAATGACATCCAAACTCAGTCCTTTACCTTACATCTCCTTTCTCTCATATCTCCTAAAGAGAGCAATCTGGAAGGGGCTGGCACTATTAGATTCAAAATCCCCGATGGAGTTACAGAGAGCAGAGCTATTTTGAAAAATTAAAACTGTGACATGGCAACAGTCCAGATAATAAAATGAGTCAAGGTTCTACAGGACGTAGAAAAAATGAAAAGAAGTGCCATCTACTTGTGATTGAAAGTGAAAATTACTCAACAAGGGAGTACACACAAGAGGCATCACTTCTAAGACTTAATGAAAAAAAGTCCCATAAATATTCATTGTTCTGAAGTGAACTGTCATTCCAATAAAATGTCACTGTCAACAAATATAGATGATCACGTGGAGCTTTCTAAAATCCTATCAACTATATTCCAACTAAAGTCATTACACTGTAATAGAAATATTCTCATTTACCCTATTGGCCAGGACTGTAAATAACTGCTTTATCTGACCACCACAACATATGAAAACTTGTGTAAAGAACACAACGTCATCACCCAAAAGTTTGTATTAAGCACCTGTCAAGAGTAGCAAGAAACAGTTTTTAAAAACCAAGAAAATCACTTGAGCTTAAAAAATTTTTACAAGTACAGTTGAGCTGTCTAAGAGATGTTTTAGGGTGAAGATATGAATGATGACTGATGCCTCCAAAAATATCCAGGGTAAACTGAATAGCCATGATTTTAGAAACTAAATAGCTTTCCTTGAATTTTATCTAGTGAATATTCTTCAGGCTTCCTCCCTCACAACTGATTTCATTTGCCCATCAATTCAACTTTTGTTTTTTCAAATATGCAAATCAACCCTGCTATTTCCAAGGTACTGCCTGCTGAATAAAGACCTTGACTTTTTTTTAAATGTCATCTTAGAAAGAGTCTCCAAGCAATATTAGTCTCACCTGGAACATCTTCCCATTAAAAGGCCTCTACTATATTCCATACACACTTTCCCAATCCCGACCTGGCATCCTTCATCCTGAGATATAATAACCAAGTTTCACTCAGCCATGTCCAGGTGGCTGAAAGTACTGCTGGGGCTGCCTAACCTGCCTCATCAAGTTTTACACACACCCTGTACTGATGACATCTCATCAGAAGGCTCACTTTCTTCATTTTGGGGGATCATATCCCACAGCACAGCAAATGCCTTCTGCAAGAGAAGGGTAGCAGCAACCAAAGGCTGTGGCTTTTGCAGAATAATTGCACGCACGCAATACTTCTTTGCCAATTTCATTTAAGTAGACAAAAAAAAAAAAGGCCAGGTTCGAAGCAGAAAATATATAATAAACACTGACGTAAAGCGGGTGAAACGCAGAAATTCTTCCAGCAACACTAGTACATGTATAAGTTCTGCACCACAGCTCAGAGAAAAGTAGCTACCGACGCATTGATGGAAGGCTATCTTAAAATTACTCAAAGAATCTAAGGCATCAATCTGACCGGGAGGTGCATGCCTCCTCTCCATACACACATTCTGTTTTCCTACCTAATTTAAGAATGAATCGCTGGCAGCCACCAGGTGCAATAACCATGAGGAGCAGGACGTATCCATCACAATGCACAACGAGGTGTGCAGACCCGGAGCCGGTTCCAATCCTTACCTTAGCAGATTAGACAAGGGCAGGGGTCCGGATCCACCGCCCAGGATCCCTCCTTTCCTGCCAGACAGGAGTTTCTCCACCAGAGCCACATTTCCAGTGCGAGCAGCTTCCAACAGCTCCTGGTCCTTCCCCATAGTCTCTCGCCGACTCCCTCACAGAGTCCTTTCCCCTTCGGGTCCTCCTCCCCGCCCACCCCCACTGCCCCCAAATCCAGGGCCCTCCCCGCCCCACCCTAAGATAATGCCAGAGCTTCAGCACCGGGAGATGCGTGCAGCCCCCAGCCGGGGACACCACTCTCCGCTCCTCTTCGGGGCGCAGCTTTCACAATGAGAATCAGACCATGTCTTGGAAGAGGGTCTGGCCGAGCTGGGAGCCGCGACGCGCTCTCACAGCCACTCCCCTGAATTCCCGAGGCCTGGTTCCCGCGGGTGGGGCGTGAGGGGGTGGGGACCGGGGGTGCTTTTGAGGAGCGGGAGGAGGATGGTGAGGAGTGAGGAGGTCGGAGGAGGAGACGGAGACCGTCCTCGCCTGAGCCCGAGCACCGCGAACGCCCGCGGCGGCGGCGGCGGCGGCCCGCGCGCCCTCGCGCCCCGGCCCGGGTTCTCCTCAGCTTTCGCGCCCGGCCCACTCGGCGGTTAAGGCGGCGGCGTCCGCGGCCCGCGGCGGGGAGAAGCGCGGCGGCGGCTGCGGCTGTAGCGGCCGCGGCCCGCGCCGAGGCCGGACGGTGAGGACGAGCCGCGGCGGGCGCGTGCCGAGGGCGGCGGTGGCGGAGGCGGCTCGGGGATGGGATAGGGAGGGCGGACGCCCGGGTCCGTCGGCTGCGGCGGCGGCAGCTCTGAGGCCTGGCGCCCGGGGCGGCCGGCGCGCGGGGGGCGTGTGCGCGCGGGCAGGTGCGGCCAGTGAGTCCGTCCCGAGTTGGGGGGGGTGGGGGGAGGAGGTGGGGGCGGGGCGCCGGGACGAGATTCTCCTGGTTTTCGTGGGCGGGGACCCTCCCTCTTACAGTCTCCTTGGGAGAGGTTTAACCGTGTGAGGACTGGAGTTCTCCGGGCCGCTGCGACTCCTCAGCCGCGCGGGCGCCGGCGCCACGCCTCGGGTCAGTCACGACGCGTGAGGAAAATCCTCCATGTCCGGGATGGGAGGCTGGTGATGCTGGGAAGGAGCCCTTCTGCCACCGCTTCTGTCGGTGTCCGGGTGACTGGACCGGTTTTCGTCCTTCCGTTTACCTCCCGAGACGACTGAGACCTGCGCTTGCTTAGAAAGAAGAGGTTTATTTTCTTCTAGTTTCTGTGACACTGGCCACTGAATGGTTTGTGACTGTTCCAGTTTTTCTAAGGTCTTTCATCAGTCCTCTATTTCAGTTGGGCTTTGAGGATCTGCTGACTTGTGAAAATACCAGGAAAAAGGCTCTCATTGAAAATTCTAACACATTCACACTGGGAAAAAATATAAATGAGCATGGATTAGACACCCACTTTAATTTGCATATTCATCAGCAATTCATTGTGCATGGTTGGCTTGATTTTGTTAGCTGCTCTCCTTGCCCGCGATGGAGAACACGCATTTATTTTCTTTTGAAACTTCCTGTGACACCCTGTGCGTTGCCTTGCCCTTGGAATAGACTTCATAAATGTTAACTTGTTGATAATCAGTTGGGAGGAAAGGGACATAATGGGCGCTTTCCTCACAACAATTGAGTGAACTGGATATTACTACCATATATCCATTTTGGTAATGAGGAAATAGTGGGTCAGAGGGTTAATTAAATTTCTCAAGATGCTGCACATAGTAAGTGGCTGACAGAACTGGACCACAGAACTGACTCACTGCTAGCCCGTGCTTCTCCCCATATACCTTACTGCCCCCATGAAAAAATAAAATGGACAGACAATAATTATCACAGACATTTGATGAGCGGTTACTAGGTACCAGGTACTATGCTAAGTTTTTTTCATGTTATCTCAGCCTTCATAACAATCCCATGAGATGAGTATCATTTTTATCCTTATTTTACAGATGACGACACTGATTAGCCCAAAATCATGGAGCTGGAAAGTGAGCCAAGACTCAAATCCATGACTGCCTGCTATAGGCGGAAATTTTAAGTAAATAACTGGAGAAAACTTAAAGGACATTCAGAAATAAGTAACAACAAATGTATATGTTAACATTTTTTAATGAAATTTAGTATTCTGAGATTTTATTTGAATGGTTCAAAGTGTTAGGTATATTGTGGTTGCTTATGGGAGGCTTCCTGAAGGAAGTAGATTTTGAGCTAGTGGGTTTTTGTTTTGTTTTTGTTTTTGAATCTGTTTTAATAATAAGAGGATATTATATATGATAATAATATGATCCCTGATATACTGGGACTAGCAGACCAGTTAAAGAAACAAGAGGTAAGGAGCCATTCATTTCATTTTGAAAATGGCACACAGAAATCCTTCTTCCACTTTCCTAATGTTGCCACCTAAGCAAAACACATGTATCCCAGAATATACTATAAGTATTCAGTTGGTCAGAGCTAAAAATAAACAATTTTGAGAAGCAACAATGTTTCATCATGGCTGAGTTAGTGATCAGGAGGGTCAACTCCCAATGGGAAACCATTAGTAATGATTTATTTCAAGAATCAGTTCCACAGTTCCAGGTACTCTAGTGGTATATGATACTCCAAGCCAGTTTTCAACTTCAAACTCTTTGTTTGTAGTTACATCATAGTTTCTTGTTGAAGAAGACAAAGGCTTGACTGCATGGGAACTAACATGCAAATTAAAAGTGAAAACATTCTTCCAAAAATCTGGAGAGGCCAAAAAAAAAAAAAATTCAGATTTTTTTAAACATCCAGATTTCATCAAGGTATTGTGCATCTGTGTGTAGTGGAAAGAGCCAGAAAATCGTGGGAACCAGTTGCACAGGCTAGATCTCACTTGGCACGTATGTAAAATGAAGTTATGTCTGATGGTCTCCACTGGCCTTATATTGTATGCCTGTGATGAAATATGGTCTTAGTCCATTAAGTTATATGCATAACTGAAGCTAGAAATCAAGTATGGGGATAAATTTGAGATCAATTTCTATTCTGTTTTAATAACAAAAATAAAAAGATATTTATTCTCCACATTTTTCTAATTGAACGTTTTTTTTCATCAAAATCTATTTTGCTATTCTCAATGGACAGTATTAATTATAGTAAATGTATATATGTACCAGGAACAATACTAGAGTATTTTTTCTCTTTTTATTTATTTATATATATAACATATTGTGTATATATACACATGTTGTATATACTGTGTATATATATATCATTATACATGTATATTACATATTGTTAGATATTATTGTATATATGTTTTATATACACATACAAACCAGTCAGGATTAAATGAGACAAAGTAAAGAATCTAGTATTGTTCCTGGTACATAATAGCATAATATATATATACTAGATATTATAATTTCTGCAGAAGTTCTGAATCCCTTACTCTAAAGTCTGATATACACAGATGTAATTCTGTATACTTTTTAGCAAGTTGAGAATTATTGCAAGTCACTCCTCTTGGGGTTGACTAATAAAAGAAGGGACTAGGGGTTGAGACTAGAAAAGGGAGATAAAGCAAAAGACAAAGCAAGTATAAGAAGCCTTTGGAAACATAAAGTGAAGGAACATGAATCAAGATCAATCTTAGAACTGCATACCAAGGTCTGTTTGCAGTGAGGAAGAGGAGAAGATGATGTCTTATAGCATCAAGTTATCAGCTGAGCTAAGATAGGATAACTCTGTGATTTAGGGAGTGGATTTGGAAAATATCTACTTTCTCCATCGTGAGCTCTACAGTTACTCTGCATAACTGGGGCTGTATAGGCTGTGGGACAGAAGTTAGCAGCTCCAGGTTACAGAATACTATGAAGATATTAGGCATCTGAATAGAACACCAAGTTCTTGCTTTCTGCATTCCATGTAAGTTTGTCTCCTCATGCCTACATGGCACAAACTTGCCCTTCATCGTCTTCCTGAGGAAACCCAGACACCAAGCATATCATCATGTTTGCAGTCTTTCTGAATTTATGGTCATGAATGTTGAAGGCCATGGAATGTCAATCACCCATCTTCTCCAGGTTCTAACCGACTGAGAATAGACACAAGGAACCAAATGAACATCTCATTAGAGTGTCATCTTTATTACCTGGATGAGGTAAGTATCTAATATCCCACAAAGTGCAGGGATCCATACTAAAACTAGACTGAAAATGAGACTAGGAACTTCCTCTCTGTAAATGTGCACCCTGAGATCTGCCTGTGGAGAAAGTTAGATCTGAAAATTCGTATAGCCAGCCAGCCTAAAGCATGTCTCACAAATGGAATCAGAAGATCAGAGAGAATGATAGGTTTCTAGGGCTGCCTTTGGAAAGCATCCTGAGACACGTACTGATGCCCAAGTATGCCCACCATCTTGTTACGTAGCAGAAGAAAGCCCACTGCCCTTCTTAGCGATCCATGAGACAGGCATTGCAAGAGAGAAAGCAAGCCAGCATTGAACCTGTATCTTGTTTTAAAGGAAAGTAATCCCACCCACTGGTAAAGTGATTCCAATGGAAGCAAGTAGGGAAAGAAAGCAAAAGTGGGTTTCCCTGGTGGCGCTGTGGTTGAGAATCTGCCTGCCAATGCAGGAGACACGGGTTCGAGCCCTGGTCCAGGAAGATCCCACATGCCGCGGAGCAGCTAAGCCCATGCGCCACAACTACTGAGCCTGTGCTCCAGAGCCGGCAAGCCACAACTCCTGAAGCCCGCACGCCTAGAGCCTGTGCTCTGCAACAAGAGAAGCCACCACAACGAGAAGCCCGTGCACGGCAATGAAGAGTAGCCCCCGCTCGCCGCAACTAGAGAAAGCCCACGTGCAGCAACGAAGTCCCAACGCAGCCAAAAATAAATAAAATAAATATATGGGAAAAAAAAGAGCAATATGAAAAAAAAAAAAAAAAGCAAAAGTTTTTGCTATAATACAATTCCCTCTTGGAAAAAGGAGAAGTTTCTTTCCCCCTAGGGAAATTTGATGTGGAAAAATAAGGGTTTCCCCCAAGACCATCACATCACACCGCACAACATTCCACCACCATCCTGCTGATTCTGTCATTAACTTCCTCCTCTCTCAGAGCCCCCCTGTCTATGTGCTACTACCTTTGAAAACCTATGTGCCCCACAGGTGACCCAGTACACAGCCCACTGAAAAATGTAGTCTCGTCTCCAAACTATTTCTCACAGAGAGAAACCCCTGAAATGCCAAAAAATAAATTTTTACCATCTCTATTTATTTTCCACTGAGGAAAAGAGCTAGCATCCTGATAAACCTATTACACAATCTCTAGAGGGGTGACTAAGAAGACACAAAGAATGTAATATGCACTTTTGGAATCTCATCTCATGTTTCTCAAGGGCTAATACCTCCTTCTTACACCCCATCCTCTACTTCTGTCTTTCTCCTACACATGGGTCACAAACTTTTTCATTAAAGGGCCAGAGAGTAAATATCTTCAGCTTTGTGGGCCACACAGTCTCTATCACACTACTCAACTCGCCATTGTGGCATGAAAGTAGCCATAGGCAATATTCAAAACAAACGGAGTGTGGCTGTGAACCAATAAAACTTTATTTATGTATACTTAAATTTGAATTTTGTATAATTTCCACGTGTCACAAAATATTCTTCTTTTGACTTTTTTTCAACCATTTAAAAATTCAGGGACTTCCCTGGTGGTGCAGTGGTTAAGAATTCTCCTGCCAATGCAGGAGGCACGGGTTCAGTCCCTGGTGTGGGAAGATCCCACATGCCGCGGAGCAGCTAAGCCCATGCGCCACAACTACTGAGCCCATGCGCTGCAACTACTGAAGCCTGCGCGCCTACAGCCCATGCTCCGCAACAAGAGAGAAGCCACCGCAATGAGAAGCCCGCGCACTGCAACGAAGAGTAGCCCCCGCTCGCCGCAACCAGAGAAAGCCTGCGCAGCAACGAAAACCCAACGCAGCCAAAAGAAATAAAAGAAAAAATAAATAAAAGAAAAAAATAAATAAAAATGCAGAAACCATTCTTAGTTTACTGGCCATATAGGCCATGGGTAGGTTTTGGTCCATGAGCCATAAGCCTACAGATTTAGGAGTGACTTATTCTAAAGCCCTTTTGGGGGATACTTCTTTGCTTGGCCTGATTGTTTAGAGGGGGGAGGAGGGCAGGAGCCTGGAATCAAATTATCCCATCAGGCAGCCAAATATGCCCAGCCTGGGCAGAAAGGAATGCTTCCCATCAGCAAATCATCTCTAACTCTCTCATATCTCAAGAAAGATCCTTTCTTGAGATGAGCAGAAGACTTGTCTCCAGAGGAGATACTTAAACTGAGACTTGAGAGATATATGGCAAAGGGAAGCAGGAGGTGGAAAAAGAGTATTCCATGAAGAACACTGTTTGGAAGTCTGTACACTTTGCTCTTTAGAAGGCAGTTGGGAATTATACTCTCAGAACTAAATCCCTATGTTACCTCCTGCCATCTTTTGCTTTACCTCTGCTCCTATCTTGTAATAATTCACTCACATCTCCCAATCATGTTTGTATTGTTTATGGACTTTAAGTGTATTATTGTTATTGAATGTTCTTAATTTCAAAATTATATAAAGTATTATACAAATACTTTTTCTAAAAATGAAGTTGCTTTTTCACTTGCATATGTTCTCTGATTCTTTTTTTTTTTTTAAATAGGAGTTCTTTTCCCATTTTTTTTAAAAGTCTTTATTGAATTTGTTACAATATTGCTTCTGGGTTTTTTTATGCTTTGGTTTTTAGGCTGTGAGGCATGTGGGATCTTAGCTCCCCCACCAGGGATTGAACCCACACCACCTGCATTGGAAGGTGAAGTCTTAACCACTGAACCGCCAGGGAAGTTCTTCTGATTCCTTTTTTAATTGGTGATATTTGCCCACTTCAAAGGAGCTTCCCTCTTTATTCATATGAAAAAAAAAACAAAATAAATAAATCATGGCTTGTACGTTTTTTAATGTCTATGTATACTTTATGGATCAGTGAAAAGGAATGGGAGTTAGCTGCATGAAACAACTTGAAAATAAAGCTAAGCCGAATGAGAAAATATGAATAGTTAATTCTAACTATAATCGTCCAGCATACATATGCTTTTTAATTCTCTTACACTAACAAAGAAACATGTGCAACTAATTCTCTATTTATTTACCACAATCCAAAGTCCTCCCACCTTCCATATTCATGGACCATCTTCTTCCTATTACCCAGCTGAGGTCCAAGCCTGCCAACTGGGGGACCAAGCTGGGCTGGATTTGCAGCCAAGAACAGAAGGGGAGTAATTGTGAGATTTTCCTGGACTCAGTAGCTAACATTATCTGACTAAATGTGTCTTCTTCTACATTGGTACCTAAATGCTTTCCAAAGCACTTTTTCTGTTATACCACAAATTACAGTTTTGTAATTTAAACACACACACATACCTAGAACTGTGGTCAGAAGACCTGGGTTTCAATCCTGGTGTGACCTCTTCTTAGCTTAGAAAACTTCTAGAGCCATCAGTCCATAGAGAAGTATAATACATACCTTTACAAGTATATCAGTTTGCTATGGCTGCCATAACAAAGTACCACAGACTGGGTGGCTTAAACAACAGAAATTTATTTCTTCACAATTCTGGAGACTAGGGTCTTCAAGTTGAAGGCAGGTTTGGTTTCTTTTGAGGCATCTTTCTTTGGCTTATAGATGGCCACCTTCTCCCTATGCTTCACATAGTCTTCCCTCTATGTGCATATGTCCTAATCTCTTCTTATAAAGACACCAGTCTTATTGGATTAAGGCCCATTCTAATAACCTCATTTTAACTTATAACTACTTCTTTAAAAACCATATCTCCAAATACAGTCACATTCTGAGGTACTGGGGGTTAGGACCTCAATATATGAATTTAGAGGGGACACAATACAGTCCATAAGAGGGTTGATGGATGTTTTGTGGATCAGATTAAATGAGATTTAAAAAATGAAGGCACTTGACTCTTAGTAGATATGTGATAAATGCCAGTTAAATCTAAACAAGTAATTTTTAAAATATCCATTTTATATTATTATTTACTATAATTTTTATAGTATCCATATCTAATGTAATGTTATCCAGAAACATTTGATGTTGAAGGTAAATTTTAAATAAGAAATCTGTACTTCCTATAGGGATACACAATTACAATTCTGTAATAAAGTAATCCAAAATGCTTGAGTTAATTCCTTCACCGCCTTTGAGAGTCAACAGTAATCAGGGAGAAATTACTTCCCTTCAGTATCCGTGTGATCATATTGCTTATGAGAATCATAAAAATTTTCTCTTTGGGGGAATTCTGAGTATTTTAAACATCCTAGTAATTGGAATTAATTTTACTCAAGGCTTTGTTTCTAAACTAGAGTCAAACTTTTAAGTTTCATAGCTTGACATAGAAATCCAAAATGTGTATAAACGTGTATGTGTATGTATGTGTTTCCCACGCATGTAGAAAAACAGTAAAGTTAGAAAAATACTGTGGTAGTATTAATAAATACATTAATAATCAATAAATACTACATCAATAAATGCATTATTACTATAATTCATACATAAAAGTATATGAAACTCTCAGTACTTTTGCAGGGACCTAGTCTAAACAGGAAAGAGGAAAGATAAGGACCTCCCCAATACTCTCAATCATTGAATTGCTTTTCTTAAAAACTATCAGCCCAGTTTTTTTTGTTTTTTGTTTTTTGTTTTTTTCTTGTGAAACATAAGCATTTAAAATATGTTATAATTTTGTAACTATGGTACAATATTTCTTCATTTTCAACACTCTTGAGAGCTGCAAACCAAAAACCAAATACATACGGCTTAGCCTTCTCTTTTCTCTGAAAGACCATGACAAGTGGCAATTTCTATGTGTTCAGAAACTTAGAAGGCACCTGAGAAGTCTGTGGCAGCCCAGTTTTATGATGATTTTCAGTAGCTGTGAAGTGTCCATTTAATAAACAGGATCACATGCACTAATAGAAAAGTACAGATATTACTTGACTCAAATAAGTTTGCTCTAAGAATATGAATGAAGGAGAACAAAGAATTAAACCATTTACAGAATATGCGACCTGAAAGAAGTATTTCACTTGTATGTTTCCTGGTTGGAATATGTTGTTTTAGGTGAAGGAACCTATAAGCAAAGATGATTACTGCAGCCCAAGTTGATAAGAAAAACATTGTAAACACCTAGAGTCTAGAAAAAAGAAAAAAATGAAATTATTTTCTAGTATCTATAATTATGGAAGCAGCATAGAGAAAATTCCAGAGAGTCCAGGGAATTTGGGAAGGATGGGGAAAGAAAATACTGAGACATTCAAACTGCTAGGGTAGGTAGGGACTCAGCAAACTACTTCTCTTAAAACACTATGAAATGGGCTTCCTTGGTGGCACAGTGGTTAAGAATCCACCTGCCAATGCAGGGGACATGGGTTCGAGCCCTGGTCTGGGAAGATCCCACATGCCACAGAGCAACTAAGCCTGTGTGCCACAAATACTGAGCCTGCGCTCTAGAGCCTGTGAGCCACAACTACGGAAGCCCACACGCCACAACTACTGAAGCCCGCATGCCTAGAGCTCGTGCTCCTCATTGAGAAGCCTGCGCACTGCAACGAAGCCCCAAAGCAGCCAAAAATTAATTAATTAATTTTAAAAATAATTATCAAAATAATTAATTTTTAAAATAATTATCAACATAATTAATTTAAAAAATTATTTTAATAATTATTATTTTTAAAATAATAATTATTAAAATAGTTAATTTTAAAAAACACTATGAAAGAGATCAACACATTAAAAACACCCCCCACATAAAACATTTAAAACTCACTCCACTGTATAACCTTCTTCTCTAGATATACATCACTTTATACTTGTAAGAATGTGGTAAGATAAACAAACAAAAAATCCTCCTCTCCCATTCCCTTTTCCCTTTGTTCCTCACCTTCAGCAACCCATCTCCCACGATAAATAAATAAATAAATAAATCAAGTATCCCATTGCTCAAAGGAGGTACCTGGTAAATAACCTCAAGTTCTCTTCCTGGCTTTTGGCTTCCAAAATCTTAGGCCCTTAAGAGAAGGATGAGGCATTTCAAATATGAAGAGAGGGGGAATTGACGATAACAGGGTTCCTCACCTCACCCCCATCCTGGAATAGAAAATTGAGACCACCCACACCCATATAGCTTAACTACTGGTACTGAGAACTGAGGTCACCTGTGTCAACATGACTTTTAAATTTACTCCAGGAAATTCTTTCCCAGGAAGACAATTCTATTAACCAATAAATAATTTCACTGTTTCCTTCAGGAACTTCCTTAAAATGAATTTATCTTAACAAAATCTTTGCTCATCTGGGTAAATAGCCCCTTTTTAGGATTGTAGAGGGGGGAATGTGCTTTAATGGAGAACTTTGCACTGTTTAGAGCACACTCTTCTGGGTTATGTGATTCTGATTATGTGGAGGTTCTGTGCCTTTCGTTGCCTGTAAGCTACTTCAGAACTCTGTAAGTTCTAGATAACTGATAGCAATGCAGAATAATTCTTGCCTATATACCTGCAAGTAAATTGTCCAATGAATGTCCACTAATGTTTTGGAGTAAAGATCTAGCAGAGGTGCCATCTTATAGGACTAAGGAGGTGTAGTATTTCATCTTCCCATTTTCCTATATTCCTCTTAATTCTTTTTTTAAATTAATTTTTATTGGAGAATAGTTGCTTTACAATGTTGTGTTAGTTTCTACTGTACAGCAAAATGAATCAGCTATACATATACATATATACTCTCTTTTTTGGATTTCCTTCCCATTTAGGTCACCACAGTGCATTAAGAAGAGCTCCCTGTTACTATACAGTATGTTCTCATTAGTTATCTATTTTATACATAGTATCAATAGTGTATATATGTTAATCCCAATTTCCCAATTCCTCCCAACTCCCCATTCCCCCCTTGGTATCCATACATTTGTTTTCTACATCTGTATCTCTATTTCTGCTTTGCAAATAAGATGATCTATACCATTTTTCTAGATTCCACATATAATAAATGCTGGAGAGGGTGGGGAGAAAAGGGAACCCTCATGTACTGTTGGTGGGAATGTAAATTGATACAGCCACTATGGAAAACAGTATGGAGGTTCCTTAAAAAACTAAAAATAGAACTATCATATAACCCAGCAATCCCATTACTGAGCATATACCGAGAGAAAACCATAATTCCAAAAGACACATGCACCGCAGTGTTCATTGCAGCACTACATACAATAGCCAGGACATGGAAGCAACCTAAATGTCCATCAACAGAGGAATGGATAAAGAAGATGTGGTACATACATACGATAGAATATTACTCAGCCATAAAAAGGAATGAAATTGGGTCATTTGTAGAGATGTGGAAGGACATAGAGAAGTTTTGGTCCAGAACAAGAAGTAAATTAAAAAATGTATTCTTCTTCTAATAGTAGATGAAGATAGGTAGAGGAGACAAAGATGATGAAAAGTAATAAATAACTAAATATAGATTTATTCATTTATACATTTTTATTCCATGTGTAAATTATTCTATTAATTTGGTCAAATAATGTACTATATTTTTCAGGTGACTTAACCAACACTTCCCTTAAAAATATACCTATAATTTTAAAGTATAGACATTGTGATCTCAAAATTAGCTGTACAGGCTTCCCTGGTGGCACAGTGGTTGTGAATCTGCCTGCTAATGCAGGGGACATGGGTTCGAGCCCTGGTCTGGGAAGATCCCACATGCCGCAGAGCAACTAGGCCCGTGAGCCACAACTACTGAGCCTGCGCGTCTGGAGCCTGTGCTCCGCAACAAGAGAGGCCACAATAGTGAGAGGCCCGCGCACCGCGATGAAGAGTGGTCCCTGCTCGTCGCAACTAGAGAAAGCCCTCGCACAGAAACGAAGACCCAACACAGCCAAAAATTAAATTAATTAATTAAAAAAAAATTAGCTGTACAAATACATTTTTGATTACTTACACATTCCTGAATTTGTTATAGACATTTGAGATAAAGAGACAACTAAACTCCAAATAAATGAGTTTTACTGGAAACTTTACTGTTATATTAAATTCATAATCCCACAATTCATTGTCTGTTACTCAAATCATGATAGGTATCAAATTATTTACAATATGATTAAGATTTTTAAATATTAAAACTGTACTGCACAGAGATAATTATGTTTTGTAGAATATGGATTGTTAGGCATTTTTAATTGATGCTTATCAGCAACAAGTTATTTGCTGAATAGCAATCCTTTGTTTTTAAGAGAACCCCCCTTAAGGTTTAATGTATACACGTTTAAGATCATTTTGAAGCATATTTATATAGCATAAAATTCACCCATTTTAAGTGTAAAGTAGTATGGTTTTAGTGAGTGTATAGAGTTGTGCAACCACAACTAGAAATAAGTTTTAGAACACTTTAATCAACCCTCCAAATTCCATTATGCCCTTTTGTGGTCAAGCTGTCCCTCACCCCCAGCCACAAGGCAAGCACTGATCTGCTTTCTGCTGTTATGTTTTTGCTTTTTCCAGAATTTCATGTTCATATTTCATATGTGTTTTGTGTCATTTACTTTTTTACTTATCATTATGTTTTTGAGATTCTTCTACATTGTTCTGTATATCAGTAGTTTATTCTGCTTTGCTTGCAGTTGTATTCTGTTGAATGTATATGCCACATTTTGTTTATACATGGACCAGCTGATAGATATTTGAGTTGTTTCTATTGTTTGGTTATTATGAATAATGATGCCATGAACATTTGTGTACAAATCTTTGTGTGGACATATATTTTCACTTCATTTAGGTAAACCCGTAGGAGTAGAATTGCTGGGTCATGTAGTAGGTGTACATTTCAATTTTTAAGACACTGACAAACTGTTTTCCAGTACCTGCACCACTTTGCAATTCCACTAGCAATGTATGAACGTTCCAGTTGTACCATATCTTCACCAACACTTGACGTTTCGGTCTTTTTAAATTAAGAAATTCTAACATGTGTATAGTAGTATCTTACTGTGGTTATAATTTGCATTTCCCTAATGACCAATCAAGTTGGGCATCTTTTTTTGTTAAGTACCTGTACAGATCTTTTTCCTGTTTCTTAAAACTGTGTTATTTATATCATTATTGAGTTGTAAAAATTCTTAATTAGATGTGGACACAAGTCCTTTGTCAGATATATGCTTTACAAATATTTTTTCCCAAGCTGTAGTTTGTCTTTTCATTTTCTTAACAATTTCAACAAGCAAAAGATTTTAATTTTTTTGAAGTCTACTTATCAGTTTTTAAATTTATGGTTCATGCTATTTGTGTGTTGTCCCAAGGTCATGAAGGGTTTTCTCCTATGCTTTGTTCTGTAGGATGTATGTGTTTGCCCTTACATTTAGGTCTGTGATCTATTTTGAATTAATATTGGTTTATGGTGTGAAGTAAGATCAAAGTTCATTTCTTTTCCATGTGGATATACAGTTATTCCAAAAACATTTCTTGAAAAGCCTATTCTTTTCCAATTGACTTTCTTTGATACCTTTACTGAAAATCAATTGACCACATAAGTGTGGGTCCATATCTGGATTCTCAGTTCTGTTTCATTGATCTATATGTCTATCCTTATGAATTCCTTCATTTTTAATCTTGAAGAATGGGATAATGTTTAGAGAAAAATAATCATGTTTGATACCTTCCATTGAAACATACAATTTATCTAAATTTAAATAAAATAATAGGCAAAAAAGGATGATTAATCTTTCTTTAAAATGTATTCTTTACTACAGTTTAAAACAAAAATGATAATTAGATCATTTTGGATATTTTTACTGGATGTGGAAAAAAATAGATGGAAAAGCCTATTTCTGAGGCAGTAAACTATTATTAACTACTGTGCTGCTTATATTCATTAAGAAAAAATTTCAAATTTAAGAGGGTTATATAAACATGATTATGAGACAGTTGAAGCATAGTAAGAACACACATAGTTCCTTTAAACTGGTTAAAGTCTTCAGCCATGGATGAATTACATCCATGGGTATAAAACATAGTACTAGCTGTGAAAGATAGAAGCTGCAGTTAAATTATTATCACTTAATTGACCCTTTAATCCTGAGGTTGATATCCTATTTCAAGGTGTTTTTTTCACTTTGCCTCTTTAAATCAGAAAATAAAAATAAGATTTCTATGTAAGCAGTTGACATTTTTGTTAACTTAGGCACTTCCTCTCCTTAAAAAAAAATGAGCTACATGTTAAACACTCTTCAGTAGTTTTTATTTGACTTCTAGGATACTACTTTATACTATTGGCCAGATTTCTTTTTAATGATTATTCTTCATTTATTTTTAATAATTTCAGTATTCTCTCATTAGCAATGAATTTTGTGATATGTCCCCCATTACCCTCATATTTATGAGAATTAAAGAGTTTTATTTATACTTGCAAGAAAGTACTTTTAAAAACTTTTAAACAATGCATATTACTTTAAAATCATGAATCCTCTGTTGACTGTCTTCTTTTTGTTTTTGAAGGCTGAAATTAACTTTATGTATTGTTTATACTTTCAGTGCTAAGATTGTTAAGGTCGAGGTGTAAAATTTTTAAGTGATGTGTCTTGTTTACAATGTCCTGTGGTCCATTACCAAAGCATTTGAGAGGAACCACATAATTATGGTCTTAGGGGTTGTCCTATAAATATTCTAATTTTGTTCCATTTCCCTACTATCCTTGTCAATAGAATGGCTAAATATCATCTTTCTCTTTTCGTTTTTATTTCTTTTAAAGGACTTATAAGGCTGTCAACAAAAATGGATTAATTTTGTACTTCTGTCATCATAAAATGTTCAGTCCTAACAGAATTATCCTTGAATTGTAACTCATACTTTCACTGTGCAAAAAATTTACTGAGAGATAATGTGCCAACAAATTATTCTAGTCTTAGCAAATCTTTAAAAGTAAATTTCCTGGTTCATGTGGAGTGCTACAGAGCACTGAAGAAGTATGTATATGGTAAAGTAACTTGCCCAGATGCAACTTTTAATGTGTATTACGTGTCTCAATCTAATAATCTGTACTTAGAGTATCAAATCACTCTAACACTGAATCATCTCCAAGTATTATTACCCAATAAAAGCAGTAGTCTGTAAAAAAAAAAAAAACATAGTACTAGGTGATGTAATGACAGAATCATTGTCAGTAATTTTGAGAAATGGAGAAGAACACAAGACTTGCCAGAAGACTGAAGATGCACAGATGTTTCCATTTTCAAAACATAAAAAAATAGATTGCAGAAGCTAAAGGCTAATAAGCATGATACTGAAAGCTGGTAAAATTATAGAAGAGATAAAGCATATATTTTATCAACATCTTTTCAAATGATCACTAGAAGAAAAAATAATTTTTTCACCAAAATTATTAAATTACACACCTGAAAATGGCTAACATAGATCCTGAATGACTGGGACTAGAAAATATCTTTTTTAAAGTAAAACAACCTCATACCTTTCTCTGGGAAATCATACAATGGGAAGAAAGAAAATAAATGAAGTAAAAAATAATGGCATCCAAACAAAATTATTTTTAAAATATCATATGTAATTCTACACTTAAAAAATGGAAAATCTTGATGAAAGGTACTAATCTCAAATTATAAAAATTGATGTCTCCTCTGTGCATGGTAAGTCTAGTGACGCCAAGTATAGACTAAGAAATACCCAGAAGTTGAATATATGAGTTTGGAGACCAGGGAAGAGTTAGGGCTAGTTATATGAATCTGGGACTAGTCAGTGCATTTGTGGTATTTAAATCCATGAGACTGGAAGAGATCACCTAGGAAGTGAGTATGGACAGAGAAGACCAACAACTGTAGAAATTCTCTTTTTATTATTTCCATCTTCACAGTGAAATAATAATCAAAGTCATGGGCTTGAGTGGAAGGAGAGGAGAAGGAGTGTTGGAGGTTTGTGGAAAGAGGAGGGAAGCATAAAATAGTTGAAGAGTAGACCTGTGAATATAGAGGGATTAGGAGGCAGCCCTGATGGCTTAGGAGTGATCGGTGGCCATAAATTTAAAGCAAAATCAGCAGAAGGATCAGGAAAAGAAACAAGAATTATTGAAATAACTGAGGAAAACTTTCAGTGTTAGAATTGAATCTGCCAAGTTAAAATGCCAAAGGCCAAGAAAAATAGAGACCAACGTCTATACATGCTGTCAGGACATTTTAAATTTTTAGATATTTAAAAAAATATTGCTAGCAGGACTTCCCTGGTGGTGCAGTGAATAGGACTACTCTGCCCTCCCAATGCAGGGGGCCTGGGTTCGACCCCTGGTCAGGGAACTAGATCCCACATGCATGCCGCAACTAAGAGTTCACATGCCACAACTAAGGAGGCGGCAAGCCGCAACAAAGGAGCACACATGCCGCAACTAAGACCTGGCACAACCAAATAAATAAATAAATAAATATTTTAAAAAAGTATTTCTAGTAATCAGTCAACAAAACAAGTTATATTTCAAGGAACAAGAATCATGCTGACCTCATATTTCCCTGAAGAAGCAATGGAATAACATATAGAGTTAAAGTTGTATACCAGGAAATTTTTAGTTCCAAGAAATAGAAAATGCAACACAACTAATATAAACAATAAAGCAGATTTATTATCTAACATAAGAATTTCTAAATTGGCTCTGAGATTGGTTCATTTAGTAGTTTAAGGATCTAAGTTCTTTCCATCATTCTTTGCCAAGCTCAGGGGGATCAGTCTTGCCCTGAGTTAATCATCCTCTTGTTCATAAGGTGGTCCTGAAGTTCCAGGCATTACATGTAGACATGACAACATCAAGCAGAAGAAGAATCTCACTGGTTAGTGTTGTGTCACATACCCATTCCTAAGCCAATCACTTATAAGGGCAATGCAGTTGGCTTAGTATCGTGCGTGACTGGGTGGAGAACGATAGATTACCCAAACAAAACCAGAGTTCTCTTAACAAGGAAGAAGGAGAAATGGCTATTGGGTAGGCAACGAACAGTGCCTCTTTCATGAGAGGGAGAAAATATTGAAAATATTTTGAATATATGAAAATATTTCATGAGAGGGAGAAAAACCCGAAAATAAAAAACCCACTTAAAAGGCACTAAAAGGCTTCCCTGGTGGCACAGTGGTTAAGAATCCATCTGTCATTGCAGCAGACATGGGTTCAAGCCCTGGTCCGGGAAGATCCCACATGCCACGGAGCAACTAAGCCCGTGTGCCACAACTACTGAGCCTGTGCTCTAGAGCCCGTGAGCCACAACTACTGAAGCCCGCGCGCCTAGAGCCCGTGCTCCACAACAAGAGAAGCCACCGCAATGAGAAGCCCGCACACCGCAACAAAGAGTAGTCCCCACTCACCACAACTAGAGAAAGCCCACGCACAGCAACGAAGACCCAACGCAGCCAAAAATAAATAAATAAAAAAATTTAAAAACCCAACCCACTAAACTATGAGTTTTTATGAGGACATATTCTCAGACATAAAAATACTTCGAAAAACTATACTACCCATATACCTGTCCTGAAATTTTTTCTTGAAAATATTGCAGATGACTGAGAGAAGAATCAAAACAACTCAAAAAGGGGAAATCATGTTATGAAAGAGCTGGTAATCAAGTAAAACAAAGTTAAGTCTAATTACTTGTTTTTGATAAGTATCTCTGCAAATTATATTAAAAACCAAAGGCTTAAATGACATTTAAGCTGCTACCTGAAAACAATATTTAGACAGGTGAAGAATTGGGAGAAGAGCATTACAGAGAGAAGGAACAACATGGGAACATTTCTTTAAGGCTGGAGATAAACACAAGTTAGATGAGGCAGGAGTCAGATTGTGCTGAGTCTCATGAGCCATGTTAGGGATTTGGAGTTTTATTTTAAGTATATTGAAAATCGGTGATATATTTTAAGTAGAGGAATGACATATCTGCATTCTATTTTAAGAAGATCATTCTGGTTGCTCTTTAAAACAGCAGATGGGAGGCAGGGCAAGGATGGAAACTGAGAGGCTATTGAAGGTAAGAAATCATATTGCTTGGACTGGGAAGAAGTGTAAATAAAAATGGTAAGCAATTGATAAATTGGAAATATGTGTAGAGAGACTCAATAGGACAAGCTGATGGATTGCATGTATATGAGGATAAGTTGAGGGAGATTGGAGAAACAAAGATCCAAACTTTTGGCTGAGTGGGTGGTAGTGCCATTTACTAAAATGAGAGATACCAAAAGATTATCATGTTGCATCTTAACGTGGGGAGAAGAGAAAGGGAAAGGGGGACCAAGAGCTCTATTTTGAACATTGTAAGTGTGAGATGCCTATGAAACATCCAAGTGAAGATGTTAAGAAGTTCAGAATAGTGGTCTGAGCGGGAGATATATTTTTGGAAGTCTTGGCATATAGAGATATTTAAAACTACAGTAAATGAATGACATTACCTAAGAAAAGAAAAATGAAATTCCAGCACACAAAGGTTGGATAGAGAATAAGAAAATAAAGGAGATATAAAAGAAACAAGCAATGAATTAAGAGGAAAACCAAGACAGTGTTGGAATCATGGAAGCCAAGAGCAAGAAGGGAGTATTCAGTTGTGTCAAAAATTGCAAAAAGTCTCATAAGTTGAAGACATGCACATTTTCATTAGATATAGCAACATAGATGCTAATGATAACAAAAACAGTTTCAGTTGACTAGTGTTGGTGGGGGTGGAACTTCAGGTTGCAGTGGAATTGAGAATAAAGAGAATGTGAGGAAGTGGAGACAGCTTGTTTTAGATAACTCTTCTGAGAAGTCTGGCCATGAAGAAGATTGGAACAATATCTTGGAGATAGACTGGAGAGACACAAAGGCTCAAGAGAAGTTTTTTGTTTTTTAATTTAAGGATGGGAGATACAAGTATATATTTTTTTAAAGATGTATTATTTATTTATTTTTGGCTGCATTGGGTCTTAGTTGCTGGCACGCGGGATCTTCATTGAGGCATGTGGGCAGGATCTTTCGTTGTGGCCCACAGGCTCTTTGTTGCTACGTGCGGGCTTCTATCTAGTTGTGGCATGTGCTGTCTCTCTTCTCTAGTTGTGGCGTGCGGGTTTTCTCTTCTCTAGTTGTGGCGCGCAGGCTCCAGGGCACGTGGGCTCAGTAGTTGTGGTGTGCGGG
This sequence comes from Balaenoptera borealis, assembly GCF_965194805.1. Lineage (NCBI taxonomy): Eukaryota > Metazoa > Chordata > Mammalia > Artiodactyla > Balaenopteridae > Balaenoptera > Balaenoptera borealis. Next base: position 84,676,609 of record NC_138870.1, read on the forward strand.
CTTAGTTGCCCCATGACATGTGGGATCTTAGTTCCCTGACCAGGGATTGAACCCTTGTCCCCTGCATTGTAAGGAGGATTTTTTTTACCACTGGACCACCAGGGAAGTCCCCACAAGTATATGTTTGAATGCTGATAAATGATCTGATAGTAAGAGTTTGAAGATGTGAGGGAGATGGGGTTTAATTGAAGGAGTGTCTTCAGAAGACTTTAAACCCATCATTAGATTGAGAGAATGGAATTTTGGTATTTTCACCAGTCAACATAGTTATTGAGTGCTATGTGCCAAGCTCGGTTCCAGGCACCAGTGCTGTGAGAATGAAGAAGACAGCCAATAAACCTGCCCTCAAAGATTGTAATTTCTAGTGTGGAAGAATGAAAACATGTAAACAAGCAAATGAATATACAAGATTATTTTGAATATTGATAATTGCTATAAAGCAGTCAAGAGAGAGTCCATGTGTTAGAGCCAGACCATGCTCTGCAAGCCTCCGTATATTATCCATCAGCCAAAATCAAATGGGGGCTTCCAAGTCTTATGGGATCCAGGCAAGACTCCACTTCTCTTTCCTTTAAGACTCATAGCCTCACCACTGCCTTTATCTCTGGGACCAAAAGAACAAACATCCTTATACCCTTGATCCCTATTTATGTCATTCATCACAAGCCATGGTCTCCTTACACATCCCTCACTCTCCAGCCATTAATCCCTATACTGATCTGTACATCACCTTTCCTGATTGAATCTTCCATCCCTCTCCAGCACCCAAAACCTTTCCCCCGTGAGTCCTTCTGGAACTCAATTATCAGCAAAATCACATTTCCTTAATGTCTCCTTTAAATATTCCTTTTACTGACTTTATCTTACTGAAACCCGTCTCTCTCCTAAGGCCCCTGCTTCAGGTAGTGGCAGTTTTTCCTTCCACAGTCTTCATATCACAGAACCTGGAGGTGGGGTAGGTGTTCTGTAATTTATTAATGTTTCCAGAACATTTTCCCTCCCTCCTCTTTTGAAAAACAGTCACCTTTGAATCTTGTACCATCAGACCACAGCATCCATTACCCACTCTTGTTGACGTTACCTTCCAACCCCACAGTTTACTCCTCCTTGATCCTTGAACATTTTAGCTCCTGGATCACTTCACTCTCTCTAAGACTCCTCCTGTCATTAATCTTGGGGATTTTAAGATTCTCACTGATGAATCATCCAACGCCCTGCCCTCTCAGTTCTTTGGTCTCCCCACTTCCAATGACATTGCTTTTCACTCTTTGTTAGCTATGCATTCCTAAAATCATTTTATTAATAGATCTTTCATTACCATTAATTAACCTCTACATAATCTCAATTTCAAACATCCTATCCTCCAATCTCTACCTTATTTCTAGAATCCCAACTCCAAACACCCTTCAGTACTATTGGGATCTACAATCCATTGATCCTACCACTATTTTATCATATCTTACCCTCTCATATCCTTACTTCTCTCTCTCTACTCAGGTATTATGGGTTGAATTGTGTCCTTTCTAAAGATATGTTGAAGTCCTAGTACTCCCCAGTACCTGTGAATGTGATCTTATTTTAATACAGGGGCTTTGCAGATGTAATCAAGTTAAGATGAGGTCATTAGCGTGGGCCTTAATCCAATATGACTGTTGTACTTATAAAAAGAGGAAAATCTGAACACTGACACACAAAGGGAAGACAGCCATGCAACAACAGAGGTAGAGATCTGAATTACGCTACCGCAAACCAAGGAATGCCTGGAGCTACCAGAAGCTAGAAGAGGTGCATGGCCCTGCCAACACCTTGATTGCACACTTCTAACCTCCAGAACTGTGAGACAATACATTTCTGTTATTTTAAAGCACTCAGTTTGTGGTGTTTTGTTACAGAAGCCCTATGAAACCAATAACCCGGGTTAAACTATTGATATATATGGTCAGATGATGACATCATGATAAAAGTTATTAAATGGCCTAATGATGAAATCATTCCCGTGCATACACTCTGAGTTCCCTTGCCTTTCTCTTACTTTATTGTACTTGGCTAAACAATAAACCCTGGTTAAATCCCATTTTCAGCTTTCTTCATGACCACAGTTGCACAGTAAAACGTGGCTTAAGAAAAACACGCAACCATGTTGATCGATCTTACTTAAAACACATGGTGATTAAATGCAACTGGACCTGAATGGTGCTTGCAATCATATTGTCTTTCTCTACTCCATTCATTCTTTCTCCTATAAAACTATTTCAGGGACTTCCCTGGTGGTCCAGTGGTTAAGAATCTGCCTTCCAATGCAGGGGATGTGGGTTCGATCCCTGGTCGGGGAACTAAGATCCCACATGCCGCAGGGCAACTAAACCTGTGGGCCACAACTAGAGAGCCTGCATGCCGCAACTACTGAGCCCTCGCACTCTGGAGCCCGCACACCACAACTAGAGAGAAGCCCAAGAGCCGCAATGAAGACCCAATGCAGCCAAATAAATAAATAAATCTTAAAAAAAATAAAAAAAAAAAAAACTATTTCATATCTCTCTCTCAAAATCTCCAATAACTTCTCCCTAATCCTCATTCTTAGTAAATGTCCTCGCTATTACAATAACCTTCATAAGAAAATTTCCACAAGCTCCCATGACATCATCTCATCTATGTGAGTTTGTCCCCATGTTCTTTGCCTTCTATCCATGCTCTTGGCTAAAACCAGCCTTTCCCTTTACACAATATACTATCCCCTCTTCCCTAATTAAAGAAATTGCTCTAAAAATGTCCTTTCCCTCCTCTATCATAAAACTTTCCCTCCCTACCAGATCATTTCTATTAGCTATTATTTCTCCCTTCTTAAAAAAACTAATCAACCACCACTTTTTCTTCCACTTCTCTTCCAGCCATAGCCCTCTCTATCTCCTTTTCTCCACAAAATAACATTTATTTCAGTTTGCCATGACAGTTGCAGTTTACACTTAATTATTTAATTAAATCTTGGTTTAATTATTAATAGTGCCCTTTTCAAATGTGTTCCAGTTTGGATTGTAAATTACATAGCTAGCTTACCTTTTGATGTAAAACTCCTTGAAAGTGTTGTCTGTGCTCATTCTATCCAATGTTTCACCTTTCATTCTCTCTTGTGCCCCATTTCAAAAAGGTCTTGTCCACACTACTCCACTGAAGCTGTTTTCAAGGTCACCAGACATGTCCTTATCCTTAAATCTGATTGTCAGTTTTCACTCCTCACCTTTTTGAGCTTTGAGCAGCATTTAACATAGCCAACCATTCCCTCCTTCTTAAACAATTTCTTCATTTGGCTTTTAGGGCACCACTTTCCGGTTTTCCTTCTGTCACTGCTTCTTGGTCTCCTGTCCTGGTTCTTCCTCACCTCTCTGAACTCTGAACAGTGGATTGGCAAACAGCTCAGTCTTTAAACTTCTTCTGCTTTTTATCTATAATCATACCCTCCTTACTCTTCTCCCAAGCTACTTAGGGAAGGAACTAAAACCCATCTCACGTCCCCCACAACACACACTCAGAGTAAAGAGATGATCAAGCCACAGTAGGTGGTTCTTAACTTTGTGTAAGGAAGAGAGTTATCTTCAGGGATTGCATTTTGCTGAATATGGGTGTGCATCACAGCTGAATGGTTCAGGAGCAGAGAAGCTGAACACTCCACTAGGCATCTTGTTGTTGTTATTTGTGGGCGACAGTTACTTTATTATAGAAGAAACAGATGTAATAAAACAATAAGTTATTATACAATGACAACATCACCATTTTAAAATCTCTAATGAAATAATGGATATAGGCAGGGACCACCAATCACTACTAAAGCCATTAGGTGAAAAGTCGATAAGAAAGTATAAATTTGAGAGATTAGGCTAAGAGAATTTGAATCCACTAAGGAAAGTAAGTATCACTAAAAGTGGGGTAAACAGACTTTATGTGCATTTGCTGTGATATAATATGAAGTATACAGGGCCACCTATAAAACATTCTTGCCAAAAAGAAAAAGAAAAGAAAAAAAATAAAAACAAGGACCTGAATTCAAGCAAGACTCTAGCTCTGACTTCCAGTTTTCTGGTTTATTTTTTTAAATCTTTATTGGACTATAATTGCTTCACAATGGTGTGTTAGTTTCCGCTGTATAGCAAAGTGAATCAGCTATACATACACATATATCCCCATATCTCCTCCCTCTTGTGTCTCCCTCGCACCCTCCCTATCCCACCCCTCTGGGTGGTCACAAAGCACTGAGCTGATCTCCATGTGCTATGCGGCCGCCTCCCACAGCTATCCATTCCACACTTGGTAGTGTACATATGTCCATGCCACACTATCACTTCATCCCAGCCTACACTTCCCCCTCCCCGTGTCCTCAAGTCCATTCTCTACATCTGTGTTTTTATTCCTGTTCAGCCCCAAGGTTCTTCAGCACCATTTTTTTTTTAGATTCCATATATATGTGTTAGCATATGGTGTTTGTTTTTCTCTTTCTGACTTACTTCACTCTGTATGACAGACTCTAGGTCCATCCACCTCACTACAAATAACTCAATTTTGTTTCTTTTTATGGCTGAGTAATATTCCATTGTATATATGTGCCACATCTTCTTTATCCATTCATCTGTTGATGGACACTGAGGTTGCTTCCATGTCCTGGTTATTGTAAACAGAGCTGCAATGAACACTGTGGTACATGACTCTTTTTGAATTACAGTTTTCTCAGGCTATACGCCCAGTAGTGGTATTGCTGGGTCGTATGGTAGTTCTATCTTTAGTTTTTTAAGGAACCGCCATAATGTTCTCCATAGTGGCTGTATCAATTTACATTCCCACCAACAGTGCAAAAGGGTTCCCTTTTCTCCACACCCTCTCCAGCATTTATTCTTTGTAGATTTTTTGATGATAGCCATTCTGACTGGTGTGAGGTGATACCTCATTGTAGTTTTGATTTGCATTTCTCTAATGATTAGTGATGTTGAGCAATCTTTCATGTGTTTGTTGGCAACCTGTATGTCTTCTTTGGAGAAATGTCTATTTAGCTCTTCTGTCCATTTTTCAATTGGGCTGTTTTTTTTTTTTTTTGATATTGAGCTGCATGAGACGCTTGTAAATTTTGGAGATTAATCCTTTGTCTGTTGCTTCATTTGCAAATATTTTCTCCCATTCTGAGGGCTGTCTTTTCATCTTGCTTATGGTTTCCTTTGCTGCACAAAAGCTTTTAAGTTTCATTAGGCCCCATTTGTTTATTTTTGTTTTTATTTCCATTTCTCTAGGAGGTGGGTCAAAAAGGATCTTGCTGTGATTTATGTCATAGAGTGTTCTGCCTATGTTTTCCTCTAAGAGTTTGATGGTGTCTGGCCTTACATTTAGGTCTTTAATCCATTTTGAGTTTATTTTTGTGTATGGTGTTAGGGAGTGTTGTAACTTCATTCTTTTACATGTAGCTGTCCAGTTTTCCCAGCACCACTTATTGAATAGGCTGTGCTTTCTCCTTTGTATACTCTTGCCTCCTTTATCAAAGATAAGGTGACCATAGGTGTGTGGGTTTATCTCTGGGCTTTCTATCCTGTTCCATTGATCTATATTTCTGTTTTTGTGCCAGTACCATACTGTCTTGATTACTGTAGCTTTGTAGTATAGTCTGAAGTCTGGGAGCCTGATTCCTCCAGCTCCGTTTTTCTTTCTCAAGATTGCTTTGGCTATTCGAGGTCTATTGTGTTTCCATACAAACTGTGACATTTTTGTTCTAGTTCTGTGAAAAATGTCATTGGTTGTTTGATAGGGCTTGCATTGAATATGCAGATTACTCTGGGTAGTATAGTCTTTTTCACAATGTTGATTCTTCCGATCCAGAACATGATATATCTCTCCATCTGTTTGTATCATCTTTAATCTCTTTCATCAGTGTCTTATAGTTGTCTGCATACAGGTCTTTTGTCTCCTTAGGTAGGTTTATTCCTATGTATTTTATTCTTTTTGTTGCAGTGGTAAATGGGAGTGTTTCCTTAATTTCTCTTTCAGATTTTTCATCATCAGTGTATAGGAATGCAAGAGATTTCTCTGCATTAATTTGTATCCTGGTACTTTACTAAATTCATTGATTAGCTCTAGTAGTTTTCTGGTAACATCTTTAGGATTCTCTATGTATGGTATCATGTCATCTGCCGACAGTGACAGTTTTACTTCTTCTTTTGCAATTTGGATTCCTTTTATTTCTTTTTCTTCTCTGATTGCTGTGACTAAAACTTCCGAAACTATGTTGAATAATAGTGGTGAGAGTGGACAACCTTGTCTTGTTCCTGATCTTAGAGGAAATGGTTTCAGTTTTTGACCATTGAGAACGATGTTGGCTGTGGGTTTCTCATATATGGCCTTTATTATGTTGAGGTAAGTTCCCTCTATGCCTACTTTCTGGAGGGTTTTTATCATAAATGGGTGTTGAATTTTGTCGAAAGCTTTTTCTGCATCTATTGAGATGATCCTATGGTTTTTCTCCTTCAATTTGTTAATATGGTGTGTATCACATTGATTGATTTGCATATATTGAAGAATCCCTGCATTCCTGGGATAAACCCCACTTTATCATGGTGTATGATCCTTTTAATGTGCTGTTGGATTCTGTTTGCTAGTATTTTGTTGAGGATTTTTGCATCTATGTTCATCAGTGATATTGGCCTGTACTTTTCTTTCTTTGTGACATCTTTGTCTGGTTTTGATATCAGGGTGATGGTGGCCTCAGAGAATGAGTTTGGGAGTTTTCCTCCCTCTGCTATATTTTGGAAGAGTTTGAGAAGGACAGGTGTTAGCTCTTCTCTAAATGTTGGGTAGAATTCGCCTGTGAAGCCATCTGGTCCTGTGCTTTTGTTTGCTGGAATATTTTTAATCACAGTTTCGATTTCAGTGCTTGTGATTGGTCTGTTTATATTTTCTATTTCGTCCTGGTTCAGTCTTGGAAGGTTGTGGTTTTCTAAGAATTTGTTCATTTCTTCCAGGTTGTCCATTTTACAGGCATATAGTTGCTTGTAGTAATCTCTCATGATCCTTTGTATTTCTGCAGTGTCAGTTGTTACTTCTCCTTTTTCATTTCTAATTCTATTGATTTGAGTCTTCTCCCTTTTTTTCTTGAAGAGTCTGGCTAATGGTTTATCAAAATTTTTAATCTTCTACAAGAAGGAGCTTTTAGTTTTATTTATCTTTGCTATTGTATCCTTAATTTTTTTTCATTTATTTCTGATCTGGTCTTTGATTTCTTTCCTTCTGCTAACTTTGGGGTTTTTTTGTTCTTCTTTAATTGCTCTACGTATAAGGTTAGGTTATTTGAGATGTTTCTTATTTCTGAAGGTAGGATTGTATTGCTATAAACTTCCCTCTTAGAACTGCTTTTGCTGCATCCCATAGGTTTTGGTTCGTCACGTTTTCATAGTCATTTGTTTCTAGGTATTTTTTGATTTACTCTGATTTTTTCGGTGATCTCTTGGTTATTAAGTAGTGTATTGTTTAGCCTCCATGTGCTTTTATTTTTTACAAATATTTTCCGGTAATTGATATCTAGTCTCATAGCGTTGGGGTCGGAAAAGATACTTGATACGATTTCAATTTTCTTAAATTTACCAAGGCTTGATTTGTGTCCCAAGATATGATCTATCCTGGAGAATGTTCCATGAGCACTTGAGAAGAAAGTGTATTCTGTTGTTTTTGGATGGAATATCCTATAAATATCTATTGAGTCCATCTTGTTTAATGTATCATTTAAAGCTTGTGTTTCCTTATTTATTTTCATTTTGGATGATCTGTCCATTGGTGAAAGTGGCGTGTTAAAGTCCCCTACTATGATTGTGATAACTGTCGATTTTCCCTTTTATGGCTGTTAGCATTTCCCTTATGTATTGAGGTGCTCCTATGTTGGGTGCATAAATATTTACAATTGTTATATTCTTCTTGGATTGATCCCTTGATCATTATGTAGTGTCCTTCTTTGTCTCTTGTAGTAGTCTTTATTTTAAAGTCTATTTTGTCTGATATAAGAATTCCTACTCCAGCTTTCTTTTGATTTCCATTTGCATGGAATATCTTATTCCATCCCCTCACTTTCAGTCTGTATGTGTCCCTAAGTCTGAAGTGGGTCTCTTGTAGACAGAATATATACGGGTCTTGTTTTTGTATCCATTCAGTCAGTCTATGTCTTTTGGTTGGAGCATTTAATCCATCTACATTTAAGGTAATTATCGGTATGTATGTTCCTATTACCATTTTCTTAATTGTTTTGGGTTTGTTTTGTAGGTCTTTTCCTTCTCTTGTGTTTCCTGCCTAGAGAAGTTCCTTTAGCATTTGTTGTAAATCTGGTTTGTCGGTGCTGAATTGTCTTAGCTTTTGCTTGTCTGTAAAGGTTTTAATTTCTCCATCAAATCTGAATGAGATCCTTGCTGTGTAGAGTCGTCTTGGTTGTAGGTTTTTCGCTTTCATCACTTTAAATATGTCCTGCCACTGCCTTCTGGCTTGCAGAGTTTTTGCTGAAAGATCAGCTGTTAACCTATGGGGATTCCATTGTATGTTATTTGTTGTTTTTCCCTTGTTGCTTTTAATATTTTTTCTTTGTATTTAATTTTTGATAGCTTAATATGTGTCTTGGCATGTTTCTCCTTGGATTTATCCTGTATGGCACTCTCTGTGCTTCCTGAACTTGATTGACTCTTTCTTTTCCCGTATTAGGTAAGTTTTCACCTATAACCTCTTCAAATATTTTCTCAGTCCCTTTTTCTCTTCTTCTTCTGGGATTCCTATAATTCAAATGTTGGTCTGTTTAATGTTGTGCCAGAGGTCTCTGAGACTGTTCTCAATTCTTTTCTTTCTTTTTTCTTTATTCTGCTCTGCTGTAGTTATTTCCACTATTTTATCTTCCAGGTCACTTATCTGTTCTTCTGCCTCAGTTATTCTATTGATTCCTTCTAGAGAATTTTTAATTTCATTTATTGTGTTGTTCATCAGTTTGTTTGCTCTTTAGTTCTTCTAGGTCCTTGTTAAACGTTTCTTGTATTTTTTCCATTCTATTTCCAAGATTTTGGATCTTTACTATCATTACTCTGAATTCTTTTTCAGGCAGACTGCCTATTTCCTCCTCATTTGTTTGGTATGGTGGGTTTTACCTTGCTCCTTCAACTGCTGCATATTTCTCTGCCTTCCCATTTTGCTTAACTTACTGTGTTTGGGGTCTCCTTTTCACAGGCTGCAGGTTTGTAGTTCCCATTGTTTTTGGTGTCTGTCCCCAGTGGCTAAGGTTGGTTCATTGGGTTGTGTACGCTTCCTGGTGGAGGGGACTAGTGCCTGCGTTCTGGTGGATGAGGCTGGATCTTGCCTTTCTGGTGGGCAGGTCTGCGTCTGGTGGTGTGTATTTGGGTGTCTGTGACCTTATTATGATTTTAGGCAGCCTCTCTGCTAATGGGTGGGGCTGTGTTCCTGTCTTACTAGTTGTTTGGCATAGGGTGTTCAGTACTGTAGCAGCTGGTCGTTGAGTGGAGCTGCGTCTTAGCGTTGAGATGGAGGTCTCTGTGAGAGCTTTCACTGTTTGACATTACATGGAGCTGGGAGGTCTCTGGTAGACCAATATCCTGAGCTCGGCTCTCCCACCTCAGAGGCACAGGCCTGACACCTGGCTGGAGCAGCAAGTCCCTGTCAGCCACATGGCTCAGAAGAAAAAGGAGAAAAATAGAAAGAAAGAAAGAAAAAAACAAAAGAAAATAAAATAATTAAAATAAAAGATAAAAAAATTATTAAAAAGTAATAAGAAAAAGGAAAAGAAAAAAAAAAAAGCAAGAAGACAGCAGCCAAACCAAACAACAACAAATCCACCAATGATAGCAAGGGCTGAAAACTATACTAAAAAAAAAAGAACAAAAAACGAACAGACAGAACCCTAGGACAAATGGTAAAAGCAAAGTTATACAGACAAAATCCCACAAAGAAGCATATACACACACACTCAGAAAAAGAGAAAAAGGAAAAAAAAAAAATATATATATATAGAAAGGAAGAGAGCAACCAAATCAATAAACAAATCTACCCATGATAATAAACTCTAAATACTAAGATAAACATAAAACCAGAAACACATTAGATGCAGAAAGCAAACCACAAGTCTACAGTTGCTCCCAAGCTCGGAGAAATTTCCCTTTCTCTTCTTTGTTCTCACAGCTCCTGGGGTTCAGCTCTGGATTTGGCCCCGCCTCTGCATGTAGGTCACCTGAGGGCATCTGTTCTTCGCTCAGACAGGATGGGGTTAAAGAAGCAGCTGCTTCGGGGGCTCTGGCTCACTCAGGCCGGGGGGAAGAAGGGGTATGGAATGCAGGGCAAGCCTGCAGCAGCAGAGGCCAACATGACATTGCAACAGCCTGAGGTGCGCCGTGTGTTCTGCCGGGGAAGTTGTCCCTGGATCATGGGAACCTGGCAGTGTCGGGCTGCACAGGCTCCCGGAAGCGGAGGTGTGGAGAGTGACCTGTGCTTGCACACAGGCTTTTTGGTGGCTGCAGCAGCAGCCTTAGCATTTCATGCCCATCTCTGGCATCCGTGCTGATAGCCACAGCTCGAGCCCATCTCTGGAGCTCATTTAGGTGGTGCTCTGAATCCCCTCCCCTCCCACACCCTGGATCAGTGGTCTCTTGTCTCTTGGGCAGATCCAGACTTTTTCCTGGACTCCCTCCCGGCTACCTGTGGCGCACTAGCCCCCTTCAGGCTGTGTTCACACAGCCAACCCAAGTCCTTTCCTTGGGATCTGACCTCCGAAGCCCAAGCCTCAGCTCCCAGCCCTCACCCGCCCTAGTGGGTGAGCAGACAAGCCTTTCAGGCTGGTGAGTGCTGGTCGGCACCAGTCCTCTGTGAGGGAATCTCTCCACTTTGCCCTCTGCACCCCTGTTGCTGCACTCTCCTCCATGGCTCCGAAGCTTCCCCCGCCACCCCCCATCTCCGCCAGTGAAGCGGCTTCCTAGTGTGTGGAAACTTTTCCTTCTTCACAGCTCCCTCCCAGAGGTGCAGGTCCCATCCCTATTCTTTTGTCTCTGTTTTCTCTTTTTTCTTTTGCCCTACCCAGGTACGTGGGGAGTTTCTTGCCTTTTGGGAAGTCTGAGGTCTTCTGCCAGCGTTCCGTAGATTTACTGTAGCAGTTTTTCCACATGTAGATGTATTTCTGATGTATTTGTGGGGAGGAAGGTGATCTCCACGTCTTACTCCTCTGCCATCTTGAAGGTCTCTCTCTTTTTTATTTTTAAAATTCTCAGTCTTGATGGTTGTAATTCAGTATTTTGAGTTTTTTGTTACATCAATAAAACAGTTCTCCTAAGTGGTTGCAAGAAGAAGGTTAATCACTTCACTGTACTCTCTTAAACTCCAAAACGCTCAGGTATATTTCTTCACCTAAACAATCAAATATGTCTTCACATAAAAGTGAAGAATTAAAGTCAAGAATAAGAAATTTTACTTACCATTCAATCAGCTTAATATAAGTTATTGGAAAGAATGAATTGACTTTTGATTGGTGACACAAGCAAAATGAAAATAAATCCTAATGTATAAATTATTTACTATTGCCTTTTAATCTAAACGGTTTCAAAATCTTTTAAAACCCCGATTACTCCTCTTGGTGATTTAGTGATACATTTTTTTTTTCTAAGACTAGAAAAAACTATCCTACTATACAAATAGAAAAAAAAGACATTTAGTTGATTTCATATTTCTTAAAATTTATCCCGTAAAAGAGTTTCAAATCCTCAGTCCTACCAGCCCAGTAGTGTGGGCAGCACTTATATTGAATTTCAATATTGTAACATTAACATGAATTTCCCTCCAGTGTACAATGATCTAGTAGATAATATCTAATGGTTTATAAAAATCATCATGCTTACATTTTTGCTTCATGTTACCTTACTTTTTGTGCTTCTCAAAAAAGCAGCAAAAATTTTTTTTAAATGTCAAGTATTATAGTTTAATGAAGAAATCAGTGTTTAAAAACATTACTTCTTTAATGTTTCTATATATATCCTGCATAATTCCAACTTTGAGTATTTTATTCTAAAAGGAAATTGAAACATAGCTCAAAATTTATTCTCTTTAGCATCCCTGGGTGCAAGGTAAAATGAGACTGTTAACACCTTAAGGATTTAGGCACAACTGATCCTGTGTATCAATTTCTCAAAATTGAAAACTATTTCAGCCGCTACGTTTTTGGCCTTATTTCCACTCTGTTTAGCTGACAGGACTGGCAGATCTCAACAGCCACAACACCATATGTTACAATCAAAGCCAGATGACATTCTGGCACTGCAGTGGCTGTATGAATCAATGTGCTAATTTTCTCTTTTGTGATGATTTGTGATAAATCACCTAGAATTTCAGGTATTTAAAATTCAGAAGGACATAATATGGCAAATTTCTCCATTCTCCATCTTTTTCTTTCCCTATGGACTCAAGGAGTCTGCCACTTTTAATAACTACGACCTCCTACTTTTATGCCTATGTTCCATTTCCCCTCAATCCAACTGAGAGGAAGAACTCAATACCTGAAAGACATCTTTGATACCTCATCCATTCATTTTATTATTTCAACAAATTTATTGAGAACCTACTATGTGCCAGGCACTGTATGAGGCACAAGGAATGCAAAGTTGAACAGTGACAACAAAAACACACACAATTCCTGTCCTCATGGAGTTTACAATGTAGAGGGTCTACATTAATCAAAAACATATTAAGTTACAAAGGTGTTCAATGCTAAGTAGTGGTATGTGTTCGTGTGATAATGTATAACAGTGGGTCTTACTCTGGTGAAAGAAATTAGGGAATGCTTCCCTGAGGAAGTGATGAATGAGCTGAGATCCAAAAGACAAATAGGAATTAACTAAGTGATGAAAGTACTTCAAGCCAAAGGAATAGCATGAACAAAGGTTCCTATGGTGGAAGAGGCACCTTGATTCTCACTTATTCCAGACAGTTAAAGTGCAATGAGGGTAGAACACAAAGAAAGTGAAACATGGTGCAAAATGAAACTAAGAAGTAATAATAATAACTAACCTCTATTAAATGCTTTTTAAGGTGATGTGCCAGTCATTGTTTTAATGTTTTGAGACATTAACTTTTTCAACATTCAGAATTATAATATAAATAGTGGTCCTAATACATAATCTCATAGGCAACATAAAATATTTTTGTTTTAATCATAAGAGCAATGAAACGCCATTAATGTGTTTTAAGCTAGAGGTGAAACTGGGGGTAGGTGGGTTGCCTTGATTAAAACTGCACTTCAAAAAAGAGAATTCTCCCTGCCTATAAAAATGAATCAGGAAGGACAGAGCAGCTTAGGAAGACCAGTTAGGAGTCGACTGCAGTAATGCAGGTAAAAAGTGCTGATGGTAGCTTAGATTAGGAAGGTGGTAAGTGAAGAGAAGTAGACAAATTTACAAGGTAAAATAACAGGACGCAGTAGTGAACTGATTTGGGGGTGGGGGGTTGCAGTTAGGGAGAGGAAGGTGTCTAAGAGGAGTTCTAGGTTACCAGCTTGGAAACCAGGGTGATGGTGGTACCTTAGATTGGATACGTTAATAAAAACTTAAAGAGGAAGTTTTAACCCCTGTATTGACAAGTGCTGAATAACAATAACTACAATAAAAATCCAAAAGGAGTTTCTGGTTAATTTTTTCACATATATTTGCCTGCAATCTTATATAGCCATTCTTACATGGCTTAAATAAAAATAATGTTTCATTACAACTAGTGTCACATGGTGATCTTTTGAATTCTAGGATAAAATGAGAAAAGAAAAAAAATACAAGATGCCAAGAAAATGTTGTTCACATACATAAAATTAAAAAGGAAAACACAAATATCATTTTCTTCCCCTGATTATTAACATCTCTGCTAGGGACTTAGCAAAGACATGGCAACTTTATATCTAATTTGTGGTCATTTAAAAACTCTGGTAAGTTTATTACAAGTTGATTCCTATATTTCTCACACAGCTAAAAAGGTTGAGGTTAACTTAAAAAAAATTCTCCCCTTATCTTTTAAATAGTTTGAATAATACACACATCATACACACACACACTTTAAAAGTATTATTATTTATGTTTAAAAGAAAAACAGATAAAAGACCAACAAGTGATTCCTTTCTCCACCTCAGGAAAAATCTGTGAAATAAGGAATAAGATAAAATAAAAGCATATAATTGGGATTTAAGTAAAAAGAGCAGGTTATTGTGGTTTCAGTCAAGTCAGTTGTTCTGTCTGAGCCTTAAGTTTTTTATTTAACTTTTAAAATGTGAATAATACCTACCTCCCAGGTTTGCTGTGGGAATTACATAATGCTTTTGGAAGTGTTTTATTAATTTTAAATCTCTATAAAAATAGTAATCACTATAAATTTTTAAAAGTCTAACAAAGCATACAGAATATTCAGATCCACATTAATTATCATCTCTACTGTTTATATCATTTTCTTGAGAAGGCCAAGTAAATTGAAAATAAGAAAAACATTCAGCATCTGTAACACTAAATAATTATAACACATAAATTTAAAATTCATATAGAGCAAATAGCTCAAGTCTGAGAAACACTGCAAGCTCTGAAGAAGTTAATGTACCATCAATCCTGCTTTTCTATAATAGAGACTGCTTTTGTTGACTATATACCTACAGATCAAAAGTACTCTACTAAGGATATAAGCTATACATTTAAAATATTTAATTAGACCTTTGCTTTTAATCTAAAACTATATAATAGTCTTAGATTAAAATGGTTTAACAGGATTTTTAAAACACTCTGAGGTAAAATAATAACAATTTAACTTGTTCTTTGCTGTATCCTTAGCTCCCAAAACAGGGTCTGTATTTTAAATAATGTTAATTAAAATGGACATTACAGAAAAAAAAAAAAGGCCAGTACCATTTTCAATAAAATCTAAAATCACTCCAACACTTAATGTAAAATGAAACATGTATTTCCTTCCAAGTACTTAGATAGAGGGATGGCTATATAAGTCATGCCAAACAAGCAAAGCACCATAAAGTGTCCGAACATGGTTGAAAATTTGAAAATTTTCAAGTATCTTAAAGAAAGAGCAGTCCAGCTGTTTCATGTTCTATCTTGGTTATATTTATGTTTAAGAATGTGAATTTTAAAATAGACCCCACTTAGTTTAATTCTATCAGAAATATATTTTAAATTGTTAAAAGCCTCTGTTTCTTAAATACTCAAACTTTTATTTCATAATGCATGATTGAGATTCTCTCTCGTGTTGGTTTCAAACTTAAAAATCCCTAGAAAATAGAATTCAAAATTTACCAGTTTTTCTTATTATAGAAGATAATATATATAAGTCACATAGAACTTTAATCAAAACTAGCATTATAAATTTGACATGTGCAAACATCCACCTGTTGTGATACTACAGGAATGGTATGAAATTGTTTTATGTACGTGAAAAGAAAATTCTCTGAAAACATTCCCTTCCTTAAATAGAGGAAAGATGAAGGTAAAGAACTAATATAAATAGTATTAGTTAAAATTCTTACAGTTACAAATGCTGCTAAATTTAGCAGGATAGTTAAATTACTCTTTTACTTCTAATGATAAACGTTTAAAGGAATGTACAAATAATGCTTTTTAAATCAGTTGGCCATATACTCTAATGTCTTGCTTTTTTACAGTTTGTGCTTTTTATTTTAACATTTGTGCCATCTTCTTTGTTGAAAATTATAGCTTCAACTTACACAGTTTACCCATTACTTAAAATGATTCTTTTTCACATTTTCAAGTTACTTCATAAGCGCAGTAGGGTGATGATTTTCTAGAATTTTCAAACCCAGCCATTAGATATTTATTAATTTGATTGGATTTTTTACAGTAATTAAATATAGATTTAAGTACATAATTTTAATAACATTTAAAATGTAAGCCTCCTTTTATTTTACATTAGCCCTAAAAGCATCTGAATCTTTGTAAATAATAGTAAATTATTAACAAATAGTGATAAATAGTGGGAACACATAGATTTTAATTTTTCTTTTTAAAAAATGCCTATAATGTAATATCAAAATTAGGAAATGACATCTTCTATTCATTAGGCAGGTAATTATCTTACAGTATGCGTTGACTTCCCTATATCACACCAGTTTAAAAGAGGGTTAAACCCCAAAACACAAAACAACCAAAAGACTGTAATGCCCGTACCTAGTAATTTCTAAACTGGCTTTGGAATAGTCACCACTTCATCACATTCTATTTCATTTTATTGTCTTTTCATGAAAAGGAAAGTCTTCCACTAATTGGTAACATCACATTATAAATATAACCACCATACTCCAGAGCTATAATTTAAGTTTCTGACTGCCACTCCTGCTATTCAACTGTCATCTTCTTTATGTGATGGAGAAGAGCATCTTTTTCCAAGTGAGCCTCTGCAAGAGCTGTTTTAGCTTTAGCCAATTCCTGTTTAAGAGATTCATTCTCTTCCATGAGCTGAAATGATAAATTTGGAAAATAAGAAAACTTAACCATTTTCAGAAAACACAAACTCTTTATATAGTATCAAAGGTATGACACATGAGTCAGTAAAATTACCCAATGCTGGTGGGGATGCACTTAAGCTGAAAACTGCTTTGAGAAGTTATTTGGAAACACATACCAAGCACTTAAAAATGTCCATAAGTTTTGACCCAGCAATTCAAAACACTAATTAACTTCTAATTTCCAAATCTAATAGTGATTTTGTTTAATTTCAATTTCTCTTAAGATGCTGCTGACCTCACCACTCCTTGTTAAGCCTCTCTCCTCTTTTGCCTTTTATGCTACAGTTCCTTCTTTATCCCTCTCTACCTATGGACTTTTCATCTCTTCCTCAGCTGTTTAAGAACCCTTAAATTTTTCATATTCTATTAAATTCCATAATTGGTCGCCTTCTCTTACCACTGGAGCCACTCTCTTAGATGCTCTCATCTACTCCTGTGGTTCCAATAACTATAGATAGCCTGATCCAGCACAAGCCTCTATCTTGAGCCCCAGACCCACATTCTGAATATCTCATTAGACATTTTCATCTAGATATCAATAGGTCTCCCCTCATTAAGACTTGGTTCAAGCATTTTATCCTCTTAGAACCATTCCCTAACCCCTAACCAGGAAGATGTGATAAAACTTTCTCCACAGGAAAACACATTTACACAGATATATTAAAATAAATTCGTTCAATTTCAAAGAGTTCTCAGACCTTTTAGTACCAGCTTATGAATGCTTGCCTTACAGACCAAGTTGGGTATTTCACTATACTTCCCAAACTCTAGTACATATAACACATGAAACAGTATGTTCTGACTACCATTTACATGCTCCTGTCTTTCCCACTAAACTTTGAGTTTCTTAATAGATAGGGAGTGGTATACTGTTACAATTCTATATCCTTAGCTTAGAGTTGACATCCAACAAATCCTGTTAAACAGGTGAATGAACTCATTCTGTGGTTCTATCATAGAGAATTAAAATTCTGCTGGACAGAATTTTATAACAGCAAAAAATAAGAAGCAACTCAAATATTAACAAATGTTAAGAGGAACCTTTAGAAATGACAATACATCCACACCCATATTAATCTGCCACTAACAACAAATATGAAGCATCGACTATACTTGAATTAAAAAAACAAATAAAATACATATATGAAGCATACATAGCAATACGGAAAATATCTGTTAAACAATGTTAAGTAAAAAAAAAATACAGTTATATACACTAGAATAGTAATTGTTTAGAAAAATTATGGAAAGAGCCTGGGAGGAAAAATTAAAAAATACTGATAACACTGTAGGAGGTTACAATATGTTAGAGTTGTTTTAAAATATTTTTCCAAAGTTCTGAAATATAACAATACTTTTGCAACTTAAAAATAAGACAACAAAATGAATATATCTTCCAAGAAGCCTTCATAGATTCCAGAAACTGGCACTGTCCCACAGTTACTCCTTTATCTTCCATCAGACTACAAGCTCTGTGAAGGCTGGGAATGTCCATACCTTGCTCAACACTGTATCAACAGCATCTAACACAGTGCCTGGCATATAACAAGCACTCAACAAATGTTAAATAAGTAAATAATGTCTGAACTATTTAATATTTATTTTAATTGCTGAAACTGAATGAGAATGAACTAGTTTTTCCATTACCTGTTCCCTAGTAAAGTCAAAGGAGCACTCAGGAAAGTTGACTGACCGAGAAGGCCAAGGAACCTCTGGGCTCGTCTGAGTGGCTTGAGTGACACTGCGTTGTTTTTTCAGATCACACTTTCCACTGGTAAGCAGCACTGAATCACTTTTGACATCTTCTTTCAAATCATTTCTAGAGTTAAGCATCTGAGAATCTAATACAACAAATAAATACTCAGATAACATTTCTAAATACTTGATAAATCTTAAGTTCTCTTGTGAAAAACTAATTTAAAAATGAGTATCTCTATTAGTAGGAAGACATTATGAAACAGAAAAACAATAAAGTCAATAAAAGAAAAAAGCTCATTCATTGAAAAGATGAACAAAATCAAAACCAAAAGCTCATCTGTTGAAAACATGAATAAAATTGATAAAACCTTAGACGGACCAAAAAACAAAAAAGGAAACAAATTACTAGAATCAGAAATGCAAGAGGGGACGTTACTATCAACCTAACAGAAATAAAAATAATTGTAAAGGAAGACAGTGAAGAACTGTATACCAATAAATTAGATAACTTAGATGAAACAGAAAAATTCCTACAAAGACACAAGCTACCAAAATAGACTCAGTAAGAAATAGATGCAAATACAACAGGTAAAGAGATTAAATCAGTAATCAAAAACAATTGATGGTGCTTCAGGTATAGCCAGATACTGGAATTCATATGTTGTCCTCAGGAGTGTCAATTTAGGAACCTGACTCTCTCTACTTCTCAGGTCCACTTTTCTTCTCTTCTGGATTAGTTCAGTCATATGATGGCAAAGGTAGCCTCTGGTGACCCCAAACAAGTAAGTTTTACAGCCTGTGACCCCTTCTCTCTCAGTGACCTTTTCAATTCACAAAAAAAGACTCAGAATGCTTGGGTCACAGTCCATTCATGTATCACTCAGTGTCCCAAGGGCTGAAATCTTTTGATCGGCCCTGCTGGGTCCCATCTCCATTTTTGTGATAGGGTCATATGATTGCTAAGTCCACCAAAATCATGTGCAACAGTCATGATAGAAAGGCAGTTCACCATATCAAATTATATTGAGCAGACAAAAGAGTAATACTGCTCAAAATAATTTTTCCCCTTAAAAAGATTTCCAGAAGGGGTTAGCTAAGTCAAAGAACAAAAATATTTTTTAAAGCTTTTGTTCATATTGCCAAATTACCCTCCATAATGGTTCTATCAATTTTACCCCTATTCTGTATGTATAAAAATGGAGTAGTTCCATCATCATGGATAAATGACATCAAGTTGAGTTTTAGTCTGTTCTTGGGTTCATTATATTACAGTGGTCTCAAATCAGAAACTACTTTTTACAATATTGTCCTGTACTGATTATGTTTTTAGTAGTATTAACTAGGAAAAAAACTACAAAAACTGTTGTATTGGTTCAGACTAGCATACGATTCAGCTTGGCAGTGACTATAAGAGAAATCCTAAAGTACTATGCCATGGAAAAGCCAAATTCTCCACTCTTTCAACCTCAAAAAATTAGTAACACCCCTAAAATTCTACTTGTTTACAAATTTATAACATACTTTTGGTTTTCAAACTTTTAGAGGAGCAAAACTCTTCTTTTAAATGAAATCTGACATAGAATGCTAATATGAACTAAAAAAAAAAAAGCTGAGTTATATAGGCTGTAGTGACGAAAATAGAGGGCCCAAGGCCCATTCTATTTAGCTTATATCTCACTACTCATGGGATCCTAAGAATAATGAAAAAAACACTGACCAAACAATTCTGAAACCCATTTTATTTCAATCACTGGGAAGTGGAATGAGGAGAGAAAAGGGAAGGAGAGGAAAAGAAGAGAAGAGGAAGAAATATGGGAAGAGAAAAAGAAGGAATGAAATAGAGGAGGGAGGAGAGAGAGCTAGAGAGTGGAGGAGACAGAGGAGTGAGGATGGGAAAAGAGGAAGAGGGATGTAGCTGTAACTGGAGATAAAGACGGAGAGTTAGCTGTGAGTCTGTTTTGCATATACACTCATTGGTAGTACCTTTTAGATTCCACATATAAGTGAAATCATCAGTATTTCTTTTTCTCTGACTTATTTCGCTAAGCTTAATATTCTCTAGGTCTACTCATGTTGCTGTAAATGGCAGAATTCATTCTTTTTTATGGTTGAGTAATATTCCACAGTGTGTGTGTTTTTATATATATATATATCTCATATCTTCTTTATCCATTTGGGTTGCTTCCATATCTTGGCTACTGTAAACAGTGCTGCTCTGAACAGAAACAGACTCACAGATACAGAAAACAAACTAGTGGTTACCAAAAGGGAGAAGAAAGCAGGCAGGGGCAAATGAGGAATATGAGACTAAGAGATACAAACTACTAGGTATAAAATAGATTAAAATAGATAAACAACAAGGATATATTGTATAGCACAGAGAAGTATAGGCATTATCTTGTAATAACTTTTAATGGAGTATAATCTATAAAAATACTGAATCACTATACTGTACACCTGAAACTAATATAATATTGTGAATCAACAATACTTCAATTAGGAAACAAAAAGAGGGAGAGATAAGTAGGGAGGAGCAGGTAGGAAGGGAAAAGGAAGAGATAAGAAGGGGAGGAAGGGGGAGGAAGAGGCAGGAAGAAGCAAGTGTAAAGATGGGAGGGACTGGAAAGGGATAGGAAAGGAGAGAACCTGTAACTGACAAGGGTAATTGGAGTCTATTACTATAGAAAGACATATTTCCTTTTATTTACTTTAAAAGAACTTCTTTCTAGTTTTTAAGACAAATTTTGATGAACAAATCCATGCCCCTCATGGATGAAATGTGCATCTTATGACAATGTACATTTTTCCCCTAGCATAGGCTCTGCTAGTTATTTTCTAGATCTTGTACCTTGGACAAGCCATTCAACTTACCTAAACTTTAATTTCTTCATTTGCAAAAAGGAGATGATAAGAATACTTGCCTTAATTATCTCAAAGGGTTATGGTAAGAATTAAGTGTTAATATTTAATGTAAAAAACTTCACAAACTGGAAAGCATTATTCAAATATTAATTGCTGTTAGTACCACAGTTGGTGTTCAATAAATATCTGACTTTAAATCTAGGTTTTAACAGTTCTCTGTTTATTCAGACAGAAGATGTCTATTCATTTATCTTCTCCGAGTGTCATACAGGCACTCTTCCGAGTTTAGGTTTTACACTTTTCTTTAGGTTTAGTAATTTAAAAATTCTTCCCTCATTCCCAGTGAGGAAGTATTATGGCAATGATTCTAAGGCTGTATATGGCAAAGAGCTGCTCATCACAGACCTTTAAATATACAATGCCCCATCCTACCCCCAACATTCCAATATAATCTATTGGGAGGTACTCCCTCACAACACTTTTGCTGAGAGTCAATGTCACAATGGCCACTGTCTCAGATGGGAGTATGCCAGGTCCTAGGTGTGTTGGGTGCAAGACATGTTGAGAGACAGGACACTACTATTAAAAGTAATTAACAATAGATGGCATAGGATATACACACATACCATATATACACACACACACACACACACAACAAACATTTTCCGTCTTTTTCTCTTATAATAGTGTTATTAAGTTACTCAATTAGTCATATTTCACTGGAGCAACAAGAAACTGTAGTATACCTTTTTAATTTTCTGAAAAATTATTTTAACTTTCTCTTTACTGAAAAACTAGTCTTTCCCAAGAAGTGAGGAGTACTATGATAAGTGGCAATAAATAAATAACAAAAAAACACCTATTCCTTCATGATGAACTTTATTTAATCACATCCAGAGCAGCTGCAAGTATACTTCATAGTACACTAAAAGAACAGGAAGGAGTAAAGAAAAATATTAGGTAAGCTGCTATTATCACAGCAACAAACACCTAAAACTAATTTTTGAAACACCTACTAGTCAGATTATTCTGAATGCTCCTGTTTCCTAAATAAATTTGTTTTAAGGGAGAAAAACTCAGCATACCTTAAAATTTCTTTCCTTATTTTTCTTTTTTGGCTGTGCCACGTGGCTTGCAGGATCTCAGTTCCCCGACCAGGGATTGAACCTGGGCCATGCAGTGAAAGCACCGAATCCTAATCACTAGACCACCAGGGAACTCCCATACCTGAAAATTTCTTAAAGAGCTATTTGAGAAAGTAGGGCCATTCAAATTATTTACCCAAAGTGCTTCAAAATTCTAAGAAGCAAATAAAACTGTTAAATACTTGTTTATCATGGCTAATATATTAATTTGAGTCGTATTTATGATACATTATCATACAAGCTTATGTGCGGTACATTAGACTATGTGTTATATTACGTACATCATACACTAAAGACCCTCATACAATTCATTTCCACATGATAAGAAAAATAACATAATGTAATCTGCTTCATGATATTGCTCTTAGGAATACACTGAAATAAAACATGAGACACTCTGTATAAAACAAAGCATACTTGCTTATGCTTAAAACATGTTGTTCTTTCCAGAGACAATGGAAAACTACTTTAAAATAAATTGTCTTAAATTTTATACAATGCTAATATCCTGAATAACACAACAAACTTTTCCATCGTCTCAATGAGCTTTTGAAAGGTACATCAACAATTTACAGGACTTCCCTGGTGGCGCAGTGGTTAAGAAACCACCTGCCAATGCAGGGGACACAGGTTCAAGCCCTGGTCCGGGAAAATCCCACATGCCACAGAGCAACGAGGCCCGTGCACCACAACTACTGAGCCTGTGCTCTAGAGCCTGCGAGCCACAACTACTGAGCCTGCGTGCCACAGCTACTGAAGGCTGCACGCCTAGAGCCTGTGGTCTGCAACAAGAGAAGCCACTGCAATGAGAAGCCCATGCACAGCAATGAAGAGTAGCCCCCACTGGCCACAACTAGAAAAAGCCTGTGCACAGCAACGAAGACCCAACGCAGCCAAAAATAAATAAATAATTTTTTTTAAAAAGTAATGCTTAAAAAGAAAAATTTACATACATGAGTACTGCTGCTAAATTTAAATAATACCCTGAGTTTTGATTCCCACTTAAAGAAAATCTAGGATATGCTTTTCTCTAACATTTCATCACTACCTAAATGGCTTTGCTGAAAAGATCCAAGTGTCACTGTAAAAACATGAAATAAGAAAAATTATATTCCTAAAATGTAAAACATTTGATAAGGAGCAAGAGTTTTCAAAAATGTAAGAAATGAAGTGTATAAAAATGTGACATATTCTGAAAAGATAAATATGTGATTTTTTTTTTTTTTTTTTTTTTTTGGCCACACCGCGGGACATGTGGGATCTTAGTTCCCCGACCAGGGATCGAACCTGTGCCCCCTGCAATGGAAGCGCAGAGTCTTAACCAATGGACCGCCAGGGAAGTCCCTCATATGTGACTTTTTTTTAACCCATACAACTTTAAAGACAAATCCAAATGGAGTTTCCATATTGAAATGATCTTCATGCAAATATATGCCCTTGCTGGACCAGTGATTCACTTTTGCCTTAGCTACTACATTAAAATACAATTCACAATTGGTAAAATATGTATTGATATTTGACTAATTATAAAATATAGATAAGAAATATAGGAGAAAATACAGAGAAAATTTTTTCAAAGCACCTTGATTTTAAATTAGTTTTTACTCATTAAATTGATGTCTGTGTAATTCTTTATTTCTCCATTATGTGTATGCAAGTGGATATTTTTCTTCAGATATTATAAACCTCTCATTTAAAACAAATATTTGTTTTTGCTTTCTTTAGCAAATAGTAATCAATCTCACTCAGTTGCCAATAAATCCCCAAGAATTAGAGCAAGGATTGTTTTAAATTTTGTCAAGTATAGATATTTTATTTGGGACTTCCCTGGTGGCGCAGTGGTTAAGAATCCACCTGCCAATGCAGAGGACACAGATTAGAGCCCTGGTCTGGGAAGATCTCACATGCTGTGGAGCAACTAAGCCCGTGCGCCACAACTACTGAGCCTGTGTGTCACAACTACTGAAGCCCGTGAGCTTAGAGCCCGTGCTCTGCAACGAGAAGCCCACGCACTGCAACGAAGAGTAGCCCCCACACCGCAACGAACACCCAACGCAGCCAAAAATAAAATAAATTAATTAATTTTAAAAATATTTTATTTTCTGCTACATTTTTATGTCAATGACAAACTTCATTGCACTGATATCAGAGAAATGGCCTGCATGAACTCTATGTTTTGGAATCTGTTGATATTTTCTTTGAGACTGAATTAATAGAGAAGTTTTATGGGTATTTGAAATTACCCGTTTGTTGAATTCAAATATATATATATATATATATATATATATATATATATATATACACACACACACATATTTATATTTATGTATCTATATTTGTACTCTGAGAGGCATGTAAAAGTTTCTCTATGATTGTAGCATCTCAATATGATATGATTCCATTTCTCTTTACTTCAAATAGGTTTGCTTTATATTTTTTAGTTATGTTGTTAGATGGATAAAGGTTTATGACTGAGGTATGTTTTGGGGGATCTTTTATCAATATGAAATCTCTCTCTGAGGCCAATGACTTTAAGAGCACCTCAATAAAGAAGATATATAGATGGCAAATCAGCATATGAAAAGATGCATACATCATATGTCATCAGGGAAATGCAAATTAAAACAATAGCATGCCACTACACACCTATGTAGAATGGCCAAAATCCAGAACACTGACAACACCAAATGTTAGTGAGAACATAGAGCAACAAGAAATCTCATCCACAGCTGGTAAGAATGTAAAATAGTACAGTCATTTTCTTACAAAACTAAACGTACTCTTAACCATAAGATCCAGCAATCACACTCCTTGGTATTTACCCAAAGGGGCTGAAAACTTATGTCCACACAAACACCTGCATGTGAATGTGTACAGCAGTTTTATTCATAACTGCCAAAATATGGAAGCAACCAAGATGTCCTTCAGTAGGTGAAATAAACTGTGGAATATTCAGACAATGGAATATTATTTGGCTCTAAAAGGAAATGAGCTATTAAGCCTTGAAAAGATATGGAGAAACCTTAAATCATATAACTAAGTGAAAGAAGCCAATCTGGGACAGCTACATACTGTATGATTCAGGTCTGACTCTGGATATCTCTTGAAGGTAGAGCTGATAGATTTTAGGTGACCTACTATTTTTTACTTCAAAGATCAGGTTTTTAATTTTCAAGGATTTCTAACTGGTTATTTTCCATAAAAGCTTGTTCTTGTTTTGAGTTCAAAATCCTATCATCTGTCTGAGGATATTAATTATATTTCTTTAAAAGTCTCAACTTTTCTTCAGCACTCTGGAGCACTGGAGCACTCTGCTCTGCTTTTTGTGTAAGACAGACCTGCAGTTTTGGGATCTAAAGCATCTGGGAGCAAGAGCCATACAGCAAACCTAACTTCTCACACCTGAGCTATCTTCACCTGAGCTTTTACCATTAATGAAAATGACATTTTGATCTTTCTTGGCCTGACTTCTATGTTTGCTGTAGCTGTTCCCCAGCTCCAGAGAGGAAGGACTCTTCAGTCAAGAGTGCCCCACAAACTGCTTCTACCTCAGCAATAGTCTTCTCTTTCATGGTTTCTGGCTACAGATTTTTCTGGTTCGCCTCTTATCAGTCCCTCACATTTCACCCTCAAGTAGCTACTAACAAAGTGAGGACTAGAACACCTAGGTCTACCAACTCAAGCTCTTTCCACTACTCCACACTACCTTAGAAGACACAGTCCTTACATGAGGAACCTTAGAAATCTTGCTAGAATGGAGATACAAGCACTAAAACAGAACTAAATACATAGCAATATACTATAAGTAACTAATGTATGGAGAATAAGTACTCAAGAATTTTAAGAAGTCACATCAAGTTATAGAGAAGGGTTCGTTGAAAAGGAGAAGCTTGAGATAAACCTGGAAGGACTTCATTCAAAACACATTTGTAGAATAGATACTAAATCAATTGTAGATGAGTTATTCCTGAGCTAGAGGTTCATACATGGATATTTTAACACAATGTCCTCAAAGTGTGCCTAAATCATCTACTACTACATATGCACACACATATAAAATAGTATATAAAAAGTATGAGTGAAAAAAAAAACAATCGGCATACTAATAATGTCAAATTTCAGTTAAATGTTCACTTAAACTGTTTTCATATATACCTCTGATATGAAAAGAGCCATCATCATTTCTCTCTACCACAAGATGATCAATATGAACAGTTACAGGAGCTGGTTCAAGGGATACTGTACTACTACGAGGACTGTCATCCTATGGGAAAGAGAAATAGTATTGGCATGTTGTTATTAAAGTAAAAGATAAAATTAATCATCTTCAATTAATCATTTTCTTAAACACTACTTCAGCCAATAATATTCTTAATGAGTTCGAAATATATCTTTAACATGCTTTAGTTCATACAGTGAGAAAACTGCTCATTTTATTTTGATATTTTCTAATTTCTATGAAAAATCTCTACATTATCACCACAAAGACCAACAAGTTCATATTTCTAGACATGAATCAAAGTCCAGGTAGGCAAAGTGAACATTTGTAACATGAAAATATAAAAATATTTGTTAACATACTTTTAAATTTATTTTTGTGTTAGAAACTTGTATCTTCATTGGCATCACTGTTGCAACAGTTTCATCTTCCAAAAAATGTTGAATATTCATAAGAGAAGATATAAGAAACTCAGTGCTAAAGTTTTCTATATGGCACTGCAGAAAGCCATTCTTTTCTGCAAGCAAAGAGTGTATTACAGCACCAGGCCCACTTTCAAATCTCAGAGTAATCTCAGGAGAGGATTTAGAATGAATTACAGCTTTATGATCTGAAACTGTGAAAAAAGAACAAATAAAAATTATAACTTTGTAGCACTACTCAAAAATGTCACTCTCAATTATTTGTCATTAAGAGGTACTGTCACTTTGTACAATGTTAAAGCAATAATAAACTTTTAATATTTACACTTAATTTATATTTACAGTACATATACCACATGTACCCAACCCTAATTTTCCCAATTTCCATTTTTATAGACAATCTTTCTACTGTAATGATGCTGCCTTGTCTATACTTTTCTAAAATATTTATTTATTTATTTATTTATTTTTGTCTGCGTTGGGTCTTCGATGGTGTGCATGAGCTTTCTCTAGCTGCGGCGAGCAGGGAGCAGGGGCTACTCTTCGTTGTGCTGCGCGGGTTTCTCACTGCAGTGGCTTCTCTTGTTGCGGAGCACGGGCTCTAGGCGTGCAGGCTTCAGTAGCTGTGGCACACAGGCTTAGTTGCTCCACGGCTTGTGGGATCTTCCTGGAGCAGGGCTCGAACCCGTGTCCCCTGCATTGGCAGGCAGATTCTTAACCACTGTGCCACCAGGAAAGCCCTGTCTTGTCTATACTTTTATATATATTTTTATTTTTTGGTAACATGGAAAAACAAGCCATGATATAAATCTGATGATGCATAACTCAGATATTTTGAGTGTTTCTGAGTGTGTACATATCTATACATTTATAATGGACAACTGTCATGAAGAAACAGTCACGGCATTTAAAGTGACTCAAGCCATTTCTCAAGTAGTGACAAAAGCCTAAAGTTTTGTACATTCTTCACTAAAATTGGGCCCTTAAATAACTGGAAAAGCAAATAGAGAAGACACTATTAAAATGTTACTACTAGAAGACAATCTTGAAACTAAAATAATAGCAAAGGAAATATATATATGTTTATGTTTATATTTATATTTACATTTATTTATGCCTTGGCCTTGTTCCAAAAAAGAATTTGAGGTGGCTTACAGAGCTATAAATACTTGAGTTCAAAACAAATTTCTTTAATTTCAATAAACACCCATAGAATATCTTTAAAAATAAAAGTTCCTAGTGGAACTACTAAAGTGAATTGGCCCTCATGGTAACTATTTTGTTTATTTTACATTACCTAGCTCCAAAAAGAATAGGAGAAAACATGCACATGGTATAATCAGATTAAAAAAATAAGTAGGGAATGGAAAAGTAAAGATAGGTGGTAAGATTATTAACTCAAAATACATTATTTAAATTTCTGTGCCAAAGGTAGACCAAAAATAACTTCCTAGCAGCAAAAAGAAAAATACGATCCGTTTCACAATTCATAGAACCCGTGAGTTAAAAACAAACTGTTCTGGAAAGGTGAAGCTGTTTCAGTTATTGAGGGTCAAAGTTATCTGTCCCATGGGCCCTCATAAGAAGACCCCATTTATCAAATTCATGATGTTTAATTTTCCTCAGTATGCATGTGAATACTCTAGTCTTACAGAAGTCAAATGTATATATATTTATGAAGGGGAGAAAGGTGCAAGAAATTAAAGATACGTATATTTATGCACCAGGGATACATCTCCACATGCAACATAAAGTGGAGAGTTGTTTTTAAAACTTTTATTTCAGGTAAAAAATGATATTTAATTAATGTTAGCACTATTTATTAACAATTCAAAATAAATAAATAGTATAGATACTAGAAAAGATCAAAAATACTCCTAGGGAATCCCCTGGTGGTCCAGTGGTTAGGACTCAGTGCTCTCACTTCTGGGGCCTGGGTTCAGTCCCTGGTCGGGGAACTAAGATCCCACAAGCCGCGTGGGACTTAGCTGCCAAAAAAAAAAAAGACTCCCAAAGAATTCTTTAAACAATTAAGAACTCGATATTTCAATTTTTTAAAATAGAAGGTAAAAGAAATGGTCACAAACTGATCATGGTTAGTGTTCTTTCCCGTACCAAGAAAAACAAGAGTTAACTAACTTGTCTAACAGTAAGAGCAATTGAAAACAAACAATTTGGTAAATGTGATTTTATTTTGCCTTTTATCTATCTATATATCTACATATGTCTATCTACACACACACACACACACACACACACACACACACACACACACACACACACTACTCACTCCAGGGAGCTGAGAGCCATAAATAATTTCAAACAAAAAAGAGTATTTAGAACAGAGATAAAACAAAACAAAATTCTCATTAGTCAAAAATCACTCCTGCTTATTACCTTTTATGCCATGAAACTTATATTAAGGTCTTCCTATTAAAGGAATCCAAAGTCCACCCATTATAGAAAAACAAAAACAAACAAAAGCAAAAACAACTTTGCAGTTTTAACTGTTCATGTCAGAGTGACAGTGTATATAAACTGTAGATCAAATACAATCTTTGTTCATATGGCTTATTAATGTTTTAAATGTTCAAGCTAAACTATTTTTTTCTCCTTTTCCCTTTATTCTCTTTCCCTTTCCTTTCTTTCTTGTTATTTTGTTTATTTTTAAACAACCAAGACAGCTGTGAAAAAACAAGGTATTAGACAGCACTGACTGTATAACCCATACATATAAGGCATTTCAAAATGATTTCTTCCGTTAGGAACAATATGAAACAAAGTAATAAGTGGGACATGGTAATAAGTGGGCTATAAAGAGAAGTAAAAAACTGTGCAAAAAAGTGTTTGTGTTGGGCATAGAATAGGGTCTAGCTTTTGAAATTTTACGTTCAATCTTTTTTTGTTGATCTTTCATTGACTACAAAACCTTTCCAACTATATACTTATCTTCCTCCATTTTGTATGCTATTGGGATTTACACTTGCTAATATGAAATTCTTGAATTTTTTTTTAGGAGATACATTGTAAACTGCAAGGCCTACACATAGAAAAAAGCCAGGAGCCAATTTTTTTCTATGATGCTGGTTTATAGACAAATGGCACATTTACTTGCAACTCCAAGGATGTGAGGTGATAGCATACTTATTTAATATCATGCAGGACTATATGTATTTCAACATGTTATATATCAGATATAGCATTCTGTGTACATAGCAAAGAAAAATATTCCAGCTCAGTGACTTTTCAAAAGAACACTGTCATTTAAATTTCTTAGTATAACTATTTTAATAAATTCATTTCTTTAAATAACTGAAAATCGTGAGTGATAATTCCATATAAAGTTTGAGAAAGGGACAGTTTAATGTGGTATTCCTCATCATACACTGTGTATTTTGTCACTTATATCCCTCTATGTCTAAGTGAATGTGTTGATCTTAGAATGAAAAACCATAAGAACAGGATACGTGATTTTACCAAATATCAAGTAACATGCCAGACTCAGGAAATGTTTGCTTATAAGCAAGATAATGGAATACAAAAACTGACACTTATTCTAGTGTGGAACTAACTTTGACCTTTTAGGATTACTTTATCACTCTTTTAATACAGAAAAGATTTTAGTTTTCTCAGACCTATCATCTCAAAGAATGGGACGACTGAAAAAGTAAAAGATGAACTTAACAGCAGAAACAGAAAGAAATGAGGGAGTACCTCTTCAACAGGTTATGTTTCTAATAACTTAAAGTACTTTAGTGAAATATGGTAATCTGAAAGAACAAATCTCTTGCATTATTATAAATAAATGTCATTTTCCTTGAATTCATTTATATCAAAGACAGAATTGCTGATGAGTCATATGGATAAAAAACAAAACAAGTTTAGGCTTCCTTGGTGGCGCAGTGGTTAGGAATCCGCCTGCCAATGCAGGGGACACGGGTTCAAGCCCTGGTCCAGGAAGATCCCACATGCCGCGGAGCAACTAAGACCATGCTCCACTACTGAGCCTGTGAGCCACAACTACTGAAGCCCGCATGCCTAGAGCCCATGCTCCACAACGAGAAGCCACCGCAATGAGAAGCCTGCGCACCACAACGAAGAGTAGCCCCTGCTCGCCACAACTAGAGAAAGCCCCCGCACAGCAACAAAGACTCAACTCAGCCAAAAATTAATTAATTAATTAATTTTTAAAAATTAAATTAAAAAAAAAAGTTTAAATCACATTAAAGTCTTACCTACTGGACGATTACAAAGGTAATGCCGTAGACTGATATTGCCTAACTGATCTGGTGTCACTTGGTCCACTTGAAGACAGATTTCCATATCTTCCCCTCGGATGTCAATTTCTCCATTAACACCAATAATTTTAAACACCACAACTGACATCTAATAAGGATTGCATAAATAATATTAGAATACCAAATAATTCAAAACAAAATTTAGGAAATAACACAGGACACTACTATAACCTCTAAAAATACAACTGTGACTTAATAAACCAAAAATATATTTGTGATCAACAGAAAGCAGTTATTGCACTACAGTGATAAACTTCTACTTCCTTTCTTCCTACTTAGTCAAGAGAATATTTTTTGGTCACAAAGATTAATTATATGACATTTCTGTGTGAAATTATTTTCACTAAAAGCTTAACTTATTTTCTAAGTCATCCATAAGAATATTTCGCTGGGTGAAGATGGCTTAAAATAAACCAGTAACATTTCTTTTGTAGACAGCCCTTCATAAGGACTGACCACCATCTTTACTATCAAACTTTTTCAAAGTGTATTTAAATTGAACTAAAATAAAGATCAAAATATAAAGAATTGAAAAAAGAAACATAGAACCTTCCCTCCTCAATACAAAAAAAAAAAATTAGAAGAGTGAAATTCAGAGAAAAACAATTCAGTAAGAGCAAAGGAAAAATTTCAAGAGTAGAAAGAGCAAAGTAAATCACCCACAATTTAAGTCAATTCATTTTACATATTAATGTCTTTAAATGTGTACATATTGATATGAGATAAAGTTGGTGGCATTTCTCTTCATAGAATGTCTCAAAAGATTACCAGGTCATCATGATTTTCTTGAGCACCCTCTGAATTTGTACTGATGGCATCTGGAGAGGTTTCACCATAATTCTGTAGGTTTGCACTGGCATTTGCCCGATCTGCTGGGCTCTGGTAATTTGTAGTTGAGTTCTTTTTAATACCTGAAATAATACAGAAATAAACTACTAAATTAAAATCAGTTTACACATGGTCCAACAATGTTACATTTATCTAACCAAAACAGACTATTTCTTCAACACTTTGTCAAGCACAGCCATGTTTAAAAGACAATAAGCAAAGAAAAATTAAACTGTGGTTAGTTAGCAAATAATAAGAAATAACTTCCCACAATAAAATGTTAGAGATACTAAACCCTAAACTTAGACGGTATGAAATCTACCACAGCCGACCACAATCTGTGTTCTTCCCATTGCAGGTGTGGTGCTGGTGTTACTAGCAGGTTCCTGGTCAGCCAGTTTTGCCTCCTCTATTCTACCTGACATTCAGTGGTCCCAGTCTGACCACTTCATTTCCCTTTTCAGTATCCTACGGTTCTTCATCTACATGAAGTTAATGCTACTACTGTCAATGTGATTGTTCTCCATCCTTATCAACCTGCCTTAATTTCTCAACATGCTATATTTCAATATTTCTCAAACTGTCTGTGGTAAAGGGCAATTAAAAAAATTTTTTGTGTCCATAACACATCAATACTTTTTAAAAATACCATAAAAATAATTATTGAAAATGAATCGAGAGAAATCAGAAGAACCAAAGACACAAAACAAAGCCTCAATTTTTTTTCACGTCAATCTTGCATGGATTCTGACCTTATTTTTAAAAAAAAGCTAATAATTCTGAATATGATTTCAAGGATTAATTCACTGAATGATACAAGCAATCAAGTTACTCTTTCACTAAATCCTTTTGCTTAAGCAATAGTATTTTACAAAGCTTTACTTTGTTGTTGTTGTTGTTGTTAGAGACATCTTTATTATAAGTCTTCATAACACTTCAGTGCATGCATTATAGAATGAGTATCACTTCCATTCACTGAAACAACACTCTGCTGAATGCAGCCTGCAAGTAGCTGGTTAAAAATTTCTTTTTTTTTAGATGTACATTATAATTTGATATCTGTATACACTACAAACTGATCACCACCAAAAGCCTAGTTTACCATCCATAACCATACAATTGATCCCCTTCATCCATTCTGACCATTCCCCTACCCCCTTACCCTCTGGTAACCACCAATCTGTCTTCTGTATCTATAAGCTTGTTTTTGTTCTGTTTTCATTTGGGTTTTTTAAAAAATATATCTCACATATGAGTGATATCATATAGTATTTGTCTTTCTTTGTAATAATTTCTTATTATATTTACTGCTATATAATTAGGTTCTAACCCAGTGCCTGACAAAACAGTAGGTGCTCAATAAATTATTTATTGAATGGATGAATAAAATGATTTTTAGGGCCAGGGAAAATGCATAAATACAACTGTGGTATGAGGAGATAATAAACTCCCATTTCACAGGGAGTTCCTAACATTGCCAGAGGTTAAGATTTCACAGATAAAATAATATTTAAGCTAAAGTAAACAGAAAGAAAAAAGAGCACTCTAGGCACAGGTACAAAGGCTAAGGAAGTTTGTCATAGTGAAGAGATTGACAGAAAGACTGAAATATACTATTGTATAATTAAAGTGTAGTAAGCATGTGGGAAAACAGCAGAAAAGGTAAGCTGGGGCCATATCACATGGAGCAACTATCAGTAATGTTAAGTTTTTTAAACTTAATAGTCTTATAGTTGTTAGAAGTTATCAGGACTAAAATGGAAATTGACATGATAGTATATACATTTTTAAAAGAATATTCTGCCTGTGGAATGAAGTATGAACAAGAAATTGACAAGAAGAGAATTGGGGAGACTAGTTAGAAGCCTGTGGTGGAGTGGTACTCCAGCTACGCATCTGTTCGTTTATAAATATGTATGTATATTCAAAAATATGTACTCACAATATACCTATGTATGTATATGTGTATGTGTATATATATGTGTGCATTAGTGTGCATATGTATAAACGTACATGTATATAAAAACACATAGAAAAAGGTCTGGAATTATGTCAATATATACCAAAAGACAGTGGTAATTACTTCCGGAATGGGGAATGGTATCAGGGCAGAGTAAGGGTGGTATTAAAGTGATATTCTAGATATTCCCATGACATCTGATTTTTTTTTAAAGAGAAAGTATTCATATATTTCTTGTAAAATTAAAACAAAACAAAAGAGAACTCAGAAAAAACAAGTCTTTTCCCAATGAAAATCAATTCCTTTGACAGAAAATTATTACAGTTCAGAGAATAACGAATATACAGTCACATATCGTCCAAGTGTTACACATAAAATTAATGCCCTTGTATTTTTCAAGACCCTAAAAACAGCCTACTGCTGGAATCTATTCTAAGACAGTTATTAGAAATGAAGACAAAAATTTATGAACAGTGATATAATTATAGCATTTTATAGCTGTGAAAAAACTATAAACAATCTAAACATCCAGTATCAGGGAAACAATTAAAAGGTCAGGGTACATTCTTATGACAATTTAATATAGACAAGTGATAAAAAGCAGGTGGAAAAACCATATATGTGATGTAATACCAAATATACATATATGTGAATATATATATATACATTTATAAGATAAATTATAATTGATATCTCTAGATTGTGGGACTTTTGGGTTATTTTATTTTCCAAATTGTAGTTGTTTATATTTTCCAAGTTTTCCACATTGAGTGGTAGTCACTTTTATTAATTATTTAATTTTCAGAAACAAGAAAATCACTGATGCTTTTTAAGAGTAAGTAGAGATATTTTCTACAGGAACACTGTTTTTGAAGCATCATTTGATCATAAAACAGAAATCCTCTATTAAAGTAGAATTTTAAGCCATAAGGGGGCAAGGGAACTAGGCAATAGAGCTATCTGTGAATCTAGAATAGATTTTTATGACCCATATCAGTAACTTGTCTACATTTAACTGGTAAAGTATGCTGGAAAGGGGATTGCTATGAATTGCCTATAAAAGTGTTGGGTTAAGGCTTTTAGTTTACATATAGTAATCATTTCCCAAGTCTGGGGTACTAGCATAGCATACTGGTTGGTTAAAAGCTGAGGTTCCTGAGTCAGACTAGCTGAGTTCCAAATCTGCCTCTATTACTTCCTGACTGTATATTCATTTCTCTAAGCTTCAGTTTCTAAAGCTATGAGCCTTTCCTTACCTAAGCTGTTTTCAACTACATCAATAGGTTTATTACTCTTCATACACAAAGTAATTCACATTTGCCTCTGGTCTCTTAAGCTTCAGGGTCTGTGGCAACTATTCTCTGGCTTTGGTCCATGGTTTTATTCCTGTTCACAAAGTCCCCAATGCCTTAGTGATGGGGATGCATCTAATACTAAGTCATTCCTAGTGGTCTGTACTAGGGCATTAGTTGCTTCTGAATAAAATAGGGGAATCATGTAGTTCCATCATACACTATCATGTATGAAAGAGAATTCTGGTTATGGGAATTAACAGATCCAGTCTGGAAAAATTCCAGTCATAGGAGCACATAGTTGAGAATTCATCATGCAAATTAAGCCTACCTAATCAAAATTCCAGATATAGGAGTCCCTGTGATAGAGGCTAGTAGAATTAATGTTGTCTGCTTTACGATCTAAATGACTGTATATAAATAATTGCTGGATGTCGTCCATAAAAAGGAAGGGAGTATCTGGTCAAAAGAAGCAACGAAACAACCATTAGAAAGTTAGGTACAATGCCCTTTGTATTGTGCATGTATGTGTGTATAAATAAATAAGTCTTTTTGGGCTGTGATTGATTATTGAATATAAATTAAAAAACTTAAACACCACTTCTAAGATTTGTGTATATATAATATGAATTCTTAAACTGTATTGCTTTACCTTTTTCCAAAAATATATGACTATCACTTCCATCACTTTCTAACAACTGTTCTTCCAATATCATGCTGTCAAGTGAAATGGTATCCAGTGAGGTTTGTGAGGGGCTTCTTCTCATGTTCTTATAAGAAACAGAGAGTGGAGCCATGTTGGGTGGGTAACGTTCCTTAGGCTTTCTGCTGTTAACAAACAAAATTATCAGAAAATCATCATGTAAAAAGAAAAGAATTCTTTCTAAAGAATACTTCAAACAAAATAAATATGTATTTATATAGTATACACAATTTTTAAAATTATATAAACTTAAAGTATTTTCATATTTTGAAAAACCTACTCTTCCATGTGTTAACTCTAACAATGCCATATTTATCATGGTTTTCTGTCTAAAGCCAAAATATACTCATAAGTACATGCACATGTGTGTGCGCGCATGCATGCACACACACACACACACACACAAATAAAACCCCCCACCCCAAATTCTACACACACACACACACACACACATATACACACACAAATAAAACAAACCTCCCACCCCAAATTCTAACAGTCAGTTGTTACCTTAAAGATGACTGTGATTTAAGTGTTCTGACTGTGGGTGCTTCTTCTTTACTGATTTCCATGTTCTCAGAGAGTGAAACTGTTTCTGGAAGCAAATCTTCAGCTTTAAAGATTGACTCTATGGTTTCATTTCCTTTACTAGTTAAACTATTTGAAAGTATGTTCTGATTACCACCATTATCAAATGACAGCATACTTGAGTCTTCTCTGTAGTTTAAGACACTATTTGAATCTGTATAAGACGAATCCTTTTTGCCACTTGTTTCTGATCCAATTTCTCCTGAGCCACTTTTGCAAACAATTCCACTACTTCCATCTTCGCTTATTTTCCCTAAATTTTTATCTGATAAATAATCCAGAAAAGAAATACCTTTTTGCAGATTTGTATCACTAGCTGATTTAAAAAGCAAAGAATCCTTCAAAGGGACATGGCTAAGGTCAATACTCATAGATCTGTTGTCTGACATATGATTAACAGTTACACTTCTAATTTGTTTTATACCACTATTAACTTGTTTTCTTTTTGAAGACAAAAATTCTCCATTTTCTGTAGGCAAATAATCAGGAACCACTGGACTCACACTTTCAGAAACAGGAGACTTAAGACTATTTGCTTTATCTACTGGATGAAGCAAAAGAGCCACTTCCGCACTTTTAAGTAAAATTCCAATGCAAATGGATGTCTGACTAGCTGGATTGCCAGTCACAGCTTCTACATCTTTCCTTAAATTCTCTGAAAGCAAAATAAGTGACTCGTGGAGGAAAAGCAGGAGCAGATACTGGTAGTGATTGATCTGCATACTGACATGTTTATGAATGTGAACCAGGACATGAATATCTGCATCTGATGATGAAGAGGAAAATCTTAAAAATGTATCTGAAGGTTTCTGACTACCATTTGTCAAGGGATCAGACTCTGTACTATAATACTCCTTCAAGAGCTTTTTCCGCTTCCATCGGCCAGTCAGATCACTGGACTCACTTTGTGATGTATTTAGAGATATCTGATTACAAGTCTGCAGCAATTTTTGTGACAATGCATACCTTTTTGGTTGACAAATCCAGATGGAAAGAGGGAAAGAATCTACAAAATTTATTGGTCGTCCTTTTCCACTTTTCATCCCTTCATAATCTATCCAAAATTGAGAAAAGTACACAGCCCAAACATCCGTGGCAGCAGAAGTTTTAAGAGTGTATTTATTCAACTTAGGAGTAACATTTCCTTTATAAACTTCATGCAGTTTGGTATCTTGTTCATGAGCATGTCTCTGGAAGATTGGATGCAGAAGATTAAAATTGTCACCAGATTTGGGGAAACTGGTATATGTTTTACTGAAAAAATCACAATCTTTGAAGTCTTGAAACAAAGCTTCTAAATCAGAATGTCGACAGTTTGAACAGTATCTTGTATTTGTAGCAATCATTTCTGAACTCTGAATAGAAATTGCATGTGGTTGATCTTGATGACATTCAGAAGATTTCATTTCAGAAGGAATGACAAACTAGAAGAGAAAAAACATTAATCTAGTCTGACTTACAAATCCATATATCTTGAAGATAAAACAATCAAGAGCATGACTTGGTTCAGGAATTCTTTTTAACATTTCACCCCAAAACACTAATTTTCTATCTTCACATAAAATACTCTCCCTCCCAAATCTTATTAAACCAAATGAAAAAGGCTTAAATGATTAACAACTAAGAAAAGAAACAAAGGAAAAAACCCCATAAATAATGAATAAAGTACATAACACACATATACATATTTGTAGACAATATATCACAAAATAAAAGGAACAAAACTGAATTAAATCAATTATTAAATGCTTACTATGCCCTGAGTATATATACGCCCTGAGTAAATAAGAAAGCACAAAGTTTGGAAAAGAGAATTTTTTGTTATGATATTTTAAATCCAAGTGATTTGGAGGATGACTAGATAAGTAAATGGAATGACTGGATAACTGTCATTAGAATCACTTATCTGGGAGAAAACTATTAATAAAATGAACTTAGGAGTATAGGTCAAACTATTTAGTAAAATTATTTTCTACAGATAATTAAGCCCAGTCCTCAAAATATTCACAACAAAGAGTTCAAAGTGACTGATTTTAAAACTCAAACTGCCCATATTCACAAAATGTAAAGATCATTATGTAATTGTGTTTTAAATTATAATTATAAATGTTATAAAGTGTGTCTCTTTATATTGAATATTTTAAGGTCTTTGAAACGATCTTTAAAACATTTCTGCAATGCAACTGTTGAGTATTATTAATCTCATTTTACAGAGAAGAAATTAAGGGTATGTAAATTTAGTCTACCAGCAACAGAGATAGAAACTGAAATATCCATCCATGCCCAAATCTTACTCTATTTACTACACTATACTGTTTTTTTTTTTAAATTTTAGCTTCCTTCCTTTAAAGTTTAAATATCCATGGAATTCTGATTATCAACTACTTGGCTATAATGAAACACAACTTTCTATTATCTTTGGATATTAATAACAATAAATGTAACAAATAAAACCCAGATATAACTTAAAAGCGTCACTGTATTATTTACCCTTCTTAAAAAATTTCTATCAGCTCCAGTAAGAAGTAGAAAAAAAAAGATATTTAAATTTATTTCTACTGCTTACCTCCAAATGGATGAGCTCCAGTAAGAAGTAGAAAAAAAAAAGACATTTAAATTTATTTCTACTGCTTACCTCCAAATGGATGAGCAGGGGGGAAAAAAAAAGAAGAAAAGTAGAGAAAGAAGGGGTGGGGAAGGGCGGGGAAACAGTCTCTTAAAGCTTCCATAATTGAAAACTGAAATTAAAATTCAAATTTCAAAAACAAAATTAATATTGCAATGAAGTTGACTTATATTTGAGCACCCATCTTAAATCCTGGAAATAACTTTTCTTCTGTAAAAATGGTTTTGTTCTCACAGCCACTTGTTTATATGGTACCTTTAGCATTAAGCCATCAACTCGAATATCAACATGCTCATCAGATTTTGAATTGTCATTCAACTTGTACACAGCCATAAACTGATTAAGACTCTGTTTTAAATCCAACAGAAACTGATTTAACCATAGAATACTTCTTTCATCCACAGTAAACTGTAGTGCATTCAGCTGGCTATAAAGGTTGGGAGATGGAACTGTGGAGAAAAAAATTTTTAAAGATTTTTAATAAACTGATAGTTCTAAATCTTCCCTGAGAACACAAAATACATTTTAACCAAGTTTTATTCTCCTTAAATTAAGATTAAAAGGTTTTGCAATGTTATTTACAAGATTAAAGTGATACTACCTGTAGATGATAGCAAACACATTTGGAGAGACAGAAAACATCTTTCATTGCTTCACTAATGGAAAAATATGCAGTTTAAATGCAAATCAATTAAGAAAATGGTAATAGGAACATACATATCGATAACTACTTTAAATGTAAATGGATTAAATGCTCCAACCAAAAGACATAGACTGGCTGAATGGATACAAAAACAAGACCCGCATATATGCTGTCTACAAGAGACCCACTTGCGACCTAGGGACACACACAGACTGAAAGTGAGGGGATGGAAAAAGATATTCCATGCAAATGGAAATCAAAAGAAAGCTAGAGTAGCAATTCTCATATCAGACAAAATAGACTTTAAAATAAAGACTATTACAAGGGACAAAGAAGGTCACTACATAATGATCAAGGGATCAATCCAAGAAGAAGATACAACAATTGTAAATATGTATGCACCCAACACAGGAGCACCTCAATACATAAGGTAAATGCTAACAGTCATAAAAGGGGAAATCGACAGTAACACAATCATAGTAGGGGACTTTTAACAACCCACTTTCACCAATGGACAGATATCCAAAATGAAAATAAATAAGGAAACACAGCTTTAAATGATACATTAAACAAGATGGACTTAATTGATACTTAAAGGACATTCCATCCAAAACCAACAGAATACACTTTCTTCTCAAGCACTCATGGAACATTCTCCAGGACAGATCATATCTTGGGTCACAAATCAAGCCTTGGTAAATTTAAGAAAATTGAAATCGTATCAAGTATCTTTCCTGACCACAATGCTATGAGACTAGATATCAATTACAGGAAAAAGTCTGTAAAAATACAAACACATGAAGGTTAAACAATACACTACTAAATAACCAAGAGATCACTAGAGAAAAGAAAGAGGAAATCAAAAAATACCTAGAAACAAATGACAATGAAAACACGACAACCCAAAACCTATGAGATGCAGCAAAAGCAGTTCTAAGAGGGAAGTCTATAGCAATAAAAACCTAACTCAAGAAACACCTCAAATAAACAACCTAACCTTACACCTAAAGCAATTAGAGAAAGAAGAACAAAAAAAACCCCAAAGTTAGCAGAAGGAAAGAAATCATAAAGATCAGATCAGAAATAAATGAAAAAGACATGAAGGAGACAATAGCAAACGTCAATAAAACTAAAAGCTGGTTCTCTGAGAAGATAAATAAAGTTGATAAAGCATTAGCCAGACTCATCAAGAAAAAAAGGGAGAAGACTCAAATCAATAGAATTAGAAATGAAAAAGGAGAAGTAACAACTGACACTGCAGAAATACAAAGGATCATGAGAGATTACTACAAGCAACTATATGCCAATAAAACGGACAATCCAGAAGAAATGGACAAATTCTTAGAAAAGCACAACCTTCCAAGACTGAACCAGGAAGAAACAGAAAATATAAACAGACCAATCACAAGCACTGAAATTGAGACTGTGATTAAAAATCTTCCAACAAACAAAAGCCCAGGACCAGATGGCTTCACAAGCAAATTCTATCAAACATTTAGAGAAGAGCTAACACCTAACCTTCTCAAACTCTTCCACAATATAGCAGAGGGAGGAACACTCCCAAACTCATTCTACAAGGCCACCATCACCCTGATACCAAAACCAGACAAAGATGGCACAAAGAAAGAAAACTACAGGCCAATATCACTGATGAACATAGATGCAAAAAACCTCAAAAAAATACTAGCAAACAGAATCCAACAGCACATTAAAAGGATCATAAACCACGATCAAGTGGGGTTTATCCCAGGAATGCAAGGATTCTTTGATAAATGGAAATCAATCACTGTGATACACCATATAAACAAACTGAAGGAGAAAAACCATAGGATCATCTCAATAGATGCAGAAAAAAGCTGTCAACAAAATACAACACCCATTTATGATAAAAACCCTCCAGAAAGTAGGCATAGAGGGAACTTACCTCAACATAATACAGGCCATATATGACAAACCCACAGCCAACATCGTTCTCAATGGTGAAAAACTGAAACCATTTCCTCTAAGATCAGGAACAAGACACAGTTGCCCACTCTCACCACTATTATTCAACATAGTTTTGGAAGTTTTAGCCACAGCAATCAGAGAAGAAAAAGAAATAAAAGGTATCCAAATCAGAAAAGGAGGAGTAAAACTGTCACTGTTTGCAGATGACATGATACCTTATATAGAGAATCCTAAAGATGCTACCAGAAAACTACTAGAGCTAATCAATGAATTTGGTAAAGTAGCAGGATGCAAAATTAATGCACAGAAATCTCTGGCATTCCTATACACTAATGATGAAAAACGTGAAAGAGAAATTAAGGAAACACTCCCATTTACCACTGCAACAAAAAGAATAAAATACATAGGAATAAACCTACCTAAGGAGACAAAAGACCTGTATGCAGACAACTATAAGACACTGATGAAAGAGATTAAAGATGATACAAACAGATGGAGATATATACCATGTTTCTGGATTGGAAGAATCAACACTGTGAAAATGACTATATTACCCAAAGCAATCTACAGATTCAATGCAATCCCTATCAAACTACCAAGGGCATTTTTCACAGAACTAGAGAAAAAATGTCACAATTCGTATGGAAACACAAAATACCGCAAACAGCCAAAGCAATCTTGAGAAAGAAAAACGGAGCTGGAGGAATCAGGCTCCTGGACTTCAGACTATACTACAAAGCTACAGTAATCAAGACAGTATGGTACTGGCACAAAAATAGAAATATAGATCAATGGAACAGAATAGAAAGCCCAGAGATAAACCCACACACATATGGTCACCTTATTTTTGATAAAGGAGGGAAGAATATACAAAGGAGAAAGGACAGCCTCTTCAATAAGTGGTGCTGGGAAAACTGGACAGCTACATGTAAAAGAATGAAATTAAAACACTCCCTAACACCATACACAAAAATAAACTCAAAATGGATTAAAGACCTAAATGTAAGGGCAGACACTATAAAACTCTTAGAGGAAATCATAGGCAGAACACTCTATGACATAAATCACAGCAAGATCCTTTTTGACCCAACTCCTAGAGAAATGGAAATAAAAACAAAAATAAACAAATGGGACCTAATGAAACTTACAAGCTTTCGGAGAGCAAAGGAAAACATAAACAAGACGACAAGACAACCCTCAGAATGGGAGAAAATAGTTGTAAATGAAGCAACTGACAAAGGATTAATCTCCAAAATATACAAGCAGCTCATGCAGCTCAATATCAAAAAAACAAACAACCCAATTCAAA
The DNA here is from genome assembly GCF_965194805.1 of Balaenoptera borealis. Lineage (NCBI taxonomy): Eukaryota > Metazoa > Chordata > Mammalia > Artiodactyla > Balaenopteridae > Balaenoptera > Balaenoptera borealis. The sequence goes on from NC_138870.1 coordinate 84,719,692, forward strand.
AATGGGCAGAAGACCTAAATAGACATTTCTCCAAAGAAGATATACAGATTGCCAACAAACACATGAAAGGATGCTCAACATCACTAATCATTAGAGAAATGCAAATCCAAACTACAATGAGGTATCACCTCACACCAGTCAGAAGGGCTATCATTAAAAAATCTACAAAGAATAAATGCTGGAGAGGGTGTGGAGAAAAGGGAACCCTCTGGCACTGCTGGTGGGAATGTAAATTGATACAGCCACTATGGAGAACAGTATGGAGGTTCCTTAAAAAACTAAAAATAGAACTACCATACGACCTAGCAATCCCACTACTGGGCATATACCCTGAGAAAACCATAATTCAAAAAGGGTCATGTACCACAATGTTCACTGCAGCTCTATTTACAATAGTCAGGGCATGGAAGCAACCTAAGTGTCCATCGACAGATGAATGGCTAAAGAAGATGTGGTACATGTATACAATGGAATATTACTCAGCCATAAAAAGAAATGAAATTGAGTTATTTGTAGTGAGGTGGATGGACCTAGAGTCTGTCATACAGAGTGAAGTAAGTCAGAAAGAGAAAAACAAATACCATATGCTAACACATATGTATGGAATCTAAAAAAAAAAAAAATGATTCTGAAGAACCTAGGGGCAGGACAGAAATAAAGACACAGATATAGAGAATGGACTTGAGGACAGAGGGAGGGGGAAGGGTAAGCTGGGATGAAGTGAGAGAGTGGCATGGACATATATACACTCCCAAATGTAAATTAGATAGCTAGTGGGAAGCAGCCGCATAGCACAGGGAGATCAGCTCAGTGCTCTGTGACCACCTAGAGGGGTGGGATAGGGAGGATGGGAGGGAGACACAAGAGGGAGGAGATATGGGGATATATGTATATGTATAGCTGATTTACTTTGTTATACAGCAGAAACTAACACACCATTGTAAGGCAATTATACTCCAATTAAGATGTTAAAAAAAAAGGATGCAGTTTAATCTAAAACTAACTGTATAAATAAGAGGTATTGTTTTGATTTCTTTTCCTATTGTTACAGTCACCAAGAAGCAAACTTCAAAAACTTTACCTTCTTGGGACTTCCCTGGTGGCACACTGGTTAAGAATCTGCCTGCCAATGCAGGCGACCCAGGTTCGATCCCTGGTCCGGGAAGCTCCCATGTGCCATGGACCAACTAAGCCCATGCACCACAACTATTGAGCCTGTGCTCTAGAGCCTGCGAGCCCCAACTACTGAGCCTGTGTGCCGCAACTACTGAAGCCCACGCACCTAGAGCCCGTGCTCTGCAACAAGAGAAGCCAACGCAATAAGAAGCCCTCACACTGCAACGAAGAGTAACCCCTGCTCGCCGCAACTAAAGAAAGCCCGCGCACGGCAATGAAGACCCAATGCAGCCAAAAATAAATAAATAAATTTATATATATATAAATTTATATATATTTATATATATAAATATATATATTTATATATATAAACAGAAACATCTTATTGGGATGTGGAGGTGCTTATCTCTGAGGATAGTAAGGAAGTGGGTTGCTGAAGCGATCATGTCAAGGGAAGAAAGGGGAGGGAATCTCAAATACAGATTGAGTGATGATGGCAGCCACAGAGAGAACTAGAGAGCAAATGTAGTCCAGGATAGAAGAACCCTGACTGCATATCTGGGATAGAGGAAGAAACCTGGTACACTAAGCAGTAGAGAGATCTAGTTGCAGTTTCTAACAGGGGTCTACTTATGAAATAGATTACTACATAGCTATTAAAGATATTTAAAATGAACTTGTAGAAACTAGGATCATTAAGGGAAAAGGACACGGATGTAAATCAAATATGTTAAAGAAACGCATACATTAAAAACAGGACTAACAACACTGTACTTAATGTTGTGGTCTGAAATGCATCCCCTCAAAATTGATATGCTGAAGTTCTAACCCCTAATACCTCAGAATTAACTGTATTTGGAGATAGGGCTTTTAAAGAGGCAATTATGGTAAAAATGAGTTCATGTGGGTGGGCTCTAGTCCAATATGACAGGTGTCATTAGAAGAGCTTAAAAAATGGACACACACAGAGGAAAAACCATGTGAGAAGACAGCCATCTACAAGCCAAGGAAAGAGGTCTCTGAGGAAACAACACTGTCAACACTCTGACCTAGAACTTCTAGCCTCCAGAACTGTGAGGAAATAAATTTGTTGTTTAAACCACCCAGTCTGTGGTATTTTATTATGGCAGCCTTAGCAAACTGATACACTTATGTTAGTAGAAGTTGTCTCTAAATTGTAGGCTCACAGGCATTTTTCAAATTTTTGGCATTTTCTCTTTTTTTTTTTAATATAATGAATGCATGTTACAATTATAAAAAAAGGTTATATATTTTTAAAGTTGGATCACTTAACAGAAAGACGAAATGTGAGGACTGAAAATGGATCCCTATACACGGGGATTCAGTATACTATGTTCTTTACTTTTGTATCTGTTTGAAAATTTCCATAATAAAAAGTTGAAAACAGTTAAATGTAAGCAACCAATTTCACTCCTAGGTGGCTAAGATTTAAATTGCTGGGAAGGAGTTTTATATTTTTATCAGAAAAAAACATATAGATTATAGAATGGGATTATAATTCCCTTGGTGCATGTTAACAAAACTGATAGAAATAAACCTAGATTAGAAGTCTGAAATCCTGGAAACTATAGGCTTTAGTCTGAAGAAAAGTTACTAGTTCAATGAATGAGACATTATTTAAGGAAAACAATTTGGGGGGTGGGTGTTGGAAACAATGGGATTATCCAATTACAGGTAAATAGTTGTGAATAACCTGGGGAGGCAGTGAAATATAGTTGGGGGGAAGGGTAGGAAGAATTTCTATTTAAAAGACCTATACTTGAGTTTCAGCTGCGCCATTTTATTCTTCACAAGGTGCTGAGCAAATGCCTTAACCTATCTTAATTTTCTCATTGTTTCAGTCAAGGAGGTAGAAGAGAAAACAAATTTGAAATACACAAGAGAATACTGAAAAGCATGAAGATGGTGAGGAGATTAGATCCTAAAAGGTCGTTACAAATGAGGATTAAAATGTTAAAATAGTTTGACATCTCTTTCTCCAAAGTAATTTCTTTCTCCAAAGGATATCTTTTTTTTTTATTTAACAACAAAGGCATGAGCATCAGAAATTCCCTTTGAAACTAAAAACCTATATTAAGTGAATATTAAACAAACGACCTAAGTAGGTCAAAGAATCTGGAGTTCCACTTTAAAAAAATTTTTTTCCTCAAATAATATAACCTATTTCGTTTAAACACTTTTTCTCAACTATGATTTTCAAACAAAATAATGAAAAGGTACCACATAAACAAAGGCAAATTTTAGTTTGAAGAATTAGATGAACTGAGACAATAGCAAAGAATACAAATGTAGAATCATAAAGTAGCTTACAAATGAAAATTCATGTAATTCAATGTTTCTAACAAAAGACAAGTGCCAAAAGTTGTCTAAGGTATACATCTGGGTATCAAAACCTAGCCTCCCAAATTCTCTATAACTAAAAGGATAACTTCACTATTCATTTTTTAATGAAATAGTTTTATGTAGCTGAAATATAAATGAAGTTTTACTAAAGAAAAAAAAATGACCTTATTCTACAATAACCTCTCATTCATTCTTTCATTTAACAACAGCTACTAAGAACAAAAATGAGTCAAACCTCAGGGATAAAATGAAGCACGAATACTACATGGTTCCTGATATCAAGGATGCTACAAGCTAGTAAGGGAAAAGAACATATGAACAAATAATAAGTAAAAATGCTATACTAGAGTTATATACTAAACACAATGATTACAAGGGTAAAGAACAGTGGACTTTTTTCTTTTTTCACATTTATAATACTCGAAAACTTAGCAAGAAAAAATCAACTTCCCAAGTAATGGACAAACAATAACAAAAAAGGAAACTCTCTTACTTGGAAAATCCTTTCCATCTGGATAGTAATATTCTGTGAATTCTATATAGACAGCTGACATTTCTTGTGGAAGATACAGGGATTTTTTATTGCAAGAAATCATACTTTTGGGGGAGGAACGACATTGTTCTGCTGTAGAGACCTGAAAAAATAATTAAGTGTATTGAAGTAACACTAAACAAAGCCCTTTCCAAAGAATTTATGCAACATGGACAGTACTTCAAACTCTTAAAACTACTTCCAATAATTAATTAATTAATTGCCAATGTAATCTTTATCATATATTTAATTTCATATTAAATTATTTTAAAATAATACCAATTAACTTATTCATAAAACTATAACCTCTTTGGATTCTTATTAATTACAAAGTCAATTCTGTACAATTTTCTTTGCAAACTTACTACTTTGAGCCTTACAATAACAGATAGAAAATTTCTGTAAGACAATACAAATAAGTTAAGTGGCAGAGTCAGGACACAGATCCAAGTCCTCAAGACTAAACTGCTTCCCAACTATGTACTTTATAATAGTTCTTTACCATAATTCATTATTATGAAAAATAATATAATTATATACAGAGCTTTAGTTTAGAATAACAAAAAAATTACAGAGACAGACAGTGGTGATGGTTGTACAGCAATGTGAATATACTTAATGTCAATGAACTGTACACTTAAAAATGGTTAAAATGATAAATGTTATGTCATGTATATTTTACCACAATAAAAATTAATTTAAAAATAACAGTACAACTATAAATGCTCCTGTCAAATAGTTCGAGCTCTTAAATTATTTTTCCAATAGACTATTAGTTTTAAGATTCATGTTACACATTTTTCACTCTCTGCCCAAAACAGTTAATTTATAATCACATCAAAAACTTGTATACTAATTTCTCCAAAGTTCAACCAATAGCATTTTATCAGTTTCATTTATTTATGCTTGTTAAGCAGACCCAGGGATACATCTCAAGGTTATTTTTTTTCATTCATTCAACAAACATGTATATTTCTCATGTGAAGTGGAATGACTCTTCAATGTTTTATTTGTTTCCCCTTGTATAAATTGCTAATCAAACCTTTGATTATTTGTACAGTCTTCATAAATTTAAGTCAGTTCCTTACATTGTCTAATAAGAAGCTTTTCTCTGCATACATGGAAACAAATTCTTTTCAAATCCAGAGTGTCAAGTTATTTTATATAGTAGACAATAGCCTTTTTCCCTTTTCTTTTAATAGTTAAAAAGTTATTCAAATTGGGATGAACATACTATCTTATTTTCTTCCAGTTACTTTTGTTTGTTTTGTTCTGGTGTATTCGTGTATGTGGGATTTCTTTACTGTATTTCATTCTCAATCATATGGGATTATGGGTGATTCCCCTTCCCCATTTCCATATGAATTTATTCAAATATAATGCATTATATAGAGAACATTAAGAAAGAAGCAATTGCGCAATAAGAAAGTAACTCTTAAATCAGGGTATCTCAAAATTGGCACTACTGATATTTGGGGCCAGATAACTTTGTTATGGGGGCTGTCCAGTGCATTGTAGAATGTTCAGCAGCAACACTGATCTCTACCCACTAGATGTCAGCAGCAACCCCCTCCAGCTGTGACAACAAAAATTGTCCTCAGACATTGCCAAATGTCCTCTGGAGGGCAAAACTGGCCCTAGTTGAAAACTACTGAGTAAAATGAAAACTTTCCAGATAAAACTAAGTCTCAAAGACATAGACTTATCAAAATATACAAGAACAATTCACAAATGATAATACATACTTGAAATCCTTTATTTAAAAAAAAAAAAAAAGGGTCATAGTTTTACTGTGTTGGTCTCAAGGGTTGTGATGTTAGACCATGTTGTACCGATTATAGCCTGAATAAGAATGTTAGTATAAATAGGACAGAGTTCTTAGCTATAAAATTATGTTCACAGTATAGTCAATACTTAGTAGTTAATTAAGGAAAAATCGTATTTTAGTTTATTCCACTAAGACCTTTGTGTAATAAGTAATCTGGCCTACAAAGAGAGGTCTGGCCTTTGTCCCTACTTTTGGGAGGTAATTCTCTTTTTTCTAATGTTTTCTTTTTAAATTTTTTTTTTTGGCCGTATCGCATGGCAAGTGGGATCTTAGTTCCCCGACCAGGGATCGAACTTGCGCCCCCTGAACTGGAAGGCAGAGTCTTAACCACTAGACCGCTGGGAAAGTCCTGGGAGGTAATTCTAAAGTCTTGGAATTTCCTATTCATGGTAGACCCCTGAGACCACAACTGATAGTTTATGCTCACAAGATGACTCAGAATGGGACTGACCACACTTGATAGTCTTAGTAGTGTTTAAGTCCACTTGTAGAGACTAAGTTCAACTATGTGGGCAATATTTCATACATACTGTTACATGTTCATCCTGGGAGGTTAATGTGTCCTAGGGACAAGGAAATACTGAATTTGGAGCCCTCTGAAACTCCACTCTATGCTCTCTTCCTATGGCTGGTTCTAATTCGTATTCCTGCCTTGTAATAAATGTGACTGAGTATAACTGATTTCGGCGAGTTCTGTGAGTTTTTCTAGTAAATTCTCGAATCTAAGCATAGTTTAGGGAAACCCCAGAAACTACAGTTGGTGTCATTAGTCTTGTGCAGACTTGGCAGTCTGGCAAACTGTGCCCTTAACCTCACAGTTTGCCTAATTCTGGGTAACCATATAAATGAAAATTAATGAACTGGTATTTTCTATTCTGTCTAATTTAGTCATTTCATAAAACTGGTCAAGATGTTTTTAAATAAAATGGTGGCACTGGTTTATAAGAGTTGTTTGCAGGAGATACTAAAGGTGTTTATCAGAAGATTTAATTTAAGAAATAAAACATACCTGGTATATATTGAAATCTGCAAGTCTAACCACAACAGAACTAGACATTAACTTAACTTTGGATTGTTGAGGTAACACTGTAGGCGTTTTGGAAGTCCCTTTCAGAGTTGAGTCTTTCTCTGTGGGAAACAAAAATTCCTTTTAATTTATAGTAAAATTATTTTTTACCAGTCACTCTTTTATTACTAAGGCAGCTACTAGAAATATAGATGAACCCTAATTTCTCAAACAAGGTAACATATGTGGAAATACTTTATATATAAACTGATATAAGAACATAAGTTATTATGATGATTACTCTTTTATTTTGTGATAATTATTCTTTAAATGGGAATCATACTTATATCACATTGAAGAAACTCTCATACAATAACTTTTGGGTGGAATTCTTGTTAAAAAGAGGAATCTACCTGTCATTTAAGAGTCTGAAATATTCTACGTGGGTATTACTTTTACTAGTCATATTAATTTAAAAAGTGCTTTGATCTATAAGCCTATGATCCGAATGAGGTACAGGCTTTTTAGACATTAATTAAACACCATATTTATTTACAGAAAATATCATATGGTGAACATACACACACATTCACACAGATACACACACCCAATTAATATTAGGGGAATGACATAATGTTGTTAGAGGTAAAATACCTGTTTGTGTGTGCTGGGGAGAGGCATGTGTTGGGGATTCAGGAGGTGAACCTACATCATGATCCTTTACAGCCTGTTTAAGCATTTCAACGTTGCACTCAAATTCATGTAACAACTCGTTGGCCCAACCATTTTTTATTTTGGTTGCATCACTAAAATACATCCAATGATTACAACTATCTCCTGTAAAATGAATAACAAGTATTTCACTGAAAAATGCACACTTTTCATTTATTCCATTATAGCAAAGCTTCTAATGATAAATATTCATTTTCTCAAGAGATTCTTTAATCTTCCAATAAATTTGCAGCTTTCACCTACTACAGACATTAATCTTCCTAGAAAATATGAGTAAAACATTTAGAATGGAGGGAGTGTCAAAAGCAAATAACCTGGGAGGGTTTCTCTCTAGAACCCATCCTTGGTAGAACATCACTCAAAGTTTCAATAAGAAGCAGCATTGCTGGTCAACCTTCACTGAATGCTCAATCCCTGGCATGCCTCCATTGAATAGAATCCCAGTAAACACCATACAGGAAAAAGTCTCTTCATCAGAGATTTGTTGTAAACTGCAGCCATATATATATATATATATATATATATATATATATATATATATATATATACACACACACATATATATATATGTATGTATATGTGTATATATATATATCACATATAGGATTTTTGGAGGAAAAATTTTAAATCAGGATTATTAGGTTTATCTGTAGCAATTAAGAAAAGTAGTATCTACATAAAAGGGTTAAGAAAATAAAACCTACTTTATGACTAAAAGTTTTACCTTCTAAATAGGAATGATTTCTATGGTAAAAATTATTTTCAGTATATGTAAGTCACTTATGAATCAGGAGGTCAGACTGTAAGACAAAGCCCTTCAAACAAAACTCTAAACAAATAGTACAACCTTTAAATTCTACCAGGTACTGACACACAAATGACAAACACTGGGAAATTGAAATTTGTGAAGAGAAAATTTTTTATCACATTTTAAAAGTTCTAGAAAACTCATTACAGTTATTTGTTTTTTCTTATTTGTATGAATTAAAAAATAAAAAGCCACATATCACCAAAATGCAGAGATGGGTATAAGGTCAAATTACTTAATTTGGCCATAAACATACATATTTTCGTTTTTATTATTTGGGGGGAATGTGCCTATCAATATGTGATTATTAAAGAACCTATTAACTCTTATCTATTGATGAAATTTAGAAAATACAAAAAAGTTTTTAAAAAAAGGTTCCTGGAATCCTACAATTTAACTAAAATCACTGTTATCCTTTTGCTTTATTTTCTTTTTTGATTTTTGAATATATATAATTAAAAAATTCAAAACAGATTAATAACTTGCTTTTGTCATAATTAAGAAAATAGCACAAATATGTCTTCTATATTCTAATTTTTTTAAGTTTTAAATCAGTTTACAATATTTCCAATTTCCAACAATTATATTTACTAATAATCTACATAAACCTCAATATAAGATTCATGAATATTTTCTATGGCAATTATATTTTCTTGGTAAGATACTGCCGGGGGGGAAATAATAAATGCCTTGATCTCTTTTCTCCTTAAAAAATTAAATTAAAACAAAATAATAAAATAACAACAAAATGAAATAAATTGGCTATATAATTTAAAAGCAAGATTTACATCTTTTAAAGAAATTGTTATACAAACCTGCTTTGTGATAAGGATAATAATCTATAGTTAGCTGTGTAAAAGACAGTTGCATAGCCCCTCCAGTAATACGTCTGTTTGACTCTGGGAAAAGAAAAAGATGAAATTGAAAGAGAGACAGAGAAAGAAGTATTAAGCAAATATAAGAAACATTTCACTTACCATACCTGCAGTCCAAGCAGTGATAACTGTCTCTCTGTTACCAAGGTTAATACAATAAGGATTTTAAGAAATGCAATCCAGGGACTTCCCTGGTGGTCCAGTGGTTAAGAATCCACCTTGCAATGCAAGGGACGCCGGTTCGATACCTGGTCCAGGAACTAGGTTCCCACATGTCGCAGGGCAACTAAGCCCTCATGCCACAACTAGAGAGCCTGTGTGCCACAACTACAGAGCCCATGCGCTCTGGAGCCTGCACGCCACAACTAGAGAGAAGCCTGTGCACCACAACGAAAGATCCTGCGTGCCACACTAAGACCCAATGCAGACAAAAAATAAATAAATAAATATTTTTTTAAAAAAGAAAGAAATGCAATTCAATCTAGTAAGTATTTATTGAGCCCCTATCCCCTGCAAGGTACTAAGCTAAAAGGTGAGGATACAAGAATAGCAGAACTTTTATATTTACAGACCTAACCATATGCCAAACATTGTTTTAAATTTTTTAAGTGTACTTATTCATTTGCTCTTCATGGCAACCCTATGAAATAGATACCATTAATATTATGCCTATTTTCTAGATAAGAAAATTAAGTAAATAGGCCAAGGTCATACAATCAGTTAGTGTAGAGCTGGTTTTGAAACCAGGAAATCCTAACCACTACCTTATATCATCCTGCCTCTTGTTGAAGAAGCAAGTGAATCTACTAGGTTAGGTAAGTTTTCTAAAGTCACACAGCTATGTTAAGATTGGAAGTATCTAAAACTCTGTTTCTGTTTTGTTATGTCTGTTCATTTACTTTGTTTTTTAGATTCCACATATAAGTGAAATCATACAGTATTTGTCAATAGGTGATTGCCAGAGGACAGGGAGATAGGGGAAGAAGAAAAATAGGTGAGGGAGATTAAGTGGTACAAACTTCCAGTTGTGAAATAAATGAGTCATGGGTATGAAATGTACAGTGTGGGGAATATAGTCAATAATTACATAGTATCTTTGAATGGGGACAGATCATAACTAGACTTATCATGGTGATCATTTTGAAATGTATAGAAATAACGAATCACTATGATGTGTAATAGGAACTAACATAGCACTGTAGGTCAACTAGACTTCAAAAGCAAACAAACTCATAGAAAAAGAGATCAGATTTGTGGTTACAAGAGGCAAGGGGTGGGGGAAGGGAGAATGCGATGAAGGCAGTAAAAAGGTACAAACTTTCAGTTATAAGATAAATAAGTACTAGGAATATAATGTACAACATGATAAATATAATTAACACTGCTGTATGTTGTACATGAAAGTTAAGAGAATAAATCCTAAGAGTTCTCATCACAAGGAAAATTTTTTTTTATTTCTTTAATTTTGTATCTATATGAGATGATGATTGTCACTAAACTTACTGTGATAATCATTTCATGATGTATGTAAGTCAAATCATTATGCTGTATGCCTTAAACTTATACAGTGCTGTATGTCAATTATATCTCAATAAAACTAGAAGAAAAAACAAAAATAAAAAATAAAAAGGTAAAAAAGAAATCCGAAGTAGATGAAAAGTCAGTTTAACTCCAACATAAAAATCAAACATTAAAACAGCATAGACAAGTCAAATACAAATTAGTATAGAGCTATGTACACACTCTCTATATTAATTTGTTAACTGCAATTTATCTCAACTGGCAGAATTTCTAGTACAGATCTACAATCCCTTATTTAAAATCCTTGGAGCCAAATGTTTCAGAATTCAGAACTGTTTTAGATCTTATTAAAGTAATGTACGTATATCTGTGTATACATACATATATATGTATGTATATAAACACAAAACTGCCAGCAGGTTCTGAGGCAGCACTAAGTAACAAAAGATAGTAATTCTGCAGCAAAACTCAAGTATTTACACTAAGTGGGTATAAGAAAGATGATAAATAGCAACGTGCTCATTTAGATGAAGTTTTGCCAGCAAATGAATTCTTTACAAACTTGTGAAAAAGCATTTCAGACCCTTCTGGATTTTAGAATAGCAGAGAACTGATTACAGATCTTTAAGATGAGGAAGCTATTTTGGTGGAGGGGTTTTCTCCTTAAATAACATCATTTAGCTTATTCTATGAGGGAATATAGAGGGAGGAACGTAAAAGAGCTGAGAAAACACTTTTCTCTGTTTTTTTGCTGATGACTTAACCTTGACCCCTCATTTTGTTATTTTGGTTTGTTTTAACTTTTTCTGATTTTCCTTTCAAATCACTAAAGCAGAAGATGCCAACTACAAGCCAAATGACACAAAAGGTAGACAAACAAAAGACAGCAAATCTCTCTCCAAACTCCAAATCTTCCTTACCTTTTCTGCTCCACCCTTTTATCTGGTAGCTGATATCTGGCTGCCCTCTCTGAAAAGGCAAGGTAACTTCTATTGCTAAGTATAGGAGCAATAGAAGTTACAGGGGTTGGTCTCAATATTCACTCTCTCAGCTTTAAAAATTCAAAGCAACAACTTTCAAAGACATAGATTCTGATTCAGGTCTGAGGCCCCACGTTGGATGTCTCCATTTAAAAAAGATTCTCGGGCTTCCCTGGTGGTGCAGTGGTTGACAATCTGCCTGCCAATGCAGGGGACACGGGTTCGAGCCCTGGTCTGGGAAGATCCCACGTGCCACGGAGCAACTAGGCCCGTGAGCCACGGCTACTGAGCCTGCGCGTCTGGAGCCTGTGCTCCGCAACAAGAGAGGCCGCGATAGTGAGAGGCCCGTGCACCGCGATGAAGAGTGGCCCCCGCTTGCCGCAACTGGACAAAGCCCTCGCACAGAAACGAAGACCCAACACAGCCAAAAATAAATAATTATTTTTTAAAAAATTTAAAAAAAAAAAGATTCTCAGCTTGATTCTCATGCTCACCAAGGTGTGAGAAACACTGTCCTAGAGGCAGGACTACCTGATGAATCCTTCCAACACTTACGGGCCAGAGACACTCTCTGGAGGAGAAACAGAAATGCCCAGCACCTAGAGTATGGAACCACAGATTTTCCAAGTGACCAAGAGCAGCTCCCTGTTAACCCCATTACCTGTGTTTACTAAATAGGGAAAAATAAGAGAAGCAAAAGCTAAAAGGAAAGAAAAAACCCTCCTAACTGGGATTTAGCTTCCTGACCAAATTTAGGGAGGATCTGGAGTAAGGAGACACAAGAAATGTTAAACAGCCACATAGTTGTGTTTATATGCCCATAGGGTCAGAAAAATGTAGATAAACCATCATGCTGAAAATACATGTGCATCGCTTTTCGGCCTTTTGGCTAAGATCAAGTGAAAATACATGTGCAAATAATTATGAATTGAGTGTGGACTAAAATTTAATTTACAGACAATTTCAAAATTATGAAAAAGTTAATTCCAAGGCAAGTCTAATTTTTCATCAACCTCTAAGGATGTCAGTCGTGAAAAAAAAAATTTAATTTTACCATTAGCATTGACAGCTGACAATTAATTATGCTGAGGTACTAACTATTAAAGCAAAATAAAATTTTATACCAATATACAATGCTTAAAATTACACCTTTCATCTACATACCTCAATGAATGATAAAATTATGACTAGTTATCTTAAGAGTACAGACTACATATTGCATACAATAAACAATCCAGATGTGTAGTAAATTCTAGAAAAACCAAAAATAGTTTCAAATAGCAGCTTTTATTATTTATTACCTTTTTCTTTAGCATGAATATCATCACATATGTGTAGATCTAGATGAGAAATCACTAAATGATGGGAGGTTTCTTTAACATCAAAGTCATTGAATAGTTTCACAATTGCATCATTTAAATCAGGAGCATTTGAAGTCTGTGGTGTCTTCACTTGCTGGGTAGATGGGGCTACTGTAGAGCTCTAAAAGATTCAAAACTGCCTTAGCACTGCAAGTTAAATATTTGACATTCCCCACTCAAAAAAACTTAAATATTTTTAGTAATAAAGTCATAAAAAAAAAGCAAATACATTTTCTTTTGTATCAGTAACTCAGTTTACTAAAATATTTTCTGAATTATGTAGGAATAAAACTAAAACCTAAAAACTGGAGAACTGTAAATAGTTTGAATATGAACCCAATATGTTTTAGTAAATATTTGAATAGCTATATTTATAGCCCTTCCTGTTTTAGAAAATATATTTTTAACTATTAAAGGCAGCTTACTTAAATATTATTAGTTTTATATATTGAAAAAGAAAACAAATGTGAGCCCTGTATACAACAGCTATATACACTATTGTATGTCCTGTAGAAATAAATCATTACTTTGTAAAAGCATTGGTGATATTATTTAGTACTATACGTGTTCTCATGCCTCTTAAGAGGTGTGGTATGTGCTCTGAACTTGGATATCTGAAGAAGCCAGAAAGCAGAAAAGATTCATAACAGATTGTGAGTTCACATTCTTTTCTCCCCAAAGAGAAAAAACAGAATACTGTTGAAGTATAAAGACATCTGTGAACCTCCAACAGCCTAAAATAACTCTGCATACATAAGAATACTGTGAGATGATATGTACATGTTAGCCATAGAACTATACATGAAACTCTGGTAACAATTAACAAAATGAAAACCAGATTTTTTATTAAAAATATTTTAAAATTTTCTAATTAAGAACAGTTTATTAAAAGTATAGTTATTTACAGAAAATTAAAGTACTATATACATATAGCTTGTATACAATATACATATTCTTAATAGTAAGAACTATGGTCATACTGTAAAAGAATTTCAAAGTGTACTTGGTAAATGAGAATCTCTCAGTGAAAATGATTGGGGCCCACAGTATTTAAAGAAAAGCAAAGATGAAATATAGTTGTGAAGGCTTAAATTCTAGGGGCTCAAGTAAGCTTTTTTACTAATTAACTGTTAAACTGATTTCCATCAGAAAAATCACTTTTTCTTATGTTTTCCCCCATCTACTTTCAAAGTCTTACAGACTATTATTTATGTCTATGATGGTACTGTTTTGAAAGAAAACACTCTCCTGTATTTCTTTAATCATGTATCCTCTTTTTCATCAAGACGAATACTGATACAAATAAAAACATAAGCATTAATCTCCCTACAAACACTTTTCTTCATACTGAGGTAATTTAGGTTTTTGGATGCCATTTGTGGGGGGAAAAGTGGGCCACAATAAACTCTTTTGCCTCATGAATAATCTTAAAAAACTCTTAATTTCCAAGTTTGTAAAGCTCTCAAGTTATGAAGTTGAGCAAAGGAAAACTGTCACCTACTTCACTCTCTAATGCACTCTCTTGGTACCTCAAGTGATCAGGACATTCTGTATGATAACTAAAGTAGTGACGTGACAACTACTACCCAAGAAACTCCACAGTAATGTGAATGGTTAAGTACATCTACTATAAAATATTATGGTGTGACAAAAAATACTAATTACAAATACTAATGACATGGAAGAAAACTATAGCCATTTGCTACTACATCCTTACTAAAACTAGGGAAAAATGCAGATGCTTAGGCAAAAAATCTGTAAGGAAATACCCCAAAATGCTAACACTGGTTTTGTTATGGTGGTAGGATTACAGAATTTTGTCCTTGTTTCTAGTTTCCTAATCTGTATCTTTATCTAGCTTCCTAATCTACATTCTATTTTATATAAACATATCCACATATTGCACAAGTAAGAGCTACAGTAACATCAACACATTGTCTATTGGTCTTTAATTTCAATTACCATCTCTGTTAATGACATCCTAAGCTACATAAATCCTTATTGCAAGCCTTAACAGACTAGTGTTTATGTCTATGATGGTAATATTGTAAAATATTATCTCCTGTACTTCTTTAATTATTTTTCCCACTCCAAAATGGAACTCATTATTACCTTTTCTCAGCCTTACCTCCCCTAATCAAACCTGCTTCCTTCTGCATTTACTCTATTGGCTAATGGAATTACCAATTATTTGAAAAGTTCTCAACTCTTCTGTCTTCTTTATCCTCAACTGGTGAAAGACTCAGATATCTCTCCCCAATTTGGCTTGTTTTTTCTTCTTTCAAACCATTACCAGAGGTCCAAGTCCACCCCTCCCCTAGAATCACAATCTTCCTACTCTTCAGTCTACCCTCTATAATACCACTATGTCATACTTGACTTTTGTTTCCTATTTAAAAACTTCCACTGGCTTCTGCATGCCTATAGGAAAAGTAAACATATAATGCTCATCATGTCTAGTTGCCACTTACTTCTGCTTAAGCTCAGGCTACCTGCCTAGGAAAACTCTATTCTATGCTATGGTCCAGTATTCTGTTCATCAAACTTTTAAAATTAGGTTCCCTTGAAGAATTATGAAGACATCTTATTGGATAAATATTAATTATTGGTAGAATGATACAGGGTTCACCATCAATTCTCTGTTTGTTTTTATCATTTAAAGCTCTGGGAAACTTTGTTCACATAAATAAGTAGATTAGAATGAAATGAATTTTGTTTTAGCAATGTGACACAATTCTTTGAACTCTTTCAAGTTACATGCCAGGATTCACAAAGTGATCTATTACAAAAAATTTTTAATAGTCTAGCAGCTGACATTTATTAAACTTCCTTCAACTGTGTTGAAAGCAAAGAAGTGGGAATCACCTAATTTGTTAGTCTGTCATGGGTCATTCACTTCCAACATGGACAGCAATATTTCAAATTGCCTGTCTTATTTTCCAGAAGTTTTTGAGTTAAAACCCTCCCTTCCCCACCCCCCACCCCCAACAAATCCATCAGAGTAAGAAAGAGGATGAGTAAGAACGCCTTTCATTTGTAAAGTAGGATACTAGGATACGAGTAATTATGGAAAGGGAGAACCAGTCTGACATCTTAATACAGAACATTCTCACGTAGCCCAAATTTAAGAAAGAGTACAAATCAAAATGGAAGATGTGAAACAATTTCTTTAAAACTTGGAAAGTTGTCATATATTCACAAGGCATGTGTACCTCACTCTCAGAAATAATGCTCTAGGAACACCAAACCCCTTATCTTTATCAGAAAATACCGGGCTCTTTAACACCATCATACTTTGGCAGATTCTATTTCCTCATCCAAAATACCCTTTCCCTCACCTGGAAACTTCTACTCGTTTTTAAGACGTAATTTCATTATCCTCTTCGTGAAACCTTTCCAAACTCCCCAAGCAGTTGATTAAAACTTCTCTGTGCTTCTCTAATCTCCTCATCCCCATTTTTAATTCTGCACTCTAGCATTTACGTTGAACTGCAATGATTTGTTTTATATTTGATTCCCTATTACACTGAGATCCTTGAGGGCAGGATCAGACAATATTTATTTTTACATTCACAGCATGTAGCCCTGCACCTTATGACAAAGCAGACAGGCAGTAAACAATGTCAATTTGATAGTCACAGGAAAGCCCATGCACCAGCCAGATCACCAACAAGCTATATATCTAAGATGTAATTACTCTGTTCCTAATGAAATAATTCATAGAAGTATGATTTCACAATACCCTTTAAGTCTTTATTGGATAGATATAAAAAGTCAATCGTACTTATAAAATTATCAAAAGACGCTACACTTTGGGATTTTCAATGTCCCTTCTACAAAAATCTTCATGTCAAAGTCTCAGAATTTACTACTAGGAAAGATTAGAAAACCTTTCTCTTTTAAGAAAAAACTAGTAATGCGTCTGATTTTAAGAAAGTGATCAATAAATAGCTTCCCCCATTTTCGTCCCAGCCATCAGACAATTCTAACAGTTTTGTGTTCAACTTCAGCAATTCCCTAGGGCTTTAGTTTCCTATTTTAATATTAATCCTTACATTCTTTCCCTTGACTATAATTACCCAGGTTTTTTCCTTTTGCACTTACTTTAGTAATTTTTAAATTGTATTTTTTTAACTTCCTGAAAAGAAGTATTTATAACATTAAAATACTTTTATGTTATCAGTAACTCTGATGCCAAGCACAGACCTCCAAACAAGGTAAGCACTATATAGATAGAAATACATTTAATATATGCTTTCATATAGATACCATGTAGGTAAAACTAATATAGTAAGATATATAAGAAGATTCCTGGACTCAAAGTATTATAAAGTATTTTGCATAAAGAAAACAACCAACCATTCTGATTTTTAAACCATTTACATGTAAAGTGAAGTGTTTTTCCTATTAACATATGATAGCATACCTGTGTAGGTTCAGGAGCCATACTCTTCCTTTGTTCTGTTGATTTTTCTATTGCTTCACTAAGAGATTTTGCATATTGTACCATAGCCTTCAACTGGGAATCCGTTAAAACCCATAATAAGTCATCCAGCATTAGAACTAACTTTGTTGCAATGACATTGCAGTCCTTTAACTGTCAGGAAAAAATGATTCATAAAATTAAGCCAAGTAATTAAACTTATAATGCACTTGTATCTTTTAAAAATTTAAAATTTTTCAATGGTTTAAATATGGATCCTTCCTTATTCACCAAATATTTATTGAGTTCCTATCATATGGAAGGAATACCTCCTAGCATAGGAGATACAGCGGTAAAAAAGACTGACAGATTCCTGTACTTTAACAGGAACAAGTTATATAGGTACAAGTATTTATATAATTTAATTTTTCATTTATAGCTAATAAATCATGTAATTACCTATGTTAATTCAACCCCAGTTGACCCTTGAACAATACGGGGGTTAATGCATATAACTTATAGTCCGCCCTCTGTATCCAAGGTTCCTCCACATCCACAGATTCAACCAACCTCAGACCATGTAGTACTGTAGTATTTACTATTGAAAAATATCCACATATAAGTGGACCCATGCAGTTCAAACCTGTGTTGTTCAAGGGTCAACTGCAATTCTAGTGGAAAAAGGGGCATTAAAATTAATTAAAGGGACTTCCCTGGTGGTCCAGTGGTAAAGAATCTGCCTTACAATGAAGGGGATGCTGGTTCGATCCCTGGGCGGGGAACTAAGATCCTACATGCGTGGGGCAACTAAGCCCACGCACCACAGCTACCGGGCTCGCACGTCTCAACTAGAGCCCACGTGCCACAAACTACAGAGCCCACGTGCTCTGGAACTCACGGGCAACAAATACAGAGCCCACGCACCCTGGAGCCTGCGCGCCACAACTAGAGAAGAGAAAACCCGCATGTCACAACAAGAGAGAAGCCTGTGCGCCGCAACGAAAGATCCCACATGCCTCAACTAAGACCCGATGCAGCCAGAAATAAATAAATAATAAATAAATAAATCTTAAAAAAAAATTTAATTAAAAACTGAAATGCTATTTTAACCACATTTCACATTTTAGAATATCTGTATTAAATGTCATACTCTGAAAAATTCTTTTCAATTTAATTTAGTACAGTGATTTGTGTCTAGTACTAGAAAACATATTGCTGAGATTTTAACTGAGCCAAGTTTTTAAAAAAGTCATTACTCCCCCTCATTAAATTTCATCACAATCCACAGTGGACTCTCAAATACTGACATCCTTAAGTAGCTATCTTCCGTATTTATCTAAATTACCAGTCATACCTTAACCTTCTAAAACTAGTCGTTTTGGTTACTAATAGTGAAGACTTTACCGTTTACCCACTCCTGAGCAAGATTCAATAAGGAGAAATAAAATTATAAAACAGTTAATGTTCAATAAATATTTGGTAACTGAGAAATCTATTCAATTTATCAAAAATAAAAATCTGCGGGCTTCCCTGGTGGCACAGTGGTTAAGAATCTGCCTGCCAATGCAGGGGACATGGGTTCGAGCCCTGGTCTGGGAAGATCCCACATGCCATGGAGCAACTAAGCCCTTGTGCCACAACTACTGAAGCCTGTGCGCCTAGAGCCCATGCTCTGAAACAAGAGAAACCACCGCAATGAGAAGCCCGCGCACCACAATGAAGAGTAGCGTCCCACTCGCGGCAACTGGAGAAAGCCCACGTGCAGCAACGAAGACCCAACGCAGCCAAAAATAAATAAATTAAATAAATAATTTTTTTAAAAAGACCCTATTTCCACATAAAGTCACATTAAAAAAAAAATCTAAATATTAAACTTAGAAACCTGAAAAATGTTATCATTACACTAGATTTCTTCAAATATTGCTTGAGGCACTATATTTCCTTTTATTTTGCACTGTTTTAATATGCCAATATTTCAGCTAAAAAATAATTTTAAATTTCCCATCAATTCTAATAGTTATCACATAAATCAAAAAGGTAACCCTGTTGACTTACTCTTCTTTTAAGTGTGACTCTGATTTTTGATTGGTTGGTTATTAATCGAACAGGAGCACACATAATTTCAAGATGTGAGCTTTGGGTAGCATCTGCCTCTATTCGAATCATCTGCCAATTTATTTCCTTAAAGGTCAAAACCTAAAGAGAATATAGAGATTAGCTTCACTTACACAAAATAGAATAAGAAAAATGTAGATTTGTAAAAACAAAAAAAAAGTTATTATAAAAATGTATCTCTTCACTAATTTTCATATGACATTCTAGATCTATCCACTATGCTTTAAATTTTTTTAATTGTAGAATTCCAAATTCAGTAACACATCTTCATAATTATATTCATCATCTGTAAAGCTGTTAACAGTTTTATTCTAAGTAATTTAATTTTAATATAAAGCACAAAGAACATTTGAATTATGTAACCAAGAAGAATTTAAAAAACATATTTTAGTTATGTAAATTTAAAATTCAATTCTGAGAAGCTAAGAAGTTAAAATAGGACTCATTAACTCTGTAAGTTGAAAGATTACAGTAAAAACAATAAAATATGCACATTATATAATTAAATAATTAAAAGTAGTACAGAGAAAAGTATAAAGGGCAAAAGTAAATCTAGTAGTATGTGAATATAGGCAACCATAAAAAGTAATTATTTTAAATATACTTTTTTAAAATTTATTTATTAAAAAAAATTTTTTTTTTAACATCTTTATTGGAGAGAGTGGCATGGACATATATACACTACCAAATGTAAAACCGATAGCTACTGGGAAGCAGCCGCATAGCACAGGGAGATCAGCTTGGTGCTTTGTGACCACCTAGAGGGGTGGGATAGGGAGGGTGGGAGGGAGACCCAAGAGGGAGGAGATATGGGGATATATGTATATGTATAGCTGATTTACTTTGTTATAAAGCGGAAACTAACACACCATTGTAAATATACTTTTGTATTAATCAATGACTAAAACATTTTTTAAACAAAGAGAGAAAAGGAAAAAATCTTTACCTCTCCTCTCTGTGGATCTTGAATACGAGCAAATCTTAAATCTCCATGTTCCCAGTTCGCATTTACACTATAGATCCGTAGCTGGGAAAGTTCAAAGGATGCATTGAAGGCTTTTGCTCCAATGCGGATGACAATGGAATTTACAGAAACAGTAATTCCCTCAACTACTTTTTCAGCAAAGCCGTATTCACTGGGAAAACAAAGCAGAACAAAATATAATGCACTAAAACCAAAATAAAATCATTAGAAGTGAAAAGGTTTTGTTAATATTCTCACACAAGTACACAAACTGCCATAATAGTGTTCATTTTTGTTTAACAAAACACATTTTGGTTAAAACAATAATCTAGTCTGGTTACATGTAAGTTACAAAAAAAAAATGTTCTTCTCAAAATGATAAAAGGTTTTTAAAATTGGAAGTTACTCTCTAAATTATTATAATCACCTTCCAAAGTTGCCTATTCTCAAAAAGCATTAGTGCACACACTGGCATCAATGAAGTAAGTAAGAGGGCTAAATTCTTAACACAAAGAAGGTTGCAGAGGCCAAGTGGAATCTCATAATTTAGAAATAAGGTCAGAAAAAGTTCACATTCTCTAATTCAATTCAGCAAATATTGAGCATCTACGATGGGAACGATGCTAGGACATAAAGAAAACCAAAGTAGAGTTGTGGCATTACAGGGTTTGCAAGTTACCTGGGTAGGAAAAAAAACACATATCCTAGCAACTGAAACATGAGGCAGTCTGTAATTAAGTGTTTTTAAAAAGGAATCATCAGTACACTTGGTAGAGGAAGAAACTGTTCATAGTTAATGAGAAATATATCCAGGAAAGAAAGATGAACTTTCCTCAAGGAGGGATGAAAAGGAAGGGAAATCTTAGAATAGGGAAAAGCATGAGCAAAGACATGGAGAATAATAAAGTAAAGGTCACATTTCAAGAATGATAAGTACAGTATGACTTGAATATAGACTATCAGTATATTTTGACAGGGGGGTGGTGAAAGTTTGCCAAATTGGCACCTTACTTCAATT
This sequence comes from Balaenoptera borealis, assembly GCF_965194805.1. NCBI lineage: Eukaryota > Metazoa > Chordata > Mammalia > Artiodactyla > Balaenopteridae > Balaenoptera > Balaenoptera borealis. The sequence continues at coordinate 84,741,335 of NC_138870.1, forward strand.
ATGACCATTATTCCTAAATCTATATCACTATCCAGATCTCTTGCTGTAACTTCAGATGGTAAAATTCAAATGTCCACCAGATAGCTCTACCTGGCTGCCTCTCACACATTTCAAAGCCAACATGCATAAAAGTGAGGCCATCATTTTTAATGATCATGCACATTGCTCCTCTATACCTATGCTATGCTTCTTGATTTACTATCTTAATGAATAAATAAAATTACTCATCTTTTCTAAAATTTAGATGACTTATCTTTTAAATCAGGATATACTTTGTAGGTTACATGTAGATTGCATGAAATAATGCGTATGAACCACATCGCCCATCTCTGGACTCATGATACTGAAAAAGATATAACTGTTATTTATAGTATTATAAATAGCAGTATATTATTATTAATACTATTGGAAGTCTCTGAGCCTCCGTTTCATCATTTGTAAAATGAAAATCATACCTACTTCAAAAGGTTGCTGTGGTCCTTAAGTGAAATGGTATATGTGTAGTAATTTATACAGTCCTTGGCTTGACTGAGGTAATTTTGCTATAAAAAAAGGTGGTTGTCTACCTGGGGTTTAGAAAATTGAGAACTGAAGAGGAAGAGCTCATCAGCATCCTAGGGAGGAGTTGCTGTGATCCTAAGGACAAATACTGGTCACTTAGACAGAAATATTCCTGGAGTTGGAAGAATATTTCTATTAATATTATCTGAGAATACCCTTTGGAATATCCAAATCCATCTACTCTAATCTATGCACATTAAAAAGTGCTACAATTGTATTGGACGATTTACCATCAGAAGGGTGAAGGCTGACTCACTGACTAATGTCTACATGTTTCTGGTTTATGTCATCCATTATAAACTAAATTTCAGTTTACAAATGAGTCTCTTCTGAGTTTGGTTAATCTTCACATAGATGTTTATCTCCTTCTGTGAAGTGATAAAATCAAATTTCTGAACTTACGAAGTTTACTAGACCATCAATCTGTGGGAGCATTGTTAGCCTACAGGTTCTGCACAGAAGGAAGGGCCACCCTGTTAATTGTTAATTTCCCTCTATTTTAATCTCTTAGCTAGAGATAAAATCAAATAGATCAGTGTTTCCTTAAATTGCATGACTATAAAGAATTGTTGAAAATACATATTCATATTCTTGATAACCATTCTAGACCTGATGAATCATAACTTTAAAAGAGGAGCCTAAACAACTCTGAATTTCATAAGCACCCTAAATGATTGCTACAATTAGTCAAGTCTGGAAAACACAGAAATAGATTAACATACTACCATACAATATAAGGACTACCATCATGTGATTACAAAGCCAAAATTATAAAGCTTGTTGATACCATAAAAACATGAATTGGGAAGAAAACTATCAACTACACTTAGCATACAATAAGAAAATACCTAATTTCTGCCACACCTAATTAAAATAAATCATTTGTTTATAGCAACTTTCCTGATCTTCTTTTGCCCTTTTAATAGTCTTATAAACATCTCAAATTTTTCTGAGTCTAGCCAATTTTAAGATCAACTGCTCCAACCTACTCTATCTAACCTGAAATCATAATCTAAACTTTAAAATCTCAAATTGCTAGAAAATACATAAACTACAAAGAAGTTCATGTGAAAGCTCTTCTCCCCATCACTATTACATATAGTCCAAATATAAACTGTATATCTGGTAAATCTGGCCTTCAGTCAACTCTCAGCAGTGGATGGATCACCATTTGATTCCCACGTGAAAAGCCACTGATCAGACTGCAGGTATTCTCACAGAATGCATTAATAAATGGTGGCTCAACCTTGGTGAAAGAGGAGGAAAATATGAGAGTGCAAGAAAGAGAGTATGTGTGTGTATCTGTATGTGCATGTTCATTCTCAAGAAGAGTTTATCACTGGTTTTATACAGCAGCTAGAATACTGTAAATGTTCAGGGCTGCTATGTTGTACAACTTGAGGAGGCACTAATCACATTAAAATCAATGTAAACTTTTTACGTGAATAGCTGCACCATCCAAAAATAGTGCAGAAAACCTGTTTTGAGGAAATGATATATAATACAAGATCCAAATTTACTGAATGCAAAGATAAATAGGCAAGTTTTTGAAGATCTATTTTTTAAGAACTATTCTAACTTCTCAAGGCAGCTTTGTGAAATGCTCCCCATGCTCCTACTTTATTAACATCTGATTTTTATCTATCAAAATTCAATCTGTGTAAAGTGTGAGCATTCTATATTTAATGAATTTTAGAGTAATCCGAAAGGTCTATAATTTTTTAAGGCATCAACTTAACTCTTAAGAGTCATAAAAGTTCCACTGATGCATAGAACAAATGTTATACAGAGAATGTATTCAGAGACCAAGTAAGAGACTATCTGGTTTAGAATGCCTAAGCTCTTCTTTCATTTTCTGCTACTGCTCTGCATTTGATTGATCATTAGTATTTAATATCAAGGAAAGCAAGATGAATAAAAGAGGCTAAAAATCAATTCTGCTACTTTTGCAATGTATTTACTGAAACTGTAAAATGTTTGATGGGAGAAGTGACTAAAATAGAGACTGAAGTTAGGAAATTTTACTTTATGTCCCATTACTGCAGATAACGGAAAAAAAAATTCCCTTTGCCAGTCATACAGACTAATGGAAATAGCTTACCTTTGTCCTGAAGCAGTTGCAATTGGTGATGGGCCATTTGGGTTTCGTGGTTCTTCACATGTACTCATTTCCATTATTACTTTATCCAAGGACTAATAAAAATATATTAAAAATGTAAACATTAGATATTTTATTTTATGTATATTATGTAGATATTATTTAAGACTATTTTCTCTTTCATTTCTTTAGGAGCAAAGAAAACAGTAAGTAAGCAGAGTCATTTTAAATGTTTCTCTAGAGGTCTAAAAAGAGAAATACTAAAAAAAAAAGTGCTTAGTCCTTTCTCAAGGCACTTATTATCTGGTGGAAAAGCTTATTACAGGAGTATAGGAGAAAAAAACTATAAGAAGTAGCCATATACTGCTGAGATCATCAGGTTTTACAGACGTATAATCGCTAATCCAAGAGTGTACTACATTATTAATTGATAAATTAGGTTATTTATTAATAAATAGGACTAAACCACCTCTAAAAGCTTAAACCTGAGCTTTAATTAAAACCTGGGCTAAATAAAATAAATAGAACTAATCTAAAACCTGAGATTTAAGATGTGTAACTACGAAAAAATGAAATATGCAAGAAATATGAAAAAGTAAATACTCTCATAGTAAAAAACTTTCTTTCTCAGTCTAAGTTTTTTCTTGAAGGAAGATCAAATGTCCTTAGTAGTCATCACTAACACATCTCCAGTCATTCTTCATTCTCTATTTAATATTGCACTTATTATCTGAAACTGTCTTGTTTTGTTTACTTGTTCGTTGTCAGTCACCTTGTAAAAATATGTTCTCTCAGGGCAGAGGGGAGGTGCTCAGTAAGTATTTGTGGTATGAATGAATCAATAAATGACCAAGTGATCAGTTTTCCTTAAAAAGTGAAGTATATTAAAGAACGTATTATATTAGATCAGTAAAAGCAGAAACACAGAAAGTCTGGACCAAACTTTATTAAAAGAAGAATCCCATAAATAAAGTATAATATACCAATAAAAAGTTAAAAGATGCAATAAAACATACCAACTTACAATATAATATTCTAGACCTGAAAAACTTTAAAGACCCTCTCATTTTAAAGTTCAAACTTCTCATTTAAGGACTGAGAAAACTAAGTACCATCAAAATAGAATGAAAGTTAACTAGCAGAGAAGCCATGAGATTATGTTTCTATGGGACAAAATATTAATATTAGCAGAGTTGTTAGATTATATGCATATATAAGTGTTTACTTCTGAAGCAATTCAGAACTTACCAAACAGATGGGATGTGTTTTCAGTTTTGTCCATGGTATCTACAAAAGAAAATTTTTCTTTCTTTAAAATAAATCATTAAAAAAATAATGTAAAACAGTAATCGACACAGATGCTCTCTTAACATAGTGATAGACATACCAAATTATATCAGATGACTTTTTTCTTAAATTGCAAAATAATAAACTGAGCAATTCATTCATACTCTTGAAATCAGCTGCACCTATTTTATATTAAAAAAGACTACTAGCCTTATTTTCTTGGTCATCTTTTTAAATAAAAATTTGGGGTTCTCTTAATATCTTTTTTCCCCAGTTCTGAAAACACATTTTAATTTTGTAGTTGAAGAATTCCCAGCAAAGCATAATCAGTGTTTTGTTCATTTAACAATTTTTTAAATTCTAGAATTCCAACCAATCTCCTTGTAGGTATTCAAGACAAATACAAAAGTGAGACCATTAATGTTAAATGCAAGTAACGTCAAATAAATAATGTTCAAATATATCCTGCACTAAAAATGTCATATTTTTGTAGACATTTGGGTTTATGGAGGATAGAACAAAAATTAAAGGTTACCATCAAAGGATACAGCAACCTTTCCACAGTCTTTTTTTTGGAGCCCAATTTTAATTTTATGAAAAGTTAGCATGCAGTATTTCTACTGAGTAGGCTCTCAAACTCTCTAAGTAGGCTCTCAGGCTCTCTAAGCCTAATCTTTAAGAGAAGGAAATGATACGACGTACGATTAGAGCCAATGATAATAAGAAAGCTTAAGTTTTAATAAGCAGAAATAATATTAAAAGAAAACTTTAGAAACCTCAAAATAAAAAACAAATGAGGAAAAGAGACAGAATTTCAAATAAAAGTATAATGTCCAGAATAAGATAACTTATCAGTCCTTATGTGTTCATTTGAAGTAGTGTTTACTTACTACAAATTTAAATTGTCCCTTTTGACAACAAATCGTGTGAAAAAAATTTTAAATATGTACCAAATTTAACAAATTATTTTATTAGTAAAGCATCAACAATTTTATTTAGATATTAATATTAAATTTTAATAAAAATTAAAACCTATAAATTAATAAATATATATTAGCATTCAATTAAATTCAAAAGGCACACATTCATGCAATTATTTATACAAGGTATCTGTCTTTTAAAATTATGTTAATAAAAATGCTTCTTTTCAGAATTACCTAAAACAAAATATTTATTTTAAAAGATAGGGATGAAATAAATAAAATGAAAACAGAAAATGCCGTGCACAGATATCAAAGTCTCACCCTAATTGATGCTTTATTACAAAAAACTTTGTTGATAGCAAGCCATGTTGGCAAATCCAACATATTCTGGAGCACCTCTTCATCCAACTCCAAATTCTTCAGTTCACCTTCTCCTTTAAGGGTACTTAGATTTATCTTGTCAGGAGATAAATTTTTGGTAAATCTGAAAGAGAATATATATTGACATTTATTTTAGTGTTAGTTACTGTACCCCTGAGTTGTTCTTGCAAATATACAGAGCATTAAGAATGTAACAGCAGCACTAAGAAACACAAAACCACAATGATAGGCTCTACTCTAATCCATGTTTTTCAATGTGGTTTTGTTATTATTGTTTTGATCTCCCTTGTCCATAGCTCTCTTACACAAAGTCTACAGTATTTTTGGTACACATTTAAATATCTTATAACCAGATACAACCAAGCTCTAGTTCTTACTGTCTTTCAAATTTATGAATACTTAGTTAGTATCCACTATTTTTCAGGAACTATGCGAGGCTTTGAGCCATCCCCTACAACATTTTGTTCACTTCGCTACAGGCAATATCACAGAAGTGGATATTCCTATTTTGCTAACCAATCTACAAGTAAGGTAAGGAAATGAGGTGGCCCTTTAGAAGTAGTAGCAGCAGCAGCTGCCACCACTGCCATTTGTCATGCCAAGAGCTTAATGAAAGTGCCAAAAGTCACCTAGGAGACGGGACCCTGAATTCTAATTAAAGAACTCAAATTCTCTATAATGATTTAAAAAGAAAAGTTCTTAAACTCAAAAGAAAAGATTGAAAATAATAATAGTTAAAATAACAGTGAACATTTTCCAAGGGTTTATTGGATACCAAGCTCTTCTCTTTGAGTGCATGCGTTACTAATTTTCATGATAACCCATTAGGGTCAATACTATTTTCATTCCCACTTTTTTTTTTTTAATATTTATTTATTTATTTGGCTGCACCAGGTCTTAGTTATGGCAAGCGGGATCTTCATTGCTGCGTGCGGGATCTTTAGTTGCGTCGTGCGGGATCTTTTAGTTGCAGTATGCGGGCTCTTAGTTGCAGCATGTGGGATCTAGTTCCCTGACCAGGGATCGAACCTGGGCCCCCTGCGTTGGGAGTGTGGAGTCTTAACTGCCGGACCACCAGGGAAGTCCTTATTCCCACTTTTTACAAGAGTAAATATAAAGAGAAACTAACTTATTTGCCCAATGTCACAACTAATAATGATGATAATAGTAATAACAATAAATTACACATGCACTTTAAAGAACTTTCGTATATATTAATTCTTAACACAACCCTACAAAATAAAAAATTGCTAACTTTACCCAGCCTTACTTTTTCAAAAGTGAAACTATTGACAAAGTTAACTACTGGCTAACAAAGGAGTTATTACCCAGTCTTCTACCATTTTTTTGATATTAAATATTAAAGTAACAAAATGTACCGGGTTATTTACATGCCCTACACATCAACAAGAATCAATATGCATATGCTTCTGCACTGACTCTCAACCAGAATTTCTTGAGCCAGATCTTATCTGGATTCATATCTTCTCACAAAATGTCAACACATTGACTTTGTCAAGATAAAGTTCATATTTAACCCATATTTGACCAAAGATGCTGAATTGTTTCACACTTACCACCAATCATGTTTCATTAAATAATATGAAGTTTCCTGAGAGGCTGCCATTTCTAATCATATAGGAATGACCTGCCACCGCCTCAAGGCAGAATATTAGTGCAGAAGGGAGCATTCAGTAAGTACTTATTGAGGATTCACTATTCCGACACATACACTGGCAAGCAGTATACTGAAGGTTTTTGCCTTTCTGAAATGTTCAGTTTAGTTGGTGAAGAGTGAACACAGTAGGGGTTCTTAATCCAGATCTTCATTGAAATAGGGACTTTTGAGCTGATATCTAAAGGATGAGTAATAGAAGTTAACTAGGCAAGGAAAAGAAGGGGGCAGGAAAGAAAGCGTATTCCAAGTAGAGGGAATAAAACATATAAAGGTTCTGAGGCAGGAGGGAGCATGGTATAAAGTGGAAGTGAAAAAAGATCAGCATCTGGAATGTAGCAAGAGAGCCAAGGGAGCAGTAGATAACACTGGAAGGACAAAGAGAGGACTGATTACACAAGGCCTTGACTATTTTATTCATTCATTCATTCATTCAATAAATTTTAACTGATATCTATAATTTAAAAGGCACTAGGCAGGGTGGGCTTCCCTGGTGGCACAGTGGTTAAGAATCCACCTGCCAGTGCAGGGCACACGGGTTCGATCCCTGGTCCGGGAAGATCCCACATGCCACAGAGCAACAAAGCCCGTGCGCCACAACTACTGAGCCTGCGCTCTAGAGCCCACAAGCCACAGCTACTGAGCACACGTGCCTAGAGCCTGTGCTCCGCAACGAAGAGTAGCCCCCGCTCACCACAACTAGAGAAAGCCCGCGCGCAGCAATGAAGACCCAATGGAGCCAAAAATAAATAAATAAATAAAATAATTTTTTTAAATAAATAGATAAATAAAAGGCACTGGGGATTTGACAATAAACAAAATAGATAAAAGTCTCTTCCTTCATGGAGCTTAACTGGGGGGTGGAACACAGAGAATTAAGAAATAAGTTAAACATATAATAAGTCAGATTCAAAGTGAAGAGGTACTTCTTATAGTTGAAATAAGAAATACAAATTTAAGTATATTATTTAACCTCACAAATGTAAGCAATGGAAAAGCTAACAATAGTGATATAATTTATTAGGTATTGTAGGTCGGGAAAATTTGGAGTGGTTAATTTAGTAAAATCCTTACCTATCTTGGCAGAAAGTGAGTATGCAAGATCTAACACTGATACATCTAGAATGAACAGCATAAATATATAATTTAGAGCTAGTAGGGTAACAATGAGGTAAATGCGACTGCCACTGGGGAACAAGATTGGAGGGATCAGGAAAGGATGGGTTGGAGGCTTGTTGCTTTTTGTGTTCAGCCTGCTTGAATTCATTCATTCATTTATATAACAAATATTTGTTGTGTGCCAAAAATGTGCCAGACACATAAATGAAACAGATGAGTGGGGGAGACAGGGTATTTTCTAACACAACAATGCCAAAATTTGAAACTGAATATTAGGCAGCCTTGTTCTTAAAATTTTTTTATTAGGTAATTGAGGCCAACATTTTGCTCCCCTCTTCTCTTACCCTTCCTCTTACATTGTCATTCTGTAACACAAACTTTTCAGTCAGCTGGTGGCCACACCCAGTCTTGTTTTTTGGTGTTGTGGGGAACTTATGAATGGGGCAGTAAAGGAGAACTCTTACCTGTCCTACCTTTCCCCTCCAATGGCATGGCTAGGAGAGGCCCCAGGATTTCTGTGGAGGGGATTTGTGGTTGTGGAGTTCCAGGTAGCTATGAGACACTGCAGTGAGCTGAAGCAGCAAGGATGATAAGCACACTGAGCAGACTACTTTGGAGCCGGAATGAGAAAAGCTGTCTCTTCTGTATATATGCAGGTACCAGAGTAGTGCATACAGAACCACCTGGGAGCACTTAAAACACTCAATGCCCAGGCACAACCCCCTCCCTTCCCACCCTCACCACTACCAATTAAATTTAAAAGTCTCTGGCAAAGGGACCTCAGGCACATGATTTAAATCATTAACATACAGTTCACAAGCGATTTCTGCACAAATGATTGAGTTAAAAAATTAGAGCTTCAAACCACTTTTCATTCTGATATTCATAATATAAAGTCCAAGAAAGAACAACACTCACTTCCTTGACCTTATAATACATAGTTATAGTGTAAATAGAAAATGTATGGCTTTTATTTCATTAATAAGGTTAATTCTGTGGTCAAAAGGCCCCCCGCCACCAGCAAACATACTAGTTTACAGTTCTAATCTCACCTCTTACCCTCAGTGTCCCCATGCTGTTCTCCAAACATACCAGGCAAGCTCTCCTCCTTAGTATTTTTCACTGGCTGCTCCTACTGCCTGCAACACCATTTCCACCATATCCATAAGGCTAAGTCCCTCACCACCTTAGAGTCTACTCAAATATTACCTCCTCAATGAGGCTGCTGATGAAACAAAATTATTTTAAGGCAGGAAAAAAAATTTAATGTGTAATTTTCTCTGCTGTTTGAGCCACTATACCTTCTCCTTAGTGTGCATTGTGCATCTGCATTATACATTAACTAGATTCCCTAAGAAGATGTAGGAATGCCTGCACACACACACACACACACACACACACACACACACACACACACATCAATTTCCTGTTGGCACCAGCAAGGAAATTCCTTAGGAGATAGCATTCCCTCCTTAATCATGTAAGGGGTTATGATGACCCACTACTCACTTTGTTGAACTATGTAAACTGTCAATGTCACCTTGATGTTTAACCCTTTGATGTATAACCCTTTGTCTCAAAAACTTATATAACTGTGCTTTGACTTCTCATGGGCAGAACAGTCCTCAGAGCTTTCTGAAAGACTATCTCCCTAGTTATAATTTTCAGATTGGCTTGAATAAAATTTTCCATTTCTTTCTTAAAAAAAAAAATTAAGTCAGATTCTGATAACTATGGAAAAAACAAAGCAAAGTAAGATAGGAGGTGCAAGCAGAGGACCTTTTAATTTTTAAAAGAGTAGACAGGAAAAGCCTCATTAAAAAGATGACATTTGGGCAAAGATCTGAAGAAAGCCAAGGAGCTAGCTATGCAAATATCTGGAGGAAGAATGCTCTAGGCAGAGGAAAAGCTAAGGGCAAAAACTGAGGTAGGAACATGCTTGGCAGGTCTGAGGAATAGCAAGAAGGCCAATGTGAGTGGAGGAAATGAACAAGGGCAAAAATGAAAGGAGATGAGATTAGAGAAATAACAAGGGCCAGATCATGTGAGGCCTTTTAAGCCACTCTAAGGACTCTCTGGCTTTTACTCTGAGTAAAAATGAGAGTGATTGGAGATGGTTTTTGACAGGAACAGGGATTTTTAAAGGATCGCTCTATTGAGAACAGATGAAAGAAGGACAGGGACAGAAGCAGGGAGCCCAGACAGAAGGTTACTGCAATACGACAGGTAAGAGAAGATGCTGCCTTGGACCAAGATGGAACAGTAGCAAGTGGTGAGAAGGGAACAATTCTAAACATATTCTGAAGGTAAAGGCAACGGGATTTGATAATACAGATTGAACTCAAGGATGGCTCCAAGGTTTTTGATCTAAGCAAACAGAAGGATAGAACCACCATTTATTGGGGTAAAGAGACAGAGGGAGAAATAAGCTTGGGATTAAGGATCAGAATTTAGGCTTGGAATAGTTTAATTAAGAGATGCTTATTAGATATCCAAGAGGAGACACCAATTAGGTAGCTGGATATTCAAATCTCATTCAGTAGTTGCAGATACAAATTTAATAATCACCAATGTTATATATGGTATTTACAATTGCAAGATGGAGACAAAAAATGAAATGGCTCAAGGACTGTGGTCAAGGACCACTAAGAGGCCAAGTAACCAATAAAGGAGATTAAGAAGGAAGGACCAGTGAGGTAGGAGAGAAATCGTTTTTGTTTTTTTCCTTTTTTGGGTGAGAGAAAATTCAGCAGGCTTGTATGTTGACGACCATGATGCAGAGAAAAGAAAACTACTGATGGACAGACAACGGGTGGAATAAAATCCTTGATTAGAAGACAGCACATAGAGTACACAAGAAGAGGGATTGGCTTTGAACAGTTTTGATTTTGGAAAGCATATTAATACTCTATATATGCAAAAAATAAAATAAGAAAAGAATGTGAAGAGGGGAAATACCTAAAACTGAAAGCGACCTGAAACGAATGAACCTAATTGTATTAAAAAATACTGTAACCATATTCAAGGGGAAGATAGGAGGAAAGGACAGAGGGACAGATGGACAAAAACTAATCTGATTAACTCATGAATACAACATTTGACTATATATCCTTGGTGTTGGGCAAGGAGGGGTGATTAGTGGAGAAATCAGGCAACATCTTAATGGGATATGGTACAAGAATGTTCATCTCAATGATATTTACAAAAGGAAAAAAGTGAAAGCACCTAAATGTCCATAATAATTCCTTTAATTATGATACATTATGCCTACATATATATCAAGCAATACGTGTTTAGAATTATATAAAGAAATGGTTATACTATAGTGCCTGGTGAAAATTCAAGGTTCAAAATTATATACTGTGATTTCAATTATGCAAAAGTGGAAGATGGAAAGATTAAAATGTTATTCACAAGAAATTCTATCTTCAATTTAGTTCATACCAAAGGGACAACATGTGCAAGGAACGTGGACCTTAATTAAAGTCAGACAAACAAATCTGAATTCTAGCTTAGCCACCTACTGTGACACCCCTCTGCCTCAATTTCCTCATCTGTAAAATGGAGAAAATAATACCAACTCAAAAAATTTTAGTGAGGATTAAAGATAATATGTAAAGTATCTGATACAAAACAGATAATTAAGAGTTCTCTTTCTCCTGACCTGCTTTTTATTGAGTTTAAATTATGAAGGCATTGATTATAGTTTTAACAGGAGCAATATCAAAAGTTCAAGTTTGGGGGGACTTCCCTGGTGGCACAGTGGATAAGACTCTGTGCTCCCAGTGCAGGGGGCCCAGGTTCGATCTCTGGTCAGAGAACTAGATCCCACGTGCATGCCGCAACTAAGAGTTTGCATACCGCAACTAAGAATTTGCATGCCACAACTAAGCAGCCCATGTGCAAGGAACCAGCAAGCTGCAATTAAGGAGCCCTGGAGCCGCAACTAAGAAGCCTGCCTGCTGCAACTAAGACCCAGCGCAACCAAATAAATAAATAAATAAATATTTTTAAAAATAAATTAAAAAAAAAAAGTTCACGCTCCAGAATTCCCTTGTAGTCCAGTGGTTAGGACTCTGCACTTTCACCACCGAGGGTGCGGGATCAATCCCTGCTCAGGAAGTAAGATCCCTCAAGGGGTGCAGCCAAAAAAACCCCAAAAAGTTCAAGCTTATCCAAATAGGACTTTTAAATGGCAGAGCTGTGGAGCTAATCTTGAAAACATATTACTACTGCTCATCTATTAAAATATTTTAAAGAGGAAACTGAAGATGTATTGGTAACTGTCACATCCACAGCTATTAGAAAGTTGGTTTCTTATACTGGGTAGGCCATGGACATATCAAATTATTTATCTTCTATTATTCATACATGAGGCTTTCATTTAACATGTATTTCAGTTTCACACAAATATTTCCCAAACATTTATTAATATAATTATGTTCCTTCCAAAAACAGAGACAGGAGGATGGTTTTTCAGTCACATTTGTTAACTTAATTGATAGAGGAAAAGCACACTTTCAATAAGTGTACACTAGGTAAACAAAGGGAAGAAAACCCACAAAATAACATTAAGGCATGGACTAGCTATGTGTCTACCTATGCTTTGTCCAAGTGTTGCTATAGGCTCTTTGGACTAAATTGCCATGTGAAATCTCCAGATAACTGTATTATTCTACTAAATATTATAATTGAGAAGGGTTATGATACTGGGCCTGATCCTAAAGAGAATAAATTATTATCTGAAGTAAACCTCTTCAGTTCACTAAAGACTCATATAAAGCTCTAAAAATTATATAAACATTTTAAAACAAACTTTTAAAAAAATGGTAGAAATCTAGGTCAATGAATTAAACTTCTAAATAATTAATTATTTGGTGGAGCTAGGAGTGGGGTGGGAGAATGGAAGCATGAAATCTATATAAAACCAAAGTAGACATGTTAAAGACTCAAAATGAGGATAAAAAAGAAAGCTGGTTGACTTGAATATGTCAAAGTCATAACAACTGTACAGAAGAAAGTCGTAACACATAATAAAGATAAAATTGGCACAATTCTTACTGAATTTTTTATTTTTAAAATTCAGAACACACAATAATATTCCATTACTATGTACATTATGGCATGTAAAGAGGTTTATTTTAAAATAAACATGTGTTCTTTATTTTAACATTAGTATTATATGAAATAAATTCTAATGTGGATGGATATATTTTATTGGTTAACTATATTTTTAACAATGTAACAATTTTAAAGCTACCTTAAAGCATGCAAACAGGCTTCCATTTTTCCAAAATCTTCTTTAATTACATGTAATACATGAAAATAAATTTACTAGGTTTTTCATTAGTAACAACAAAATAGCTAAGTAGAAGAATAAAATTTCCAGGCAAATGGAAAGGAAAGGTTTGATTTAGATTACACATTTTACAGTTAATACATAATTAGAGTCTAAATTATGTGCACAGCACTGTACAAGGTAAATACTTAGGGCAAAACAAAGTAAGTCAGTCCATATAATCAAGATTTATAATTTGCTTACGGGAACACAGCACAAATGCACGAAAAGTCAAGAATCGCAGCTCTGCAAGAAGAAAAATGCCGCTTAATACTTAACCTCTCGTGGATGGACCTAGAGTCTGTCATACAGAGTGAATTAAGTCAGAAAGAGAAAAACAAGTACTGTAGGCTAACACATATATATGGAATCTAAAAAAAATAAATTAAAAAAAATGGTTCTGTAGAACCTAGGGGCAGGACAGGAATAAAGACGCAGACGTAGAGAATGGACTTGAAGACATGGGGAGAGGAAAAGGTAAGCTGGGACGAAGTGAGAGAGTGGCATGGACATATATACACTCCCAAATGTAAAACAGATAGCTAGTGGGAAGCAGCCGCATAGCACAGGGAGATCAGCTTGGTGCTTTGTGACCACCTAGAGGGGTGGGATAGGGAGGGTGGGAGGGAGACCAAGAGGGAGGGGTATCGGGATATATGCATATGTATAACTGATTCACTTTGTTATATAGCAGAAACTAACACAATAATGTAAAGCAATTATACTCCAATAAAGATGTTAAAAAAAAAATTACACCCCCTCCAAAAAAAAATACTTAACCTCTCAGACTTCCCTGGTGGCACAGCAGTTAAGAATCTGCCTGCTAATGCAGGGGACACAGGTTTGATCCCTGGTCCAGGAACATCCCACATGCCGCAGAGCAACTAAGCCCGTGCACCGCAACTACTGAGCCTGTGCTCTAGAGCCCGCAAGACACAACTACTGAGCCCGCGTGCCACAACTACGGAAGCCCAGGCGCCTAGAGCCTAGAGCCCGCAACAAGAGAAGCCACCCCAATGAGAAGCCTGTGCACCACAACGAAGAGCAGCCCCCACTTGCCGCAACTAGAGAAGGCCTGCGTGCAGCAACGAAAACCCAACGCAGCCAAACATAAAATAAATAAATTTTTATTTATTTATTTATTTATTTATGGCTGCGTTGGGTCTTGTTGCTGCGTGCGGGCTCTCCCCAGTTGCGGCGAGCAAGGGCTGCTCCTCGCCGCAGTGCGCGGGCTTCTCACTGCAGTGGCCTCTCCCGCTGCGGAGCACGGGCCCCAGGCACACAGGCTTCAGTAGTTTTGGCACACGGGCTCAGTAGTTGTGGCTTGCGGGCTCTAGAGCGCAGCCTCAGTAGTTGCGGCGCCTGGGCCCAGCCACTCCGCGGCATGTGGGATCCCCCTGGACCAGGGCTCGAACCCACGTTCCCTGCACTGGCAGGCGGATTCTCAACCACTGCACCACCAAGGAAGCCCAAAATAAATTTTTATTAAAAAAAATAAATAACCTCTCTATGGTTCAGTTTCCTCATCATAAAATGGTGATAATAATAATACCTGCCTCATGGGGCTGTTTTGAGGATTAACTGAGTTAGAACATGGAAAATGCCAGGAATTGTCTCTAACACAGAAAATTCACTGATGTTTAAAAACAAAACAAAACAAACACCACCACCCCCAAAACCAGAGCCTTTCTATTAAACAGACTTGTTTAAAAAAAAAAAAAAACAGAAAAGAAAATTCAGTGAGTGTTACTTACTATTAATATGAAGATGCAGGTTAAATAGGAATATGAACAACACAGAGACATTACATAACCAGTGATTAAAATTTTCTAAAAATGATTTCTGGCTTGATAAATCACTAAGTATACAGTAGATCATAAATCAGAAAGGTATAAATTATATATCTGATGTTACTGTAAATTTTAGTCATGATTTATTTGAACTTTCATCAGATCCATTTTATAGCTGTATCATAAAAACAAAGATCATAAAGTTTTGCTAAAGCAAACTGAAACAGATTTGTGAAATGAACCATCTCTAGATTAAATATAGTATTTGGGGGTGGAATCATAAAATCTTAGTGCTAAAAACAATCTTAGAACATAGCTTATAAACCCTTTTCTGACCTACTTACCTTCTTCCACAATTACTTCTTTGTATTCAGATAACAGCCCCTCCCTGGGACATTCTTTTAAAACTTCATCAGCTAATATGCATTTCTTGAATTATTCACCTTGTCCTGAAAGTATTTATGGTTCCTATTATTGTACAGGTTGTTAGAGATTCACATCAATGCCTACTATTCTTCTAAACTTAAGAAGTGGCAAAAAAAAAAAGAAAGAAAGAAAAAGTAGCTATGCTACTTGATAATATTTTTCTCAAATAACAGTTGTAATTAGAAATAATCATTCTCATTCTGATATTTCATGCTATAGCATGAAAAACTAGATTTTACAGGGAATTTTAAAATGCATGTTAAATTGTTTAATATAAAAGTTTAAAGTAGGCACACTTAATCTGAAGTTCTTGGATGGGCTTCAAGGAGTCCAAGATACTTCATAATATTTTCAAAGGGGATTTTTGGACACCGAAAAGGCTAAGAACCATTGCTTTAACGTAATAGGATTAACTGTAACCATCCAGAAAATAAATTACAATACTGTAATTTGATTATTAATATCATTGTTGTTTGATTTAATTAACTTATTATAAACAAACACCTCTCAGGGTGCCTACTCAGTTACCACTGATTCTGTCTTCCCAGAGAAAATCTATAAACATAGGGGAAAGGTGCATACCTAAGACATGTTATATACTTCCTTGGTTACAGTTGATTTGATCTAGAGAATGACAAGGCATTTACACTCTTCAATCAGATTTCTTCCTTCAGAAATTTAAAACTAGAACACTACCTTAGGATCAAACTGACAAACAATAAAGGAGCAGAACTGAGAAACACAAATCCAACATTTAAGAACTTAAAGATACCATAAAGATTCTTAACCCATCATTGTTCTATTCTCTCCAGTTGGGCCTAACTAAAACCACTGAAATGAACTAGTAACTGAAATCACTAGCTAGTATCTCAAGACTGTGCACCCCTACAAGCATTACATTCTCACTGCATATGAAAAGATATAAAAAGAACCAAAATCTTTATGTAAGCAAATCTAACAACAGCTTCAGCTTGACTTTATTAAAAACAATATTTCTAGAAGAGAAAATACCTAAAGACCATATGGTAAAGTTGTACGAGAGAACATGTTACTAGAGCATGTTCCCAAAATCTGATAGTCTGCCAAGTCCTTTGGCTAAAAACATTAAGTTATTAATCTGCACCTAATTACATCCTTTCACAGACCATGGGCTTCATCATGCAGCCATAAAGATTCCTCCACTTAAAACTAAGAAACAAATGAGGTTTTTCTAAAGAAACCCCTATTTCCTTTCTGCCTTACCCAACACCATTTTCTCACCCCAGTTGTACCTCCTTTAATCTGGCAACCTCCTCTTAAGGCTAGTTGCCTTCTTGCCCCACTCTATGCCTCATTATCTTCAGGCTCAAGAAGTGAATTAGTTAATTTCAAAATTTTGGATATGAGATCAAGAAATAGACTTTACAATCCAGTACACACATACGAAACAATAATTTCTCAAAGTGATAGTTTAATACAGTCTGATATTTTCCATTCTATTTCCTCCTTTCAAAATGGTGATCGATTACACTATTTTCACAAGGCAAGCTATGACCCAGTTTAAGAAACAATACATAAGAAGTACATACATCATGACCAAGTATTTATTCCAGTAATGAAGGTTGGTTTAACATTCAAAAATCAACTAATGTAATTCACCATATGAAAAGTAAAATCACATCATGATCTCAATAGAGGCATAAAAAAGCACTGGACAAAAGTTAACACCATGCATGGAAAAATAATTCTCAATAAACTAGGAACAGAAGAGAACTTCCCCAAAACTACAGGGACTTGTACAAAAACCCTACAGTTGCGATCATACTTAATGATGAAAGACTAAAATGCTTTTCCCCTAAGACAGAGACAAGATAAGGATGTCTGCTCTCACCACTTCTATTCAACATTGTACTGGAGGTTCTACCTGACACAGTAAGGCAAAAAAAATAAAATAAAATAATAAAAATAAAAGGCATCCAGTTTAGAAATGGAATAAAACTGTGTAATTTCCCAGGTGACATTATCATCTATGTAGAAAATCCTAGGAATCTTAAAAAAAAAAAAAAACAAAACTACCAGAACTAATAAGTTTAGCGAGGTTACAAGATATAAGACCAACATAAAAAATAAAATTAATTAAAGATACAAAAGCCATATGAAAGAGCTCCCAATGGCCAAAGCTGGAAAAATCTGGGCAACAAAATAAATTAAATATTATTGGATTATAACTCAAAGTATAAAATAAATATACATGAGTCTACACAGATAAAAAAACATGACTGAATAAGTAAATAAGTGGGAGAAAACAGATTAATCTCCCATACAGAAAATTTTTAAATAACTTAATAAGATATTCAAACCTTAGGGAACTGGAGCAGAACTCCTCACTCATTTTGTGTGTGCTGCACATAGTACTTCCTTCCTTCCAAAACGTACAGTATGAAAGTGGGGAAGAGAGTAATTTTATAGTGGATAACCTGACAAACACTACATCAGCCAGGTGATCAAGGTCAATGTCAACAATAAGAGCTCTAAAGACACATACAGACTGAAAGTGAGAGGATGAAAGAAGGTATTCCATGCATATGGAAATCAAAAGAAAGCCAGAGTAGCAATAACTATATCAGAAAAAATAGACTTTAAAACAAAGACTGTAACAAGAGACAAAGAAGGACATTACATAGTGATCAAGGGATCAATCCAAGTAGAAGACATAACAACTGTAAATATATATATGCACCCAACATAGGAAAACCTAAATATATAAGCAAATATTAACAGACATAGAGGAAGAAATTTACAGTAACACAATAATAGTAGGGGATTTTAACACCCCACTTACATCAATGGACAGACTATCCTGACAGAAAATCAATAAGGAAACACTGTTGTTAAATGACACATTAGACCAGGTGAACTTGATTGATATTTAGAGAGCATTCCAACTGAAAGCAGCAGAATGCACATTCTTTTCAAGTGCACATGGAACATTCTTCAGGACAGATCACATGAGAGACTACAAAACAAGTTCATTAAATTTGAGAAGACTGAAAACATATCAAGCATCATTTCCAACCACAATGCTATGAGACTAGACATCAACTACAAGAAAAAAAAAAAAAAGCACAAACGTGGAGGGTAAACAATATGCTCGAAACAACCAATGAATCACTGAAGAAGTTAAAAAGGAAATTGAAAAAAAACCTGGAGACAAACGAAAACAAAATGATCCAAAATCTATGGGACTCAGCAAAAGCAGTAATAAGAGGGAAGTTTACAGCTATACAAGCTTACTTCAGGAAACAGGAAAATCTCAAACAACCTAAAGAAACTAGAAAAAAGAACAAACAAAACCCAAAGTTAGTAGAAGGAAAGAAATTATAAAGATCAGAGCAGAAATAAATGAAATAGAGGCAAAAAAAATAGAAAAGATAAATGAAACAAAGAGCTGGTTATTTGAAAATTTAAACAAAATTGATAAACCTTTAGCCAGACTCTTCAAGGAAAAAAAGAGGGCCCAAATCAATAAAATCAGAAATAAAAAAGAAGTTACAACTGACACCACAGAAATACAAAAGATCATAACAGATTACTACAAACAATTATACATCAATAAAATGGACAACCTAGAAGAAATGGACAAATCCCTAGAAATGTACAATCTCCCAAGACTGAATCAGGAAGAAATAGAAAATATGAACAGACCAAGTACCAGTAGTGAAACTGAGTAAGTAATTTTTAAAACTTCCAACAAACAGAAGTCCAGAACCAGAGGGCTTCAAAGGTGAATTCTACCAAACAGTTAGAGAAGAGTTAACACCTATCCCTCCAAATTGTTCCAAAAAATTGCAGAGGAAGAAATACTTTCAAACTCATTCTACAAGGCCAGCATCACCCTGATACAAAAACCAGACAAAGATACCACACACACACACAAAAAAAAAAAGAAAGAAAAAAGAAAATTCCAGGCCAATATCATTGATGAAGATGGATGCAAAACTCCTCAAGAAAATATTAGCAAACCAAATTCAACAATACATTAAGTGTATCACACACCATGATTGAGTGGGATCTGTCCCAGGGATGCAAGAATGGCTCAAAAATCCACAAATCAATCAATGTGATAAACCATATTAACAAACCGAAGAATAAAATCATATGATCATCTCAACAGATAAAGAAAAAGCTTTTGATAAAATTCAACATGTGTTTATGATAAAAACTCTCAACAAAGTGGGTATAGATGGAACATACCTCAACATAATAAAGGCCAAATATGACGAACCCACAGCTAACATCATACTCAATGGTGAAAAGCTGAAAGTATTTCCTCTAAGATCAGGAACAAGACAAGGATGCCTACTCTCCTCACTTTTATTCAACACAGTATTGGAAGTCCTAGCCACAGCAATCAGACAAGAGAAAAAAAATAAAAGGAATAAAATTGGAGAGGAAGAAGTAAAACTGTCAGTTTGCAAATGACATGATACTATACATAAAAAAATCCTAAAGACACCAAGAAAAAAATACTAGAACTCACTGATGGATTCAGTAAAGTTGCAGGATACAAAATAATATACAGAAATTTACTGCATTTCTATACACATATATCAGAAAGAGAAATTAAGGAAACAATCCCATTTATCATCGCATAAAAAAGAATAAAATACTTAGAAATAAACCTACCTAAGAAGGCAAAAGATTTGTCCTCCGAAAACTATAAGACAATGATGAAAGAAACTGAAGACAACACAAACAGATGGAAAGATATACTGTGTTCTTGGATTGGAAGAATCAATATTGTTGAAATGACCATACTACCCAAGGTAATCTACAGATTCAATGCAATCCCTCTCAAATTACCAATGGCATTTTTCACAGAACTAGAACAAATAATTTTAAAATCTGTAAGAAAAAACAAAAGACTCCGAATAGCCAAAACAATCTTAAGAAAGAAGAACAAAGTTGGAGGTATCACACTCCCTGATTTCAAACTACACTACAAAGCTACAGTAATCAAAACAGTACAGTACTGGCACAAACACAGACACATAGATCAATGGAACAGAACAGAGTCCAGGAATGAACCCACACTTACATGGGCAATTCATCTACAACAAAGGAGACAAGAATATACAATGGGGAAAAGACAGCCTCTTCAATAAATGATGTTGGTAAAACTGGACAGCTGCATGCAAAAGAATCAAACTGTACTAATTTCTCACACCACACACAAAAATAAATTTAAAATGGATTAATAAAGACTTAAATGTAAGAATGGAAACCATAAATAAAACTTCTATAAGAAAACATAGGCAGTATGCTCTTTGACATTGGTCTTAGTAATATTTTTTGGATATGTCTCCTCAGGCAAGGGAACCTAAAGCAAAACTAAACAATGAGACTACATCAAACTAAAAAGCTTTTACAAAGTGAAGGGAACTATCAACAAAATGAAAAGGCCACCTATTGAACGAGAGAAGGTACCTGTAAATGATATATCCAACAAAGGGTTAAAACAGAAAACAAAGAACTCATACAACTCAATATCAAAAAACAAAAACAAAAACCAATTAAAAACCGGTCAGAAGAGCTGAATAGATATTCTCCCAAAGAAGGCAGACAGATGGCCAGAAGGCACCTGAAAAGATGCTCAACATCATTAATTATGAGGGAAGTGCAAATCAAAACCACAATATCACCTAATACCTGTAAGAATGGCTATTATCAGAAAGACCACAAATAACAAGTATTAGAAAGGATGTGTAGAAAAGGGAACCCCCATGCACTGCTGGGGGGACTGTAAATGGGTGCAGCCGCGATGGAAAACAGTAGGTAGGCGCCTCAAAAAATTAAAAACAAAACTACCATACAATCCAGCAATTCCACTCTTGGGTATTTACCCAAAGAAAACTGAAACACTAATTATAAAAGATACACGCACCCCTATGTTCATTGCAGTGTTATTTACAATAGCCAAGATATGGAAGCAACCTAACTGCTCATCAATGGAAAATTACTCAGCCATTAAACAGATACTGAGAATAAACAGGTGGTTGCCAGAGGGGAGAGGGGTAAGGAAGAAGAAAAATAGGTAAGGGAGATTAAGCAGTACAAACTTCCATTTGCAAAATATATGAGTCATGGGTATGAAATATACAGTGTGGGGAATATAGTCAATAATTATATAATATCATTGCATGGGGACAGATGGTTAACTAGACTTACCGTGGTGATCATTTTGAAATATATAAAAATATTGAATCACTATGTTGTGTAACAGGAACTAAAATAGTGCTGTAGGTCAATTATACTTCAAAAACAAACAAACTCACAGAAGAGAGACCAGATTTGTGGTTACCAGAGGGTGGAGGGAGGGGGAATTGGATGAACACAGTCAAAAGGTATAAACCTCCATTTATAATACAAATAACACTAGGAATGCAATTTACAACATGATAAATATAATTAACACTGCTGTATGTTATATATGAAAGGTGTTAAGAGAGTAAATCCTAAGAGCTCTCATCACAAAGAAAAAATATTTTTTTCAATTCTTTAATTTTATATGCATGTAATATAATGGATGCCCACTAAACTTATTGTGGTAACCATTTCATGATGTATGTAAGTCAAATTATTATGCTATACACCTTAAACTTATACAGTGCTGTATGACTTCAGCACAATTATATCTCAATAAAACTGGAATAAAAAAATAATGATAAAACATGCTGATAATATGTACCCTTGATATGACAATAAAAATGCCACTTTACCTTTGTGGTCTTCTTGCCAAAAACCCATAACCCATTCGAATTAAGAGAAAAAGATTAGACAAATCCTGTTTGAGAGACACTGAACAAAATATCTGACCAATACTACTCAAAACTCTCAAGGTTATCAAACACAAGGAAAGTCTGAGAAACTGTCAGAGCCAGGAGGAGCCTAAAAAGAAATGATGACTATATATAATGTGGTATTCACAATGGGCTCCTGGAACAGAAAAAGGACATTAGGTAAAAAACTAAGGAAATTTGAATAAAATATGTGCTATAGTAAATAATAATTTATAAATATTGATTCATTAATTGCAATAAATGTACCATACTAATGTAAGATGTTAATAATACAGGAGATGGGATATGGGATGTATGAAAACTCTCTGTACTATCTTTACAACTTTTCTACAAATCTAAAAGTATTCTAAAATAAAAATCATTGAGCTGCATATGGAAGGTTTATCTCAATAAAAAGTTACTGCAATAAAAGTACTGATTGTGTTTCCATATACTAGCAACAAACAATCGGAAACTGAAAATTTTCAAGTACTGTTTACATTAGTACAACAAGTTTGAAATTTTTAGGGATAAATCTGACAAAGGGTGTATAAGACATACTGAAAACTACAAAATATTGCTGAGAGAAATTAAACAAGACAAAATAAAATGGAGAAATAAAACATGTAATAGATCAGAAGACAGTAATGTTAAGATGTCAATTCTCCCCAAACAGATTTATACTTCCCAAGCAAATATCTAGCAGGCTTTTTGGTAGGAACGACAGGCTGATTCTAAAATGTATATGAAAATGCAAAAGACCTGGAATGTCAAAATAACTCTGACAAAGATTAATCAAGTTGGAGGCCTGTACCACCAATTTCAAGACTTATTTAAAAGCTACAGTAATCAACACAGTTTGATATTAGTGTAAAGATAGACAAATAATCAATGGAACAAAAGAGAGTCCTGAAATAGACCCAAGTTTATAGTTAGCTGATTTTCAACAAAGGTGCAAAATCAATTCAATGAGAAAAAGATGATATTTTCAATAAATTGTGTTAGAGCAATTGTATAGCCATATGCAAAGAGAAAAAAAAAAAAAGAACCTTGACACTTACCTCACATCACAAATAACAAATTAACTCTAAACGGATCACAGACTAAAACCTAAGAACAGAAACTACAAAACTTCAGTAAGAAAATATAGGAGAAAATCTTGGTGACTTTGAGCTTGGCAAAGATTTCTATAACACAACAAAAAATTCACAAATCAAAAAAAAAAATCAATAAGTTATACTTTATCAAAATTAAAAACTCTGTGCATCAAAAGACACTGCTTCTGGGACTTCCCTGGTGGTCCAGTGGTTAACAATCTGCCTTCCAGTGCAGAGGATGCAGATTCAATCCCTGGTCGGGGAAGTAAGATCCCACATGCCACGGGGCAACTAATCCTGCGCACCACAACTACAGAGCCTACACACCACAACTACTGAGCCCACGCACCACAACTAGAGAGAGGCCCGTGCGCTGCAATGAAGAGCCCACATGCCACAACAAAATCTCCTGCATGCTTCAACTAAGACCCGATGCAGCCATAAATAAATAAATAAATAAATAAATAAATAAATAAATAAATAAATAAATATTAAAAAAATAAAAAAAGACACTGTTTCTAAAGAACAAGCCACAGACTGGTAGCAAATATTTACAAAACATATGTCTGAAAAAGGACTTGTATCTACAATATATAAAGAACTCTTACAACTCAAAAATAAGACATCCCATTAATAAAATAGGCAAAAGATTTAAACAGACCCTCAAACCAAAGAAGGCATACAGGTGGTGGATAAGCACATTGAAAGATGCACAATATCACCAGTCAATAGGAAACTACAAATTAAAAACCACAGTCAGATACCACTACTTATCCACTAAAATGGGTAAAATTAAAAAGACTAACTATACTGAGTGTTGGTGAAGATATGGAGCAAGTGGAACTCTCATATACTTGCTGGTGAGAATATGAAACATACACTTCGGAACCACTTTGGAAAGCTGTAAAGCAGCTTCTTAAAAAAGTTATATATGTTGCAGAGAATTCCCTGGCAGTCCAGTGGTTAGGACTCCATGCTCTCACTGCCGAGGGCTGGGGTTCAATCCCTAGTCTGGGAACTAAGATCCCACAAGCCATGAGGTGTGGCCAAAAAATTTTTTTTAATTAATATATGTCAGGAATTCTCTGGCAGTCCAGTGGACTTGGCACTTTCACTGCCAGGGCACGGGTTCAATCCTGGGTCAGGGAACTAAGATCCTGCAAGCTGCATGGTGCAGCAGAAAAAAAAAAAAGAAAAAAAGTTATATATGCACCCACATATAACCCAACCATTCTAATCCTACATATTTATTGAAGAGAAATGAAAAGCATATGTCCTCACAAAGACTTATACATGAATGTTCACAGCAGCTTTATTTTTAACAGCCCAAAACTAGAAAGAACCCAAATGACCATCAACAGGTAAATGGATAAAGAAGTTGTGGAACATACACAATAGAATATACTCAGCAATAAGAGAGAATGCATAGCACTCCCTCTTGCGAGAGCACCAGAATCACAACTGACTGCTGAATGATCATTGACAGGAAGACACTGGAACTCACCAAGAAAGATACCCCACATCCAAACACAAAGGAGAAGCTGCAATGAGACGGTAGGAGGGGCGCAATCACAATAAAATCAAATCCCATAATTGCTGGGTGGGTGACTCACAAACTGGAGAACACTTATGCCACAGAAGTCCACCCACTGGACTGAAGGTTCTGAGCCCCACGTCAGGCTTCCCAACCTGGGGGTCCGGCAACAGGGGGAGGAATTCCTAGAGAATCAGACTTTGAAGTCTAGCAGGATTTGACTGCAGGACTTCGACAGGACTGGGGGAAATAGAGACTCCATTCTTGGAGGGCACACACAAAGTAGTGTGCACATCTGGACCCGGGGGAAAGAGCAGGGACCCAACAGGAGACTGAACCAGACATACCTGCTAGTATTGGAGGGTCTCCTGCAGAGGTGTAGGGAAAAGGGCACTGGCAGCAGAAGTTCTGGGAAGTACTCCTTGGTGTGAGCCCTCCCAGAGTCCGCCATTAGCCCCATCAAAGAGCCAGGTAGGCTCCAGTGCTGGGTCACCTCAGGCCAAACAACCAACAAGGAGTGAACCCAGCCCCACCCATCAGCAGACAAGCAGATTAAAGTTTTACTGAGCTCTGCCCACCAGAGGAACAGTCAGCTCTATCCACCACCAGTCCCTCCCATCAGGAAGCTTGCACAAGCCTCTTAGATAGCCTCAGCCACCGAAGGGCAGACAGCAGAAGCAAGAACTACAATTCTGCAGCCTGTGAAAGGAAAACCACATTCACAGAAAGAGAGACAACATGAAAAGGGAGAGGGCTTTATACCAGATGAAGGAACAAGATAAAACCCCAGAAAAACAACTAAATGAAGTGGAGATAGGCAACCTTCCAGAAAAAGAATTCAGAATAATGATAGTGAAGATGATCCAGGACCTCGGAAAAAGAATGGAGGCAAAGATCGAGAAAATGCAAGAAATGTTTAACAAAGACCTAGAAGAATTAAAGAACAAACAAACAGAGATGAACAATACAATAACTGAAATGAAAACTACACTAGAAGGAATCAATAGCAGAATAACTGAGGCAGAAGAACGGATAAGTGACCTGGAAGACAGAATGGTGGAATTCACTGCTACAGAACAGAATAAAGAAAAAAGAATGAAAGGAAATGAAGACAGCCTAAGAGACCTCTGGGACAACATTAAACGCAACAACATTCGCATTAAAGGGGTCCCAGAAGGAGAAGAGAGAGAGAAAGGACCGAGAAAATATCTGAAGAGATTATAGTCAAAAATTTCCCTAACATGGGGAAGGAAACAGCCACCCAAGTCCAGGAAGTGCAGAGAGTCCCAGGCAGGATAAACCCAGGGAGAAAACACGCCGAGACACATAGTAATCAAATTGACAAAAATTAAAGACAAAGAAAAATTATTGAAAGCAACAAGGGAAAAATCACAAATAACACACAAAGGAACTCCCATAAGGTCAACAGCTGGTTCCTTGAGAAGATAAACAAAATTGATAAACCTTTGGCCAGACTCATCAAGAAAAAGAGGGAGAGGTCTCAAATCAATAAAATTAGAAATGAAAAAGGAAAAGTTACAACAGACACCGCAGAAATACAAAGCATCCTAAGAGACTACTACAAGCAACCCTATGCCAATAAAATGGACAACCTGGAAAAAATGACAAATTCTTAGAAAGGTATAACCTTCCAAGACTGAATCAGTAAGAAATAGAAAATATGACCAGACCAATCACAAGTAATGAAATTGGAACTGTGATTAAAAATCTTCCAACAAACAAACGTCTAGGACCAGATAGCTTCACAGGTGAATTCTATCAAACATTTAGAGAAGAGCTAACACCCATCTTTCTCAAACTCTTCCAAAAAAATTGCAGAGGAAGGAACACACCCAAACTCATTCTATGAGGCCACCATCACCCTGAAACCAAAACCAGACAAAGATACTACAAAAAGAGAAGATTACAGACCAATATCACTGATGAATATAGATGCAAAAATCCTCAACAAAATACTAGCAAACAGAATCCAACAACACATTAAAAGGATCATACACCATGATTAAGTGGGATTTATCCCAGAGATGCAAGGATTCTTCAATATACGCAAATCAATCAATGTGATAAACCATATTAACAAATTAAAAAGAAAAACCATATGATCATCTCAATAGATGCAGAGAAAGCTTTTGACAAAATTCAACACCCATTTATGATAAAAACTCTCCAGAAAGTGGGCATAGAGGAAACCTACCTCAACATAATAAAGGCCGGATACCACAAACCAACAGCAAACATCGTTCTCAATGGTGAAAAACTGAAAGCACTTCCTCTAAGATCAGGAACAAGACAAGGATGTCCACTCTCACCACTATTATTCAACATAGTTTTGGCATGGCAATCAGAGAAGAACAAGAAATAAAAGGAATACAAATTGTAAAAGAAGAAGTAAAACTGTCACTGTTTGCAGATGACATGATACTATACATAAAGAATCCTAAAGATGCCACCAGAAAACTACTAGAGCTAATCAATGAATTTGGTAAAGTTGCAGGATACAAAATTAATGCACAGAAATCTCTTGCATTCCTATATACTAATGATGAAAAATCTGAAAGAGAAATTAAGGAAACACTCCCATGTACCATTGCAACAAAACGAATAAAATACCTAGGAATAAACCTTCCTAAGGAGACAAAAGACCTGTATGCAGAAAACTATAAGACACTGATGAAAGAAATTAAAGATGATACCAACAGATGGAGACATATACCATGTTCTTGGATTGTAAGAATCAATATTGTGAAAATGAGTATATTACCCAAAGCAACGTACAGATTCAATGCAATCCCTACCAAATTACCAATGGCATTTTTTACAGAACTAGAACAAAAAATCTGAAAATTTGTATGGAGACACAAAAGATCCTGAATAGCCAAAGCAGTCTTGAGGGAAAAAAACGGAGTTGGAGGGCTTCCCTGGTGGCGCAGTGGTTGAGAGTCTGCCTGCCAATGCAGGGGACACAGGTTCGAGCCCTGGTCTGGGAAGATCCCACATGCCGCGGAGCAACTAGGCCCGTGAGCCACAATTACTGAGCCTGCGCGTCTGGAGCCTGTGCTCCGCAACAAGAGAGGCCGCGATAGTGAGAGGCCCGCACACTGCGATGAAGAGTGGCCCCCGCTTGCCACAACTGGAGAAAGCCCTCACACAGAAACGAAGACGCAACACAGCCATAAATAAATAATTAATTAATTAATTAATTAATTAATTTTAAAAAAAACGGAGTTGGAGGAATCAGACTCCCTGCCTTCAGAGTATACTACAAAGCTACAGTAATCAAGACAATATGGTACTGGCATGAAAACAGAAATATAGATCAATGGAACAGGATAGAAAGAGATAAACCCACGCACCTACAGCCAACTAATCTATGACAAAGGAGGCAAGGATATACAATGGAGAAAAGACAGTCTCTTCAATACGTGGTGCTGGGAAAACTGGAAAGCTCCATGTAAAAGAATGAAAATAGAACACTCCCTAACACCATACACAAAAATAAACTCAAAATGGATTAGAGACCTAAATGTAAGACCAGACACTATAAAACTCTTAGAGGAAAACATAGGAAGAACACTCTTTGATACAAAACACAGCAAGATCTTTTTTGATCCACCTCCTAGAGTAATGGAAATAAAAACAAAAATAAACAAATGGGTCCTAATGAAACTTAAAAGCTTTTGCAAAGCAAAGGAAACTACAAACAAGATAAAAAGACAACCCTCAGAATGGGAGAAAATATTTGCAAATGAGGCAGCTGACAAAGGATTAATCTCCAAAATATATAAACAGCTCATGCAGCTCAATATTAAAAAAACAAACAACTCAATCCAAAAATGGGCAGAAGACCTAAATAGACATTTCTCCAAAGAAGACATACAGATGGCCAACAAACAAATGAAAGGATGCTCAACATCACTAATCATTAGAGAAATGCAGATCAAAACTACAATGAGGTATCACCTCACACCAGTTAGAATGGGCATCATCAGAAAATCTACAAACAATAAATGCTGGAGAGGGTGTGGAGAAAAGGGAATCCTCTTGCACTGTTGGTGGGAATGTAAATTGATACAGCCACTATGGAGAACAGTATGAAGGTTCCTTAGAAAATTAAAAATAGAACTACCATACGACCCGGCAATCCCACTACTGGGCATATACCCTGAGAAAACCATAATTCAAAAGAGTCATGTACCACAACGTTCATTGCAGCTCTATTTACAATAGCCAGGTCATGGAAGCAACCTAAATGCCCATTGACAGGCAAATGGATAAAGAAGATGTGGTACATATATACAATGGAATATTACTCAGATAAAAAGGAACGAAATTGGGTCATTTGTAGAGACGTGGATGGATTCAGAGACTGTCATACAGTGTGAAGTAAGTCAGAAAGGGAAAAACAAATATCGTATATTAACGCATATATGTGGATTCTAGAAAAATGGTACAGATGAACCAGTTTGCAGGGCAGAAATTGAGACACCAATGTAGAGAACAAACGTATGGACACCAAGCGGGGAAAGTGGCGGTGGGTGGGGGGGTGGTGAGATGAATTGGGCGATTGGGATTGACATGTATACACTGATGTGTGTAAAATAGATAACTAATAAGAACCTGCTGTACAAAAAATAAATAAAATAAAAATTTTAAAAAAAGAATGTCGGGGCTTCCCTGGTGGCACAGTGGTTGAGAGTCTGCCTGCCAATGCAGGGGACACGGGTTCGGGCCCTGGTCTGGGAGGATCCCACATGCCGCGGAGCGGCTGGGCCCGTGAGCCACAACTGCTGAGCCTGCGCGTCTGGAGCCTGTGCTCCGCAACAAGAGAGGCCGCGGTGGTGAGAGGCCCGCGCACCGTGATGAGGAGTGGTCCCCACTTGCCACAACTAGAGAAAGTCCTCGCACAGAAACGAAGACCCAACACAGCCATAAATAATAAATAAATAAATAAAATAAAAATAGTTCTTCCCTTTAAAAAAAAAAAGAATGTCTATATGTGTAAGACTGAGTCATTCTGCTGTATAGCAGAGATTGGCACAACACTGTAAATCAACTACACTTCAATTAAAAAAGGTAATAATAAAATATGGAAAGAGAATGCAGTGCTAAAACTGGCGTGAACTCTTACAAAAAGTAATCAGACAAAAAGTCTGAGTGTGGGGCAGAGAATACTCCTCTATATTAAAAGAGACTAAAAAGACCTAACAACCAAACATGTGAACCTTGCCTCTTGAACTGAAATAAAAATGCTGTAAAGACATTCTTGAGACCAGTAGGGATGACAAGACTGAATGGCCGTTTATCTCCTTGGATGTGATGTGGAGCTCTAATGGTATAGAGTGGGGTCTCTCAGCCTCAACACTTTGGAGACAGAAAATTAATTCTCTCTTCTGGGACTTTAGCAGCATTTCTGGCCCCTGCCCACTAGGTGTCAGGAGCACCACACCCGTTCAGGGGCAATAACCTGAAAAGTCAGTGCTGGTTTAGAATTAGAAATGAAGGTTGCATCACATCATGAATTTACTACAGAAACACCTTAAAATGGTTAAATGGTGAATTTTATGTTATGTGAATTTTTTCTCAATTAAAAATGTAATTAAAAAAACAAAAGACAGAGAACGCATAGGGCTTCCCTGGTGGCACAGTGGTTAAGAATCCATCTGCCAATGCAGGGGAAAAGGGTTTGAGCCCTGGTCCGGAAGATCCCACATGCCAGGGAGCAACTAAGCCCGTGCGACACAACTACTGAGCCTGCCCTCTAGAGCCCATGAGCCACAACTACTGAGCCCACGTGCCACAACTACTGAAGCCTGCGCACCTAGAGCTGTGCTCTGCAACAAGAGAAGCCACCGCAAAGAGAAGCCAGAGCACCGCAACGAAGAGCAGCCCCCACTCGCCGCAACTAGAGAAAGCCCACGTGCAGCAACGAAGGAGGCAAAGGTATACAATGGAGAAAAGACAGTCTCTTCAATAAGTGGTGCTGGGAAAACTGGACAGCTACATGTAAAAGAATGAAATTAGAATACTCCCTAACACCACACACAAAAATAAACTCAAAATGGATTCGAGACCTAAATGTAAGACCGGACTCTTAGAGGAAACTCTTAGAGGAAAACATAGGAAGAACACTCTTTGACATAAATCACAGCAAGATCTTTTTTGATCCACCTCCTAGAGTAATGGAAATAAAAACAAAAATAAACAAATGGGTCCTAATGAAACTTAAAAGCTTTTGCACAGCAAAGGAAACCATAAACAAGACGAAAGACAACCCTCAGAATGGGAGAAAATATTTGCAAACGAATCAACGGACAAAGGGTTAATCTCCAAAATATATAAACAGCTCATTCAGCTCAATATTAAAGAAACAAACACCCCAATCCAAAAATGGGCAGAAGACCTAAATAGACATTTCTCCAAAGAAGACATACAGACGGCCACGAAGCACATGAAAAGATGCTCAACATCACTAATTATTAGAGCAATGCAAATCAAAACTACAATGAGGTATCACCTCACTCCAGTTAGAATGGGCATCATCAGAAAATCTACAAACAACAAATGCTGGAGACGGTGTGGAGAAAAGGGTACCCTCTTGCACTGTTGGTGGGAATGTAAATTGATACAGTCACTATGGAGAACAATATGGAGGTTCCTTAAAAAACTAAAAATAGAATTACCATATGATCCAGCAATCCCACTACTGGGCATATACCCAGAGAAAACCATAATTCAAAAAGACACATGCACCCGAATGTTCACTGCAGCACTATTTACAATAGCCAGGTCATGGAAGCAACCTAAATGCCCATCAACAGATGAATGGATAAAGAAGAGGTAGTACATATATACAATGGAATATTACTCAGCCATAAAAAGGAACGAAATTGAGTCATTTGTTGAGACGTGGATGGATCTAGAGACTGTCCTACAGAGTGAAGTAAGTCAGAAAGAGAAAAACAAATATCGTATATTAATGCATGTATGTGGAACCTAGAAAAATGGTACACATGAGCCGGTTTGCAGGGCAGAAGTGGAGACACAGATGTAGAGAACAGACATATGGACACCAAGGGGGGAAAACTGCGGTGGGGTGGAGATGGTGGTGTGCTGAATTGGGCGATTGGGATTGACATGTATACACTGATGTGTATAAAATTGATGACTAATAAGAACCTGCAGTACAAAAAAACAAACAAACAAAACAACTAGTACTAAACTTTCATTGGGTTATTTGTATGGAAATATGTTAATATAAATGTTTCAGACATTACATGAAATTTCTAAAAATCTTATATGTTCTGGTATAATGTTATAAGTCATAATCCTAGTTATTACTTTAAAATGTATATCTCAGAAATAACTAATTTTCTTGTCAACTGCATTATTATGAACTTTCATCAAATCTTTAACCATGGTCATTTTTAAGTCTTTTGTCATTTACAGACAGTTCTGGGTGTACTCTGATGCTTTTGCAAATATGTTCCTATAAAAGGGTTTCATCTTCAAGAAATTCATGGAAAAGACTCTGACAAGTACAGGTTTCTGGTAACTGACTGTACTGCTGAACTGAATGAATAAGCATTTTCAGAACTCTAATGGAAAACTGATGAATTCATAAAAGTGCTAACAAAAGATCAAGATAAAAAAAAAATTAATTACATGGGACTGAGTGAACTGATGAGGATGAGTATAATTTTTGTGACTTTCTGTTTGAATTAAAAAAAAAATCCCACAAGGACTCAGAGGCAAAGAATATACAAATCAATTTTCACTGCAAAGTAAAGGAGCTGTTACAGTGGAGGATTACTGGACTGAATGTCAATATTATGATATAGTATGAGTGTGTTTCATGTTTGGTAATTGCAATTATTGTTGCTTTTGTTGTGGTCATCCATGTACAATGCTTGGTGTCAGTCTATTTATCTCTTGTAAAAATAAAATACAGTGTGCGTGTGTGTGAAAAAAAAAAAAAGACCCAACGCAGCCAAAAATAAATTAATTAATTAATTTAAAAAATATTATAATTAACATTAAGTACACAAAATAAACTCTTTAAGTCCTTCAGTGAATTGATCAAAACATCCTCTTCATCAAAACAGCCTTCATACCTCATTAATTAAATTAGACTATGATGCTTAACACATTAAAGAGTAGATAATGCTAATTACTATTTTCAAATAGCTGACTATAAGTTATAAAACTCACTCATGCAACATCAGAAAGAACTGGTTATAGCTTTAAGTGCATTGCCAAAGCTTATATACTAGAAGACATTCTAAGAGAATTGCATGAGCCTGTAGCTACATGGTACAAAAAAAAAGGGGGGGACTTCCCTGGTGGCACAGTGGTTAAGAATCTGCCTGCCAATGCACGGGACACGGGTTCGAGCGCTGGTCTGGGAAGATCCCACATGCCGCGGAGCAACTGGGCCCGTGAGCCACAACTACTGAGCCTGCGCGTCTGGAGCCTGTGCTCCGCAACGGGAGAGGCCGTGATAGTGAGAGGCCCGCGCACCGCGATGAAGAGTGGCCCCCACTCACCGCAATTGGAGAAAGCCCTCGCACAGGAATGAAGACCCAACACAGACAAAAATAAATAAATTAATTAAAAAACAAACAAACAAACATGAAGTCGGTGCCTGACAAAAAGAAGAAGAATTAGAAAATATTCTCAAAGTATCTTTATGTGGGGCATAATAAGTGCTTGCATCTACAGAAAGAAAAAAAAAATGGGGAATAGAAGAATTACCTGAGGGCAGGAAATTCAGACAAAAGGTCCCTACTCGTGGTGAAAGCAAGTAGTCAGTTGCCAGGGTTTCTTAGACTCCTCTGGTACTCATTTGGGTGATTATGAAACTCACGGCACACCAATCTCCACCACAGCCAGCAGGGATCGCTGCAGGGAATGGGTACACAGGGGACACAGAAGGGAGCAAGTTTAAGGGAAGGAAGAGGAAAGGAATGATATGATAAAAATATTTAGCTCTGATGCACTTTAAAGAAAATACAGTTGTATTTCACACTGGATTAACTAAAGGCAAATGCTGCTTAAATTCTAAGATAAATTAATCATTTATGATTTTCTTCATTCTCTCTACCACTGGTAGCACTACTACTCTATTAAATCAGTGTTTTAAAATTTTTATAGTAAAAATAATATTTAACAAAAATGAGATAGCTATGTTGTACAAAAGTTATACAAAGACTGGACTGTACAATTCAACATTAAATGAAACCAATTAGCACAAGCACTCTAAAAGACAAGCAATCTACAAATACAAATTGTCAAAATTTTAACTGCCGAAAGGCCCAGTTAAAACTATAATCCTCATTTCATTTCATAGAGAATACTAAAGAGTAAAGTTACCTATGAAAAATAACCCACAAAACCAAGAGATCCAGCAATAAACTACATCTATATACTCAAAAGTAAATTGGAGAAGTAAAGTATTAGAAAAAAGTTTTAATTTAAATTTTTTGGATATGAATCAACTTTTTAATCCTGCCAAAAATGTTATCAGTTTTATGAATACATGTATTTATACCCTATGTGTTCTATGAAGGCCAAAGTAGTATAAATCTATTTCTCCAGTCAGCTAAAAATGTTTCTGAACAACTACTATGTACCACAGTACTGTGGCAGATGCTAAAGATACAATGGTGAATAACACAAGCATAGTTACTGCACTCAGAACTCAAAGACTATCAGGGTTATTCTACCCTTAAAGAGATGATAGTCTATGGAACTAATAAACATGAAGCTTTTGTTTTAATAAATAGACAACAGTAGAGGAAAACAACACAATGCTATGATAGCAGTGGCAAAAGGAGCCAGAGATTCCTCTCTTAATGGTATTTTTGGGTAGAAAAAGAGTACATTATACATATAGCTAACATGAAGTCTTAAAGGATAGACTAATATAGAGATTCAAAATTTATACACAACATTCTCTTTGGCTGGGAGAAGTCTCAAAGTAAGTCAGTGAATTATGAGACAGATCAATAGTAAGTCTAATGCCTGAAAAAAAACCCCAAACAAACAATAAATTACCATATCCTGAATCAAATTTGCTCAGCTCTTAATTTTGTTTTAATAACTTGGTCTTGATATGATAACTGCTCATATTTCACTCGTGGAAATAGTCATAAAGCCTTTCACTTGTAACTTAGGTTCAATGTGAGCTAATACTAACTTGTAAATACCAATATTTAATAAATATTAAATTACTCATCCTAAGTAACATAATATGCAGACTTTAAAACATATAAACTGATAAGAGATCAACTTACTAAGGAAATGTTTAGACTGGAAACTGCAGTATTAAGGCAAAGTGCAATATTGCAAAAAAGTGATATTGCAAAAAAATTATGCAAGTAAAAAGAAATAAATGGAGAAATTGTCCTTCCCCAACTTTAAAGAATTGCTGAGTCAAAAGACTATGTTTCCCAAGCTTCAAAGGACTGCAAAGTCAAAGTATTCCCAAGTAATAAAAGAATCTCCTAAGGGATATTGCAGGAGGATGATAAAACACCATAAAAGAGTAATAAGGGAAATGCCAAAAACTAAAAGAAAAGCAAACTGTTAGGTGGGAACAACAGCCTGAACAGGTAGTATAGAATAATCAAATTATAAGGGTGCTGGATCAGTGACTTAACCACTCAACACTACCTGTTAAACCTTGGGAAAGTCAAAAACCTCAATGTTTCCTGAAGTTTTCAAATCAATCTCCTAAAAGTAACTTTTCCAAGAATCAATATCTGGTTATAGTTGTAAATTAATGTGAAAGAAATAGGCACCTTGCTCAATTTCAGATGCTTCTACATAGCGTACTTAATAGAAAAAAAGAAAAATCCACTCCCTAAAATTCAACTCACAATTCACTTTTCTGTAATTATCTATTGCATAAGCCAAAGGATAACCACACACACAAAACACTGACATTGTTGTTGCCCGACTATAAGAGGTGCAGTCTAAATTAGCTTACAAATAAAAGGGATCTCCATTAAGATATTTAATAGGCATCCAAATTAATGTATCCAGAGCCAAACTCCCGATCTTCTTCCATAAGCCTGCTCCTCCTGCATATCTTCTCCAGCTTAACTAACAGCAACTCCCATCTTGTCAGTTGCTTATGTCAAAGTCATCCATAACTGTTCTCTTTCTCAATGCACATCTTATCAGCAAATCCTGTGGCTCTGCCTTCAAAACACATCTAGAACCTATGTATCCCAACAACTCTACTGCATCCACCTAGCCCCAAGCCAATATTTTTCTCATCTGGATAGTTGTCACTTTTCACTGCGCTCCTTCTTCTGCCCTTGCCCTCCTATTATTTATTTCCCACTTGGCTGCAGTGATCAATGGCTCAAAGCCTTCCAGTGGCTTCTAATCTCACTCAGGGTAAAAGCCAAAGTCACTACAAGGTCCCACAAGATCTGGCCCTTGTTTTCTCTTTGATCTCATCTTCCTCTACTCACCTCACTCCTCACCTCACTTCACCTATATTGGTGGCCTCGATGTATTTGCCAAAAAATGACAAGTAAGCTTCCACTTCTGGATCTTTGCATTTGTTCCCACCCCCACTTTCAGGTCTCTTCTCAAATAACATCTTCTCAATTAAGCCTTCTCCATCACTAGATTTAAAAGTGCAAACTTTGTCCCCGCCTCCTTGCACTTCCTATCCCCTTTCTGTGTTATTTTTTTCAACAGCACTTACCACAAATAGATATAATGTACTTCACTTATTCATTTAATTACTCTCAGCCTTCTCTGATTAAAATGTAAACTCCATTGAGGGCAGGGATTTTTGCCCAGCACTATGGACCAGTACCTGGTACAAAGTAGCACTCAGTAAATATTTGCTAAATAAACAACTAGTATATATAGCATTATTGGAGTAAATCAGCATTACTGGAGATTATTTTTAAAACAATACAATTTAAGTAACCAAACATTACTTCAAAAGATCCCCGAGGGGCTTCCCTGGTGGCGCAGTGGTTGAGAGTCTGCCTGCCAATGCAGGAGACACGGGTTCGAGTCCTGGTCTGGGAAGATCCCACATGCCGCGGAGCAACTAGGCCCGTGAGCCACAATTACTGAGCCTGCGCGTCTGGAGCCTGTGCTCCGCAACAAGAGAGGCCGCGATAGTGAGAGGCCCGCGCACCGCGATGAAGAGTGGCCCCCGCTTGCCACAACTAGAGAAAGCCCTCACACAGAAGCGAAGACCCAACACAGCCATAAATAAATAAAATAAATAAAGATACATGAAATTGCTAAAATTAAAAAAAAAAAAAGATCCCCGAACTTATAAAAGTAAATTTATTTATAATCCTAAAAGGTAATATTTAACTCACTCTTCTCCCAGTTGCCTCATCCAAGTAAACCAAATCTCACAAATTTGATATGGCAGTACAGTTCTAGAAATAGGTTACATTTAGTGATCCTATTCATGCTTCTTATGCCAGAATAGGAATCACTGAAATTTTCCAAGAGCTGAGACCATGTATCTCTAATGCCTAGTTCTCAATAACCTAGTACACATAAACTCTCAAAAATTATTTATTGAACTTTAAAAGTGAAAAATGTAAATAATTAGCCTGTCAATAATTATATGAAATTATAATTTGAGAAAATAATTTCTTTTTTTAAAGCTTTTTATTTTTAAAAAATTTATTTATTTTATTTATTTATTTTTGCCTGCAGTGGGTCTTCATTGCTGCGCACGGGCTTTCTCTAGTTGCGGCGAGCGGGGGCTACTCTTCGTTGTGGTGCGCAGGCTTCTCACTGAGGTAGCTTCTCTTGTTGAGGAGCACGGGCTCTAGGCACATGGGCTTCAGTACTTGCAGCACGTGGGCTCAGTAGCTGTGGCTCACCGGCTCTAGGGCACCGTCTCAGTAGTTGTGGCGCACGGGCTTAATTGCTCCGCGGCATGTGGGATCTCCCTGGACCGGGATCGGACCCGTGTCCCCTGCATTGGCAGGCGGATTCTTAACCACTGCGCCACCAGGGAAGTCCTGAGAAAGTAATTTCCAACAGTCTAAATAATCTATGTTGTATTTCCTTTTAAGAATGTCCGATACAAGAACAATTATAGACCCAGTGGTATTCATCTCCAACTACATGCACCTTAACTTCTCTTCAGCGATGCACTTCCATGGCCTTTTCTGATACCTTGCCCTAAACTAGGCTTACTCTAAAATCTTAAACTTTAACATATATGACACTTTCAGAAAAAACATCTAATCCTTCCAGTTTTCTCATTTGCTCTTCTCAACTGCTCTTCTAGTAGATAAAATTTCCAATCTTTTGAGGGTTTTTTCTTTTTCTCCCCAGGCTATCATCGGCTGCCCCACCCCCCTTCTATCCTTATATAGCCTAAACCATCCCATCAATACACTGTGAGGCACTCAAACCTCGCTTCACTTTGCCATTCAGTCACAAGATCATGCAAGCCCTCAACCCTTCCTAATCTCCTCAACAAATATTCCAAATATTTAACAGTCTTCTCAGGCCACCCTCCCTTTCTACTTGTTCCTTCCGCTTTGTTTAGGGAGCATGTCTTGTTGAGATTGTCAAGTAGTTTCTCTTACCTAGATCCTTGGAGCTGACCTGTATCCAAGCCCTTCCCAAGTCTGTTTCTCTAACCTTCCCATAACCTCTGTGGTATACTGATATCCTTCTACATTACTTTTCTACTTAAGTTAATCAGAGCCCCTCTAGAGACTCTATGTTTCCACCCCAGACAACTGCTCCTGAACCCTGGACTCCAAACCAAACTGATAACCATGCACCTTTAGTGATCATGTCCCTCTTTTGTCAGGAACTCTTTATTAGCAGTCACCTCCTGGGATG
Organism: Balaenoptera borealis; assembly: GCF_965194805.1. Classification (NCBI taxonomy): domain Eukaryota; kingdom Metazoa; phylum Chordata; class Mammalia; order Artiodactyla; family Balaenopteridae; genus Balaenoptera; species Balaenoptera borealis. Next base: position 84,780,257 of record NC_138870.1, read on the forward strand.
AAGTTCAATTTCAATTTCCTTAACATAGCAAATGAGGCCCTCTGAAATCTAATTTAGTTCAGTGCCTATTAAAGACACCAAATGGAGCAGCAAGCCTGACTCAAAATAGTTCTCCCCATGACCATATTTTTGCTCTATAACCCTTTGCCATTGCTAATTGATCCGTGGATAAACAGAACTGGGCCAAACAGATTCTCTCTCCTAGGAATCTGAAATTTGACAGGAGATCAGATTGGGAGTTATGAGAGATGGGACAGCACCCTAAAGCAGTGGTTCTCAACCAGGAGCAATTTTGCCTTCCCGGGGACATTTGGCAAAGTCTGGAGATACTTTTTCACTGTCAAGACTGTGGGAGTGCTATTGGCATCTAGTGGGTAGAGACCAGAGATGCTGCTAAACATCCTACAATGCACAGAGCAGCCCTTCACAACAAAGAACTGTCTTGTCCAAATGTCAATAGTGCTGAGGTTCAAGAACGCTTCCAATTAGGCCCTAGGAGTTGTTTAGTTCCAGATTCTGTGACCCACCCCAAGAGCTTTCTGTTACATTTCCTTTTTCAGCCTAAGTTAAACAGAACAGGTTTTTGTTGTCTGCAGACAATATAATCTTAACTGGCATAGTACCCTAGTTTAATAATCTGACATACATGTGTATACTTTAAACCAGTTTCTCAACCTCAAAACTATTGACACATAGGCCAAATAATTCTTTTTTGGGGGGACTGGGCTGTGCACTGTAGGATGTTTAGCAGCATCCCTGGCCTCTACCCACTAGTCAACACCCCACCCCCACCCCTGCCAAGTTGTGACAATCAGAAATGTCTCCAGACATTGCCAAATGTCCCCTAAGGGGTAAAAACACCCATATTTGACAACTACTACTTAAAACTATACAAAGACTGCACCCAGGTGTGGTGTATGTCTGTCCTGCCAACCCCCCAATAAACCTTGTGCCCAGCATAATATGCCTTGAGCCAAAGGAGTAGTGGGGAGCATGTGTATCTAAATCTTCCCCACCCCTTTTCAGGTCCTGGCTTAAATGTACCCCATCTTTGATCTTCTATTCCCCGCCCTCTGCCTTTGCTGGAGCACGCATGTACACATACCCCAGTAACAGGTAATGAGGCCTTGAGCTGAAAGGTAGCTCCTGCTCTTATTTCTTTTCTTACACTTGTTCTAACTTTTCTTTAGAAGTTTCCATTTCCTTCTGAAAAAAATACTCTCCTAGAGAAGCCTCCAAAACATATTTTATGCTGGTGATGGTATGAAAGATCAGGGTAAATTCTCCTTCAAAGGCTTTTCCTGTTTCACTTCTCTTAAAATGTAACTACTCCAACCCCCATATCCAACACACACACACACACACACACACACACACACACACACACTAACTCTCCCTCTTCAGTACTGTTTTCATTAACAATGAAAGAGATGCTTGGAATACAAACTAAACAATTAGGCAGGGAACAAGTATATAGATTTACACTTCTCAAATAGTTCAGCATTTGCTTAAAGCATTTGTTAATCTCTTAAGAATAATTCCCCTTTCATACTTTTCCAATATACCAGTTTCTTAAGCCCCTATATCTGAGTAAACCTGGTTTTAACCTTACAATTTCACCATACTTCAATCTCAAGGCTCAGAGTAAGCACTCTCTTTCTCCTGTTGCTTCCTAGGTAGTCTTCCTTACTGGAAGACCCCTTATATAAAGGGTCATTTTCCTAGTCCTTCCTTTCTAGGACACCGGCACCACATTTATTCAATGATTCAATTGCCCATTATTCCCTAAAACCACAGGAAAATTGGCCATGCCCAATATCTGCAATAATATTGGTGGCTTATAGTCTTGCCTTAGTTAAAAAAAACAGCAATGTGAGGGAGAGTCAGTTCATTGTTGTCATTCATGCATTCATTCAAAAAATAGTCGTTGAGTGCCTACATTATTCTAGACTCCAAAAAACAAACAACAACAACAAAAATCCCTGTCCTCATGGAATTTACATTCAGTGGAGAAGACAAACGAACTGCAAATAAATAAGTATATATTATGACAGATGAGAATGAACGCTACAGAGAAGAGTATGGTCAGGTAAGCCCTCCATTAAGAAGGTGCCATGAGTTCCATTCACTGGCCATAAGAAAGGTATTGGAAGGTAATATGTTCTAAGTATTTCCTATCAAACTGTGTTCCAGATGATTAGATCAGTATAGTGACATCTTCATTACCGAATAACCTGTAAAATTAAGCTTGACCCAGGTAATTTCAAAAGTTCATTCCTACTTGAGTAACTATAATTTATCACGACATCCATCATTATAGATGACAAATGACAGCAACAGCAGTAAGATTAATATTTTAACCAAGAATATGAATTTGATGCTCTTCAGTTCATCTGACTTAAGGAAGTTTTGAAATGTGAAATAACTGAAAACTCAAGTGCTTCAAAAACTCATCTCAAAAAAATCATTATTATTTACAACACAGCTATTAAAAATCATACAGATTAAAAAGTAATCCTCGAGAGTGGCATTAACATATATACACTATCAAATGTAAAATAGTTAGCTAGTGGGAAGCAGCTGCATAGCACAGGGAGACCAGCTTGGTGCTTTGTGACCACCTAGAGGGGTGGGGCAGGGAGGGTGGGAGGGAGATGCAAGAGGGAGGGGATATGGGGATATATGTATATGTATAGCTGATTCACTTTGTTATACAGCAGAAACTAACACACCATTGTAAAGCAATTATATTCCAATAAAGATGTTTAAAAAATAAATAAAACAAACAAACAAAAAAGTAATCCTCAAGGCTCAATTCTGAATGTGTCTGTTTTGTGAAGTTAGCCATTACCTTTACAACTAATTTTTAAGAGTCCTTCCAAACTGGAGTTCTACAAGAGAATTAAACTCTAATGCCCTAAGGCACTCAATGACTGAACAAACTTTTCCCCTATGCATCTAGAATGGAACTAGCTAAGTACTATCATCCTTGGGAGAGTGAGAAAATAGAAATTCAAATCATTTTCTATAGGTCTGAATTTTCTTGTGGGAACTGAGTATGAGAAAGGCTGGAGGACATCTGATAAGTCAGATCTTACTTAAATCATAAAAAATAATAATAAAGATAAAATCTTCCAAAGTGAGATAATTCATTATTGGACTATATGGACAATTTTAAAAGAAACTTTCCAATTAGTGATAATGTTAAGAAATGTAGATTCATAAATGCTGCTATAATTTGTTACTTTAAAAAAATATATCTTATTCAATGTTATGAGTGAGGAAAATATTTGCTGAATCACAGAAATAATGGTTTTGTTCCCTAATATATAACCTGTGGTATACAATGATTTGGAAAATCAAGAATTGTACTACGAAAGTATATCATCACACCCAAGTGTTTTCCTAAAATCAGTTAAAATTAATCATTAACTTACAGACAAATAACAGAGAAAAGGGTCATAACTAAGCACTTTGAATTCGCTGTTAGCAACTTGCAAACAAGATCCTACATTTAGCCTGTGTCTTGAGACAAATATGGAGAAGTCAGGGGCAGTAACAAACTGCCAGCTTTACTGAGTCATGATTCTGACTAAAACCGCGTTACGAAATGGAAAGAATGACAAGTCTTGGGTTTATTACCACAGATGTTGACTCCCTGAATTTATGGGTCTTAGATTAAAATAAAGCAAAAAACAAAAACAAAAAAACCAAAAAAAATTGCTTTGTACGAATGAAGTGGGGCTAAAACGACTCCAGAAAGAACTCTCCAAAGCTGGTAACTCTGATTATTTACCTAAAACAAATCCTAACTGTGCAAACAGGCACACCCTCTAATGCATCAGACTGGGAACGGCGAGGTAAGGTGAATTCAGAACAATAACAAGGTTAACAGTTCAGTGAGAAAACAATTCTCAGCCCTAACAGTCCACACTGCGCCAGACGCCCTCGGTTAACGGAACCCATAGCTCCGAATGGAGGCGAGCAGACATCGGGCACCTGGGTGACAGACCATCTGCAGCCTCCGCGCAGGACCGCCCGAGAGGGGTCCTCCAAACGCCCCCAGACGCCGTGTCGGCGACGATCCCAGTCCGCAGCCTCCCCCGGCAGCCCAACACGCTCCTCCGCGAGCCAACCGGGAGAGAGAACCCGTCCAGGGGCGAACCCATCCAGGGACGAACCCGTCCGGGGGCGAACCCGTCAGGACACTGACTCGTGAGGCCAGTCCTGGGCGCCGCAGGCGACGGGAGATCCGGGGCAGCGACCTCTGCCCGGACTGGAGCGGGGAGCCCGAGGGTCGCCTCCCGCTCGGCTGCCAGTCCCCGCCGCCCCCGAAGCCGCAGGTTGCCTCTAATAACCGACTAGGGCGGAAGCAGACTGGCGCCCACGCCCGAGGCTCTGACTGACCTGGAGAGGTGCTTCAGGATCTGTTTCTTGATGAGCCCAGCCATGGTGCCGAAGCGGGGGGCGCCGCGCTCTCTCTCCGTTCCTCACTGCCTCCTCTCTTCGTGGCCGTCTCCTCTTTGTCTGGGTTAACCCGGCCGGAGGAGAGGCGCGTGAGCACTCACGCCCGGGACAGACCTGAGGCCCCGGCCGAGGCCACAGCCGCCACCGCTGCCGCCAGGGACCGGGAGCATTGCGCTCAGGCAGCCGCGGCCACCGCCGGCGCCATCTTGGCTGCAGCATCACCTAAGAGATCTGGGGGAGGGCCGGAGCGGGACGGGCTCGGGGCGGGCTCGGGGCGGGGTGGGGCGGGGCAACGCAGGCTCCGGACAGGCTCTTGCTGCCCCGCCTCCGCCCCTGGGACTAGTGCGCTGGTCTTCTGCTGCCCTGACGCTGTTGGGTGCTTTGACCCCCAACCCAGAAGCTTCTTGGGTTTTAGACCTCCGTCACCACGCTCTAGTCATGTTCCCGTCTCCATCACTGAGTTCTTCATCCACATCTTCTCTTTTTCATGTCCCTGTCAGAATTTGCTCCACAAATGGCTCTAATTGCTTTGCTTTCTTTACCTACTCAGCTTTCTTCACATTCTTGCCTCAGTGTCTTATCCTTTGTTTAGATATTCTGCTTTTCCCCCGGCTAAATGCTATAATTTGATGTTTCCTCTAGAAATTCTAAGAGAAGTAAAAGTTGATAATGTGTCTTAATAGAACCCAGGACCTGGGAATTAGAAGGCCTAAATTTAAGTCCTGGCTCTAGTATTTTCTAGCTGTGTTAAGCTGGAGAAAATAATTTACTTACTTTTAGCTTCAGTTTAATCTTCTATACAATAGATTAATAATATCAGCCTTACCCAACTCACTAGGTTGTTGTATCTAAAGAAATAAGGATGTAAAATTTCACTTAAAAATTTCTGTGTAAAGGAAGGAAATTGTTGAAATAGCAGAGAGAATTATTACAGCTCTGCACCTTCACCCCACCCAGCCCCAAACCAACATTTTACAGAGGTGAAAATGACCACCCAGTGACATCTAAAAGTGGGGGAGGGGAGAATAACACTACCTCTGAGGGATGTATCAGAAAATGCTGTGGGTGTCTATGGGGATGGCCAGGGGATAGTTTACACATAGAGTCCAACACCTGACCCTTTTCAAGCAAGGGAAAGGAGATATATGTGGATTGACTGTTTACTCACTTAACATTTATAATGTACTATAAATGAGGCACTATTCAATTAACTAGGTAGCCTAAACAAACAAAACCTGTTCCTGCCATCAAAGAGTTAACAGCCTCAGCGGGAAGGTAAATTCCTAGTGCTAGGACCTTGAGCTCTATCATTAGACTCTTGTTCAAAGCCTTGCTTGACCATTTTGTAGCTGTGTAAACTTGGGCAAGTTATTTCAGTCTCAGCCTCAGTTACCTCATCTATTGGAGCTAATAGTATCTAACACAGTTTTGTGAGGATTAAATGAGATTATGCATATATAGTGTTGAACAAAGTGCCTAGCATATGTCAAGCTCTTAATAATGCTATTATTGTCCTTAGCATAATTGAAAGTAGAAGTAAAGTGCTATGAAAACATAAGGGATGGAGTGATCCTATCTTGTTTAGCCAAAGATGGATTTACAGTGGAGATATTATTTCAAAGGTGAGAATGTCAGTTTAAAGTTAAAAGGACTGGCCCTGAAGTCAGACGTGGATTTGAAACTTTGCTCTGTGGATTTTTAGCTATGTGGTTGTTGTGAGGATTAAGCTAATGAAGTTTAAGTACTTAGAGAAAGCCAGACACAACTGTGGTTTAAATTTACATTTTTGTTAATTGCTATTTAATTCTCAAAGTATGATTTTCAAAAAGTTAAAAACGTGACTGTCATACAAATATATAATGAATGTGCATCAAAGATTTGTTAACTCATATTGGCAAGAACCGACAAGATAGGGTATAAAGTTAGTTCACTCATTAATGTGACTTAAATCTGTTGCACATGTTCATTATGTATTTATTATCAGAGTGATTTTTTTTAAATATTTATTTATTTATTTATTATTTTTGGCTGTGTTGGGTCTTCGTTTCTGTGCGAGGGCTTTCTCTAGCTGCGGCGAGCGGGGGCCACTCTTCATCACGGTGCGCGGGCCTCTCACTATCGCGGCCTGTCTTGTTGCGGAGCACAGGCTCCAGACGCGCAGGCTCAGTAGTTGGGGCTCACGGGCCTAGCTGCTCCGCGGCACGTGGGATCTTCCCAGACCAGGGCTCGAACCCGTGTCCCCCTGCATTGGCAGGCAGATTCTCAACCACTGCGCCACCAGGGGAGCCCCCAGAGTGATATTTTTAACTTTTAAAATTACACGTTGTCAAAATATACATGTATTTGAAAAGTAATAGTTACATGCTTGAGATTCTTTGTACTAAAACCTGGGAGGAGAGAGTGCATGGTGTGAAGGTGAATAGAGCCAGGGCTTTTACTGAACAGTGTGTGCGGAAACTGGCTTATACTGACTCATGAGAACCAGTTGTGTACATCTCTTCCCAACTCTGTGTTCTGGTGTTTGGTGAGTTCAGGAAAGCTTGAAATCAGCCATTGTGACAGTATTTTCACCACAGAAAATGGTAAACACTACAAATCAGGACTTTTTTCTTGGAGATCGGTTGTTAAACATTTACCAGCACACAGTGTAGGATGGGTTGAAGGGGGATGAGATTGCAGATGTATGGACGTTATTTCATAGGCAGTGTCAAGTCTTGGGAGACTTCTATGGTGACTGAATTTGGGGAAGATGATCAGATTTCTGATTTAGAAAAATATTCTGATAACGATACTGGCAGTACAGAGGACAGATCATGAGAAGAGAATGGAGACAGGAGCCTTGAGAAGGCGGCAGCATTACTATTTTTGGTGAGAGATAAGGCAGTATCAGTAAAGGTAAACAAACAAAAAAGGGTCAAGGACAAATTCCAGAGATTAAGACAAGGATTGGAGTTGAAGTTTACTGAGGTTTTTAGTTTGGGGCACTGGGTAGATATTGGGGCACACCACTAATTGAGACAAGTAATATAGGTGAAATAAGCAGTTTTGGAGATAAAATTGTTTTGGATTTGTTACCTTTAAGGTTATCTCAGGACCCCTGGATAGAAACATTTAGGTTGCAGTTGGGGGTAGAAATTCGTCTTTAGGATTTATTGGTATTCAATGATAGCTGAAGCCAAGAACAAAAATGATCTTGATCCAGGATCAGATAAATATGAAGGAAAGTGAAAAGGGAAGCTTTTTGAAAGAGCCTATTTTGAAAGATGAGAGGTGAATAGAAATGATGGTTACTCTGTGATGTAAGACTGATAAAATATTTTTTACATGGGGGATCCTATCAATTTAATATTGTTAGAGAAAATAGAATGACGAAAATTGGACATAACTAACTTTGGACTTTCAATGACTTTTTTTTTTTTTTTTAAAGTGGGATGAATATCAGGAGTCCCACTTTTTTTTTTTAATTTATTTTATTTATTTATGGCTGTGTTGGGTCTTCGTTTCTGTGCGAGGGCTTTCTCTATTTGCGGCAAGTGGGGGCCACTCTTCATCGCGGTGCGCGGGCCTCTCACCATCGCGGCCTCTCTTGTTGCGGAGAACAGGCTCCAGACGCGCAGGCTCAGTAATTGTGGCTCACGGGCCCAGCTGCTCTGCGGCATGTGGGATCTTCCCAGACCAGGGCTCGAACCCGTGTGCCCTGCATTAGCAGGCAGATTCTCAACCACTGCGCCACCAGGGAAGCCCTCAATGACTTTTTGATACAAAGGAATATAGACACCAATAGAGTGCCTGACTTAAAGGAGTTTGCCATGGCAAAGGTAACAGAATGATCACATGATCAAAGGATGATGATGATGATAATTACTAACAGGTACTTGACTTTTATCATTTACTCTTCATAAAACAATTCTGCAAGGGGGCATAATTATAGTATTCCATTCTACAGATGAGGAAGGTAAGGTGTAGAGAGGTTAACTAACCTGTCCAAAACATGTAGTGGCAGAGCCAGGATTTGACCCAGGAGTTTGAATGTAGAGACTGCACTCTTAACTACTATCTATGATTTCAATAATAAGACCTACTTCATAAATTGTAAAGATTAAATTAGTAAATATACATAAAGCTCTTAGAACAATTTAACAACACGCATTAAGCCCTGTGTAAGTATTAACCCTTATCTTTATCGCCCAAGGTTACACAGCCATTTTGTGGCAGAGTCCGGATTCCAACCTAAAATTCGTTCTCTTAACCATTACGATATAGACGAGTGAGCCCAAGACATTGGGGGAACACATAGGAGGAACACCTAATTTCAGGAAGGGGAAAGGAGGAGTGTGTCAGAAGTCGAGAAGCTTTTTTAGATAAATAAGACACAAAGCTCCGTCCAGAAGAACAAGCAGACAGGGAAAACTGTGAGTTAAAAAAGCGAGGTGGTTGACGTGTTGACGTGTTCCGTGTTTGTAACAGGGTGGTTGGATCCAACAGTCAGAAGGGCAGTGGCGGGCAATGAAGCTGAAGAGTCTTCATATCCAATTCCGTGCTGCGTATGGCTTTGCAATTTATTCTTCAAAAGACTTCACTGTCTGAACAATACTATTCGAACACACACCCACCCACAACCTTCCCCCTCAAACCCCCACAAAGATGGTTCGTTATAGGGGTTAGAAGAAACTCCCAAGAGCGACACAACCTGCAAAAGTAAAGGACAATCACACATTGGGCGAAAAAAACCAGCGTTTTCTCTCTTATTGGATCTGGCCAAGACGTAAACGGGTTGAGATAGGAAGCACGGTACGACTCTTGCTGGCATGCTGGGCGGCAGAGCAATCTCTGGCTTCCGGCGTCCTCAGTTGCTAAGGGAGACCGGAAGCGCCCGTACGCTCCGTGGGTGCAACCATAGAGTGCCGGAAAAAGCGTGAGCAGAGGGGTCGGAAAAAGAAAGCAACTGCGGTTAGTGGTAAAATGACGACCTTAGTGCTGGATAACGGAGCCTACAACGCCAAAATCGGTTACAGCCATGAAAATGTCTCGTAAGTGTTCGCTTCCTCCGAGGGACAAAGCATATATGCCTAGTAGTTACGTGTGTTACGCTTCATCTTGGGACGTCTGTAAACTGCAAACGCCCCCGCGCGGCCCTCAGGCACAGGGATGCTCTCGTTGGAATTGGGTAGTTTGAATGCTTTGAAGTGGGACTTTGTTACTAACTTTGGGCTACGTGGCCCCGGAAGTGGGACGTGTTTCGTTTCGTAACAGGAAATAGTTCAGGAAAATAGGCTTCTAAGGAAGCGGTTCCCGACAGAGGGGTCCGTACACAAAGTTCATGAACCCTCAGGAATCGTGGGCAACATTTTGTGTGTATATGCATTTTTGGGGGGACGCGATCATAGCTTTCATCAGATTCTTAAAGGGTTCCATGGCCCCCAAAAGTGTAAAAACCGCTGTTTCAGTGGCTGTAGACTTTGAAGGCTTTGTACTTTAGCCCTTCTAAGTGCTCATTGGCTGACCTGGTTGATCAGACTCAAATACTACACTGGCATTCATAAACTATGTTTGAGTAGAGACTAAGCAAATTAAAAGACACGCTTTTGCTCTAGAGTATTCACAGGGGACTCTTTCCCTTCCTCCCTCCTTTCCTTTTTCTTTTTTTAGAGGACAGACTGCGTAGGAATGTATATTGTTACAGTCTTATTTTGGCAATGTGTATCATTGTTCTCATCCTTTGACAGCAGTTCTGTTATCAGTTACTTAAGGAATAATTTAGAAGTCTTGATAAGAATAGGTGCAGAATACTCTATATCGTGTATAGACATTGTGTATGGTGACACAAAGGTGGGGGGAGAAGCAAGCTAAATAATCAAGAACAGTAAATTGACTAAAATTGTAATACAACCATATGATTGACTACAAGGCAGGTTTTAAAATTATGTCCTTGGGCTTCACTGGTGGCACAGTGGTTAAGAATCCGCCTGCCAATGCAGGGGACACGGGTTTGAGACCTGGTCTGGGAAGATCCCACATGCTGCGGAGCAACTAAGCCGGTGAGCCACAACTACTGAGCCCGCGTGCCACAACTACTGAAGCCCGCACGCCTAGAGCCCGTGCTCCACAACGAAGAGAGTAGCCCCCAATCGCCACAACTAGAGAAAGCCTGTGTGCAGCAGTGAAGACCCAATGCAACGAAAAATAAATAACATAAATAAATTAAAAAATATATTGTTTAAAATTATGTCCTTGAAGACTGTTTAAACATAGAGAAAATGACAGCATAGTAAGTGAAATAATCAGGTATAAAACATTTTTACAGTATTATCCCAATTAATGCAAGGATTTTAATCGCCTTTAGCGCAAAATAATCCTTATACCAAAATGGAATATTTTGGGGTGACAAATTATGCTCCCCTTCACTTTCTCTCTCTCTGTCCCTTTCTCTGTATGTGTGTGCATATATATGCACACACACACACACACACACACACACACACACATACATGTGTACACATGTATGATGGATAATGGTTCTAGTTTGTCTTCCTAACCAGATTGTAAACTCATGGTGCGTAGCAACCATATTTAAAAATAATTCCTACGTCTGTACCTTATAGCATCTTGCTGATTGAAAATCTTTGACTCCATGGAAACTTAATTTTATGGTCAGAATTTTGAACTTGCAAATTTTTTTTTTTTGTTACCAGAATGGTATTAAGAATCTTCCAGGAACTTTACCTCAGCCCCTCTTCACCTCTGTGCAGTGGCAGAGCCAATACCCACCTGTAAGGATGTCCTGAAGATTACTTGAGAAAGATAATGGGTCCAGTACAGAACTGGTATATACTAGAACCTTTAAAAAAAACAAAAGGCATGTAAAAATTTTTTAGAGACAGAATGAGAAACACTGGTTTTGGATATTTTTTGACATCAAGGGTGGTGGTTAGGTAAATGTATTTTTAGGAACTAAGTATTTAGGGAATAATTACATTATTTGTGTCTTTGTTTATAGAGTTATTCCTAACTGTCAGTTCAGGTCAAAAACGGCACGTCTTAAAACTTTTACTGCTAACCAGATAGATGAAATAAAGGATCCTTCTGGACTCTTTTATATTCTTCCTTTTCAAAAGGTAATTCAACTATGTCATTTCTAGCATTAAAGACCTAAATTGAAGGATAATTTGGAATGTATATTTAAGATTATGTATGAAAATATTTTTGGATATCAGAGAAAAAGTTATTTAAATTTTAATTAAGATCTTATTAAAACCAAAAGTTTAATTTAAATTGTCATGTTAAAAAAATGACCATAATTAATTATACTTCAATGAAAAAAATCAACTATACTTCAATAAATAAAAATAAATGACCATGATTTAGTTATTGATTGTGAGTACTGAATTTTACTTGTTTATGTTAAAGCTAAATGTAATGAACACATTAAAGAAAAAGAGTATAGAGAGGTGTCTTTTGAACCCTTGATATTTTGGTAATTGTTAATTTGTAATATTTTGAATTTCTAAAAGGAGAAAAACATACCAATATAATAGGTTTGAAATTCAAACAGCATTAGACTGGTGAATGTGACCATAGAGAGATAAGAATCAGTGATTTAGAATATATTAATCTGATTTTTAAAAAATTGTTCAAATATTTTTGATAATTAAATTCATAAAACAAATTTTTTAGGGCTACTTGGTGAATTGGGATGTTCAAAGACAAGTCTGGGATTACCTTTTTGGAAAAGAAATGTATCAGGTAACAAATTGGAGTATGTATTCAAATTTCTATTTCCATGTCTTATTCAAATGAAAAATTTAAATCTGTACTTATATCTTAAGATTTATAAATTTTTGAATATGTTTCTTATATATATTTAAGTCACTTAATCTACTGTGCTTAGCTTTGATTTTAAAATAAGTGTAAGTGAATGGAATTTCCATTGTGAAGTGGAATTTGAAGTTGAGAAGAGATAGTCTGTATGAAACTTAAGATTAAAATTTTTACTTCAGATTTCTGCTATTCTTAGACCAATTCACTGTCTAATTTTTTTTCACAGTAAAATATTTTTGCTGACATATCTAAATGTGTGAATGATACAATGTTAAAATTTTGTGCTTTTAATATCTTTAGTGTGACTTTAGGTATACTGAGAAAATGTTCAAATTTTAATGCTTCTTAAGAGTGTGTGGGAGAGAATTATGTAAACGTTAAATATTCTAAAGCTTCTCACCTTTTAACTTTTAAAAACAAAATAACATTCCCAGTGCCTGTAGTTGTATCATTTATTACTTTTGCATAATTATCTTTAAACAATTTGACAGTACCATTTTATCAATGCTACCATTAAGAGAGTTAAAATTATATAATAGTTAAAGTGCATGTATTCTGTAACCAGACTTCCCAAGTTCAAATCCTAGGTATGTCACTGACTAGTTATATGGACCTTAGTAACTCATTCAACTCTTTTGTACCTCAGTTTGCTCACCTTTTAAAAGGGAATAATAGTAAGACATGTCTCCTAGTGTTATTGTGAGGATTAAATAAATGTGTTTATATATGTAAAACAAGTACTTATAATTATGACTACAAAGTTACAAAACTTTGGGAATTTTTTTCCTCACATAGGTTGATTTTTTAGACACTAATATTATTATCACAGAACCATATTTTAACTTTACTTCAATTCAAGAATCAATGAATGAAATCTTATTTGAAGAATACCAGTTTCAAGCAGTATTAAGAGTAAATGGTGAGTTAAAGTTTTCATTGAAATTGAGTTATGTGCATATGAATATGAATAGAGTAAAGAAACACTTAAGGTCCAAGAATATTGGGTGACATTCTTTTTGATTTGAAGGAAATTAAACCTGGAATTTAAAAACTAGATGGACCCTTAGAGATTATCTAGTCAGACTTCTCTCACTTTATCTTTTTACTGATAGGATATTTCTCCCTAATGAAGTTACTAGCCACATATTTCTAATCTCTGAAAGATTATTGTTTCTGAGTTAGTTGTCTTTTCTGTCACTGATGTGTCTGCTATTGTTATTATTATTGTTTGAAATAATGTTAATAGCTCAGGCTGCCAATATGAGGGAAGACAATCTGTAAATATTATCTAGAAGTAAGTTTATTAAAGACTAGAATCACATTACATGACTGTACAAAGAAAGTATACACATATTTAGCTTGTAGAATTTAAGTCTATGTAAGCAACAGTATACTGTAATGGTAGGAGCATAATCTCTAAAACAGTGTTCTCAACCAAGGGTGATTTTTGCTCCTGGGGACATCTGACAAAGTCTGGAGACATTTTTCATTGTCACAGCTGGGAGGGTGCTACTGGCATCTAATGTGCAGAGGACACAGATGCTGCTAAACATCTCACAATGCACAGTAAAACCCCCAACAACAAGGAGTTATCTGGCCCAAAATGTCAGGAGTTCCAAAGTTGAGAAACCCTGCTCTGGAGTCACACTGTCTATGTTTGAATCCTAGCTCTGTTACTTTCTAATCATGTGACCTTGGGCACATTATTTAACTTCTCTATGCTTCACTTTCTTCATCTGTGAAATGGGATTGTTGTGAGGATTAGAACACACACACTCACGGAGTTTAGAATAATGCCCAGCATGTAATAAATGCTCAGTAAAATTATCTGCTATTAAAATAATTATCATAAACTGTGAAGTGAATATTTACCTTTAAAAGTTGATCACAAATTTTTTATCATTTTCCGCAAAAAATATCATGTTTTAAAGTTTAAACATTATAAAGAGCTTGTGACAGAATTAAGAATGTTATTTTAAATTAACATTTTTCCTGTAAATAAAGTTTTTGTCTTTCTGCTTGTTTTAGTTTGCTACCTTTCTTTATTGCTTTAAATTAATTATACTCTTATTCAGTGTGTTTATTTTTTCTTTATCTTTATTTTTTTAAATAGCTGGGGCTCTCAGTGCACATAGGTATTTCCGAGATAATCCTTCCGAATTATGCTGTATCATTGTAGATAGTGGATATTCCTTTACACATATAGTTCCTTATTGTAGAAGTAAAAAGAAAAAAGAAGCAATTATTCGGTGAGTTGCATTCAATTTTCATCTTATTTCTTAGAATAAACCTGAATGAAATGTGTAATAAACTGAACCAAATTTGAATTCTCCCTTTTTAGGATAAATGTGGGAGGAAAACTCCTAACCAATCATCTAAAAGAGATTATATCTTACAGGTAATACTTAGCTTTGATTCTTTGGGAGGATGGGTTGCTAGGGGTGAACTTTTTTAAGTAATTTAAAATTATGCCTTACCTTTAGTTCTAAGTTCAGGTGGCAATTCTATGTTATTGCTTAAAAGACTATATCACATATATAAATACTAATGATGTTCAAGTTGAAAAGCTTTCTAACATATGAAATGGTAGTGCCCACCAAAAAGACATTTCCAAATTCTAGAGAGCTTAATACATTAATAATATTTTAAAATTACAAATGTACATGTACCTCGTAAAACAAATTTAAAAATGCGTATAAGGAAATATGGATCCAAAAAGAAAATAGATCTCTGCCTTCCCTTTCCATTTCTCTTGTCAGTTTTACTCCATACACAGCATAATATTTCACCTTTATCTTTTATTCTTTTTTAATCTCTATAAGCCTTAATAATATATTGATATGTTTCTGGATTAGCCAATATTAGTTGACTGTCCACTACTAAAAGATGAAGAATTAGTGTACTTAATCACGTGCCAACTCTTCTCCTGCCTCCTAAATTTTATTAATGCTGTTATTTTTAATTTTATTGTGTTTAAAAACATAACTAGAATTCTTAAATCTCAGTTTTTGCTGCATTAACTTTGGCCGGTATGATACTGTCAGTATCTCTTGGCTTCCCTCTGTGTTATATGTGAAAATAAGTGCATCTACATTTCCTTCTAACTTTCTTCCCTCCTTTTCTTTCTCTCAGATGTATCATTACTTTTTTAAACAGCTTTATTGAGATATAATTCTCATACCATACAATTCACCCATTTACAGTGTACAGTTCAATGGTTTTTAGCATATACATCCATCACCCCAATCAATTTTAGAACATTTCATTACCCCCAAAAGAAGCCCAATCCCCTTAGAGCTGTCTTACCCAGCTCTAGCGCATTTAAAAAAAAAAACTTTTTATTTTGAAATACAGACACAGGAAGTTGCAAGAATAGTACACAGAGCCCTGTGTACCCTTAGTGACATTTTATATAACTAGTACAACATAAAAATGATAAAATTGACGTTGGTGCAATACTGTTAACCAGACTACAGATTATATTCAGTTTTCACTATTTTTTACATGCACTTGTCTGCGTGTAGTTCTGTGTGATTTTTATCCCATGTATAGACTCATAAACACCGCCACAGTCAAGATACAGAACTGTTCCACCATTACAAAGGAACTCCTATGTGCTCCCCCTTTATATTTGCTCCCCCACCTTGTCCCAGTACCTTGGCAATTGCTAATCTGCTTTTCATTTCTATAGTTCTATTATTTCAAGAATGTTAGACAAACAGAATCATATAGTACATAACCTTTAGAGATTGACATTTTTCATTGCTATACCATTTCTTCTTAATTATTGAGATTTATAATATTTAGATAATGCTCTTTACTATAGTTAAGTCTTCTTGCCTTGATTATAGATTAATTTTAAAAATAGAAAACTTATAAATAGTATTTACAATATTATGATTATGTGAATGTTACTCATTATGAAACCAAATAGAATTAGTCTCAGCTTCAAAAAGATTAGATATTTAATTCCCTTTCCCAGAAACAGCAAATTAGAAAGGTAAGGGAAGGCTGATACAGATGAGGACATTAACCAAAACCCAGGCAGTTTGAGTCCAAAGCCTATGTACTTAGTCCTTCTGAATGAAACACTGAATGAAAAAAAATTCATATATTTTTAAAAGCAAGACTGTTGAAGTCCAACTTGAAGAGAAGAAGCTGGCAGGAACAACTAGAAATACTGATGAAAAAGAATGATAATGAAAAGAGACTTCTCTAGTAGATGATAAAAAATTTAAAACTGTAATAATTAAATTAAGGTGACACTTGTATAAGAATTAACTGACAGGGACTTCCCTGGTGGTGCAGTGGTTAAGACTCTGTGCTCCCAATGCAGGGGGCCTGGGTTCGATCCCTGGTCAGGGAACGAGGTCCCACATGCATGCCACAACTAAGAGTTCGCATGCCGCAACTTAGGATCCCACGTGCTGCAACTAACACCCAGCGCAACCAAATTAAATAAATAAATATTTTTTTTAAAAAAAGAATTAACTGACAGATCAGTGACACCGAATTGTTGATCCTAAATCAAACATTATATGTAAAAAAAAAAAAGTAATTACATATTAAACAAAGCATCAGAAACCAATGAGGAGGGGAGTAACTGTTCAAGAAAGGATACAGGGAAAGTTGCCTGTTTGGAGAAAAATTAAGATTTTACTTTGCCTCATGCACTAAAGTTCAGATGGTTGTAAGACTTAAATATAAAAATAAAACCACAAGAAATAGTTAACTGAGTTGCTAAGCATAAAAACGGTGGAAGAGGGCTTCCCTGGTGGTGCAGTGGTTAAGAATCTGCCTGCCAAGGCAGGGGACACGGGTTCGAGCCCTGGTCTGGGAAGATCCCACATGCCGCAGAGCAACTAAGCCCGTGCACCACAACTACTGAGCCTGCGCTCTAGAGCCCGCAAGCCACAGCTACTGAGCTCACGTGCCACAACTATTGAACCCCGCACTCCTAGAGCCCATGCTGTGCAACAAGAGAAACCACTGCAATGAGAAGCCCATGCACTGCAATGAAGAGTAGCCCCCGCTCACCGCAACTAGAGAAAGGCCACGCTCAGCAACAAAGACCCAACGCAGCCAAAAATCAATCAATCAATAAATAAATAAATTTATTTAAAAAAAAAAACAGTAGAAGAAGTAACAAAGGGTGTATTTTCTTACAACTTCTTTTTAAAATAAACTTTTTATTGAAGTAAAACATATACATATATACAAAGAAGTATAAGACCGTGAGTGTACAACTCAGTGAATTTTCACAAAGTGAATACACTCATGTAACCAGAACACAGTTCAAGCAGAATATTACCGGCACCCTTAGCCCCCCTTTTGTCTCTGTTTAGTCTGAAAACAACTGACTTAAGGACAGGATAGATTTTGCCAGCTTTTGTTTTTTAACTATGTAAAAATTTTAAACCTTATGTACATCAAAAGCCTTCGTAAACAAAACTAAAGTAAACATAATCCTGAGAAATAAACCTGAAAGAAATATGACACAGGGTTTTCTTTACTATATTAAGAGCTCTTATCAATCCATAAGAAAAACACTACCCCGGTATAAAATGGTTAGATAATTTTCAGAATACAGATGGTCAGTGGCACAAATAGGTAATCATTGGAGAATTACATGCTGTCAAAGATTATAAAATGGATAATTCTCAGACATAAAAAGTGTTAAACATCTGTAGTAATCACAGATTCAATTCAGATATTTATTGAGCATTTATTTAGGAGCTTGGGATGCAAAACAGAAAAGAATTACTCTTCCTCATGGCACATTCTAGTAGAGAAAATGCAAATTAAAATACTACTCTTACAATCCAAATTAATAGAATTTTTTCAAAAGGTGTTGCAGATTTGTGATATGGACACTCTTATTTGCTGCTGGTCAGAGTATAATTTGAAATAACTTTTCTGGTAAACAATTTTGCAATATACCAAGAGACTAAGTATTTCATATTATGTGTCCTAGAGTATGAATAAATAATGGGATAATCAGAGATAACGATTAAGATGCCTATATTTCGAGTACAGGGACTATGCTAAACACTTTACATGTATGATTAGAATTATTTATTTCTTGCAGCTGTATTAAGTTGGTGAACTTATTACCTTTTTAGAGTTGAAGAGATTGAGTCCCAAAGAGATAAAGTAATTTGTCTACTAAGTTGTGATTAAGCCTGCCTCACAGAGTCCAAAGTCCATGTTTATAAACACATGAGTATTTTTCCTCCTGATCTAAACTTTCAATATTTAGAACATGGAAAAATACATTTTAATAGATCCCTCTGGTTGAAATATGATAGGGCAATAAGAACCTGCTGTATAAAAAAGTAAATAAAATTAAATTTAAAAAGAAATATGGTAAGGCATTAAATCATATTTTTAAAGAATATTTAATAGCATAAGAAAATGTTCATGAGATAATGTTTGGGCTAAAACATAAAAAGTAAAAATCTATGTGCAGAGAAAAATATTCAAAGGAATATTTTTGTTTGTTTTTAAAAACATCTCACATTTTTGTTTGTTTTTAAAAACATCTTTATTTTCTACATTAAGCCTGTGTTGTCTCTGATTCACTCATCAAATATTTAAGCATCTACTTTTTGCCAATTACTGTGTACTGCTGACTAACAGTACTTCTCTAATAGGAAAAGAAAGTGCACATAGTTAAGGCATTTTAGCAAGATTCTATACAGAAAGGCTGGAAGAAAATGTTTCCCTTTAATTGGATAATCCTTGCCACTTAAAACCTCTATTTTCAATTTCCTTCTGCAAACTGGACTGTTTGCCCTCAGAGGGATAATGTGGAGATTAAATAAGATAATGGAATGGGTATTCCATAAAGTTAAAAATATTTTACACATTCAAAAATTTAATATTTTTAAAAAATCAGGTACCTGAAAATTTAATTCCAGAAAAATATTTTAAATGATAATTGTAAATTATGTTTAAATTTTTTCTTTTTTTATTTATTAGTCATCAATTTTTTTTATTAGTCATCAATTTTATACACATCAGTGTATACATGTCAATGTATACATGTCAATCCCAATCGCCCAATTCATCACACCCCCACCACCCCCACGGCTTTCCCCCCTTGGTGTCCATACGTTTGTTCTCTACATCTGTGTCTCAAGTTCTGCCCTGCAACCTGGTTCATCTGTACCATTTTTCTAGGTTCCACATATATGTGTTAATATACAATATTTGTTTTTCTCTTTCTGACTTACTTCACTCTGTATGATAGTCTCTAGATCCATCCACGTCTCTACAAGACCCAATTTCGTTCCTTTTTATGGCTGAGTAATTAATATTCCATTGTATATGTGTACCACATCTTCTTTATCCATTCATCTGTCAATAGGCATTTAGGTTGCTTCCATGACCTGGCTATTGTAAATAGTGCTGCAATGAACATTGGGGTGTATGTGTCTTTTTGAATTATGGTTTTCTCTGGGTATATGCCCAGTAGTGGGATTGCTGGGTGGTATGGTAGTTCTATTTTTAGTTTTTTAAGGAACCTCCATACTGTTCTCCATAGTGGCTGTATCAATTTACATTCCCACCAACAGTGCAAGAGGATTCCCTTTTCTCCACACCCTCTCCAGCATTTATTGTTTGTAGATTTTCTGATGATGCCCATTCTAACTGGTGTGAGGTGATACCTCATTGTAGTTTTGATCTGCATTTCTCTAATAATTAGTGATGCTGAGCAGCTTTTCATGTGCTTCTTGGCCATCTGTATGTCTTCTTTGGAGAAATGTCTATTTAGGTCTTCTGCCCATTTTTGGACTGGGTTGTTTGTTTTTTTAATATTGAGCTGCATGAGCTGTTTATATATTTTGGAGATTAATCCTTTGTCCGTTGATTCATTTGCAAATATTTTCTCCCATTCTGAGGGTTGTCTTTTCGTCTTGTTTATGGTTTCCTTTGCTGTGCAGAAGCTGTTAAGTTTCATTAGGTCCCATTTGTTTATTATTGTTTTTATTTCCATTACTCTAGGAGGTGGACCAAAAAAGATCTTGCTGTGATTAATGTCAAAGAGTGTTCTTCCTATGTTTTCCTCTAAGAGTTTTATAGTGTCCGGTCTTACATTTAGGTCTCTAATCCATTTTGAGTTTCTTTTTGTGTATGGTGTTAGGGAGTGTTCTAATTTCATTCTTTTACATGTAGCTGTCCAGTTTTCCCAGCACCACTTATTGAAGAGACTGTCTTTTCTCCATTGTATATCCTTGCCTCCTTTGTCACAGATTAGTTGACCTTAGGTGCGTGGGTTTGTCTCTGGGCTTTCTATCTTGTTCCATTGATCTGTGTTTCTCTTTTTGTGCCAGTACCATATTGTCTTGATCACTGTAGCTTTGTAGTATAGTCTGAAGTCTGGGAGTCTGATTCCTCCAGCTCCGTTTTTTCCCCTCAAGACTGCTTTGGCTATTCGGGGTCTTTGGTGTCTCCATACAAATTTTAAGATTTTTTGTTCTAGTTCCATAGAAAATGCCATTGGTAATTTGATAGGGATTGCATTGAATCTGTAGATTGCTTTGGGTAATATAGTCATTTTCACAATATTGATTCTTCCAATCCAAGAACATGGTATATGTCTCCATCTGTTGATATCATCTTTAATTTCTTTCATCAGTGTCTTATAGTTTTCTGCATACAGGTCTTTTGTCTCCTTAGATAGGTTTATTCCTAGGTATTTTATTCTTTTTGTTGCAATGGTAAATGGGAGTGTTTTCTTAATTTCACTTACAGATTTTTCATCATTAGTGGATAGGAAGGCCAGAGATTTCTGTGCATTAATTTTGTATCCTGCTACTTTACCAAATTCATTGATTAGCTCTAGTAGTTTTCTGGTAGCATCTTTAGGATTCTCTATGTATAGTATCATGTCATCTGCAAACAGTGACAGCTTTACTTCTTCTTTTCTGATTTGGATTCCTTTTATTTCTTTTTCTTCTCTGATTGCTGTCACTAAATCTTCCAAAACTATGTTGAATAATAGTGGTGAGAGTGGACAACCTTGTCTTTTCCCTGATCTTAGTGGAAATGGTTTCCATTGAGAATGATGTTGGCTCTGGGTTTGTCAGATATGGCCTTTATTATGTTGAGGTAAGTTCCCTCTATGCCCACTTTCTGGCGGGTTTTTATCATAAATGGGTGTTGAATTTTGTCAAAAGCTTTCTCTGCATCTATTGAGATGATCATATGGTTTTTCTTTTTAATTTGTTAATATGGTGTATCACATTGATTGATTTGCGTATATTGAAGAATCCTTGCATCCCTGGGATAAATCCCACTTAATCATGGTGTATGATCCTTTTAATGTGTTGTTGGATTCTGTTTGCTAGTATTTTGTTGAGGATTTTTGCATCTATATTCATCAGTGATATTGGTCTGTAATTTTCTTTTTTTGTAGTGTCTTTGTCTGGTTTTGGTATCAGGGTGATGGTGGCCTCATAGAATGTGTTGGGAGTGTTCCTTCCTCTGCAATTTTTTGGAAGAGTTTGAGAAAGATGGGTGTTAACTCGTCTCTAAATGTTTGATAGAATTCACCTGTGAAGCCATCTGGTCCTGGACTTTTGTTTGTTGGAAGATTTTTAATCAGTTTCAATTTCATTACTTGTGATTTGTCTGTTCATATTTTCTATTTCTTCCTGGTTCAGTCTTGGAAGGTTATACCTTTCTAAGAATTTGTCCATTTCTTCCAGGTTGTCCATTTTATTGGCATAGAGTTGCTTGTAGTAGTCTGTTAGGATGCTTTGTATTTCTGCGGTCTCTGTTGTAACTTTTCCTTTTTCATTTCTGATTTTATTGATTTGAGTCCTCTCCCTGTTTTTCTTGATGAGTCTGGCTAATGCCTATCAATTTTGTTTATCTTCTCAAAGAACCAGCTTTTAGTTTTATTGATCTTTGCTATTGTTTTCTTTGTTTCTATTTCATTTATTTCTGCTCTGATCTTTATGATTTCTTTCCTTCTGCTAACTTTGGGTTTTGTTTGTTCTTGTTTCTCTAGTTTCTGTAGGTGTAAGGTTAGATTGTTTATTTGAGATTTTTCTTGTTTCTTGAGGCAGGCTTGTATAGCTATAAACTTCCCTCTTAGAACTGCTTTTGCTACATCCCATAGGTTTTGGATCATTGTGTTTTCATTGTCATTTGTCCCTAGGTTTTTTTTTTTTTTTTTTTTTTAATAGTAATCTTTTATTTATTTATTTATTTTATTTTTATTTTTGGCCGTGTTGGGTCTTCGTTTCTGTGCGAGGGCTTTCTCTAGTTGTGGCAAGTGGGGGCCACTCTTCATTGCAGTGCACGGGCCTCTCACTATTGCGACCTCTCTTGTTGCCGAGCACAGGCTCCAGACGCGCAGGCTCAGCAGCTGTGGCTCACGGGCCCCGTTGCTCCGCGGCATGTGGGATCTTCCCAGACCAGGGCTCGAACCCGTGTCCCCTGCATTAGCAGGCAGACTCTCAACCACTGCGCCACCAGGGAAGCCCCCTAGGTATTTTTTTGATTTCCTCTGATTTCTTCAGTGTTCTCTTGGTTATTTAGTAACGTATTGTTTAGCCTCCATGTGTTTGTGTTTTTTACGTTTTTTTCCCTGTAATTCATTTCTAATCTCATAGCGTTGTGGTCAGAAAAGATGCTTGATATGATTTCAGTTTTCTTAAATTTACTGAGGCTTGATTTGTGACCCAAGATGTGATCTATCTTGGACAATGTTCCGTGCGCACTTGAGAAGAAAGTGTGATCTGCTGTTTTTGGATGGAATGTCCCATAAATATCAGTTAAATCTATCTGGTCTATTGTGTCATTTAAAGCTTCTGTTTCCTTCTTTATTTTCATTTTGGATGATCTGTCCATTGGTGTAAGTGAGGTGTTAAAGTCCCCCACTATTATTGTGTTACTGTCGATTTCCTCTTTTATAGCTGTTAGCAGTTGCCTTATGTATTGAGGTGCTCCTATGTTGGATGCATATATATTTACAATTGTTATATTTTCTTCTTGGATTGATCCCTTGATCATTATGTAGTGTCCTTCCTTGTCTCTTGTAACATTCTTTATTTTAAAGTCTATTTGATCTGATATGAGTATAGCTACTCCAGCTTTCTTTTGATTTACATTTGCATGGAATATCTTTTTCCATCCCCTCACTTTCAGTCTGTATGTGTCCCTAGGTCTGAAGTGGGTCTCTTGTAGACAGCATATATATGGGTCTTGTTTTTGTATCCATTCAGCAAGCCTGTGTCTTTTGGTTGGAGCATTTAATCCATTCACGTTTAAGGTAATTATCGATATGTATGTTCCTATGACCATTTTCTTAATTGTTATGGGTTTGTTTTTCTAGGTCCTTTTCTTCTCTTATGTTTCCCACTTAGAGAAGTTCCTTTAGCATTTGTTGTAGAGCTGGTTTGGTGGTGCTGAATTCTCTTAGCTTTTGCTTGTCTGTAAAGCTTTTGATTTCTTCATCGAATCTGAATGAGATCCTTGCCGGGTAGAGTAATCTTGGTTGTAGGTTCTTCCCTTTCATCACTTTAAGTATATCATGCCACTCCCTTCTGGCTTGTAAAGTTTCTGCTGAGAAATCAGCTCTTAACCTTATGGGAGTTCCCTTGTATGTCATTTGTCATTTTTCCCTTGCTGCTTTCCATAATTTTTCATTGTCTTTAATTTTTGCCAGTTTGATTACTGTGTGTCTCGGCGTGTTTCTCTTTGGGTTTATCCTGTATGGGACTCTCTGCACTTACTGGACTTGGGTGGCTATTTCCTTTCCCATGTTAGAGAAGTTTTCGACTATAATCTCTTCAGATATTTTCTCTGGTCCTTTCTCTCTCTCTTCTCCTTCTGGGACCCCTTTAATGCGAATGTTGTTGCGTTTAATGTTGTCCCAGAGGTCTCTTAGGCTGTCTTCATTTCTTTTCATTCTTTTTTCTTTATTCTGTTCCACAGCAGTGAATTCCACCCTTCTGTCTTCCAGGTCACTTGTCCGTTTTTCTGCCTCAGTTATTCTGCTATTGATTCCTTCTAGTGTAGTTTTCATTTCAGTTATTGTATTGTTCATCTCTGTTTGTTTGTTCTTTAATTCTTCTAGGTCTTTGTTAAACATTTCTTGCATTTTCTCGATCTTTGCCTCCATTCTTTTTCCGAGGTCCTGGATCATCTTCACTATCATTATTCTGAATTCTTTTTCTGGATGGTTGCCTATCTCCACTTCATTCACTTGTTTTTCTAGGTTTGTATCTTGTTCCTGCATCTGGTCCATAGCCCTCTGCCTTTTCATCTTGTCTATCTTTCTGTGAATGTGGTTTTTGTTCCACAGACTGCAGGATTGTAGTTCTTCTTGCTTCTATTGTCTGCCCTCTGGTGGATGAGGCTATCTAAGAGGCTTGTGCAAGTTTTCTGATGGGAGGGACTGGTGGTGGGTCTAAATTTTTTTCATTTCACGTTACCATTTTTATTTCTGTTTAGGCAGTTACATGTT
Organism: Balaenoptera borealis; assembly: GCF_965194805.1. Taxonomy (NCBI): domain Eukaryota; kingdom Metazoa; phylum Chordata; class Mammalia; order Artiodactyla; family Balaenopteridae; genus Balaenoptera; species Balaenoptera borealis. The sequence goes on from NC_138870.1 coordinate 84,805,023, forward strand.
ATGGATGAAACACATGTGATTAATCAAGTGAAAGAAGATGTATGCTATGTGTCTCAGGATTTTTATAGAGACATGGATATTGCCAAGTATGTATAATGGTAACCTAAGAATTGGAAAGTTGATTCTTGGGTAATGTTACATATAGTTAAAATATTTCATAAATCTCTGTTTTGTTTTCCAGGTTGAAAGGAGAAGAAAATACAGTAATGGTAGACTATGTTTTGCCTGACTTTAGTACAATTAAAAAGGGCTTCTGTAAGGTAACTTTTTAAAGTTTATTTTTTATTGGCGTATAGTTGATTTACAGTGTTGTGTTAATTTCAGGTGTACACCAAAGTGATTCAGTTATACATATATCTATTCTCTTTCAGATCCTTTCCCATATAGGTTATTACAGAGTATTAAATAGAGTTCCCTGTGCTATACAGTAGGTTTTTGTTGATTATCTATTTTATATATAATAGTGTACGTTAATCCCAACCTCCTAATTTATCCCTCCCCCCACCTTTCTCCTTTGGTAACCATAAGTTTGTTTTCTAAGTCTGTGATGTAAGGTAATTTTAAAAATACTCAATGATATTTCTTCAAGTGTCCACCTCAGTCAGGTTTGAATAGCATCCAGCTGGGATGGGTGGAATCTCACAGAGTTTTTGATGACTGCCTTCCTGCCTGGTGGCCATTTCTCTAGGCACCAGTGTATGAATGATTAGTTAATATCTCTACTAAAGTTATTTAGAAAAAGAACTATCTGCCATGATAGCACATGGGACAAATCTGGAGATTAACAGTATCATTACCTATATTATGGTTTACCCTTTTGTGTTTCCTTAAGAATTAGTTTAAGTCCAGTTAGAAGTAGGTTATTTGTTGTGAATATTACTGACACAGCTGACCCAATGCTCTGCTATCAGATTGTAGTTGAAAATGGCAAAATCCAGTGCACTTTCAAAGTGTTGAGAAGAGTTTATCTTGGATGTCAAAACAAAGTAATTTCTCCCTATCTTTGATCAGCTCAGGTAAATTATCAGTTCTGTGGTTGGGTAAATGTGAAGTTTGCCCTTCTAGTTAATGGCTTGGTGAGGAATGGTAGGAAGTTAAAAATGTTTGGTCAGAAACTTAAGCACAAGGAGATATTTTCACAAGGGGACATTTATGGTAATGTTCATTGCAGTATACATTAAAAGAGTGAGAAATTGGGAAGAGCCTAGGTAGCCACTAATGGTAGAAAAATAGATAAACTTTGATATATTCATATTATAAAATAAGCAGTGAAAATGAAGTAGAGCTACGTGATCATCATGGATAAATCTCAGAAATGTGTTTCTGTCTAAAACATGATGTCTAAAAGCAAGTTGTAGAAGGACGTATACCATTTCAGGCTATTCAGAATAATTATTATGTTTAGGAATTTATAAATATGAAGTAAAAGTATAAAAACTATGTATGTGAATGATAACACCAAATTTAAAAGGGGGGTGTTATATCTGTGAAGTTACATTAAAATGGTTGATGGATATATGGGTTTTTTTCTTTTTTTTAAAAATTATTTATTTTTTGGCTGTGTTTGATCTTCGTTGCTGTGCGCAGGCTTTCTCTAGTTGCAGTGAGTGGGCGCTACTCTTCGTTGTAGTGCGTGGGCTTCTCATTGCAGTGGCTTCTCTTGTTGCGGAGCAGGGCTCTAGGCGCACAGGCTTCAGTAGTTGTGGCATATGGGCCCAGTAGTTGTGGCTTGCGTGCTCTAGAGCGCAGGCTCAGTAGTTGTGGCGCATGGGCTTAGTTGCTCTGCGGCATTTGGGATCTTCTTGGAGCAGGGCTCGAACCCGTGTCCCCTGCATTGGCAGGCAGATTCTTAACCACTGCGCCACCAGGGAAGTCCGGATATATGGGTTTTATATAATTATTTATGCTTGTTTTTATGCCTGAAATTAAAAAAATTTGGGGGGGCCAGATTATTGAGGTGAAATACACATCAGAATTCAGAGAAAGCTACTCAGGTCCTTATAAAATCAAAATCATCCTGTAATGTCCTTAGAAACATATCCTTGTGGAAGGACCGAGGCTGGCTTTCAGAAGTGGGAATTGTGACAGATTATGGGATCAGGTTGTCTGACATGAACTGGGGAGAGAAACTGGAAGCCCATGTCCCACTTAGGATATGGAAGGTGTATTTTTTTCTTTACAAGACAAGGAAAACTGCCCCAAACATATAGATACCAAGCCGTTTTCTCATTAGGCACATTTGATCATCCTCATTTATTATAGCTGATTAAAACAGTCCAGTGATATAAAACACCTTGTGGAGAATTTATAGCACTCTGGACTCATGGTGGTAAAGTAATCCGTATTTCTACAGGGATGGACCCTGAGTAAAGTCTCAGTAATTCCCAGTTCCTCCAAACCTGACTAAAAATCACCTGGGTCACTTGAAGAACAATTGGTATCCATGTTCTCAGTTCCTGTCCCTGGAAATGCTTAGTGCCTAAGTTTGAAAACTTAAACTTAATCTCTAAAAAAGAAAAAAATCTCTTCCAGATGATTGGACTATCAACTATGTTTGGAAATCTTTCTCTTTTTAAAATGTAGTTCTCTCCTGCCCTGCAAATGAGAACTTATCAGTTTATTGGATGTTATCTGCTGAACTCTGCCAGTTTCTTTCCCAAATCATAAGCCTTGATTTCTCAATCCTACACCTTACATAGTGAGCTAGTAGAGTTGTGATTGTTCCCCCAGTTGATTATTGTTTTACTCATCAGCTTTGGAGAAAAAAGGCAGAAGCCACATTGTATTGTTTGCAGCTCTTTTATTGGCCTTTGGCCTTGTGATCTGAATCTTGTTATGACTGCACTTCACTAATTGAGTATAGACTCCTTGTTACTTGTACACTTTAACATCAGTTGAGTGGACATAGTCAGTTGGACTGGACTTTTACCAGATGATGGAATGTTACATCAAATATTTATTTCAGAAATAATGGATTAATCTTTACTTTGTCAATTAATGTTAAAATTTGTACCACAATACATGTTAAATTGTGTACATCTTAATAATTTTTAAGGTTTAGAAATGGTCATATTTTGGATATGTTAGGATTACTCCTGAAATGTATTTTTTTAATTTAATACTTGATTAACTGGTTTTCATCATTGCCTGACAATCAAAATCTTTGATGAGAACTGTTAAATACTTATGAAACTAGAAAAACAATACTGCATAAGATGAAAGAGAATTATACTTGTTTGAGAGCCTTTATACTTAGGATATTGTTAAACTTGGACCTTGATAGTTTATTCAAGAATATTTTTAAATACTTAGGAAAAACTTACAACCTTGATTTTCTAGTACTGATGATAGTAACAATAATAATAAGGTCTGTAATATTGTTACTGATTACAACTGATAGAAATTCCAGTTTTATTTTTTAACAGAAAGAGAATGCTTACGAAACTGTTAATGAATGCTTTACTGACCTAAATTGAGAAAATTGCCCTCATAGCTAACTGTTACCACTTTCTGCAGAGCCATTGTAGTTTAAACATTTCTTTCATGGTACCGGAATGAAATTTATGAGGGCTGTACAGTAATCATGACTTGCATTGACTAAAATAGCAACTCCCAGCTGCCTTTATAAATTCCTTCGTTTGTCTATGTCTAAAACAAAAATCTTTTTGAAATTGTACTCTTAGAAACAAAAACTACTTGTAGTTCCAGATTATATATTAATGATTAATGGTGGCTTTAGAGCTAACATTCAGCAAGGATATCTAGTTCTAGCTTTTCCCCCAGTTAGATATTTGACCCTGGGTCAGTCACATGATCTTCTTCTGTAAAATCAGGGCTGTGGACTAGATAACCTCTAATGTTTTGTCAAATTAAATTCTCCAAGTCTGTATCTGTCTCAAGTTATTTTGAGTGTTGACAATATGAGTTATATCCTGTACACTCAAGCCAATATCATTTTTAAATGAATTTGTAAATTTATAGGAAGTATCTTCCATTCTGCCTGAGAAGGAAGAATACTTTATCTGTGAAGAAATAATATTCTTCTCTTTGCTAGGGCAACCATAGTTTAATTGGGTTAAAAGTGATGTGTAGTTTTCCTTGTTCTTCCTAGGGTATTGTGAATTTTGTGTAATTTTTAGGATATTTTTATTTAAAAATAATGTTTCAAGGGACTTCCCTGGTAGTCCAGTGGTTAAGAATCCATGCTTCCAGTGCAGGGGGTGCAGGTTTGATCAACTGGTCTGGGAACTAATATCCCACATGCTGTATGACGTGGCCAAAAAAATTAAAAAAAAAAAAAGTTTCAAGCATGGAATTTCCAAATGATAGAAATCAGAATCATTCATATCCAGGTTAAGAGAGGCAATGTAGTAGGAGGAATATATTGCGTGTGCTTGAGTTATTAGTTGAATGATCTTGAGCAAGTCACATAACCTTGCCTAGCCCAATTGCATCATTAGTAAAAGGAAAATATATCTACCTTACAGGGTTATATGAGAATTCAGTATGATAATGTATGTAAAATGCCTGAAACAAACACCATATTGTTGACTCACATGCTATACTGGGTAGTGGATATGTGATGTGAACAGTGTAGATGATGAAGGATAATACAGGGTGATAGTAAGAGTACTAGAGGGAAATTTTATTTGGGAGTCAGAAGAAGCCTCTCTGAGGAAGCTGAAACCTGAACAGAGAGTAGGTGACTAATTATATTAAGGAATAGTTTTTATATACTTTACTCTTTAACAATAAATTATTAATATTTCTTTTCATATATTTTAAGTATTTTTATATTTATATAGAGGATTGGGATATACTCTGTTACAGGTGGAAAATTGCATATACGAGTCAAATGAACTTAATGTCTTTAACAATCTAGAAGAGCTGATGAGTCTTAGTACAATTGAGAAGGACCATTATTTTAATGACGTAGAATGCTGTAGAAGGAGATTATTTTTTTCTGGCCCCTTCAGGAGCACAGCTCACAGAGTGGGTGGGTTAACAGAAAATAAATAGCAAAAGAATTTCAGTGATAAAGTCCATGTATTTGCTTAAATCACTTTGGAAACTGGTTTTTGAATAGAGGTTGAATAAATAATAAAGAAATTTAATGATGTAGGCTTTTTGCACAATGGAAAGGGGAAATCCTAATAGAATAAAACCATAGTGCCCAATAAACATCTAAGGCAAGGCCAGGGGAGTGAAAGTAGATAGCGGTGGAAACATAAGGTACAGTGTTTTTTATTTAGAATATGTTCTTTGTTCTTTAGAAACTGGAATCACTCTGTTCTTAGAGGTAGATTATGAAGTTCCTTCTCTATTCTCCTTTTCTTTCTTTCTGTTTTAAAATGTATGGAATAAAACCACATCATCTTTGGGGGAATAGCTATATTAAGAGTCAATAGTTATTTATTTGTGTGGTTAGGCAACAGCAGAGAAGACCACATTTATCTAACTTTTGAGAATCCTGAAACTTCCAAGAACATGGTTAATATATTGGTATTACATATTACTAAATGTTATTAGTCATGTGAGCTAGATAACATAACTTAAACTTTTCATCTTATTTTTCTTTAAGCCAAGAGAAGAAATGGTGTTAAGTGGAAAATACAAATCTGGGGAACAAATTCTTCGTCTGGCCAATGAGAGATTTGCTGTTCCAGAAATACTCTTTAATCCTTCTGATATAGGAATTCAAGAAATGGGAATTCCAGAAGCTATTGTCTATTCAATTCAGAACTTACCTGAAGGTGCATAAATAATGAGGAGTAATGATATTTTTTTGAAAATCATAAGCTCTGTGAACCCTAGAGAAGTCATCTGTTTCTTCTAAATAATTTGAGCAAATGGCTATTTTATTTGCAGAGATTTCCAGATCTAACTTGAATAATTCTTTATTGTACTTTATTTTACTTGAATAATTCTTTATTGGTCCTAGATTATAAATTTGATATAGGAAGAGTAATTATGGTCTGCTTGAATTTGAAGAAATTCATCTCTTTATAAGTATTAAATTGCTATATACATTTTAAAAGTTTTAATTTAAGCCAAATTTGCACAGAGTAGAAATATATAATTTAACAGTTTAATGGGTTTTAGCTGTTGATGAGACTGGTTTATTCCTTCTGTTATATTTCAATTAATATACAGGAAGTTAGTTTTAATGAGATTGAAGTATAGTGTTTCACAGTGATTTCTGGGTTCTCCTGAAGCATGATTTAACTAAATAATGTTCTAAAGTTTTGGAGTACCTTTATATCTTAAAAATGTCTTCCTAGTTCATAAGGAACAGTGTAGGCATTGGCGAAAATCTTGCCTATGCAATGTCCTTTCCTCCCATTAAAAAAGAAAAAAAGTCAGATAATGCCATCACCTTAATATAGTTATTTCACAACTAATTTCATATTAATATTTCATATTGATTTCTCATTTTATCTAAAGTTGCAGTCATGAGGTTTACAACATTTTGTACTACACTGTTTTAATGTTGTGTTGTAAGACTCAATATTAACGTAGCAGTACTCTGTCCCTGTTTTGTGAACAGAAGCATTAGGTGGGATGGCCAGTACCTATCAATTCCTGATAAATTTCCCAGTGGTGCTTGGTAGCCCTTTAAGATTGACTAACCATGTGGCACTTAATATTTGCTATCATGTAACTTTAATGAGTGTAGAACATAAGATCCTTTCTTTAAATATTATTATAGATTGAGTATTTTTCACTATCAATTGTAAGTATTGCACAGTAAGTATGTGTGTCTCAGAGATAACATGGAAACTTGGATTTTCAAGTTAAAAATGTCACGAAGGACCTCCTTTTCATCTTTACACTAGCTAACAGTCTCAGCCTACATAAAGACCTCCTCCATTTTAGGGAAGAACAATTTTAATTTTCAAATGTCTGCTACTAGAATTTTACTCATTTATGTATAGCTTACATGTATATGTAATAAGTTGCTAGTAGTTCAACCCCTTCACCTTAGCCTTTCTTTTAAAGAACTATGAGGTCATATTTCTGTTTAATATGTTTATTTGTAAAAATGATAACCTCATTACAAAATCTTATAAGTTATAATTTATATGGTTATAAAAAACTATATGGTTTCCCAACCAGTAACTTTCATCCCTAATTGCTTTTATCTAATCTCTCATCCACATTTCTCCAGGAAGATAAGTAGACAGATTTTCTAATGCCTTTTTCTTTCTATTTTTCTCTTTTAAAAGAAATGCAGCCGCATTTTTTTAAGAACATTGTTTTGACAGGAGGAAATTCCCTTTTCCCGGGATTTAGGGATCGGGTTTACTCGGAAGTTCGATGTCTCACTCCAACAGATTACGATGTTTCTGTTGTGCTGCCTGAAAAGTAAGTGTTGGCTTATATAGAAACAAATCATGGAAGTTAGTTTTCAGATAAAGAGGTCTGTAGGCAGACTTGAGTTTAAAGCCTGGTTCTACCAGGTTGCCAGGTTTATTTCACCTTTGGGAAGCTTATTTTTCTCAAAAAATGAAACGATATAGCTGCTGGACAATCATTGACAGGAAGACAGTGTAACTCACCAGAAAAGATACCCCACATCCAAAGACAAAGGAGAAGCCACAGTGAGATGGTAGAAGGGGCGCAATCACAGTAAAATCAAATCCCATAACTGCTGGGTGGGTGACTCACAGACTGGAGAACACTTACACCACAGAAGTCCACACACTGGAATGAAGGTTCTGAGCCCCACGTCAGGCTTCCCAACCTGGGGGTCCGGCAACGGGGGGAGGAATTCCTAGACAATCAGACTTTGAAGGCTAGTGGGATTTGATTGCAGGACTTCGACAGGACGGGGGGAAACAGAGACTCCACTATTGGAGGGCACACACAAAGTAGTGTGCACATCGGGACCCAGGGAAAGGAGCAGTGACCCCAGGGGAGACTGAGCCAGACCTACCTGCTAGTGTTGGAGGGTCACCTGCAGAGGTGGGGGGTGCTGTGGCTCACCATGGGGACAAGGACACTGACAGCAGAAGTTCTGGGAAGTACTCCTTGGCGTGAGCCCTCCCAGAGTCTGCCATTAGCCCCACCAAAGAGCCCAGGTAGGCTCCAGTGTTGGGTTTCCTCAGGCCAAACAACCAACAGGGAGGGAACGCAGCCCCACCCATCAGCAGTCAAATGGATTAAAGTTTTACTGAGCTCCGCCCACCAGAGCAAGAGTCAGCTCTACCCACCACCAGTCCCTCCCATAAGGAAACTTGCACAAGCCTCTTAGATAGCCTCATCCACCAGAGGGCAGACGGCAGAAGCAAGAAGAACTACAATCCTGCAGCCTCTGGAACAAAACCCACATTCACAGAAAGGTAGACAAGATGAAAAGGCAGAGGGCTATGTACCAGAGGAAGGAACAAGATAAAACCCCAGAAAAACAACTAAATGAAGTGGAGATAGGCAACATTCCAGAAAAAGAATTCAGAATAATGATAGTGAAGACGATCCAGGACCTCGGAAAAAGAATGGAGGCAAAGATCGAGAAAATGCAAGAAATGTTTAACAAAGACCTAGAAGAATTAAAGAACAAACAAACAGAGATGAACAATACAATAACTGAAATGAAAACTACACTAAAAGGAACCAAAGCAGAATAATTGAGGCAGAAGAACGGATAAGTGACCTAGAAGACAGAATGGTGGAATTCACTGCTGTGGAATAGAATAAAGAAAAAAGAATGAAAAGAAATGAAGACAGCATAAGAGACCTCTGGGACAACATTAAACGCAACAACATTCGCATTATAGGGGTCCCAGAAGGAGAAGAGAGAGAGAAAGGACCAGAGAAAATATTTGAAGAGATTATAGTGGAAAACTTCCCTAACATGGGAAAGGAAATAGCCACCCAAGTCCAGTAAGTGCAGAGAGTCCCATACAGGATAAACCCAAAGAGAAACACGCCGAGACACACAGTAATCAAACTGGCAAAAATTAAAGACAATGAAAAATTATGGAAAGCAGCAAGGGAAAAATGACAAATAACATACAAGGGAACTCCCATAAGGTTAAGAGCTGATTTCTCAGCAGAAACTTTACAAGCCAGAAGGGAGTGGCATGATATACTTAAAGTGATGAAAGGGAAGAACCTACAACCAAGATTACTCTACCCGGCAAGGATCTCATTCAGATTCGATGAAGAAATCAAAAGCTTTACAGACAAGCAAACGCTAAGAGAATTCAGCACCACCAAACCAGCTCTACAACAAATGCTAAAGGAACTTCTCTAAGTGGGAAACATAAGAGAAGAAAAGGACCTAGAAAAACAAACCCATAACAATTAAAAAAATGGTCATAGGAACATACATATCGATAATTACCTTAAACGTGAATGGATTAAATGCTCCAACCAAAAGACACAGGCTTGCTGAATGGATACAAAAACAAGACCCATATATATGCTGTCTACAAGAGACCCACTTCAGACCTAGGGACACATACAGACTGAAAGTGAGGGGATGGAAAAAGATATTCCATGCAAATGTAAATCAAAAGAAAGCTGGAGTAGCTATACTCATATCAGATCAAATAGACTTTAAAATAAAGAATGTTAACAAGAGACAAGGAAGGACACTACATAATGATCAAGGGATCAATCCAAGAAGAAGATATAACAATTGTAAATATATATGCATCCAACATAGGAGCACCTCAATACATAAGGCAACTGCTAACAGCTATAAAAGAGGAAATCGACAGTAACACAATAATAGTGGGGGACTTTAACACCTCACTTACACCAATGGACAGATCATCCAAAATGAAAATAAAGAAGGAAACAGAAGCTTTAAATGACACAATAGACCAGATAGATTTAATTGATATTTATGGGACATTCCATCCAAAAACAGCAGATCACACTTTCTTCTCAAGTGCGCACGGAACATTGTCCAAGATAGATCACATCTTGGGTCACAAATCAAGCCTCAGTAAATTTAAGAAAACTGAAATCATATCAAGCATCTTTTCTGACCACAATGCTATGAGATTAGAAATGAATTACAGGGAAAAAAACGTAAAAAACACAAACACATGGAGGCTAAACAATACGTTACTAAATAACCAAGAGAACACTGAAGAAATCAGAGGAAATCAAAAAATACCTAGAGACAAATGACAATGAAAACACAATGATCCAAAACCTATGGGATGCAGCAAAAGCAGTTCTAAGAGGGAAGTTTATAGCTATACAAGCCTGCCTCAAGAAACAAGAAAAATCTCAAATAAACAATCTAACCTTACACCTACAGAAACTAGAGAAACAAGAACAAACAAAACCCAAAGTTAGCAGAAGGAAAGAAATCATGAAGATCAGAGCAGAAATAAATGAAATAGAAACAAAGAAAACAATAGCAAAGATCAATAAAACTAAAAGCTGGTTCTTTGAGAAGATAAACAAAATTGATAGGCATTAGCCAGACTCATCAAGAAAAACAGGGAGAGGACTCAAATCAATAAAATCAGAAATGAAAAAGGAAAAGTTACAACAGAGACCGCAGAAATACAAAGCATCCTAACAGACTACTACAAGCAACTCTATGCCAATAAAATGGACAACCTGGAAGAAATGGACAAATTCTTAGAAAGGTATAACCTTCCAGGACTGAACCAGGAAGAAACAGAAAATATGAACAGACCAATCACAAGTAATGAAATTGAAACTTTGATTAAAAATCTTCCAACAAACAAAAGTCCAGGACCAGATGGCTTCACAGGTGAATTCTATCAAACATTTAGAGACGAGCTAACACCCATCTTTCTCAAACTCTTCCAAAAATTGCAGAGGAAGGAACACTCCCAAACACATTCTATGAGGCCACCATCACCCTGATACCAAAACCAGACAAAGATACTACAAAGAAAGAAAATTACAGACCAATATCACTGATGAATATAGATGCAAAAATCCTCAACAAAATACTAGCAAACAGAATCCAACAACACATTAAAAGGATCATACACCACAATCAAGTGTGATTTATCCCAGGGATGCAAGGATTCTTCAATATACACAAATCAATCAATGTGATACACCATATTAACAAACTGAAGAAGAAAAACCATATGATCATGTCAATAGATGCAGAAAAAGCTTTTAACAAAATTCAACACCCATTTATGATAAAAACCCTCCAGAAGGTGGGCATAGAGGGACTCTACCTCAACATAATAAAGGCCATATACGAGAAACCCACAGCAAACATCATTCTCAATGGTGAAAAACTGAAAGCATTTCCTCTAAGATCAGGAACAAGACAAGGATGTCCACTCTCACCCCTATTATTCAACATAGTTTTGGAAGTCCTAGCCATGGCAATCAGAAGAAAAAGAAATAAAAGGAATATAAATTGGAAAAGAAGAAGTAAAACTGCCACTGTTTGCAGGTGACATGATACTATACATAGAGAATCCTAAAGATGCCACCAGAAAAGTACTAGAGCTAATCAATGAATTTGGTAAAGTTTCAGGATTCAAAATTAATGCACAGAAACCTCTTGCATTCCTATACACTAATGATGAAAAATCTGAGAGAAATTAAGGAAACACTCCGATTTGCCATTGCAACAAAAAGAATAAAATACCTAGGAATAAACCTACCTAGGGAGACAAAAGACCTGTATGCAGAAAACTGTAAGACACTGATGAAAGAAATTAAAGATGATACCAACACATGGAGAGATATACAATGTTCTTGGATTGGAAGAATCAATATTGTGAAAATGACTCTACTACCCAAAGCAATCTACAGAATCAATGCAATCCCTATCAAATTACCAGTGGCATTTTTTATGGAACTAGAACAAAAAACCTTAAAATTTGTATGGAGACACAAATGACCCCGAATAGCCAAAGCAGTCAGTGAAAAAAACGGAGCTGGAGGAATCAGACTCCCTGACTGCAGACCGTAGTACAAAGCTACAGTAATCAAGACAATATGGTACTGGCACAAAAACAGAAACATAGATCAATGGAACAAGATAGAAAGCCCAGAGATAAACCCACACACCTGTGGTCAACTAATCTATGACAAAGGAGGCAAGGATATACAATGGAGAAAAGACAGTCTCTTCAATAAGTGGTGCTGGGAAAACTGGACAGCTACATGTAAAAGAATGAAATTAGAACACTCCCTAACACCATACACAAAAATAAACTCAAAATGGATTAGAGACCTAAATGTAAGACTGGACACTATAAAACTCTTAGAGGAAAACAAAGGAAGAACACTCTTTGACATAAATCACAGCAAGATCTTTTTTGATCCACCTCCTAGAGTAATGGAAATAAAAACAAAAATAAACAAATGGGACCTAATGAAACTTAAAAGCTTTTGCACAGCAAAGGAAACCATAAACAAGACGAAAAGACAGCCCTCAGAATCGGAGAAAATATTTGCCAACGAAGCAATGGACAAAGGATTAATCTCCAAAATAATAAACAGCTCATGCAGCTCAATATTAAAAAACAAACAACCCAATCCAACAATGGGTAGACCTAAGTAGACATTTCTCCAAAGAAGACATATAGGTGGCCAAGAAACACATGAAAAGCTGCGCAACATCACTAATTATTAGAGAAATGCAAATCAAAACTACAATGAGGTATCACCTCACACCAGTTAGAATGGGCATCATCAGAAAATCTGCAAACAACAAATGCTGGAGAGGTTGTGGAGAAAAGGGAACCCTCTTGCAGTGTTGGTGGGAATGTAAATTGATACAGCCACTATGGAGAACAGTATGGAGGTTCCTTAAAAAACTAAAAATAGAACTACCATACCACCCAGCAATCCCACTACTGGGCATATACCCAGAGAAAACCATAATTCAAAAAGACACATGCACCCCAGTGTTCATTGCAGCACTATTTACAATAGCCAGGTCATGGAAGCAACCTAAATGCCCATCAACAGACGAATGGATAAAGAAGAGGTGGTACGTATATACAATGGAATATTACTGAGCCATAAAAAGGAATGAAACTGGGTCATTTGTAGAGACGTGGATGGATCTAGAGACTGTCATACAGAGTGAAGTAAGTCAGAAAGAGAAAAACAAATATCGTATATTAACGCATGTATGTGGAACCTAGAAAAATGGTACAGATGAACCGGTTTGCAGGGCAGAAGTTGGGACACAGAGAAGAAACTTATGGACACCAAGCGGGGGAAGCCGTTGGGGGGTGAAGATGGTGGTGTGATGAATTTGGCGATTGGGATTGACATGTATACACTGATGTGTATAAAATTGATGAGTAGTAGGAACCTGCTGTATAAAAAAATAAAATAAAATTTAAAAATTAAAATAAAAAAAGAAGTGATAAACTTTACTTTCAGTGGATTAAAGGGGATGAAGTATGTGAAGTATCATCCATTATGATTGGTACATAATGGGTGCTCAGTTAATGTACGATCACTTCCCTATAGTGAATCAGTCCTCATTACTTGGAGATTTTTTACAGGCAAAGCAGTTAGGTTATTATCTATTCGATTTGGGACTTCCCTAGTGGCGCAGTGGTTAAGAATCCGCCTGCCAATGCAGGGGACACGGGTTCGAGCCCTGGTCCAGGAAGATCCCACATGCTGCGGAGCAACTAAGCCTGTGCATCACAACTACTGAGCCTGGGCTCTAGGGCCCACGAACTGCAAGTACTGAGCCCGCGTGCCACAACTTCTGAAGCCTGTGCGCCTGAAGCCTGTGCTCTGCAACAGGAGAAGCCACCGCGATGAGAAGCCCATGCACCGCAATGAAGAGTAGCCCCCACTCGCCACAACTAGAGAAAGCCCGCACACAGCAACGATGACCCAATGCAGCCAAAAAGAAATAAAAAATAAAATATAATAAATTTTAAAAACTTTATCTATTTAATTTATCTGAGATATAACATTTCTTGAGAGTTTCTATGAAGAATAGAAATATGAGAATTTAACAAAGATAAATTATGTCAATTGGTAAGGTGTTTTGGAATGTTTTAGAATAATTTAAAATAAACTTTTACATTTAAGTAGTCTTTTTTTTTTAATTCAAAACTCTTTTATATGTACCCCTTATCCTGTTTTATAAGACAAAGCAGATAATTAAGGTAGAATTTTAGAGCTGTAAGAAAGGCTTATAGATCATCCTCTTCTGTGTGCTTATTTGTAAATAAACAGAGGCTCATGAGTTAGCAAAGGTCTTATGATAAGTTAATAGCAGTAACCAGACTAAAATTCAGTTCTCTTTCCCTGGAGGCAGAAGTTCTCACCAAATCTATGTCTAAATAATCCCCCGTCACTGCTCCACTTTTTTAAGTGGCAGAGTTGCAAACAAGACCCCACATACCTGATTTTTAATTTTAGAGTTTTGTTTTAAAGCTAAAGAAGAATTTTTCAAAATCAATTGCAGTTAATAGAAGGCCCTCATCTGATCACTTAATTTTATAGCTATCAGATAAAAGAATAAATTACCATTAGATATTGGAGTGATTTTTATCAGCATTAATGTTCATATACTCTTTAGAATATGAAGCATATTGGATTTTTATCCTGCATTTTAAGTGTAAGTCATGCATACATTACAGGACAAGGGATCTATAGAAATAGTTTTTATTCATCAAATCTTTATTGCACATCTGCTTTTATAGATAGATATATATTTAGGTTTTTTTAAGGTTAGGAAATGTAATATAGTAAGGAAAACACTTTTTTCTTTATCATTTTCATATTTAAAACTGAATTGGGGGAGAGGAAGAGTAGAAGTAGAAATACACAAATTCAACCAATTACACAGAATTACAACCAGTTACCTTGGTTGTACATAAAATTAAACTAAAAGTTTGATGTGCTCTAATTTTACTTATTGACCATGTCCTACCATGTAGCAGGTTTATCATGCACTGTGTTTTTTAAATGTCTCATTTATTAGAGGCAACAAAGTATAGGAACAAAAGCACAGAATGTGTGAAAACAGTTCCGAGTTGAATCCTAGTTTCAGTTTTAACCTCTCTGAACCTCATTTTCCATATCTATAAAGTGGGAGTTAAAATATCTATTTCATTGGTTGCTGGGTGAATTGATTTGATGACATATCTTTGTCACGTACAAAAGTTAGACTCAGTTATTACAGTGTTTTTCTTTTTATGCATTTTTTGTACTTTGCTTGTATTCTTGTTTTTTATTAGAGGTAGAAGGTCCATAAATTCAGGGCACAGGGAAAATAAAAAGAACACTTACTTGTAGTGGTGACCAACTTTCCTTTCCGAGTTTGCTTTACTCCTATGAAGTTTATGCTTATTTTCACACTTTAAATGATCTTCTGTTAAATCAGGTTGGGTAGAGATTGCCACATTTTAGTTACTAATTAATGTTTCTGGCATTTCAGTTCTGTAAAATCATCTGGGTTCACTTATTTTACCTTTATTTTTAGCCCTATTACTTATGCCTGGGAAGGTGGAAAATTGATATCAGAGAATGATGATTTTGAAGATATGGTGGTAACAAGAGAAGATTATGAAGAAAATGGACATAGCGTCTGTGAAGAGAAATTTGATATTTAAGAAACGTTTCTGAAAGTTTTGACTGTGGCAAAGGTTTAATTTTCAATGTTCTTTTTAAAGGAAGTTAAGGACCTGTGTTACCTTTCATCCTAAGATAAGATAACATCTTGAACTTATGTAAATACTTTGATCCATGGCTGATTTTCAACGGTTTCTTAGCTAGGTTAGTAAGTAAACTGTAACTCAGCCCAAATTTTCATTTAGGAGCTAGACTTACTATAACAATGCTTATGCTGTTTCCGAGACTGAGTTATCTTTCATTAGAAGATGAAAGAGTAAGTGTATTTTAAGTTTAATACTTTATGGCTAAAAGCACAAACTTAACTGTCTCAGTGGTCAGGTTTCCTTAGAAGGTAGTTTTGTGTGACTGACTAGGAATTGGCCAGAGTATTTTCAGGCTGATATGATTTCTCTCTTTCTTTTAGAACTAAGTATTTTATCTTTAAATTGTCATTTTTATTTGTATATACTAAAGTTGGAAAAACTAATCTATGTGTATGTAATGTTTATTTTTTACTTAGCCTAAGTTTGAAAGGATGAAGACCAAAGCCAATTTATTAAAGTGTTTTTGGTCAGTACTGTGTTGCAGAAATGTATTATTTCACTCATAAAAATACTATACCATTTTTTAGGATGAAATTCTTGTGTCATTGGGCTCATGAATCAAATTCCTGCCAATCTCTTACCTTAGCTTGGATCATGTGCCTACCCCATGGCTTCAGGGATTTTAACAGCCCTACTAAGATAGCCTAGAGTGAAAGAAGGTAGTTTCCCAAAGGAAAATTAAGGTGAAGAGACAGATGCTGGGCAGGGTGAAAGAGCTGTCCACTACAATTATATTTGGATTATATGGACAGTCCCTGATTTACAGTGGTTCGACTTAATGATTTTTTGACTTTACAATGGTGCAAACACAGTATGCACTCATTAGAAACTGTTCTTCAAATTTTGAACTTTAATATTTTCCTGGGCTAGCGGTATTTGGTATGTTACTCTCTTGTGATGCTGGGCAGCGGCAGTGAGCCACAGGTCCCAGTCAGGGTAAACAACCAATATGCTTACAACCATTCTGTACCCACCAACCATTCTGTTTTTCACTTTCAGCACAATATTCAATAAATTATGAAATATTCCATACTTAATTATAAAATAGGCTTTGTGTTTGATGATTTTGCCCAACTCTAGGTTAATGTAAATATTCTGAGCGCGTATAAGGTAAGCTAGACTAAGCTATGATGTTTGGTAGGTGAGGTGTAGTAAATGCAGTTTTGACTTAATCAAAGAAGATCTGTATTAGGTTAGGGCCTGGTCAGTCCTTCCTAGACCTAGGCTAGTTACGTTACTTGTTATCATTGCAGAGTTGCAAATTGATTGTATTTGTGTGATACCCAGGTAGTAGCATATAATCTGTGGAGAGTGTAGCAAAAAGATGCTGGTGGCATAAAAGAAGTTTTTGCAACCATACAGTGTAACAGTGTAACTGTGCTAGAATTTCAGGGTGATGCAATTAGAGGTATAAAGGTAAGTCACCATTTAAAGGGCTTTCCTTGACTTACCAGGACCTCATCTTGCAGGCAGAATACTATCATCAACAACCAAGATGTTTTTTGTATGAGGAACTGGGGCATTCCTCAAAGCTGCATTTCCAAAACATGCCCTAACTTGAAGTTTCCCATTGTGTTCCGCTGAGAATAATGTGTGTGTCACATGCTTACTACAGTACACTAATTTCTGTTTACGGTGTAGGTCTCATAGTGCTCATTTTTGAGACACTAAAAATTCATTTCTGAAATTAATGAACATAGATGCTAATCGTTTATCTCTAGCCTTGAAGCTCCCATCAATTTTAACACCTGCCTAATTTTGAAACTTTATTGCTAGAGATAATGTTTTAATATTATACAGTAAGTTGACTTCAAAGAGAACATTTAACATTAGCTCTAAATAATAACAAAGTTATCTATTTTTGAAAGATGTTAAAGATCCTAATTTGAGATTCACTAGAAGTATTGAGCGAGAACTTAACCACATTAGAGTTTATAATTTTGTGCTGCAAATTGCATGCATGGAAACAGTGTTCTAGCATTGGCCATGCATAATATACACCTTAAGACAATAGAGGATTAGGGTTTACATCAATGACTAATCAAGATAGGATAATCCCCTCCAACACTTTTCTATCTTGGTTTTGAATTTTTAAATTCAGTGGTGATTGGCTTGATGTGGCAAACTGATCATGTTCACCTACTTCTCTACCTGTCCGAAATCCCTTTAAACATTTCTAGTGGAGGAATGCACAGGGAACACTTACTTCAGTGCTTTTTGTGATATATTATTTCTCAAGCTGGGTTGGTGGGCACATGGGTATTCATTACATTAGAATCTTTATTGTGTGCATGAAATAGTTCATATTATATTTTGATAGTAGAGTAAATCCTTAAGTGGACTCTAGGAAATAAAAAGGGTGCCACTGATGAACAAATGTGGAAGAATTCCTAAAAGATGGAAAACAAATGGGATTAGGTTGTTAGAGAAACAAGAAAACCTATGTCCCAGATCAGGGCAGGAGGAATCTACTAGAGACGTAAGAGCAATTCCAGAGACGTTTTAATTCAGGACAAATAGAGGAGATCATGGATTAGACAGTAAAAGAATGAATTAGAAACACTGAGCCCGACTCCCTGTTTTTTGGGGGGGGGGCTGTGCTGCCTGGATTGCAAGATCTTAGTTCCCCTACCAGTGATCCAACCCCGGGGCCCCGGCAGTGAGAGCATCAAGTCCTAACCACTGGACCGCCAGGGAATTCCCCCGACTCCCTTTTTGGAATGGAGGCTCAGCAGTGAGAGAGTTGAAATGTAAGGGTTGGAGAGAGAAACAGAATAGAACCTGAAATAATGTCATATCCACTAAGAGCATCAGAGTAAAACAACAATTTTTTTAAGGGAACAGTTGATTGTGGCACAGACCTCTGGCTAAAGACAAGAGCTCAGACCTAATTAGAATTCTGACAGGGCAGAGCCCTGGGGAGCTTATAGCACACCTTCCTCTTGCCAGAAAAGGCACCAGAATTAGAACTTATATTCACAGACAGGTAAATAGGAATTCATAAATGAAAAAACAAACAACCAAACATTAAACGTTTGAGGGATACTTAACACCATCAAAGGGGCACCAAGTCCAACAATCAAGAATGACCCCTTGGGGGACTTCCCTGGCGGTCCAGTGGTAGGACTCGGTGCTTTCACTGCAGTGGCCTGGGTTCAAGCTGGAAATTAAGATCCTGCAAGCCGTGTGGTGTGGCAAAAAAAAAAAAAAAAAAGTCCCCTTATGGAATAAGGTTTAAAAAGTTTTATAAGTAACATTCTCTAAGAGATTGGTGAGGCAATTGCATCTATTGCAACAAGAATAGGTTGCTATACAAGGAACTATATTCAATATCCTGTGATAAACCATAATGAAAAAGAATATATATGTGTAACTGAGTCACTTTGCTGTAGAGCAGTAATTAACACAACATTGTAATTCAACTATACTTCAAAAATAGGTTGCTATAACAAAGATAAATCTTAGAAATTAAAAATAGGGTTACTTATGCTTAATCTATGGGTTGAACAGCAGAAAGGACACTGCTAAAGACTGAAAAACTAAGCTGATGGAATTTTCCCAGAATGTAACACAATTCAGCAAGCACTGGGATGGCTGCGGAAAGAGGCTAATCAATATCCACAGTATAGGCCATCTCCACCTAAGAGCCTTCCCCACAGAAGAGGCCTTTTGATAAGCTTTCACACAGGACACAAATAGCCTCCCACTTGGGGCCTATTCTTTTTTTTTTTTTTTTTTTTTTAAATAAGGGTTTGGAAATAGGAATACTAAGTTTTTTGTTTTTTGTTTTGTTTTGTTTTTAATATTTATTTATTTATGGCTGTGTTGGGTCTTCGTTTCTGTGCGAGGGCTTTCTCTAGTTGCGGCAAGCGGGGGCCACTCTTCATCGTGGTGCGCGGGCCTCTCACTATCGTGGCCTCTCTTGTTGCGGAGCACAGGCTGCAGACGCACAGGCTCAGTAGTTGTGGCTCACGGGCCCAGCTGCTCCGCGGCACGTGGGATCTTCCCAGACCAGGGCTCGAACCCGTGTCCCCTGCATTGGCAGGCAGACTCTCAACCACTGCGCCACCAGGGAAGCTTGGGGCCTATTCTGATATGTCCCTCCACATACTTCTTTTCTAAAGCTTCTGGTTCCCAGGTTTCTTATCTCGTAGTCTTCAAGTCTCTGATCCTCTAGTCAAAACATTAGCTGTCATCTCCAGCCGTATCTTCATGCAAATTGAACAGCCAGAAATGCTGCTGTCAGTTCTGCTCTCTGACATCATTTCCCTTCCCCAGTGCAGGTTAGGCTTGCCCAGCGGCATGCCATGTCAAGTGGAAGTGGTCTATCTATACAAGATTGGACTCAGGATGGGCAAGTTAATCACATGAGCTCACACTTAGAGCATTTACTCTTCCTACACCATTTACCTTTCCCTCAACCCACATCTGACCAGAGAGAAAACATTCATACCTGGTTTATGAGTGACTATGCATGATACGCCTGGCACCAGCCAGAAGTGAAGTGATGGCGTAAATCAAATGTTGAATTATTACGCCCATGACTAAAGAGTTGCCTAATAGTATCACTGGTCACAGAGTTGTTAAGTGACAGAGTTTATCTGTAACAGCAACCTTTTGATTTTTATGTTCAAAAACCTTTTTAGCACATAAGCAATTGCACAGAAAAAAGGTCTCAAGAATGGCTTTCAGTCTTGAACATTCTTTATGTGTATAAATTATATGAGAGAAAAGTTTTATCTCAACATTTATTTCTTTGAGTTAAAAAATCTTTTATTTACCTGGATAGGACCTAAAAAATGTGAATAATCTAAGAAGTTTAAGCAGTCTTAAGCACTATGAATCAGGATGCTAATTGTCATGAACATAATTTACTGAATATTCTAATAGGAGGTAAGCTTTTCAATGATTGGAAATGGATTTTATTTACACAGGGAAAAAAATACATTGCCCTTAATTTCCTCAAAAAGGCTTAGCCTCAAATTGAATGACAATACCCTCAGGAATTTTTTAAAGCCTAATAACTGTTTGGAGCTGTCACTCGGTGGAGTGGCACTGCTAGGATAGGAGTTTCTCTTTAGGAATTAATGCCCCAGAACCTTCAAAAACCATTCAGTAGCTGAGTAATATTCCACTGTATATATGCACCACATCTTCTTTATCCATTTATCTGTCGATGGACACTTAGGTTGCTTCCATGTCCTGGCTATTGTAAATAGTGCTGCTATGAACATTGGGGTGCACGTATCTTCGAATTACCGTTTTCTCAGGGTATATGCCCAGTAGTGGGATTGCTGGGTCATATGGTAGTTCTATTTTTAGTTTTTTAAGGAATCTCCATACTGTTCTCCATAGTGGCTGTATTGTAAAGCAACTATATTCCAATTAAATTAAAAAAAACAAACATTCAGAAGTCATTTTATTGATACTTTGTAAACAAGTTTAATTGAAGAGTATCAATAGTGTATGTTGATCAAAGTAGGCTCCATTAGGGAATGTTATAGGATATGTCATTCGAATTAAATAATAAACATTTCAAGCATTGCTGAACAACTCAACTTCTAGTAATTCTACTATTTCTAAATTGGATTTTACCTTAATCTAAGGCACTCACTTGCTAACATTTTCCCTTCTGAACCAAAATAGGTCAGGTAGTAAATCCAGGTCTGTGACCCCAGAGCTCAGACCCTTGTTACCTACCACACCACACACTCTCCCTCGTACCTTTGATATTTCTGGTCCAATCTTATACATACAAATCTATGCATGTATATTTTTATTCTAGAGATTAAAAACAAAAAACTGAGACTTGGAAGATATTTGCTGAAGGTTATAAATAATCTGAACAGCAGATCCAAGGACACAGTAATATCTTTAACACATTTTTCAAAGTGCCAGCCATTCATAGTGATAGCAGTTCCCCCACCTGATTCACACGGAACATTAAAATGGAGACTTTCCTAATGAGGAGACTCTCCCCCGCACCCACTCCAATAAAGAGGGTTGGGCTGCATGTTTCCAGTATTTTCCTGTTTTTCTAGAACCACCCTCTCAGTTCTTCTACTGGAGGTATACTGATTTCCTCCCCAGTTCAAAATAACCATACACATTAGGACAGTTACATCTTCTAGTGTCAGAACTGTTCTACTTTGTTTTCTGTTTTCTTTTAAAGGGGCAGGAACTTAGAATTCATCTAGCTAATGCTCTTATTTTAACATGACACCTGAACATTTAGACTAATAGTTTATCCACGAAGTAAAAGCAAAATTTGGAAAATATATAAATATACGTCAGTAAAGGCCTTTAGTGTATTCTCTAAAGACAGAGAATAAATAGTGTTGATTCTCTAACCCAGTGGTTCTTAATGTGCTTGGGTCACAATCCCCTTGGAGAATCTGGTGAAAGCTATGGATCCTCTTCCTAGAAAAATGCCATAAGCACATATACACAAAAAATTGCATACAATTTCAGAAAGTGCAGTGTACTTCAGCACCCTGAACCTTTTCATAAACTCTTAGTTGACAACTTTGACTCTTAAGTATTCAAATTCAACCCTACTGGTACCGTTTTTATACAAAAAGATAAAACTGATGACATTAGTTCAATATATATGTTTTCAAGTACTTATAATATACGCTTCTCTTCCCTGTGATCAAGGCATAAACTAAGACCACAAAAGAATGTATTTCTGGGTAATTTTCAACAGAGATTGAATCCTCAACCTATGTCACATTGAGAGAATGATGCCATAAAGTAAACTAATCAGTTTAAAAATAAAGGAAGAAAGAGAGGGAGGGAGGAAAGAAGAAAAACATATAATACTTAATGGACTAAAAAAGAATTAGAGAAGGCAAAATCATGGTTTTCGATACTTACGAATTTTAAATTTGTGGCTTTTAAAGTCTTCTACTTAATACGTCTTTCCCTACTTAGATGATTCACAGCATTTAAGTTACAGTAGCCTAAAGGTGTAGCTTAAAAATAATATGTACTAAGGAAAATACATGCTTTCTTCAGAGAACTCATGTATGAAATGTTCTTTTTCTGTGGAAAAAACGATTCGAAGGAAATTAACTGTACCAGATCCCTAATAATAGCAGCACATTTAATAAGTGATTTTAGCAGCACAGTAATTAAATGAATCAGCATACATGATTTAACTTGTATTTCCTTTTAAAGTTAAAAACATCCTTAACATTTTTTTAAGATCTACTCTCTTAGCAACTTTCAAATATAAAAATACAGTATTATTAACTATAGTTCCTATGCTGTACATTACATCCCCAGGATTTCTTTCTTATATGACTGGTAGTTTGTACCTTTTGACCATCTTCCTTAACATATATTTTTAAAATTAATTAATTAATTTATTTATTTTTGGCTGTGTTGGGTCTTCGTTGCTGTGCGCAGGCTTTCTCTAGTTGCGGCGAGCGGGGGCTACTCTTCATTGCAGTGCGTGGGCTTCTCATTGCGGTGGCTTCTCTTGTTGCAGAGCACGGGCTCTAGGCACACGGGCTTCAGTAGTTGTGGCACGTGGGCTCAGCAGTTGTGGCACGTGGGCTCAGCAGTTGTGGCACATGGGCTTAGTTGCTCCGCGGGATGTGGGATCTTCCCAGACAAGGGCTCGAACCCACGTCCCCTGCATTGGCAGGCAGATTCTTAACCACTGCGCCACCAGGGAAGTCCCCACATATTTTAAGCATGATTACACTCACAATGCTTAGAGGCTATCCTATCTCTGAAGTGTAAGTATGGCAGTTTGAGAAAACCACCAGAGGAGTTCTTTATATTGACAAATTATAATTTCTTCTCCCAGAAATGTTAATGCAAAGCTTCTGGATGGTGTTTTTGAAATTCCTTAATTAATTTCTTTTTTCGTTTCAAAGAGATGCTGGGGTTACTATTAATCTCAAGAGCCAACTGGTGAAGATATTGGCTTGTCCTTTCCTTTTGTTTTTCAAACTCCTTGTATGTCAAGCGTTGGCAAAATGTGAAACCTAAAAAAAAAAAAAAAGTACAATTGGAAAAGCAAGTTAAAAAAAGAAAAACATGAAAATGTACTTATCCAAACTGGCCTTATCCTGGACTTTTTTTCCCCAAAATATGGTAGATAACATTACTTATGCTCATATTCTCTTTGCTTCAGAGTAATATTGTTTCTTTACACATGCTCTATTCTTTTTTTTTTTTTTAAAGTTGATGTACTTTTTTTATTTTATTTTTATTGATTGATTGATTGGTTGCTATGTTGGGTCTTCATTTCCATGCTAGGGCTTTCTCTAGTTGCGGCAAGCGGGGGCCACTCTTCATCGCGGTGCGCGGGCCTCTCAGTATCGTGGCCTCTTTCGTTGCGGAGCACAGGCTCCAGACGCGCAGGCTCAGTAGTTGTGGCTCACAGGCCTAATTGCTCCGTGGCATATGGGATCTTCCCAGACCAGGGCTCGAACCCATGTCCCCTGCATTAGCAGGCAGATTCTCAGCCACTGCGCCACCAGGGAAGCCCCACACATGCTCTATTCTTTAGCAAAACATACACTGTCGTATTTTGCAAACATTATTTTATTTGATTTCCAAAATAAATCCATGAAGTAGGAGAATCAAGGAACTACTATCCTAGTTTCAAGTGGAATACACAGGAATTTAAGTGAAATGGCAAACAAATTGGAGGTGAAGGGGAGAAAAAAGTTTTCCTTGACCTTCTTATGGTCCTTGGCTGGGTCTGAGAAGTAAACTGACAAAGACAGATTAACAGGAGAAAAGCATACAAATGTATTTAGTGTAAGTTTTATGTGACATAAGAGCCTTCATAAGGAAATGAAGACTCAAAGAAACAGACCTATGTACTTTTATGCCAGTTTGCTGAAGAGTGCACAGTCCTGGAGGAACGTGACAGGTTAAGGAGAATGATGTAATCGTAATAAACTGGGGAAAACTTAGCAAGGCCTGTTTGTTCAGATTCTTCTTGGCCTCCCTTTGTCTTTGGAGCTAAGGATACTCCTTTCCTCTGGGTATAAGGAGGGCATCTCTCATATGAGGGTTTTATGGCCAGTTTCAGGGAGGAAGGACAAGGGGGAAGTAGGTCAGAGCGACCCTCCTGCTTCTGCATTTTCTCAAGCTCTTTCAGCTTAAAATATTCAGTATGTCAGGTGCCATATTTTGGGGTAGTGTGTCCCGAACCCTATCAGAAGCATGTACAAAACATGGACAAAGAATTTCATGAACATGAGCAGTGTTTTTTCACTGCTCTGTGAGCTGTCTTAGCATGTACAGTCAACCAATCAACCAAGCCTCTCCCTACGCTGATCTACAGATGGGGATGCCTTAGCCTCCAGACACACCAAAGCAACTCTCAGTCAGGGTAACCTTTGAAATCCTAAAGCCCATTAATATTCGGGGGTTTGCCTATTTTCACTATAAACACAGCTTCACTTAAACACACCTATGGTGACACCTGGAATTACACTGCCTCTGAAAACTTAAAATCCTACACCTAACTCTCTATTCAGAATCTACTGTCCTTCAAATAATAATATAATAATAACTTACGGGACTTCCCTAGTGGTGCAGTGGTTAAGAATCCACCTGCCAATGCAGGGGACATGGGTTCAAGCCCTGGTCTGGGAAGATCCCACATGCCGCGGAGCAACTAAGCCCGTATGCCACAACTACTGAGCCTGCGCTCTAGAGCCTGCGAGCCACAACCACTGAAGCCTGCGTGCCACAACTACTGAGCCCACGTGCCACAACTACTGAAGCCCACGTGCCTAGAGCCCGTGCTCCGCAACAAGAGGAGCTACCGCAATGAGAAGCCCACACACCGCAACGAAGAGTAGCCCCTGCTCACAACTAGAGAAAGATGGCGCACAGCAACAAAGACCCAACACAGCCAAAAGTAAATAAATAAATTTATTAAAAAAAAAAATAGCTTACAATGAGTGCTTACCATATGTCAAACTTTTTGTACCTTTTCTCATTATATCTTCAATGTTCTAAGGTGTAAGTGTGCAGGTATTATTATTATCAGCCCTGCCTTATCGAAAGAAACAGAAGCTTGGACCACATGGCTGAGCTAGGATCTGAACCTGGGATTGTCCCAGTCCCAGGGTTTGGGGTCCCTATACTATGCCATACTGCCTTTAGCTCTGTCACAACTCTCGTCACTCTCAGAGCGATGTGCCATTTTTCCTTGTTCATCATCTCTTTTTTCCCATCCTGAGTCAGACACATATCTGATCATCTGAACCACTTTCTCACTAATTTGTGTCCTCAATTTTCTTGCACTCCAATCTTTCTGCAACACCTGACAAAGCAAAATTTCAGCCCTTAATCAATGCTTGAATCCACCTTTTACACTTGAACATTCAAGTAAATAAGTGCTGCTGAGAAAATTACACTGTCCAAATTGGCATCACTAAAATTTATAATCTACTTCATCTGGATCCTCAGAATTACTCATCAGTCCATTTATTTGTCTTTTCTCAACTGCTTTTCCCATTCCCTGTCTATTTCAAACTACTCCCCTTTTCTCATGTCATCCATTCAATGGTCCCCCTACAACTCCTCAGACAGTAGGGTCTCCTCCTCCTACTTCGTCAAGGAAAATGGATTCATCATTTAATGATCTCCTTCAACTTTCTACCTTGGACCTACACATTTATTTATATCCATACACACTGTCAACTTTACTCTTCATATCCCTCCCCCGTTCGAGGCAAACCCTTGGTCCTGTGCCCTTGAAGACATTTCCTCCTGCCTCCTCCAGGGCCTGGCTCCATCAGTAATCTCTTTTGACCTCTCAGCTGGTCATTATGCTCAAATCTCTGGCTTGATTTAGCATCGCCCCAGTTATTCCCAGCTTCTCTCTTCCCTTCTTATCATAGATCCACTCTTAATCTCTTACCCATTCATTCCTTTTCATCCCACTTGCAACCTGGCTTTTGCCTCTCAAATTACTAAATCAGCTCTCACTAACTGGCTCCAGAGAGTCCGGAGCAGTCCTGATCTGCTGCCACATGCAATCCTCCTCTTTAAAATGTTACATTTCCTTGGCTTTATGAGAACGACTTCACCTCATTCCCCTTCTAACATTTCTTCTCTGTCTCAGTCACAGGTTCCTCTTTACTCACCCCTTGATGATTAGTGTTCCTTGATGTTTTATCCTGGACCTCTTATATTGCTCAACATACTCTAAATGACCTCAATTTCCACATGCTCCCAGATATTTAGTTTTAGTTCATATCTTTCCCCTGAACTTCAAAATTGCACATCCAGCTGCTCTGCTGAAAATATCAACCAGAATGTCCCACACATATCTTAAATTAAAAGGTCAAAACAGATTCAGTCATTTCCCTACACATGTTCCTCTCCTCTGTTTTTCTATCTGAATTGGTGGCAGTCACCTCACCTGGAAACTTGAGAATTATCTTTGAGTCCCCTTTCTCTCGGACCCCCAGATGCAATCAAGTGTTGCCAATTTTACCTCCTAAATATTTCTCAAACCCGTCCCCTCCTCTCCATCCCTCTTGTCTCTGCTACAGTACAGGCCTACATGATTTCTCACTTGGACCACTGTAGTAGTCACCTAACTAAGAACTCTGCTTCCAATCCCCCTGGCCAACCCATTCTCCAAACTGCTGCTAAGCACTATCTAAAATATAAATCTAGCCATAACACTTTTTAAAAAATAAAAAATGCCTCCCCAGCTGCCTAGTGAATTCCTTGGCTGCTAAATGAGGCCCTTCAAGATCTGACATCTATTTCTCTAGTTTCAATTCCTGCCACCGCTCAGCTGTAATTTCTAGCCCGTACCTATTTTTGCTCACAATGTTCCTCCTGTCCAGAATATCTTCCCCTTCTCCACTCCTCTGGTTTAGCTTGCATCTAATTCTTTAAGACTCCTACTAGGTATCATCTCCTCCACAAGCCTAGCCTGATGCCCTCAAACTAGGTCAGGTAATCCTCCTCCTCCAGTCTTCTATAACCTCCTCTGGCTTGAACATATCCCTCTTATATTTTATTATGATTGATTTATAAATGGTTGTCTCTCTCATACATCAATTCTTTCACTGAATTAATTTATTCAACAACTATCTATTGATATCTATAACTACTAAGTGCCAGTTGCTTTTAACATGGAACATAAACTTATTGCGATCAGGGGCATTATCTTATACATCTTGTATTTTGTGGTGCTTATACAAAGTCTGGCACAGAGTAGATCTTCAAAATGTTTAGTGAATAATTGAATGGATGGATGGATGAATATTTGATATCAGGAACATTTTAAATCAACACATGAATTTCAAGTAATCAATTCAAGCATGCAGAAAAGAGCATACAACACAAAACATAGAGACAATTAAAAAATTCAATTAAGTTGTATACTGATATAATCTGACAATTTTACTGAATAAGGGATAAACTTCAAGAAGAGACGAGAGTTAAGCTATTTAGGGAAAAATATTATTAGATAACTCTTCACTTTCCAAGTGCTTATAGCACACGGCACAATGCAAAGCACTTATATTCATTATCTCCCTTTAAGGCATATTGTTGAATAAATGTTGGATGGAAATAAATGTTAAAATGCCTACAATTCCTCCATTTTCCTCAAAGCCAAAACTAATGAAAAATTGAATATGAAAATCTAATATAGTATGGCAGCCAAATGAAGTTTATCTTGAAATTAGTCAGATGAGATCTAATCTAAAAAGATTCCAGATGTTAGGTTCAGAATACTTCATTAGTATCTCTGTTTAACAGCATCAAACAGACAGTATGCATGTGGCAACAGACCTGTGGCCATATGCCCTATGTTCGAAGAAGGGAATGGGAGGAAATGGCATCTATTAGCTGAGAAATTCCAAATAATCCTGGCAAATAAATGTATGCCCTACTCTATGAATACTTTTCTAGAAATTAGTAATGCCTTAGAAAACTTTTTTTTTTTTAAGGAAGAAATGTTACCTACATTTCTAGTTGGTCAAGTTACATAATCTAAGTTTCAGTTCTTACCTATAGAATGGGGTAATAATAATGCCTACATAATAGGTTATTGTGTAGAATAATTTCATAAATGCATGTTAGTGCTCAGCACAGTCTGACACCAAGTAGGGTTTAATATTAGTGTCAATTAATATTAAACATCAATAGTACTTAATATTTAAATAATAATACAATTTAAATATAGTATCTATGATTTATAACAATGTTACATTATTATTTTTTTTTTAAATTATGAAATCTCATTTTGAGTTTTTTTTAATATATAAATTTATTTATTTATTTATTTATTTATTTATTTATTTATGGCTGAGTTGGATCTTTGTTGCTGCGTGTGGGCTTTCTCTAGTTGTGGCGAGCGGGGGCTACTCTTCGTTGCGGTGCGCGGGCGTCTCATTGCGGTGGCTTCTCTTGTTGCGGAGCACGGGCTCTAGGTGCACGGCTTCAGTAGTTGCGGCTCGCGGGCTCTAGAGTGCAGGCTCAGTAGTTGTGGTGCATGGGCTTAGTTGCTCCATGGCATATGGGATCTTCCCGGGCCAGGGCTCAAACCCGTGTCCCCTGCATTGGCAGGTGGATCCTTAACCACTGTGCCACCAGGGAAGCCCCTAATGTTATATTATTAATATAAATACTAAATATTTAACAACTACGAGGTAGATACTGTTATTCTCATTTTGGAGATGAGGAAGGTGCGGCACAAAGAGGTTAAATAATTTGCCCAGGCAATTTGGCCCTAGCACCCAAAGTTATACCTATTACTTTATTTTGTCTCTCACATGACAATCTTAGGAAATTTGAATTTTAAATATTTTATGGTTTAAAGAAATTAAAAATTAAGGAATCAGATCAATTGCCACAAGACATGGAGTAAAAAGAATCATGGCGCCTTTTCAACTGGGTAGGGGGAAGGGTTTAAGCTTCTCCTCTATAAAAACTTTGTCATTTCCTAGAAAAGAGGAGCGAAAGAGAGAGAGAATGAAAAATAGGAGAAAGAAAAACAGTGTGCACAGGAGCAAGGAAGCAGGCAGGTGGGTAATAAATGGAGGGGAAGGTGAGACCTGGGAGCAGCAATGAGATATAGTAAGTGTTTACCTTTTTAGAAGAAAGGTAATCAAACAAAGAGCTTCCAAAAAGAACTAGAGAAGAACTTGCTCTGGAGATATTAAAAAATAACCTTAATGTAACCACCTTTTATAGCATTATATATTTATTACATACTCACCCTTGGCTCCTTTCCAACTTATGTGGCTATAACAGTCACTTAATGATAAAGAAAGAATAAGACTTTATCAATACCTGATATAGCATCTGGATCTTCTCCATGTAGAAGCTTCTTAAGTTTCTTACTAACCAGATCCAATAAAGTAACTGGTGTCTACATAAAAACAGATATTTTCAAATTTTTAATATGAATTTTTTTCTAGCCAGTAATCCAATATAGAAAAAAACAAACCTCAATATTTTTGACCAATGCATAGGGGAAGAGGATTGCAGATGGGGAGAGGGGGCGGGTAGCAGAAGGCCTCTGAATTATGAAGGTTATAAATACTTGAAATTCTTTTTTAGAATTCTTAAAATTCTATATTCTACTCCCACATATGTAGTATATCTGAAACTAGATTAACCAATCATTAGTGCAATGTTCTCTTCTAATAATAAAAATTATTTGTACTTCCATAACAGCACTGGTCTAAATAATCTTACATTGTAATTACATGATCCATATGTAAATAGTAGCTCTAAAATACATAATAATATCATTCTCTTAAAATGGATAAATACTCCTTTTCCAGTTTTGGTTATACAAAGGAAATCCCAGATTATAACATGTATCTGGGGGAAATAATTCCTCAGCTAATATTGTTACAGAGGGCACCCCCTAGACCTACCAATGTTGAACCTCATATCCACATAGTTCCTTCATCTTGAGCCCCAGGATACCTTTCCATGAGCTTCTATTGTCCTGAAAATTTACAAACATGAAGCCATGCCCATAAATTCATTCTGTCATTCAACAAAAATTTAGTGAATGATTTCTATGTTCCAGGACAGTTCTAGGTGAAGAATAAGCAGATCTAGTCTGAACTCACAGAATTTACATTCTCATGTGAGAGAAAGACAATTTCAAAAAATCAGCAAATACATAATATAGTTTCAGGTAATGATAAGTGCCATTAAGAAAGCATAAAGCAGGATAAGAAGCTAGAATGAAGAAGATGGGTAGCTATCTCAGTAAGGGAAGGCTTCTGTCTTACTGAGAGGGTATCATTTTGAGCAGAGGCCTGAAATGATGTGAAGGAGTGAGCCATAAAAAGACTTGGGAGAAAATGTTCCAGACATACAGTAGACAACACAGGTAAAGCCCTTTAACAGGAAAAAGCTTGGCATGCTCGAGATCCCCTATTATAAATACCCACATCTCAATCTCCCTGAAATACTTCATTCCCTAGTCTCCAGAAACCAGTCATCGGAGCCCCTTCTCCCTGCTTCCTGAATCCCATACCCCCACTTCCTCCAGCCCACATCAAGTTCCTTTTCTCCCTTTGTGTCCTGCCACAATATTTGAACCAGTATGTTTCTTTACGACACTGCTAGTTCTGATATGAGGGGGAGGTAAAAAATGAAAAAAATCCTTTCTAACTTCTCAACCATATGTAGGAAAGAGGAGAATTCATTTACCTAGAGGAGGAGGCAGGGTGAGAAAGTAGAAAGTGGAGAGGCTAAGTGGTAAGGAAGAGGAAGGGAGAGAAGATGTTCTTTCTAAATTCCTGGTTGGAATCTGGGACCCGTTTCACAACTAAGCTATAAACATGAATTTTGGTTTAGTGACTGTAGAATTAAACATGTAACCTGAGCCCTAATCTCCATTTATTATATTTTTTGATGAAAAACTAGGTGCAGAATAACAACTTTTTTTTTTTAACAACTTTATTGGAGTATAACTGCTTTACAATGGTGTGTTAGTTTCTGCTGTATAACAAAGTGAATCAGCTATACATACACATATATCCCCATATCTCCTCCCTCTTGCATCTCCCTCCCACCCTCCCTATTCCACCCCTCTAGGTGGTCACAAAGCATGGAGCTGATCTCCCTGTGCTATGCGGCTGCTTCCCAGTAGCTATCGGTTTTACATTTGGTAGTGTATATATGTCCATGCCACTCTCTCACTTCGTCCCAGCTTACCCTTCCCCCTCTCCATATCCTCAAGTCCATTCTCTATGTCTGTGTATTAATTCCTGTCCTGCCCCTAGGTTCTTCAGAACCTTTTTTTTTTTTTTAAGATTCCATGTATATGTGTTAGCATACGGTATTTGTTTTTCTCTTTCTGGCTTACTTCACTCTGTATGACAGACTCTAGGTCCATCCACCTCACTACATATAACTCAATTTCGTTTCTTTTTATGGCTAATATTCCATTGTATATATATGCCACATCTTCTTTATCCATTCATCTGTCGATGGACACTTAGCTTGCTTCCATGTCCTGGCTATTGTAAATAGAGCTGCAATGAACGTTGTGGTACATGACTCCTCTGTTTCAAGTCACCATATCTCTTGCCCAGGTTATTACAACAGCCTCCTAAAAGGTTCTCCTGCTTCTACCTTTGCCCCTCTATAATCTGTTCTCAACACAAAAGCCAGAGTTATTTTCATAAATATCAGTCAAATGAGGCCACTGTTGTGATCAAAACCTTTCATGATTCCCCATTTTATTCCAAAGAGAAGCAAAGTCTCTCCAGTGGCCTACATGGGCCCCCATATCTCTCACCTCATCTCACAACACTCTCCCACCTGCTCACCACTTCCTTGCTGTTCCTCAGCACCCAGGCATGCATCACCTTCAAGGCCTCTGCTCTAGGAACCATTTTCTCTGCCCCAAACCACTTACCCCCACCCTCATGGCCATTTGGTTGACTCCTCCCCCTTCCAGTCTCTGCTCAAATCTCATTTTCTCAGTGAGCCCAACCTTGGCCACGCTGTTTAATAGTGTAAGCTCCTACTAACCTCCACCGTGGCACCCCAAAATCCCCTTAAACTGCTCTTTTTTTTCTATTGCATTTATTGCCTTCTAGCAAACTATATGATGATGATTTATTGTGTGTATTTTTTTTTAACTGTCTGGGTTTCTCACTTGGATATAAGCTCCTCAAGGGCCTGCATTCTTGTGTTTTGTTTGCTAGTGTATTCCAAGCACCTAAAACAGTGTCTGGCACAGAGAAATAGGTTGAAGAAATTAATCAATATATTTGCAAATATCAACACTGTTTTAACTCTGCTTTCTTCTCTTTAGCGGGTGTGGGGAAAGAGCATTCCTTCAAACTTTGTACATTATAGGTACTCAGTAAATTATTTATTAAGTGAATTATTTGCTTTTTGTCTGACACAAGTAGCTTAGTAATAAATGTGCCCAGGCAAAATGCCAGATACCTTGAAGAGCTCAGAGTGGAACTCCAGTAGAAACAAGACTAGTTGTTCTGCCCGTACTCTTAATAATGATTTGGATTGCAAAACTGCTTTGGCAAGAGTTTTCAGGACCACCGTTTTGTTATCAAACTGTAAACAGAAAGAGTAACATTAACTTGAATCATTTTTATTCAAAAAAAATAGCAGAAGAGGGGCTTCCGTGGTGGCGCAGTGGTTGAGAATCTGCCCGCTAATGCAGGGGACGCGGGTTCGAGCCCTGGTCTGGGAAGATCCCACATGCCGCGGAGCGACTAGGCCCGTGAGCCACAATTGCTGAGCCTGCGCGTCTGGAGCCTGTGCTCCGCAACAAGAGAGGCCGCGATAGTGAGAGGCCCGCGCACCGCGATGAAGGGTGGCCCCCACTCGCCGCAACTGGAGAAAGCCCTCGCACAGAAATGAAGACCCAACACAGCCATAAATAAATTAAAAAAAAATTAAAAAAAAAAATAGCAGAAGATTGTAAAAGTGTTATTGCAATTTTTTTCACCTGTTTTTGTAATTTGTAGGCATTGGGTTCTGATGCAATCACCATAAAAGTGAGTAGCCGTCGTAATTCTTCTCTAACGTTGGGCAACAACAATCTTAGATATAGTTGTGTTGCTTCAAGTGCTTCTGTTCTTTTCTCATTTTCTGTTACATGGGTTACAAAGAAGACAAAGCAAGGGACAAAAAAAAAACCGAGATTATAGTACGTAGCAGTCAATTAAAATGCTATGATACTGTATTTGGTTTGCAGATTCTTTTTTACACTTGAAAGTTTTTATTAGGAAATATTTCAAACACACAGTAAATTATCTATATAATATGCCAAACACCTGCATAATTATTTCCAGCATTGTCAAACAGTAATTTGTTTTTAACATGAAATTATATGGCCACCTACAGAGCTAAAAAAGAGACATGATGTGTCACTCAATTTTTATTTTGCTAAAAGGTCACCAAATTAATACAATATTTCCAGATACCTCAATTCTCTAATCCGCTAGTACTATATCAAAATGTTTCTTAGAATGTCCCTGTGATAGAATTACCTTAGATCTAATTGCTATACTACAGTATTACATTTGATAGTACAATTTACATGGCAGGCCAAGTGAATTGAAAAAAGACTCCATGAAGTACTTTGACATCATAGAAGAAAAATATTAAAATGCAATACTCATATAATACATAAAATTTTCTGCAACTTGTATTATTAAAAAAGATTATGCAAAAAAACTGAAGTTTAAACATCTCTTACCTAAAAGTTCTATAATTCCTGAATGAATATCAAAATACTCATCAGTTAATAAGCAATCTCTCTCTTGATTATAATATTTTACTATGACATCAAAGAGTAACTTCTTCTGTGTATTCAATCTTGTCTCTTCATTTATGTTTTGTACTAACTGCTGGCTGACAGTAACTATTAACTGGTCAGGGAAATATTCCAAGCATTCAATTGCTGCATTAAGCCAGTTATCAATCCTGGAGGTAAAAAACAAAATAAAATAAATCAATGGTTAACGTTTCCATTTAACTGCCTAAAACATTGTTTGATAAAACAATAAAATCTAGTTTATAATTAACCAAGTCTAAAGAAGAAACTAGTTTTGAGAATCTTTTTAATAATTTTTGCTGGATGACTGAAGGAGTAAATGAGAGGGAATAGCTTTTCTCCTCACCACATACCACCACACCTTTCTGTACCTTTACTTTCAAGGAATTAAAATATTTGTGGGCCACCTTTTCATTATTTGTTTCTAACTTTGTTAAATTTTGTTCAGAGGAGTTCATCTGTACTGTTCCATTCCACTGGTGTTTCCTCTCCCCTTTCCCACTCTGATCATTAGGTGCATATGTTTCTATCACTATTTGAAAATAAGATACCAAATATTTCCCCCATTAAGATGCACTGTTTATCCCACCACACACTGTTTTCCCCTTTTTTATCTCCCGACCTCAATAACATAAGCAACTTAGGATCCTTTCACTCCTCCCTCCCTTCAGTGATGATTTTGGAAGGGCTTTAATTCCCCCTTCTCCTCCACCTTCCCCACCCCCAGGTTTTGCTGAGATAGGTTAGTATTTATCATAATTTCCCTTAATACTATGTCCTTCTTTTTTGATATCTTATTTAGCACACTTATATTTTGTACATTCTCACACAGTCTTACCATATCAACTTCGAATATGTTGTGTGCACATGTGTGTTTGTATGCATGCACATATGTGGGTACAAAATTAGGGAGAAGAGAAAATAGTGAGAGCGCACAGACCAAAGTTCATTGCCTACCAATATTTCCTTTCCTCTTCATCTGTCTCCACCTTGGGGTTCTAGTTATTTCTTTGTAGTCAGATTAAAATCTTTCCTCAAATATTTTCCTAGGAGGGGGTTCCTGAGTGATATATTCTATGAATTCTCGGTGATCCTCAAGTATCTTTCCTTCTTCCCTCCTCTTCTCTTTCCCCTTCCATTTCCTTTTTTCTCCCCACCCCCACCAAGCCCTGTTGAATGGAATATATTGCCTAACATGTGTGACTTATTATCGTCTAGCTCCTAGTGTTGCAGATGAAAAAATTAATGACAGTTGGATTGCATTTCTCTTGCAGATAACCTACACTTTCCACTTGGAAGCTCATAAAGGCTGACTGGCTGCTGTCTGTTTCCTGCAGAGGCACCTAAAGAAATCCTGTTTCTTTGCTGGTGTCCCTATATTCTCCCTGACTCAGGGGCTGGGGAAGACTCATTTGCTGGGTCTTTCTCGGCCTGTTGAATTAGAAGCAAACATGTCATGTGCAAACAGGACAATGGTTGACTATCTAAGTGGGTTCACAGGTCTCTGATCATCAAGCTCTTTGTAGGATCTGAAGCTTTCTGGTTCTCAGGTTTGGAGTCTGATGTTCTTTTCTTGTTTGGCCCATGTGGGAGAAAGCATCATATCAGTTCTCTTTGCTGGAATCTCAACAGTACCCAAGATCTTATACTTATGGTTCCTAGAAACTGATTTATGATAGGGCTTATTTCATTGGACTGTAATGTTTTGTTTCATGAATGTCTCCCCTACTAGACTGAGGATTCTCTTAAAGCAGGAATAAATAAACTGGTAGAAACCATGGTGGTTGTTACTTTACGGTTATAAAACGGAAATAATAGAACTTTGAAAAAACACTCAGGGCTGGTGCAGGGAAAGAATGATGGACAAATCATGCCTGAACTCATATGAATGAAACCACTCAGATTTCCAATAATCTTCTCACAGGTCATAACCAGTGACTTTCTATTTTAGATCAAATGAGAATTCACAGTGATTAATTTTTAAATCAATGATGGTGTCTGCTCATACATATGAATATGTTCTCACACCTTAAAATACCAAGGGCAAAATATATGAAAGAACATTTTAGTTATAAATTGACAATAAAAATGGTCACTCACTCAAGTAGACATAAGCTTGGAATAACCTCTCTGTCGAGGCAAGTGTTTGAGATAACAAGATCTTCCTCTTTACTTAATTGGAGATTTTGTGTTTTAACTGGAGGCTCCAAAATATTTTCTAAGAATGGAATGTGAATCAGTTGAAGAATACGTAGCAATGTTTGTTGTTTCCAAACATCTTCCACGGCTTAGAAAGAAAAATAATATAACTATCATACTAATAAATAACATATACATATTCAACCAGTATCATAGAATTCTTCTATTTCTAGTAATACAACAGAAAAGCTACATAATATAATGGATTAATTTGTTAGGACAATTTAAATTTGCTAAATTACAATTTTTCTTTTCAAGATTGACCTTTAAATAGACATCAGGGTTATGAGCCATATTGATTTTATTTTAGGCTAATTATAAAGTGATATTATCTAGCTTTTAAGGTGATCAATAGGTTAATTC
This sequence comes from Balaenoptera borealis, assembly GCF_965194805.1. NCBI lineage: Eukaryota > Metazoa > Chordata > Mammalia > Artiodactyla > Balaenopteridae > Balaenoptera > Balaenoptera borealis. The sequence continues at coordinate 84,842,037 of NC_138870.1, forward strand.
CAGATATATAAAAAAACTACTGGTCCTGCTTATAAATTATTTTGATGATTGGAGAGAATGAGATTACTAATTATTTATAATTTTATTCAAAGCAGAGATAATTGTAGTTAAATTGCTTTTAAATAAAAATACAGTATTAGGTTAATTTTAACTTGGGTTTCTGGTCATTCATGTTAAGAGTTAATAAAGTTTTTCATTATCCTAATTATCAGATCATCATTAATATTTTGTTTTTCCTTTAAAGGAAACAAAATTACAAAAGCAACAGCTACAGTAAATCTCTTGTGGAGCTTTACTGCCAGTAGCCTACGTATTAAATTTGGACCATAGTCATGATTTGTTTGATTATAAAGTATTTTGAGTAGAATTAACTTGTATAAAAATGGGAGATTTCATATAAAATTCTGGGTTTCAAGCTTCTCTTTAAAAATATCTTAAGAGGGCTTCCCTGGTGGCGCAGTGGTTAAGAATCCACCTGCCAATGCAGGAGACACGGGTTTGAGCCCTGGTCCGAGAAGATCCCACATGCCGCATAGCAACTAAGCCCGTGCGTCACAACTACTGAAGCCTGTGCTCTAGAGCCTGTGAACCACAACTACTGAGCCCGTGTGCCACAACTACTGAAGCCTGCGCACCTAGAGCCCGTTCTCCGCAACAAGAGAGGCCAACGCAATGAGAAGCCTGCGCACCACAACGAAGAGCAGACCCCTGTTCGCCGCAACTAGAGAAAGCCCACAAGCAGCAACAAAGACGCAACGCAGCCAAAAATAAACAAACAAATAAATAAATAAGAAAAAACAATCTTAAAATCTCATGACACTGGGCTTGAATTAATGCCTGACCAAAGTTAGCTGATATGAATTAGTGGCTACCCTATTTGCATTGGCATGTCATTTCCAGCTCACCACAAACCCCACCACTTCCTACTGTATCCCAAACAGTGAAGTTGAGTGTCAGCTACCATTTTCATGGTATTGTCCTGTTGGTTTTGTTACAGTAGAAATTAATTTCCCTATAGTTATATCTCTTCCTTAAGTGGGAAAAGGAAAAATAGCCAAGAGGGCCCTACATTTCAAGCAAAACAACAATTTTTCCTGCACGTTTGAAAATGAAGTACTCACCCGCTCTCCAATCTGCCTGGCTCCTAAAGGCATCTGAGTTTACTACTTCTGAGTTATTGGCCCCAAATAAATCAAATTAACAATCTTTTAGTAAAGACTTGAGATCATAAGTAGCCTCTAATCAATCAGTCCACATTTGTAGATACCAACCTTTGGGCACAGCACTGAATGAGGTGCTAGAAAAAGATACATATATAAAAATAGTGGCCCTTCAGCAGCCACACCCTATGTAAGGAGGTAAGGATAGCCACATATGAAATGGATGAAGGCAAATTTTATCAAGTGACCAAGAAGTATGAATAGATATATTATGAATACATCCAAAAGTGGAAACAAGACTATTCTTAGCAATAGCATCAAGACAGAACATTCATTTACTCAAATATTTATTGAGACCTGTTTTGTATTAGGCACTGTTCTAGGTTCCAGGGATATAGTGGTAACCAAAACAGGCAAAATCCTGGCCTTAATGGAGCTTATATTCTAGTGGGGAGAGGGAGGCAGGCAATAAATAAACAAACAAACAAAAAGTGAAATATGTGGTGTGTCAGCTAATAGTAAGTTTTATGGAGAGAAATTAAGCAAAAAAGGAGATTAGACTACATTAGGGGGTTAGTGTTGCAATTTTAAATAAGATGTGTGGGAATTATCATTGGAAAGATGATATTTGAGCAAAGACCTGAAAGTGAGGGAGCAGAGAAATGTGCATGTCTAGAGCATACTAGCCAAGTGCAGAGATGATAAATAGAATAGCTAGCTCTGTGTGAGGAAATTAGACTCAAGAAGGAAACTGTAGCCACACATATAGCCACCACCGTCATCTTAATGGAGCACTTCATACTCAATGATCACTGTGCTGAGTGAAGGGGATCCAAGGGGATAGACTCTACATTTGAAGAGCATACAATCCATCCAGCGTTTAGCATAGCCTACACAGACACACACACACATGTGCATGCACATGCACATATGCACATATATGTACATATGAGTGTATGTGTATAGACGCATAAATAAAAAGAAAATATTTATAAAAGGAGGAGGCTGTCTGTGAGCCATTCATCCACTAAATGTAACCTTCCAACAGCTAAGCACTGGGCCATTCAACAGGGATACAACAGTGAACAAGGCAAGGACTGTCCCTGTCTAAGTACCGCACACTCCAGTGGGAAATAAAGACACGTAAACAGGCAATTTCATTCAGTGTGTAAATGTTTTGGTGGGAGAAGTACAGTGTGTTCAGTAGGAATCAAACTTTGTTTCAGCTGAGGAAACCTTTGAACAAACATATTCTTCTGGAAGTCAGGTAAAACAGATTAATAGTGGAATTGCTCTAGCTGATATTGGCATTCCCCTGAGACCTACCCCACAGAGATGACGTGAGGGAGAGGTTCTGCACCTTTAGAACCCCTCACATTTCTAAAACAACACACATATATTTCAAAAATATTAGTCATTATATTATCAGTAAGAAACACCTGTAAAAAATAAATCTCAGCAAAGGTGGTTCACCTTAACTCTACTAGTCACACAAATACAAATTTGCAAAAAGCCTGCAGTCCTGGGACTGCATTGCTTTACCACTGCTGGCAGATTTTTGAACTCAATTCAAGTGAAGTTGGTTTCTCAGTTCTTTGGGAATTAAGAAATGACCTTTCTCAAAAAAAAAGAGAAACTCCATACTTTTATTTCTTGGCTAAAATTTATATAGGTGTGTTGCCAACTGCATACCTTTAACCAGCCATATTTTTCCAAATAGAAAGTGGCTTAAATTTTCTTGTTGGCCAGCTAATTATTTAATCTTATAAAACCAGATAGTTTTATATCTGAGGCGGTGGCTTTTGTGCTTGAGGATCATAGAAGAATCAGATTTCAGTGGATAATAACAACAACAAAAACTCCTTTCATACCTGATTTGTTAGAGTTTAGAGACACTTCCAAATGCACTTTCTCCAAAAAGTTTTGGTATGAAAACGTAAATTCCAAAAAAGTTAACTTTGTTTAACTCATTAAGTACAAGAACAACCAGCCAATTTTAAAGTTAATTCTCTTTTGCAAGCCTTTTTACAAAACAAAAACCAAACAAACAAAAAGCCTACCCTAGCAGATTCAAGACTTTTGAACATAAAGAGATTTCCTATTAGTCATTTATTAAAGACTACGTCTCTCAAAACTATGTTTTATTAGAGAGAACAACTAAAATAGTTTTTTGTGTTTCTCTGTTCTGAAGGCTGACACATTCAGTTGCGACAAAGAGCAAACATACCAACTAAGAGCAAACATACCAACTAAACATAACTTCAGTTGTACCCATTTTATAATTTACAATACCTTGTTGCAACAATAATGATAAAACACTGGGTAAAAGTATGGAAATCTAGGTCTGAATCTTGATGCCATTAGTTAACTGTGGAAACTTGGCAAATTATCTAACTTCTCTGAGTCTCAGTTTCCTTGTCTATAAAATAAACAATATAAACTAAATTAAGTCTAAAGTAAAGCAGTGGTTCCAAGACTTGGCTGATTTTTTTTTAACATAATGTCTCCTTTTTTAGGGAATTCCTTGGCGGTCCAGTGGTTAGGACTCGGTGCTTTCACTGCTGTGGCCTGGGTTCAATCCCTGGTGGGGGAACTAAGATACTGCAAGACGCACAGTGTGGCCAAAAAAACCAAAAAACAAAAAACTCCTTTTTTAAAAAGCAAAACTTAATAGTTATTGTTGTGTGACTTACTGTTTAAAATCTCTGGCTAAACACACTAGTCTTAAAACTAAAGAAATTCCTGTTTTCACCTAACATCTTTTTGTTAAATATGTTACTCATAAGAGTATATAAAAGTATATGTATCATTTAAAGAGTTTGGGAGATAGATGCAAGAAAGGGAAGAGGCCTAAAACCCTGTTTTCCTTTGTAGAAAATTACTAGATGTCCCTAAAACTGAAAAAAGCATGAAGTAGCAGTATAAGCATGACATTTAGAGACGTGAGATACATTTACAACACACATGAATTACAATTTATATGAATTATAAATGGTTGTCTCTGGAGAGGGGGAAATGGGTGAGAGGAGAAGGGTAGGGAATTATTATTTTTTAGTAACAAAACCTGTAGGGCTATTTGAATGTTTTACATTATGTGCATGTATAACAAAGATAAAAATTAAAATGTTTTAAAAAGTACATAAGAGTGCCAGCTTTCCTTCCCTACCATGTCTTATTTATTTATTTATCCTTCTGAGTCTCAGTTTCCCAAACTATAAAACGGAAGTTTTACCCCTCACTTTACAGGGCTATTGTAAAATTACAGACAATAAATATAAAATGCATAACAAATTGCCTGGCCCAGAGAAAGGCCCAATAAATGAAAATTACTTTTATGAGCATCTTTACTGATAAATTATATCCATCTTTAGTTAGAAATTTCTAGAAGTACCCTATATCCTCATGGGAAAATGATGAGACAAGTATTTCTTTTTCATTTGTAATAGGTAAAAACTGAACTTTTGTTGGCTCCTCTTCTTCAGCCTGTCCTCTAAATATTAATCTTTCTCGGAGTCTTCTTCTAATCCCTCTTCTTTTCTCACTCTGCACCCTTTCTTTGGGCGCCGTGCATTTCCCTTATCACACTTATCCTAGTTATTGTTGATAACCTTTGCTCCTCCAGTGTGCAAATCATGCTTGTCTTACTTCCATCATGGTTTGACCACATGCAGTAAAGCGTGTAACCATTTATGAATTGTGTATGCATCCCTCCTAATTGCCCTGGGTATGGGGCTCTTCTTTCAACTGTTAAGTTGCCTTATAAGGACAAAACCACAAGTAGATGAAGTTAATGGTAAAGAGAATTAGAGCAATAGGTAGCCTAGCTAGTTTGTTCTGAAAGGCAAAGAGTAGGGAGATGTTTGGGAGGAGCTTATACAATGGGCAAAGGATATGCTAATAAGAAGATGGTCTTGCATTATAAATAATAAGGACTGGTAATGAGTTTGCATGTTTTTTTTCTGGTAGTAAGGACTGTAGCACCTCCAGTTAATCTGATCATGGTTATTGTAAAAAAAATACACTAAATGTTATTGGATCTACATTGCCTTACCTGTCTTGTCTGATGCAATCACTATGTAGAAGGAAACTCTTTCGGGGAGAGGAGTAGAGAGTAAGTACGCCAAACACACTATTTCTATTGTATCTGAAAAGTCAGTTCTTGGAGACAGTAAAAAGATCAGTGGTTGCCAGGGGGGTAATGGGGAGGGAAGGAGGAACAGGTGAAGTACAGAGCATTTTCAGGGCAGTGAAACTATTCTGTATGATACTATAATGGTGGATACAGTCATCATACATTTGTCAAAACCCACATAATATACACCACCAAGAGTGAATACTAATGTAAATCGTGGGCTTTGGGTGATAATGATATATCAATGTAGGTCCATGGATTATAACAAATAACCACTCCAGTGCAGGAGGTTGACAGTGGGGGAGGCTGGGTATGTGTGGGGGGCAGGGGGCACGTGGGAACTCTCTGTACTTTCTATTCAATTTTTCTGTGAACCTAAAACTGTTCCAAAAAGTAAGGTCTATTTAAAAAAGTCAGCTCTTCTTACAAAGTTCAGAAAAAAATAATGAAAACTGAAATTACCTTCTTTTGAAAGTGGAAGAACAGGTTTGTCAACTGTGATGTTTGGAGGTAAAGCCAGAGTCCCACTCATTGTATCAATAAGTTCCTCAATTCTTTCCTCACCAATCTCTTGTGCTAGAGGATTTGAAATCACTTTGCCTTCTGGTCTGTTAAGAAATAATATGTGAATTTTTCCATTACATACAGGACCAAAATTTCAAATATGCATTTTAATTTACTTATTAAAACTTATTTATACATTTCCTATTTCCAAAAAAGATGTCAGGCAGCTTACAATAAAAGATACAAGTAATAAATGTATTAAATAACAGAATATCACCAGAAGAGGATGTTAGGATTGTAAATAAACAGAAAAAAATATATGTTAATTCTAAGGTTATCATGGCTGCTGTAACAGAGTAGAAAATTTTTGCTCTAGTTTCGTTTCCATAACTTTGGCTTTATCTACTTTGGCTAAGTCATGTTTCAAAAATTAGGAAGCATATAATTCATCAGAGGAGATAAAGTTTTTCCTGGTACAAATTCTGAAATATTTATGTGATCATGTCCTCCATAACAGTTTTAGAGCAAATGCAGAAAAGATTAATTTTTACATGGCTATTTCTTTTACTGACTTCTGAAAAAAACAGAAAGCATAATATTCAAGGTTTGCTCAATGAAGACTGTTCTGCCAGCAACTAAAAACAATATATTAAGTATCTTGGTTAACACTAACCTTAAAGATTCCTTTGCTTTTATTTCATCATTTAACCCAGTCTCAGAATCCTTTTTTCTTTTGCAAAAAACATAAGATGATTTATTCCCTAGAAACCTGTAGAGACTATTGTTTGAATCCTCAAATTCCAATTCCTTTTCATTTTTGAATAGCTTCATTCCTACTGGTTCAAATACTTTATGGTTCATTAGAACTTGACAAAGACGAACTCCTTTAAGACGAGAGATATCATTACTACTCAGGCACATATTTTGCATAAGATGACTTAGTACTACATCAACAGCATCAGAACCAGTAAAACAGTCTTTGTATGTTCGTAAATGATGCCTCCTTCTTTTTATTTCCACTTGAGTCTGAAGGGAGTGAATAATACCATCCCATAGCTGAGTAGCTTGAAAAGGACCAGAGCATCCTGAAAAAAAAAAATTAAACATATGTTTCTAACAAATTTAGATTACACAAAAATATGTAAGTTTTTTTTGTTTTGGCAACCTTATGCTTTTTTATGGCATATCTGCTAACAATGCCTTTCTTAAGTTTCTTCTCTTCCCATCTTGTGTAAACTATAATATGTTTACTAAGTTTGCACATGTTCGTCTGCCAATAAAATCAGAGTAAACCTAGGAACTTGCTTTACTGATATGAAATATACTACTATGTACTATGTGAATTTATACATCCTAATGTTACATGCTTAATAACTAGCTAGACTTAGTCTTGAAGAATATTATTTCAGGCTACATTTAAAAGGAATGTACACACACATTGGAGTCTTGATTATTATAGAGATGTGGCTTCACCAGACTCTGCTTTTCCTTTCTTCTTTTTGCCTTTTTGAACAATGACAAGCATTGCATGAAAGAAATCTATGGCAAAGAGCTGAAAAAACTAATCAATTTATCTGCCAGCTGTTCTTCTTGAAAAATAAAAGTTTGTGAGGAATAATGAAAATCTGAAAACAATGAAAATGTCCAGTGCCTGGGGAATAGTTAAGTAAATTATGGAATAGCCTTATTATAGGATATTAAGCAGCCATTAGGAAGAATGACATTTATAGCATGGAAGGATTTCATTAAGTAGTAAAAACAAAAAAACCAATGAGGTTGGGCAGAACAATTTATATACTATCATCCTAGTTATGTAAAAATGAATTCCCAACCTACATACAAATATATGTAAATAGAAAAGTCTGGAAGGATAAACCTCAAAGTAACATTTAGGAAATAGGTGTAATGAAAGGATACTCACTTTTTATATACATATTTCCAGTTTTTATAACGTACATATATAATTTTTTCAATTAATTGGAGACAGTAAAATTTTAAAATTGAGATATAATTCACATTCCACAAAATTCACCCTTTTAAAACATACAATTCAATGGTTTTTAGGTACATTCACAAAGCTGTGCAGCTATCTCTATTATCTAACTCCAGACCATTTGATCACTTCAAAAAGAAACCCATACACACATATACACTCTTGATACTATGTATAAAATAGATAACTAATGAGAGTATACTGTATAGCACAGGAAACTCTACTTATTGCACTGTGGTGACCTAAATGGGAAGGAAATCCAAAAAAGAGGGGATATATGTATATGTATAGCTGATTCATTTTGCTGTACAGTAGAAACTAACGCAACATTGGAAAGCAAATATACTTCAATAAACATTAATAATAAAAAAAAAAGAAACCCATACAGTTAGCAATCACTGCTCATTCCCCTCTACCCCAGTAAATTTTTATTAAAATTTTTTTAATAAGATAAGGGAATACGTTGAAACACCTAGAATGTTGTTTCTAGATTTTCGTTGTTGTTGTTAGAATCTGAGAATTTAAGCTCTTTCTTACTCTGACTATGAATAACTGGAAACAGGATGTCCAACTTTACATAATGGTCTGATGTTTAGGACAGAAATAAAAGCCCATCACCTTCAAATGCCTTCTGTAACAGAAGCTGTCTGTCTGTCTGTCCTTGAACTATTGGCCCGAGACACTGTGGACAGTGCATAGACAGGAGTAGGGCGTGGAGGGTGAGGAGTTGAAAAGGGGAGGGGTTGAGGAGGGAGTAGAGACTGGGTTAGGGTAGGGTGGGGTGGATAAAGCTAGAAGTCTATGAGCGGAGGAGACAAGGGTATTTTCCATCTGCCTCTCTAAGCGTCATTAAACAAGTAGGCTAGGTTAAAGAAATAGTCCTCGTGCTCAAGGACTTGCCATCTAGTACTTTTAACCCCTTGTTGTTCTAAGTGTAGCCCGCTGACCAGCAGCAGTGGCATCATCTGGGAACTTATTAGAAACGCAGAATATCAGACCCTACTCTTGAATCCAAACTGCATTTTAACAAAGTTCCCAAATGATCTGTGTGTATATTAAAGTTTGAGAAGCACCGCTTTCCAGGACTCCCCAAGGAGAGTAGCTCCTGAAAAGGCCCAGTGCCCGTTCAGCGGGACTGAGAGAGCAGGTGGGCCGGGAAAGGGGTGGGTCCAGGAAAGGGGCGGGCCCCAGAGGCCTGAGGCGCAAAGTCCAAAACGCCCGCTCCCCTCAGCCGTCCCCCGCTTCGGTGCACATTTGGTTAGGATCTAAAGGGGTACCTGTCCTCCTTTTCCGGCAGAGAACATCTCTAGGGCTCACGAAACTCGACACGCTCCGCCCTGGGCCGGGAAGCTGGCTCTGGCTGCCAAGGCTACGGAACCGCGGAGTCAAAAGAACCGCCATAAGCTCGTCCACAGGGCTCCTCCCCCGGCCCGTAACCCCGCCCCCTCCCTGTTCTCGGGAGGCGGAGGCCAAAGACGTCCCGGCCCCGCCCCTTCCGAACAAGCCGGAAGTGACGTCATGCCCGGGCAGGCTGGTCTTTCGGTCTTCTTCCCCCTCCCTTACTCTTCCTCCCCAGTCCCTCCCCTCCCCTCCCCCTTCCCTCCTCCGGTTCCAGCCTTTGAGGCGGCGCGAGTGTGAGAGGCTATGGAGTAAGCCGGCGGCAGTGGCCAGGCGCAGGGGCTGAGCAGGAGCAGCCAGGAGGCGTTTGGGGGGGCGGGGGAAAAGAGCCCCAGCACCGCCCCTCCCGGGGGAGAAGGGGAAGAGGTGAGTGACCCCCCACGGGCACGGATCGACCTCCTTCACCGGCCGTGCTCTCGCTTGGGCTCCCCAGGCAGCGAGAAGGAATGGGGAAGGACCCGCGCCCGGGGTAGGCCTCCCAAGGTCCCCGGGGCTGGCGACTGTTGCTTGGTGACGGGCCTGCCGGCTGCAGGCGGGGCCGGCGGGGCTGTGGGCGCCCGCGCGAAGCCGGGCTCGGGGGGCGGCAAGCTCCGGGGAGCGGATCTGGGAGGCCCGAGTCTCCCGAAGAGGCCTGGAAGCGACTGGAGACCCCGGGCTGGAGCCATCTGCTGGAGGGAGGGCCCCCGGCTCCGGCTCGGGAGCTCGGGTTTCCGTGGTGGAGATCTTGGTTCCCTTTTGGGAAATTGGACACTACTCCGGCACTGGGTGAGAACAGGTCCCCTCAGTTCTGAGGTCCGCCTCTGATAACCTGAGTTACCATCTAGGGCCCTACTGCCCGGCGTCCTTTTCTAACAGTAGCTTTAGTTCTGGAATGGAAGGTTATTGTTTGTGAGGTGGGTGGGGCAGGTGTTTTGTTAAATACACGCTCCGAGGCTCCTGCACTCCTGTTTTTCTAAGCAGGAGAGAAAGGATGGAAGAAGGTTGAGACCCATGAGGCTTGCAAAAACTTGGGATCCGACTGAATACATAACCTATGATCAGTTATGAAGGGGACCAATATTGTCACGTCAACTGCCATAACAGTCTTCCTGAGACTCCAGACTCAAGCGACTTAAAAGCACTATGTCAGTAGTGACTTACAATTGTAAGTTGCAAACTAGTATTTTTGTAGATCAAAGTCAGGAATCATCTGTATGACTTTTCTTTACAAATTGGATTCTATGAGTAAGAAGTTTTCTAAGTCGCATTCGCAAGCCTCTCCATTCTGGAAAATTAATATAGTTTAAGGTTAATGCTCCAAACCAACCTGTCACTGTAAAACCGGTCATGTTCTGGTAACAGCTTTAAAGTCAGGTGATTGAAGCTTCCTTTTGGACTTTGCAGGCCTTTTTTCGTTTGGCTTCTTATTTTTTGGTTTAAATATTAATTTTTTAAAAGTTTTAAAATAATTTATCAGCTGAGTGTATAAATAGAATTCTTGAGACACTATTAAACTGTAGCCATAAAAGACACTTTCGGGGGACCCTAAAGGAAGGATCTTCATTCTGTTCAGATCCACTTAACACACATGCAGAAACCTGTCTCTAAGATCCATAAACACCCAATAAAATAAATAGAAGCACATTGTACTTACATACACTGGAATATTTCTGTAAAAATCAACCCCATACTTGGGAATAACTACTCATACTCACATGTTTGAAATTCATGACTTATCCCCCAAGAAAAAGAGGTCCTCTTACTGTGTTTGACTCAAGTGACTAGCTTAATCATCCATCCCTTTCTATAGCAGTAGAGATTTGACAGCTTCCTGTCTCTCAGGCCTCATATCAGTCTCTCTTGAAGTCTCTTGATTTTGCCTCTTTGAATATCTCTTGAGTCTGTATACTCCTGGTCTTCATACTAGTACTCTAGTTCCAGCCACCATCATTTCTCATTTGAAGTATTTATGGTCTCCTAATTAGGGTCTACCTGCATTTACTGTGGCTCCCTCTGTAGTTTTCCACACCAGACTGAGTGACTTTTTCAAAATGTAGATCTAATCACATCATCTCCATGTTTAAAACTCTTCACTGTTTTTAAGCGCAACTAAAATCTTTAACAGGCTGTTTAGGTCCCTCTTAATTACCTTTGCAACCTCATCTCCACAGCGCCTTCCGGCATTCTTTTCTCCTCCTAGTCACTCTGTTCTTTCTGTTCTGCTTCAGGTATATGGCTTTTGATTATGATGCATCCTTTGCCTGGAAATTCTCTTCCATTCCTTTTCATTCAGTTAATGCCTGCTCATCATTCAGCTCACGTCAGGGAAGACTTTCCTGATTACGATAGATTCCCCTAATTATATGTTCTCATGACACCATTGCAGAGTTGCCATGCTTATTAATACTTAATAAATTAATGAGATTTCCCTAATCTCCTGATACTGTGTAAGTGCTTAATAAATGTTTTTTAAATGAAAATTCATTGATTGCTTACTAAATGTGCCAGGAATTGTACTAAGCATTTTCTGTGTATCATCTTTAATCCTCACAACAGTCACTTGAGGAATGGTTGGCAATTCCCTCTTTAGAAAGATTGGAATTAGTGTTAGGGAGGCTAGTTGGTGGTCATAGTGCTTGTATCTGGCATTTGAACCCAGATTTTGTTGCCACTGAAGATTGTGTGCTTAATTATATAATTCACTGTGCATCAGAATCACCTGGGGAACTGCTCAAAATATAAATGCCTTGACTGCACATTTATGGATTCTGATTCCGAAGGTTTGAGATAGTACATAGACATCTATATGTTTTAACAAGTTACCCAGTCATTTAGATGTTATTAGATGTTTTTAGATGTTCACCAGAGTTTGAAAATCATTGCTTTGTAGTTTGAAAACCATTGTTTTAGACAACACTTCAGTGCTTTATGAGTTTCAGTTTTCATACATTGTACTACGCTGTGTTTCAGATTTTATATGCTCTTAAATCAAGGAAGAACTGTAGTCCTAGGTAAGTGACCTTAGTGATCATTTCGTCTAATTTCCTACCCAGTTATTCCTTTTCCTCTTTCTCTGGCTAGAGGAGCTGAATAGTGAGACACTGCCACCCCAGTGCTGTTGCTACTTTTTTTTTTTTTAATTAATTAATTAATTAATTTTTGGCTGTGTTGGGTCTTCGTTTCTGTGCGAGGGCTTTCTCTAGTTGTGGCAAGCCAGGGCCACTCTTCATCGCGGTGCGCGGACCTCTCACTATCGCGGCCTCTCTTATTGCGGAGCACAGGCTCCAGATGCGCAGGCTCAGTAGTTGTGGCTCACGGGCCTAGTTGCTCCGCGGCATGTGGGATCTTCCCAGACCAGGGTTCGAACCCGTGTCCCCTGCATTGGCAGGCAGATTCTCAACCACTGCGCCACCAGGGAAGCCTGCTACTTTTTTTAAATTTCAATAATTTCCAAGTATCTGGTTGACTCCCTGTAGTAAAAGCTATACTAAGTTCATGGGCTGGAAGTGCCTTCTAAAGAGTTGGATGTAATCTCTCCTCAAATTTTACTTATTGTTCAAATTAGTAGTTTGATATTTAAGTATGTGTTGCCTTATAACCTCTCATTCTGCTTTTAAAATCTTACTGTATACAAACTTAATGATAGAAACAATGTTTTACTTCTTGTTTCTCCTACTGCACCTTAGCATGGTGTTTTCCACCTCTTCTGTACCCAGTAGTTTGTTGAATGGATGTGTGCTTCACTGTACATTGCTAAGTCTTCTTAGTTTTTTATGTTTGTTTCTTAAATCAGGTGTGTCCCCTGAAGTAATCTGTTCTAGCTCAACTTATAATAATTAGATACCTTCTGTAGTTGTAAAGAGAATGATTGTATTGAGCTGGTACAATCTTTGTTTCCTGAGTAAAATTAAACATGGTTTCTGTATAGGCCAAAGAATGTTTTTAACCATGTTTTAAAAACTGTATCTTTTAAAAACTTTTAGTAATCTGTAAGCCCCCCTACAAGAAAAAAAAACATGTATTTCAAAAGTATATCTCAGGATCATCTTTATATCTAAACAGATAAGCACTGCATATAGGAGTATAGGTACAAAACTTTTACCAAGTTTTATGAAGCATTTTGTCAAAATTATTTGTCATGTTAATGTAATTCTTATTTCAAATTATAAAATTTTATGAGTATTTGTACAAATGACTATATAAGTGGTATTTTAAAATTCTCAGACCCTTGTACCTCTTTAAGGACTAAAACTATTTTGAATTCATTTGTAGTTTTTTGTGTTGTTTTTTGTAGTCAATGTGTATTATTTTGTACTTGTTGAAAGTCTAGTCTCTGTAACAGTTACTAAACATAACTTCATTATCAGATGTAATTACAGTAACCTTTTTATTTGCATTATGGTGTTTCCAACAAAAAATGCAAGCTAATTCTACTTATTGTTCAAATTACTAATAAAAGAATATTTTATTCTTGGGGAAGTAGAAAAAGGGACTTTTTGCAGTTTTGCTACTTGAAAATTCACAAAGTTTTATTTTATCCTGCTATATCTAGAGTTTATGAGTAGGCAGAACTGAAAGAATTGCCAGTTCCTTTCAGCCACCTGCCATCAGGTGCCGAATACCCAACTCACCTTCTGCCAGGTGCATGTAAAATCTAGTATGAACAGATTCATCTACTGGTTTTAGTAAAAGCCAAGTGATGGCTGAATCAGATGGTAGGGAGATATAATCTTGGGATCATACTGAAGCTGCCCCAAATCTTATTTTGGCTGGGATTTACAAGGGGAATATTGAATTTCAAGTGAATTCTACTAAATGGTGTACAAGGGACAATCACTTATATGAATAAATATTTCTATCACTTATAATTTTGTCTCAGAGAAATAAGACTTCTTTATTCATTAATCAAGTGAAATTTGAAAAGCTATCATTTTAAGAAAATATATTTGGTCTCTAGGTTTCTTAACATGTCAAAAAGCTATTGCCAATAATTCAAAATCTCATTTAAGCTCAGATCTTATTTCATAAACTCATTCATTTCATTTTGTCCTTAGCCTTCTGTTACTCTCATGATATTCTTTTTTTTTTTTTTCTCCATTTGTCAAAGTAGCCTTCTGTTACTCTCGTGATATACTTATTCTTTTTTGGTCTCCTTGGGTAACCTTTTTCAAGCCCATAGTCTTAACTACTATACTGCTTTAAGCTCATGGTGCCCACATTTTTATTTTCAGCTGAGACATTTTTTTCTAAGTTTTTGGCCTGCATATCTAAAAGCCTCCTAGCTATATATGCATATTAATGTCATTCAGGCAACTCAACTTTAACATGTCCAAAATTGAGTTTTTCCTCCCACAAAACAAGCAATTGTCTCCTATAGCCTTGCCTTGGTAAATGGCTTCATCCTCCGCCTAGGCTCTGAAATGAGAGACTTGATTGGGATTCCTAGTTTTGTCTCTGTCCATTATCTAATTATCTAGTTGGTCACCAAGTTCTCTTAGTTCTAACTTTTCTTAATTTTTCCTTTCCTCTCCTTCCTTACTGCTATTTCCTTAATTCAGCAACCTCTCCCTCTTTTAAAGTTTGTTTAAAATTTGATATATGATACATTAAAATGCATAATGAAGTTTAATATGTAATTATAAAATAAATATCCATGTAACTAACACCTTTAAAACACCCTCTCCACCTATTGTCTCTTTCCTATCTTCCCTATCCCTATTTCCAAGTGTCCTTGCCTTTGTTTTGTTTTTTTTTGTTTGTTTTTATTTTTTGGCCTATGTACATTCTGAATTATGTATGTATAAAATTCCTGAAGTACAAATTGACACACTTCAGTCTTGTCATATTCCCTACTTCCACTCCTAGTATATCTTTCACTTTGCATGATGGAGTGATTGATCATTTTACTCATGCCTGAAACCTATCTGTGGCTTATCATAGCTTGGTTTCTTACTACTTAATGCCCTTGGTAACCTGGCTTTTCTAAGTCTCCTTTGCCATACTTCTCTCTTTTCCTCCAGTTTTTATCCGAACTGCTAGTTTTTACTCCTACACTTGTCCCATTCTCTATCTATCTAGTTCACTCCTCCTCCCCTTTAAAGACATCTATGGTTTTGCTGTTTTGGGGAAACTTTCTTCTGTCTGTTCCTCTTCTTTTTGTTCTTATAGCATCTGTGTATGTATATTCTGTAGCATTTTATTACTGTAGGATAATAATGCTGTGGTTGGTTTAATTCTCTGTCTCTTACCTTTGATGGTAAGCTCTTTATGGCTTATTTTTCCTTTACTTCGTTCTTCCCCAGTTTCTTATGTGGTATCAGGTACATAGTGGGTGCTCAATAAATATTAAATAATTCACCGGATTAATTTCCATGTCTATTTCTACCTTGTGTACACCAGTGTTGACTCTGGGTGATGGATAGGCATCTCAAATTTGACGATTAACTCTGAAAATATCCTTTGTTTTCATACTGAACTATTTCTAGTTTTCAAATCACATCATGTATAGTCTTCCCTCCATGTCTTGGCACGTAGTAATCCTTCTTTCTGGAAGCTCCTTCCCTTTTCTCCTACCTGAAAAACACTTTTTTTTTTATTGGAGTATAATTGATTTACAAAAAACACTTCATTTTTGAGCCCATCTTCATGTTCCCAAAGCATGGTACATTCATACCTCTAGTTAATTGCTATAAATCTTTGCAGGTCTGAGTCTGCTACTGGACTGAGTCCCTAAAGATCAGACATGTTTCCATTTACATCTATATTTCCAGTGTATGGCAAGTGCATGGCATGTAATATGTAGCTACTCAGACAGAGTTAAAGGAAAGTATATGTAGATTTTAAATAGCGTTTTTATGTCTCTTCCACCTCCCCCTCAAAATCAGCAGCAGATGTTCATAGAGAACAACTTGGCATGGCAATGAATGTTTTCATAATGCCAGTAGCAACATTTTCTAACTGCTTACAGAAATGCAGCATTAAATTAAAAAAGGAAAGTGAATTTTTATTTCTATTTACAGATAGTTCAAATCTTTAATAGAAAGTAAATTATATGAATATAATTTAATTAACTGAGAAAATAGGACACAAATTAGTGCTACCTTAGCCCAGTGGCCTTCCAAATATTTTTGCTTGTGTATTCTCTAAATAATTTTGTAAGACGTTGTACTTCTTTTTGTGTTTTAAGTTGATGGCATCTGAATTTTTTTGTCAAGGGTTTAGATAATTACAAAGTATCTGATTTCTAGATTGTGGTATATTATGATTATGTTTTACTTTTATCAAAACCTTGGAGTTTTTGCTTATTAATTGAAATAAATAAACTTGTTCCTATACACCCCTGTGACGACTATCTTGTTTCTTAATTGTAATTCTCTGACAGGTAAGGCATGGGGTTTTGCTGTTAAGAAATAAAGCACAACCCTCTTCAGAATTTCTTACCAAACTTCTTTTTGCTTTACTCTTAAGAGACTTTCAGGACTAATGTATTCTCAAATTGCATTTTTCCTTTTGGCATGCCTGCCAAAGATTTTTATACCCAGGGAAATACCCTATAACAAGACTGGGATGGCTGAGAAAAATATTTTACTTTGGTCAAGTGGGAGAAAACTGTGAAAAAAGAGTTGGTTAAGGAAAATTTTCAGGACACAGACTTGTTCTTAGGCAAATCAATTTTTGGAAAGAATACACATGGCAGGTGAAGGTTTGAAGAGTGATAGGACTTTAAACCTCTTTCTGTGCCATGGACCCTTAAACAATCTAGTGGACCTGTTCTCAGAGTAACATTTTAACAGCTTGTCAGTTTCTTTCTACAAAAGCCTCTGGGATTCTGATTGGACTGCATTGAGTCTATAGATTGATGGGGAAAATTGACACCTTAACAATATTGAGTCTTCCATTTCCTGTACAAGTTTTTAAGTCATCTTCAGTTTTTTGCAGAAATTTTTGTTATTTTCATTGTACAAGTCTTTGTGTCTTGCCAGATTTATCCATAGGTACTTCATGTCCTTGAAATGGTATTTTTTAAAATTTGCTGTGTTTATTTGCATCAATATTTGTCCTTTACATTTTTTACTTTCTTTGCAAGTCAAATTTTTTTTAGTTCCTTAATTTTTTTTTTTTAAGCAGCATTTTTTTTTTTTTCTCTAGTTGCAGTGAGTGGGAACTACTCTTTATTGTGGTGCACGGGCTTCTCACTGTGGTGGCTTCTCTTGTTGCAGAGCACGGGCTCTAGGCATGTGGGCTTCAGTAGTAGCAGCATGCAGGCTCAGTAGTTGCGGCACGTGGGCCCCGGAGCATGCGGGCTTCAGTAGTTGCAGCGCATGGACTCAGTAGTTGTGGTGCATGGGCTCTAGAGCACAGGCTCAGTAGTTGTGGTGCACAGGCTTAGTTGCTCTGTGGCATGTGGGATCTTCCTGGACCAGGGATTGAACCCATGTCCCCTGCATTGGCAGGCAGATTCTTAACCACTGCGCCACCAGGGAAGTCCCTGTGTGCATCCTTTAAGAGTGAAGTCTCTGTTTCCCTCAGTCCTGTGGAGCTCCTGCAGTTGAGACCTGCTCGCCTTCAAAGCCAGATGCTCTGGGGGCTTCTCTTCCCAGTGCCAGAGCGCTGGGCTGGGGAGCTGATGTGGTGCTCAGAACTCTCACTCCTGTGGGAGAACCTTGGTAATATAATTTTTCTCCAGTTTGTGGGTCGCCCCCCCCAGGGTGGTATGAGATTTGATTATGTCGTGAGTCTGCCCCTCTTACCAGTCTCATGGTTCTGTCTATATGTCTTTAGTTGTAGAGGATCTTTTTGGGTAGGTTTCAATCTTTTTCAGTGATGGTTGTGCAGATTGTTGTGATTTTGGTGTGCTCAAGAGAGAAGGTAAGCTTAGGTTCCTTCTACTCCACCATCTTGGCCACTCCTCCCTTCAAAATGGTATTTTTGAAATTTCAGTGTTCAGTTGTCTGTTTCTAGAATATAAGAATAGTCTTTTTTAAAAAAAGTATTGTTTTTGTATTCTGCCATCACGCTATACTCACATATTACTTCCAGTAGCTTTTTTGTGGATTACTTCTGACTTCTCTGTACATGATCATGTTGTTGAGAATAAAGAATTTTACTTCTTCCTTCCCGGTATGTATGTCTTTTATTTTGTTTTCTTTTTTTGCTTTGGCTAGGACCTCCATTAGAATACTGAATAGAAGTGGTAAAAGTAGGTATCCTTACTTTGTTCCCTAATTTAGGGAGAAAGTGATTAATCTCTTATCTTTAAATGTGAAATTAGCTATAGGTATTCAAAGGTGCCATTTATCAGGTTGAGGAAGTTCCTTTCTGTTCTTAGTTTGCTGAGAGTTTTTATTGTGAATGAGTATTGAATTTTGTCAAAAAATTTTTTCTGCCTTTACTGAGATGATCATATATTTTCTATTACCCATTATTCAGTTAATATGGTGAATGACATGGATTTGTTTTTGAGTGTTAAATCAATGCATTCCTGAGATAAATTCCACTTTGTTGTGGGGTTGGATTTGTTGGATGTGCTAATGTCTTGTTGAGGATTTTTACCTGTTGATGATGTATATTGATATGAAGTTTTCTTGTGTCATTATTTGGTGTTGGTATCAGGGTGATACTGACTATAGAATATGAAAGTGTTCTATTGTCTTCTATTTTCTGGAAGAGCTTATATGGACCTGGAATTATTTCTTCCTTAAATGTTTGATAATATTCAGCAGTGAACCCATCCGAGCCTGGAGTTTTCTTTGTGGTGAGAGCTGTAGTTATGAATTGCATTTCTTTTAGGTAGGATTATTCTGACTTTCTCTTCAGTTATGGTAGTTGTACCTTCCAAGGAATTTTTTCACTTTATCCAAGTTGTTGAATTAATTGGCTGGCATAAGATCATCCATAATATAATATCTGATTGATTTAGAATCTATAAGCTCTATATAGGATTAGCATCCATAGGATTTCTTCTATTTCTGATATTGGTCATTTGTGTTTTTAAAAGTTTTCTTAATTTAGCTAGAGGTTTATCTTTTAAAAAAAAAAAGTGTGTGGCTTCATTGATTTTTCTTTTTCATTTTTCTATTAAATAGAGTATTAAATTACATTAAATTCAGTCGTTCCATTGATTTCTACTCTTTATTTCCTTCTTTCTACTTATTTTGAGTATACTTTTCTCTTTTTTTCCTAGCTTCCTAAGATAGAAGCTTATACCATTGATTTTGGATTTTTTTAAAATAAACATTTAAAGCTATAAATTTCCTATGGGGTACTGCTTTGCCTACATACCACAGATTTTTCATTTTCATTCACTTCAAAATATTTAAAAATTTTCTCTGTGATTTCTTTTTTAGCCCTTGGGTATTTAGAAGTATTGTTTAATTTCCAGATATTTGCATTTTTCTAGATATTTATCTATCACTGACTTCTAGCTTAATTTCATTGTGGTCAATGAACGTATTTTGTATTATTTCAGTAGTTTTAAGTATTTTGAGACTTGTTTTATGGCCCAGCATATGGTCTATCTTAGTGAATATTCCATGTACATATGAAAACAAAACGCATTCTGCTTTTGTAAAGTGGTGTTTTAGGTCAGGTTATTTGATAGTGTTCAAGTCTTCTACGTCCTTATTGATTTTCTGTCTACTTGGTCTCTCTGTCCATTTGCTAATGAGAAAGGACCCATGAAGTCTCCAACTACACTTGTGGATTTGTCTATTTCTTCTTTCAATTCTGTCAATTTTTGCTGCATTTATTTTGAAACTCTCTTATTTAGTGTGTACACATTTAAGATTGTTATGTCTTCTTGAGAGTTGACAACTCTGTCATTATGAAGTGTCCCTCTTTGTCTTGAAGCCTGTTCTGCCTGTTATTAATATAGCCACTCTAGCTTGTATATTTTCACATTTTTTTGGTTTTAAATCCTCTTGTAAAGTGTGTTTAAAGTGGGTTTCTTATAAACAGCATATAGTTGGGTCTTGCTTTTCTAATCTAGTTTGATAGTCTCAGCCATTTAACCGGAATTTTAAATCATTTACATTTAATGTAATTATTTATATGGTTGGATTCAAATTTATTATCTTGCTATTTATTTTCTGTTTTTCACATTTGTTCTTTGTTCCTTTCTTCTTTTCCTACTTTTTTTTTATTAATTCAGTTTACTTTAGGATTCCATTTTATTTCCATTGTTAGCTTTTTAGCTTTGTCTCTTTACTATTTTAGTTATTACTCTAGGGTTTATGATATGTCTTTAATATGCCACAGTCTAACGTCAAATGATGTTATACTACCTCACATATAAGAATATTTCAAAAATATACTTCCATTTCCCCCCTCTCTTTTTTTTTTATAAATTTATTTATTTTTGGCTGCGTTGGGTCTTCGTTGCTGTGCATGGGCTTCCTCTAGTTGTGGTGAGCAGGGGCTACTCTTTGTTGCGGTGTGCGGGCTTCTCATTGCAGTGGCTTCTCTTGTTGCGAGGCGTGGGCTCTAGGTGCGCGGGCTTCAGTAGTTGTAGCTTGCAGGCTCCAGAGCGCAGGCTCAGTAGTTGTGGCATATGGGCCCAGTTGCTCTGTGGCATGTGGGATCTTCCCAGACCAGGGCTCGAACCCATGTCCCCTGCATTGGCAGGTGGATTCTTAACCACTGTGCCACCAGGGAAGCCCCCTCCATTTCCCCTCTCTTATCCGTGGTTTGTTTTATCATATTTTTACTTCTACATATATTATAAGCACAATACATTTTTGTTATTTTTGCTTTAAATGATCAGTTGTCTTTCAAAGATAACATGAGAAGTTTTTTATATACCTGCATAATTTTTATTTTCAGAGTCCTCCATTCCTTTTGTAGATTCAGATTTCCATCTGGTATCTTTTGCCTTCTGTTTGAAGGGCTTCCTTTAGTACTTCTTATAGTAAATATATGGTGGCAACAAATTATCTCAGGTTTTCATGAAAAAGTCTTTGTTTCACATTTATTTTTGAAAGTTTTTTTTTTTTTCTTTCCCTCATGGCTTATAGAATTCTACGTCAGCAGTTTCTTTTAGCTCTTTTCATACCTTATTCAGTTGTTCCCTGGCCTTGTATAGTTTCTGATGAGAAGTTTGGGGAAAATTCTTATCTTTTTTCCTCTGTATATAATTTGCCTATTTTCTCTGGCTGCTTTTAAGAGTTTTCTCTTAATCACTGATTTTCAGCTATTTGATATGACATATTTAGGCATGGTTTTCTTTGTGTTCATCCTGCTTTGTGTTTATTGAATTTCTTGGTGCTGTATAGTTTTCATCAAATTTGGAAATTTTTTGGCTATTTTTCAAATATTATTTCTCCCCTTTCCCCCTCATTTTTGAGATTCAGTTATATATGTTAGACTGTGATATTGTCCCACAGGTCACTGAGACTTTGTTCATTTATTTTTTTCCCCAGCCTTTTACTGTATCTTCAGGTTTCACTGATCTTTTTTTCCTACATTGTCTAATCTGGTAATTATATCATCTGAGTTTTTTATTTGAGATATTTTTGTCTCTAGAGTGTTCATTTGATTTTTTTTTAATATTCCATTTCCTTTTATTATAGTCGTGCTTTCCTCTAAATACTTGTTTTGCAGGAGAAGAGAGAAGCAAGAGAATAGTCATGTCTCAGGTCTCTGGTGAGTTCCAGGACAGGCTGCCAAGTGAGGGTCCTTCCTTGGCTTCCTGTATGGAAAGAATTCAAGAGCCAGCCAAAGTAAAGTGAAAGCAGGTTTATTTAGAGAGATAAACATTAAAATTGGCAGAATGCAGACTGTCTCAGAAAGTGAGAGCGGCCCTGGGATATGAAGTTGTTAATTTTTATGGGCTGGGTAATTTCATATGCTAATGAGTGGGAGGATTATTTCAACTATTTTGGGAAAGGGACAGGGATTTCCAGGAACTAGGCCACCACTCACTTTTTGGCCTTTTATGGTCAGCCTCAGAACTGTCATGGCACCTGTGGGTGTGTCATTTAGCATTCTAATGTATTACAATGAGCATATAATGAGGCTCAAGGTCTATGGGAAGTCAGATCTTCTGCCATCTTGGGCCTAACCAGTTTTTGTCATATCCTCAATGGCTGTGTCATTCTTTTAACTGTTGTCCCCTGATCTCTTCCTTCCTGTCTCACTTGGACATACGATAGTTTTTTATATCTTTGCTGTTAATTCTATAAGCTCATTTTGGAGTTTGTTTTTATTGACTGATTTTGGTCTTGGTTATGATCACATTTTCTTGCTTCTTGGCATGTCTGATAATTATTGATTGCATACTGAACATTGTGAATGTTGTATTGCTTAGTATCTGAAATTATTTTTGTCTCCATTTCATGAGTATTGGGTTTCATTCTGGTAAGCAGTTAAGTAATTTATGATTAGTTTGATCATTTGAGGCTAGCTTTTTAGTTTGTTAGGGCAGGTTTAGGATACTTTAAGAATGGTTTATTCTATACCAAGGCATAGTCCTTCTGGGGTTTCTACTGAATGCCTTTAGTGATCAATGAGGTCTCTCCACTCTAGCTTGAAAAATTAAAAGATTTGCAGCCCTGTATGAACTCTGTAACTATTCAGCTCACAGCTCGCTAGTTGTTCCTTGTCTGACCTTCTTACTGAACTCAGGTTCGGCTGCTTGCTGCTTGAAAGCCAATACTTGAGAGGCAAGTGCTGGTAAGAACGGAAAGGTGCTTTATTCAGGAGGCCAGCAACTTGAGGACATGGCAGACTGGTGTCCAAAAACCCAACTCCAAAGATTCTGCTTGATCATGAAAGTTTTTAAAGGGAGAATCATTTGGGGAGGGGATCAGTCTAGTTTATCTTCCACTGTGTACAGATTTTCTTCTGATTGGTTGGTGGTGCGGTAACAAGGTGGTGTTCCAGGAATCTCATGCTCTACCTGAAGTTATAACCCTCTACCTGGGTGGGTGGGGCCTTAGTTCCTGTAGAAGAACTCAAAGGTAGTGTTATGTATATTCTTTGAGGACCAGGACCCTGCCCTGAGGCTGCATTATTGTTTCTTGACTGCTCCTCTTTTGTTTCTGCATTCCCTCCCTTCCCTGATAAGCAATTGTTTGATTTTGCCCTTTGGAACTCAAGGAAGGTCAAGGGGGCTGAATGAAGCCTATTTCCTACAAACAAGAAATGGGGGGACACAGAAAGTATTTGCACCTGAGAGGGCCCCATAGGGTCCTGCTCCGTTTCAACCTGGTGAAGTTGCACACTATGTATGTGCATCTTAGTATTCAACAAAGCATCAGGGGGATCCCTGCCAATTTCTGGAGCTCTTTTTCAGCACTGTTCCCTTCTCATTTTTTTCCTTAAAAAAAATTTTTTTCCTCTTCTTCCCCCTTCTCTTTGAAATTCTATCTCAGAAGTCCCAGCCATCTCAGCATCATTGAATTCCAATTTCTTTCCTCAACTCCTTAATTCAGTTAGACTGTACTTGGGATTCTTTTGTCTGCTCCATGGTTTGCAGTGTGCCTCTAGGCAGAAAGCTGGGGCAACCCTAGAATTCACCTTGTTTGCTTTCTCACTGGGATCACATGGCCTGTGCTGCCTGTTCAATATCTGAAAACATTTGTTTCATATATTTTGTCCAGTTTCTAGTTGTTGAGGAGGGAGGGTAAATATAGTGTTTGTTCCTCCATTGTCACCAGAAATGTATAAAATCTGAAAAATATTTTACTACCTATTGCTTGTTCATGTGTTATTGTCCTTTAGCTTTTTGTTTAGAAAATATTCTTAAGTGATTTCATAGTTCAACAGTGATTATTTTAATAGTGGACAAAACTTTTATGAAATACAAATTTATTGCTTAGTATAACATTAGAGCCTTTCAGGTTTTATATAGTTTTTTTTTTACTGTGAAGAAAGATTCAGACCCTCTACACCACTTTAAGTCTTAAAGGGTCTTATAATATGGACCATGTTATATAGTTGAGCAACATTCATGTTAGTGTCAATGTGAATATGTCTTTTCTCTTATTGGTCTGTGACAATTGAGGTTGAAGCACAGTTTGGTTCCTAGACTTAAATTTGCATTCAAGTATATTGGGTTCTCTGAAGGCAAAACTAACATATAGCTTTTGTTTCTATAAGATTGTTTTGCTCATTGTTTGGGGGTATATTAAGCTTTCAGACTAAATAATGAATAAATAAAGAAGTAAAAACAAATGATCTGTGCTCTCCTATCCCCCTATGTTTCTAGGTAACAATAACTACCCAGAATTGCAGCCATGGAGTCCATGCTTAATAAGTTGAAGAGTACTGTTACAAAAGTAACAGCTGATGTCACTAGTGCTGTGATGGGAAATCCTGTCACTAGAGAATTCGATGTTGGTCGACACATTGCCAGTGGTGGCAGTGGGCTAGCTTGGAAGATTTTTAATGGCACAAAAAAGTCAACAAAGCAGGTAAGTTTTAGTTTAGAGTCCAGTTGGAAAGAACACACATGCTAATAAGTACCATAATGTGCATGTATGCATTTTTATGTTAAGAAATGCTAAAAGTAATGGGTTCTTTAGTTGTCATTTCATCTAATGAAGTCATAGAGAAACAAATGCTTTTAAACATGCCCTTGAATCTCCTGGTTACAAATACATTGTTTGATATATCATCTCATCTTGTACTTTAATTTTGTTTACTTAATAACAAACATATCAGTTGTACAAATGAGTGTATTAGATTTTAATATTTAGCAAAGTGGGGTTTTTTAATTTTTTTTAAACATCTTTATTGGAGTATAATTGCTTTACAATTGTGTGTTAAGTTTCTGCTTTATAACCAAGTGAATCAGCTATACATATACATATATCCCCATATCTCCTCCCTCTTTTAGCAAAGTGTTTTAGAATAAAAATTGCCATGTTCCTTTTTATCTTTATCAATACATTATGACAAAATACTCAGTTAAATTTTTCTAACATTCTTTTTTTAAGCATCCTTATTCCCTCTTTTATTCTATAGCCTTATAGAAAATAGACTTCTATAATATTTTTTCATATTTATTAACACTATAGTTTTTACCATCAGGGGATACATTTGTGGCATATAATCAGTAGTATGTTTGAGGGTATATTGATTTAAAAGTTATTTTAAAACTTCTTTTAGTGAAGAGTAGTTTGAACGAGTTGTATTTTTATTTTTATTTTTATTTGACTTAAGAGACCAACAGACGGTTCTTAGAAATGTGGAGGATTGTTAGTGTTAAATTTTACTAACAACTTTCTGTTGGAATTGTTAAAGAATTGAAAAATCTCCAGGTTTAAAACCTTTGTGGAAATATGTTCTTTAAAAAGAAGAATCAAAGAAGAAAAATCACTGTTTCCAAAAGTACTTTTACTTCCCTATACGTGAAACATATTGAATTTAAGACGTGGGATTTAATACACATATTTTCCAATGACTATCAAAATTGTACAATTGTGGGTATGCATTGTGACTTTTCCAAAATCAACTTATTTCCCAAACAAGTATATTAAAGACGGAATTGGCTTTGGTTATCCTTTTATGAAGGAGGAATCTTGGTTCTATGATAGATTGCTGGTATGTGGTTTGTACCTGACCTGTAAATCTTGTTTTTATTGCCATTTGGTTAGAAGTCTTTAAGTCCAAAGTTGATCTTTATCTTAAATATTGATTGGTCATTTTAAAAATTTATTTATTTATTTATCTATTTATTTATTTATTTATGGCTGTGTTGGGTCTTCATTTCTGTGTGAGGGCTTTCTCTAGTTGCGGCAAGTGGGGGCCACTCTTCATTGCGGTGCGCGGGCCTCTCACTATCGCGGCCTCTCTTGTTGCGGGGCATAGGCTCCAGATGCGCAGGCTCAGTAGTTGTGGCTTACAGGCCCAGCCGCTCTGCGGCATGTGGGATCTTCCCAGACCAGGGCTCGAACCCGTGTCCTCTGCATTGGCAGGTGGATTCTCAACCACTGCGCCACCAGGGAAGCCCTGATTGGTCATTTTTGAACATTGTTTTCTCTTTCACCAAGAGCTCATCCCAAAAATAAATGGTTTCTTGAGTATTGATTACTTAAAAAGTTATGAATGAGGTCATGAAGTTATATAAATGACCAACCTCCAACACCAGCACAAATTGCTTTTATAATCAATTATATAAAGGGAAAATGAAAGAACACCAAATTTACTAAATTTTGCATTGTTTATTAAGGACGTGATAACATAATATAGTGTCTTTGTCCTTAACCAAAAGAGTTCTAGGTGTTTGTGTTTATATCATTAGTTCATATGCTGAAATCCTCTGTTAATGTTGGAGCTTCTGTTGTTGCTCACAGAACATGAGAACCAGGCACAAATAATAGATAGTTGATTAGATATTATACATTAATACAGCATTTCTCAACTGCTGACTTCCGGACCTGAGTTCTCTTATGAAACTTTAACTGTATTCCTTTTTTTCCCCAAATTTATTGCTTTGAGGAAAAAGGTAGTTTTAGAATATATCATTGCTCTCTGTGGATATGGTATTTGAATTTTCTTTTGCCTCTTTCAGACCTCAGAGGGTCAGAACTCTGAGTATCCTGTCTGGACTGCTGGCTAATTCCTTAAGGAATAGCTAAGTCTCTAACCACTTTGGCACTGAAGCCTCGTTTGAATTTCTCCCTTAATTGAAAAGTTTTAGTTCTTTTTTCAATAGCCTCATTTTTATTAAAAGGGAATCAGAGAAAATAGATAATCTAGAGCTATACTTAATACAATATGGTAGCCATAAGCTATATATGGCTTTTTCAATTAATTAAAATTTAATAAGATTAAATGCAGTTTCTTTATTGGACTAGTCACATTTCAAATGCTCCATAGCCACATGTGGCTCATATTACCATATTGGACAGTGCAGGTATAGAACTTTCTATCATCACTGAAAGTTCTATTGGACAGTGCTGATTTTAGAGAAACTGGGAGAAAAATAATGGAAAAGGATACTCTGCTAGTCCTTTTCTTCCCCCTTAAAGGGACATTGAGACTGAAGGCATCTTTCTTACCCTCTCAGCTTTATTTGATTTAGCATACAGTGTACTTGATTGTAGTTGTGTTTTATAGTAGAATATATGATCTCAAATTTGACTTTGAGGTAAACATCGGGTAAGAGACTTTGGGCTAGGAGATTCTCATACCTGTTTTTTTTTTTTAAATAAATTTATTTATTTATTTATTTTTGTCTGTGTTGGGTGTTCATTGCTGTGCGTGGGCTTTCTCTAGTTGCCGCGAGTGGGGCTACTCTTCATTGTGGTGTGCGGGCTTCTCATTGTGGTGGCTTCTCTTGTTGCGGAGCATGGGCTCTAGGCGCGTGGGCTTCAGTAGTTGTGTCACACGGGCTTCAGTAGTTGTGGCATGTGGGCTTCAGTAGTTGGGGAGCGCGGGCTTAGTTGCGGCATGTGGGATCTTCCTTGACCAGGGCTCGAACCCATGTCCCCTGCATTGGCAGGCGGATTCTTAACCACTGCACCACCAGGGAAGCTCTCATACCTGGTTTTAATAGTTAAAAATATGAAAGTGTTTTCTGTTGTTACATGGCAGTGAAATAAATACCATGGTATTTAAACCATTGCATTTAAAGTTTAAATCTTGTTCTTTTCCCCCATTTCACTTTTTTTACATGATCTTCAAAAAAAGTATCATAATTTCACATTGTCCAAAAAAAACCCAACAACAACAACAACAACAAAAAACACAACAGTATTTCCAAGTTAAAAGAATCCTTGTATTAGTATTTTTTGGGTTTGCATACCCCTTTAAAGATTATCTGTGTATTTTTTCCTAGGGTTATTTCAAGTTCACATTAGTACATGATTAATTATAATTTTCGGATCATGTAGAACTTTTAACTTTTTAAAATTTATTTTTATTTATTTTTGGCTGCGTTGGGTTTTCGTTGCTGCACACGGACTTTCTCTAGTTGCGGTGAGCTGGGGCTACTCTTCTTTGTGATGCGCAGGCTTCTCATTGCAGTGGCTTCTCTTGTTGCGGAGCACAGGCTCTAGGTGCATGGGCTTTGGTAGTGTGGCGCGTGGGCTTGGTAGTTGTGGCTCCCGGGCTCTAGAGCGCAGGCTCAGTAGTTGTGGCACACAGGCTTAGTTGCGCCGCGTCATGTGGGATCTTCCTGGACCAGGGCTCGAACCCGTGTCCCCTGCATTGGCAGGCGGATTCTTAACTACTGTGCCACCAGGGAAGACCCAACTTTTAACTTTTTAACCTAAATGTTTGAAGCCGTCTTAGAAGAGTAGTAACAATAGCACCTACGAAACTGATGAGAAAAAGTACATATTTATGAAACTTGGAATGCAGCAAGATAAAGAATTGATAAATAAAAAGTTACTTGCGCCTGGTTACTTGTGCCTTCATTGTACCTGATTGGACATCTGTATTACTATTCTGTCTTTATGCTTCCAAAAACCAATTTCTGTTGCTTTTTATTATTTTTGAAAGACATTCATTGAAGAAACACCTCATAGTGAATAATTTATGAAAGTGAAATTAAGAATTCTAAGAATCTTCAAGACAAGAGTATAGTTGATTTTTTGCAGTAAAATAAATTTCTTAGACCAGTTTTGTATATAAAATGAGCCGTTAAGATTTTTAAAAGTTATTATTTCGATAAACTTAACCAAATACAGCATGTAAACATGCTGAAATGGATAGATCTTTAAATATAGCTTATTAGCACTCAAAGCTACTATTTAGGCTCAAGTGCTATTTAGTTTCCTTTTTGAGTGTTTATTTAGAAGCAGCTCTTAGTTCTTAACCATTACTCTTCCTAGAATGTCTTTCTAGAGATGCTATAAAACATTTCAAGGTGACATTTAGGGAATTTAAATTGTCTAATTTTTAAAATATAAACGTATTTTTAAGAACTCACATATGGAATAGTGCACAAATCATGAGTGAGCAGCTTTCTGAATGTTCACAGTGAACACACCTGTGTAACCAGCATCCGTATCAAGAAAACATTGCTAATACTCATGTCTCTTCACATTTATTACCTCCCCCCACCCCAACCCCGCCCCTTCTCTCCAGGGGTAACTGCTCTCCTGTCCTTTGACACTTAGGAATAATCTTGCCAGTTTTTGAATTTTGTTTAGGTGGAACCATGGCATGTACTTTTGTGTTTGGCTCCCTTTTCTTAAATTTATTTTCATGAAATACATCTATGTAGTTGAACATAACAATTTTTCTTTTCATTGATATATAGAGTACTGCTGTGAACATTGTTGTGTGCTGTTGGCATATATGACATGTTACCTAGATATGGAATTGCTAGGTAATAGTGTATGTATTTGTTCAGTGCCAAAAAGCTTTCCAGAGTGTTTGTACCAATGTACACATCCACCAGCAGTTATAGTTCTCCACATCTCTGCCCAAACCTTTCCACAGGTAGTCTTTTGAACTAAAAAGGGCTATTTAATTTTTGAAAATTCAGTGAAATATTTCCTGCTCCCCTACCTCTTGAACTTTTGTAATGTCTAGTAGATAGTTGCTGGGCTTAGAGTTTATTCTGCTGTATTTCTCTTATAGCTTTGAAACTGACTTAGTCTTTCTGCAGAGTAGCATATTTAGGACTAAAATGGTTTTATAAACATAGACTCTTTTCAAACATATCCTTATTTCCTTTTTAAAGAATATTTAAGAGAGATTTCTGAGACAAATGCTCTGCACTGGATTTCATTAGCTTTTCTAAAATTTTTAATTAGACTTTATTTAAACAAATCATTAAAGGGAAATTTTTTTTGGTCAAACTGTATATATAAGTGAGAAATGTTTGCTTCATATATATGTCCTTTAAAATGGAAATACCATCACCATATCTGTTAGATAGGAATACTATAACTATAAAGGCTGCTAATATATTTAAATAATTTGTAATAAAAGCACTACATAAATAGTTTCTGTCCCACCTGTATATATAACTTCTACTTCTTTTCAAGTAGAAGAATAGCTCAACATTTTGAAATCTCTTTCAACTCTCCTATGTCAAGCCAAGGGATTTATTTGGGGGGAAAATGTTTTAAAAAATACGTGCGTGTGTATGTATGTTTATATATAAAATTTTGCCTGGTTCTCAGGCTATTAACGCATTTATTTATTGAGCATTTCTGTTTATCTTGACACAAGATTCTGTGTTGCCAGGTGACTACTCTTCAAATGGATTTAACATTTATTAGGCGTCTTCTAGTGTCACACATTTACTACAATCTTTTTTATCCAGTTTTGGAGTAGTTCTTTTTTAAAAAAATAAGGCAACTTCAGTCTTATTTTGCCTTTAAAGTCATATTTGTTGGCCTATTTCTTTTGCCTTGCTTCATAAGCTTCGTAACACCCCTAGTTAAATTGCTATTCATATGAGGATAATAAAGATTGATCTATTTTTTTAAATTATGCAGTAAAAATTTACCTATTCATATTTATCCACTCTACCACATGTAGGCTTGGACACAGTCCCTTCCTTATTACAGAATTTACATTATGTTATTCTAGATGCCAGTGTTCATGGGGTAAAGCTTGCTAATACTGTGTAGACAGAGGCATAATTAAATTATTATAAATAGTTAAATTCTAAAATATTAACAGCTTTAATGTAAAGGAAACCATTGTGCAAAGGTGAATGTGCAAGTCAAGTTGCTTAGATCAAAAATGATCATAGACTATCTCTAGTAATTTTAATGAGTATATCTTGTTATCCCTCAGTCATCTCAACTTATTTTTAACTTAATCTAAATAAAAACTTAGATTTTGTTTTATTGTTTTGAGAAAGGAACATTGTCCCAAAATCACACACAAAAAAGTGAAGAACATGATGCTTGGAGTTACCACCAGCCAGTCCTGAAAGGCCCGTAAAATAAAGGATTTCAGGGAATGTCTGTGTTTCAAAAACCATCTCTGGTGGCTCTGAGGAATAGGTTAGTGGAGTTCATGATTGCTATTAGGGAATCCTAGACACATTGGTGTATACTAACTCAGATTTTATTACTTAAATTATCTTGTTTTCAGTGAGAGTTCAACTTTGTAGTTATAGTAAGCAAAGTAGCTTTTAAAAATTATAAATTAGGTCTATATCAAAAGACACAGCCTCCATTATGACAAATATTAATTTTTAGAAAAGATAATTTATTTCACAGCCTTTTTTGTTTAAAGATAGGCTATTGAGAAAAAATACTTTTTATTTATAGATAACTCTCTTTGCCAATGTATTTTAAAAACTATGAAGTGAATAAACAATAGAGTGCCAAATGTTGCTTACATTATTTTGTATTTGGTATTATTTGTAATTTTGCAAAAACAGCCTCACATTGTAATTAGCGTTAACAGTTGTTGAATCTTAAGCGGAAGATATATTGGATGATTGCACTACCTCATTTTTTTTGTATATTTGAAAATTTTCATAATGAAAAGTTGAAAACGGTTTTAATTCAACATGATAATGAAATGCTTCTACTAGTTGCTTATCTTTATTGACCATCAGTAGGCAATGAACATCTGAGTATCTTTTAGGTGAAGATCCTGTGGTGGGTACAGAGACACTTATGGCATGGTTTCTTTCTTCAAGAAGCTTGTAATATACATATAGGTATAGACGGATAGGATTTTTATACAAGTGATATGTGTTAGCAGAGGGGGTAGTATAGTGAAGTAGTAGAGGAAAGACAAATTTAGAAATTAGATGATAGTCTATTCTCTTGAAAGGTTTCAAGGTGCAGGCTAAGAGTTTTCTTTTAGGGAGTCAGTATGAGGCCTAAAGGTTAGTTAACTAGTCATTACTTTGTTGACATTGGTTAATTTTAATTAACTGATCCGAACAAAGAAAATCTTTTTAAGATAGTTGATAACCTTTTCTGATCTGTGTAGGAATCTTTCATTTTTGACCTAAAACAATAAATGAATATCTGAGAGTTGTGTTTTTCTTTTTCTTTATGAACTGTAATGTTCTGCCTTTAGAGTGGTGAATCTGTAGGAGCTCAGAAGTTACTTCATGTAATCTTTTTGTAAAAACTTAAAACATCTTGAAAAAATAAACACATTTAAATTAGATGCATTTATAAAATATGTTGGAACACTTACTAAAATAAAATTGTACGCATGAATAATGAGATGGGAACTTGAACTTGTAGGTCATTTGTTTTTAGTTCAAATTAATATTACATAATGCTCTTAGCTCCTGTTTGTTCTGTGTCTCAAAATGATCAAAAGAGCTAATATTTTGTGTTTGTGTGTGTGTGTGTGTATGTGTATATGTATATGCCAGGTTAACTTGTGAAGGCAATATATATATGAGTGCTATTTAAAGCTCTCACTCAAATAGTTTTCCTGGAGGCATATATCATGTTTTACTAGGGTCTTATTTATTGGCCCTGTTATTTCTGGGGAGACAGAATGGTAATATTGGCTAAGAAAGTGACCCCTAGAGCTGGACTGACTGGGTTTGAATCTTGGTTCTTCATCTTACCAATTGTGAGATCTTAGATAATATGTTTATCTTTTCCACAGTGTCCTCATCTGTGAAGTGAGGATAATAACTTGTCTCATGGGTTGCTGTGAGGAGTGGAATAATTCCTAAAAAGTACACAGGTGCTTGGGGAATGGGGTGTTCAATTTGAGTTACTAAAATAGTCCCTTTACTTTATAACTTTTCAGAGACTTACTCCTCTAAAATCATTAACTCATCTATATATGTATAAGGAGGCTCCAACTTAAAACAAGTTTTGTTTTGAGGAATTTACTGATTTGGATTTCTGCAGTGAATCTCCGTCATGTAAATAGGTTGCCAGGCTAACTTGTGAAGGCAATAATCATAATGTAGCAAAAATAATTAGAAGAGAACAGCAATAAAATGGAAAGATACTGTCTTGGTATCAACTCAAAAGATAGTTGAGTAGTAGTAGGTTTAATTAAAAGCCTTTGAAAGAGACATAGAGCTCTGAAAGAGTCATTCAGAATCTTCCATAGAATTTTGGAGGGCTAGCATTGATTCTTTGCTAATTTTACTTCCAACTTTATCAGTTTTCTTTGCGTTTACGATGGAGAGCTAGCAGCATCACTGATGTATTACGCAGTTGTAATATATCACCTATCAATATGGCTATTTTTTGACTGATTTGTTAAGATTAGGTAACTGGATGGGAACTGTTTTCTTTGTGTAACTGAGAGAGAATGAAAGAGAGAAGGTGGTTAAGGAGGTTGTGTGCTTTTAATAGTATAAAATAAGCTGTGACTGATCTCAGAGAGGCGATAGGGGAGCCATTTCCTGTGCTGGTAACCATTCCCAGTTACTGCCCTTAACAAGAGGAGAGAGAGAAAGGGTGTGGGTTATTCATATGTAAAAGATGCTTACAAATTGAGTTTTTGTATAAATAAGCACTCCCTGACATACAAGACGTTTCTTTTAAAAAGCATTTCAAGATTTTGTAGTATAATCCAGGGTTATCACTATGAAAAGCATTTTGAATTTTTTAACATTTTAACTTTTATTTGAATTCCAGTAAAATAAGAGATTACTACATAGGAGACAACACATTACACACAGTTTGTGTGTATCTCTGATACCAGAGTTCAAAGATGGAGATTTTCCTGTGTTCTCCTTAGATGAGGGTTCTTAGTCTCATACCTCTAAAAATATTTAAATTTAGTAATTATGAAGAAACCAACTTTTTAATATCAGAAAAGTATTACAATGGTGCTAAAATGCACCATTAGTTTTAGTTATTTCTATTTGTAGACTGTTGTGACGATCAAATAAAATTTTATTGCTTTTATATATTCTTGATTAATTAGTTACACATTTCTTTCATTAGGAAGTAGCTGTTTTTGTCTTTGATAAAAAGCTGATTGACAAATATCAAAAATTTGAAAAGGATCAAATCATCGATTCTCTAAAACGAGGAGTCCAACAGTTAACTCGACTACGACACCCTCGACTTCTTACTGTCCAGCATCCTTTAGAAGAATCCAGGTAAATTTTTATGAAAACTTACATAAGAGACTTCCTAAACAAATAGTTTTTTTAAAAAAAACTTTATGTTTGAAATCTATCTATACAGTATACTGTCAGTGAAAAGTTCTTATCAACTGAGTGTTGAGTTCTTATGGATTAGTTACTTCTTTGAAATTTATTTGCATATTCTATGTATATGTCTCTTTTTGAAATATTAATAAAAGTTTTCTTAACATTTACCATGAGTCTGTATTTGTTTACCCTATGTTCAAGACTACAGCAGTCCAAATGGAAGATGTGAGAGTATAGAATACAGTCCCTGCCTGAAAGTAATTTTTCTTGTTAATTTGCTAGAATTCATTGCCCCCTTTTCATTGATTCAATATTCAGAGGCTATTTTTATGTGTATTCCAGGTAATACTGTTCTAGACGTTTAACCTTTACTATGTCCAGTATGTCAGTCCATAGTCCTCAGTTAGTCTACTATCTCTTTTTCTCAAGGTGAGCTTGGGAACTGTTGCTGAGAATAACAAGAAAATAGAATTTATGTTGTGTAATCTTAACTGGATCCTCAAGCCTTGGTGCTTTTAATAACTCCTTTAGATACCCAGCTATATAAATCTTTTCCATATTACTCATAACCCCTAATTTATTCCTTCCTTCCTACTTAGCAGACTGTATTCCCCTCTCTTAAATCAGATCTTAACCAAATGGTTTGCCAATGCGTTCTGTGGACCCTAGGATTTTAAGGATAAGGAAAGAAGAGGCCGGAGGAGGAACCTAGCTGGCAGGGGCCCAGGCTTTCCATCTCCCTTCAACCAGGACAGTTTGGCTTTTATCTATTTTATATTTTGGATTTCTACATAGTTCTTACTTTAGAATCTTCAGTAACCCACTGTCACTTACTCACTTCCCCCAAAGGTACAAGATCTTTTCTTTCAACCTAAAAGAAAAAAATCTAATATTTACCATGTGAAAAACTGTACTAAATTTTTTATATTTGTTTAACTCATTTAATTCTCAACAACTATATAGAAGAACTGAGTATTGGAGCTGCTACTACGTAAACCACATAGTTATGGCACCCTGATTCCTGAGCCTATGCTGTGCCTACCCAGAAATATACTTATTTTATGTCTCTTATCATGATAATATTTTACTGCCCTTCTTTGTGTAAATAAACCCAGAAGAAGACTATAGTTGTTGTCTTCTTACATAACACTCACTACTATGCACCCTCTATCTCAAAGTGGACTAAGTTTTGTTGGTCACACTTGTCCTGAGCTTTCCTGACTCCATGCTTGTTTGTGCTATTTCCTCTAGAGTGTTTTCTATCAGTAGTTATAGTGTCACCTATCAGAACCTACCCACCTTTGTTATTTTAACTTGTATTTCTTTTTTTTTTTTTTTTAATATTCCATTGTATGAATATAGCACATTTTGTTTACCTGTTCATCAGTTGATGGGCATTTGAGTTGTTTCTCCTTTTTGGTTTTTATGAATACTGCTGCTGTGAACATTTGTTTACAAGTTTTTGTGTGGACATATGTTTTCATTTCCCTCGGGTGTACAACCTAGGAGCCAACTTGCTGGATCATATGGTAACTCAATATTTAGCCGACTGAGGATAAAGTAGGATTTTTTAAAATAATTAATTAATTAATTAACTTATTTTTGGCTGCGTTGGCTCTTCGTTGCTGTGTGTGGGCTTTCTCTAGTTGCGGCGAGCAGGGGCTACTCTTCGTTGCGGTGCGCAGCCTTCTCATTGTGGCGGCTTCTCGTTGTGGAGCACGGGCTCTAGGCGCGTGGGCTTCAGTAGTTGTGGCACGTGGGCTCAGTAGTTGTGACTCGCGGGCTCTAGAGCACAAGCTCAGTAGTTGTGGTGCAGGGGCTTTGTTGTTCTGCGGCATGTGGGATCTTCCCGGAGCAGGGATCTAACCTGTGTCTCCTGCATCGGCAGGTGGATTCTTAACCACTGCGCCACCAGGGAAGTCCCTAACTTGTATTTGATAATTACATTTTAAGTCTCTTGAAGGGAGAAAGGCCAGTGTTTTATATCTTTCTCTGTCCCTACAGCTTCTTTTATAGTGATTTAAATATTATAGGACTAGGGCTTTATTGGCATTCATGAAGAGAGATAATTCAAAGATTACTTTAAGGCATTTTCATTGATAGGTTGTAAAAATTGCAGTAGCATTGATAGAAATAGGAACCCTTTAGGGAAGGAATAAAATAACTTCTGGTTAGGGAAGGAAAAAAATAACTTCTGGTTTTTAATGACTTAGTAATGTGGAGATGACACTGGAATCATCCAAAAGAAATGTGCTATAGAAAATAATCCAGGGACTTCCCTGGCAGTCCAGTGGTTAAGACTTTGCCTTCCAGTGCTGGGGGTGCGGGTTCAAACCCTGGTTGGGGAGCTAAGATCCCACATGCCTCAGGGCCAAAAAACCAAAACATAAAACAGAAGCAGTATTGTAACAAATTCAATAAAGACTTTAAAAATGGTCTACATCAAAAAAATTTTTTAAATAAATAAAAAGAAAAGTAATCCAGGTGAAAGTTCAGAGTTGGTGATGTATATGGGGGTGAGTAAAATATAGGCAGTAATTAAAACCATGAAAAAAAATGAATTTCAAGAGCATGAGTCAAAAGAGCAGAGTAGTGAGGACAGGACTTGAAATGTAGCGGGGAAAGAAGAGCCAGCAAAAGAAATGGGAAGGATCATGTCGTATGACAGGAGGAAAATTGGCAACATGGAAGCCAAAGGAGGGAAGAAAGGACTCCCTAACACTGGGGACCACCGAATAAAAAGGAAATAAGGACTGAGAAGAATCCATTGCATTTGACTAGTGAGAGGTTGTTAGTGATATTCAATAATTTCAGTAGGATGGCAGTTTGGAAGCTAGAAAGGAACCCAGCAGAGAAGACATGACATTCACATTTATGTGAATAAAGTCCCATAGGAGGAACTCAAAGGAAATTTCAGGAGGATAGTTGCAAATCACTAATATACTGAGGTAAAGTGTAGGGAAATGAGATCATTCATGTTCGATGAACTTTACTTTTTCAAGATAGAACGTGGATAATAGATGAGTAGTAGGTAAAGGAATAAGGAGTTAATGGAATGAGGAGTTAGTATAAGAGGGCTATGAAGGGATGTTCTTGAAAAATAAAAAGAGCAAGGTTAAATAAAGTATACTATGTATCTTTAGGCTATGAGTCTACAGAGACTTGGGTTTTCTATTTTTTCCTTCAGCTGACGACATAAGCAAGAGAGTAAAAGAAACCTGTGATGGCATCTACAGGGTTAATAAGGGTTTGCCCAGTAAAGGGTAGTAAGGGCGATAGTTTATTGTTGAGTTAGTAGGGAGAAAGACAGGAATAAAGTGTAGTCAGGACTGAATACTTCAAATTTGTTGATTAAAGATACTGGGAAGCTAGGTTAGGTGGTGGTAGTAAAAGGGTAGGAGGTGAATGGCTAGTAAACAGCTACGGTTGGGGGAGGTGGTCCTTGAGAGAGGATATAGCCCTTCTGGTGTGTAACTGTTTGTAATGATGATGGAAATAAATATTCGTGAAAGATAATAAGGCCTTCAAGCTTGAAGAATAATCTTATGAATATTGATATGACCAAGGATGATTTTGGGGACAAGACAAAAAAGGAGAAAAATAAGAGTTGCTAAAATAAACGAGTCCTGGGAATCATTGGAAACTGTAGAGAAGACTAAGGGGTTTTTGAGCAGTTTTCCTCCAGTGCAGTTCAGCAAACGAAAGCCTGTGTCCACTGTGTTAATGAGCTTAGTGTGGGAGTCAAGAACAAGATCAAGATCATCATCTTTATTGATAACTGAGCAGGGAGGACAGTGTAACTTTCTCCTTCAACCTAAGCAGCTCTGTCTTTATCGTTCATACATATTGAACTTCTGCATATGCTTTCATTAGAAAAATGGGTTCAAGGTGAAAGAAAAGTAACTCAAGTATTACTGACAGAACAGCAAAAGGCATATTTGCCATTAAACAGTTACTGTCTAGGTGCAGAGGCTTGGTATAGCTTTGTTACTGCACTGCCTTGTAGTTCTTCATTGCCAGAGCCTAAGCCAAAGTCCAAAATGTTAGGACTTGAATCTCAGACAGTTGGTAATTGCAATAGCAATTGTAAACGTTTATTGAGCTTACATTTTAGTCAACATGCTATGTATTTTATATGGATTTGCTCATTTGATCTTTACAGTAACCTTTCAAGGTGGTCTTTTATCACCAGTTTACAAATGGGCAAAGCGAGGCTCAAAGTGTCCAAAGTCACCAACAAGGAATAGAGATGCTGGGACTTGAAGTTGGGTATATGTCTTCAGAGCTTGAGCTGTTGGTCATTACTCTATAAGGCTTATTCAACGTTTATTGAATGTTTCTAATGCTGGGGGCCCGGGCTCAATCTCTGGCTGGGGAACTAAGATCCTGCAAGCCGTGCAGCACAGCCAAAAAAAAAAAAAAAAAATCAAAGAACAGTAATTTTAAAAATTGGAAACTTGTGACACCTTTAAAAATGATACATAAAACAGATAAAAGCAAAAGTGCTCTGAGATTGAAGTAGTCATCAGGCTAGTCACTCCCACCGGCATCTGGACCTGGCTGCCCGGTCCTGAGCTCTTCCACATGGACCTGCTGCCAGGGAGCTCCCCGAGCTCCAGGTGTGTCCATGTGGCCGTGCTCTGGCCAGGATGTCACATCTCCTGGCACGTCCTGCCCCTCAGCAACCTGGGGGAGCCCTGCTGGTCCTCTGCACACGGGCTCCACGGTCACTCCCACTCACCCACCCAGAAACAGGAACACCCCCCCCGGCCCCCCTCCCCCCCAGCACCGAGCACACACATGGCATGCCGGTCCTGGCAATGTGCTGTGGAGGACAAGTGGACATCAGGGCTTGCAAAGTACCCTAGGACAGTGGTCCCCAACCTTTTTGGCACCAGGGACTGGTTTCGTGGAAGACGGTTTTTCCATGGAAGGGGGTGGGGGGCGATGGTTCAGGCAGTAATGCGAGCGATGGGGAGGGACAGATGAAGCTTCACTCACTCGCCCGCTGCTCACATCCTGCTGTGTGGCCTGGGCCTGGTTCCTAACAGGCCGCGGACCGTTACGGCCCCGAGGGTTGGAGACCCCTGCCCTAGAAGACACCACAGGATGCCATGTTTCCCAAAGCAAGAACAAAAGGGTTTTCACATTGTTTCCAGGAGCAAAAGACAGTCCAAGAGATGCAAAAATGATGTGCCTCCCCGGGTTCCAACAGCTCACAAAGGTCCCAAGAGACATAATTCAGGACCCCTCCCTCAGCCAGGTGTTTGCTCTTAACAGTGAAAAAAAAAAAGTGACCGTCCCGTGGGAGCTGGAGCTATGCCCTGTCCCTCTTCCTGACTCATTGCTCCAGAGGTGTGTGTGGGAAATCTACAGGTTCCTTTGAGCATATTCTGAGATTTAGAGCCTTAGAAATAAGGGTAATATCATAGGTATAATGTAACGATATGTTAATTTAATTCATTGGTTTTCCATAAAAAATATCAATCATTCAAAAAGCACAGTTGATATAATGTTTATTTCCTGACTTTTTAAATTTAAAAAATGTATCACAACTGTTAAAACACTTAAAAGACTGAATGATTTATCCAGTGTAATTCATA
This sequence comes from Balaenoptera borealis, assembly GCF_965194805.1. NCBI lineage: Eukaryota > Metazoa > Chordata > Mammalia > Artiodactyla > Balaenopteridae > Balaenoptera > Balaenoptera borealis. The sequence continues at coordinate 84,881,821 of NC_138870.1, forward strand.
TACAAAGCTTCCTGACTTTGCTTTGTTGGCCTAAGTGTGTTATATTAATGCTGAAAATAAATCTAAAATTGTCTACCTTCTTGTTGATAGTTAAATAGGACCACTAATATTTTTCTTTTTTAAAACAGGGATTGCTTGGCATTTTGTACGGAACCAGTTTTTGCCAGCTTAGCCAATGTTCTGGGTAACTGGGAAAATCTACCTTCCCCTGTATCTCCAGACATTAAGGATTATAAACTTTATGATGTAGAAACTAAATATGGTTTGCTTCAGGTATGTATTTTTATTCATCATGTGGATGGAATATTTTCCTTCAAAATTGTTTTTAGCCATTTCACATTTAGCTGTATAAAACTGCTTTATGTAAACCTTTAGATCTTTTCAGTAATTTAAAAATTATTTCTATGTTCTAGAATTTTTCTACAGTTTATTGTTGGGCTTAAATTATCTTTTTAATGTATGAAACATAACATTAGTAACCTTTGGAGAAGAGCACTTGTTGACTGGTGGATGTGGTGGTTCCTTTTTAATTTTTTTGAATTTTAAACCTTCACAGTGCATCCATAAGTCCATCCACTTTTTCTGATTTTCCTTCCCCTGCTTACCAAAATATCTTCTGCTTTATAGAGTGAATTTATACAGTAGATTCTTTGTTTTTGGGGGGCAGAGATCATTTTATTCATTACTTTTAACAATATTGCTAAGGCATAATTATTTGGCATACAATAAACTTCACATGTTTAAAATATGCAGTTTTTTAAGTTTATAGGTGGAACCGTCACTACAATCAAAATAATGTACATATCGACCTTCCAAAGTTTCCTCATACCCATTGTAATCCTTCCCTCCTGCTCCTTGCTGTCTTTCTGTCTCTCATCCCAGGAAGCCACTGACTACTTCCTGTCACTAAATCAGTTTGTATTTTTAGAATTTTGTAAATGAAATCATACAATATGTACTCATTTTCTGGCCTGGCTTCTTTCAATCAATCTAATTATTTTGGTATTCATTCATATAGTTGTGCATATCAATACTTCTTTTATTACTGAGTAGTGTATCATAGTTTGCTCATCCATTCACCTGCTGATGATCATTTGGGTTGTTTCCAATTTTGGGCTATTGCAAATAAAGCTGCTATGAACATTCATATACAAGTTTTTGTATGGACGTATGCTTTCATTTCTCTTGGTTAATTACCTAGGAGTGGAATGGCTGGATCAAATGGTATGTGTATATTTCATTTTTTAAGAAACTGAAAAGCTGTTTTCCAAATGATAGTATCATTTTACATTCCCATCGCAGTGTATAAAAGTTACATTTTTTTCACATCTTTGCAAAACTTGGTATGGTTGGCGCTTTCAATTGTAACTATTCTTTTTTTTCGTTGGGAGCTTAGTTCCCTGACCAGGGATTGAACCCAGGCCCTCTGCAGTGAAAGCATGGAGTCCTAACCACTGGACCACCAGGGAATTCCCTCAATTGTAGCCATTCTAATATGTGTGCAGTGGTATCTCACTGGAGTTTTAATTTGCATTTCCTTAATGAATAATGATGTTGAACACCTTTTTATATGCTTCCTTGCCATCTGAGTGTCTTTTTTGGTGACATGTCTGTTCAGATCTTTTGCTTATTGTTTAAATGGGTTGTTTGTTTTCTGTTATTGAGTTTTGAGATTTCTTTATATATTGTGGACACAAGTTCTTTGTCAGATACATGACTTAAAAATATTCTCTCTTAGTCTGTGGCTTATCTTATTCTCTTAACAGTATATATTTTCTAATTGTGGTAAAATACACATAACATAAAATTTGCCATCTTTGCCATTTTTAAGTGTACAGTTTAAGTACATTCACATTCTTGTGCAACCATCACTTCCATCCATCTCCAGAACTCTTTCCACCTTGCAAAATTTAAGCTGTACGCATTAAACAATAACTCCCCACACCCCACCTCTCATACCTCCCAGCCCCTGGCAACCATCATTCTACTTTCTGTCTCTATTAATTTGACTACTCATATAAGTGGAATCATGCAGTATTTTTCTTTTTGTGACTGGTTTATTTCAGTTAGCATAATGCCCTCTGGGTTCATCCATGTGGTAGCGTGTGTCAGAATTTCTTTCCTATTTGAAGGCTGAATAATATTCTGTTGTATGTATTTACCACATTATGTTTATTCATTCATTCGTTGATGGACACTTGGGTTGCTTTCACCTCTTGGTTATCGTAATACTGCTGTGAACATGGGTGAACAAATATCTCTTCAGGACCCTGCTTTCAGTTCTTTTGGGGATATCCCCAGAAGTGGAATTGCTGGATTCTATGGTAATTCTATTTTTACGTTTTTGAGGAACTGGCATACCTGGTACGGTTGGCCCTTTCAAATCCAGTTTTCACTTTTTGTTAACAAATTCCATGGTAATCTCAGGCACAGATATAAAATTACCAAATATTAATCCAGTGTGAGAATGAGTGAACATCAGTTAATGTTTGAAAACTGAGCACAATGGTATTCAGAAAAACTTAATTTCAATATGAAGTATAAGGATATAAAAATATTAAGAATTAGAATCAAATTGACAAAGGTATTTCTTGATATTTACTGTCTTTAAGTAAGAAACCAAAGATTCTCTCACTTTTCAAACTCAGGAACTGAATAAATTTGGGTAGCAAAGTGCTTTTATTACTGTCTTTTCTTTTGCTTTTGTGCATATAGAAGGGAACTTAATAAATAGTTGTACTCTGTTTTTACAATTGGGTTTTTCTTGCTAATGCTTAGAATGCTCTGGCAACTGAGAATATCTACACTTTTGCATTTATGAAATTTAATTGTTACCTGACGTGTAAAAAATTTTTATTGGGAGAAGCAGCAAATTTGATTATTATGAGACATTTATTATTGTAATTGAAAGGAGTTTTATTAAAAATGTCTTTTATTTCCATTTACAGGTTTCTGAAGGATTGTCATTTTTGCATAGCAGTGTGAAAATGGTTCATGGAAATGTTACACCTGAAAATATAATTTTGAATAAAAGTGGAGCCTGGAAAATAATGGGCTTTGATTTTTGTATATCATCGACCAATCCTTCTGAACAAGAGGTAATGAAGGTTTTATTCTTTTCATTTTTTAAAGCTCTGGAAATTTGTGATTGCATCTGGAATAGATTAGAGAATTTATAAGCCTGATAAATGTGTAGAAATAGGCTGTGTGGTACAATGGTATGTTTAAATGTATAGCTTTACAGAAAATTTCTAGTGTTCATTGTACCTACGAATATTTAGCTCATTAATTCCTCAGTAATGTTACTTGAGAAGAAAGTGCTAGAGTTAAGCAAATTTGAGCACTATTGGGTTAAGTAGATTTTTTTTCCCTCAGAGTGTCAGATACACAAACAAACATTGTGAATCTCTAGCAGTGTTTCCCCAGCTTATTGGATCACAGAATCTTCTTTAGGGAGCATGATAACAATAGCAGTGATAATAATGGGTAACATTTATTGAAGCGCTTTTCTGAACACTTTTTGTGTATTTACTTATTATCCTCACAACGACTCAGTGAGGTATGGGAATAATACAGATGAGTAAGTTAGACTCATAGAGTAAAATAATTTGCCTAAGTTTAGGCAGGTGGTAAGTGGTAGAGCTAGGATTTAAACCCAGTCTTTCTGGTTAAAAAGCACCTGTTACTTAGTGATTATGAAACCTGCCTATTTATACTTAGGAAAACACTGCAATATTTCAAGTTTTTACAATGTAGTTGTTACCTTTAACAACCGTGCTTTGACCTAAAATATATTTCTAATTTAAGTAAACATTTTTAAGGGAAGCAGAAAGAATTAGTATTGGTTGAGTCTATACTATGCGTCAGGCACTGTGCTGGCTCTGTTTTCCATACATTTGTTTATCTTACAACATCCCTTTGAACCTGTTAACTAAATCGCATAGCTAGTTAGTGAAAGAACAAGGTCTCAAACAATAATCTATTTGAACTCATAAATTTGAAGCCTGTGTATCAGAAAACATAGGCCAGACCTTTCCATATTCATAATGCATTGTATAGTATAGTGATAATTTGTCTTCTGGGAGAGAGCGCCAATAATCTCAAAGTTGTAAGACTTCTTATTCTTATCTCTTAACTTGTTTCATGCACTTTCTAGTTTTGGGATTCTCGGAAATTTAGAATGGAAAGTGATGGTGACATTTTTACTTGCATGACTGAGTATGAATTTAAAACTAAACTGTTACTACCTGACAGTGGTTTGCTTTAATTTAAATATTTAATCTATGTAATCCTTTTTCTGTCTTTTTGTAGCCTAAGTTTCCATGTAAAGAATGGGACCCAAATTTACCATCATTGTGTCTTCCAAATCCTGAATATTTGGCTCCTGAATACATACTTTCTGTGAGCTGTGAAACAGCCAGTGATATGTACTCTTTAGGAACTGTCATGTATGCTGTATTTAATAAAGGGAAAGCTGTATTTGAAGTTAACAAGCAAGATATTTACAAGAGTTTCAGTAGACAGTTGGATCAGGTATGTGCCTTTAAACATTTGCTTGCATTAAAAATGTATTAAGTGTTTGGTTTTTTTCCAAAATATGTTCAGAAAATTCTCTAAACTGAGATGAGTGTCTCATATTTTAAGTTTTCATAAAGTCAACTTAACAAAAGTAATTCTTAGGATTAATATTTGTTACTACAACTTTAATCATGGCATTTATTTACTAGAGTGAAAATTGAAATATAGTCTAAAGTACTGGGTGTTTTGTTTTAGGAATAGAGACAATTTCAGGTATTACAGATGTGTTTTAATTATCTTGCAACAGTAGAATTAGCCATTTGTTCAATCTAAAAATATATTTTTTAGTAAATTTCAAAAAGTTTTCTTTTTTTTTAATAAATATTTATTTATTTATTTATTTATTTTTATTTTATGGCTGTGTTGGGTCTTCGTTTCTGTGCGAGGGCTTTCTCCAGTTGTGGCAAGTGGGGACCACTCTTCATCACGGTGCGCGGGCCTCTCACCATCGCGGCCTCTCTTGTTGCGGAGCACAGGCTCCAGACACGCAGGCTCAGTAATTGTGGCTCACGGGCCCAGCCGCTCCGCGGCATGTGGGATACTTCCCAGACCAGGGCTCGAACCCGTGTCCCCTGCATTGGCAGGCAGATTCTCAACCACTGCGCCACCAGGGAAGCCCAAAAAGTTTTCTTTTTTAAAAAAAAATTTATTTGTTATTTATTTTTGGCTGCATTGGGTCTTCGTTGCTGCGCGTGGGTTTTCTCTAGTTGGCGGCGAGCGGGGGCTACTCTTCGTTGCGGTACGCGGGCTTCCCATTGTGGTGGCTTCTCTTGTTTCAGAGCACGGGCTCTAGGCGCACGGGCTTCAGTAGTTGTGGCACTCAGGCTCAGTAGTTGTGGCTCGTGGGCTGTAGAGCGCAGGCTCAGTAGTTGTGGTGCACGGGCTTAGTTGCTCCGCGGCATGTGAGATCTTCCTGGACCAGGACTCGAACCCGTGTCCCCTGCATTGGTAGGTGGATTCTTAACCACTGCGCCACCAGGGGAGTCCCTCAAAAAGTTTTCTTAAATGGACTATTGACAGTATAAATGTGTATCTTTTGAATATTTTATATTCATATTTAACATTATTACTCTTTTGAAGTTGAGTCGTTTAGGATCTAGTTCACTTACAAATATACCTGAGGAAGTCCGTGAGCATGTAAAACTACTGTTAAATGTAACTCCAACTGTAAGACCAGATGCAGATCAAATGACAAAGGTGAGTGCATATGAATTCCTGCCTTAGATGGAGGGACAAAAAATGAGTTAAAGTTGATTAAATGCATCTGAAGATTTAATCAGATATAGTCCCCAGATAACATCTGTATTCTTGAATGTATTAAATATTCATCTTCTTTTAATCTTAAAGAGTTAAACAATTTATGCAGGTAAGTGCTCTGATATAAAGTTTAAGATTTCAAATAAAGAGACCTAATAGTTACAGTTAGGCATGCAGAAGTTCTGGACACCCCAAGAATTCATAGCCCTCAAATTCACTCATATAACCAATGGATTTTAATGAATGGTACTGTTTATGCCCTCAAGATATTTTACTTAATCTTTTAATATTTTACTAGTTATGTAAAGAAAATGTTACTGTGCAGCTAACTCACAGGTACTGATTCTGAAAAACTGACCTTGAAAAGAAAAATAATTTATTACTTTCTTATTCTGATTTTTATAACTAGAATTTTTATTAAGTGGTCTTTAGCATTTTGCTAAATGTTTCTGAATATTTTTTCACCATAATGTGTCAGTTTCAGATATGAGAAGCACTTTAATACTTATCAGAATAATTCTGTTTCTCTGTTTTTAGATTCCCTTCTTTGATGATGTTGGTGCAGTAACACTGCAGTATTTTGATACCTTATTCCAAAGAGATAACCTTCAGAAATCACAGTTTTTCAAAGGACTGCCAAAGGTTCTGCCAAAACTGCCCAAGGTTTGTTGTTGATCAGTTTGTTATTATAGTCAGGAGTATAGAATTTAAAATTTACTTTGACTTACTATAATAACCCTTCCAAAAAAAAAAAAAATGTAACTTTTGCCAGAGGTACATAAATGAGTATAAAAGGCTACAGACTGAAGTCACAAAAGTTTAGTGGACCTTTTTTGTGTGGTCCAAAAATTATTAAATAGTGTAAAAAATTAGAAGGATACCACCTATGCAAAAGCAGCACTTGGACATTAAACATCAGAAGAAAAGTCCGTAAACTGTCATTGTGGAAATCACTGCCTCACTAGCAATTATACTGCTGTATTGATACTATTCTCTCCAATTCCTTTACTCTCCCTTTCTGGCTTATTAAATCGTGAGGATAATATGGTCTAAAAATATTAGTGAATGCTAAAGAAGCCATTGGCTGGAAAACTAGTAATTCCTTTGCAGAAATATCTCCAGTGTTGAATCTATGAGATATTCATTGGTTATGCACTGTTTGTCTAGCCCTTTACTTAGATGCTGTGGAGAATAAATGGGAAACAAAATACTGTCCTTGCTTTCAAGGGCTTTACAGTAAGTGTAGATAGGGTTAACATGCATGAAACAACAATTAACAATGTGTGGTATGAATCATAAGTAATGAAGAAATTAAGAGGAGAACTGTATTAGTGAAACTAATTGGGGAAGATTTCCTAAAGGAAGGGTAATCATATGTCCCCCTTTATCTGTAATGTTCCCAAGTTATGTCTTTTGTCCTGGCATAATTAGCAATAGCACCCTATTTTACTCTCAAAAGTGTCCCAGTTTCAACTATAAATTATATAGTCACCTTACCCAAAGGGGTTGGAGATTTTAGACTCTTAACTTCAATGTTAATACTAAAGACCTGATATAAAGATTAGTTTTATGAAAACATTTTTTGCCTTTCAGCGTGTCATTGTGCAGAGAATTTTGCCTTGTTTGACTTCAGAATTTGTAAACCCTGACATGGTACCTTTTGTTTTGCCCAATGTTCTACTCATTGCTGAAGAATGTACCAAAGAAGAATATGTCAAGTTAATTCTACCTGAACTTGGCCCTGTCTTTAGACAGCAGGAGCCAATCCAGGTATGTATGTAGATATTTTTTTCCCTGTTTATCTAGTTAGTCAATGATAACTATCATTGAAAAGAAAAGGAAAGGATATTTGACTTTTTAAAAATTGAGGTAAGTATGAGAGACTTTCTTTTCCATTAGTCAGAAGCTATTTTGCATATGTTTGAAGTGAACCATTCCTAAAATTATAATTGAACTTTGCAAATAAATGTCTATAGCTCTCCACAGGTTGCTGTCTCAGAAAACAAATTGTAATGAGATTTTGCATGTGTTATATTGTTCCCATTGCCTTATTGAAAGTTATAGGTTTAGGAAAATAAATATTTATTTTTCTCCTGCACTTTTAAGTATTTCTGGTTTTTTGTTTTGTTATTAAGAGTCTTTAATTTGTAGATGGTTTATGCCAGTTGTTTCTCTTTATTTTATTGCTAATAAATAGTTTCACCAAAAGAGGAGAAATGCTTCCAGCACCATGGAAGTAATATGTGTGTGTGTGTATTGTTAAGGGAAAATTTAATTAGTCTCTGATATAGACTCTATTAAAATATTTATTTGCCAGATTCAAGGTAGACTTGGATTTAAGAGAGCAGTAAGGTCACATACCTGGGTTAGAATCTTGCCTTCTTTATCTCCTTGGACAAGTCATTACTCTCTTAAAGTTTCTATTTTGCTCATTTCTGAAATGTGAAAAGGGTTGTTGAAATTAAATGAAATTTTCTGGCACATGGTAAATATTATTAAGTTTCTGCTACTCCATGGCAAGAGCTTATTGTTAAACCATTGATTACCTGATTTAATGGTTTTATGACAGACTGTTTGTGGTCCTTCCATTGAAAGGAGGGGAACAGAAGGAAATCTGTGGTAGTAAGACAGGAGTTCCCCTGCTTAAGGAAAGGGCAGGTGAGAGAACTGTAGGCTTCGAAGCAGAGTTCTCCAAACATGGTCAAGGTGTCAGGAGGGAGAGGAGTGGAGTCCCATGTTCACTAAGCTATGCATCAGATAGGATCCTAAGGAACCTATCATCTGAGCTCTTATTTGCCTTCATTCTTTGTATTTTTTTCCCGTAGTAGTAGTAGTAGTAGTAGTAGTAGTAGTAGTAGTAGTAGTAGTAGTAGTAGTAGTAATCTAGCTAAAAATCCCTTCTGAAAAATTTTAACTGAGCCTTGACAAAACTAAGTATTCTGCATGGATAGAAGGGATAGTTTGTTCCTTATTACTTACGTATGTGGTGGCAAACAAATGATCAGGGACAATTGAAAATGTTTCTAGAATTTTTCCTGACAGTCCTTTTCATTTCTGTACCTTTTCTTCTCTTGAACTTCATAGAAGCTGAGTGATGGAATTTACTTCTTTGGGACCTCTGACTTTGCTGCTCTCAGGCTTTTATTTTTTTACCCGGTAGCTTTGCAGGTAGTTGGTACTTGTGGGTGAGTGATGTATTACTGAAGATATGTGAGAGTTAGGAAATTAGTCTTTATTTAAATGTTTAAACTGAGAGCAGATGTTAAATATAGTGCTTCTAGAAACATAAGAGACTTGATTTATATGTTTTTGTCTTCCATGCCTTCAGGCTAGCAACATGGTGAGTGTCAAAATACATAACTTATTCTTTTGAAGCTACTTTAAATTTTGGCATGTATAAAGTGTCATAAAGATTCTAGACTTCAATACATTGTTCCCCTTTTCTACACAGATTTTGTTAATTTTCCTCCAAAAAATGGATTTGCTACTAACCAAAACTCCTCCTGATGAGATAAAGAACAGTGTCCTGCCAATGGTTTACAGAGCCCTAGAGGCTCCTTCCATTCAGATCCAGGTATAATATTCAATTTTTTTCCTTTAATGATGATTCTGATTCTTAAAGCAAAAGAAAGAAGTAAAGTACATTTTAAGTTTGTCATAATTTTTTTAATATAAAGCTCAATAGTATTTATTAATCCATTGAATTGCATGATGTATACTACTACTAGTGTGTTCACTCCTAACTAATTTGAAGAATCAATTGATGAATACCTGTATTAATAAAGTAAAATGATTTGTTGCTTTTACTTATCAGTAATGTACTATTATAGAAGGTTTGATTTGTTGTAGTTTGGATTGCTGTATACCTTCTTCCTAAATGAGTAATTAATATATGAATGAAAATGACAAAGATGTATGTGCCTTTTTCTTATGAAAGCGTTAAGTAGGTACTTCTCATACTCATAATTTTCTTTCATGTTTGGTAACTCAGTCTTCTATTCAGAAATGTTGTTCCTTTTGCATTAAAGTTAATTTGTATAGCAGGTAGGTAGAAAAGTAAATAGTAATTTAGTGTGACCATCCCTAATGCATTTATAGTCATGCTTTTGTGTTACAAAAGTGCTGTTAAAACATCACATACTTTGCCAAACTTTTAGTTCTGTAAGTTTGCTACTAAAATTTTGGTTCTATGGGTTATCTGGAAAAAAATTTTTGGATTGCTATTAAAAGTATAATTTAGTTTGAGCTTTTTTTTCTCACTTTGGAAAATAAATACTTATGTTAAGAACATCTCACTGCATAAAAAGGTGTCATATTTAAAAGTTTATGGTCTCTTCACCAGTGCAAAAGTTCTAGTAAAGAAAAACAAAGAATTTTACTTTTTATAAGTTATTGACCAAAGCTTTTTTTAAAAAAAAAATGTGAACCTAATACCACACATATAAGGTCACTTGTTTGACTCATTTCAGTCCTTATCTAAGTTTTCTTTTATTCCAAGTTGTGAAGTTGATGTTAAAAATTTTCCTTACAACGTCATCTCTTGCTGCCTTTGTCCAAATGACGTGGAATGATTGGGGAAGGTACTTACTATTACTTTTAAGTGCTTTCCAAAGGAATTGTGAATTATAGCTTCTTGAAACATTCCCACAGGCCCTGTGTAGTCAACCTTGTTTTATATTCAGTGAAATTAGGGAGGAGAGGGAGGATCGAGTGATGTGAAAGGTCATTTTTCTTCCTAAGGGGGTTAGTTTGGCCAGCAAGTATTTTATTAAAATAGTTAATATATAATTCAAATTGAGTTGTGCACTTTGCCAAGTTTTAGAAACTAGCATTTCTGATATGATTCAATATAAGTGTTTAGTCACCAGTCCAATTAACTAGTATCAACATTGCTTGGTAAGAGTCTGATAAAGTTAAAGCCTATCTAAGCTTTGGGAGAGAGAGCAAGAGCAGGAAACAAAAATCTTTTCCTCAAGCTTCATGCGAGTTAGAAGGCTAGGAAGTAACTTCTGAGATTCATTTTTGGAATGGTATTTTTAAACTGAAGTTTGATTAGAACTATTTAAGAGGCTAGAGAGAGTTTAGAAAAGCATTTGGAAAAGTAGAAGATGGTTTACAAAAGTTTTAGGGTCATTAGAGGGATTAATAGAAATGTATATGAGAACCAGTTTTTAAAATTATTTACCTTTAAATAAACGTAGAATTTGTTTTCATTCTCCCCTCCCCACCACCAGTTACAGAGAAAGTAGAAAATAATAGGCAGAAGTTCCTGAGAATATGCTAATTGGACTTCCTTTTGTTTGTTTTGTTTTTTTCCATCTCCTGTTCTTAGGTTCTTTACTCTGTCTCCTCCTATGGTTCTCGCCTCCTCTAGCTAAGTGATTTAGACATAATTTAAGATTTCCCTCTGTAACCTACTGCTAGATTATATGGCATAGTGCGTGTGTGCAGTCAGTCTCTCTCTCTCTGTCACTCTGATATCAATTAAGGGCTGAACTTCCCTGTTCCCCTCTGGTAGCAGGAGCACAGTATCTCACTGACTGCTCATCCTTGCTCATTCTCTACCATCTGTGGAAAATAGTCCCTTAAATGTAGTTTGTATTTATTATCCTCAAGTTATATCACCTACTTAATTATTATACTTCTGAATAGATATTAATATTAACTCTTTTCTTTCTTTCTGCCTTTTGGAAGTCTGGGGATAAGTTAAAGTAAATAAAATACTTGCCAGTATACTGATAACAGATTTTTAGTGGTTGATTCATTTCTATCTGCTAACCCAACATGAATGTCTTTAAGTTTACCAAATATCGTCAATAACTCCCTCCCTGATATACATTTATACCCCCATTTTCTTCAGTAATCTCTTTTTTGCTTTCCTACAAGGATCATTCTGCCTTATAAGGTATCTGAGATTAGGTTCTTCAGCCAGTTAGTTCTCAAGCCATTTCCTGTTCTTTTTTTATCTCATTTAATCCTCCATCATCCCCCCTTTCTTCTGTTATCCTTGGAGTTCCCAGTTCCAGTCATTTACACTATGGCGTGGCATTAAGTTAACAAGAATGTTTTAAATAACTTTTGCTGTTTCTGTCATTTATATTTGCTTTAGTTTCAGAATTTAGAAATAGTTAAAAATATAAAGGAAATTAAAATCCTCTGTCAGAGATGCCCACAGTTAACATTCCCAGATATATCCTTCCAGTTTTTTTCCCTAAGCCTGTAGACAGATTTAAAAAATGGGATTATATAATAGTATCTTATTGCATTTTATCCTTGATACTGTTAAACAGTCTTTGAAAATATATTTTAAAATGTTTGTATTATATCCATCATATGGATCTATGTAACAGCTAAGAAATTCCTTATTTAAGAGGAATAGTTTTACGTGACTTTGTACTTGATTTTCCCTTGTTGTGAAAGATAGCAAAACTTAGATGTTACTTTTTTTTTTAGATGTTCCTATTTTTAAAAATAAATGAAGAATTAATTGTGTTATCAGGGAAAGAAACTAGGAATGCGATCAGGGAATTTTGGTATATATGCTAGTTGTATGACATAGCGTGAATTTGAGCAAGGTCTTCTGAGCCTGTTTCCTCATCTGTAAAATTCAAAATTGATAATAAGTATTTTTCTTTCAAACAGTTGTTGAAAAGATCAAATGATATACCATACATAAAAGTTTATTTCAAGCTATGTGACAAATTAGCCATGCAAATGCAAAATGTTTTTTAGTATGTGAGAGAGTCTTTCTCTAAGATTGATCCGATTTATTTTCTTAATAGGAACTCTGTCTAAACATCATTCCAACCTTTGCAAATCTTATAGACTACCCATCCATGAAAAATGCCTTGATACCAAGAATTAAAAATGCATGTCTACAAACGTCTTCCCTCGCTGTAAGTAATCGCATATTAATTTTTGTTTTTCTTTCACTTCTCATTGGCTTAAATAATTTTCTTATTGTTTAATAACCCTTTTGTAGTTTGTTCATATATTTTGTCATGGCTATAAGTAGCCTATATATAGTACTATGAAAGTGAGCAATAGCTGTAGTTTTCCCTGATATATAATTTTATAGTATTCCATCCCTGACATTACTCCCTGTCCCCTAACTTTGAGTGCGTCAGTAGAAAATTTGAGTAATTTTTTTCTTAATCCTTTTCTGCTTTAAGCCACAGTTTATTTTTTTTCCATCTTTCTTGCAGAAATGTGGTGCTTTTTGCTTTTTTTACCAACTAATTGTTTTCTGCTTTTCTTAGTTTACTTTTTTTCTTTTTAAAAAATAGTTTTATTGATATTATGATCCTGACTAAAAGTATTCTATCTTAACAAATTCTAGCTAAAAAAGTAGGATGTGAAATATTTATTAAAATAGTCAAGATAATATAGATATCACAATTGATAGAATTGTGATAAAAGAGCTCCTAAATATCAGGTTTTAGTAACTGTATTAAAGATATATTTAGAAATACAAAACTTTATGTAGGACAAATATACTTTTCACATGTTGTTAAAATATTTAGTTTAAGAATGACTTGAACCTGAATTAGAGGAAAATATTGGAAGCCCAGTAAAATTAATCACTTGGTGGGAAAATTTAGTCCTTTTTTGTAATTCAAATGACCCCAAGGAAATATTCTTAGCAAACAAATGTGTAATAAAGCTTTTCAAATCCTAATTACTTTATTTAAAAAGATATAAAATTAAAATCATTCCTTACCTTTAGCTACCTAGTATCCTGGCAAAGCAATCAAAGATTCTTTCTGAAACAAGTCAGGGGAATTTATAAATATGTGAATTTTCTATATTAATAAAGGACGAGAGCTTTTAAACCTACTTTTATTCTTGAGGTTTTAACATATACCTATATGAAGATTATACTCATACTTAAAATATTTTGGTCTAGATTGCAAAGACTTTAAATGACTAATTCAGTTTACCTCTTTTAATAGGTACGTGTAAATTCATTAGTGTGCTTAGGAAAGATTTTGGAATACTTGGATAAGTGGTTTGTACTTGATGATATTCTGCCGTTCTTACAACAAATTCCATCCAAGGAACCTGCGGTCCTCATGGGAATTTTAGGTAGCTGAAAACTTAATGTCATTTGATGCTACTTTGTTTTACAATTATGCAAGTAAACTTTTCAATCTATAAAACCATTTTGTACTCTTTTCATGTATATAGCATTCAGTAACTGAAGAATGATGGGGTAAATGCCATGATATAACTTTTCTTTGTGTTAATTTTAGCAAAAGCGGTAGTACTTGACATTTATAAAGGAATAAGATATTTGGGAATCCTGGCTTCACAGATATCATGATAGCATGTAGTTTTCTCTATAAAATGGTACTCAATAAGAGAGGCAAGCAAAACTACTTGAAATGCTGATACCAGTCTTAATAGTAATACCTGATGTTTATTTGGTACCTGATTTGTAACAGGCACTGTGCTGAGTCTTTTCTCTGCATTACCTTATTTTGTCCTCTCCAAAATCCAATGAGATAGATACTGTTATTTCTGTTTTACGGTAAGGAAACTGAGGCTCAGAGGAGTGAAGTAAGTTATTCAAGGTTATACAGCTGATAACTGGTAGAGCTGGTTTTTAATTTAGATATGTTTAAGTCTGAACAAATATTTTTCACTGCTAAGTGATGTGCCGATGAAGCATTATTGGCCTTACAGCACATTCTATCCTATCAGCATAATTACAAGTCACTCTGTAAAAAAAACTCTGAAATTGCTTATAAATAGTTAAAGCCCAATCTGGAAATGTTCAGGGTCTGCTGTACTAATAGAGATAGACCTAGCTGTGGAATCACAGAAACATTAACAAGTTACTAAACTTGAAGTTCTTTGTTAGTTTTGAAGAAAAACTATGTTATTCAGCCATGTATCTTTAATACCTACTCTAGTGCCTGATTTATAGAAAGCCCTCAGTAAATATTTGTAGGAATTGTCAGTAAGTAATCTGTTGCGGACCTCTGTAGAAATAGAACTTTTGGGATATGGTATGAAACTCTTGAGCTCAAAGAAGTTAGTCTTCTTGAGAAGGAGTTTGACGTAGTGGAAAGAGCCCTAACCCCAGTCCTGGCTATGCCGGTTCCTCGAGTGACTTTGAAAAGTTTCTTCATCTATCAAATGAGGATAAAAATAATATCATTATAGGAGTTTTGTGAGAATCAGTGAGACCAACTGAAGGGAAAGTAATGAGCATAGTGCCCTGCAAATAAGCATTTAATGGGCACTCAAAGTTATTCTTTGAGTATGTAAGTGAAGTGTGCATTAACAGCAGAATAACAGCAGATGGTGTGTTCTAAAGCTCTGGATTCTATCTATACAAAACACTTATAACACAAAAGCATTCAGAGAATGAGGAGCAAACGTGCTCAGTTTACCAAATGAAGGCTTTGTGCAATAGGTGTATCAAGCAGGGTCCTGAAAGTTGAGTAAATAGGTAAGACAACAGGGAAGGACTGTGTGGAGTTGACTTAAATTACTAAAGTTCAGAGATGTTGAGTCTGATTGGTTAAAGAAGTGAATAAAGTTATAGGACCTATACTTAGACACTTTAAATAGATGTCTCAAGTTTGAATGAGATGTCTGAAATATGTGTTTAGATGTGTTCAGAATAGAGAGACATTCTGTAGCCTTTCTGCTGCACTGTAAGAACTGTATCTCGTTCTGATAGACTTTTAATTTTATACTATCATTAAATGTGTTCTTAAAACCAAAAGAATACAGGATAAATGTGTCATGGTATGTTAAATCTAAACTGACAGTAAAGCTGAAATCATTCTGATCCATATATAAGAGCATCCTTCTTCTAAGCATTGATAAGGAAAATTTTGTAACTACACTGATTATCAAGAGATTTCATATAGATACACTGTTTTTCTGATTTCTATTGATTTGTGGTACTGAATTATAACATTTGTCTTACTCTTTTCTGTCAGGTATTTACAAATGTACTTTTGCTCATAAGAAGTTGGGAATCACCAAAGAGCAGTTGGCTGGAAAAGTATTGCCTCATCTGATTCCCCTGAGTATTGAAAACAATCTTAATCTCAATCAGGTAGGAGTAGTTTTGTGCTTTATTCAATTTATTCAGCTTACTGTTTTCTTGGCATTGAATGTATAAATATATTACATATAAATAGGTAAAACAAGGAAAAATATGCCAAAGAGATAAATGAAGAAAGTTTGTGGGTTCAAAGTAAGGAGTATGTGAGTTGGAAGGATGGATTATTGGAGGCCTAATTGGGAGATAGTAAATGAGCAGAATTTTGAAAGATGTGTAGGATTGGGGACTACTTCAAATTTGGGACTGTGAAATTGACATGAACAAAGGGAAAAAAAATATGTCTGGGCTGTGTATTCATTATTTATTGCTACCTCACAAATCACCACAACTTGCAGGTTTAAAACAACATAGATTTATTATCTCACAGTTTCTGTGGGTCAGTCAAGCCAGGGCATGTATGCTCTGCTCAGAGTTTCTCACAGTGCCGCAGTCAAAGACTGAGGTCTCATCTGAATGCTCACCTGGGGGAGGATCTGTTTCTAAGCTCACTCAATGGTCGTTGGCAGGATTAAATTCCTTTCCGACTGTTGAGCCGAAGGCCTCAGTTTGTTGCTCTCTGTTAGCTGGTTGCCACGGTGAATTCCTTGTTTCATGGGCCTCCAACACGGTATCATCTGGTTTCATCAAAGCCAGAAAGAGTCTGCTAGAAAGATGGAAGTTATAGTCTCTTATAATGTAATCAAGGAAATGCCATCCCATTACCTTTGCCATATTCTGTTGGTTACAAGCAAGTCACAGGTCCTGCCCATGTTTGAAGGTAGGGGATTACACAAAGACAGAGTAGCAGAATGAGGAGTTAATTGGGACCATTTTAGAGTCTATCTGCCACAGGGAATGAATAATACAGTTTGAGAGATACCTATAATATAATCAGGGAGTGATGATATTAAGATAAATTGAGACTAGAATAGGTAGACTTTCGTTTTATTTTATTTTATTTTATTTTGGCCACGCCATGCCGCTTGCAGGATCTCAGTTCCCCCACCAGAGATTGAACCTGGGCCACGACAGTGAAAGCCCTAGAATAGGCAGACTTTAAATGCTCATCTGGTTTAGGTATTTGAACTTTCAAGATGTGGTAAATGTTTGAGCAAAGGAACTATGTACTCAAAGGTTATTATAGAATTACCTCTGCATACCTCTATCACTGTAGTTGTCACAGCTATATACTTGTGTGTCTGACTTTCCCAGAAGGCTGGTTGTTATAGCTTATTCTTCATTATATCCCCAGTACTTAGTACAGTGCCAGAAACAAAAATTTTTATTGAATTGAGAGAAAATTTGAGGTACAGAGTAATGACAAGGCATTTTGTTCACCATAAAACTAATGTTTAATGATGTATAATGGAAAAGATGGGGAAGGGTTACTGTTTAACTGAGAGTGTCAGAAATGGATAGGCTGGCAAGGTTTGGAATTAAAGACTAAAAGTGAATTAGAGCAATGAAGGAAGCAGAAAGCTGAAAGTTAAGCAAGAGAGCTTTTGGCATAGGGGAGAGTGCTGAGTGAATGGAGTTTTCAAATTAGAGAAATTTGTAAAATTAATCAGATCGAAAATTTCATTTGAAGTGGTAGGGTAAGCCCCTGAAGGTTTGTGTCCTTAGATTTCAGTTTTTGTCTTGATAATTTCTTCATATCTTGGATGGCAGGGTTGAAATTAGGATTGGCAAAAAGGGAGGATGAATATTGGGGGAAAATAGAATGATAACATGCCTAAGATAGTCTTCAACTTTCGGTCATTTCTGTTCTTAGTTCTCATATTTATGATTTAGGGTGTTGTAAAATATTCTCAAATGCTTATTTTAGAATATATAATTACGTTTGAAGTGTGTTAGTTTTCTTCAGCTTTATGGTTGATTTTTTTGAGGGGCCTATTTTCATCAGCAGAAATATTTAGATTCATATCATCTGGTATTTTACAATGGTTAGCATGGATGTGGTCTGCTTTCCTATTCATTTCATGGACAGGGTTCCTAATTCAAGACTGCCCTCTTCTGTCAGTTCTGATTTAAAATAATCTAAGTATATTACACATTATGTGAAAAAGATAAAGTAACTGAGGAAAATACATTTTTAGCATTTGATTAAAAAGAGCAAATACCATGCAGCAATCCAAACACAATCACAACTTGTGTTGGGGGACGGTTCCTATGACCACCCCCAGATTCAGTGATTCACCAGGAGGACTCAGGCCTCAGCCAATGGTTGTACTCACAGCTATGATTTATTATGGTGGAAGAATGTAAAGCAAAATCAGTGAAGGGAGAAGGTTCATGGGGCAAAGTCTGGGGGAAACCAGGCTCAGGCTTCCAGAGTCATCTTTTGGTGGAGTCACACAGAATGTGCTTAATTTCCTGGGTAATGAGTTGTGACAGCGTGTCTGAAATATTGCCAGCCAGAGAAGCTCATTGGAGACTCGGTGCCTGGAATTTTTACTGGGGGCTGATCAAGTAGCACCCCCTGCCTGGTACTCAAATTCCAGTTAGGCACAGTGAGCCACTATTATCAGTTAATGGTGGGAACCTCCCAAAATCTGAGTTCCTGGACACCAGCCAAGGGCCAACCTTGCAAGCAGACTTTTCCAAGGATAGCAGTGCAGGCCTACTATGTTAATGCTTCAACAATATAGATGAATCTCACAAACATTATATTGAGCAAGTGAAGCCAGACACAGAGGAGCATCTACTGAATGACTCCATTTATATGAAACACAAAGACGGTTAAAACTACACTGCTAGAAGTCAGAATAGTGTTTTCTCATATGGCGAGGGAGGGTAGGAAATGATTAGAAGGGGGCACGAGGAAGCTTCTGGGGTGCTGCCAATGTTCTGTTCTTTTTCTGGCTACTGGTTAAATTCAGTTTGTGAATTTTTTGAGATGTGCACTTATATGTATACTTTTCTGTGTATGTTATATTTTGTTAAAAAGTTAAAAAAACTAATCAGCAAAGAGTCAGTCATGGTAAACAGCTAAGGAAATATGCCTTTTGTTACTCTCATGGTCAGACAGAGGATAAATGGATGATAGAGCATGGTTGAGAGGCAGCATAACGTAGTAGAAAACAGTACAAGCTTTGGAGACAGACTTAGTATGAATTCTAATTCTGCCATACAAGTTATTTAGTATTTCTGAGTAAGTTGCTTTCTCTCTTGCTGAGCCTGAGTTCCCTCATTTATAAAATAGAAATATTAATAAATTTACTTTGAAGAGTTGTGAGGATTAATAGAATAGTGTATTTATAAGCACCCAGCCCAAAGACGTAGTTGTAAGATTTGGGGAGGGGAAGAAAGCAGTTTCTAGAGTCTTCCTGTAATATGTGGTATTATTAAAATAAATTGTTTATGATGATCCTGAAGTACTATAAGAATTATTTAACTAGGGGCTTCCCTGGTGGTGCAGTGGTTAAGAATCCACCTGCCAATGCAGGGGACACGGGTTTGAGCCCTGACCCGGGAAGATCCCACATGCCGGGGAGCACCTAAGCCCGTGAGCCACAACTACTGAGCCTGCGCTCTAGAGCCCGTGCTCCACAACAAGAGAAGCCACCACAATGAGAAGACTGCGCACCGCAATGAAGAGTAGCCCCTGCTCACCGCAACTAGAGAAAGCCCGCGTGCAGCAACGAAGACCCAATGCAGCCATAAATAAATAAATAAATAAATAAATAAATAAATAAATAAATAAATAAATAAATAAATAAATTATTATTTAAAGTTTAACAAAAGCTTAAACTATGTTTAACTTTGAATTAGATATACTTTATGAATTTTAATTATTTGGAAGTTAGATTATGTATATTTAATATTTCTACTAACTTTTTAGAAAACAAGGCTTATTTTAGCCAAACATGTCATTTTTATAATGATCTGAATAAAGAGTAATTTTTTATGCATTATTAAGCAGATTGTTTTCAGATATGCACAAATTTAGATGGTCATTTTTGGATTAGTCTAGAAAAATCAATATGTAATAACTGCTGGAGTTGAATTTATATAAGACTGCTGAATAATAGCTGTTAGGCAACTCAGGATATAAAACTTATTGAGAACATGTTTTCTGGAACTTAAAAGTCTCATCAACTATATCACCACCATACAGAGATACTGTAAAAGCTTGCTCTGATACATTGAGCTAAAATATACTATTCTTATGTCATCAGTGCTATGAGTGGGTCTATTCTGATAAAAATAGAGAATATTATGAATAACTTGTTGAATTATTTTATTAGATTACCTTTGTGGCTAACTTGAAACATTATAACCATATCAATTTCTTATTACACCAGTTCAATTCCTTCATTTCCGTCATAAAAGAGATGCTTAATAGATTGGAGTCTGAACATAAGACTAAACTGGAGCAACTTCATATAATGCAAGAACAGCAGAAGTAAGTAGGTTGCATATGAATTGCACATGGTCCAGGAGTGACATTAAAGTTATGTCATGGTTGATTTTCTAGAATATGGACTAGAAAAATTGAAGGATTTCAATTTGACTATATGTAAAGCATATAAAAATTTTCCAACATATTAAGTTGAACTGAGTTTAAATAGAATGTTGTTGAAAATCTGATGTCATTTCTGAATACAGAAGCATAATAGGATGTAACCTTAGCGTTTTCTCTGCATAAAGAAAATTCTGCTTCTAAGAAAATCTCTTGTCACATCAGCTACTGGCATTGTAAACTCAGGGTGCTGATTGCCAAGAGCACCACTTAAAAATATTTTTCAGATCTGTGAAATCCTGGTGTTTTGATTTCTCCTTCTTTTTTCTCTAACCCCAGAAACATTTATAGAGAGTTCATTCCTATATGTAGTACCACAGTGTGTACCTCTTTGTTTGTTTGTTTGTTTTTAGGGAGGATTTTCTAAATTATTTGCAAAATACTAGTATTCAAAGGAAGAGGGGAAGGGTAAACATTATTCAGTGGAAAATGCCAGTTTTTATGATCAAATCTCCACTATATTCTTTGCTCCAGAGGCAAAACATGATTTTAGGATGCCTGTTAAAGTTTAATCCTGAGTCAAAGACATCTGAAAATCAGTAAAATTGATATCAATCATGAGCCAAGTCCCCCAAAAGAAACTTTTTAGGTTCTGCTCCAGTGTAAGATGAAGGCTTTATGGAAATAAATACACAAGGTGTAGAATGATGTGAAATAGCCCTTTGTATGCACTAAGTATTCTGTGATGTATATATTTATCATGTTTAATGGATTGACTATATTAACTTAGGAACCCTGAAAAATAGTCTTTAAAAATTACAACAGAGAGAAATTTTCTATCTATTATTTATACTTGAGGTGTAAATGAACCTTCTCTTTTTCTCCTTCCTATCTAAATCTTACCTGTTTTTCAAGGCATAGATCTTGCCCACATCACTTATTCAGTGATTATAGCATTTATTGTTAGAATCACAGATTCTGAACTTAATCACATTAAGTTCCCATATCATATCTTGTCTCTCAGTGAGCTGTAAACTCTTCTATGGTAAGAACCATGCTTGCCTGGTTTTATGACACTATGTTCTCCAGTAAATCTCAAATGCTAAGCTTTAAAAAAAAGACGTGTGTACAAATGTTGGTTTTTGGGGCATGCAGACATTAATAGTAGTAAATAATGAAAAAGATTATGACTATCCTTAAAGAATGAAGTTGCAGTTTGTTTAGATTGTAGTAAATTCCATGTGGATGAACTATTTTTAGTACAAGTTTTATTTTTAAAACATACATTTCCTTTTATTGCTTTGTCATAACTCAACTCTCTCTTACAGATCTTTGGATATAGGAAATCAAATGAATGCTTCTGAGGAGACGAAAGTTACAAATGTTGGGTCTCAGGTAAGAAGATATTTAGATTATTCTAATTTTTGAAAAAAAGTGCTTGATAGTGTGCTCCATTTAGGGGACCTCTGATCTTTAAGCAGTAAAATCACAATCTTGCACGTCATTCAGCTGGTTGACTTTTTGTATTTCAGCATATTGACAAAGTCTTTAACAACATTGGAGCAGACCTTCTGACTGGTGGTGAATCAGAAAATAAAGAGGATGGGTTACAGAATAAACATAAAAGAGTAAGTGTCTTTACTGTTCTTTCAGTACTCGTATTTATATTATATAACTTCTAAAACCACAGATTTTTGTTGGGAAATACTATTTAGCTTAATAAGAAACATTCTTTAATTATCTTTATGAAATTTAAAAGTTATCAGTGGGTCATGCATGACCTGACGCATGTTGAGAATAAACATGCTTAAGATTTTTAACTTCCTTTATTATTCAGTCTCCCATGTTGGTAACATTTCTAGGTTGCCTGACTTCTTTGTCCTTTCTACTGTACTTTGCCAGTCACATCCCTTGATAAATTCTACAGTGTCTCTTCTCTGATTCTGATTTTGAATAACAAACTTTAAAATGATACTTTCCAATTGAAATGTTGGTTAGCATCCGATATAAAAAATATGTCAGTTTTGAATTTCTGCTGAGGGCACTTTTCTTCTGTTCATTCAACAGTTATGAGTACCTGTATGTGTAGAGCCAAGGAACTACTAGACATTGTGGTTTACAAAATTGTAAGAGGACATACTGCGAGCTTATAGGTTGGCAAAGTTGATATGAGAAAAAGACAGATGTTGAATTTGATGCAGACATTAGCAGTGAAAGAAATTGTTCACGTTAAAAAAAACAAGTTGTTTCCTTTTTACTTAGCTTTTTGATGAGTTTCTAAAATATTTTTGGAGTGAGCTAGAATCTCCCAATTTTATAAAATGATATCACCTAATCATATTCTCATTGTCTGGAAAAAGATGATTCTAATGAATGGTTTTAAAATAATAATTTTATTATTATTTTCATACTGGAAATAGTTTAGCATGGATCCTGTGAGTTTCTACCTAAAGTTAAATCTTATCGTAATTCAAAGTATAACTTACGCTGTGGCAATCACCAGTACAGGAGTAGTTTGTAATCTACTTGGTATTGTCAGACATACCAAAAAGAAATCTTCTGTTTTATAAATGGAATTATGAAAGTTGTCAGTTGATGTTTTTGGTTTTGTTTTGTTTTAAGGCATCACTTACACTTGAAGAAAAACAAAAACTGGCAAAAGAACAGGAGCAGGCACAGAAGTTGAAAAGCCAGCAACCTCTTAAACCCCAGGTGCACACACCTGTTGCTCCAGTCAAGCAGGTCAGAGTTCATTTCTTTTGCATAATTCAAGCATACTACACTTTTTTTTTTTATATCTTTATTGGAGTATAAATGCTTTACAATGTTGTGTTAGTTTCTGCTGTACAACAAAGTGAATCAGCTATATGTATACATATATCCCCATATCCCCTCCCTCTTGAGCCTCCCTCCCACCCTCCCTATCTCACCCCTCTAGGTGGTCACAAAGCACCGAGCTGACCTCCCTGTGCTATGCAGCAGCTTCCCAGTAACCATCCATTTTACATTTGGTAGTGTGTATACATCAGTGCTACTCTCTCAGTTCATCCCAGCTTCCCCCCACCGCAAGTCTGTTCTCTACATCTGCGTCTTTATTTCTGCCCTGCCACTAGGTTCATCAGTACCACTTTTTAAAATTCCATATATAAGGCATACTACTCTTAAGGAGTAAGGTAGTATAGAACTTAGTCTACCTACTAGTGTTTTATAAAAATGTATTTCAGAAAATACTTTAATGTGTAATTTCTAAGAAGTATGGGCATCAAGAATTTTCCAACAACTCCTCAATAGCCTGCCTAATACATAATGTTTTGTAATAGTGCTTGTTACCAACAAAGAAGAAGCTAGATTAATGGGAGGGTTCTTAAAAAATATTAGGTCTATGATACTAATTCAACGCTGTTCACTTTGAAATGACCAGGAATATTATATTCATGCATTTATGTATTTTTGAGCAAAAAGCAATTTTCAATTTTTAGCTTTTTTGTTATAGTTATGTTTGTGAATTGATTTAGGAATACTTATCTATATGTCCTGACCAGTATTTATTTCCTGCTATGGTCCAGGCAGTGTTCTAGGTGCTGGTGTTAGAGCAGTGATTAAGGTCTCTGTTGATAGAAAGTTTACACTATTACTGATTTCAGAAATTACTTTATCTTACAAGCTTTCTTTAAATTATTTTTTGTTGTTGTTGTTGCCTCTTAATCATTAAATTTCTTCCTCTGGGAAAAATCTTTGTGGGCCAAGAGGTAAAAATAAAGTATTTTGTAGGTACTTATAAAAGAATAGAGAAAATAAATTTCCACAAAATTTTGATGAAATTCAAAATACAAAAATAATAGAGTATCCTTGTCTGTAATACAGATCTAATGAGAAAAATGCAATTCTGTTTTTTGGTGGAGGTGCAGCGGGGGAGACAACATTTCATTTAATTGGAGTTCAGAGTTGTGTTCCCTGTCATCAGATTGATTGCAAATGTTCATCCTTAAAAAGCCTTACAAAAATATGTGGCAGGCTGGATTTGGCCTGTGAGCTGTGGTTTGCTGTCTTGGTGTAGACTATTGAGCTTAATTTTAACTTGTACTTTATGATAAAATTTATCAAATGTTTACTAATTTTAAAGTAATTTGGAATTCTTGGAGATAAAGTAATTTCCTCATATTTTTCAGACTAAGGACCTGACAGACACATTGATGGATAATATGTCATCTTTGACCAGTCTTTCTGTTAGTACCCCTAAAATTTCTGCTTCAAGTACCTTCACTTCTGTTCCTTCCACGGGCCTTGGTATGATGTTTTCTACACCAATTGATAATACAAAGAGAAATTTAACAAACGGCCTGAATGCCAACATGGGCTTTCAGACTTCAGGATTCAACATGCCAGTTAATACAAACCAGAACTTCTTCAGCAGTCCAAGCGCACCTGCAGTGGCCAAGATGACACTGGGAACACCTTCCACTTTGCCAAACTTCAGTGCTGTGAGTGTTCCTCCTGCTGGTGCGAAGCCGACTCAGCAAAGACCCACAGATATGTCTGCTCTTAATAATCTCTTTGGCCCTCAGAAACCCAAAGTTAGCATGAACCAGTTATCACAACAGAAACCGAATCAGTGGCTTAATCAGTTTGTGCCTGCTCAAGGGTCTCCAGGTGTGGGCAGTTCGGTAATGGGAGCACAGGTGCGCATGATAGGACAGTCTGCCTTTGGTATGCAGACTAATCCTTTCTTTAACCCGCAGAACTTTGCACAGCCGCCACCTACTATGACCAGTAGCAGTTCAGCTAGCAGTGACTTAAAAGATCTTTTTGGGTGAGGTGTCATGCTCCTGTTTTTGAAGGATTACTTCAGTTTTAATCATGGGTAAGCTGATTTACATCTATATAGTTGGCTTGGAGGAAGTACTTCTGTGGGAAAGTGAATGGTCCTGTGACAGAAAAAAACCTGTTGTCATGCCAGCATAGTAGTTATATGGACTCTTTAACAGTTGAGGTTTTTAAAGCCTTGAGGATTTTTTTCCTCTTACCAACTCCTCTTCAGGTTTTTAAAAGACCCAACCCATATCAATCTCAACGAGAAAAAAAGACACCTGAGTATCTTGAATAGCAGAATTTTTAAATCAAATGTTTATTTTGGCTTGTAAATCTTGGTGTTATTTAAAAAATTGAGTTGATGGTAATTGCAAGTTTCATCTGTTAAATACTACATGGTACACAGTCTGCCTTCGCAAGTCATTAGTCTTCATTTTTACTATGTGAAAAATCTTGATACTGTATTGATTTGTTTGCATTTAGTGTGACTGAGTGAGAAAATGATAAGCCTAACGAAAAGGATCGGGTCATTTGCTTTTCCAATCTTATTACTTCTCAGATGAACTAATGTTTAGTGCAAAAGACTGAGCAAACACTGCAGAATTTAACTTAACCTTGATTTCATTGGTTCAAACTAAAGGCATTATTAACTATCATAAATGCAAACTAATCGTTGTAAATTATATTTTAGCATGGTCTGCCTCAAATAGTAATGTATTTTTCTGCATTTACTTGGATATGTTTAGAATCACTTTTTTTCCTACTATATCACAGACAGAAGAGGTATGTACTGATTTGTACAGGTATTTGACAAAGACCTCTGATGTGCTTTCCCTGACTACTGCCTTCATATTTCATTTTGAATTCAAACTTCTGAGGTTGCAGCACATATGAATTGCATTTTCAAAAGGAGATTTGTAAGAATTAAACTATATTTAATGAATATACTTTTGAGATTTCTGCTGTATTGTTTCAAATGTAATAAACTTTACTTCTCTAAAAATGAGCACTTGTATCTTCTGGCTACTAACAGATTAATTTTCAGCTTGATACGTTATGATAACGTCTGACTTTGTCAGTTACTGCATCTGAAGTTTAAATCTTCTCTAGGAATTTCAGGACCCTTTGTTCGAACATTTTTATGTCCATAATTAGCCATTTTTAGGAAAGAAAGAATAAATTCTTCTAACAGGAAACATGCTTTCTTTTTCAAGGCCTTTCTCTGATATTTTTCTTTGATTTGCTGATTAGTCAACCATGGAATCATGCTATAGATGTCATTTGTATTTCGTTAAATTATATTCCATCATTATGTGATAACTTTAAACTGATCTTTCAGAGAACTATAAATGTATTATAATTGCAGCCATAGAGTTTGTGGTTTTTAATTATCTGAAACCAGCAATCATTTAAAATAAATCATATGAAGTTTAGTGTGCTGACACTTCATTTATTCATTGAAAAAATATGTATACACACACTGAACATACAGTACTTGATTATAAAATGTAATTTGATAATATCGCTGGCAGCATTCAGTAAGAGGGTATGTTAAAAAATAAAAAGTCAGCTTAACATCCGGTTTCTGTATGAGCTATATTTTGTTACATGGTTTTAGGAAAAGGACTGATAGGAATGCTAAAGAAGCTTTTCCAAGAAATGAAAAGCACTAGGAAGAGCAGATGCTTTTGGCAGATACATTCATACCTCGACCTGATTATTTGTCTTGTTCGTAACACAATATCTATCTTGAGAAAAGTTTACATAAGGAATAAAACTACTTAATGTTGAAGAATTTTTCTTCGTAACAATTCAGTAGTCACTGTTCATTAGGAAATTGCTTTTTGTTTTGTAAAATAACTTTGTTAGTGTTGAACTCCTAATTAGAAGGAAAACTTAATAGAACAATTTATATAATTTGAGCTTCTAAATATAAAAATAGATTATTTGAAAAAATATATGTGATTCTTAGGTAATTTTCACATCTTGAAATTTGTTCATTCACTGAGGTAACGATGCTACGTTTTTAGAAGATTTTCTACACTTTTTTCTTACTTTCTTGAAGGTATTTTGTTTAAATCATTTCTATCACTCGAACTGTTACCACTGCCTTTCTCTGTTGTGAAACTGCCTCTAAAAAATAGTTCTATTTTTAGGCTTGTATTTCTATGTGAACAAAATTTTCAAAGTACTAGATAGATCACCTTAAAATTATTGTAGATATTGATGGCATTTTAAGTCCCTTGTGCTTAGAGTAGAAAGTTGGTAGGTTAAAAAGCACCTGTAGACAAAAATTACAAGAAAGATTCCCTTTTATTTGAATTGGTTCTTTATTCTCCTAATGCTAAAGTGTGTGATATATTTAGAGGATTCATAAAAAGAAATGGAAATAGACTATGTACTTAGCTGGGTTTTGTTTGTTTTGTTTTGTTTTTATTTTGGAACGCTTATAACCCTCTTTTCACCTGAATAAGTTAAGGAAATAGGTTTTTGTTATTGTTTTTTAACCTGTAAAATACCTCACATGGTTGCTTTTACATATTAAAGGAAAAGGTATATGTGAAAGTACCTGATAGCAAGCACAGAGTATGCACCAAATAAATTTCGGCTTTGATGCAACTTTCCATATTAAGTTGTGATTTCATGCTTTGTTATTTACTGGTCTTGAAATAATTTTAGAACAAAACAAATCTGTAAGAATTTAAACTGTATAGGATTTTAAGAGATTATTTATGTTGCTGGCTTTCAAACTATAACTGTGACACTCAGTAAGAAATATATCTTACATTACAAACCCAGTATATGAAATTTATACCTGAAACAAAAGTTTCAGAAAATCTTTGATACATATAGTATACTTTTTTTAAATTATATCCTATTAATTAAAAAAAAAAATGGTTACAATCCCTAAAGAGATTTCATGATATAGTTTGAGTAAAACTGAAATAATTCAACACCACGCAGATGTAGAAACAGAGGGTCAGAGATTCACATGCCCTAACCCAAGAAAGTTAGAGCCAGGAATAGAAGCTAGATTTTTTTTTTTTTTTTTTTCTGATCTGCAATCCCATGCTTTCTACCATTTATATCCTTTATTGTATGAATTCTGGAGTTGCTTTTGTCAAAATGGTTTAATATAGTTAGTATTATGTGTTCAGTACTTATTTGGTACCATAAATATATTTACATTGGAAAAATTGGCATTGAAGAGGAAGAGGGAGATGATAGAACGGAAATATTCATGGTCAAAATCAGCCTCTGGGCTGCTTCTCTGAATTGTGGATGAGATGGTTGGGGGAGCCAGGTTAGCAGTGCTTGCAGTACCCAGACATGTAGTAGAATTAAAGCATATAACCTTGAGGAGAGAGTGGCATAGTGGAAAAAGCCATTTCACCAAAATGGAGCTTGTTAGATATTAGAAACTTCTATCCAAAGCAGCCAAGTTGCTCTAGCCACTCAGAGAGGATTTAACTACCTGGAGTGCAGAACACATACGTAATTTAAAATTTCCTAGTAACCACATTAAAAAATAAAAATGGATGAAATTAATTGTAATAATATATTTTGTTTAACTTAATAGAGCCAAAATATCTTTTCAACATGAACTGATACAAAATTTAATGATATATTTTACGTTCTTTTTTGTGCTTAGTCTTGAGATCCAGTGTATATTTTACACTTAGGACATATCAATTCAGGCTAGTCACATTTTGAGTACTTGATAGCCACGTGTGGCCAGTAGCTCCTGTGTTAGATATGTAGGTATATATGGAAGGTAAGAAGCCAAAAGAGTGAACTCTGGCAGTTATCAGTTTACTGTCTCCCAGCTCCAAATCCATCCTTCTCTGCCCTGCTTTGTGATACTCGAGCTGGACCCTGTAAACACGTCTCCCTTGCCAGCTTGGCAGAATGTTAGGCTTCGTCGGTAGAGGGTCCTGAAGTGGCACTGCAAAGCAATAGAGGCAAGAAGTCACTTCTGGATTCTGGTTCTCCATTTTTATTCACTGCAGGAGCCCGGCAGCCCCAGCAGAGGACCCCAGCTGTGCCTCAGTCACACTCTCCCACTTGGGAGCAGCTCCGGTGGGCTGCTTTCGGCCACTCCCTCAAGCAGCTGTCTCCCACTCTGGCCCTCTGACAAATGTCTTCACCACTGGTGGCTGAATGTACCTGTGGAAACCACGCCTTCGCCGAAGAAGGCGCTCAGCTTGAGGGGTTGGAGTGGGGAAGAGAGCCTCTCCTAGTCTTTAGTTCCTTAATTTTCTTTTTACTTTCTCCTAGCCTAGAGGTAGTAGCTGCCTTTTTTTCTTTTTTTTTTTTGCAACGGCTACTTCTGAACTCCTTAGAGTCCTTTTTTATGCCTTTTAAAGGCATAAAAGGACAAGTAACTTCTACTAGTTGACAATTACTTCATTAAAATTTCCCTGTTCAAATGTCTGGTTTTGTCTCCTAACCCTACCTTTACTGGTAAGACTCCTCAGTCTATTAAGCCATTTAAAAATGGGGCCAATATGAAATAAGTCAGACAAAGAAAGACAAATGCAAGTATGATTTCACTTTTATGTGGAACCTAAAAAACAAAGGAAAAAAAACAAAACTTACAGAGAACAGATTGGTGGTTATCAGAGGGGAAGTGGATTGGGGTAGTTGGGCAAAATGGGTGAAGGTGGTCAATTGTAATGTGACACATATTAACTAGGCTTATTATTGTAATTATTTTTTAGTGCATACATACAGTAATCGAATTATTAAGTTTAACACCTGAAACTGATATGTTATAAACCAATTTTACTTCAGTAAAAAAAGTTGTCCAAAAAAAAAAATAATGGGGCCATAGGATGGATATATGTGCTGCTAACAAAAGCTATAGGGAATTGTATATATGTAGCCTATATTAAAACTGTCCTTTCTAAAAGTTCTTTTGAAATGTGCCTTGGGTGGAAATATGATTTAGCTACTCTGTACCTATTTGAGCAGTTCCAATTTTCATCTTTTTTTTTTTTCCTGTATTTTGGATATATGTTCTTTTTGTGGTGGCCTAGGTTGCTAGGAAACCCAGTGTTTGGCTTTCATATGAGAATGAGACTCTAATGTCCAGAGTTTGCATGTAGGGATCAGCATTCATGTAGGTCCCTTCCGAGTCCCTGCCAGTCTTTCTAAATGCAATGATCAAACAAAAGTCAAATATGGGGCTTGTCCACGGGCGCATTAGGAGCATAGAGTGCATGGACTTTGGAGCCAGATAAAGTTGGGGTTTGGGAGGGGGGCATATTTTTTTTGAAATTTCAGGCTAAAATTATAGCATTTATGCTCTATGGAGGTGGGATGGGTTGCTTTACACATTTGTTCAGTTGGAACAGATCCAAAATAGTTTTTAGGAAAATCTTGTCTCTAACAGTGGGTGCTCTTAAAATCACTTTTGTGGAGAGATGGAAAGGCCTCTCACTGAGGTGGTATCCTCCTTAGACTGCTCCAGTGTCAGAAGGGGATGGCCTCTTTATCCCCAGCTCCAGTGATCATACAGACCTGCCCCTAATCAGCAATGATATCTGTACCCAGATACTTGTCAAAGAACAACATTTAATTCTCTATTGCCCAACGTTCAAAGTCTCATTTTTGAGAAAGTTTTATGGAGGAGGCCAAAAATTGAGTAATCCATCCATTTCTTTAGAAATTCTGAATGAAATTAAACCCACTGTGGAGACCTTTGTGCCTGGGTTGCGTTGTTTTGGCCACACATCAATTTCTGTTACTGCACTTAGCTTTGGACTGTATTATGAAACATATTCATGCCAAGGATGACGCTGGTTCACTCTAACATAAAATAGTTTCTTTGAGGACCCACAAGAGAAACTTCAGGTTTCAGATCAGGAGTAAATGTGCTTCTAAAAAACTAGTTTGCCCTTATCTTTTAAAGTCTGAATAATGGAGCAAATCACATATTAACAGCTTGGAGGTTCAGGCAAATTTGCAGTCCACCTGTAACAAATATATAGGACATTAATAGTATGCATTGTTCAGTACTTCTGGCTTTATCTGATTTTTAAAATTCTTATTTCTCCTTTGCTCTGATTTCCATTTTAAAAAACAAGTTTTGTATTATGTTCTTAGAAATTCTCATTTTGGAACAAGGTAAAGTGTAAATAAGTATATGGAATGAATGAGTTTACATCTTGTCTCTTTGACCAACTGACCAGAATAAGTTTTCTCAGCTATAAAATGAGGCTCACGTCTTACAGACTCATTAGGATTAAATGAAGTAAACGTGTGTGAAGCACCTGACAAGGCTCCTGACATACTGTAAGTACTCGATAGATATCCTCACCTTGCTTATGCTGGACATAAGCCTCTAAAATAATATCCACTTGAATCAAGAGCAGATACCTCACCTAGCATTATTTGAATACGTTTATTCTTCAAAAAACAAGCCAAAAATAGGTTATTGGCTATGAGATTCTTGGGACACAAATAGTAATGAGATGTAGGCTATGTCATTAAGGAATCTGCACTGTGGTTATAAAAGGTAGCTGAGTAAGCTGACAATTACAGGACAGCGTGGTATATGCTGTGATAAATCTTAACATAGGAGGGACAGCCAACCTAGGCCAGGGGAGTGGGGAAGACTTCTTTAGAGGACATGGGCCCTGAGCTCAACCTTGCAGGGAGCCTTTTAAAAATTGTGTTTGATGCTATCAAATGATTACTTAGGAATTACATTTTCCCAAATTAAGCTGGACACACTGGGGAGAGGATTAAGGTAGGTAACTCCCAAGGTCCTTTTGAATTCTGAGATTACATGAAAATTGCTTGAATTAAGGAAAGTCCGGTCAAATGACTTGATGACCAGGAAAAGTGGAATTAATGTTGGCTGAGTAAGCCAGGGATGACACCAACACAAGGAATAAAATAAGTGAGGAATATTGTTATTTTTTAAGTAATAATTCATGCTTCGTTGAACATTTCAGAAATTTAAGAATCCACACGTGTGAGTTTAATAAACCTACTTTAAAACAGTGGCTGGGGGATTCCCTGGCAGTCCAGTGGTTAGGACTCCGCGCTTTCACTGCCAGGGTTCAGGTTCAATCCGTGGTCAGGGAACAAAGATCCCGAAAAATAAAATAAAATAAAAACAAAACAGTGGCTGGCTTCTGGGGGAAAAAATGTCTGGCATAAATAAATTTAGTCTATAAACCACCAGAAGATGTCACTATCTCCCAAGTAATAGTCCATTACATTAACTCCTTTTCATGTACATTTTTGAACACTGACAGACTGTGACAGACTGATGTCTGGCTTGTAATATTGAGTCTATGAGAAGGATAGGACCTCACAGGAAATACTTGTCGAAGGTGTGTAGGTTTGTTCCATCTTGATTCTTGATGCCCTAGATATGTGAACCCTGTTCTCTACTTCATGTATTGAAATTATCTGGACACTCTGGATTTCATTTGTGCTTTCAAGAAAAATTAAGATGGTGAAAAATCCTCCAAAATATACTCTCTGATCTTGACTTTCTCTCACATTTTCAGGTTTCGTTATTATTATCCAACTGCATTTATTAAATTATCAGATTTTCTGTGTTCTATCTTGGACACAATCTAAGATATTCTTGAATCTTTTTATTTTTTATTTTTTATTTTTAAGTCAACTTTCATGGTGTGTAAAGCAAAACTGGAACATATTTCCACACTGTAATAATACTGGATGAAATGAACCAGTAGTTCCCCAGTTACTCAGAAGTAAGGATTTCAGACTGTCTGAGCCAATATATACCAATATATAACAGGAAGTAACATGTTAAAGAAAAATAAATTATAGCAAGAAAACAGGCTCAAAAATTGATCATCAAGTGTCTTGTGCTGGGGGCTGTGGGAGTGGGATTCTCCAAGATAAAAGGTTAATAATTTGTTAAAGGCAGCCAGTGACAGCCAGCAGATGAGCAGATGGGTATGATTTCTGCTTCAGTTCTGCCCAAACCTCAAAAGAACTAAATACATCACTTGTCTTCTCCATGCCCATTGGTTTCAACAGTAAAGTGGAATAGTCTGCCCAACCTAGTTCTCTAGGTAGTTATAACCTCAAAGGAGCAGTGAAGAATGAAGTTAAAGTGTTTCATAAATATAAGGAATTCATGTAAATTCTTCTAGGAAAAATACAAAATACTCAAATTATTCCATGCTGTGTAAAGACATCCTATATTTCTATATTTTGATTGTTTGACTTTATTTAAAGTTCATTAATAGGGAAAATTTGGGAAATGTTTTTCATTGGGAAAAATTTTAATTTTCATTAATTGGGAAAAATATTTAAGCAGTTACACTGATGAACTGAAAATAGAACTTGATATGTTTCTAGGGTGTCCATGTAGGCAGCCTTATGTCTGCAAAGAATTATAGAGACATTTATTTAATAATGGTATAAAATTATGTTCCTATAACTTAGGAACATAGAGCCAAATTAATTGAATTCCAGTACCCAGCTCACAGTGAGCTGAAATGTAATGGGACTAACAATGCTTTATTGTGGGCTGGAAACAGTGCTGTATAATGAAGTGAGCATTTGTAATTAATTGGTTTAAATCCTGGCTCCACCAAAAACTATGTAACTTTGTAACTATGTAACTATGTAACTTCTTGAGTTTGAGCCTCAGTTTCCTAATATGTAAAATGGAGATAATATCTGTTTGGTCATTCTACTTTGTCATTCCTAGTTTTTCATTCCCCTTTGTGAGTATGAAATGAGATCAGGAAACTCAAGTCAGCAAGACAGATAAGGAAGCAATGACTGCAGAATGGGATAAAGGTTCCCGTTAGCCTCCCCTTAGAAGGGTGGTATTATCAGCCTTGGGTGGATGGTGGCAATTTTAATTCAGGGGCTGGTACATCAGTGTTATATGTTAAATTCTCTTTATTTTGCTATTGGTTTGCCCTATTTTTTAGTGGAACTTTTTAGTGAAAGCAAGCAGATTAGTATGTAATCTCAAAAACCAGCATCCTGTTTTATTTCTAAAAATTTCACTCTTGCTATCACAAACTTACCTATACAGTCACACCTCTGTATCTGTGGGGGGTGTGTTCTAGCCTCTCCCCACGGGCAGCCCCCGCAGGATGCCAAACTCTGGGACGCTCAAGTCCCTTATTGGCCCTCTGTGTCCACAGATGCAGAACCCATAGATATGGAGGGCCGACAGTAATTATGTGCTCAGTGACGTTTTTAAAGACACAAGGATTCTGAGGACATCTTTCCTGAGTTGTTATGTTAAAGGCAGTCTTTAGTACCCACAGTGGGACTTATAGGATCACAATGTACTGTGTAATGTGGTGACACAAGCTCAGGAAATGGGCTTACGGACCTAGTCCCCAATCTCCACATTCTACTGGCCAGGCTACCTTGGGCAAAATTGAGTCTTGGTTTCTCTACCTGCTTATTTGTTACACAGGTGGTTGGGAGAATCAAATGGGATACTTGAATGTGCTTTGTACGTACGTTTGACTATTAATAAAAGAATGTCAAAAATAGAAGTGCAGTGAAAAAAATCAAGTTTTATATACATTCAGATTAGTACTAATGATAGTTATCAACAATATACAAATTTTAAAGGATTGGGAGAAATACTGAATAAAATAGAAACTTTTATGTTGGTATTAGTATGTTATGGGGACAAGGGGAGAGGAGTATGGAATTGGGGTGTAGGATGGGGCCTAGAAAAGCTGCCACAGAATTCAGGAGAGAAGGAGCCTCAGGACGATTAATTTTCTTCATTACCTCTGTTTCCTTATGAAGTTTCTTATCCTAAAAGGTGAAGAATTAGGTCATTAGCTTTGAGCCTGTTTAAAATTCTCCACCTAACACTTTGATCAGGTTTGATGAAACTATTTTCTTGCATAAATTATATATATGTGTATATATATATACACACACACACACACATATATATATATATATATATATTTTTTTTTTTTTTTTTTGGTCTAGGTAGATTAGAATGACTTGGCTAACAAGCAACTTACGAGATCCACTTTTTTCACTGTTGGGAGACTAGAGTCCTACCTAAAATTGAACTGGGCGGTCAGGCTTGCCCTCATGGTGCTAGGTACAGGCAGTATTGGCATTTCAGGATTTCAGGACTAAATAGCAAATAAGTGTTTTTATTTTACTTTAAATTTTGATTAGTATTTTCACTGGGTATATAATTTTAGGTTGACAATTTTTTCCCTAGTTTTTAAAGAGATTATTCCATTGTCTTCTGACTTTCAATATTTCTGATAAGAGGTCAACAGTCATTCTTTTTTTTTTTTTTTTTAGTTTATTTATTTTTATTTATTTATTTTTGGCTGTGTTGGGTCCTCATTTCTGTGTGAGGGCTTTCTCTAGTTGTGGCGAGCGGGGGCCACTCTTCATCGCGGTGCGTGGGCCTCTCACTATCGCGGCCTCTCTTGTTGCGGAGCACAGGCTCCAGACGCGCAGGCTCAGTAGTTGTGGCTCACGGGCCCAGTTGCTCCGTGGCATGTGGGATCTTCCCAGACCAGGGCTCGAACCCGTGTCCCCTGCATTAGCAGGCAGATTCTCTACCACTGTGCCACCAGGAAAGCCCATAAACTGTCATTCTTATCTTTATTTCTCATCTAATAGATCCAGAGCAAAAACCTTTGGGTTTTTTATCTCTTGGGTTTTAAATCATTGATAAAGTCAAGATTCTTTATCAGTGAGGAGCAGAAACTATCTTAGCTAGAGTGAACTAAAAGGAGGGCAATTTGTTATAAGGGTTGGGTATTTCATGAAACCCAAGGGTAGGACAGCTGGGTCTAGACAAACAGGAATTGGAAGGCCATTAGAAACAGACACCCTCAGCCTGCTAAAGTTTCATTGTGTTTCGTTCCTCTTACTCTTTGCCAGACCAGTGTTCTCTCCATCTCCAGTCCATAACGTGAATGTAACCCCCACCCCCCACCCCCAGTTACAGTTCCAGGGTTCTGCAAGATTAACTAACAGTTTTTCAGTTCTATAAATTACAGGAAAATTTGGCATCTGACTGGCTCAGCACCGTGCAGGTGCCCATCCCTGGTCCATCCAACAGGAGATGGGAAACATTATAGTATATACAGGACTTTGGGAGGCCTGTCTCCATAAAAGAGGAGAGGGGTGGTAGTGGGAGGGAAGTTCCCTGAGAATGAGGAATTGCTATGTTCTGGGCAATCACCTCTAAAGATGTCCTAGTCAATCTTATTTTCTCTAGGGAAGAGGCTCTTTCTGTACAGGATGTTGGGAAGTCATCGAATACATGCAATGGCTGGATTTTTTTCCTAATGCATATTCAGTCTACATATCCTAAGCATAGACCAAAGCTTTAGTTTCATGGCCCTCAGAGGTTTCTGCTCTACACATCATTTCATCTATCTTTGCTGTATTTGTTATTTTGAGATGGGGAGCACATATTTTAATGCTCTTCTGTAACCACTAAATTATATAAAGCTCATGATCATTGTTCCAGTCTTGTTTTCTACCACATGGTAAACTCGCCCAACTCTTTGAAACTATGCAAATTTCCCCCAGGCACCATGCTCTCTCATGCAAGTCTTTGCTCCCACATTTTTTTTCTTTCGTTTGCCTCACTCTTTCAGCCCTGAAAGCTTATACTATCATCCCCTCTTCTAGGAAACCCTCTCCCACTCCCTTAGTAAGCTAATTTAGGTGTCCTTACCTGTGCTCCCATTACCACATGTGTCACTCACCACACCATATAGACTCATTCATTTTCTGGTTTGTTTCTTTAAGAGAAATATCACAGTTCAGCCTATATCACCACTGTCTCAAAAAGGCCTGCCACATAGTAGGCCCTCATGAGAAGGAACAAATGAATAAAACGAGCCTCAGTTCTGGAAAGTCTGGCTTTATATTTTCTTCTCTCTATTATCAACAGCTCTAGTGTAGAAGTTAGGAGTTCAGGCTCTGATGCCAGACTTCCTGGGTCTGTATCCCATCTCTGCCTAGTTTCCTAGTTGTGCGAACTTGAGTAAGTTGACTTAAAGTCTCTGTGCCTCAGTTTCCTCATCTGTAGATGGTATAATAACGGTACCTACCTGAGAGAGTCATTGTGGGGATTAAATGAGTTAAGTGCATAAAGTCTGGCACCTAGAGGGTACTCCATAAGTGTTAGTTATTATTATCATCAACCATCTAAATCACTACCAAAAAAACCTTTGCAGATTCAGGTGTGTGTCATGAGCAATACATTCTGCAGAAATGGTTTGTGCTCTTAGCAGTCATTGACCCTTAAAAGAGATTCACGTGGTCTTTCCCTAGTGGTGCTTCCATTATGTGCTCTAAGAGATTAGTAACCTAAAGTTATCTGGGGATTGAGGAATGGGTTAGAAGCTTCACGAGGGGATGTTTTCTGTAGCAAGAGAGTGTGTTTATCTTATTTTATTTTGATTGTATTTGTTTTTGACAAATGAGTGAGCTTTTTGGAGACAGGTGAAGACATTTTGGTGGAGTGATTAGATATGTGATTTCCTGGAGTCTTAGCATTCTCAGCCTTGAGGAGTTGTGGGTGGCAAGGTTGGTGGCCTGAAAATATCCTTTTAAGAGCACAGGGCTGGATAGGATTTTTTTGCAGAAACTGATAAACTGCCTCTGAAATTTGTATGGAAATACAAAAGACTTAGAATAGCCAAAACAATTTTAATAAAAGAACAAAGTTGGAGGACTTTCATTTCCCAATTTCAAAACTTACTCTATAAAGCTACAGTCAACAGAGTGTGATATTGGTAGAAGGATAGACATAAAGATCAATGGAACAGAATTGAGAGTCCAGAAATAATTTTTTATATTTATGTTCCATTGATTTTCGACAAGGGTGCTAAGGCAATTCATTGGAGAAAGGATAGCCTTTCTAACAAATGGTGCTGGAACAACTGGATATCCACATGGAAAAAAGATGAACTTAGGGCTTCCCTAGTGGCACAGTCTTTAAGAATCCACCTGCCAATGCAGGGGACACAGGTTCAATCCCTGGTCCAGGAAGATCCTACATGCTGTGGAGCAGCTAAGCCCGTGTGCCACAACTACTAAAGCCCGCGTGCTCTAGGACCCGAGTGCTGCAACTACTGAGCCCGTGTGCTGCAACTACTGAAGCCCGTGTGCCTAGAGCCCATGCTCCGCAACAAGAGAAGCCACCACAATGAAAAGCCCGCACACTGCAATGAAGAGTAGCCCCCACTCACCACAACTAGAAAAAGCCTGCGTGCGGCAATGAAGACCCAACGCAGCCAGAAAAAAAAAAAAAAAATGAACTTAGATGTTTACCTTATACCATACATAAAAGTGAACTCAAAATGGATCATAGACTTAAATGTCAGAGCTAAAACAATTAAACTTTTAGAAAAAAAAATAGGAGAAAATCTTCAAGACTTCAGGTTAGGTAAAGATTTCTTACAAGACCCAGTCTATGTAAGAATAAAAACTGATACGTTGGACCTCACCCCATCAAAATTTTAAATGTTTGCACTTAAAAATATAACATAAAGAAAATGAAAAGACAAGCAGTAGACTGGGAGACAATATTTGCAAATCGTATTATCTGGTAAAGAATTTGTATTGAGAATATACACTCATACACCTCAATAATGCAAAAAACTCATTTTAAAAATGGGCAAAATATTTGAATAGAAATTTTACCAAAAAAGATACATCAGTGACAAATAAGCACATGACAACGTGGCCAATGCTATTAGTCATCAGAGAAATGCAAATTAAAACCACAATGAGATACCATTTTATACCCACTTGAATGGTTATACAAAAAAAACCAGACAACAAATATTGGTGAGGATGTCAGAAATGGGAGTCCTCATATATGCTACTGGGAATGTAAAATAGTGCTGCCACTTTGGAAAATAATTTGGCCGTTTCTTAAAAGTTTAAACATATACTTGCCATACAATCCACCAATTCCACTCCTAGGTATTTCCCCAAGAGAAATGAAAAGATTTGTCCACAGAAAGATTTGCATACAAATGTTCTTAACAATTTTATTCATAATAGCCAGAGATTGGAAGCAACCTAAATGTCCATCAATGGATAGACACAATGTGGTATGTCCATACAATAAAATATACCACAGAAAGCAGAAAAGGAGGCACAAACTACTGACACAAGTTGTGACATGGACAAACCTGAAAATCATCATATTAAATGGAAGAAGCTAGACACAAGAGACAATATATTGTATGGTATATAGTGTGTTGATTCCATTTATATGAAATGTCTAGTAAAGGCAAATCTATAGAGAGAGAAAGATTGATGGTTGCCTGGGGCAGTGTGGGGTATGGGAGATGGGGACTAACAGTGAATATGAGGGGTATTTTGGGGATGATAGAAATGTTCTACCTGCTTTGTGCTTTATGGTGATGCTTCCACAACATGGTAAATTTACTAAAAATCATTGACTGTCCACTTGAAATGGGTGAAGTGTATGATATGCAAAATATACCTCAGTAAAGTCAGAGGAGGTAGTATGGGTGGGGGCGGGGGGTGGAAGAAAGGAGGAGGAGAGAGAGAGAGACAGAGACAAAGACAGAGACAGAGAATGAGAATAGGACTGGGTGGCGCCAGGCTGTTTGGATCTGAAACCTAGCAAGTCTAACCTCTCTTTGCCTCAGTTTCCTGTCAGTGAAGTTGGGGAAAATAACAATTAACTATCCACAAAGTAGTGTTGGAAAGATTGTGATAATATGTAAACAACGCTTAACACAAAGTTTGGACCATAAAGAGAGCTCAACAAATAATAGCCGTAATAGTAATAATTATTATTATTGGTGGTAGTATTTAACCTACTGAGGATCCAGCTCTGATTTATATCAACTAAATTCAAATCCTGGAGAAGGGTTTGGACTGCGACTGCAGAGGGCAGTGACTCTTCTTGTGGAAATGACTCTGGGGGAATCTGAGAGGCTAAAGCACAGGATTTGTCAGTCACCTGCAGGCTGGGGGTTGGGGCACTGGAGCCTCCCAGATGAAGGCTGTTTCTTCATGGCAGCTTCATTTATGGAGGGGTCATCCTGCCGCCCATCCATGTGGGAGCGACATGTGCTATTTCTACTCCAGTCCAGCAATGACTTATGTTATACCACTACATGCCAGATCCTATTGGCTTGGAGGACAGGTGATCTGGGGGCACAGAGGAGGGATACCTAACCTTGTGTAGGAGGGTTTCTAGAGGAAGTGATATCTCTGTGAGACTTAAGAATCCCTTGACATTTCCCAGATGAAGGGTGAGGAGAGTTATCCAGACAGAGGCTACAGTCTGAGTAAACCTCAGAGGTGACAGGGAGCTTGCTGAATTCAGTGAAAAGCTGACATACAGAGCAGAGTGACAAGAAACAAGGCTGGAGTCCCACAGAGGGCCTTGTGTGCCATGATAAAGAATTTAGACTTATCCTGAGGATGAAGAGCACTAAGCAGGTTCCAGGACCCGCTCGGTCATGTTCAGTTCCGTGGTCCCAGTGGCACTTACACACCACACCTTGAGTGATCCTGCTCTGTTGATCAGGGGCAGATAAATGCCCTCCTAGAGGTCTGTGGCCTGGGTTTTGCATTTAGCCTCCTCGAGTGCAAGTGTTCCTCCAAGGACCACATCCATACTGGTGTCTCACAGAAAAAGTGTTTCACGGCTCCCTCAAGAGGCATAAGAGGCCATAATGTGGCCGCTGAGAGCCTGTCTTAGGGGCCAGACCTCAGAAAAGCAAAGGACCTGTGAATGTTTCACACACTTCGCCCTGGGTGCCTGCTCTGGCTGAGAGCTCATTAAAAGTCCCAGCGACCAAGGGGCAGGTATTGTCCTGGTTACTATGGCATCACCTTGGAAAGGATCACTCAGGGAAAGCCACAGCTGAGCCGAGTGAGCCAGGAGGCGAACGTGGTCTGAAGCAGCAGGAGGGGCTGGAGATAGGCTGCAGATGCTGTCGCTGGTCTCGGGACACCTCGTGGGCTGGAGCCCACTTTAGCTTCTCCAGCTGCAGCCCAGGGCACGAGCCGGGCTGCGCTCAGCCTGAGAGTGGCTGCCTGAGACAGCACCACAGGCTGCTGCTGAGCTGGGAGCTGAGAGGGGACGAATTCCCAGTGACACACCACTTGGCCTCTCTTTTTTTTGGCAGGGGGTGTTGTCTCATCTTGAAAGATCTGGGCTGGGTTTCACCTTCTTTTTGATTTTAAGTAGTCACCTGTATGAGAACTGACTTCCAGGTGTTCATCGAGGAAAGCAGAGTGGTCCCCACGCTGGAAATGAGAAAGGATGACCATTTCCGAGACTGACTGTTGACGGCCTGGAGATACCCCCTTTTCAAAATGCCTTTTAAAGCATTTGATACTTTTAAAGAAAAAATTTTGAAACCTGGAAAGGAAGGAGTGAAGATTGCTGTGGGAGATTCGTTGGGGATTTTACAAAGGTAAAGTTTGAATGCAAACTTTAGGTTTCTTTCTGAGTAGCTTCACATTGCTGGTGTTTGAAAGAGTTTGCCTCATGTTTTTAAAGCCACATTTAAAAAAGGAGTGAGTGGGTCAGATTAAAGGGCTTCTGGAGCCCCTTCTCGCTCCAACAGACTATGTGCCTAGAGGAAAAGATGCATCAAAACCATAAGGTTGAATTAGGAAAATATCAAGACAAACATTCTGCTTATACGGTAGGATTCGCACTTATTGGAGATGGTAATATTGCATTATTGTGTGTTTGGCATTGAATTAGAAAAGATTTAGGGAGATAATATTTCATGTTAATTCAGTACTAATAACAAAATCAGGAACCACTTTATATGGTTATGCTCTGAGCTGAAATAATTTTTAAGAATTTTTCACTTCATTTTTCACTATAAATGAAAATTAGATATTTGCAAATTGTGTAGCTTGTAATATAAACTATATAAAGTGGTTCTTGATTGGGTAGTTTTCAAAGAGAAAGATAATTACACAATGGTGTGAAGAAAGTAACTTAAAAAATTAGTATTTAAAGCAGAAAATCTTACATGATTAAGTGGGAAAGTGTTAAGTACTATCACTGAATTGAATGTTTTTGTCCAAACCAAAAAATAAATCTTTTTTTAAAAAGTAAAATATATTACCATTGGAAGAGAGTTTGCCATAAATGAATGAAATGATGTGATATTTTAATTTGTGATTTTTAAAAGTAGACATAGTAAATGCCTTCCTAGGTCTTATAGATGAATTAATAAGCAGTCCTTATGTGCAAGGTAAAATGACTCCTTTAATCTCTCTGACATAAATAAATGTGAAAATATCCTTATTAAGTTTTTTATGATTATTTCTAATCCTGGTGAGTGAAAAATGCCACCTAGCAACTCCTTTTAACTTTTCTATGTTTTCTCTTAAATTTAAAAACTAGCATTTGAAGGACTATTTCTAGGCACACTGCGATTCATTCCACTTCTTGTATTTTATAACACAGGGGCTCCTGTCAGTGTTAAATTTTCCATTGTATCACTCTTGATGAGCTTAGCAGGAGAACTGGGTTGGGCACCTTATTATTCTGGTAATTAAAAACAAAAAACTTTCCATCAGAACTACACTGAATTATCA
Source organism: Balaenoptera borealis (assembly GCF_965194805.1). Lineage (NCBI taxonomy): Eukaryota > Metazoa > Chordata > Mammalia > Artiodactyla > Balaenopteridae > Balaenoptera > Balaenoptera borealis. The sequence continues at coordinate 84,924,576 of NC_138870.1, forward strand.
TGTATAGATGAAAACCTACCTCAGTGACAGCAAGATAAACCAGCCAAACATAGGAAATGATTACAATAACCTATTCTTTTAAGAGTGTTTTATCCTTCCATTGAGCACTCCCAGGTAACATCTTATGGTGGTGTTCATTTGATTAAAAATGTGAAAGGAAGTCACAGTGGCTTAATTGGCATATTCAAGTGATGACAAAGGCATCCGACAAAGTCAGGAATAAAAACCACGACTTTGGACTAGTCACCATTACAATCACCAAACTCTGTGCCTTAGTTTATAAAATACTCAACCAAAAGTACTTAGGAGTGTTCTTTTCCAACTTTGTTTTTTAAAATTTAATCACTTTTTTCAGTAAGGGACTCATCCTAAATGCTGGTTTTACTGTGTTTGATTGGATAATCCAAACCTGAAGATCCTTTTGTTTACCAGATTGGTTTACTTAGGGATATAACAAAATTAGTAATTTCCAAGTTGTGTGACCTCAACCCCAAATTAAGTTATGTGTCTAGGACTCTGAAGAGTTTCCTCAGAACTGCATCATGGAACAATAAAAAAGCAGCTAACACAGTTCTGGAGATAGAGAATACACTAAATGAATGCTAGATACTATCATTGTTGTCATAATTGTAGAATGAATGTTTTTAGAATAAATAAAGCCAAACTCGCACCTCTTCTTTCACGGATCCCTAGAGAGACACGATTGGCAAGGAAGGGGAAAAAAGGCATTAATTGACCGTCGATCTAAATTGACGGATCCTCAGCTCTAGTGGTCTTTGAGCAGTGCTCCAGAATTAGGGCTCCTCCAGCAAAAACAGCTCTGCCACGCACTTGGTGTTAACCTCAAGTCTATAAGATAATTATATATAAAGTGCCTTGCCCAGAGCCTGGCATGTAATGGACATTCCCTCTCCTCATTGATTTTTACATAAAACCAGTTGACGGAATCCAATGTAAAAAAAAAAAAAAAAAAAAAAAAGACCTTAAAGAACTGTTTTCTGTTTTGTAAGGGGCAGGAACATTGGGAAGTTAGAAATCCCGACTTTCTAACTTAGCAATCAGTATAAATCATAAATGTCTAATAATGTTTAAGGCTGAGATCATCATCTAGATGGAATTTTTAGATGTTTTTTAATCACGGAGTGTTCCTCTTGGTCAGGGGAGTGGCAAATGCACAGGAAAGCATCTGAAGTTTGCACATGGGGCTGATTAGAGCCAAGCATTATTAATCTTTCTGGAGAACAGTCATTGATAAGAAGCAGCTGAACAATTCATCAGCTAAAGGTACAATAATATATTTCAAATGTAGGAAGAAAGATGATGCATTCACTTATCGTCCAGTATTGGAACAGATAGACAGCGTTACATTTGGAAATTAATGTCCAAAAACTGGTATACAGATTTTTTTCAACTTAGATGATAATATGAGTACCCTCTAATTGCTTATGTGTAATAAATGATAATAATGAACACTTAGTATGTTCCAGGTACCGTAAAATTATTTAATTCTATTAACAATCCTGTGAGGTAGGGCCGATTATAATCACGGTTTTACAGATGAGAAAACTGAGACACAGAGAGGTTAAGTAAATTGCCCACAGCGTATAAGTGGCAGAGCTGGGTTTCAGACCAGACATTTCTGCCCACCATTCTTAATCATTACACTATGCTGCACTCGTAATCAACTGTCCGCTCTTCCCACTTGCCGTCTTGAAATTTAACCACTCACTTAGGCTTAGGGACTTACTTGGGCTGCAAAGTAGCCAGCAACCTCTGGATCTTCAGGCAAGCATGGGCTTTTATCCTAATTAGTTATAGTATGGAAGGTTTTCCCCAAGGGAGACTGAGCGAGAGTCTGGTCTCCTTTTAGGTGTTCATATCTCCCCTTTAAAGTGATGGTACCAATCCCTGTATTGTGTACATCGTCAGCATTCAGCGGTTGTGTATTGAATGTATGTACCAGCCGTGCACTGTCTGCTCCATAGACAAAGGCTAGTGTGTGAGACCAGGCTCTGAGATCAGGTGATCCTGGATTCCAATTGCCGTGACATCATTTACTTTCTGCCTGCACAACCTCAGGCAACTTGCTCCCATGGTTGCAGTCAGAGTGATTCTATTAAAACAGATAACATCTCTCCCCTGCTCACCACTAACGCCTCCCCCCCACCCAGTTTCCCACCTCACTCAGAGTGAAAGCCATTGTCCTTTCAATAGCCTTCAAGGTCCTACATGATCTGTAGGACTTTGAGAAATCTGACTTCATCTCTGACCTTCACTGCCTGCCTCACCCCACTCCAGCCACAGTCTGCACTCTTACTGGAGCTCCCTGGACCCGTTCCTGTGCCAGCTTTTGTTTTTTCCTTTGAATTTATTTTTACGGGAGTATAGTTGCTTTACAATGTTGTGTTAGTTTATACTATACAGTGAAGTGAATCAGCTATACGTATATATATATATCCCCTCTTTTTTGGATTTCCTTCCCATTTAGGTCACCACATAGCATAGAGTAGAATTCCCTGTGCTTTACAGTAGGTTCTCATTAGTTATCTATTTCATACATAGCATCAATAATGTGTATATGTCAATCCCAATTCATGCCACCCCCACTTCCCCCTTGGTATCCATACGTTTGTTCTCTATGTCTGTGTCTCTATTTCTGCTTTGCAAATAAGATCATCTATACCATTTTTCTAGATTCTACATATGTGTGTTAATATACAATATTTGTTTTTCTCTTTATGACTTACTTCACTCGGTATGACAGTCTCTAGGTCCATCCACGGCTCTACAAATGACCCACTTTCGTTCCTTTTCATGGCTGAGTAATATTCCATTGTATATATGTATCACATCTTCTTAATCCATTCCTCTGTTGATGGACATTTAGGTTGCTTCCATGACCTGGCTATTGTAAATAGTGCTGCAGTGAACAATGGGGTGCATGTGTCTGGATGTGATTTATTGAGAGAGAGCTCTTCCTGGAAAAATTGGGAGAGAGGGAGTAAAGCAGGATAGGAAAGGAGAAAACGAAGCAAAGATGTGATCTCAGGTAACGCACAGGGGCCAGGTCACAGTGGAAAGCTCTGGGGCATAACTGGCACTGGGTTGTCCCTTTGAGCAAAGGGACCAATCTTTTATGTCTCTGCATCAGTCAGTCATTGACTGTGGGCTACCCCAGCAGGGATGGAGGTTTATAATGGAGGCCATGTAGTGGTGGGCAGTTCTCCTAAGAAGCGAGCAGTTGCAAGCGATTAGCAGCTCTAGAAGTGTGCTGGCTTGAGAAAAGGGACCTGGGCTGTGCACTACAGCCCACTCGTTGCACCATACAGATCCACTTGCTTCTCACATTCAGTTCACTCCATCCAGGTACAGCTTCTCCACGACCCTGTGGTCATAATTCCTGAGGAACCTTCAGGAGAAGAGTTGGTGGGATGCACTAGCTCTCTTTGCTCTGGCTGGTCCCTCCTTCCCACCCGTTCTCAAGTCCCCTCACTTCTGTTAACTTGCCTTGTGGGTTGATCCAGTCCTCAATCCCTGAGGGATCAAAACCCCTGGTTAACATACCCTTACCAGTTATGGTTGCTGTATTTGAGTTACACTGGACAAGGCAGTATCAGGAGATGTCTTAGTGGATGCCCTGAACGCCAAACATATGTCTTCTTGCTCCTGTGATGAAGCAACGGTCCTAACGCATCCTGAGGATCAGGATCAATTTCCCTTGCTACAGTGGTGACCCCTAGCTTTCCCTTTTGCTCTTGGTGTGAGGACCCCAGCATGACTGGGCAGCAGTCATAGCCATATACTTAATGGGATTTTCATTGTATTCCCAAGTGGAAGAATTCTTCTTCGGGATTAGGACTTCTGGATCCACAGAGCCTAAAGTTGAAGAGATGAGGTAACCCTCAAGTGGGTTACCGGGAATGATGGTGAGTGGGGCCACCCCTGCTTCTAACCCCTTGTTTCTCAGACCCATGTATTCTACCTACTGGGGGCAGAGTACCATACAATAACTGTTGGTTTATGGAATATACTGCATCCAGAAGGGTAGCGCCCTATCCTCACAGAGATTTATCTCTAAGCTGATGCCTCAGCTGCTTCTTTAAGAGGCTTCCTCAGCTCTGGCAGGTGGCCAGCTCCTGGAAGGTGCGGGGTATGTGGTAGAGCCAGTGGATCCCATTGTCATGTACCTCTGCTATACCTCCTTTGCCATAAATTGGCTTCCTCGGGTTCTTATTCACAGGGGGAATTCACCCATGGAAAGGAGAAAGTCACTGATAGTCAAATCTACTTCAAAGATGTGCTCTGCTCAATTACTGAACCACAAGAAGCTCTCAAGTTATTTAAAAGATCATAGCGGCCCTAATCTCTGACCACAATGCACTGATTACTAGAAATTAATGCACAATTATATTTTTAAAGTCATCAGCCTCCTCTTGGCATCTCTACTTTGTCTAAGGTTCCGAGAGCCACACTAAGAGCTCATTAGAATCATTTTCTTGGCCTTTGCCAGGATGTTAAATCCTGTGTCATGGGGGAATGCCCCCTGCATTAGTTTCCTAGGGCTGCTGTAACAAAACACCACAAACTTGGTGGCTTCAAGTTATTCTCTCACAGTTCTGGAAGCCCAGACTCAAGCTGTCAGCAGGGCCATGCTCTCTCTGAAGGCTCTGAAGGAGAATTCATCTTTGCCTCTGCCTCGCTTCTGGTGGTTGCTGGTGAATCCTTGGCCTTCCTCGACTTGTAGACACATCACTCCAGTCTCTGCCTCTGTGGTCAAATGGCCTTCTCCTCCTGGGTTTCTCTGTCTATGTGTGCAAAACTCCTTCTTTTTATAGGGACACCAGTCATTGGATTAGGGTCTACAGTAATCCAGTGTGACCTTGTCTTAACTTGATTACGTCTTCAAAGAACCCATTTCCAAGTAAGGTTGGGTTCACAGGTATCAGAAGTTAGGACTTGAACTTATGCTTTGAGGGCAACATAATTCAACCTAACCTTCATATTGACAAACTCTCCCTTATCCAATTTTTTTACCCGTACATCTCCCTCAGAATCCATTCCCAGGCATACTTTCCTGCTTCCTGCTGGGAAATGTTAGTCAGATCCTGCTTGTTTGTTGGTGTATAACCCCTCCCTCCATTGACAGGCACACCCAATATTTGCCTAATCTTTCCCAGCCTGGGACTCGGTGCTAATTATCGGTCTGGTGGTCAGAAAGGGAGGTGGGAGCAGATCTTGAAGAGCATCAGCGTCATCTCATAAATCACCTGCTCCGTCTGAGGCTAGTTTTCAAGTAAAAGGAGGAGGGACATCTGTCTTCCAAAAAGAAGCGTGGCTGCGTCTGCAGGTCCAGAGGGTTCAGAGGAATCTAGGGCTTTAGATGTTCAAGTGCATCTACCCTTTAACCCAGCACTCAGGTATCCTAGCATTCCAAGTTCTTAGGGTCCCATTTCTTATCAGGATCTCAGCTTGGGTGTAAGAGACCTCCCCAGCCTCAGAATTCCACCTTCTCTGGAGTTCTGCTATTTTTTTAAAACTAAACTTTTGTATTGGAATAATTTTAGATTCACAGAAAAGTTGCAAATATAGTACAGAGATTTTCTATTTACTCCTTACTTGGTTTCCTCTAATATTAACATCTTACATTATTATGGAACGGTTGTCAAAACTAAGACACCAACATTGGTACATTACTAATTCAACTCCAACACTTCATTAAAATTTCATTAGTTTTTCCATTTATGTCTTTTTTCCTGTTCCAGGATCCAATCCAGGATACCACATTGCTCTTAGTCATCATGTCTCCTCTGATCTGTGACTCTTTCTCAGCCTTTTCTTGTTTTTTGTGACTTGGATGGTTTTGAGGAATACTGGTTGGGTATTTTGTTGAATGTTCCTCAGTTTGAGTTGTCTGATATTTCTCTCATGATTAGACTAGGATTGTGAGTTTTTAGGAAGAACACTGCAAAGGTGAAATGCCTTTCTCATCACATCATATGGGGGAGGGGTACGTTGTATCAACATAACTTATCACTAGTGATCCTAACCTTGATTGCTTGGTTAAGGAAGTGTTTGCCAGGTTTCTTCTCTTTCCCTACTCTATTCTTTGGAAGCAAGTCACTAAGTCCAGCCCACACCCAGAGGGGATTCTGCCATTTTTACAATGAAGTCTTGTGCCTGATCTTCAGTTATGTCTGCTCTCCAACTGCAGGAGATGAGGGTCTCTTTAAAGGCTGACAAGGAAGTGACAGATGCTCCCTTTTTCTTTTAAATTGGTAATTGATTGCCCCAATCCTGTTATTTTCTTTCTTCAGAGCATCAGTGGCATTTAAAAATAGCCACTCACTGTAAATAAATTAAAAAGTGGAAAAAAAAAATGGCCACTCAACTCTGTGGAGAAATTGCTATTTCTCCTATACCTCCCAAGTACCAGAGATATTGCATGAACCACTGCAACCCCTTCCACCTGTATCCCAGCCCAGTTCACCACAGCTGAAAGTCTTAGCATTTGCACTGGTACCACATACTGGGAACTATCAACACTCACCTACCACCAGTGTTGGGGTCCTCACTCCCAACCAGTTAGTGAGCTATCAAACTCTAAGATCTCATTCTTAGGGTTTGCTTCCTAGAACGACATTCTCTTAAGGACTCCCCACCTTAGGGGTCTTTCCAAGCAGCAGGGCACAGGACCCTTCAGCTTTTAGACCCTTAGCCTCTCTCTTCTAACCATCTCTTATCTTCTCCTAGTCTGGCAGTAGATTTCCTTATCTAGGGCTTATTTTCTCTTTCCCCAATTTCCCACAAATATCTTTACAATAACCAAGTCCTCTAAGCGCTTCTTCAAGGTTAGTGCTAGGACCATAGGCTCAATACCTATAGAGTGAAGCAGGCCACATTGTATTTTATGACAAAGACACATTTTAGATGTCAACACACAGAAATCGTCTCTACTTCCACAAAGAACTATGCGGTATCATTCAAAGTTCTTAGTTGCAGTCAAGAGAATCCACTCTAGCTAAGGTGGAATGAAATTTAGTAAAGCATATTAGTATACTTTCAGATTCCTTGGGAGGACCAGATCTGGACACTCTACCTGCAGTAAAAAGGCAACAGAGAACATATTATATCATATCACTAGAATGTTCTAGATAAAACAAAGCCACTACCAATGCTTGTCTCTAGGTACTAATTATGTTCCAGAATTCTGCCACAGAGTCACAGAGCAAGCAGCTGCCTCCACCATTGCATGTGTCACCATCTGCATTGCCATTTCCCCTGCATACTGCATCCTCCTCTTGTTACTTCCTTTGGCACCTAAATCTCATACACACACTTCTGATTTGGCAGAGTCCACATCATAGCTAACATCACAGCTACAAGAGAGCATAGGAAAAGTAGTTTTCTCTGCTGGTAAGGCAGAGCTCAAAATATCAAGTGGCAGTTAGACATCGGGCAACCATAAATGATGGTTGTCTACTTCTTATGATTGTTCATAGTCCAGTTTTTACTTTTCTTCTTCTGATAGAGATATGAGTACAAAAGATGTTTTCCTTTCCTCTTAACTTTAAGGAAAGCAACAGTGCTAGTATAATGTTAAATGGCAACTGAGCTCAGTGTTGGGGTGACAATAAACAGTGGTGGGGACTGTAGTTAAAAGGAGAGTCAATTATAGCCATGAGAGAATGTGGACCTAATAATTCCAGATTTTCAGTTTTCAAAATAAGCCAGAAATCCAAGCGTTTTTGTCTGTTTGTTTTTGGAGCAATCTCCTGACTTTTAAACTCTGGCAATTAATCCAAGTTCTGGAAAAAAAAAAAAAAACTCTATACATGCATCATACCGCACAAAAAACATGTCTATGGGCCAGATGTGGCCATTGGGCTGTTGCTTTATCACTGTAGCTTAGGCTTTTGGAATAAGATAGCATAGAGTCTAAGTCTATTTTCCCTGCTGTCCATTTTCCCACCGGACCTCCAACCAGCCAAGAAGACTTGTCTTCCCTGTGTTGGACTCCAGGACTGGGGCGCCCAATATGTCTGCCTGTGTGATCTCACTTTTCCTCTGAGTCCCCTCCCTGGGTCACAGGTCTTGACTTGATCACTTCTCTTCCCTTCCTACTTGATCCTATGTGGATCTTTCTTTCAGCCTTGGTTGTATAGGAGTCTTTCTGCCAGTTTCCAGTGAGAATTGTTCCACATGTAGATGTATTTTTGACGTGTTCATGGGATAGGGTAGGGGCGGGGGGCGAGTTCCACATCCTCCTGCTCCGCCATCTTTATCCCCTTCTTATCGTTCCCTGATTGGGTAAGGAGCACTGACTCTCTGCTTTTATGAGGGGACAGGAAAGGGTGAAATTCCAGGAGGAAAACAAAAACAGCAGAGGTTAACACCTCAAAATCTGTGAAACTATGCTGGGTACTAGGGATACTTGGTTCCTGACTTTATGATTTTATAGTCTACTGGAAGAGGCAAATAATATCTTTAAAAAATACACCAAAACAGGTACTGTGAGAGTATTGGCTGGGTGGGAGTTGACCAGGTGCATTTTCTTGAGATCCTTGGAATCTGGAGCACTGAAAGCCACACTGATGAGATCCTATTTCAAATCCTAACCTAGCTCTGGGAGTCAGACTTTAAGTCCCTCCTCCTTTCTTTGGAAGTTTCCATTTATTGATTATTTATCAAGTGCTTTATAAACTTTATCTTATTTAGTGCTCACAATAGTTCTATCCTCCATTCATGGAACTGAGGCTCAGATAGGTTAAGTAACTTGCTCAAGGTTACACAGCTAATAAATACCAGACTCAGCATTGGACCAGGACTGCCTGACTACAGAGCATGTTCTGTCTCTTTTTTTTAATTGATGTTTTTAATTAAATGGAAGATTCTTTAAATTCTACTGTGCTTTATAATTTTCAAAACTTTCACACACATGATTTCATATAATCCCATAATATCCCTTCTTTCCCTCTACCCCTATATTTCCCCTCCCCCTTTCCCTCTCCCCACTGGAACTACTAGTTTGTTCTCTATATCCGTGAGTCTGCTTCTTTTTTGTTTTATTCACTAGTTTGTTGTATTTTTTAGATTCCACATGTAAGTGATATCATACAGTATTTCTCTTAATCCCTCTTCAGTATTGCTTCTCTAGAACCTTTAAAAAATATCTATTTAGGTGACGCACTTAATATTTTTAAGGTGCTTTCTGATTAGTTCCTATGTAGGAGCAGGCTTGATATCAAATCTGGATTATGTTTTCACCTCACCCACTGCAACTGGGTGATTCCTGGGCAAGGTTTTTTGTTTGTTTGTTTTTTGAGTTTTGGTCTTCTGAGCTGTAAGATGGGGATAAATCCTACTTCTCAAGATTGTTTTGAAGATCTCTCCCTCTCTCTCTCTTATGGGGTGCCTGCAGTGTAGAAGGTAGTCAATATCCTTCAACTTCCTTCCTTCTTCCAGTAGAGTAGCTACTCGATGATTATGTGAAAAACAATCTGATGTAAATGTGAGCCTTTGGGAGGCAAATTAGAATACTGCATTAGTCTGCTCTGGTTGCCAAAACAAAGTACCACAGACTGGGTAGAAACTTATTTTCTCACAGTTTTGGAAGCTGGAACTCCAAAATCAAGGTGTTGGCAGGCTTGGTTTCCCCTGAGGCCTCTCCTCTTGGCTTGTAGATGGCTGCCTTCTTTCTGTGTCCTCACAGGACCTTTACTCTGGTGATGTGCTCTCCTGGTGTCTCTTTGTGTGTCCAGGTTTCCTCCTCTTGTAATGACACAAGTCATATTGGATTAGGGCCCACCTATATGGGCCCTTATTTAATGTTAATTACCTCTTTAAAGGCCCTTTCTCCAAATACAGTCACATTCTGAGGTGCTGGGGGTTAGGATTTAAGTAAATAAAGGGACTTCCCTCGTGGTCCAGTGGTTGAGACTTCACCTTCCAAGGCAGGGCGTCCAGGTTTGATCCCTTGTCAGGGAGCTAAGATCCCACATGCCTTGTGGCCAAAAAACCAAAACATAAAACAGAAGCAATATTGTAACAAATTCAATAAAGACTTTAAAAATGGTTCACATCAAAAATATATATCTTTAAAAAAAAAGAGTAAGTAAATAAACTTTTTAAAGTCATAAAATGATCTTTAGTTCTACTCAATTTGTGCTCCATATATAGAACTCATTACCTGCAAAACAAAACCAAATCTCCATGATTACTGGAACATTTGAATTGGAAGTATAGTTCTGCAGGTACTTAAAGGCCAGTTAGCATATCTTAAGCAATTATACTCCTGGGGCTTGATTGTTTACTGGACAGTTGTTTTTGTGAGCCGTGGGCCTGTACTTGTCTAGTGTATAAAGAGCCCGCAGCCCAGCCCACAGACTGCGGCTATCTGTATTTGGAGAAACAACAACGATGACTGTCACCCTAGAAAGAATGAAGATTCTCTGATCTAAAAGACCAGCTGCAGGCAAACATCCACAGAAAACCAAATATGATAAGCAGCACTTACGGATGATTGAAGTCCTCTACTTCTTAAGAAGGGAGTTCCTTTTTCTCATTTATTCTTTTAACCCCAAACCCCTTTAAAAAAAAATAACTTGTCACTGGGCAGGGATGAATAGATGCTTACCTCTGTCTGTAAAAGCTGTAAGTCAGGAGTGATGCCCAAAATTGATCCCTCAGTTCCATTCAGTTGACTAAGGATTCATGTGTCCAGGCACCATGATGAGCCCTAGGAATAAAGATGAGGAAGAAATGGCTCCTGCCCTCAACATGCTCACAATCTATTGGAGAGAACTTCATTCATTCATGTTCTTAAATCAACACATATTTACTCCACACCTACTGTGCTGATGACAACAAATAACTAACTCCATGTGATAAGTGCACTAATAGAGGAAAGTATAAAACATTTAGGCAGCATCAGGGATGGTACAGTCCCTAACATTGAAGCAATACCTACTCATTTACTGGTGGTAATATTTTCCTCTTGGTAGTGTAGGCTCATTTAATCTTAACAACAGCTCTGTCTGTGAGATAAATATTATATTCATTTTACAGATGAGGAAATGTGAGATTCAGAAAGGCCAAGCTACGTGCCCAAAGTCACACAGCTTGTATATATGTGGCAGAGCTGGCGAACAAACCTGGGTTAGCTGACTGCCACAAAGCCTGGTTTGTTCTATTAAGCAGGGTGAGGTAGTTCGGAATCTTCCTCTCTGAGCAACTTGGCTGTACAAGTTATGTCTCACCATTTTTCTGTTTTTAAAACAAACCAGATCTAACTGTGGTGGAAGTGAAGTTTCAGTTGATATAGGGGTGCCCCTCCTGCCACACCCAGGATGTGCAAAGGAGTCACAAACAACTCTGGAACTTCCTCTAGTGGTTGACTCATGCTCATTCCTGGTCCCATGGTCACGTGAAGCCTGGTGACTCAGCTGACACTTCAGGCAAGAGAAACTGAAACTGAAGGAAATCTACCCCCATGCTGTTGTGTCCTCCCTCTGGAAGCTCTTAGGACATCCCAGGTGGCACCATGCACTCAGAGGGTGCTTGTGTTGGTTCAGGTCCTCTAAGAAGCAGATGCTAAAGCTGGAATAGATGCACAAGAGATTTATTGAGGGAAAAGGGGAAGGAGCTATGGGAGCCTGGGAGAGCATTCAGACCACCATGCTATCTGCATAAGAGAGAGGGAAAGAAGAAAGTTTAGGTAGGAAGAGTCTCAGTCTCCACCACGGTACTAGAAAGTTTTGGCAAGGCCACTGGGGAGTCCTGCCTCTTGCAGGAAAGGGTCTGCCTTAAATCACTGCTATGCTCAGTGCTTGCTGGAGAGCAGCCTGTGACAGTGTGGTCCTCGAGTCAAAGCCCTGGTGCACTCAGAGCACAGCAGCTGGGTCTGTCTTCAGTTAAACTCCTCAAGACCCCACAGTGCCTGAGAATGTTAGTCTGTATTACTTTTCATCCAAAGTATCTGCATGCATATAGAGAGATGCTAAGCTTGTGAATGGTAACAATTTTATTAATAGCAATAATAATACTACTCACCATGTATTAATAGAAAGATCTTTTATGTACCAGGCACTGCACTAAATAATTTACACGCATCATATCATTTAATCATTAAAACAACCTTATGAGATAGCTATGATCACTAGCCCATTTTAGAGATGGCGATTGTTATGAACTGAATTGTGTCCCCCCCAAATTTGTATGTTGAAGTCCTAATTCCTGGTACGTTTTTTTGTGTGTGTGTTGGAAAACAGTTTATTTATTTTTAATAATAAAGATAGGAAGGAATTACCCTGAAGTATTGATACTTATCGCCATGTTATGCAAATATAGGCAGTTTTTCTGCTTCTTACTTTCAGATAAAACACAAAAGTATAAACTTATTTTTATAACCTGATAATTATAAAAAAGGAAAAAGTGAACAAGTTGAATAGTCAGCTTCTAAAGGAGGAACTAGCTCATAAAACTTAAATGTTTAAACACACTACACAGTAAATAAGTTCTTACCATATATACAAAAACATCAGCAGATGAACTTTGAAGTTAGTATCCCAAGAATTGCAGCCCCCAGCCTTCATCTAATCCCTGGTGAGGAATATGTATTTGGAGATAGGGTCTTTAGAGAGGCAACTACATTAAAATGAGATAATTAGTTTGGACCCTAATCCATGTGACTGGTATCCTTATAAGAAGAGGAAATTTGAACACAGAGGGACACAGATATACACAGAGGGAAGATGATGTGAAGATACAAGGAGAAGACAGACATCTACAAGCCAAGGAATGAAGCTTCAGAAGGAAGCTTGGCAATACCTTAATCTTGGACTTCTGGCCTCCAGAACAGTGAGAAAATAAAGTTTTGTTGTTTAAACCACTCAGTCTGTGGTACTTTGATATGGCAGCTCTGGCAAACTAATACCAGAATACTGTGGCTTAAAGTGGTCAAGTAACTTAGAGCCAAAGTCACAAAACTGGCACAGGGGTGAAACAGCATTCAGCTTCTCTCATTCCAGAGCCCTTTCTCTTAAATATTCTCCTCTACTGGGTCATCCATGGTGACTGGGCTACAAAGTAAGAGATGACAAGGTGACTCAGGAAGATCACTGAGACAGAACACAGCCTGGTGAGCTGGGAAACTCACATGAAAGGGAACTTGGCCGGACAGGCAGGAGAAAGGCTTCACATCCTGCCCGTACCCTCTACTGGCTCTGTGGTCTTGGCCAATCCACTCTTGCTTTCTGAACTACAGTTATAATTTGTGTCAAATGGAAGCATTCGATTTCCTGTCTCACTGAGCTGTTCTAACCATAGAATAAGATCATTACATGAAAGTGTAGGGAGAGGAAAGGGCAGAGGGAAAGAACTGAATTTGCTTCATACAAATATTAGTGTAGTTGTTATATATTATCTATGTTTTAGTGAATATTAATATTATTATAATAATGTATCAATATTAGAGCATCAGTTTTCCATGCTATTCAAATTGTATATGTTCTGATGCCAGAAATTCATGATGACCACTGGGGCTGCACATTATAAACAGTTTTATGATCCAAATAACTCTTAGACATCAATATAAATGGCAATAAATGACATTAATGCTCAGCCCAGCAGAGTGGGCTCATTGAATGGTTATGAGGATTAATGTAATAAAAATAGCTGGCATATATTGAGTTTTCACATGTGTCAAGTTCTGTTCTAAATGATCTAATATAATAATTCACTTATGACAATCCTAAGAACAATCCCATGAAGAAGAAACTATTATTATAATTCTTAGGTTACAGATGAGAAAACTGAAGCCCAGAGAGGTTAACCAGGCCAAAGTCACACAGCTAAGTAGAAAGAAGAGTAAAAATTAAAACTAAGGGACACTGGTTCCTAGACTGGACATAGATTGGAGAAGAAATGCATCCAGGATGTCACCAAGTTTTTTGCCTGAGCAACCAAAGGAACAAACTTGTCATTACTTGGGATGGGAAAGACTTCAGGAATTAATTTCTTTTAGGGGAACTCAGTTTGGATATGTTAAGTTTGAGATGCTGATCGTGTGTCCAAGAAGATGTCAAATAAGTCTAGATATGAAAATTGGGATCTGTCAGCATATGCATGGTATCTGTAGCCCAGAGGCAGAGTGAGGTCACCCAGAAAGTATAGATAGAAAACAAAAGAGATCTATGAACTGAGTCCTGGATAGCCAAGTGTTTACAGGTTGAGGAAGTAGGGAATCAGCTTAAGGGATAAAACAGAAGGAGTGGTCAGGGAATTAGGAGGAACACCAAGTGAGTGTGGTTTCTGTGAAGGAAATAAAGTAGTCAAGGAAGAAAGAGTAATCAGTAGTGTCAAGTGATGCTGATAGGTTGAATAGATGAGGACTGAAAATAGCCTTTGGGTTGAGCCACGTAGAGGGCATTGATGACCTTAAGAAGAACAGTTTCGGTGGACAGGTTGGGGGATACCTGGTTGGAGTGGGTCCAAGAGAGAATGAGACAAAGGGAAGTGAAGACAGTGACTTCCAATTTTTTTTTATAAAAGGAAGGTGAGAAATAGGGGAGTAGCTGAAAGAGAAAGTGTTTTTACTTCAAATGTTAATGTGGGACAAATAAGAGCATATTTGTAGACAATAAGAATGATCTAGTAGAGAGGAAAAATAATTGATTAAGTATGGGGGTAGGGATTTCCTTGAGTAGATGAGAGGCAATGAGATCTAGTGCCCAGGGAGAGAGGTTGGCCTTAGCTAGAAGCATGGACAACCATAGAAAAAAGGTAGAACAAATTAGCATAAATGCAGCTAGGTAGATAGGTACACAGGGAGGTTGCTGAAGTTCTCTTCTGATTACTTCCATATTCTTGCACATTTATTAAGCTACCACTCTGAGTTCACACATTGAAAATGAAAGCTCTTTTCCTGTTTTACTATTGCTCTTCACCTTGGTTTCAACAAAACCTACATCATCCAGCAATTATAGCTGCTTGTGTATGTGTCTTTCTTCCCAAACAGCCTAAGAACTGAAGAAGGGCAGAGACCACGTCCCCTTCTTTATTGTTCCCTAACACTCAGCACAGTGCCTGACACACAGTAGGCACTCAATAAATATTTGATGAACCGAATTAAATCCAGTACATTTGCTTCTCTCTACATGTGCTTTAACCTCATTTGCTTGAGTCATAAAAAGCTACCAAGATTATCTCTTCTGTGAATTGGTGGGCAAATTATTTGTGTTTCAGTCTGGTCTATATTAGCTATTAGTGAATATGATACTTAGGAAAATGTATAAGCTTTGCTTATTTTTACAAAGACTTGGAACTTAATTGGGCATCCTCAGAAGGGTTACAATATGTGAGAGGATGCATACAGCTCCTTTTATAATTGACGAATTGTGTTCAGTTTGCCCAATTACTCTTTTCTTTAAAGAAGAGAGTAAATTTACTGTAATAGACATACCATAATCTGAATTTATAGAACTCAGTGAGAAATCCTACCATCTGGTTAAAAATTGTCAGAGAATCACCTCCTTAGAAGAACCACCTACGGAAGAAAGGATACACAACCAGTTCGTTGTGTGCTGTGATAGAAAATGTGTCTCCCTACCTCCATCTAGTATTTTATTAAGACTTAGAAAAAGAGGAAGAAAGAAAAACATCTACATTAATTTTCTACTGTATATCTTTTTAGCAAGCTTCAAGTGACATTAAAATTAAGGTCAAACATAATAGTTAGCTGGGTCATGCAATGTGGATGAAGTCTATGGATACTCTTATAGCAGGAAGTTCAGTAAAGCATTTTTTAAAAAATAAATTTATTTATTTTATTTATTTATTTTTGGCTGGGTTGGGTCTTCGTTGCTGTGCATGGGTTTTCTCTAGTTGTGGTGAGTGAGGGCTACTCTTCGTTGTGGTGCATGGGCTTCTCAATGTGGTGGCTTCTCTTTGTTGCCGAGCATGGGCTCTAGGTATGCGGGCTTCAGTAGTTGTGGCATCCAGGCTCAGTAGTTGTGGCTAACAGGCTCTAGAGCACAGGGTCAGTAGTTGTGGTGCATGGGCTTAGTTGCTCTGCGGCATGTGGGATCTTCCCGGACCAGGGCTCGAACCCATGTCCCCTGCATTGGCAGGCGGATTCTTAACCAATGCGTCACCAGGGAAGTCCCAAGCGTATTGTTGAGGACACAAACTCTGGACTTGGGCTTGCATCCCACCATAGATGACTTAGCTTCCTCATGTATAAAAGGACAAGATAACACGATCTACCTCATGGGGTTGTTATGAGATTAAAACAACTTAATGCCTATAAGGGTGCAATATGATATCGAGAATATCAGTAATTTTAACCATTATAATTTATTTTAGTAATAATGATGATGATGACGTTAAAAAATGCAGGGTGCATCCCACTCTGGGTTTCCTTTTTTCTTTCTTGGTACACTTTTTCTTTTTTTGTAGTACACTTTGTTTTTTTCTGTAATCCTGGTCTTTCTTCTCTGCCCATTCTTTTTCCACTGTAGGAAAATCGATGGGACCAGTGAGGAAGAAGGTAACATTGAGCTGAATGAAGAAGGAAGGCCAGTGCAGACGTCCAGGCAGAGTCCCCCACTCTGTGACTGCCACTGCTGTGGCCTCCCCAAGCGCTACATCATTGCCATCATGAGCGGGCTGGGATTCTGCATTTCCTTTGGGATTCGGTGCAACCTTGGAGTTGCCATTGTGGAAATGGTCAACAACAACACTATATATGTTGATGGAAAACCGGAAATTCAGGTCAGTGTCTGTCTATGTTGGGAGTTCTTTCAGCCATGGCTGTATTAATGTTTTAAAGTCTTAAAATAAAACACATAGGATTATAAAGGAAACCCATCATTTTAAAATACAGATATCGGTCTTCCCTGGTGGCGCAGTGGTTAAGAATCTGCCTGCCAATGCAGGGGACATGGGTTCGAGCCCTTGTCCGGGAAGATCCCACATGCCATGGAGCAACTAAGCCAGTGAGCCACAACTACTGAACCTGTGCTCTAGAGCCCGCAAGCCACAACTACTGAGCCCGAATGCCACAACTACTGAAGCCCGTTCACCTAGAGCCCGTGCTATGCAACAAGAGAAGCCACCGCAATGAGAAGCCCGCACACCACAATGAAGAGTAGCCCCCGCTCGCCACAACTAGAGAAAAGCCTGCGTGCAGCAACGAAGACCCAATGCAGCCAAAGATAAAATAAATAAATTTTTAAAAAATAAAGCAAAAAAATAAAATACAGATACCAAAATATTTAAAAATCGAATTTGTGATATAGAAACATATGGGCTTCTTTATGAACATGTCAGATGACAAACTCTAGCAATGGGTCTAATAATTACTGTAATTTTGAAGTCTGAAGGAGAAGCAATAGTTTGAGATAGCAGCAACAACCATCACGTGATATGAACATATTTATAATTTCCACTAGTAACAGAGTCACAGGTACTGATAAATGACTGGGGTTTGTTTCCTACATTCATAATTACAGGAAATGCTAAAGTTTAGTTAGTGGAAATAAAGATGCTGATTTTTCCCCATCCAAGTTCATAGATCCACATGGTTCCATCCACAGACTCTAGGTTAAGAAACCCCAGTAAAAAGGTAAAGCATGGGGTGAGCATCAAGAGAAGGAGGCAGCAAGTAAAGTGGGGTTAGGCTTGCAGAGCCTGCTAAGCCATGCGGGGAGATAGGGGTGGGCTTTAAGCAAAGAAGTGGTGCGGTCAAATCCATGCTCCAGAATGATCACTGCCCAGCCAGTCATCTCCCAGTGGATTGGGATTGGAGGGAGTGGAGGCAGAAGGCCCATTTCAAAGGCTGTTGTAGTCATAAGCACTTAAATGCTTTAAGCACTCTGATGTCACTTAAATAGTATTGTTTTTATGAATCACTGGAAAGATAAAATCTGGTTTGTTTTTTAAATGGTAGGCCTAGAGACATATTGAAATTATGGGAGAATAAAACGAAAATGTATGCCCAGTGCATACCCAACATATACGTGTTTCATTCTATTGAACACACACACAGGAGTGACGCATGTGGAAATCCATCTGTTTGCAGAGAGACAGCTAATAGTTCTCTGGTCCCTGCCCATATTTGGGGAAACATTTATTTATTTATTTATTTATAAAATTTATTTATTTTTGGCTGTGTTTGGTCTTCGTTGCTGCGTGCGGACCTTCTCTAGTTGCAGCGAGCGGGGCTACTCTTCGTTGCGGTGTGCAGGCTTCTCATTGCAGTGGCTTCTCTTGTTGCAGAGCACGGTCTCTAGGCGCATGGGTTTCAGTAGTTGTGGCACATAGGCTCAGTAGTTGTGGCTCCCAGGCTCAGTAGTTGTGGATCATGGGCCCAGTTGCTCTGCGGCATGTGGGATCTTCCCGGACCAGGGCTCAAACCCGTGTCCCCTGCATTGGTAGGCGGATTCTTAACCACTGCCCCACCAGGGAAGCCCTGGGGAAACATTTAGATCAGAATTTTCCAAACTGCTGTCTGGAAATCATTGTTCTGTAGGCTGTGCTGTGAAGAAGGTGTCTTATGAACTGGGAGCATTTACTGTGCTGTGTCCTATGAGAATCTCCAAGAGGGAGCTGTGGTGTGCATTGTTTCCTGGACTTGACTGCAGAATGCTTTCTTTCATGCCACATCTGTTTCTTGACAGAAACTGTTCCAGCATTACGTGGAACAGTTTCTGTCAAGCACTGGTTTGAGAAAATTTGATTTCAATTCATTAAAAAGAAGTCTTTAGTTGGCCGGCAGGTTTTTTGTTTTTTGTTTTTTTTCCTTTTTCTTTTTAGCTAAGAGATTATGCTGCCAGAAGAAAAGGGTACCATGGAGATTCGTCTAACGATTCTCTTTTTGATGCCACAGCTGAATCTGTTTTAAAAGGATATCCTGGTTGTTTATTTTGAGGCGGGGAGGGAGGGCAGTAGAGGTGTGAGGGGGCATGTCATGCATTTTAAAAATAAAGAATGATGTATATTAGTGAGGTTTCAGATGTGTATCACATGCATTCTGGCAGCCTTTTGTGAGCAAGGGCAGCTAATTAAACTCGTCTGCTGAGGCCCGGATCAAAATGAGATGCTGATTTGCGCTTGTTTGTTGCCTGAAAAGATAGCCCTAGGTCAGCAGAATTTACTTGGAGGTATATGGAAAAGACATTTTGATAAACTTAAGGAACAATGCTGTGTGTGCTCTCTAGTTTCTATGGTTTTGCCCTCTGGAGTCTTAGAGAAACTGATTAAGATCTAAAATATACTTTACATCATTTTCCCTGGCCTTATAAGTAGGAGTTTAGTAGCATTTCAGAAGTTCCAATTTATAGCAGGCCATTTCTCTCTTATCCAAATAGAACAAAGCTTAGATATCATCTGAGCATGTTCAACCCAATGACAAAGATTTCACTAATTGTATTACAAAAGGCTCTCAATGGCTGGTATATTTGTTTGGTTGGTTTTATGGGAGAAAAACTAGATATTTTTCACTGAGATATTTTAAAATCTTCATTTTCAGCAGAGGGAGAGAAGTAAGCAGTGTGAATTGGTAGGTCTTGCAAATAAATGGCATATATTCTATTAGTGGTATAAAGGGTAGTTTTAGTTGATGTGTGAGTAATCATTTTTAGTTTAATAATTATGAGTTTTAAAACACGTGAATCACTTAGAACAGTGTCTGGCATGTGGTGAGCAATAAATGACTAAAGTTTGAGCAACTTTGAGACTGGTTCCCATTACCCTCAGGAAAAACCCAAACTCCTTCTCGTGAATCGTGAGCCCTGTAGGGTTAAGAAGAATTGGGCTTTGGAATTGGCCAGACATGGTTTCAGACTTGACCCTTGTTTATTAGCTCTGGGACCTTGAGCAAGTTGCCCTTCTGTCTTGGTCAGGGATTGCTGGTTGCAAAGAACAGAACTGCAGGGAGACCAGCTCAAGTTAAGAAGGAAATTACAGTGGGGCTATAGGGGATCTCACGAAAGTGAAGGGCGGAAAACAGAGCTGCTATGTATGTTTGTGCAGTCTGCGCCCTGGACAGGGGAGCCCAGCCTGAGGTGGGACTAAAATCCAGGCTGTACCCCACTGTGGGGAGGAAAAGGAGCCAGGAAGGGCAGAGTGGAGCTGGACCTCATGGGAACTAGGAAATCCTTAGCTTAGTCTCCAACTTTCTTGCTGTGCAGTGTCTTGCATCTGCCTCTCTCTGAGTCTGCTCCATTCTCCCAGGTCTCTCCATGGACTGTTGTTTTTGTTTTTTCCTTTTCTTTTTTTAAAAAATATTTATTTATTTATTTTTGGCTGCGTCGGGTCTTAGTTGCTGCACACAGGCTCTTTGTTGCGGCGCACGGGCTTCTCTCTAGTTGTGCCGCGTGGGTGACCGAGCACGTGGGCTCAGTAGTTGCGTTGCATGGACTTAGTTACCCCACGGCATGTGGGATCTCAGTTCCCTGACCAGGGATCGAACCCGTGTCCCCTGCATTGGAAGGCAGATTCTTAACCACTGGACCACCAGGGAAATCCTTTTTTTTTCTTTTTCCATGGCTTTTCACTGCCCTCCAAAGCTGAAGTTCTTTGAGCCGTTGCCTTGCTGGGGAGCTGACTTACTTGGCGCTGACTCCAATGGGACTTGTTTCAATTCAAGTGTTCAGTATTGTCTAACTAGAATTTCTGGGTTCAGGTTAGAGAGAGAGAGACAGGTGGGCTGAGTCCACCCGATGCCTTGGCTCCCCCTACTCAGGTGTCCAGTCACAGGGGAGAGGCCCATGGCTCTGGCGGAGGAGGAGAATCCTCTTAGAAGGAAACGTGTGTAGGGAGCCAGGAACTGGCATTTCTAGCAATTCTTTGCTAATCCTCATTGCCTTATTGTGAAATGGGAATAAAAGGCCTGCTTTACAGATCAAATGAGATAATCTGGCACCAATATATTAAATACCTATATTACTTTCCTAAGGCTGCTGTAACAAATTACCACAAACATGGTGGCTTAAAACAATAGGAACTTAGTCTCTCATATCTTGGGAGACCAGAAGTCCAAATCAAAGTGTCAGCAGGTCCACACTTCCTCCAAAGGCTTTAGGGGAGGATCCTTCCTTGCTTCTTCCAGCTTCTGGTGGCTCCAGGCGTTCCTTGGCTTGTGGCAGCATCACTCCAATCTCTGCTTCTGTCTTCACATGGCCTTCTTTCTGTGTACCTTCTCTTATGTCTCAAATCTCCCCCTGCCTTTCTCTTACAAGGACACGTCATTGGATTTAGGGCCCAGCTAGATGATCCAGGAAAACTCATCTCAAGATCCTTGACTTTATCACATCAGCAAAACCCTTTTCTCGAATAAGGCAGCATTCATAGATTCTGGGGATTTTGTGCATATATCTTTTGGGACCCTTTTTTCAGCCTAACACAGTACCTGACACAGTGCTTGGCTTATAATAATAGTTCAGACATGAGGCCATTATGATTCTAATGGGCTCAAGAGATAATGAAAGTTAGTTCTCGGCAGGCACAAGTGCTCTTCTTCAGGTATCATTTCCCAAATGGACAGAAGCACCATCTCGTCAGAGAGAAAGACATGAGCAAGGGACAAGGTGATTGACAATTAGCTGCTGGTTGAAGTGGATCCCTCTGTCTCGGATCCTTGGATTCTTGGGGCATTCTGTGACTCAAGGCAAAGAAGTCCAGTCTCTACTTCTCAGTGAGAAAGTCAAGTCTCCACAGCAATGGAAAGAATATAGTTTTTTGGGTCAAGTAGGTAAGAGGGCTTGGTCTTGGCTCTCTTTATAACTGGTTGTATGACCTTGGGCAAGTAAATTAATCTCTCTAAGCCTCAATTTTCTCTTCTATAAAATATGAGGTAATAGTAGTTACCTCTACGTGTTGTAAGGATTAGAAGAGGAAATACATGGAAAGTGACTTAAAATCATGTCCCTCTTCACTCAGTGCTTCCTTCTGTCTCTGAGTAAAAGCCAAGGTCCTTATGGTGAGTTAAAGGGCCCTTCATCATTTGAACCTCTCTTATTTTAATGCCTATTATCCTCTTCCTCACGTTTACGCTCTAGCTCTACTGACATCTTGCCATTCCTCTAACACACAAGATGCATCCTTACCTCAGGGCCTTTGCACTTGCTATTTCTCTGCCTGGAAAGGTTTCTTTTCAGGTAATGAACAGTATGACTTGCTCCCTTTCTTCCTTTAGGACTTTAGTCAACAATCATCTCCTCACTGAAGCCTTTCCTGGCCACTCTAAAATTTCACCCTACTTCATTCCTACCCAACATTTCTGTCCCCTTCTCTGCTTTATTTTTTTCTTCTTATCACTGATCACCATCTAACTCAGTATGCACTTGTATACTTTCTGCCATTCCCACTGGCATCTTTGTGAAAGTAGCAATTACTGTCATTGTTCACTGCCGTATCCCCAGTGCCTAGAACAATGTGTGGCATGAAGTAGCGTGAAATAAAAATTTGGTAAGCTGGTTTGAATGAATGATTGTTAGTTCCATTTTACTCTTGAGCTTCAACTTCCTAATCTGCAAAGTGGGAACTACAGTACAG
Organism: Balaenoptera borealis; assembly: GCF_965194805.1. Taxonomy (NCBI): domain Eukaryota; kingdom Metazoa; phylum Chordata; class Mammalia; order Artiodactyla; family Balaenopteridae; genus Balaenoptera; species Balaenoptera borealis. The sequence continues at coordinate 84,947,127 of NC_138870.1, forward strand.
AGCACAGGCCAATATTACCTGGACTGTGGTCTCCTCAAGGCAAAGGCAATACTTGTTTGAGTTTGTATTTATACTGTCTATCACCTGACCTGGCACACAGGAGGCATGAGGTGCATGTTGAATAAATGAGCAAATTATTATATAACAATTTGTGGGAAAATAAACTGTGATGAAAATTTATGAGATGTTGGGGACATCCCTGGTGGTCCAGTGGCTAAGACTCCGCACTCCCAATGCAGGGGGCCTGGGTTCGATCCCCGGTCGGGGAACTAGATCCCGCATGCATGCCGCAACTAAGTGTTTGCATGCTGCAACTAAGAAGTCCGCATACTGCAACTAAGAGGCCTGCATGCTGCAGCTAAGACCCGGTGCAGCCTAAATAAATAAATATTTTTTTAAAAAAAAGAAAATTTATGAGATGTAGTATGTTGATAATTAAGAACCCTTACTCCATAATAGGAACATCTTGCACTTTGATATCAATGCTTTACAAAGCCATTCGTTTATTCATTCATTTGGCAAATCTTTACTTGCCCCTTCTCCGTTACAGGCATTTGATTCAGGTACTAAGGCTATAAAGTCAAAAGGACATGGCTGCCACCTTAGAGTTACTCGCCACCCCATGTGGGAGGTGGACACATGAACGGCAAGTTCGAGAACAGTGTGGGTGCCATGGCTGCAAGAACAGAGGTCGGTGGACCAAGCCTAGGAAAATGATCACTTCAATTCAGGGCAGTTGAGGAGCTTCCTCAGAGGAGGGATATTTGTAGGGAGTCTGAAAAGGATGAGTTACTATGCCTGGGGAAGAAAGTGAGGAAAGGCTCTCTGACCCTCAAGAATCACATTTTCAATGACCTAAGAGTTGTGGAAGGGTATTTTGTTGTAATCATCATCATCATCATAACAACAACAATGGTGCTAACATTTATTGAGACTACACTGTGTTCCAGGCATTATCCTAATGTGTTAAATGCAAAATCTCTAAGCAGAGGGATAACCTACTAGAAATATTTATGGTGTTTATCCCCACACATACTGTAGGGAGGTAGAATAGGTTTTATTATCCTCATTATGAAACGAGAGACTTGAGACTCTCATTCCCTTTGTGCTGTCACTAAACTGGTATCTGAATAACCTAGTAAATAACCTAATAAACCTAGAATTTATTTTTTGTTTTCTTTGCAAGTTGTTTTATTTTCTTCCTAGCACTCATCATTATTCTGTGTATATATATGTGCACACATACATGTATATATATACACACATATGCGTATATATATATGCACATATACATGTATATCTATTTTTTTCTTTTTTAAAATTTGTACATAATCTCTCCTTTCTATCACTAGAATTTGAGGTTGGTGACAGCCAGGACTTTGTTTTGTCCTATATCCCAAGCACACAAGAGGCCCTCCATAAAATATTCTTTGAATAAAGGAGGGAAGGAAAGACCTCATGGGGTTATTGTGTAGGATGATCAGTGAATAATTATGATCAAGTGTTTTCTTCCAAACACAACTGTATCTGATTTCTCATTTCCAGACAGCACAATTTAACTGGGATCCAGAGACGGTGGGCCTTATCCATGGATCTTTTTTCTGGGGTTATATTGTGACACAAATTCCAGGTGGTTTCATTTCAAATAAGTTTGCTGCTAACAGGTAAGATAAATTGATATGAGTGCTGCACAGATCATAATATGGCTTTGTACTCTTATAAAATCTGCATAATTGGCTCTCAATTTAGGGGTACAGAATGAAAGATAGAAGCTGTTCCTAAAGATGTGATTCACAGACATTGATCTTATATGATCCTGTTCTTAAGAGTCTCTTTTTGTTTACTTTTTTGTCTAATCTAGTCTATCTTGCAATTCTTTAAATGATTATGTAATAAAAAGATCAATTGCATCCGAGTCAGGAGAAACAGTTCCTGGACCCTAAGTAACTCACTTGGTGACCTCTACTGAGTTCCTTTTTTCTCTGGGCCTCAGTTTCTTCATCTGTGAAATGAAACGGATTAGATTGTGTTTGAGCTGCCTTTGACCAATGACATTCTGTGATGCTCTGTACTACGTTAATATCATCCTCTTCCATACAGGTTTTGTCATGTGAGTAGGAGGGGCTAGTCTCTAGATTGCAAGATGTCTTTAATGCCCTTGAGATTCTATGGTAGGTGTTTGAGCAATTAAAAGTGGGTCCAAGACAAAATGAGCTGCTTCACGGAGTAGTAAGTTCTCTGTCACTAAAGGTATTCAAGCAGAAATGATGGCCACTTGGGGGAGATGTAGTATGTATATGTACCAGAAAAGGAGTGTACTAATTATTTCCAAGTCTCTTCTAATTGTAATTGACTTTACATATGCGGATTTTGTGAAGTGTATACTTTATAAAGCAGTGTTTTTCAAACTCTAAAACAGAACTCATTAGATGGTAATAAAATCAATAGTGATTTACCAATGACCATTTTCTAAAAAAAAGAGGGAGAAATAGAAGAAAAGGTAATCAAATAGAATCAAATAGAACAGAAAATATCTTAGCTCATTGCACATTTAAGTATTGGTTTTTGAAACTTGTTTCAGTTACATTTGTGTGTATCAGTGTGTTGAGTTGCAATATAAAATATATTTTGTTTTATGGGTCAAGGACAAAAAAGTTTGAAAGTCATCTTGTATAAGCATGACTCATATTTACTTATGTTCTTGTCTAATTTGTGTCCTTTATTGTCACTTACCTGTTGTATTCTTCTTAAAAAGTGATAAAATATTAGTTCTTATGGTCTCTGGGGTTACTACTTACACTTCTGCCCTAAGAAGAAATAACATATAATACGATTTTGCAGCATGTAAAAAGGGCTGAAGCATCACTAACATGTGTGAGAAAGGAAGAAAATGCTGCTGGCTCTCTTTTCCCAGGACACTCCTGTCCAGGCAGGGAGGAGAAGGCACGTGGTACTTGGCAGAGAGTTGGGGGCTAAGACAGGTACACAGCCTGTCTTGTGCTTGGCTGGTCCCAGGACACAGCATGCTTCTCAGATAGTCAGTATCCCCATCTGGTAAAGTGAGAGCAGAATTGGGAAGCATGAGACACAACCCAAATGTGCAGAAGTCATGAGGTAATGGTCAGAATGGATCAGTTCGGTAGAACCACGAAGAATGGTGGGTCTCCAGCAAGCTTACCTCATGCTGGTCAATCTCCAGCTTCAGGATCTCATCTAGGCAGGACATCCCTGTACTGCCCAAAACCTTCCCATGATTGGTCCAGGGATTGGAACTTGGGAATCAAAGCGGCCCAACAGTCTAGCTTGGAACACACCAGATCCTAACACAACATCTATTTCTCTTTCCATTAATTTCTATAGTGATCTTCCATAAACTGTTAGGTTTGTTCCTGATGTTTAACTAACATGCCACGTCCATCAGTGGGCCTGCCCAATAACACAGTGTTTTGGTCCCTCAGGGTCTTTGGAGCCGCCATCTTCTTAACATCGACCTTGAACATGTTCATTCCTTCTGCAGCCAGAGTACATTACGGATGTGTCATGTGTGTCAGAATTTTGCAAGGCCTAGTGGAGGTAGGAGATTCTTAACAAATTTTGATATTGCTGGAGACAACCTGGTCCTTTAGAAATTTCAGCTTTTGAAGAAAACCTCCTTTACTCAGTTTTCCTGTCTTCCACCTTGTCCTGCTGTCTGAACTCTCTGGTTATGATTACAATTATGAATACTTTAATTAAAATGCCTTGTATGATTCCAAATTTATACCCAATAAAGAACCATTTCATAGAGGGCAGAATTTCAGATGAGCCAGGAACGATCTTAGAGATAATCCAACACCTTTCATTTAATAAAATTTGAAACTGAAAGCCCCAAACCTCCAGTTCACATAACAAGGGCTCTTTCCACTAAAACAGTTTAAATGGACTTATTAATAAATCTGTAAATTTCCAAGGGTGTAGTCTTACACAGAGATTTAACTTGATGAAGGAGGTAGAATAATATAGAGCCATAAAGTAAATATTTTGCACTTTGCTGGCCATACTACGGTCTTTTGCAATGACTCAACTCTGCCATTGTAATGCAAAAGCAGCCAGAGACAATATGTAAACATGTGGGCATGGCTACTTTCCAGTAAAACTTTTTGGACACTGATATTTGCATTTCATATGATTATCACATGCCAGGAAATATTATTCTTCTTTCAATTTTTTTTTCTGCCCACTTAAAAATGTAAAAGCCATATTTACTTGAGGGCTGAACAAAAATAGATGGTGGGGCCATATCAGGCTATAGTTTGCCAATACCTGTTGTAGAGAAACGTTTCCCGAACTCAGTCATTCACCTCTAACCTTTGTCACTTTTGTCATATCCACGCTACGATTTATACTATTATTTGCCTATAGTTTTTCCCTAGATCAATTCACTTCAAAACAAAATAAAAGAACCTATCATAAGCAACAATATCTTTGATATCATGGGCTTGATGTGCTAGTTATATTTTATTTCTAAAGCATGTTATAATATATATGTAACAATTATAATAAAAAATGTAGGTTGTTGTAGCACCTTAAATTCAACTTCAATCCCACTAGAGGGACACATACCACACTTCGGAAAATACTGACATGGTAGAAAGAACATGATATTAGCAGCCGTGAAGACTAGAATCTAGTCATTTAATGGCTCTGAGCCTCAGGTTCTGTATCTTGAAATGACAGGATGGACCAGCTGGTTGTGGAAATCCCTTTCTACACTGATATTCTATAATAATATGAAATATAAAGACCCCTTCCCTATTCCCCACCATGCTTACATTTGAACTAGTTTTTGAATTTCAGCATCTGTGCCATGAGTCAAAATAGCTGACACATGTTATTTAGTATCTGTAAATTAGGCTTTGAATTGTAGTGTTAAAGAAGCAAAACCTGTGTTTTAAACACAAAAAGAAACTGGAGTCAAATCAAATAATCTATTTTCAACTGTTTTGCCAGGGTGTGACCTACCCAGCCTGCCATGGGATGTGGAGTAAGTGGGCACCGCCTTTGGAGCGAAGCCGACTGGCCACAACTTCTTTTTGTGGTAAGTGTATTAGAACCATAACAAGTTTCATTTAGGAATGCTTTTGGCTTCAAGTGAAGACCCTACTAAATATCATTTATTTTTTTCACATAACAGAAGTCCAAAGGTAAATCGTTGCTAGTATTTATTCTGCTGCTCTGTGATCTATCCAGGGACTATGCACGTTTGGACTTTTTACTCCACTATCCTCAGAGTGATAACTTTTTACATTCATGCGTGTTCCTCATGTTCACAAAATGGCTGTCACAGCTCCAGGTATCAAGTCCACATTAAAGGCAGAAAGAAGTGGGGATAGGTGTCCTAACCATGTCTGTTCCTTTCACTAGGAAAGCAAAAGCTTTCCCAAACTCCCTAGCAGGCTTCCATTTATATTTCCTTGGTTCTAATTGTGTCATATACTTTACTAACTGCAGAGGAGGCTAGGAAAGCAAGTGCCTAGTTTTTCTAGCATCTTTAATAGACAAAGGTAAGAAAGAAGGGGTTGGAGGTGGTTGTAGGATTAGCCAACAAATGATGTTTTTCAAAGTTGAAAACAGAAGATATATCAATAAAATCATCAAGGCCCCCACTCCTTTTCACAAATGAAGAAATTAAAACTAAAGTTTAAAGTTTAGTTTCATTGAACTGAAACGAAAGTCCAACGACTTGCCCAAGGTCACACAGCTACTAAGTTAAGGAACTGGATCTAGACCACCTGGTTCTTGATTCAGAACTTTCCTCACTACACACTACTATGTACACATTGTCATAGAAGCTGTTTAATCAATTTTCGCCATTATCTTCCAGATAAAAATGAAGCGGACACCATCCATCTTACCCGAAAGTAAATTAATGGCTCTTAAGTAGTGATGTGACTTAAATTCCTGGGTCTCCAAACTTCACCTTGCTAAGGTTGCCTCATTTGAAGCCATGTCTTTGGGACTGGCCCCTCTATGAATCTCTGAGAGTAATCAGTGTTCAGAAGAGTCTACTAGGTATTGATTAACATTTGAACAAGAACAGCACATGCTGCCACCAATATTTTCAAATATATTTATGGGAGAAGGGGCCAAGAAAGACAAAAGTGCCTTAGGCCACAAAAGTCACAACGGGTCCACGTAGAATTAGGATCAGAATTTAGTCCTGCTTAGTTTTTCAGGCTAGCGTGTCTTTCCTAACTGTAGCTAACCTGTATTTCTTAGCTAAAGAGGAAGCTTTATTTCTCTGAATATCATTATTTATTTCTCCCTCTGTCTCTCTCTCTTTACCTCCTTAAGTAGTAGTAGTAGTAGTAGTAATAAAGGATCCCAGGGAATCTGGTGTGAAATATCCACCCAAGTGTCTGTTTTGTGCCTAGTTTGGAAATGCATGCACAGCAGAGATGTATTTACTTCTTTAGCCTCTCTTGTCCTTAGAAACTATTTCTGTCCTCTTGTTTGAAGTTCAAGATCATCTCTACCTCCACTACTGATTTTATACCACCTCTAGAAGAATATAAGATTCTGCCCCAGCTGACCTTGACCTATTGATATTGTCTATTTATTTATTTATTTATTTTGGCTGCTTTGGGTCTTCGTTGCTGCGCACAGGCTTTCTCTAGTTGCAGCGAGCAGGGGCTACTCTTCGTTGCGGTGTGCGGGTTTCTCATTGGAGTGGCTTCTCTTGTAGCGGAGCATGGGCTCTAGGCATGCAGGCTTCAGTAGTTGTGGCATGTGGGCTCAGTAGTTGTGGCTTGCAGGCTCTAGAGCGCAGGCTCAGTAGTTGTGGCGCACGGGCTTCATTGCTCCGTGGCATGTGGGATCTTCCCGGACCAGGGCTCAAACCCGTGTCCCCTGCATTGGCAGGTGGACTCTTAGCTACTGTGCCACCAGGGAAGTCCCCTGATATTGTCTTTGGATGATTTATTTGTAAGTCTTTTCATTTTGATTTGCCAGCAAAACAAGAATAACTAGCAGCTACTGCCCATTCTTAGTGTCTTTATAGCTCTAAAAGGGCTAATTAAAGAAATGATTTGACTCTCAAGGAAAGTTACCTGATCAAGGTCACAGGCCTTATTACATTTCCCAGCTAAGGTGTAGCCTTGGTTTCAAAGAACAGCCAAGGGAAAATGTCATTAGAAGTAAACCCAGGCTTAGGGATAATTGATTCTTACGCTTCAAAAATATTGGAGTTGGAAGGGTCTTTAGAAAACACCTAGTCACATCCATTGTTTTATATTTTAAATTAATTTTAATTTTTTTTAGAAGTGAAACTGGCTTTATTCAAAGGCATAGATTTTTGTTTTTGTTTTTTTCCCCCTACTTTTATTGAGATGTAAGAGACATACAGACTATATAATTTTAAGGTGTTCAACCTAATGATTCGACTTACATACATCATGAAATGTTTGCCCCCATAGGTTTAGTGAACATCTAATCTCTCATATAGATACAACATCAAACAAATAGGAAAAAAATTTTTTTTCCTTGTGATGAGAACTCAGGATTTACTCACTTAACTTTCTTTGACAACATACAGCAGTGTCAATTATCTTTATCATGTTGTATGTTACATCCCTAGTACTTATTTATCTTATACCTGGAAATTTGTACCTTTTGACTGCCTTCATCTAATTTCCCCTCTCCCCACCCCTGCCTCTGATAGCCACAAATCTGATTTCTTTTTCTACCTCCATTATTTTATAGTGGAGGCTCAGGGAGGGAAAAAAAGATATGAATTCCCATGGAGAGTGAGGACAGAACTGGGGACTCTCCCATCCCCCGTTCAGCCACTCCCCTCTCTCCACGCCAAGCAACAAGCATCGGAGGGCCTCCTCTGTCTTCCCTGGTGACCACAGAGAGGCATCAAGGTGCAGTGAGGGCAATATGGGTGGAGAGCCCTGTTGGGGTATGCTCAGGGTGTGATAGGAGATTACATTCAGCCATGTCTGGAAGGATGAGGAAGAGTTCATCTAAAAGACAGGGAAGGACAATTTCAAGTTGTAAAATTTCCTCAGTGAATGAATGCTTCTTACTGTGAGGAATTATTGGGTATTGTTGAGCGAAAGAAGCAGGACTGAATTATTAAGTAGTTAAGGTTAAAGGCTTTGGATTCCTGCAGACCTGGGTCCCTATCACTCACACCTATGTGACCTCAGGAAATTTACCTCCCCTCCCCTCCCCTTCTTGTAAAATTGGGATGACACCGGTACCAATGTTACCAGGTTGAAAAAAGGGTTAAGTAAAATCAGGGGTCCAGAATACTCAGCACAGTACTAGAGAGCACACAGAAAGCACCCAATGCATCTTATAGATTGTTATCCCCTGACCCTCCCTGTTTGCATCATCTAAACTGGAGGCCCCACACCCCCCAACTCCCAGGGTATTTGGTCCAGGAAAGAAGACCACCTTCTCCACACCCACAGAGGAATTAGGCCTGCAGCTCTTCTTTCTAATGATACGTCCTGGAATGCTTGCCTTATTGGTTTGAGGAAGTCTGAGGTTAAAAAAAAAAAAGTGCTCCGTCATTCTGTACATGACAGTAGCAGTAATAGTTGGTGTTTATGCAGCACTAATTAGAGCATCTGCATCTAATAATTTATTTGCTCCTCAAAACAGCCCTGTGAGATAGAGATTTCACTTCCATCTTCTACCTAATGAAAATGATTTGGAGAGATTGAGAGACTTCTTCAGGTGTTATGATGTTCAGACTTGGGATTCCAGGTCAGGCCTTTCATAACCAGTTGGGCCCAGCTTAGAAAGGTGGGATTTAATCTCTTTCTCTGGAAGATCCCCAAGCTCCCATTTCCTGAAGGTCTTTCTTAGCATTGGATTCTGGGATACAGGATTTCCTTTTGCGGCTCACTTTTTCTGAAGCAAGAATTTTTTTTCATTCATACCCAGAGGGAATTTCAGATAGTAATTTTTTTGATTTAGTTAATATTTATTGGGAGTTTGCAGGGCTCACGTTTCTCCAGCAGGTATCATGGAGCTGCAGGAGATAGTGGAGGTGAGGTCACTGCCTCTAGCCCTCACTGTCTTGTCTAGACAAGATAAACATCCACATATAGGTAAGTATTTACAAGGTTAGGTATTTACAAAGTAAGAAATAAACTAAAAAACTTACATATTTAGGAGGTGGATGGAGACAGAAGCCATCCTGGTCATCCTGCCATCCTGAAATTTAACTGTTTCCTGGTATTAAAAAAAAAAAAATCGAGACTCTAAAAGCATGATCCTTTCATAGTTTGAAGTCCCTCATTTAAAGACCTAGGTGAATTATATCTCAATAAAGCTGGAAGAAAAAAAAATTTTGATAAATAAAGACCACAGTGATAATCCTGCTCTGTGAGCCCTGAGAGGTAGATACATATGTTCCTTCACTTTCTGTCTTCTGCACCGAATATTGTGCCTGGTTGAATTTTTCAGAATTCTCTTAGATTTTTCTCATCTTTTCATTCCATTCTCTTGTGATTCCAAATCACGGTGCCCGAGCCATCTTTGTCTGATCCCTCCATGGTGTCTGGAGGAAGTTAAAGGGCATCCTGGTGAACTTTGTCTCCTGGAAGCCCTGTTTTTGGGCACAATGGGAGTTTGCCTGCTCCTTTTCATGACTCCTGCTCAGTTTGATTCATCCTCAGTTCGACCACATGAACTCTAAATGGTTTGAAAGGGCTTGCATGACGACTGGTAAGTTTCCCTCAACCTTTTCTCGTTCTAGGTTCCTACGCGGGGGCAGTGATTGCCATGCCGCTGGCCGGCGTGTTGGTACAGTACATGGGATGGGCCTCTGTCTTTTATATTTATGGTGAGTGATTTGATTTCATGAGTTCCCTTGGGTGACTCATAGAGGTGGTATTTTACTGTCTAATGGGGTTGGCTAAGAGTTTACTGTATGAAAATAGAGATTACTAAGACAAGTTTATCATATAAATGGAATACTTGTCTAGCGATGATTCATTTAATGTTTATATGAAAGTTGAATTTAATGAGCAGAACATTATCTTTCTTTAAATACCAGTTAATAATAACAACAACAGAAAAATAAACCAAACACTTTCTCCTAGCTGAATATAGTGCCATTTGAGAATACTTTGAAATTTGACAAACTTAGAGATGGAAGAAAATGAGACTGTATGATCAAGACTTTTGTTTTTCAACTGCAGGTATGTTTGGGATTATTTGGTACATGTTTTGGCTGTTGCAGGCCTATGAGTGTCCAGCAGTTCACCCAACAATATCCCATGAGGAAAGGACCTATATAGAGACAAGTATAGGAGAAGGAGCCAACTTGGTTAGTCTCAGTGTAAGTAGAGACGGATAGATGAAGACTTGCCTCTTTTTTATGAGTATTTCGCTCAGTGATTGTCTTATCCTCTTAAGAAAAATAATCTGTCAGTATATTCACTAAAATCCCATGGTATTTTTACTCCCTAGAAATTTAATACACCATGGAAAAGAATTTTTACATCGTTGCCGGTTTACGCAATCATTGTGGCAAATTTTTGCAGAAGCTGGACCTTTTACTTGCTGTTAATAAGTCAGCCTGCTTATTTTGAAGAGGTCTTTGGATTTGCAATAAGTAAGGTAAACACACAGATGCTTCAAATGTTCTTGAACTTTAAATCTCTTGCTTCTACTGAGAAAATCTTTGCATGATAAAATAAGTAAATTGCTGATCAAAATTCATAACGGTTCTGTGACACCTAATACCCTGGAGATCAGACAAGTTATACATTCTATGCACAGTATACATAGCTATCTAATTTCTTCTTAGTAAGGATCAGAGCTGTATTAAGCTGCTTTTAAAGATTTGTATTATACCTGATCTCAAAGTGTTTTTGAAGCTGACTCAAGGACCGCATATTAGGCAAGGATCAAAAGATTTAAGGGTGAGAGGTTTTTTTGTTTTTGTTTTGTTTTTTGTTTTTCCTATAAATTATTCAGTGAGGAGCGGTAAGAACCTTAAAGCTCATTTTGCAGATCGCGGTCATAGCGATAACGGCCAGAGCTTTGTATGGTTTAGAAAGAACTTTTTCAAAGTCCCCAGCCATTGCCATTAGGTTGTCTGTGTTTCAGGGAGGAAGAGAGTGAATGGTAAAACATAAACTGTCATCATAAAAGAATTAAGCCTCCTTCCCACAAGGGAAAGAACAGCAGCCTAGTAGAGGTAGATGTCTGCATGGCTACAGGTACTGTCAGAAGTGACCATGGAAGAGCTAGCACAGCCCATAGTGGCTGCCATCGGAGAACACTCAGTCTGCGCCAAGTGTTTAACTACCATGTGCCGGGCACTCTGCTGCGTGCTGGGGCCTGTGATGAATAAAAGTCACCTCTGCCCTCAAGGAGCTTCCGATCTGATGGAGGAGACATTTGGTCTATCCTTAAAGCCATTCATTCATTCATTGTTTATTTATTACAGAATTCAGGCCTACCTTGGTCCCATATAATTAGATGATTAAATCTGATGGTGAGGGGTGCGGTGGAGATGGCGGAGGCAGGGAGTTAAGGAAGTGCCTCTCTCAGAAGTAGCTAAAAATAGCTCATTGTTTCTTTTCATTCCAGGTGGGTCTCTTGTCAGCAGTCCCACACATGGTTATGACAATCATTGTGCCTATTGGAGGACAATTGGCTGATTATTTAAGAAGCAGAAAAATTTTGACCACAACTGCTGTCAGAAAAATCATGAACTGTGGAGGTACTGTGGATTTCATAGGTGGCTTAAGCAGCATTTATAGAATGAGATGAAACTGAATTGCAGACCATATTTTGGAGGTTATGTCTAATCACTGAGCAGGATCTTAAAGGCTCCTAAGTCCATCCCCCAGTTGACTGTCCATCACACCCCTGCCTAGTGGTCATTCAGCCTGTATTTGTCCGACCTGAGATATGACAACTTGGGAATTCCCTGGCAGTCCAGCGGTTAGGACTCTGTGCTCTCACCTCCAAGGGCCCAGGTTCAATCCCTGGTTGGGGAACTAAGATCCCACAAGCCACGTGGCCAAAAAAGAAAAAGAAAAAGAAAAGAAATACTAAAAAAAAGAGAGAGATATGACAACTTATTTGATACATCAATATACACTGGCAACTGCAGAAATGCTTCTTTCATCTATTCTTAAGCCAAAGCAACATGATTTCCTGGTATCTATCTGTTTATTTTTTATCTTTCACATATATCCTTCCACAAATATAATCCTTTGCTTTTATAGTTTATTCCCTTATCTCCCCCTTCCCTTTCTACAGATATACATGCTTTGGTAAGAAACATAAGAAAAGTATTTTCTCTGAATAGTTTTCTTTCTTCCCAACATACGCTTGTGCATGGGGTGTACACACACACACACACACACACACACACACACACACACCATCCTCTTCCCTGCGTTATTTAGTTCCTGTTTCATGTTTTGATTTTGCAAAGATAAAATAGAAGTTGGGCGATTTTCCAAAAGAGGTAGGTAAAAGTAACACGAATCCTTACAATGCTTATGACAACTCACCTTTTTAAAACCCTCGACCTTCTCCTTATCTTTTTTGTTTTGCTTTTAAAATTAGCATTTAATGAACACTTTCTGTGCCAGCCACTAAGCTAAATTCTTTACACATATTATTTTATTTAATCCTCATAACCACCCTGTGGAGCAAGTGCTGTTATGTATTAAACCCAATTTACAGTGAGGAAACTGGGGTATAATAAAGTGACTTGCTCAAGTGGCAGATCCTGTGCGAGATCCCAGGTCTGTCTGAGCTCATTGCCAATGCTTACAGTCACTACTGCTATCTCTCCAGGGGACAGGGGGTCCGGGTGGGCAGGTGGGAGGTAGAGGACAGCGCCATCTATGGGTGAAAGTTCATAACTGGGATATTAAGTTGGAAAGGAGGGAATGGGGGCACTGTGACCAGATGAGATGGGTCAGGGCCCTTTAGAAGTGAAGATCCTATGGAGGGATGCAAGAGCGGGCAGGCACGATCTCATCGCACAGCATCTCAGGAATAAAGTCTGATCAGGGAGATTGGGAATAACCTGTCAGCATCTGGGCTCCCAGCAGTTTGACTGCTGGCCCCAAGCAGGGATTTGGGGGCCTACCCTTGACTTGAACTTAAAGGTTGGCAGGTATGGGCTTGCTCTCTGATGGGCAGGAGGGGAAGCTCTGGGGCACTGCCTTCACGATCCTCCCCAAGGCGGCTGAGGTAGGCAGAATAATTTCCTCATCAAAGATGTCTATGTCCTAATTCCCAGAACTAGTTAATGTGTTTCCCTATACAGCAAAAGGAATTTTGTAGGTGTGATTAAATTAACGATCTTAAGATGGAGAGGTTATTTTGGATTATCTGTGTGTGCTCAACATAATTACAAGGGTCCTTATAAGAGGAGGCATGAGGGTCAGAGTCAGAGATGGAGATGTGACAGTAGAGGCAAAGGTTGGAATGATGCAGCCACCAGCCAAGGAATGCAAGCAGACTCTAGAAGCTCGGAAAGTAAGAAGAGAGTTTCCCCAGAGCCTCCAAAAGGAATGCAACTCGCTGACACCCCGATTTTAGCTCTGTAGGACCCATTTCAGACTTCTGACCTCTAGCACTATACGATAAAAAAGTTGTGCTGTTTTAAGTCACTAAGGTTGTGGTAATTTGTTATAGTAGCAATCAGAAACTTATATAGCAGTCAAAGTACCACTCCTCTAATTATCAGATTCTGTTCCAGCTGAATAGCCCTCCATACCAGGCCCTGAATATATCTTGCTGTCTCTGACTTTGCTCACTCCCTTTCCCTTTACTGTGAGTTCTGCTCACCTTCACCAATCAACCCAGTCCCCCCCACACAGCCTACTACATCAGCTCAAGTCTTTTCACTTGTGTTTTGTTAAGGCTACGTCAGCCTCCAGTGAATGCTCCTTCTATCTATACACTTGGTTGACAACTCATCATGTACTTCCTTCTTACAGCTCTTGCAGGAAAGTATTTTAGGCAGAGGGAATAGCATGTGCAATGGCCCTGAGGCAGACATGACTGTGACATGTTAGAGAACAGAAGGAAGGAAAGTCAGAATGGTCGGGGCTTGGTGGGTGAGGTGGAGAGTGACATTGATGGGATCAGAGTGCACAGCTGGGGCCAGATCACGGGAGGCCTTGTAGACAGAGCTACGTGGAGCTTGGGTTTTACTTGAGGTGCATTGGGGAGCAGATGGAGGGTTTAAAGGAGGGAAAGGGACATGATCTGATTTATGCTTTCAAATCGAAATAATAGAACTTAGAGTAAAAGAAGGGAAACTGGCTAAGAGGCTATTTCAGTCATTCCATGAAAAGAAGATGGTGGCTTGATCTAAAGTAGTGTCAGTGGAGGTCGACACTGAAGTGGATGGATTTCTAAATTCCATGAGCCTTACTTTCTTCTTCTTTAATATCTGAATAATAGTATTTACCTCAGATGATTGTTGTGATTGTTATGATTGTAAATGAGACAATGTATATATGCACCTAGCATGAGTTCAGCAAACAGAATGTTCTTGACATATTTTAGTGCCTTTGTCTTCTCCTGTGTTCAAGACACTGACAAAACAGAAGTTTTCCAAAGGAAGCATTCAATAAGTATATGCTATTCAATCATATTTCCCATGACCAAAAATATGCAACTTCTAAACCTGGAACTTGAAAGAAAATTCTGTGTTTAAACTCTACCTGTACAACCTCTTCTAAAGACAGATGCCTTGAAGACCCTAACAACATTTTCATAGGAATGTCTTGTTCATATTTAATTTTTCCTCAATCACCTTTGCCATTGTTTCTTCATAATTAGTAGTTTAGGTGGTGGTGACAACTCTCAAATATTTTAAATCCTTGAGAGTAAATCCTTTTTTTCCTTTTTTTTTTTTTGGCGGAAACTAGAATGCATTCATAGAATCTCCCCGGCCTCTATCCCATCTTAAAAAGAAAAAAAATCTCTTCACATGTCTATTCATGTCATTTTATATTTTGACATAGCAGAACCAGTGGGATATACATAGAAAAAAATTTTTAAAAGACCATGCTTTTCCCAGCTTGCTTAAACACAGAGATGCTGCATTAGAGATAAAGACAGAGTTTTGTGCCATCACTGAATGAGCCAGATTGATTTGGATATAATGAAGCACTTACATGATCTTCTAGAGAATTTTAGTTGGTTTCATATTTTCTAAGCCAAAATACAGAGGACGTTTCTCATCTGAGAAAGATCACACATTTCGTGGAGTCTGCCACCTCCTTCTTTTCTTTCCATAGGCAAGAGATATTTGCTGCTAGAATCATTTAAAGCAAACAGATCACCTTAAGACATGATGCTCTATTCTAGTTCATTCGGAATCAGGGCACATTTCCAAGATCCTCAAAGACAGATGTCAAATCCTTATACCTCCCTCTGTATTACATGGAAAGTGTGAGTGACGTCAAAAATTCTAGTCTGGCCGAATCAGTTGCCTGTGTGAACTTCAGGGGAGATGAAAAAATTTCTCAGGCCTTTTAATCCTTGTTCTGTTTTTCTTGTCAGCTCTGAATAGGTTCACTTTTCAGGATCTCTTGATTACCCATGAAGTTCAAATTTTATCCTTCAGCTCCTGAAACGTACAGTTCTATCTTTAGCATTTTCACTGTAGATAGGAACCATTTAGGCTCTTAAATGGTTTTTCTTTCTTTGGAAGTCTACTATTTGGCAAAGATTTTTTTTTTTCCTTAGAGAAGAATCAGTGTATCATTTGTAGGTTTTCTTCTTCACGTGTCTTTATTCTAATTCTTTGGGGGAACTAACTTTCTGGTACCACTTTGTTGAAAGTGTTAAAGGAAGTTTCAGCCATGTGCCTTGTTGCTTAAGACAGGCCACTTCTAAAACACAAACAGTATACAAAACGCTAGCAGTTTTTCCTTATGTATAATTTAAACTGTTGAAACAAAATTAATAACAAGTAGTAATGGTATAAAGTCCACAGTTTTTTAAAATTTTTATTTATTAAAAATTAAAAAATGTTTTCATACAATTTTTAAAGGTTACTTTCCGTTTATAGTTGTTACAAAATATTGACTACTTTCCCCTTGTTGTATAATACATCCTTGAACCTATCTTACACCCAATAGTTTGTAACTTCCACTCCCCCACCCCTACATTGCCCCTCCCTCCCCACCCACTGGTAACCACTAGTTTGTTCCCTACATGAGTGAGTCTGTAAAGCCCACAGTTTAAAAAGCACCTCTGCACCCATAATTGCATTGACCCTCTTTAGATGACCAAGTAAAACAATTATTGAGGCTTGCCCTATTTCTATGATAGTTTTGAAGAAAGGGACTCAGACAGGTAAGCAACTTACCAAGGTTTACAAAAAGTGCTTTAGCTTGTGTTTTTTTTTTTTTTTGATTTTTAGAAATTTCATGTAATGTCTGAAACATTTATATTAACATATTTCATACAAATAGCTTGTGTTTTAACTTGTCTTGGTTTTCCTTTCTTTCCTTCACATTAATTCATCAAGCATTATTTATTGAGTTCCCATTACATACTCACCAGGCTCTGTGCTATATATATGGTACCTTCCCTGGATAATATCATAGTTTTGTCAGGGAGGCAGAAATACAAATGAAAAACTACAAGGCAATGTTGAAAAGCTCTATAAAATGAGTAAGAGTGAGACGTCAGCTTTACTGGTGGGTGAGGGGCAGGGTTGTCAGGAAAGCTTCCTAAAGGAGGCAATATTTGAGCTGGACTTTAAAGAATAGTAAGATTTCTCCAGAAAAGAGAAGTGGTGGGAGGAGAGTACTGCAGGTGAAGGAACAGTCTGTGGAAATACATTATGGGCACAAAACAGTGCTGTGATCAGGAAACAGCGGATAGATCTGTGTGACAACAGGGGGCTTTCTACGGGCTACAGGTGGTGAGCAAGGAGGTGAGGATGGCTGAAGATGAAGCTGGAACCGCAGGAGGGATTTATTATACAGCATTGTACTCATACTACGTAACCATTGACGAGGGTTTTAAGCAAAGGGGCAACTGATCAGATTTGTGGTTTAGAAAGATAATGATCTAGAGAATGGATCAGAGGAAGAAGAGATGGGAAGACCAATACAGTAAAGAGGTTATTGAAGTTGTCCAGGTGAGAGATAGTGGCGCCCAGAACTAAGACAATGGCAGAGGAGGGGAAAGCAGAGGTCGGATTTGACAGATATTTCTGAGGCCAAACCCATGGATTCTTATCTTATGTGAAAGCTGAGGAAGAGAAAGAAGTCCAAGATGATTCTGAGATTTCTGCATTGGACTTTTGGTTACCATTTGTTGAGCTGTGCCCATGGCCAACAACCATGCTCAACACCTTATATACCCAATTTCATTTAACCTTCCAGTGTTCCAAGGTTGTATTATGAGCTCCATTTGCCTGGGGGGTGGGGGTGGGATGAGGAATCTAAGAGGTGAGGTGACTTGTCCAAGATCACACAATTTGTGATTTTGAGATGGAATCTGAACCCAGGCCTGTCTGACAAAGTCTGGGTTCTAAACACAGGTGGATAGAAGTTTAATTTAGAGAAGAAGAAAGAGTGTGGTGGTGGTTTGCTTTGTTTGTTTCAGACTGAAAATAGGGGAACAGAGACTTGATTTGGGCCTGTTGTCTTTGAGGTAACTCAGAGGACAAATGTGTGGTGATGTCTGGAATCAGCAGACGGTCCCCAGTATGAAGCATCATTTCATTGTCTTCTACCTCCCAGGGTACTTCATGTCCCTGGAAATGGTATTTATATCATCTTTCTGTCTGCTATCGGCTGAATGTGTGTGTGTGTGTGTGTGCGTGTGTGTGTGTCTGTGTGTTGATGAGAAGGACCATCTTCATAATTTCCTTACTCTTTTTTATTGTGCTGGATTCACTTATTCTGAATGAAAGGAACAGAAAGTACTTTTGTCCTGCTGTATTTTCTGTGCAAATATCTCGTGGCTTTTTATAGAGACCTGAGAGCTTGGCAAACTTCTGAAAGGGAAGATTCTGCCTTATGCTTTACAAGTGGTGAGACTCTGCTTTTTGTTTCAGATATTCACTACAGCTTTCTAGTCACCTTTGGCAATAATAATATTTTATTTTTTAATTTTATTTTTATTTCATTTTTCTGTGAGAGACCATCACTTGTGTAATCAAAGGAGAGTCATTGATGGTTTTAGTATTTAGAAATGGCAGGGGGAACTACCCATGAACAACTGATAATAAACATTTCTCATCCCATGGGCATCATCGTACCTCCCGGGACCATTCAGTGTTCAAAGTACACCAGGAAAATGTTGGAAGGCTCACAGAACACCTGGGTAATATTAGCATTGTCATGTAGTCAAGAAACACCCCAATAAGATTGTAAATATTGTGCCAGAATGTGTGTACTAAAAACTTGGGTCCATGGAAATAAAAACAGATTCTTATCTGATAAATTCATGAACTTGGGCTGATTGACATGAAAATGACTTTTTCCCCCCTGCTGTTTCCATTTGCAGGTTTTGGCATGGAGGCAACCTTACTCCTTGTGGTTGGCTTTTCCCATACCAAAGGGGTGGCTATCTCCTTTCTGGTGCTTGCCGTAGGATTTAGTGGTTTTGCTATTTCAGGTAAAGTGTCCTTTGGGTTTCCAAATCTTTTCCATAGATCCAGCAAGACTTGGGAGGAAGGAAGGAAAAGATATTGTAGCATCTTCCTTTGGTAGCCAAGCCATTCCCAAGGATCAGGGCCACTGGCTAGAGACTTTCATCTAGTGGGGATGATTTTGTCAGATCACTGAGAACCAGGCTTAGGAGCCCAGTCAAGCTGGAATCGTTGATACTTTCTCCATCTTGGAAACAAACAACGTGCAGGCGCTGCCTCTGGGACGTGGGCAGCGCGTGTGTTGCTGGACGAAGTGACACCTTCATACTTCAGAACCAGGTCACCCTAACTAACGGAGGCTCTCATGACCTTTTCAATCCTCACCTCCTATTGGAGAGCTGCTAATATTAACTCAAAAGTCAAATGATGTAGTCATTTGACATATAGTCATAGAATCAGAAGTTTTTAAGGGTGGAACTCTCCTTTAGATTTTTGTCTACTCCGTGGCTTTCATTTTCCAAACAAGGAAATGCAGGTCCAGAGAGGTGATGTGACTTTCTAAACAGGCTAGAGCAGGAGGTAAAAATAATAATGGTGATGATGAGAGCTAACATT
Organism: Balaenoptera borealis; assembly: GCF_965194805.1. NCBI lineage: Eukaryota > Metazoa > Chordata > Mammalia > Artiodactyla > Balaenopteridae > Balaenoptera > Balaenoptera borealis. Next base: position 84,966,346 of record NC_138870.1, read on the forward strand.
GATCAGGCACAAACTCTGGGCCGGGGACTGTTCAAAGCCCACTCTGTGTATTAACCTCTGTAATTCTCACAGCTACCCTAAGGGCTAGCAGTCTCCCATTTTACCAGAGCAGAAACCAGCCTACTGTGTGAGAGGTCACAGTGCTAGCATATCATGTCTTACAGACTTCAGAAGTTCCCTATGCAAAACTGGGTGAAAAAGTAAAACTCAGGTTTTTTTTCTAACTTTAAAAACATATTGTAGGACTAAAAAGTGTCATTTACAGAACACTTCACATATATTGCATCTATCTGACAAAATTATGAAGCAAGTGATATTACCATTATTTTACTGAGGAGTAAATTAAAACTCAGGAAAACTGGGGACTTTCCTATTGTCACACAATTGGTAGCAAAGGAAGAACTAAGGTGCAGTCCTGCCAGGCTTCGTGTCTGTGCTCTTTCCACAATTCTGGGCTGTCTTAAAGATCAAACAGGGTGGTAACATCCCAGAACAGAAAAACATGGAACCTCTGGTCCAAACTAACATAAAACAGGGGCTTGATCTTATCAAAATACAGTTGACCCTTGAACAATGCGGGGGTTAGGGGTGCTGACCCCCAACACAGTCGAAAATCTGCCTATACCCTGTAGTCTGCCCTCTGTATAAGATGTTCCTACGCATCTTGGGTTTTGCTGTATCCTCAATTTCTCATCTGAGGATTCAGTCAACCACAGATCCCGTAGTCCTGTAGTATATACTACTGAAAAACAAATCCGCCTGTAAGTGGACCCGTGCAGCTCAAACCTGCTTTGTTCAAGGGTCAACTGTAAATAGAGCTGATAAATAGTTAAATTAGGAAAAACTGTCTGCATTAAAAGTAGCTTGCAGCTAACAGCGGGTTTGGGGATACAGAGACCTGGGTTTAAGGGCCCTCTTTACTACTTACTATTTATAAAAGAAAAAAAATGCTAAGTTATTTACATCCTCAAGCCTCAGTTTCCTCATCTAGAGATTGGAGCAATGTAACGGCAACTTCATAGGGTTGTTGGGAGATTGCAATGAGCCGAGATCATTCATTTATTCACTCACACTTCCCAAGAGTCAGACACTGTTCTTGGCACTGGGGATATTGCAGGGAAAAAAAAAAAATTAAAGATTCTGTCCTCATAAAGTTTACAGTCTAGTGGAAATAAAGCATAAGAAGATCTTAGCCCAGTACCAGATGCATAAAACAATTAATAAATATTCACTATTGTGGTTCAATTATTATTTAATCTAGTCCAGTGCTTCTCAAAATTTAGTGTGCATACAAATCACCTTAGGATCTTGCAAAATGCAGATTCTGATTTAGTAGGTCCAGAGTGGTGCCTGAGATCCTGCATTTCTAAAAAGTTCCCCAGTGATGTTGATGCCGCTGATCAATAGTCCATACTTTGAGTAGCAAGGATAGAGCAGTAATGACTTGTTTCTAGTAGGATGTTAAGGAACACCTTTCTTTGATAGTCCTGTGATGCAAAGAATTTCGTATCCTGTCCCAAGAGATATTGAAATATTCAGGCTCATATTGTCCCCAGATTGCCAATTAAGCCACAATCAGAAGGAGAGAAATCCAATAGCCCAAATCACAGCAGCTGCCACTTTTTTTTTTTTTTTCCCAGCACTTACTCAATGCTGGCCACTTTTTAGATATAATCTCATTTAATCTCTGTAGCAGCCCGATGAGAAGGGTATTGCTATGTTCATTTTGTCAGTGACGACACTGATGCTTGGAAACGTGACTTAACTTACGCAGGTAAATTAAGTAATTAGGATTGGAATAAAGGTTTATCTGATCCAACAGTGAGACTATGGGAGGATTATGGTCATGGGGATGATGATTCCTTAGGATCTGCTATCTGCCAAGGAAGACTTGCTCAGCTTAGGAACTGATTATGGACAAGAGAGCTGAGACAGGTGAGATTAGAAAGCTACAAGGGATGGAAAGTGCTCAATATAAAATGTATAAATTTGTTGAAATCTTTTGGATGTGAATCTGTTATTTCAAGTGGCTTATATTAATATTTTCTCAGATGTACTTGGGTGTTAACAGCAAACCCAAAAATAGATAGCTAGTGGGAAGCAGCCGCATAGCACAGGGAGATCAGCTCGGTGCTTCGTGACCACCTAGAGGGGTGGGATAGGGAGGGTGGGAGGGAGGGAGATGCAAGAGGGAAGAGATATGGGAACATATGTATATGTATAACTGATTCACTTTGTTATAAAGCAGAAACTAACACACCATTGTAAAGCAATTATACTCCAATTAAGATGTTAAAAAAAAAAAAGAGCAAACCCAAATGTGTATTTTCTGTTAAAGAGCTCTGCTTTATAACTTTGTAATAAAGTTTCAATATAGAAAAAAAAAAAACAAAGGATGGGTGAGGCCTGCTTTAGAAAATGTCCTATGTAGAGAAGACTGACTCTCCCAAATTGTGTGCAACTTACTTTGTGTGCCTGCTTCAAAAAAATCTATCAGTGTCTCAGTTTCTCAACAATTTTCCCCCCAAACATCAGTATTGTGCAGCTAGAAACCTAAATGGCTTTTCTGACATTGTTTTTAGCTGAACACAAATGCCTAGGCTTTGTATCAGAATATAATACTCGCCAATCATACTAATTGCTTCTTATCTCTGGGTTCTTTTCTAATAAACTGTTTACCTCATTCAAATCAACAGTAAGATTAATTAATCTTGCAGCTGTTTTATATTCTGATTTTCTGCCACTTTGACCTGAAGGAGAAGATATGTTTATTCCAGAAAGGTTTTCTCAAAATTGTCTCTGAATGGAGGTAGGAAAAAAAAACAACCAGCCAATGTGCCAGATTAAGAAAAATATTTTTTTTAAATTCTGTTTTCAAGTTCTTTGCACAAAATAGAGAATTAAAAAGCAAGACCAAGGAAAATAAAAATATGAATAAACAAAACCTACAACCCCCTGCTGTAATTTCAGAGCTCAAATTGGTAATTAATTAAACAACTATTTATTGAATGCCTACTATGTGCCAGACACTTTGCCAGCTCAGGGAAGATTGTGGTAAACAAGGCAGATGGATAACTAACCGTAAAGAACCTATATGTTGGCTTTCACCTCTATGTACCTATGTAATTAACATATATGATTTAACTTAATTCTTACAACAATTCTATAAGACTGATTATCCCAGTTTATAGGTGAAGAAGCTGAGGTTCAGAAAGTTTAAATCCTTTGTCCAGGTTTGCATCTCAGTTAAGCTGCCAGGTCCGAGGTCTGTCTGACTCTAAAATGCACCCCTGGGCTATACTGGTGGAACTGGTTCCCAGCGCCTGAGGCCTCCTCTTTCAAAGCCTTATTCCTCCTCTGCCTTCACTCCTCCTTCATCCCACTCATTCTTGTCTCCTGATAAGCAGATTAATAGTGAGGTGTTGGTGATTTATTATTTTACCACTCCTAGCAGAGTTATCTATAGATAGAAGACCTCAAAGAGAGGGGCGTGCTTAGAAGCGGCGGCAACAGCAGAAGTAGTACTGGTATTGGTAATCATGATAGTAACCAGAGCCTAGCTGTTTGCCAAGAGCTCTTGCATACATATTTCCCCTGAGTCTCATCTCACAGCATCCTTATGAGTTAAGTAGTAACATTACCCCCAAATTAGAGATGAGGAAACAAAGTCCTAAAAAATGACTTGTTTAAGAGGTAGGAATAAGATTTGAATCCACATTTACAGACTCCAAATCAAGTATGTATGTAAAAGTGTTTTGAAAATTGCAGAGGATTCTGCCAATGTTTGTGTAAATCTTTCTTATCAAAAAAGAGCCCTTTCCATTATGCCATGTGGCTACTAAGGCAGACCTACATATGGTGGACTTTTGGGAGTGAGTTGAGAGCTAGGAGGGAGGATATTATGAGGCAGGGTTTGCTTCTAAGCACACTCTACGTGATCATGTGATTGTTTACTCTGAATAAATGTGATCCAGGCTTCGGGCTTTTCAGTATTGCCCCAAACACCACTGTTTTGGGCTTCTAAGCCTAGAAGGTACAGGTGCCATAATTCCCCCCATGGAGAACCCATGGTAGTCATTGATAATCAATCATAGCATGTTTTTCTGCTATGTGCAGACACAGCCTGACAATTCTCAACCCAGCCCTTCCAGTAAAGGTATCCATTAGTTACATGTAGAGGAAATAGATTGATGAGAGTTGGGGAAAGTTAGTATTTTCCAAAATGTATTTGGAATTCTGTTCTTGAGTCTGATTTTGAGGTGTTTGGCTTCACTGTAGGTTTTAATGTCAACCACTTGGACATTGCCCCCCGCTATGCCAGCATTCTCATGGGGATCTCAAACGGAGTGGGAACCCTCTCTGGAATGGTCTGTCCCCTCATTGTGGGCGCGATGACCAAGCACAAGGTAATGTTTTCCTTTGGGGCTGTGGGTTACGGTATCAGGGGACTGAAGCACTGCACAGACTCTCAAGGCCCTACCCCAGTCTGTGTAAATGTGTATGTCCTTCACTTGGCTGAGTCACTTGAACTTCTTTTCTTTTTTTTAAATTTCTTCTTCTTCTTTTAAAAAATTATTGTTTATTGATGGCAACAGGGCTGACTGATGTTTGCGTCTATGTTTCTTAAATTGAGAAATAAAAGGGGTGTGTGTGTGTGTGTGTGTGTGTGTGTGTGTGTGTGTGGAGGGGAGGTGTTAATACCATTAGACTGTTTAGAGATACAAAGAAGAAACTGAGGTAATCAACTCAGGATAAATAAATTACCTGATTGCTTTATAATCATAAGTAATTAAACTTTACAGCCCATTTCCATTTAGCATGTTCCAGCATGAAAATATTAGTGCAGTTATACTTCCTTATTATGAAGAAAATAAGACATTAACGACCCTTCCTAAGGACCTAAGCGGGTGTGGCACTAGGTCGTTACTGAATATTTGTGTATTTAGCCTAGGGTGGGTGGTACAGGAAGATCCCAGATCCATCCAGAGTTCAGCCACAGGCCACATGTTTTCTTAATCTCTGTCTTTGAAAGGGTTTTAGTTGCTGCTTTCTGCAAATAAACATTTTTTGATACCATGGAGTTTTTACCCAACTATTTTTTGTTGTTGGATTGCCTATTGCAAATATGACTTCAGAAATTCTCCCAGCTTCTTGGAGAGGAAAGTGTGGGATAACTTTTCTTATCTTTTGATAGAAAAGTAGGGTGGTCTTTGGGGATTTTATAGGCAGAGGATCCACGCTTTGTCTGTTCATGAGATGAAAGGATTGGTAATATGATCATTAAATCTCGGATACTGTCTGCCCCTAACTTTAAACACAAATTCCCATTATTTTTTTTCCCCATTATTTTTGATATATTATATTTTCATAGAAAATATGATTATAAATAAGCTATTGACAGTCAATACTGAGCATTTTCATGGCTCAAATTGTCATGTATCCAAAGCAAGCAAGAGGGAGACCTCTGATATTTACAATGGTGGGTTCCTAAAGCAAGTTTAATTTAACCTATTATGTGAGCGGAAACCTCATTTGTATATATAGAAGAGCTGTGAAGTGGTGCAGCAAGGAATTTACAGGATGTTTATTTTGCAAATATTTTTCTAAATTAAAAAAATGCATATTCATTGTAGTCTTAACTTTCATTTTTTAAACACTCAAATTCCATTTGGGTCCTGGGCATGCTCCTGCCACATGTCTTCCTGAGAAGCACAGCATTTGCCTTTGGGGTGACCAAGTGCTTTTGTCCCAGTGGAGGCCTCCAGAAGATACTGTTAATCTCTGTTTTTGGTTAAAATATTAATTGGTACCGTGTTTCCTTGTTTAGAGCCGTGAGGAATGGCAGAATGTGTTCCTCATAGCCGCCCTGGTGCACTACAGTGGCGTGATCTTCTATGGGGTCTTTGCTTCTGGGGAGAAACAGGAGTGGGCTGACCCTGAGAACCTTTCTGAGGAGAAGTGCAGAATCATTGACAGAGATGAATTAGCTGAGGAGATAGAACTCAACCATGAGAGTTTCACAAGTCCCAGAAAGAAGACGTCATATGGAACCACCACCCAGAATTGTGAAGTCCAGAGGAAGGAATGGAGAGGACAGAGAGGGGTGACTCTTGATGAGGAAGAGCTGACGTCCTACCAGAATGAAGAGGGAAACTTCTCAGATACATCCTAATGTCTGAGGGGGCACTTCTGGCTCCTCCTCACTTTAGAACCAGAAAGTATCCATACCTATTGCTTTCTATTGCCAGAGGGTCAACTCTAGGGACACTGGATGTGGGGGAACGGGGAGAGGAGGTTTACTTAGCAATAGGGAAAAGATAGATATTATCTTGCAATGACAACCTGCTCTAAGTTGATAAAATGGGTGGCTATAATTTTTTTGATTGGCAGTTGACTCTTCTCTCTAAGAACTAAACTTATTCAGGAAAGAGTGACTAGAAAAATAAGAAAGACAACACCATGTTTTTCAAAGAAAAATGGAAGGAAATGGGGATATTTGGCCTGGAGGGGAGAAAACAATAGCTGCTACTACATTTCTGAGAGCCGCCATGCAGAGGAGGGTTTCCTATTCCTAATAAAGGCCACGGCTTACAAAGGCCCTGTATTGTGCCAGGTACTTTATAACATTCTTATTTAATCTCCACACCCCTATGACATATATTTTTTATCCCCATTTTACAACTAAGGAAACGAAAGCAACAGGAGATCGACTTGCCCAAGGTCATCCTGCCAGGGACAGTGCTGAGATTGGTGGGGTCCAAAATAGGTGGCAGTTTTGGAGAAGAAGGTTTCACTTCAGATTAGAGAAGACATTTTTAATAATGAAAACTGAAAATGGAGTGGGTTGTCGTGTGGATAATTCCCTATTTTGGCAGGCATGGGGGATGGAAAACATTTGGGTTGACGTGGCAGAGAACATTCAAACATTGTGTGAGAGACTGGATTCAAAGACCTTTAGGGTCCTAGGTGGTCTGAAGAGCCAAATGATTCTGTGAATCCATAGTTTTTCTAAATAATAAGGGTCACAGACTATATGAGAAATTCAAATAGGTTAAACAAAGAAAAATAAAAAGCTAAGCAACACAGCAAATTTCCAGGAATCTGATGGTCAGAATGGCTGAGAAGAACTAAATTTCAACCCTTCATAATATCAAGAATGTGGTTAAATGATGTTCCAAATTACTTGTAAATCTTTAAGACGTTTAGTAATTTATGAAGTTGGTTCATGCATTTTATTAGGTAAAATTCTCTTAGAAGAGTCCTCTGTTTTAAAAAATGTATGTCTTTAGCCATTTCTGCTGGTGATATTAGGAAATTTGATCAAATTATACAAAATTATGATTGAAGTATTCCTAATGACTCTACTTGGAATGATATTCAGTGAAACCACAATAATACAGCATTAGTTAAACAGTGAAATACTAGAATGTAAACTTCTGGGACAACTAGACCCATAGTGTTGAAAAATTAATCTTTGCATAAGGCAATAACATGGATACTCTCTAAATATATTTTAAAATTTAATGATATTTAAAAACTTAATGTTGGCATGTAAAAGGTTGTTTGAAAATAAAATTATTTCCCTGTTCATTGTTTTTGAAAATTTTATTTCTACTTTCAGAAGAAAAATATAATATTGCAGGAAAAATTACAGATTTACTTGTAGTTTGTTATTGTAAAGTGGTTTTTTTTTCTCCTAATTTCTCTCATATATATATATTTCTGGTCCCTAATTGTATCAGCAGAATTGTAGTGTATTTTATAAAAAGAATAATTTTGAAAAAAAGCCTGATTTTCCATTAAATAGTATTATTTATGTCATCAGTATATCATTTATGTTATATATCTTTAAATCTCTTTAATGAGTGAATCCATGTAAGTTCCTTTGAACAGTTCCTGTCATGTAGAAAATGCTCAATAAACATTAGTTATCATCATCATTATTATCTTTTAACCTTTTTGGAAACTTTGCAGTTGAAAACAAAGCATGCTATGTCATTTTCACCCATTAGTCACAGGATTTATTGTGAAAGTCGTGCTGTTTTCTAAGTTAAAAAAAAAAAAATTGAGAAATTTATGGTAGTCAGTGTTTTATTTTTTCTTCTGTTAATGAAGTCAAATAACTATTTTAAAAACTCATGGTAATCCTTAAGGTAATGTTGTAGATTGTGACACAAAGTTGTATTTACTCCATATTTGACGTCAGGGTCATATGTAGAAATTCCACATTTCGATAAATCAAAGCACTTTTGACAGGGTGCCTGTCACTTGCCCTTATAGTATTAAAAAAATGGGGTCCATGGTGTTAAAAACTAGAAAACACATTATTTTGTTGTGATGGGTTTCGTGAAGGTTGCAATGAACAGATAATTACATTTGAACATCAGGCAGATGTACTTTGCAAGTTATTGTACATTTGGCTGCAAATATCCATTCGTAGATCAGCTCTTAGAGGCAAACCATGGACTCTAGCAAGAAGGGAAGGAAGCCTGAGGATGTGGGATTCTTGAGACAAGAAAGTTTCATCCTTTTTAAAGAATAAAAACAAGGAACAAGAACATGTTTTGGAACATGAACATAACAAGAATAATATAATTATTCAAGAAATAATGACACATTTGTTATCCCTGCCTGGGTGTTGAATTCAACAGGTAAAAATTGGAATCTACTATTTCTATTTCACACTGACTCCTTCTGAGCCCAACAAACTTCGCCTTCCTTCCCTGTTTCTTATCTCAGTTAATCACATCACCCTTTTGCTGGAGCTAGAAATCTTGGAGTCACCTCTGACTTTTAAAAAAGTAGCCCTTTCTCTCTTCCCTGCCAAGTCCATTTAATTTTATTTTCAGTCTGGGGCTCAATGTCTTACACCAGTTTTGGAAATTTTTCAGCCATTCTCTCTTATTATACTGCTTTTCTCCCTTCTCTCTCTATGCTTTTCCTGAGAGTCCAGTTAAATGGATGCTGGACTGTGGGTAGGACTCTGACCACCTCCTCTGTATTTTCCAGCCTTTTGCCTCTGTCTTTGTTATTCTGGAGATCTTCTGACTCATTTTTTAAGTAAGTTCTTTATTTCTCTCTTTAGCAAGGTTTAGTCTCGTAAAAATCCACCCATTGTGTTCTTAATTTCAGTTATTGTATTTTCAGTTCTAGGACTTTTAGTGGTTCTTTTTCAATTCTGCTATGTCTTTAAAAAAAATATTTCCAGTTCTCTGTTGAGATTTTCAATCCTGTATTTTATTTCCTGGAACACAAGAAGATAATTATTATTTTTTTTTTTTTTTAATTTTATTTATTTATTTATTTATGGCTGCGTTGGGTCTTCGTTTCTGTGCGAGGGCTTTCTCCAGTTGCGGCGAGCGGGGGCCACTCTTCATCGCTGTGCGCGGGCCTCTCACTGTCGCGGCCTCTCTCGTTGCGGAGCACAGGCTCCAGACGCGCAGGCTCAGTAGTTGTGGCTCACGGGCCTAGTCGCTCCGTGGCATGTGGGATCTTCCCAGACCAGGGCTCGAACCCGTGTCCCCTGCATCGGCAGGCAGATTCTCAACCACTGCGCCACCAGGGAAACCCAGATAATTATTTTAAAGTCTGATCAGTGCCAATATCTGGAGACCATGTAATTCTTTATCTATTTCCTACTGGTTTTGCTGATTCTTATTCACATTATCTCAGTCTGTGCCTGGCTTTCTTTGATTGTATCCAAAATCGTATTTGAAGATTTGTTTGTAGAAATGATTTTAGGCTTAAAAAATGTGGGGGTTTTTCTCTCCAGAAATGATTTTTGTTTGATTTTTCCAGGAACCGGAAGGCATTAGCATTCTGGGATCTCTTTAATCCAACTGAAAGGGCTGAGATATTCTGGGCCACCCAGATGATCTGGGAGATCTGAACTAAGTTGTAGGGAGCAAATCGTGTATGGAAGGGATATTTGGGCCCCTTCCAGGAGAAACCACGAAGATTTATATCTTTATTAGAATTGATAGTCATTAGAATACAACAGATTCTGGCCTGATTCAAACTTGGCATTAATAGCCACATGGACCAATTTGAAGGGCTAGGGAAGCTGAACTTTTCTTTGCATTTCATTTATTACTGTGTCCAGGGCCTTATTCTAAGCCCTTTCCATGCATATCTCATTTAATTCTCATAGGAACTCAATGAGGAAAGTTCAACTACTTATTCCCAAGTATTTATTAATAAATAAATAGTGTTTAAGAGCAGAAGTTAAACTCAAGACTCTAATGGCTGTATTTTAATCTTAATTTTTCTAAAAAAATTGAAGTATATTAATTTACAATATTATATTAATCAACTCAATTAAATATTAATCTTAATTCTTAATTTTTAATCTGTTCTCCACCTCTCTTCCTGGCTGCAGTAAATTCCAGACAATGGTAATTCTCAAAGTCAGGAGAACGTCCTAGGAATTTCAGTAAGGTGTGAGTGAACTGATGGGATGAGCTCTGGCAGTTTAGTCCAGACCCCAGTACGGGGACAGGTGAAAAACCAGATGAACAGCTGAGATACCTCTTCTCACCAACGGCTGGCCTGGAGTAAGATGTAAGAACCAGGGGCCTCTATATTTTCCCTGGCTACCCAGATAGTAAGATAGGAAGGCTGAACCCAATGCTTATTGTGTGTGTGTGTGTTGGGGAGTTACAGGGGTGTTGCCAGAGGACTGAATCTCTCCGAGGCATCCCAGGAATGGAAACACAAACACTGTCCAGAATCTCAGTATATGCCCTGCACAGAATAGATGCTCAATGGATATAGTCTTCAAAATCTGATGTGTTTAAGGAAGATTACGCTGGAGGTGATGCTCAGCTTGGCTGATTAAACATGGCAGATTAATGTAGGTAGTTACCTACTTTCTAAGATTATAATAAAGGAATGAAAGAGCACATAAACTTTCCAGTACAAAGAGAAAGGAGAGAAAATCACATTTAGGAAGCTGAATGAAGATACCTGAGCCTTAACTGACTTCAGCAGAACCAAGTGAAAAAAAGAAGGAAGCTGTTTTGTGTTACTACCCCTGGGGAAGCTGCAAAATTGAAGGCACCAGGGCCAGGTACCTCTGGAGGACAGAGTGAGTGGATAGAATGACATTTGAGGAGGGGGGGCTGAAAACACAAGGACTGGCTGAAAGTTAGACTTGCCTGATTTAGCAACCCTAAAAAAGTGCATGAAAGTGCATGGAAGGAGTAGTTATAACTCCAGAGCTCAACCAAGAAACTGCCCCTCCCCACACCTAGTGGAAAACAGGAGCTTTATTTTCTGTGCAGGGCATCTCTGGATTCAAGAACACCTGTCATAGCTGAATATAAGCTCCAAAAAGTAGAGATTTTAGTCTGTTTTTTTCACTGATGAATCTCAAGTATCTAGAACAGTGTCTGGTATTTAATAGTCACTTGGTAAATATTTGTCAAATGAATGAATGAACCTCATTAAACAAAGGGAAATTAATTAAAAGTTTGCATACTGAACACTGAAAACATTCAGCCACCTTCGTGGGCTGAGCTTCCAAAATGCTGGTAGTCAAGCTCTTATCATCTAGGCAGGAGACTGAAGGATTCATAAGGTAAGGGATGGGAACTCACTTTCTAAGAGAAAGGCTTACAGCCATTGACATTTAGGGGTTTCTCCATCAAAATAAGTAGATCCCTGCCCAACCACTTCCTGTGGAGGCCACCCACCAAGCCCTACCAATGGGAATAAAAATTCCATCATTCATTCATTCATTCAGCCATTCTACAATTATTTAGCATCTATGATGAGCACTTCAATTATTGAGCACCTATAATGGTCCAGGCACTAGGGATAGAAAATAAATGAACAAAATAAGTCTCTGCTCTCATAGAGCTTACATTCCAGAGGACAGACACAGAAAATAAGCAGGTTGATGAGTAAGTTCAGTATATAGTACGTCGGAGGGTGTTAAGTGCTAAAGACAAGCATAGAACAGGATAAGGGGATAGGAAGTGTGGGGCTTGAGGTGTTATATTGAGTGTTCAGGGATGTAGTGGACTTTGAGCAGAGATGTAAAGGCAGTGAGGGAGCAAGTCAGGAGCCTCTTTGGGCAAAGTGTTCCAGGAATTTAAAAAAAGCAAGTACAAAGTCCCTGAAGTGGGAACACACTCGGCATATTGAAAGAACACCAAGTCTTTTAAAAGTGGTCAGGTTCTGGACATATTTTAAAGAAATATGGAACATTTGCTGAGAGGCAGAAGAACTGCGGAGGATCAGGATTGGTGCGGGAAGGAATCAAGAACCAGCAATTTTGGACATGTTCGATTTTGGAATTTTATTTGCCTATTGATAGCTAAGTGACAATATCAGGCGGACACTGGAATGCAGTCTGGGATTCAGGGCAGAAGTCAGAGCTGGAGCTGTTCATTTGTGAGTCATCATCTCATCACACAGATGGTAGTTAAAGCCACGAGACTGGATGAGATCATCAAGATTTGAACATGATTGAACCCTGGGAGCACTCCAGCACAGAGATATCAGGAAGATGAAAGGAGTCAGCAGAAGAGATGGAAAAGTGAGGTGGCAGGGTAGGGAAAGGGGACCCATAGAGGATGGCATCCTGTGGCCAAGTGAAGAAAGAATGGCTCTGAGGAGGGGTGATCATTAGGTTAAGGTTAAGATATGATCAGCTGTGTCAAAGCGGCAGCTAGATCAAGTAAGATGAAGACTGAGAAAGGACCATTGGATTTGGCAGCACGAATAGACAGCCAAAGATTGCTGAGAGTTCAGGAAAGTTTCCAACACCAAAGACAGAGCTCAACACAGGCAGGGAGGAAGGTACTTGGAAGAAACCCAACATCACAGGGAGGTGAACAAAACTTAATCTGAAAGAGAAGAAAAGATATTGCATGCGTGACACAAAAATAGAATTCTGTTTTTTAAAAAAGGAAGAAATAGGGCATTCCCTGGTGGTCCAGTGGTTAGGACTCTGCACTTTCACTGTCATTGCCTGGGTTCAATCCCTGGTCGGGGAACTAAGATCCCGCAAGCCTTGCAGTGTGGCCAAAAAAAGAAAAATTAAAAATTAAAAAAAATTAAAAAGGAAGAAACATCCAGGGAAGCAGACTGGTCTAGATAGAGAGAATCTTGAGTCTGGGAGGTCAGTTAGGGGACTATTTATAATAAGTTAGAAATGAGGGCCAAGGACAGGATTGGAGTTCAAAATGGGGAAGAGAGGGTAATTAGAGAAAACTTTAAAAAATATTTTTTCTAAAAAATGTAGTATATGCTCCCTTGTAGAAAATTTCAAAATAGAGAAAAATGTATTTATGGGAATAAAAATTAATATTGCAGCACATTTAACTACTCAACATTTCAGCACATGTGCCTCCAGTCTTTTCACATATATATTTTTGAACAATATGGGATCATACTGTAATATATAGTTTTATGTCCTTTTTGCAGTTAACCTCATATAATAAATTCCCATGTTTTAAATATTCCTTGGGAGCTTGATTTTAAAATAATCACTGAGATATAATTTACATAAAGTAAATTAAAAATTAATTTAATTTAAAAGTAAAAGTAAAAAGCACAAATCTTAGGTTTATAGATCAATTGATTCTTACTTGTGTGTGCATATAGTTGCATACCTCTCCCTAATGGTAACCACTATTCTGATTTCTATTATGTGGATTAACTTCGCCCATTTTTGAGCTTCATATAAATGGAATCATACAGAACAAACTCTTTTGAATCCTACTTCTTTCCCTGAGTATAATATTTTAAAAATTGGTCTTTGCTATTGTGTGTAGCCCTAGTTCCTTTTTTTATTGGTATGTAGTATTATGTTGTATGGCTGTATCAAAATGTGTTCTCCTATTTATGGCCATTGGATTGTTTCCAATTTGGGGGGGAGAGACTATTGTGAATAAAGCTGCTGTAAACACTCTTGTCTTTTTGTGGACATATGTTTTTATTTCTCTAGAAGTAAATTGCTGGGTCATAGGGAAGGTGTACATGTACCTTTGTGAGACGCTACCAAACACTTTTCCATAGTGGTTCTGCCATTTTACTTTCCCACTATCTATGAATATGGGTTCCCATTGCTCCACATTCAAACCAATGAGAACATGATTTTTTTTAATGGCTGAATGGTATTATTTCATATTATGTGCCTAGACCAGTTGTTAGACGTTTTAGGCAATTTTTAATTTTTCACTGTTATAAACAGGAGTTCTTGATTATAAATCCTTGACTTCATCTGTAAGAAATATTTTCAAGGGAAAATTCACCTGACTTACCATTTCTATATCATTTATCATTCAGTTAGTACCTGGTTAGTTAAATTCATTAGCAACAATAACAGAGCAGATAATGCAGAACTGTGGCCACATTTCAAGGTGGCTTTGAAATGCATTTCTTTAAAAGTTACACTTGAAGTGGATAGGTGACCACAATTCCACAACTTGAAAGCACTTCAAACACAGAACTAGCACAAAGTAATATTATCTTTTTCTTCTCTCTCTTCTTTTGTCCCTTCCCCTCTCCCCCTTCTCCCCCTCCCCACCCCCCATCAAATGACAAAACTAAAACAATTTAGTTAACAACTTTGGTGTCCTTTATTCAAGGGAAAACAACCCATGGATTGCGGGGGAGTTCAATGCTCACTAGCAGCGAAGAAATCTTCCAAGGGATTTTGGGCGAGAGAGAATTTTACAGAATGTTAGAAGAGGCAACTGGGAAGCAGGGTGAGCTTGGCTAGGAGATCTGGGATTTCCTAATAAGGCCTGCAGGTCCTATTTTCTAAAGTGAGGTGAGCTCGCTAAAGCTGAGTTGGAGGATTGATTGGTGTTAGGTTTCTTTGACAGGTGTGACCTGTTAAGTGCAGACTGACAGGTTTGGGTTTGTGGTATGGGTGGGGTCCCTGGGGTGGCCTCCATTTTGGGGTCCTAATAAATGAATTAACTTTATCACTCCACATATACATATCTACTCATTATGTCTGGATTCTGAAATAAAGTTCAAGTGAAGTCAAATAACTTAGATATACCATGGATGTGAGAGACCTTTGACCCTTTCAGCCATCTGTATGGTAACATTTGTAGAATCCAGGCAAACAAGCTGGAGGGTTGCTGCCAGGTGGACCCACTTCCCTTTCCTCCACAACTTTCTCGGGTGGGGGTGGATGGAGCCACCTTTCAGTCAGGCTTCTGGCTGAGCAGAACTAAACTCCCTTATCAAAACTGGGATGGGAGGCCGCGCTTTTGCTGGTGAAGCTCTAACTTTGCCACAGATGCCATACGGAGAGAATATTACAGGAAAGGAGGAGCGATTAAAGTCAGATCCTGAAGCCGGTAAAGCCACTACTGTTTTGGATTGTGTTGGTGTGGTGTAGCTACCCGAGACCTGCAGACTTCTCAACTTGGGGTCCACAAACACCCCCAGAAAATGTGAACTAAATGGTAAGTTGTATATGTTCACTTTCATCTGGAGAAAAGACTTATCTATAATCTTCTATAACTGTTGTCATATTCTCAAAGGTGTCCATGATCCAAAGGAGGTGAAGATTTGCCAGAATGACCTACTGGTGCTAAATTGAAGGAAACCTAATAATTTGTAGTCACTGCCTGAGATGCCCTTTGTAGAAGCCTAATTCTCTAGCTCAAGCACCTGGCCTTCTCATATTCCCTTTTTTCCCTCATCTAACTTCTTTTGTTTATTTTCTATCATATTTCCCATCTCTCCCATCTCCTTCCTTCCTTTGGATTCTTCTCTCTTCTTTCTGGTCCTTTTCCATACCCCCTTTCTTCTTCTTTCTCTACTGTAATAGACCCACTGGGGAAGCTTGGCTTGGAGTGCTGGGGCAGTCATGTAGGCAGGAACTTCTCCAATTTATTTCTCTACCATCTTTTCCCACTGTTCACAGTAGTGATTATAAGATATTGGCATTAAGTAGATGAACTCATTTTGAAAGTACTTGCTTAGTGTTCTTTCAAGCCATGTAACATTTGACCATGATATGTACTAAAGCATGATGATGAGCACCCCAGGAAGATAATGTTGACATCCTTGAGAAATTAATGGAAAATACTATGAGGTACTGTGAATAAATAGCCATAAAGGCTGGTTGAATATTATCACTTAAAGAACCATTAAAAATAATGCTATTTATATAGCCAAAGTGAATCCCATTTCTCTGCGGATCAAATAATTATGCACAGCAAGAGCAAGCATCTTGGCTTTCACTAATTACAGAATTTTTTTTTCACAAATAGCTTTTTATGTTTTGACAGTGCTGGTTGTTTTAAAGTTGTTCCCAAGAATGCATGTTCAAAAATCATCTTTCAATCTTTCACATTTTTAAGAATGATGTAATGTTTCCTTGATTATTTCAACATAACATGGAATTGAAACTCCATGGTTTGGGGTTTGCAGATATTTCCCTTTTAATCTTCTTTAAGAACACATTTCATAATGAGTTCTGGTCTAAAATGTGATCCTGGTTTTCATCAGAATTTCTCTCATTCTATTTTTGGCTGAAATGGGGTAAAGAATCAAATGACTTTTAGCTCTTTTTTGTCCAGTGTTTGTGGTTTCACACGGTTTTAATATGCTTGAGGATAAGATTTCATTTTGTAAAGAAGGGTTTAAGGCCCCAGTGGTCCAACAGAACCCTGTGAGCTGCACTTTCTCTCTCTAATGAAGGCCATAATATTTTTATCTTCTTCGAGAGATTGAAGACCATAGCTTTTGTGGATGGATTCATCAATGTATTTGGGATGAAATTGGTCTTTAAAACATACAAATGTTATTTCACTCCTTATTTAAAACTCCAGAGATTTCTGCATTACTTGTCTATCACTGCAGAACAAACCACCACTAAATTTTCATGATTTTGAAACACAAAACTATGTACTGGCTCACAGCTCTATGTGTCAGTGATTTGGGTTGGGCTCAGCCAGGCTGTTCTGTTGGTCTCCCCTGGGGTCACCCTTGTGACTACAGTCATCTTGTGCTTGACTTGGTTTGGATGACCTACATGGCCTTACTGGCCGTTGGTGCTAGCTGTTGCCTGTGGTGCCCAGGTTCTCCACCACATGGCCTCGCATCCTCCAGTTGGCTAGAGCAAGCTTCTTTATACGGTGGAGGCAGGGCAGCATTATAAAAAGGAGAGAATGGAAGCTGTAGTGGTCTCTTGAGGCCGAGTCTCAGATACCCCACAATGTCACTTCTTCCAGATTCTTGGTTCCAGAGCCAGTCCCAGTTCAAGGAGAGGGAAGATAGCCTTCACCTCTTGATGGGCGGAGCCTCAAAATCACCTTGCAAAGGGACATCCATGTAGGGTTGCAAGGATTATAGTGATCATCTTTGCAGGCAACCTTATTATCAAAATTAAATAAAAACAAAATTTTCACTATGGCCCCCAAATCCCTACATCATCTGACTTCCTTTTCAATCTTGTGTTGTTCCACGCTTCCCTTTGTTCATTGCCCTCCTTTCTGTCACTCAAACACCCTCACCTTTTTCTCTGTGTCTCAAATGCTCCTTCCTCATATCTTGGCTCCTTCTTGTCACTCAGGTCTTAGTTAAATGTCACTAAGAATATATATTTTAAAAAAAAACACTTTATTGAGGTATGATTGGCATATTAAAAAGCTATACATATTTAATGTATACAGCTCTATGAGTCTGGGGAGAAGTATGCACCCTTGAAACCATCACCAACATCAGTGTCACAGACACATCCATCACCTCCCAAAGTTTTCTCCCACCCCTATTATTATTATTAGTGTGTGGTGAGAACACTTAACGTAAGATCTATACTTAGTAAATGTTGAGTATACAATACAATATAGTTGGCCAGGCACTATGCTGTAGAGTAGATCTCCAGAATTTATCTTGCATAGCTGAAATTTTGTATCCTTTAACCATCACCTGCTTTTCCCCCTCCACCCCCCGCAATCAGCCCCTGGTAACCACCATTCCACTCTGCTTCTACGAGTTTGACTATTTTATATTCTACATATGAGAACCCTCAGAATGTCTTAAGTTGCCTCTTCTACTTTCTTAGCAACTCTTTATTACTTATATGCTTTTATCTATTTTATTTATCACTCTCTGAAATTACCTTATTTTTTAAAAATATGCTTATTGCTTATTTTCCCACTGGAGTATTAAGTTCTATGGGAGCTAAGGCTTTGTCTGTCTTGTTTATTCCTATATGTTCGGGGATGAGAATATGTCTACCATAAGGGTCCCCAACCTTGGCAACACTTTAGAACCACCTGGAGGTTGTGGGGTGATGCCCAGGCTGCACTCCAGACAACTGGAAAAGCCAAGGGATCCCAAAGAGCAGCCAAAGGGAAGGACCACTGGCCTAGCCTGAAAACCTCAGAGAAGAGCCGGAACCAGGGCTGGGTATTAGAGAGAAGGCAAGATTTAGAGATGTGGAGGAAAGAAGACGACCTCCCTGTCAGAGTGGACCTAGGAGGAGCAAGAGGGAAAGGAAATGGGTGTTGCCGAATGAGTAATGCCAGGAATAAGCTTGTAAACTTGATTCGATAAGTGGTTGGTACGTTGACCATTCTTCCTGAATTTTCCAAACTAGCTGATTTGAAATACTGTATTCCATTTTCCATGTAAATCAGCAAAACATCTTCTAACATTTCAGCATCTAAAGTCCACCTCTAAGGCAGAAGCGACACAATATCATAGTAAAATGATGAATCTTTTTTTTTTTCATCAGCAAATATATATTCTGATATGGGAAATCTTATCATTTAAGAAAGCAACTTTATATTCTTAAGTGGGGCACAGGAGTGATAAAAGTGATGTCTTAGGATTGTTCTGTAAGAAAGGATTGGAGATTAGAGGCAGGAAAAGGAAAGAGATAGGTACCATAGCCATGCTGGTGCATTTATCCAGGTGGAGTGGATAAGGGTCATGGTGATGGGGACATAAAGTCAAGGGTAGATGTGAGAGGCATTTGGAAAAAAGAAGCAAGACACAACTAATGATGATGGGTCAATAGTGTCCCAGCTGGAAGAGGAGGGTGGCCTTACTCTGCTGGGTTAAATTATTCCAGTGAGCATTTATATTGACCAATTTCACAGAATTAAATTCACGTAGTGCTGTGTGTTACCTGAGTGACAGGGCAAAGAGCAGAGAGAAAAAGCCATTTACCTGGTACCAGTTTCCAAAAGCCTAAATCCTTTATTTTTTAAATTGAGATATAATTCATGTACTATAAAATTCACTCTTTTAATGTATACAATTCAGTGGCTTTTCATATATTCAGAAGGTTGTGCGACCAACATCACTGTCTAATCCAGAACACTTTTATCACTCCAAAACAAGCCCTGTACCCATTCAGTTACTCCTCATTCCCCCCTCCCCATCTCTTGGCAACCACTAATCTCGTTTCTGTCTCTATGGATTTGCCTATTGTGAACATTTCATATACATGGAGTCATATAATATATGGCTTTTTGTGATGGACCTCTTTCATTTCACATAACTTTTTCAGGGTTATCCATGTTGTAGCATATATCAGTACGTTATTCCTTTTCATGGTTGAATAATATTATATGGATATACCACATTTTGTTTATCTATTCATCAGTTATTTGGATTATTTCTACTTTTTGCCTTTTATGAATAATGCCTAAGCCCTGCACTATTGAGATTGCCTTTACTACGTTCATGAGCCATCTTCAATATTTCAAGGATACTACTGGAAACATCCCTTTGGCTCACACAAATGTTGGAATGATGCCATTAAAATGGAAGAACAGGCCATTCCTTTTCTCAAAATGCTCCAGTGGTTCCCTTCTCACTCATAGTAAAAGACAATCCTGAGCACAAACTCTGAGACTTTCTTCAGTCTGTTCTGTGTCTCCTGGTTCCATCCTTTGTCTCAGCTGCCCTGCCTTCCAGTTGATATTCAACCACGCTGGGCATGCTGTCTCCTTGGGGCCTGTTCTCCTTGTTTGCCCCTCTTCACCCAGGGATCTCAATGGATCACTCTGTCACCTCCTCCAGATCTTTGCTCCAATATCAACTTCTTGGGCAAAGAACACCCCTGTACCCACACTGTGCTTTTCACATCCCATCTCCCTCCTTGCGTCGTTTCCCTTAGAACTTATTCTATCTATATATTTTATTTATTTATCTTGCTTATTGTCTATCTTCATTAAAATGCAAACTCCAAGAGGGTAAGAACTTTGATGTGTTGTGTTCACTGTTATATCTCCAGCACCTAGAATTGCATCTGCCAGATAATAGATGTTCATTAAATATATGCAGAATGAATATATTTCAAATTAGGCTGCTCAGGCTATCTAAAATATCAAATTTCTTTGTTTTTGACTGGAAGGATACCCATGCAGTATGAAAGTATGTCTAACTCATGCTGATCAAAAGCTCTAATGAGCATAAGTCTTTGACTATACTTATTAGTTTGACTAATGTAAAAAAATACAGGCATTATCACTTAGATGCATCAGTTTATTTGGTAGAAAAAAAATTCAGAAACTTTGGTTTATGTGGGGGGAGGTTATGGGGAAAGGGGGGTGCCTCGTGGTAAGAAGTTTGGGAACAACTACCCTAAACAGCTGTCTAAAAGGATCTTGGTTAATGCAGTTGGTTAATTACCAAGAAATTCCAGGAAAAATAAAAAAGCTTCATTCTAAACAAATGTTTATCAGCACATACCATTTGACTGGACTACTGTTCAAAGGTTCCTGTTGCAACTCTTTTTGGCAGCACTTGTGTAAAACTGAGGCAGCAGTAAGTGACAAAGGTTTTATTTATCTCCTGTTATTATCTGTTGACTTTTAAAAGGCTCAGTAACGAACAGCGGCAGATTAGCTAACCCATCAGGAAGAGTGAAGCAATGTCTTGGGAGGCCCAAGGTTCCCACCAGCCCCCTTGGAACTCTCCAAGCCAGTTAGAGAGAACATTTCAACGAGCTTTTTATTATATAGTTGTGTGAAATGAGGCTCCAAAAGGGGAAGTAAGCCACACTGTTAAATAAGAATCTGCCAAAGTGAAACAAAACTAGCACTAATTTGAGAGAGTTCACATTAATTGTACTCTGATTACACTGGACATTTTCTATACATATATTACATCGCTTCATCAGTAGTGTGATCTTTGAGATAGATATTATTTTTTCCTTCTACATTCAAGAGACCTGAGACTCACAGAGGCTAACTTGCCCCAAACTTTAAGTAAATGGCAGAGCTAGGATTCAAATCTCGTTGTTTGGACCATGAAAATCTTTGATCTCTTTCTCTGAAGTCTAGTATCTCCAGGTGGGAAAACCTGTTTCTCTAAAAGTCTCTTAGTTCCTGCCCCTTGACATTCACAAATAATAGTGATGATGATAATAATAATGATAAGGGTAATGCATATTTACTGGGTGCCTACATTTGTCTAACCTCTGGGATATGTTACAAAAAGGAAGAAAAATTCCTGCCTTTGTGGGAGAAGAAAGGCAATGAACATAATATAGAAACAATTTATGTAGTTTTTTAAGAAAGCGATATGTGTGGTGAGGAAAATAAATAGAACAAGCTAAGGGGCAAGATCAAATAGAGTGGTCAGGGCAAGCTTCATTAAGGTAATACTTGAGCAAAGACTTGAAAGAGCTGAAGATGCAGATATCTGCAGTGAAATGTTTGAGGCAGAGAGAAGAGCTAGTGCAAAGGCTCTGAGGTGGAAACATGCCCTATGGGTCTGAGAGACAGTGAGAAAGTCAGTATGATGACAATGGCTAGAGTGACAGCAGAGAATGGTGGGAGGTGAGGTCAGGTGAAACAAGGGCCAGACTGTGCAGGGCCTTGTAGGTTACTGTAAAGACGTTGGTTGGCTTTTACTCTCAGTGAAATGGGGGAGTCTTTGTAGGATTTGGGGTGGAGGAGTGACAGGATCAGATTTACACATTAAAAGTATCCCTCTGGCTGTTGTGGTGAGGAAAGTGAAGGGGGAGAAGGATGGCCACCCCAGGTAGGAGACTCCTTCAATGATCTAGACAAGAGATGATGATGGCTTAGACCAGAGTGGTAGCAGTGGAGGGAGAGGGAAGTGACTGTGTTCTGGATAAGATTTGCTGAGGGATTTGATAGAGAGAGAGGAATCAAGGATGCCAGTGGCTTTGTAGTAGGCATCTCCCCATTAAATCTTCTAAGCAACATTGCCATAAGGGAATGCAGGGTTCAAGAACCTTCACAATGTGCGTGCGACACATGGCAAAATATTTTACAGCCTGAGGAGGAACCAAAATACTTTAAACTATTTCATCAAAACAATCACTCTATACAAGATACAATATTTAAAATTCTAAGTATCAAGAATCAGAATCTAGTGCTGTTATCTCTCCATTTGATCATGGTCGTGGTCGGAGTTACTTAATCTCTCTGAGCCCCAAGTTCTTTTTCTGTAAGATGGGGATTACCGTTCTGCTGTCTCAATTGTGAGACAATGTGATCTCTATGGGAGCAGTGACTTTGTTTGGATAACTGCTCTACTCAGGCACTTAGAATGGTGCCTGGCACATAGTAGATGCTCAATTAACTCAAATGACTAAATGGAAGAGAATGTACTCAAGACTTTTTGGGGAAAAAATATAAGTATGTTAGGTTTATTATTAGTGAACTAAGACAACTGCCAAGACAAGCAGCTTTGGGGGAGGCCTAAATTAACAGGGTAATTACTTTGCTTTGACTTAGCCTGTCACTTCTAGTTGTTCATATAATGGAATAATGAGGCCATCCCCTCAGAGTTTCTAGCCTCTTGTGCTCATATGCATTTTCATAAGCCAGCAGCACCTGGACAACTTATGTAAGAACAGCCTTGATGAGCAGCCTCCTTTTAATTAAGGACATCTGCTTTTCTTTATTGGTCTCATTAGAGAGTTTCTTTGCACCATGAATCTGATCACTGGTGAAGCTGATAACGAAAATAGACAAGGTACATAAAGCCCGGGGGAATTGAATTCTAATCTCAAGTCAATGAGTTAATACATGAAAGCACTTAGAATAGTACATGGTAAGAAAATGTTCCAGAAGTACTAGTTATTCTTATTGTTATCTGTTTGTTCATTCATTCATTCATTCATTCATTTGCCTCCTCTCTCCCTCCCTCCCTCGCTCCCTTCCTCCCTCCCTCCCTCTCTTCCTTCCATCCTTCCTTCCTTCCCAATTCACTAGTCCATTCATCTTATGGCTGTTTTCTGACACCTGCTTTGTGGCGGGTCCTGTGGTAGGTGTAGGGCATATGAAGATGAATGAGATACTACTACCTCTACTCATGAGATATTCACACGAAGCCAATTAGAAAACAAAGCAGAAATGGCATCTGTCCAGCCCATCTTTTTCCTGACATTATATTAATGTAACGTAAATGCCTGAGTGGGTATCCTTAAGTTCCCCAGACTTTTGAGGTCCCCTTTTCTGTTCATTTAGGAATAAAATGTCTCCAGACCCCATCGCATGGGCTGTAGGAAATTCAGCACCCTACCCAAGCTTTCTGAGGATTCCTGTTGGTCACTTCTTACTCCAGTTTCTTCCCTGCTCTTCATTTGTCATCTTGTCTCCTACTTTTTCTGTGCTAGATCTGAATGGATTGACCACAAGCAACCCAAAGCACCACTACTCAAGGTTACTATGGATAAGAGATTTTTGCTACGTGTTTTGTGTGGGTAATGGGAGATGAGGTGTGTAATTTAAGCACAGATTAGGACTATAACTTCATATGTGATGTCAGAGTGCCTTGAAATTATCAGTCTTTCCTGCAATTCCCCCATTAGAAATGCTCCTCTTTTATACTTTAGCTTGTTGCTCTAAATGGACTCTGTTTTACTCCCTGTAATTTTCTCTTATAACCCCTCCTTCTGGTCCTTCTGGAGACTGGGGTGGGGGTGGGGGGCAAGTATGGAATCAGGAAGACCAGAAAGAAGGTTGTGGTAGAAATCCAGGCGGCCAATGATGATGATGTGGACCATGATAAGGGGAGGTGGTTAGTGAGCAAATAGATTCAGAACTTTTTTGAAGGTAGAGTTGACAGGTTTGCTGATGGATTGGATATGGGATTTTAGAGAAAAAAGGTCAAGATGGCTCTAGGATCATTGGCTTGAGCAATAGGAAACTTAGAATTAGTAAAAGTAACTCATGTTTAATGCAGGATATCTGGGAAATATCTAAAATATAAATAAGAAAATAATTATCCAGTTTCTATTACCTAAAGATAATCATTTCTATCTTTAATATTTCCCTGTATTTCCATCTAGTCATTTTTTTCTTCCTTGTTCTAGGCTTTTTTTCTATGAGTGTATATATGTACATACATACAAAAAATATAAATACACATATAGAGCAATGTATATGTATATACACACAGATATATTGCTTTAACTGTACAGAATACATATCCTGCTTTTTAAAAAAGCCTAACGTAATGATAATACCTCTGAGCTATTGATACCCAGCATTTCTCTGTTAGCAAGCAGCATAATACCACCAAACTTCCTTGTAGCATTATTTTTCTAATATTCTGAGTATTTCCCCATGTCATTAAATGGTTTTGGAAGGCATTTTTAATAGATGCATAATGTACCACAGTATAGCTGAAACATAATGTCTTTAGTTACTGCTCTACTGTGGATATCATTTCCATTCTCATGCTATGAAAAATAATGCTGCAATCTTTGTACGTAAATATTTGTGTGTGACTGATGATTTCCTCATGAGAAATCGCTAAACATGAAATCAGCAGGTCAGTATTTTTTAAAGGTTAAAAAAAATGACTTCTTGATTATTGATCATTTCTCAGCATTATACCTAACACATTATGATGATAAGCTGAGAGTTGAAGGTCTCCAACGGTGAGTCACTTAAACACTCACTTATTCAGTCTCTCACCAGGCTTTTAAAACCTGTGCCTGCTTCTCTTCTAACTTTGGTTAAACTGAAAAGGCTAACTATTATTAATCTGTGTTAATGAGCACGAAGAGCATTTGAAAGTCGTGTAGAAACTGATGATTATGAAATCTTTTCATCCACCTCAGTGCCCTTTATTTCGTAGAAGAAGAATTTCCTTTTCCACCAACCCTATGTCCGTCTCTTTCCTTCTCTGCCCCCAGTTTGGCAGGGCATGGTCCTGGGCCCAACAGTAGATATTTCTAAAACTAAGAGCCAAATCTAAAAATAATGAACATTTTCTTAAACTTACAGCTTCTCCAGATTGTAACTAAGGATGTCACTCAGGATGATTACAAATAACTGAAATCCTGTAAAACTATTGGAGGGCTCCAGGCATTCAGGCGTAGAAAAGCATGAGGACAAAGTTAGGTCTCTGGCTAAAAGGCAGTCTTAGGCTTGAACAGTAAATCCTTGCTGTACAGTTTGGATTCTGATTTGGCTTCGCAGGGGTGCAGCAAGTGTGGCTATATTATTCACCTGTAATACAGATTCACTTGTTACTATTGTATTCTATTTTGGATCCCCCCCCCCCGACCACTGCCCCCCCGCTCTCATTCATACACTCATCTTGTGATGAGTTGATGTTAATTGATTATTTTTGTCATAAGAAACATTACTACGATTCTAAGAGTCAAGGCTGTCCAAAAGGTATGTCCTAAGAGTCAAGGCTGTCCAAAGGAAGTATTACTACCTACCTCATCCCTACTACCCCAAACCCCTTCCCCCATTCTTTCCACCTCATCCCACCCACTCCTCACAGGTAACAATCTTACTAGTTCCTGGTTTATCTTTCCTGTATTTCTTTTGCACAGAGGCATGTATGTTTTCTCATACACTTCTTTCTTACAGGAAAGGTAGCATACTATATACATTCTTTTGTACTTGGCTTCTTTTTCATTTAGCAATATATCCCGGAGACTACTCATAGTAGTATCAGCTCATAGAAAACTACCCCTTCGAGGGAGATGCAAGAGGGAAGAGAAATGGGAACATATTGTATATGTATAACTGATTCACTTTGTTATAAAGCAGAAGCTAACACACCATTGTAAGGCAATTATACTTCAATAAAGATGTTTAAAAATAAAATAAAATAAAATTAATAGATAGCGCCATGGACAAAAAAAAAAAAAAAAAAAGAAAACTACCCCTTCTTATAGCAGCATAACATTTCGTTGTGTGAATGTGTCATAGTTCATCCAACTAGTCTCCTATATTTGAGCATTTAGGTTGTTCAGTATTTTGCAGTTGTAAACAACGATGCAATGGATAACCAAATAAGTATATGTATATATATATATTTTATTGTTGAAGGTGTATCTTCAAGGTAGATTTCTAGAATTGGGATTGTTGGTTCAAAAGATAAGCACATATGTAGTTATTGTAATGTGTTGCCAAATTTTCTTCGTGAAGAATTTTACCATTTGTATCCCCACTAGCGGGTATGAGAGTGCCTGTTTTTCAACAGTCTTCTTAACAGAAAATGTGGTCATAATTTTTAATTTTTATCAGTCTGATAGCTGAGGAATAGTACCTCCCCAAACTCTGACTTCTGTCTCCTCAACTCAGCCAGATTGCCAAGTGAGCTCTGTTTGGCTATATCCTCCCTGCACTGTGGCCTGGAAATTGCCTCCCTGAAGAAGTTTGGCCAATCATAAGGCTCACCTCATTTCTTTCACTTATCTCAGGGATGATAGTCCTGAATTCTATTATCCATGTCTAAAAAAAAAAAAAAAAAAACCTTTGTTTCATATATTTTGTCTAGTTTTCTAGTTGTTTAGGGCAAGAGCATATATTCAGTCTCTGTTACTCCATCAGTGGTGGTAGCAGAAGTTGATCCAATATTCATATGATAAGATTTCCAGACACAGAGGGGAAATTACCAAAGATTATCAAAGCAATTGGAAAAAAACTCTAGAACTGAATAAACACTTTGTCTTACACTGAAAGGGCCCAAAGAATTACAAGCAGAATGAATGCAACCAAATCCACTCTGTGAAAATTCTTAACTCTAAAAGAATAAAGAAAAAATGGAAAACTTCTACAAATGGAGAAAAGAGAAAGGAAAGCTCTCTCTACAAAAGAAAGAGAAGCTGAGTAGTAACAGACTTCTCACCGGCAGAATACTAAAAGACAGCTGACCAAATTTTCAGAGACCTGAAAGAATTTGATTTTGAATCTAAAATTCTATAACCAGGCAAATTAGAATATGAGTGATAGTAAAATTTTAAGAGAATACTGTGAACAGCTTAATAGGAACAAATTTGACAATAAAGTTGAAATGGATGATTTTCTTGGAAAATATAGATTAACAGAATTGATTCAAGAAGATACAGAAAAATCAAGGGGCTTCCCTGGTGGCGCAGTGGTTGAGAGTCTGCCTGCCAATGCAGGGGACGGGTTCGAGCCCTGGTCTGGGAGGATCCCACATGCCGCGGAGCAACTCGGCCCGTGAGCTGCAATTACTGAGCCTGCGCGTCTGGAGCCTGTGCTCCGCAACAAGAGAGGCCGCGATAGTGAGAGGCCCGCGCACCGCGATGAAGAGTGGCCCCCACTTGCCTCAACTAGAGAAAGCCCTCGCACAGAAATGAAGACCCAACACAGCCATAAATAAATAAATAAATAAAAAGAAGATACAGAAAAATCAAATAGACCAATATTCATAGAAGAAATTGAAAATTAACTTCAGTATATACCTATTAAAAGGCACCAGGCCCAGAAGTACCTATAGGAAAGTTTTATTGAACTTCAAACTACAGATGGAAAAAATATGAAAATCTTTCTAATTCATGCAAAGAGGCTACCAGACCCAAAGCCAGAAAAGCATAGCGGACCAATGAAGGTCCAGCCAGAGACAGAAACCTTGCCAATTGTTGAAAATGATGGAAGGAATTGATAAGTAGATGTACAGTTGTTACCCAGGTAACCAAAAGGATAGAAAGAGAAGTCTAAGGTATCAGAATTGTAGCAGCTGCAGAAAGCAGTTTACACACTAGGGTGTGAAGGAATAAAGAAAGGAAGTTGAATGTATTAAAATATAGAAGTATAGAGAAGGGTCCCCATGAACGGAAACTCGGACCTCTGAAGAGAGGCTGCTGCCACACCTGTGCTGGTGTATCTGAGTGGTGGGGATGGAGGGGCGTGGTGGATACTGAGGCTGGTTCTGCAAGTGTTAGAAAAACAACAAACTGGATTCAGCTGTTGGTATGGGAAGAAACTGCCCTGGCTGAGTGAAGAAGTGTTGCCAGGATACTGCACACAGGAAAAGGAAGCAGACAGGAAGATCACAGCAAGCTGTCGGGAAGGAGCAAGTCCCTTCTTCCTCTCCTAGCCTTTGTTAGTCACAGACTAAGAAGAAACCAGTTGGCAAAGCAGAAATGTGGTTTGTGGGGTTCCAGCCCCAGCATCACAAATCAAAGTATAGAAGAGTGGGCTTGGAGCTGAGAGAGCTCAGAGAGCATACACACAAAAGAAAATTTACACCCGCCCCATTTATAAATGGACAAAAAAAAAATCTTAACTAAAACATCAGCATATTAAATCTAGCAATGTAGAAAAAAGTATATATCACAACAAAGTAGGGTTTATCCCAGGAATACAAGGATGCTTCGACATTCAGAAAGCTACTTATTAGCAGATGGAAGTCGATAGATCCTGAAAAAGCATTTGATGAAAGTCAATGCCTGTTCCTGATAAAATCTCTTAGCAAAACTAGAGTTAGAAAAAAATCATTATATGTAATGGTGATACATCAGAAGAATTCCTACCAAAGTCAGAAAAAAGACAAGGAGGCATATTATCACTGCTTCATTTCAACATTAAACTGGAGGGCTTAAAAAATACAATTAAATTAAAAAGAAGAAGGTATAAATATCTGAGTGGAAGAGACGAAATTGTCATTTTTAGTAAAAAGCTGATGTACTATTTTTAAAAATCCAAGAAAAACAATGGAAAAACTAGTAAGACTGATATAAAAATTCAGAAGGTCACATACATGAGCATACAAAAAGCTAGAAACCATGTCTTTCCTGTGTATCAGTGATGACCAATTAGAAAATATAAAACTCCTGTTGATCTTACAATAAAACTATAAAATGTGTATCAAAAAAACTAACAAGATTTGTACAGAGCAATAAAAACTGTAAAATATATATGAATGAACTTAACAAGAAATGTACAGAAAGCTCTATTAAAGGACACAAAAGAAGGTTTGAATAAATAGATCTGGATGAGAAGACTGAATTTCATAAAAATATCAATTTAATTCAATCCCAATAACAATTACAGCTGGATGTTTTTAAAAGGAAAACTAATAAACTGATTTTAAAGTTCATCTGATTGAAAAAATTGGGCCAGAATAAAAAAGCTTTTAAGAAAGAAGAATAACGAGGTTCTCACTTCACCACAAATCTAAACATACTATAAGGCAATTTAATTAAAATAATGTGACACTTATGTGGAAATAGATTATTTGGTCAATGAAACAGAAGACAACATTTAGAAAGAGAGGCATACATTTATGGAATTTAGTCTATGGTAGAATTATCATTTCAATAGTGTTGGAAAAGAGAGATTGTTGAATATTGATTTGGAAAAAAATAAGAAGTTTAGATCATAATTTAACACCAAGTCTCAGATTAATGGGATATGTTTAACCAAGAGATTATTAGGAAAAAATACATGACAACATATTTAAATCTTGAAAATTAGAACAGCTTTCCTAAGCAAAACATAAACACAGGAGCCATAAGGAGAAAGAATGGGTAGACTTGACTGCAGAAAAATGGAAATTATTTTACCCAAAGAAAGACACTATATTTAAGTTAAGAAATGTATGACTGCTTAGGAGAATGTTTTTGCAATGTAGTTAACAGATATTTAGCCTCAATAACCTTTTCTAATATTAAAAGCAATCTATAAATGTATTTAGAACTTTTAGTTATTTATCAAAAATGTACTTATAAGCCAGGCACTGTGCTAGCTCTTTGCAGACATGATTTAGTCCTCAGAACAAGAGGACTAATTGGAGTTGATATTATTGTCCCCATCTGGCAGAGAGAAAACTAGATTTGGAAAGTATAAGCAACTTGCTTAATTTCTCACAGTTTCTAAACGGTGGAGCCAAAATTTCCTACCAATTCTGTTTGATTTCAGAGCTCTTTCCCATGACCTTTTCTTTTCCTAGTGCTAACTTAGTTTACCTTTAACATTTCTAAAATTGCACTATTATCTCATATGAAGTATTCTCTGACCTCATCTTTTATGCTATGGTCCTGCAGAGTATTAGCCCCTTAAATCACCCATAGCACAATGAAAGAATAAATGGATTATATGGATAGTGGAAAGTCAGAGAGTCTACAAATATTTATTCTAAGAGAAGGGAGAGGGATAACCTTATCATCTCCATTCACAATTAAAAACTTGGCAAAAACAGGAGCTAGTAGGGAAATTTGAATTTGGCCCGTTCTCTGATTTGTTGTGTGGTGTTGTCAAAATTATTCATTAGCCTAGCTTCATGCTG
Organism: Balaenoptera borealis; assembly: GCF_965194805.1. Taxonomy (NCBI): domain Eukaryota; kingdom Metazoa; phylum Chordata; class Mammalia; order Artiodactyla; family Balaenopteridae; genus Balaenoptera; species Balaenoptera borealis. The sequence goes on from NC_138870.1 coordinate 84,996,817, forward strand.
ACAAACGATAATTTCTGCAGGGCCAAGTGAATTTCATGACCCAAACGCATAGGAAACTCTTAAGCATGGAATCTGAAGATGCTCACTTTATCTATCAATGAATGACTCCAAACAAATTCTTGATTGGGATAATGTGGTGAAAAAAAGAATGAAGTTCCCAGAATTTGAAAAAAAATACTTTATTTAGATAAAAACCTACAGCTCCCATTTTCTACCTTATCTTTGAACAGAGTTCAAAGATATTTGAACTACCAAATATTTGAACAGAGTTGCAATAAAGGAGCTAAACTGACAGTTTTCAGTTACATTTCTTTTCATCTATTTCCTTGTGGTGCTGCTAGATTATGACTACTGTTACCTTTGTTATATGGGACTATTAACATTTCCTGGGCTAATCTTTCTCACACCCCTTGGCAGTTTCCCTTCTTCTCTGTCTGTCCTTTTAACATTGGTATTTTTTAGACCTCTACCCAAGGCCTTTTCTGCTGGTCTCATCCACCCTATAGCTCCAGTTACCAGGATGTGCAGGTGATATCTGTATTATTTAGGGAGATTTTGGTGGCAAATATCAGAGGACCCAATAATGACCTAATGATGATATTAAGTACCTCACAGAAGTGAAATCTGGAGATAGTGTGTTCCAGGGTTGGTTCAGGGGTTCAGAGATATCATCAGGTACCAAGGTTCTTTACACCTTTCAGCTCTGGCATTCACAGAGCCATGTCACCAGTTTCTAGATGTCAGCTGAAGCTCCAAACCTCAGGTTCTCATATAACACATTTAAAGTGGGAAGGAAGGGGGTTTTGAAGGCAGAAGAGAGCTTTCCTCTCGTGTTGCTCTCTGCTTTATCAGGGAGGAAAATTTTTCCTAGAAGTTCCTCAGTGGATTTCACTTGCCTTAGAAATGAGTCACATATCATACCAGTGACAAAGAGAAATGGTGTTACCAGGGTTGACTTAACAAATTTTTATTCATTCTTTTATGAACTGGGTACATCACTGCCTGAATAAAATTGGAGTTCTGTTAGCAAGGAAGATGGGAGGGTATGGTTGGTGGATAGTTAACAAATCATGTCAAGCATAGCACCCCAAAATCAATGTCTTCAACCCAGATCTTCTACATGAAGTTTAGCCCCATTTATGCAAATGCCTACAAAACATCTCAGACTTCTCAGATTCCATAAACTTACCATTTTTCCTGACAGTCCTCTGCCTAAACCCTGATATCCTGTCCTATTGCATGAAGACCTCCTCCTGCTTTAATGAAATGAATGGCATTGCCGCTCATTCAGTTGTCCAGAACAGGAACTTAGGTGTAATCCTTAACATCTCGTATCCCTTAACCTTCACATTTTAGTCAATCACAGATTCCTATCCAATGTATCTTCTAAACATGGCTCAGATCTTGTATTTCTCTTTATCTTCCTTTCCATGGAAGCAAGCAAAATCACCAAATGATTGATCTGCCAACAAACCAACTCATTATACAATAGTTACAAAATTTACAAATTGTGTTTTTAGCATTTTAGTAGACCTGTTTACCAGTTTTAATAAAAATTTTGAATTTTAGTTACTGATGGCTAACACATTTTTTTTTTTAATTTTTAAGTAAACTCTGTTAGTGTAGGATCCCTAGAAAAGAGAGTATGAAGCAAAATTTACATACCAATGCTTATTGGAGAAGAGGATGCAATCCTGAGGACACAGGAGGAAGGGAAAAGAAGGAATAAGGAATAAGGTAGAGAAGGAGGGAAAACAATATAAGTTGGTATATTGGCAAGCTTAGGCACACCTTCTAAAGAAAACACTGCTAGCTAATGTGGGACAGCTCCTGAGTGGTCACGTGGCTTCACTACTTTTCAGAACTGTCCACTCTGGAAGAAGAATAAGGACATGATATTTATCTGCAGTCTTGTTTCCATCCTCTGGCTCATTGGTGAAAACCTGCCTACAAGGCATTGAGTCTCCCTCACCTGCCTCTTTATTACCCAGTCCTTTTAGGCAACCACTGCCTGGGAAAACCAGAGTCTCCATGGAGGTCAGCCAGGTTTGGCCTTACACCAGACTTGCTGCCGCTCCTGTGCAGCTGGCGCAGAGGAATCCATGCCTCAGCCCGGTCCTCGTCCCTGGGGAGGCTGAGAAAATTGGAGATGTTAGGATATGAGGTGATGGTGGCAACAGCCGGGATGTGAGCCATCTCTGAGATGGCTCCAGCCTGGGAAGAAGGGCAAGTGGCCAGGGCTGAAGAGTACGTGAGGATGAGCAGATCTGGCATGGTGCGTGAACTAGACATCACATGCTGCATGAGAAATGGATGAAAGGATCCTAAAACTATTTAAAAAGTGACAAAAAAGGAAATAAGTGCATATGACAGAATTCTTTCAGCTACTCTTGATATTTTTCTGGATACTTTTGGATGTCATTTCCACCTTTTCAAAATATGATCATGTTTTTTTCACTTACCCCTTAAATGTCAGAAATCCATAATTTGGTATTCTCAGAATACCAAATTTAAGTTTATATTTATTTTTGCATGGATTAAAGACCCATATTTGAAAAGCAAAACTTCAAAATTATTGGAATAAGATATTAAAGAATATTTTTATGATTTCAGACAGGAAAGGATTTCTTAATCAGAAGACAAAAGCACAATTCATAGAGAAAAACAATTGACATTAAGATGTTTAAATTCTGTGTATCAAAATTAAAAGGTAGCCCATAAACTGGGAGAAGATATTTCCAATGCATATAACGAGAAAGGTTTAAGATCCCAAATATATAAAGAATAGCTACAAATCAGCAAAAAATCGAGACAACCAGTGCTAAAATGGGCAAAGAATATAAAGAGACAAGTTACAGAACTGGAAAGCTGAATGGCAAATAAACCTAACCAGTAATCAGAGAAATGCAAAAAAATGAGTTACCATTGCACACTCATCATATTGGCAAAAAGTAAAAAACATCTGACTATATCATATACTAGTGAAGATACAGGGGAATAAGTATAAATTGATAGAGTAAGTTTGTAGAGCAACTCAGCAGTCTATTAAAGTTGAAACACTGCAACACTACAATTTTATTTCTAGGTACCTATCCTAGAAAACATTTGAACCTGTGTACTTGGAGTTAGATATAAGAATGCTCATTGCAGCACTGATTGAAATAGTGAAAAATTTAAAGCACCCTTCATGTCTATCTATGGGAGAATGAAGACACTGCAGAATAATTATAAGATAGAATTAAAACAAATGAGTTAGAGCCTAGTGTTGAATGAAAAAGCAAGTTGCAGAATGATGTGCATAAAATTTATTTCAAGTCTGAAAGCACACAGAAGAGTACTGTGTACCATTTGTGATTTGGTATATTATAAAAATGTAAAAATATGCATAGGAATGATAACACACAAAGCTCATTATAGTGGCAAACTTTAGAGAAGAAGGAAGGAGAATGGGATTGGGGGTTGACAGGGCCTTCAACTACATGTAAGGTTTTATTTCTTTCAAATAAAAAAATGAACCAAATATGACAAAATCTAAAGATCTCTTGACTTTGATTGATTAGTGATTCCTAGGGGTTTTAAAAAAGATATTCTGTTTTTCTGTATGGTTGAAGACTTCATACTAAAAACATTTATAAAAGATAAAAATCTAAAAGAAATTAAAGTTGTAAACTTATGAAATTTAAACAGAAAACTTTAATTTAAATGTAAACTAAATTTATATTCAGAAGCATTCATTGGAAATGGTTGGAAAAAATCTTACCCCATATAAAATGCTAAAATTTTTATTTATAACCCAAAACAATAGAGATCCATCAACTTGATAAGAGTCTGCAGAATGATTCTACATGAAAAAGGAAAACAAAAAAGCAATAGAAAGGAAATGAGCAGGGCTTACTCTAATGGATAATCTGATTAGAATGCCTGTCACAGTGTTTATTGATGCTGCTGATGTTTGCCAATATCTGTGTAAAGAGGAGTATTAGGATACTGATACTAGTGGCTGACACAAAGAACCAAAATAAAAGTAGCTTAAACAAGGGAAAAGTCTGTTTCTCTCTCATATATAGTCTGGGTGTAAGTAGTTCAGGACCGAAACAGTAGCACGACAGTGTCAGGGACTTGGACCCCTTCTATCTTGTTGCTCTGTCATTCTCAACACACAGCCTCCTCTTATGGTCCAAGATGGATGCTCCAACTTTCACCATCATGCCCACAGTTCTCCAATAGGAAGAAGGTACAAAGAAAGTGGAGGGCATGCTCCTTCCTTGTAAGGACGTGACTAATAAGTTACTCCATCAGTTCTGCTCTTATTCCATGGCTACACCTGGCAGCAAGGGAGGCTGAGAAAGATAGTCTTTTTCTGGGTGTCGTGTACACAGCTAAAAGTCAGGAGTTCTCATTCGTAGCACATAAAGGGAGAATGGATAGTAGTAAATAATTAGGAATCTCAGATCAAGTGGCAAAAATCATTCCTTAACAGCTGGTACAAAATTCTTCTTAGGGTGGGAAATGCCTTGTTTAGGGAAATATCTTTGAGTTGTTTGGGTGTGAAAATATACGCAGGGCAGAGACTAGAAAGAGAAGATAGAATAAAAGGAGCTTGGCTGTTTCTCTGCATAGGTAAATTTGGATTTTTTTCCTACAGAGAGAAGAGAGGGAGGGGTACCAAGTTACTTGACAGAAGTCTGGACTTCCCAGACTTTTATCAAGTCTGCCACTTAAAGAAAGGCTCTGTGAAGTTGGGTTTTATATATGGGTATGTGTGGACATCCAGGAAGGAGCTGAGTTTCTGTATGAGCAAATATCGTGCATGACAGGGAGACCACTTGAGAAAGTAAACAGTTCACGAACAGAAGTATTCGGAATCACCCCTCAGCTTTCCATTGACTTGTTGTCCTTGAACCCAATTTTGGAAGAGTTATTTCCCAAGAGCCTTCTAGGTTTTCATAGTGAATGAAGCCCTGGCAGTTCTCTTTCATGTCTCCAGATATGCCCGAGTTCTAGGAAGAGCACAGCACAGGCTCCAGCTGCAGGCTTTGCTAATCTCAGTCTGATCCTGGAGGAGTCCATTCACCCCCTGCCCAAACTTCTCCTGTCACTGGGAGACAACATGCAACATCAAGACTCTACATCAGGGCTTCCCTGGTGGTGCACTGGTTGAGAATCCGCCTGCCAATGCAGGGGACACGGGTTTGAGCCCTGGTCTGGGAAGACACCACATGTCGCAGAGCAACTAGGCCCGTGAGCCACAACTACTGAGCCTGCGCGTCTGGAGCTTGTGCTCCGCAACAAGAGAGGCCGCGACAGTGAGAGACCCGCGCACCGCGATGAAGAGTGGCCCCCGCTTGCCGCAACTAGAGAAAGCCCTCGCACAGAAACGAAGACCCAACACAGCCATAAATAAATAAATAAGCTTTCATTTAAAAAAAAAAAAAAAAGACTCTATATCAGAACTCTGTATGAACTCATTAAGAATTTTTTTTTTTTACTTTCAACATATCCCCATTATTATTATTATTTTTTTAAATTTATTTATTTATTTATGGCTGTGTTGGGTCTTCGTTTCTGTGCGAGGGCGTTCCCCAGTTGCGGCAAGTGGGGGCCACTCTTCATCGCGGTGCGCGGGTCTCTCACTGTCGCGGCCTCTCTTGTTGCGGAGCACAGGCTCCAGACGTGCAGGCTCAGTAATTGTGGCTCACGGACCCAGTCGCTCCGCGGCATGTGGAATCTTCCCAGACCAGGGCTCGAACCCGTGTCCCCTGCATTGGCAGGCAGACTGTCAACCACTGCGCCACCAGGGAAGCCCTATTATTATTTTTTAACATCTTTATTCGAGTATAATTGCTTTACAATTGTGTGTTAGTTTCTGCTTTATAACAAAGTGAATCAGCTATATATATACATATATCACCATATCTCCTCCCTCTTGTGTCTCCCTCCCACCCTCACTATCCCACCCCTCTAGGTGGTCACAAAGCACCAAGCTGATCTCCCTGTGCTATGCGGCTGCTTCCCACTAGCTATCTATTTTACATTTTGAACTCATTAAGTTTTGTTTGCGCATTTTGGTGAACATAGTCACAAAGAAGTCCAAACTCTTAAGTGCTGGCCGTGACTTTGAAAGTTCTCTAAAAATTGACTCTGGTATTTTAAAAAGTCAATATTTTGTGGTATAAAGTTAAAACTTGTATTTAAATTGTTATTATTTAAAAAGTTATTTGTATTCTAAGACTCAGCTAAACGATATTCATTCATTCATTCACGGTGACAGGTGTTGTGGAAGATAACACAATGTATTAAATATGGTCCTTGCCCTCATGTAGCCTTTCATGAATTGATTGATTCATCAAATATTTATGGAGCATCTGCTATATGCCTGCCACTGGGTAAAAAGTCCAACGGGGAATGAGATATACGGCCAGTCCTCAAAGAGTTTCCTATGAGTGAGGCAGACAAGGAAGTAAATAATTACATGATAGTAGGATGTATGCTATCAAAGAGGAAAGCTTAAGGTGCTGTGCTTGTCAATAGCAAATATACAACTTTTAAAGCTAGTAATTTGTGGGATCTTTAAGATGAAAAAAGCCTGCAGACTGGGAGAGCCTTCCCAGTTTTCAAAGCATCTGTGATTTCTCTGATATTGTTTACAGAACATAGCCTGAGAAAATCTTTCCTGCTAACAAGCCAGAATTTAGTTTATAATTAGACAAGAGGGCTCAACAACCAGGGGTGATGGAACATTGCCGAGAATCTTGGAGAGGACCAAGGGAAACAGCTTAAAATTATTTTAAATTTTGATGTTTCAAAAATGTCCATTTATTTTCCATGGAAACCAAGGTGAACCCACCTCAGAGTGGAATTATTAAGGGTGGAATTATTTGTTGTGTCATCTACCTGCTTTAATCACAAGTAGTGATTATTAAACACTTACTATGTGCCAGGCAGTGCTGGATGCTTTATATACATTATCTTATTTTTTTTCTAAGGAGGATAGAGGGAAAGAGGATGCAAGTGTGGGATTCAAGATTTTGCCTGAATCAGTCTCTGAGTAACCATCTCATCAAAAGGATTTGTGGTAACTTAAATGTATTGATTCGTAGCCCCACTGAGAAATAGCACTAACTGGCATCATTTCCCTTATGTAGTTAAGAATGCATTTGAACCAAACCTTCTTGCTGACCATCTATCTATGTAGAATGGAAACAACAGATAACTGGGGGAGAGAAATTGGCTCTATAGGTATTTTTAAATCTAATCTGGGCTTTGTGAACTGTAGTCAAACAATTCATTAAAGAAACTGTTTTACCTTGCTGTTCTTTCTTGTCAATCAAAAAATGGGAAAAAAGGTAGAAAAAATAGAAAGTAGCTTCTGGACTTAGAAGGGGATAAGAAAAAATATTTGTAGCTTTATTAAGGCTGTTGGAGCTATTTCCTCTGCCACATTGTGTATTTTTTTGTAAATTCCCTCATCTTGCTCTCTTAGCTCATGAGACACAGTTATACTGCTGTCCTTGAGTCAACATTTCCTGAGGAAATCCTTCTTTTATTTATTTTTAATTTCAGTTTATTTCAACTAAAACCAAAAAAAAAAAAAAAAACCAAACTACAATTCACCCTTTTCTCCTACTCCCCACCCTCTGCCTCTGGCAAATACCAATATGTTCTATGTGTCTATGAACTTGTGACCCACCCCCCAAGGTATATATATATATATATATATATATATATATATATATATATATATTTAATTTTTTATTGACTTATGTTTGATTTACAATATTTACAATATTATATTGGTTTCACAACATAGTGATTCAAAAATTTTGTAGATTATACTCCTCTGAATGTTACTATAAAATATTTGCTATATCCCCTGTGCTATACAATATATCCTTGTATCTTATTTATTTTACAGACAGTGGTTTGTACCTCCTAATGACCTACTCCTATCTTGTCCCTCCCCACTTCCCTCTCCCCATTGGTAACCACTAGTATGTTCTCCATCTCTGTCTGTTTCATTTTTGTTACAGTCACTAGTTTGTTTTATTTTTAGATTCCACATATAAGTGATAACATATATTGTCTTTCTCTTTCTGACTTACTACCCTTAGCCTAACACCCTCCATCCATGTTGTCACAAATGGCAAAATTTCATTCTTTTTTATGGCAGAGTAATATTCCATTGTATATGTATACCACATATTCTTAATCCATTCATCCATTGATAAACACTTAGGTTGCCTCCATATCTTGGCTGTTGTAAAAAAAAATGCTGCTATGAACATTGGGGTGCATATATCTTTTTGAATTAGTATTTTCGTTTTCTTCAGACATATACCTATGAGTGGAAGTGCTGGATCATATAATAGTTCTATTTTTAGTTTTTTTGAGGAACCTCCATACTATTTTCCACAGTGGTTGGACCCATTTACGTTCCCACCAACAGTGTGTGAGTGTTCCCTTTTCTCCACATCCTTGCCAACACTTGTTATTTCTAGTCTTTTTGATAATAGCTATTCTAACACATGTAAGGTAATATCTCATTGTGGTTTTCATTTGCCTTTCCCTGATGATTAATGATGTAGAACATTTTTTTATGTACCGGTTGGTCATCTGTATGTCTTCTTTGGAAAAATATCTATTCAGATCTCCTATTTATTTTTTAATCAAATTATAGTTGATATAGTTGCACTTATTTATTTTTGCTTTTATTGCTTTTGTGTTTCATGTCAGATTCAAAAAAATCATTGCCAAGACCTATGTCAAGGAGCTTACCACCTATGTTTTCTTCTAGGACTTTTATAGTTTCAGGTTTTACACTCAAGTCTTTAATCCATTTTGAGTTAATTTTTGTGTGTGCTTTAAGAAAGTAGTCCAGTTTTGTTCTTTTGAATGTGGCTGTCCAATTTTCCCAACACCATTTATTGAAGAGACTGTCCTTTCCCCATTGTGTATTCTTGGCTCCTTTGTCAATATATTATTTGACCATATATGCATGGGTTTATTTCTGGGCTCTTTTTTCTGTTTCATTGATGTATGTGTCTGTTTTAATGCTGACATCACACTATTTTAATTACTATAGCTTTGTAATATGGTTTGAAGTCAGGGAGTGTAATGCCTCGAGTTTTGTTCTTCTTTCTCAAGATTGTTTTGGCTGTTCAGGATGTTTTATGGTTTCATACAAATTTTAGGACTGTTTGTTCTATTTCTGTGAAAAATTCCATTGGAATTTTGATACGGATTTCATTGAATTTGTATATTGCTTTGGGTAAATGTACATTTTAACAATATTAATCTTCTAATCCATTAGCATAGAATATCCTTCCATTTATTTGTGTCTTCTTCAATTTCTTTCATTAACATCTTGTAGTTTTCAATATACAGGTCTTTTACCTCCTTGGTTAAATCTATTCCTAGGTATTTTATTCTTTTTGATGCAATTATAAGTGATATTGTTTTCTTAGCTTCTCTTTCTGATAGTTCATTATTAGTGTATAGAAACATAACAGATTTTTGTATATTGATTTTGTATCCTGCAACTTTACTGAATTCATTTATTAGTTCTAACAATTTCCTGATGGATTTTTGGGGTTTTCTATGTATAATATCATGTCATCTGCAAATAATGACAGTTTTACCTCTTCCTTTCCTATTTTGATGCCTTTTATTTATTTTTTTTCTTGCCTAATTGCTCCGGTTAGGACTTCCAATACTATGTTAAATAAAAGTGGCAAGAGTGGACATCCTTGTCTTGTTTCTGATCAAGCTTTCAGCTTTCCATTGATGAGTATTATGTTAGCTTTATGTTTGTCATATATGGCCTTTGCTATGTTGGATATGTTCTCACTATACTCACTCTGTTGAGAGTTTTCTTAGATTATAAATGAATATCGAGTTTTGTCAAATGCTTTTTCTGCATGTATTGAGATGATCATATGATTTTTATCCTTCATTTTGTTAAAGTGGTGTATCTTATTTAATATTTATGAACATATTGTGTGGGAATTCTTAGGTCCTATTTTACAAATGGATAATCTGAGGCTCAAAGTATAAATTGTCTCCATTTACACTGTGAGTGGGTAAAGCTGAGATTTAAACCCAGCATCTGTGATATTCCAAGCCCTGTTCTCTTAGTCCCTAAGCTGCAGTGTGTCCCAGATGCTATCAGTTTTTACAATAAAACATTTTCGTTGTCTCTCATTTATAGTTTATACTCTCCTACTTTTGAAAAACATAAAATAAAAAATATAACAATAAACATATAATAGAAAAGCAGTTACAATAAACATAAAAAAGAAATCAAAAGCCCTTTGAGGCAGGGACAATATTACACTAAAATAATCACACTAAAGTAATCATTTTCCATAAATGTTTGTTGAATAAGCAAATAAATGAATTGAACTAAAATCAGAGATTTTAAGCTTAGAAATTCCTAGAAGCTAGAGCACGAGGAGAAACATGATGAGTTATATGTCTAATATAAGAAAGCATATAACTTTAGTGAAACAAGTTATTGTGTGGACATTAATAACAGGGTGACATAAATGATGATATTGTTTACTGCAGTATTTCAGAAGAAACAGAAATGATCTATATATTAAAGTTATTTTTCTAATGGTCGTTAAAAAAACAGATGATTAATCCTTACGAAGCATTTCTATGAGGAGCTAAGCTAATATACTCTAGATAGGTCTCCTTCTGTTAGCTAATGGGATGATTCTGATTCTTAGTTGGAAGGAAAAGCCCTCTTCCCAGAGATGTTCCAGTACATAGAAAGAGTGTGGTGCTGGAAGGCTGATTAGTCTTGGTTCAAACCCCACTGCTTGAACTTTCTAGCCTTTGGCCTTAGGCAAGCCTCTTAACCAGCTTCAGCTTCCTCAGCTGTAAAAAGGAGAACAGGATCTACTTTGGAAAGTTTTTGTAAACATATTAGAGTAATTATATGCAAAATGGCAGGTCACAATATAACAAGAATGATGATGATTATCTAATTTTCTTTGATTCCTCTCTTTGCAGTCATGGAGGTCTAAATTAAGATTTACTTCAATTCTCTTCAGTTGCTTTTTACTTTTGTACATTTTTTTCCCATTTTGTCTCATTTATGTGAGGTAGATTTGGAGTTTACTACATAATATGCTTCATAAAGATAGGAAATGCATCAATCTTGCACACTGTTGTTCACCCAGTAACTGGCCCAGAGCAGGGGCTCAATAAATATGCATTAAGTGAAAGATTGAATGAATGAATGAATTAGGGTAAAGTGGGAGGGCTGTTGCTTATAACTACACTCTCCCTCATCATACCATGTACCAAATATTAGAAATATTTGGAAATATTAGGAGTACATTGTACCCAAGGATACAATGTCATATTACATTGTAATATATTCTTCTAATATTATATTGCATCTGATTATGAGGTCTTCTATTTTTGAAGAGGCCGAGGGGTCTGGACCCTCCCCACACCCTCACTGGTCTGATTGATATTCACAGGCTCTGTTTTCTGCAACTGCTGAAAATCTGTTTGATTTTCAGAATCTCCTTCTCCAGCTTACTTTCTTTTATATTTCAGGGGAAGAAGATAAACTCCAGATATGATTATAACTTTACACTTTATATGTTGTTGCTATAGACACATTTTGCTCATTTTACCACATAGATAGTAGCTTTGCTTTTTCAGTATAGTTCACTCAGCAGTTAAGCCCAGAGAAGCCCACATTTGCAGATAGATGGTTTAATATTATGCTAAAGAGCAATATTTTAACAAACTATCCATTAATGGATAAGCCCACAGTTAGGTGTATTTAATCATTGGTGATGGATTCACAGAGACAATACTACCAAAGTGATTCATAGAGACTGGTGTTTAGAACTTCATTTTTTTAATCAATTGAGAAAAAATGTTAACAAAACAGGTATTCAGTACTCATAGACAGGGAATAATAAAATCACAAAGAATGGGAGAAATTTCCAAAATTTTTCTTCAGAGGAAGAGAATGGAAGGAGGTGGCATTGATGAAATTAAGCCCAGTAGTTAAAACCTAATGAGTAGGGAGTCAAGATGGCATACTAGGAGGCTGGAGAATTTATGTCTCCTCACAACTAGGGTACCCACCAGGTACCGGTGGGGGACCACAGACACCTAAGGGGATGGGAGGAACCCCAAGTGACTGGGTAGGACATGGGACATGGGGGGAGTGAAGGGGGAGGAGAAGTGGAGGTGGGATGGGACTGGCGCCCCTGAGGGGTGGCTGGGGGAGGGGAAGGGATCCCATGCCTGAAGGGGGAAATTGGGGAACCACTGGGAGGACAGAGGATCAAAAGGGAGCGTGGCCAGGTTTCCCCTGCCCACTTGGACCCCCAGGAACCTGCTGAGATCCTGGGCCTGATCCTCTGCCCACCTAGGCCTCCTCCAGCCACGTGGGTCCTGAGGGAGAGGGAGGGAGGGAAGGGGGAGCAAAAGTAAAGGCCCGACCTATGGGACCGGCACCCTTGAGGGGTGGCTTTGGGAGGAGAGGAGTTCCTACACCCAGGGGGACCCACCCATGGTTAGGGGTCCAGCGTCATCGGGGGAGACCCTGGGGGAGATGGTGGGGGAAGAGCATGAAGGAATGGAAGGGAACGGAGCCAGTGCTTTCCCTGTCCACTTAGGCACCGGGAAGCCTGTTGGGTGCCCGGGCCTAATCCTCTGCCCTTGGAGCCTCCCTCCTGCCATGCAGAACCCAAGCCCCACCCTTACACCCCCACCCAGGGCCCCACCTCTACACTCGGAGACCCCCTCCAATGCGCTGGGCCTAAACCGCACCCGCACACCCTCACTCAGGGCCTTACCTCCGAACTCCAGAACTCCACACTCCAGAGGCCCTCCTTTCATGTGCTGCCTCTCCCCTACCATGCAGGTCCTAAGCAGAGGCCTCGCCCCATGCTTGAACGTTGCCCCGCCTAGGTCCTGCCCTACCCTAAACCCCACCCCTGCCTAAGTTTCACCCCGCCTAAACTCCGCACCCATAGCCAAGACTTTTTTCCTTTTATTATTTTCTTTTCTTTTTTCCTCTTTTAGATTGGGGTTCTGTTCTAACTTGTTGATTCTTTATATTTTTATTTTTCTTATTCTTTTATTTTTCTAATTTTTTTTATTCTTTATACTTTGCTAGTGATTTCTCCTTTTGCCTTGTTGCCTCCCCACCCCCCACCTTTTTTTTTCTTTTTTTCTGCTGTGGTTTTTTTTTTTTTTTAACATCTTTATTGGAGTATAATTGCTTTACAATGTTAGTTTCTGCATTATAACAAAGTGAATCAGTTATACATATATGTATATCCCCATATCTCTTCCCTCTTGCATCTCCCTCCCTCCCACCCTCCCTATCCCACCCCTCTAGGTGGTCCCAAAGCACCAAGCTGATCTCCCTGTGCTAAGCGGCTGCTTCCCACTAGCTATTGATTTTACATTTGGTAGTGTATATATGTCCATGCCACTCTCTCATTTTGTCCCAGCTTACCCTTCCCCCTCCTCATATCCTCAAGTCCATTCTCTAGTAGGTCTGTGTCTTTATTCCTGTCCTGCCCCTAGGTTCTTCATGACCATTTTTTTGTTTGTTTTTTAGATTCCATATGTATGTGTTAGCATATGGTATTTGTTTTTCTCTTTCTGACTTACTTCACTCTGTATGACAGACTCTAGGTCCATCCACCTCACTACAAATAACTCAATTTCGTTTCTTTTTATGGCTGAGTAATATTCCATTGTATATATGTGCCACATCTTCTTTATCCATTCATCTGTTGATGGACACTTAGGTTGTTTCCATGTCCTGGCTATTGTAAATAGAGCTGCAATGAACATTTTGGTACATGACTCTTTTTGAATTATGGTTTTCTCAGGGTATATGCCCAGTAGTGGGATTGCTGGGTCGTATGGTAGTTCTATTTTTAGTTTTTTAAGGAACCTCCATACTGTTCTCCATAGTGGCTGTATCAATTTACATTCCCACCAACAGTGGAAGGGAGTTCCCTTTTCTCCACACCCTCTCCAGGATTTATTGTTTGTAGATTTTTTGATGATGGCCATTCTGACCGGTGTGAGATGATATCTCATTGTAGTTTTGATTTGCATTTCTCTAATGATTAATGATGTTGAGCATTCTTTCATGTGTTTGTTGGCAATCTGTATATCTTCTTTGGAGAAATGTCTATTTAGGTCTTCTGCCCATTTATGGATTGGGTTGTTTGTTTTTTTGATATTGAGCTGCATGAGCTGCTTGTAAATTTTGGAGATTAATCCTTCGTCAGTTGTTTCATTTTACCTTGTTGCAATTGTTTCAATTATAGTTTTATTTTTCATAATATATTTTTTATGTTTCTAATTTTATTTTGTTTTTTATTCTTTGATACTGTACTGCTCCTTTTTTTCTTTCTTTCTTCCTTTTTTTTTCTTCTTACCATGACACAAAGCTTGCGGGATCTTGGTTCCCAGGCCAGAGGTTGGGCCTGAGGTCCTGTGGTGGGAGTTCTGAATCCAAACTGCTGGACTAACAGAGAACCTCAGTCCCCAGGGAATATCAATTGGAGTGAGGCCTCCCAGAGGTCCTCGTCTCAGCACAAAGACACAGCTCTATCTAACTGCCTGCAAACTCCAGTGCTGGATGTCTCAGGCCAAACAACCAGTAAGACAGGAATACAGCACCACCCATCAAAAAAAAGAAATGACAAAAAAAATGTTACAGATGAAGGAACAAGGTAAAAACCTACAAGACCAAACAAATGAAGATGAAATAGGCAACCTACCTGAAAAAGAATTCAGAGTAATGATAGTAAAAAAATCTTGGAAACAGAATGGAGAAAATACAAGAAACATTTAACAAGGATCTAGAAGAACTAAAGTGCAAACAAACAGTGATGAACAACACAATTACTGAAATTAAAAATACTCTAGAAGGAATCAATAACAGAATAACTGAGGCAGAAGAATGGATAAATGAGCTGGAAGATAAAATGGTGGAAATAACTTTCAGGGAGCAGAATAAAGAAAAAAGAATGAAAAGAATTGAGGACAGTCTCAGAGACCTCTGGGACAACATTAGATGCACCAACATTCAAATTATAGGGGTCCCATAAGAAGAAGAGAAAAAGAAAGGGTCTGAGAAAATATTTGAAGAGATTGTAGTAAAAAACTTCCCTAACATGGGAAAGGAAATAATCAGTCAAGTCCAGGAGGCACAGAGAGTACAATACAGGATAAACCCAAAGACAAACATGCTGACACACATATTAATCAAACTATCAAAAATTAAATACAAAGAAAAAATATTAAAAGCAGCAAGGGAAAAGCAACAAATAACATAAAAGGGAATCCACATAAGGTTAACAGCTGATCTTTCAGCAGAAACTCTGCAAGCCAGAAGGGAGTGGCAGGACATACTTAAAGTGATGAAAGGCAAAAACCTACAAACAAGATTACTCTACCCGACAAGGATCTCATTCAGATTTGATGGAGAAATTAAAACCTTTACAGACAAGCAAAAGTTAAGAGAATTCAGCACCACCAAACCAGCTTTACAACTAAAGCTAAAGGAACTTCTCTAGGCAGGAAACACAAGAGCAGGAAAACACCTACAATAACCAACCTAAAACAGTTAAGAAAATGGTAATAGGAACATATATATCGATAATTACCTTAAATGTAAATGGATTAAATGCTCCAACCAAAAGACATAGACTGGTTGAATGGATCCAAAAACAAGACTCATATATACGCTGTCTACAAGAGACCCACTTCAGACCTAGGGACACATACAGACGGAAAGTGAGGGGATGGAAAAAGATATTCCATGCAAATGGAAATCAAAGTTGGAGTAGCAATTCTCATATCAGACAAAATAGACTTTAAAATAAAGACTATTACAAGAGACAAAGAAGGACACTACATAATGATCAAGGGATATAACAATTGTAAATATTTATGCACCCAACATAGGAGCACCTCAATACATAAGGCAAATGCTAACAGCCATAAAAGGGGAAATTGACAGTAACACAATCTTAGTAGGGGACTTTAACACCCCACTTTCACCAATGGACACATCTTCCAAAATGAAAATATATAAGGAAACACAAGCTTTAAATGATACATTAAACAAGATGGACTTAATTGATATTTATAGGGCATTCCATCCAAAAACAAAAGAATACACTTTCTTCTCAAGTGCTCGTAGAACATTCTCCAGAATGGATCATATCTTGGGTCACAAATCAAGCCTTGGTAAAGTTAAGAAAACTGATAGGGGCTTCCCTGGTGGCACAGTGGTTGAGAGTCTGCCTGCCAATGCAGGGGATACGGGTTCGAGCCCTGGTCTGGGAAGATCCCACATGCCGCGGAGCAACTGGGTCCGTGAGCCACAATTACTGAGCCTGCACGTCTGGAGCCTGTGCTTCACAACAAGAGAGGCCGCGATAGTGAGAGGCCCGCGCACCACGATGAAGAGTGGCCCCCACTTGCCACAGCTAGAGAAAGCCCTCGCACAGAAACGAAGACCCAATACAGCCATAAATAAATAAATAAATAAATTTGATACTTGCTACTCTAACTAGCTCCTCTGACATCTCTCTGTATTCACTATTAAAAAAAAAAAAAAGTTAAGAAAACTGAAATTTTATCAAGTGTCTTTTCCGACCACAACGCTATGAGACTAGATATCAATTACAGGAAAAATTCTGTAAAAAATACAAACACATGGAGGCTAAACAATACACTACTAAATAACCAAGAGATCACTGAAGAATCCAAAGAGGAAATCAAAAAATACCTAGAAACAAACGACAATGAAAACACGACCCAAAACCTATGGGATGCAGCAAAAGCAATTCTAAGAGGGAAGTTTATAGCAATAGAATCCTACCTCAAGAAACAAGAAACATCTCAAATAAACAACCTAACCTTACACCTAAAGCAATTAGAGAAAGAAGAACAAAAAAACCCCAAAGTTAGCAGGAGGAAAGAAATCATAAAGTTCAGATCAGAAATAAATGAAAAAGAAATGAAGGAAACGATAGCAAAGATCAATAAGCCTAAAGCTGGTTCTTTGAGAAGATAAACAAAATTGATAAACCATTACCCAGACTCATCAAGAAAAAAGGAAGAAGACTCAAATCAACAGAATTAGAATGAAAAAGGAGAAGTAACAACTGACACTGCAGAAATACAAAGGATCATGAGAGATTACTACAAGCAACTATATGCCAATAAAATGGACAACCTGGAAGAAATGGACAAATTCTTACAAAAGCACAACCTTTTGTTGTGAAGAAATAGAAAATATAAACAGACCAATCACAAGCACTGAAATTGAAACTGTGATTAAAAATCTTTCAACAAACAAAAGCCCAGGACCAGATGGCTTCACAGGCAAATTCTATCAAACATTTAGAGAAGAGCTAACACCTATCCTTCTCAAACTCTTCCAACATATAACGGAGGGAGGAACACTCCCAAACTCATCCTATGAGGCCACCATCACCCTGATACCAAAACCAGACAAAGATGTCACAAAAAAAGAAAACTACAGGCCAATATCTCTGATGAACATAGATGCAAAAACCCTCAACAAAATACTAGCAAACAGAATCCAACAGCATGTTAAAAGGATCATACACCATGATCAAGTAGGGTTTATCCCAGGAATGCAAGGCTTCTTCAATATATGCAAATCAATCAACATGATACACCATGTTAACAAATTGAAGGAGAAAAACCATATGATCATCTCAATAGATGCAGAAAAAGCTTTTGACAAAATTCAACACCCATTTATGATAAAAACCCTCAGAAAGTAGGCATAGAGGAACCTACCTCAACATAATAAAGGCCATATATGACAAACCCACAGCCAACATCGTTCTCAATGGTGAAAAACTGAAACCATTTCCTCTAAGATCAGGAACAAGACAAGGTTGCCCACTCTCACCACTATTATTCAACATAGTTTTGGAAGTTTTAGCCACAGCAATCAGAGAAGAAAAATAAATAAAAGGAATCCAAATCAGAAAAGAAGAAGTAAAACTGTCACTGTTTGCAGATGACATGATACCTTACACAGAGAATCCTAAAGATGCTACCAGAAATCTACGAGAGCTAATCAATGAATTTGGTAAAGTAGCATGATACAAAGTTAATGCACAGAAATCCCTGCCATTCCTATACACTAATGTTGAAAAATCTGAAAGAAAAATTAAGGAAACACTCCCATTTACCACTGCAACAAAAAGAATAAAATATCTAGGAATAAACCTACCTAAGGAGACAAAAGACCTGTATGCAGAAAACTATAAGACACTGATGAAAGAAATTAAAGGTGATACAAACAGATGGAGAGATATACCATGTTCTTGGATTGGAAGAATCAACATTGTGAAAATGACTATACTACCCAAAGCAATCTACAGATTCAATGCAATCCCTCTCAAACTACCACTGGCATTTTTCACAGAACTAGAACAAAAAATTCCACAATTTGTATGGAAACACAAAAGACCCCGAAGAGCCACAGCAATCTTGAGAAAGAAAAACAGAGCTGGAGGAATCAGGCTCCTGGACTTCAGACTATGCTACAAAGCTACAGTAATCAAGACAGTATGGTACTGGTCCAAAAATAGAAATATAGATCAATGGAACAGGATAGAAAGCCCAGAGACAAAGCCACGCAATGTGGTCAACTAATCTATGACAAAGGAGGCAAGAATATACAATGGAGAAAAGACAGCCTCTTCAATAAGTGGTGCTGGGAAAACTGGACAGCACATGTAAAAGAATGAAATTAGAACACTTCCTAACACCATACACAAAAATAAACTCAAAATGGATTAAAGACCTAAATGTAAGGCCAAAGAGTATAAAACTCTTAGAGGAAAACATAGGCAGAACACTCCATGACATAAATCACAGCAAGATCCTTTTTGACCCACCTCCTAGAGAAATGGAAATAAAAAGAAAAACAAACAAATGGGACCTAATGAAACTTAAAAGGTTTTGCACAACAAAGGAAACCATAAACAAGATGAAAAGGCAATCTTCAGAATAGGAGAAAATATTTGCAAACGAAGCAACTGACAAAGGATTAATCTCCAAAATATACAAGCAGCTCATGCAGCTCAATATCAAAAAAACAAACAACTCAATCCATAAACAGGCAGAAGACCTAAATGGACATTTCTCCAAAGAAGATCTACAGATTGCCAACCAACATATGAAAAGATGCTCAACGTCACTAATCATTAGAGAAGTGCAAGTCAAAACTACAGTGAGGTATCACCTCACACCAGTCAGAACGGCCTTCATCAAAAATATCTACAGACTATAAATGCTGGAGAGTGTGTGGAGAAAAGGGAACCCTCTTGCGCTGTTGGTGAGAATGTAAATTAATACAGACACTATGGAGAACAGTATGGAGGTTCCTTAAAAAACTAAAACTAGAAGTACCATATGACCCAGCAATCCCACTACTGGGCATATACCCTGAGTAAACCATAATTCAAAAAGTGTCATGTACCACAATGTTCATTGCAGCTCTATTTACAATAGCCAGGACATACAAGCAACCTAAGTATCCATCAACAGATGAATGGATAAAGAAGATGTGGCACATATATACAATGGAATATTACTCAGCCATAAAAAGAAACGAAATTGGACTATTTGTAGTGAGGTGGATAGACATAGAGTCTGTCATACAGAGTGAAACTAGTTAGAAAGAGAAAAAGAAAGGTTCTTACGAACCTAGGGGCAGGACTGAATAAAGACACAGACGTAGAGAATGGACTTGAGGACATGGGGAGGGGGAAGGGTAAGCTGGGACGAAGTGAGAGAGTAGCACTGACATACATACACTACCAAATGTAAAATAGATAGCTAGTGGGAAGCAGCTGCATGGCACAGGGAGAGCAGCTCAGTGCTTTGTGACCACCTAGCGGGGTGGGTTAAGGAGGGTGGGAGAGAGACGCAAGGAGGAGATATGGGGATATATGTATGCATATAGCTGATTCACTTTGTTATACAGCAGAAACTAACACAACACTGTAAAGCAATTGTACTCCGATAAAGATGTTAAAAAAAAAAAAAAAACCTAGTGAATAATGATCTAGCTTTCTCTTTAAAATAATACTGGACCTTGTTCTGATGATAATCTGGTCTCTTTGATTAGCATAGGAGCAGAAAGGGATAACGCTTTGAAAATGGGCTTTGTTGAATAACAAAGCATTCACTGTTTTCAGCTTCATCTGTGATACCTGATCCCCAAATCTGATACAGACACACTCCCTTTGCCTGGAGACAGGAAAGAGGGGGCTGGGCTGACAACATCTTAAGTCTAAAGTAATTCATCATTCTGCAGTGAGATGCGTCTCCTCAGAGTGTCACCTTGTCTTACATCCTCCCAATATAATAGATGATGATGAATCATTGTAGTAGGAGTATGAGTTTATTTGTGAAACGTAAACTCCAGAGATCAGTATAGCGAGTTAGCTCATCTTTTGCATATTGCCCCAGTCTTGCTTTTAAGACACCAACCTGAGGGCTTATATCCAAGGGGTAGAGTCTGATTAGTTGGGCTGGACCAGGGGAGAAATTTGCCAGACATGTTAAAAGCAACGCTCTCAAAAGCTATAGGCTGCATGGTCCAGGAAGGAAGATTTCAGCCACACCTGCAGACATACCGTGGAGGTTTCATATCCAGAAATGCGCAGGGTTAAATCTCAGGCCAGAAACTCAAGTGTGTGAAAAATAGTTCTGTTTTCCATTCTGCCCAATTGCCAAGAAGTTAAGTTTTGGTCATTATTGGGACTCTACCCCGGTGTTGTGTCAAGATCTCACACACAGTCCAAGCTTCACCCACCACGGAACATCACCCGCAGTGTTCACCGTTGCGCTGCCCTTTGCTCCAGCCTGCAGGGAGCCTACAGCTCAGTCGCTTCTGTGCCATATTCAGGGTACCTGAATCTCTGGCAAGGTTTGCACTGCTGGGCCCAGAGCCCAAACTTTCTAGAAACCCCTTGAAGCTATTACCTCAGAAGTCCTCCCCGCTACCCAAGACCAAGTGGGGTGTGAGTTCTCACTAATCTTCTCCCACTTTCCAGTCTCGGGAATAGCTTCCCTTGCAAGCACTAAGCACTAGAAGAACCCACAGGCGGGACAGCAGTCAACCAGGGCACTAGCAGTGCAGGGGTGCACATGTGCACACCCCTCCACACACACACACACGCACACACACAGAAACCTTGAAAACAATTGATATTATTAAAAATCATTAATCAAAAGGAAAAATCCAAATTTAATTGGATTTCTTTGTTTTTGATGTTATGGATCAGTATTATTTCTATTTTGAATTATTTTCAGAGGATGGTGGTATTGGCACCATATTCCTCTCACTGCGGGTCTCTAAAAGTCTTAATCTTATCTAGAAGGCACTTCTCTTCTTTCTCCATTCTCAGATTACCTTTATTTATTTATTTATTTATTTATTTATTTTTGGCTGTGTTGGGTGTTCGTTTCTGTGCGAGGGCTTTCTCTAGTTGCGGCGAGCGGGGGCTACTCTTCATCGCAGTGCGCGGGCCTCTCACTATCGCGGCCTCTTTTGTTGCAGAGCACAGGCTCCAGACGCGCAGGCTCAGTAGTTGTGGCTCACGGGCCCAGTTGCTCCGCGGCATGTGGGATCCTCCCAGACCAGGGCTCGAACCCGTGTCCCCTGCATTGGCAGGTGGATTCTCAACCACTGCGCCACCAGGGAAGCCCCAGATTACCTTTAAAATCCCCTTGAAGAGGGCTATCCTCCAGCAGCTTCTGCTTTCTTCTCAGTTGGATGACGTGTGTGCGGCAAAGAAAGGAAACACACAAGATCTACCTGATGCTTAGAGTGGTGGCCTTTTTGGAGGGAAACTGGAGAGCAGGGGGACGACACATGCAAATCATCATTCCATTAATATCCTGTTGCCTTGGTCGTGATTAGAAGTGATAAACATGATAGAAGTCAAATTTGAAAACCATTTGTACTTAGTTCGTTCGGGACCAAGGGAAGGAATTATAACTGCCAGGTTAAAGGGGGCCTGTGGGATACATGTTTATGGGTGAAATGCCCAACTATTTTTTCTGCCAGTTTATTTCAAACAACAGTGATATTTCTTTCGTTTGCCTTAATTATATAAAGAGCTCTGTCACATTAACTTTTCAACAGCTAAGATGTATTCCTTTAAGAAACAAAATATTTAGTTAATTTTTGTATTTTTGCCACTTGGACCAGGTTTTTTTTTTTCCTATAGATATATTCTGTTCTACCCTGCCTTTTAAATGGAGACTGCAAGACATAATTTACCTCTCTTTGCAGCTCTTGAACACAATTTCTTACCTGGGCTGTAATACTAATGCACTTTTCTCGTATTTTAAGGAGTGCTTTGGTCTCGTGCATTGATGCTGCCTTTTACTTTGCTCTTACGTTCTTTTCTGGTTTGCTGGTGAGCAGATGCTCTTAGTGGGAAAACCAAGTGACCACAACTGGTGAGGATACCTACCTAATAATAGCGAATAAAGCTCTGGCCTGGGACCTGTGCCCAGCTTTAGTGCAGGGGCTTTGTGGCAGCCATTTTAATGACATAATCAACTTTTACTGAGGACGAGCTATTAAATAAATCCCAGGCACAATGTACTTGTCCTAACTAAAACTTCTTGAGACACTAAGAGATAGATACTCTAATCCCGTTTTTCTTGATGAACAAGTAGACCCCAGAGTAGTTAAGAAAGTTGCCCAGTGATGCCCAATGTAGTCAGGAGTCACAGATCTAAGACTTTACACAAGCTTTACAAACTATGGGTCACAATCCACTGGTGGGTCATGAAATCAATCTAGTGGATCAAAACCAGTATTTTTAAAAATTAGAGCAAAATAAGATAGAAGATATCAAAATAGATGACACATAGAAAGCCTAAGAATTTTCCCACAAACTTCATTTCAGCTACACATCGAGAGTGTGTGTGTGAGTACTGTGCTGTGATACGAAATGTATTTACTACTGTGGGTCACAGTCCAAAAGATCTGAAAAACTCTGTTCTGTACAGCCCCCCTCCAGAGGAGAGGCTGTTAGAAATGTGATTTTGGGGAACATGGCTGACAGTAGAACTCTTCACAGTCGAAGCAGATAGGATGAATAGTCTAATATTTATTCCAGAAAAGTTAGAATTTCATTATAAAACTGTGTACATAAAACTACCGATGAAGCATCTGGGATGTTTGCTTGAATCAAAGAGACCTTCAGGGACCATCCCAAGTAACCATCTAAATCACTTAAGACCCTCATGTTTAATAAACACCGTTTTACCGTAAAGGACAAGAGCTGCAATTTATTCAGAATTTACCATATGTTAGGCCCTGTTCTAACTTTTTTTATACACAGGATCCCTTTTAATCTTTATAACAACTTTGTGAGGTTGGTATTATTACCCACAGCTTAAGATGAAGACACTGGGATGCAGAAAACATGACTGATTTGAACCCAAGTTGATTTCTGCAGCGTCAAGTCTAATTTAGAGGGAGGGCTAGCGATACCCTATCTTCCCTCAGAATCTTTTAACAACTTAATTTTTTCCTGATGGAAGTTTTTCTCTGAATCTAATTTAAATTGCTCATGCTGCAGTTGAAGCCCTTTTTCTCTTTGTCTCCTTTGTGGCTGCAGAGAACAGCTGGTCACCATCCCACTGACAACGATGCGTCGTCAAGGAGGGGACAGTAATTGTCCTCCTTCAGAACTGACAATCTCAGCTCCTTGAACTGTTTTCCCTTGGCCCTATTTTCCCCCAACCCTTCAATTACATCTTTGTTTCTTGCCCGTCCTTTGTGGACGGCTCCACAGCTTAACTCCTTACCCGCACTAGATGTGTGACAGGGCGAGGTTCAGGCACTTTGAGTTTATGTTCCTCAAATTTCCTTAAAATGAGCACCACTGGGCTGACTTCTAATCTGCAGTCAGCCTCAGGGGCCCCTTACAGCCCCTCCCAGGTCCCTCCACACCCAAATCTTAGCTTCCTCCCAACTGCAGCCATGCGTCTGCTCCCAACTGCAGAGGGCCCAGAGACCTCCAGTGAAACTTCCCCTCATTTTGTGTTGTCAAAGTCTCAGTCACAGTCTCCATATCTCTGCCTCTCCCCTTGGAATGCCCTTCCCCTACTCTCCAAATATCATCACAACTTCCCCATCTTCAGAGGCTCTGCTCAGAGGCTCAGCACTCCCTGATGACCAGGAGGATGGATTCTCTCCCACCTCCAGCCAGCTGCAGACCTTCTCTATTTCTCTCTAAGCTCTTTTGACTTTCTGCCTCAGAATCTTTGTGTACATATCGTTCATTTAAAAAATTAATTTGCAGTTTAATTTCTAAAATAGGCAGTATGTACACATAGTATTCAATCCAGAAGGTACAAAAAGCACACATAGCAAACATTTTTCCTAATACCTTGTCCCCCTAGAGACTGGCAACCAATGTTATCAGTCTCATATGTATAATTCCAGACATAGCCTGTGTATCCAATTTGTGATTTTATATATATATATATGTATACATTTAACAACTACACACATCTTTCTGTACTTTCTTTTCAATTAGTAATATAGCTTGGATACTATTCCATTGTGAGCTCATAAAGAGCTTCCTCAACTTCATGGCTGTATAATATTCCATTCCATGCCTATACCCTAATTGATTTCACCAATCCCTGCTAAAGGACATTTTGTTTTAAGAGGAGAGGCCTTAGAATCAGATTACCTTGATAGAATTCCTCTCATCACTTATTAGCTATATGACCTTGGGCAAATTACTTAACTTCTTGGTGCCTCTATTTTTGCATCTGTAAAATGGGAATTACAATAGTACCTCCTTCCTAGGGTTGTTGTGAGGATTAAATATGTTAATCAATGTAAAGTACTTAGAGTAATGTATGGCACATAGTAAGCTTTTAATAAATGTTAGTTTTTGCTCGGGTTGTTTCCCAAGTTTTGCTATTGCATTCTATGCTACAGTGCATAACCTTGAACACAGGAGTGATATCCAAATATTTAAGAACACTAACAGCACAAGAACCCACCAATCAGAATTAGGCTGGCCATAGTGCTGAGTATGATCTTGGGGCCCCTGCAATATCATGCATTACCTCTTGAGTTGCCAGGTTGCAACAAGGTCTGGGGATTTTGGGGTAGGGGCTGGATGACAGGGCACCAGTAGGATGCCAGGTGGACTCAGGTCAGCAGTATTTACCAATGAGCAAGTAACAATTTCAATATTTTAACAATCGGTGCAGCAGTTCTGGAGCATACAGGTGAATTTAGCTGTGTTCACACATCATTTCACACATCTGTGCACATATCTTTTCAGTGTGCTTTTAATTTGCATTTCTTTTATTATGATTGAGTTTGAACGTCTTTTTAGATGTTTATTGGTCATTTGTATTTCCTTTTTTGTGTTTCATCTTTTTGTGTGCTTTACCCATTTTTCTTTGTGTTGTTGATCCTTTTCTTATTGATTTGTAGGAGCTCTTCATATATCATATGACATTCATTCTTTTACTTGACTATAGAGATTCATTGGTCACCTACAGCAGGCTTGGTGCTGTGCTAGGACTAGGGATACAGAGATTAAAAACAATCACAGAACTTACCTTCAAAGAGCTTACAGACTAGTGAAGGAAACAGATAAGGAAATAAACCATTGCAATAAAGAATAAAAAGTGTTTTGAGAGGGGTGAGCCTCGGATGCTTTGAGAGTACAGAGGAGAGAGAACATTTATGTTGACCATGTCTGATTAGGAATTGCAAAGGATGTACAAAGCCTCTGAGTAACAAATGCTTAAATGCTTGTCCTATGTGTAAACACTGATGTTTTAAATACCTGGTTGACTCCTCTGTTTCAGACCCATTTCTAAGAAAACCAGCATTATGATTTCATCGTATCTGATTCTACTTCATGGTCATGACCTATATCCAGCCCCTGAAACACAAAAGGAATAGTGTAGCTACATCCCCACTGTAGAGCTCTAAAAACATACTTTCCTGATGGTAAGTAGCTTTGTCTCCATTGAAGACAGACAGCTTACCATAGAACTATCATCTAAATATCCTAAACAGGTAGAGGCATTTCCAAATATAAAATGGGCCATGTCCCCAAATGTGGTTCTTTGTTCTATCTATTAATAATCTTTTTAGCAACCTTTGGGTTTTAAATGCAAGTTGGACATAATATAGCACTCAGGCCCAGCACTGACCTTCATCTTTCTATTACATCTTTTATTTCCTTTATTGTGAACCTGCTGCGAATGTTTCACATCTAATTAACCCGTATAACAGCACATGGCATTAAATGGGTCATCCTATTTTAAGACCTTTTTTTTTTTTAATGAGTTGAATGCAGTTTGGGCAATCTACTCCAGCTGGGGCTGGAACAATGGAACGCAAGCCTTGGGCATAACAAAAGTTCTAAACAGCTTCTCTTATGTGTTGTTCTAGTGCAGAGCAGAATTTTGAGATGCCGTGTGTCATAAACCCTCTAAGCAGCTTGTCCTTCATCCACTGAGGTGGAGAGTCACTGTTTCAGCTCTCAGCAGTGCCAAAGAAAAGAATTCCACTGTCTTATCAGGAGGACTTCATGTTTTCTGAATTAATACACTGGACCAACTATATATTGTGTGGGACTCAGTGGAAGATGAAACTATGGGGACCTTTGTTGAAAAATTAAGAATTTCAAAAGAATGACAGCAGGGTGTTAAATCAAACATAGGGTCTTCTAAGTGAGGGACCCTGTGTGACTGAACAGGTCACTTGCTCATGAAGCAGCCCCGTGAATGGGATGCAGGAAACTACAATGGACCAGCATAGCACAGCTGATCCCTGCATCAGACCCTTGGCACCACAGATGGAAGGAACCTTGGCTATCATCTGGTTGAATAACCTCATCTTCCAGGTAGGGAAAGTGAGGCATAGAGTGATTGGGTTGATAAGTTCCAAACACAGCTGGGCAGAGGCAGAGTCAGAGCTATAACCATAGACATAATGTGACTAAAATATATGGAGAAGAGAGCTCCAGACTACCTGTCACATCCTGAAATTGATCATTTCTCCTATTATATAACCATGACTTAGGTTATGTGTACCTTTGAGAGTTTTATCACATTTCTATCAACATTTTTCTACCGGAGAAAGTAAATGGGATTTGTGCCCTTTCTCTTTGCCCTTGGCTTCCTTCTCCACATAATTATGTCCAGAATCCAAGTCCATGGGCACTGATTCAATGATCTTTTGACTGATCCCATGCTTTTCAAACTTTGTAAACTTTGACCTTACAACTGTGTTATACTGAAATCTAGGTCGCATCAACACACACATATATAAGCGAAACAGCTCCATTAAGCAGTACTTACCTTTCTACTTGCAAAGGAAATATTTGCTATGCTATTTAAAAATACTATTTCATTGAAAACAAACAAATGCTGGTCATGACCCCCTAAATTGATTTCGGGAACAACAATGGGTTATATCACACAGTTCAAAAACCCTGCTTGAATGTCCATGTTGATTCTCTACTGGGAGGGGTAGGTGAGGACTGGAGGCATCTCACAAGAAAGCTCTTCTGGAAAAAAGAATCACCAAGGCCCCCACGTGCTGGCAAAGGGGCAAGAAATAGACACATTTGGATCCTACGGGGGGGATATAAATTGGCACCACCTTTCTAAAGGCAGTTTACTATAGCATCTTAGAAACGTGTTCACTCTGACCAAGTAATTCTACCTCTAGAAAACAAGGCCAAGGTCATGATCACCGACGTAGCCAAAGATTTAGCTACAAAGGATGACCAATGCAATATCATTTATAATAGAGGGAAATTAGAAACAATTCGAAGCTTCAACAGTAGGGAATTGGTCAAATGAGGGCATATCCCTATGAATTCAATAGTATACCTCCATTAAATTATTTTGTATATGTAGTGAAATATTTAGTAATATCAAAATATTTATGATACATTAAATGAGAAAAGCAGATTCAGAGCCGTATATACCATATGATCCTATTTTCTTATGAAAAGAGAAAACTTGGGTGTATCTATTTTTCATTAAAAGTCTGGAAGAAAATATATCACAGTTTTGATAGTGTATTCTATGAATATGTGGGTTGTAGGAATATAGGTGAATTTTATTTTAAGGTTATCTATATTTTCTAATTTTTCTACATGACCATAACCACTTGTGTAATTAACAACACAACAACAACAAAGGACTCCTCCAAAAAATAGAGGGGCAGGGAAGATACAGAAAGCAAAGTGCATTTGATCTAGGATGAGTGGAGAAACTCATTTGAATCTTCCTAAGTAA
This sequence comes from Balaenoptera borealis, assembly GCF_965194805.1. Classification (NCBI taxonomy): domain Eukaryota; kingdom Metazoa; phylum Chordata; class Mammalia; order Artiodactyla; family Balaenopteridae; genus Balaenoptera; species Balaenoptera borealis. Next base: position 85,025,200 of record NC_138870.1, read on the forward strand.
AATATAGTAATGTTTTCTCTTATGGGTTACATATTCCACAAAACAGGTTGTAAATATTTTCTTTTTAAAAAGTTTGAGCATTAGGACTGGCCATCCAGGTTCAGATGAAGGTTCAGCTGCATTCTTCAACATTTACAGGAGGGTTCTCTCTCCAGTGTAGACCCAGTGATTTCAATGAGTCACTTAGAAGTTTTTTTTTTTTTTTCTGATGTGCCATGTGGCATGTGGGATCTTAGTTCCCCAACCAGGGATCAAACCCATTCCCCCTGCAGTGGAAGCACGGAATCCTAACCACTGGACTGCCAGGGAATCCCCCAGTGAGTCACTTAGAATAGCTGAATACAGAAGTGAGTGGAGTCCCTATAGGGCTTCCAGTTTCTGGAAAATTTCACGTCTAATGGGGCCTGCCAGATGCTTCCCTTTGATTTTTGTACCACATATTTTCATGTGACATTTCATGTTGATCTTCACAATAACCCTATGAGATAGGCTTTCTTTTCTTGTTATTATTAGGGGTGGGGGAGAAAATTAATACCCAGAGACTGACTTGCTCAAGGTCATACGGCAAGACCAGTCAAGGTCATATGGCAGGACCAGTCAGGACTCAAACCCAGGCCCCTGACACTAACACCCATGCTTTCGGCACTGCCCCTACCTCGTTGCCCTACGTCTTGAAAACGTTTTCTGTTTCTGAAAGCACAGCTTCTTGAAGGTTGTGGTGCCTTACCAGGGAAAAGCCGTTACTCAAAGCTATAGTGTAAGGACCACTGCAGACACACGGATAGATTCAGTGTGGCGCAGAGATTTATGCTCACAGCCAGGTCTGAGCCAGTAGGAAAAGAGGCCAGCTTGATAATCCAAGCTCTCCCTCCTTTCCTTCCTCTGTGCATTTCAGTGTCCCCCTGTGGTCACCACCCTGTGAAGCTGAGTGGCCTGGCTCTGTTCTCTGTCTCTGGTGATTACTCAGACTTCCTAGGCGGGGTTGCACCCTTGCTACACCAATATCCAAAGTTCACCCATTCTACTTCCCTTTCGCTTCAGGACCTTTTACAGTCCCTGATCTGGGGTGAACTCATTCATTAAGGTTGGGGGGAGAAATTTTCGAAAAAAGGAGGGATCCTGGAGAAGATAAGGAAGCCAACATATTAACCAAGAAATAACATCTATGAACAGAGATCTTTTTTTTTGGCAGAATGACTTTTCTACTATATACTCAATACCATTCCAGAGTTGGTCACTAACAATATGTTAATGACTTCCTTCACCTGTATTCTATTAAGCAATTAATTAAAATAAGCCAGTATTGAGAAGCATTTCATAGAATAAATATTTTGATCTCACTTTGCCTAGGTTGATAGTGGAAGAAAATATAGAAGAAAATTTAGCAGCTTTGGAGAAAACAAACTTAAATTTAAAGCCCAGCTTTCTTGCTTTGATGAGTCGTTGAATGTCTGAGTCTTACTTTCCTCATTTGAAAAATGGAGATAATACTTCGTAGCTCCTCACTTGTAAGGACAACACATAAGAAACCCTCATTCCCCCAATGGTGTGCTGAGTCAGCTTGCCCTGGCTCAGAGAGCCAATGGTTAATATAAATTTTCAGGTTTTTCTGAACTGGTTGTTAAACATAGTCAATATTAAAGGTTAAATTACATAAACTTATAATTAAATACATTTTAAATCAAAGGTAATAAATACTTAAAACTCATCACATTCTAATTATTTTACTGTATTTCACAACTGTCTATGCTCTCATAGCTATTCACATCTATTGTATCTGAACAGTGGAAATCCTAAGTAACAGTGTGCCTCTGTACATCTCTTCCCAAGTCTGTTCAGTGACATCACACTAATAGTTTGAAATTGGCCACAATGAGAATATTTACACGATGGATATGAGCAAATTCCACAAGTCAGTACTCCATTTACTGCTTTGGTGAACGTCTAACACAGTGTTTCTCAACCTCAGCACTATCGACATTTGGGGCACAATAATTCCTTGCTCTAGAGGGATGTGCTGTACGTTGTAGGATGTTTAGCAGCAGCTGTGGTCTCTACCTACGAGTTGCCACTAGCATTCCCTCCAAGTTGTGACAATCACAAGTGTCTCCAGGTATTGCTAAATATCCCCTGGTGGGCAAGATTGCCCCCTCTTTTCCCCATTGAGAGCCACTGGTCTAAAGGGTTGGCAACCTAAGGCCGGTGGACAAAATTTGGCCTGTGGATGTTTTTGTACAGTCTGTAGGCTGTACAAAAGAGGTTTTACATTTTTAAAAGGTTGAAAAATATGACAGAGACCAGATGAGGCCACAAAGCCTATAATATTTACTTTTGGCCCTTTAGAGAAAAAGTTTGCTGACCTCTGGTCTAAGTTGTGGAGATGTTAATAATACAGATTATTTACGTTGTGAAGAGCACACACAAAAAACTGAAGAAATGTTCTTCCAGTATTTGAAAACTGTTATTTAATTCAGCAAAGAAGCTGTTTATGTTTCTGATAAATGAGTGAATTTCCAACCTATGTAGTATTGGAGCTGAAAGAGGGTCCGGTTTAATGAATGTAATTTGTGTAAGACTAAGAGTTTAACAGTACATCACATGTGTGATTTCAGAAAAATAAGTGTTTTGGGAAGGAATTAGTGGAATGGAATGCAGTTCCATTTGTCAAATCATGCTTGAACTGCAGCCAAAAATTGGCTACCGATACAAGAGTTCAGCAAAACTCAATGAAAGCATTCTGTGAGAATCAGTTAGCCACCTGGAATTTATAATTCACAAAACTGTATATTTTACTATTATTTGTAAAACGTGTTATACATCTGTTATATCAGAAAATTTTAAAATAAGTGAGTGTATATATATATATGTGAGTGTGTGTGTGTGTGTGTGTGTGTGTGTGTGTATCCCCAACTCTGAGAGCTCGTTGTTAAACACTTCCCAACACATCACTGCCCCTACCTATCCTACCCCTATTTCTTCAAGGCTCCTCCACACTCTTAGTTGAGAAACATTGGCCTTCTCTTTGCTTCATGGGATCCTCTAAGCTACCTCCTGCCTCAGACCCTTTCCTTAGCCTGAAATGCTCCCTTTTCTCCTCCTCAATACCTTTCACTCTAGATCTTTCAGATCTAGTCCAATCATGCAAATATAATTGTGTGAAATGCTCAGAGAAAACAATAACAATTAATGCTTATATAGCATTTCTGTGTATCAGATACTCTATATGTACCAGCACTTTGCATATATTCATTCATTTAATACTTACAGTAACACCACGAAATGGGTAGTATTTATATTACCATTTCACAGATGAGAAAATTGAGAGATGGAAATGCTAAGTAAAAGGTCTAAGGTCACAGAGCTCATAAGTGACAGAGCTGGGATTTGAACCCAGGTGGTAGGCTCCAGAGTCCATGTCCTCAACCCTCACCTTCCACTGCAGATGAAGAGAATGAGATCATAACACAGGCTCTCGCCATCCAAGAAGAATTTATCTGGGAGTCTTGCAGGAGCCTCTCGGGCAGCCCAGAGCTGCAGAGCCCAGTGAATGTCATGGCAAAGACTCTTCAAATGGGCAAGGGAGAGTTTACAAGGGCTGGGTTCCCCCTCTTCCTTGTGAGAAAGGGTGTGGGTGGTGTGTTCAGTATAGAGGGAGCCCACGGGGGTAGGGAGTCTGAGCCTGCAGGACCTATACATGCTATTTAATAAGAGAAGGAAAAAACAGCTTTCCTAACAAATTTGACTGTAGGCCTTCCACTAACCTTACAATGGGGAACATTGGCGCACACACACACACACCCCATGTGTGTGCACAGGCTCACTACTTTGGAAAGTTATCATTTTCTCAGCTCACTCATTGATTCAATTAAAAAATAGTTATACAATACTTTGTCCACGAGAAGCACTGTGCGAAGACCAGGGATTGATACAGAGGCAAGTCTGCTACTGTGCTTGTCCTCCAGAAATTTTGTTCTTGTCAAAGAGCTAAGTAGGTAACTATAATGTACAAAGCCAGAGGAATTCAGGAACAATGAGAGAATTATAAATAAAGGATGAGGGGCGTTTGGTGGGCACCATAGGGACAGATGAGAAACAGGGTTGGCTTCAGGGGGGACTCAGCATTTGAGATGGGTCTGTGGATATGAAAGGAAGGCTATTCAGGTAAAGGGAAGAGCATATGCAAAGGCTTGGAGGGAGGAGAGCTTGGCACAGGTGGGCAAGAGGTTGGGGGGGTCTCTGAAGAGACAGGATGTGAGAAAATGCTAGATAGATAGACTAGGGCTATCGGGGTGGAGGGGGCTCTATACGCCAGGCCATAGCATTTAGAGTATATTTTTTAGACCACAGGAATCCATTGGAGATTTTTGATTAGGAGACCGTCTACCAAGGTGCTGTGTACCTAGTGTGCAGATAACCAGTATTTGTTCAATTGATAAACAATAGTGCCTAAAATTTATTGGGCGCTCGCTGTATGCCAGGCACTTTTCTAAACATGTTATGTATTTTAAACTATGCATGTAACTTTCACCACGGCATGTAAGATACTTACACTATTCCCATCTTATAGACAAAGAAACCAAGACTCAGGGAGGCTGAGTGTCTTTCCCGAGGTTGCAACAAATGGGTAGGTATCTGACCAGAGCCCTATGCTTTACACTGCTGTGTAGTTTGGAAAACAGAAAAAGAAAAGGAGAGATGAGTTACGGGGCCAACCAACAGTGTTCTTTAGAAGGGAAGCTGCAGTAGGCCCAAATTAGCAGAGGAACACAGTGGGTTGGAAATAAGAGACAGTCCAAAGATAGAATCCACACGAATCTGTTACTACTTTTTATAGAAAGCCCGGGAGAGGGAAGGGTCAAGAAGGCTCAGAGTTGCTAACTTCAGTCCCTGGGAGGTGGTAGAGCTATTAAAAGCAATTGGAGAGAGGGAGGGAAGATGATGACAATTCAGTTTTAGATGATGTGTGCAGAAATCTGGGTACTCAGGACCCTGAAAAGCAGCCTACGGAGAAGTGTTTTAAAAGGCGAGCTTCAGGGCTCCCCTGCTCTGTCACAATCCCTACCCAGGGGCTCTGGGAGTTCATCCTGGGAATCTCGAGGCTGTCCCAAGGTTCCTTTCTATGTTTATATCATTTAGCAGGGGAAGGATTGTTAATGACTAATCTCTGTCCATGAGGAACAGAGCCAAGGCAGAGATGCGGCTGCTGGGTGGGAAGGCCGCCTGTGATCGGCCACAGCTCCTGCTGGAACTCCCTCCTCCTCACCCCACTGTCTCCTGGACGCGCCCCAATGCAAAATCAGATTCTGAGCATTTGTAGCGAAATCAGTGGGTTTTGGAGAGGAAGACTGGACTCAGAATCCTCCCAGGGCTTTGAAGGTTCATCGCCAACCTAAGACAATCCGAGTGAGTATCTAATTCCTCTGGGAGCGTGGTATCCATCTCAAGGCAGCAGAGGAGAAGTTGTCATTGGAAGTTTCTCTTTAGCATCAGGAAGTTTGGTCGATGAATGAATTCTAAGTTGGTAGAGTTTGATGCAAATCCTGATAATTTTTTTAAAAGCAAAAGAAACTCTTAAAAACAAAGAAGCAGAAGTTAATGGGTCAAAATTAATTGAAAAATAAGTTGGTTTCCTTATTGAAAAATTACTTAGGAATATCTTTTTAACACTGTGGTTGCCCAGGAGAATCACTGGAGACCGTAAATTTCGGAAATGTCTCTGTTCTGATTCCATAGGCAATTTCACCTGTATAGCGTGCTGTGATTTATCAAATCCTGATGTGAGTTGGGAAATATTACTAATGTCAGATGACTTCAGATCTAGGACTAGGATGACATTTAAGCTATGCTTGATTGAAATGAAATTTTTTCCTAGGAGAAGAGTAGGTTTAAAAAGCTGTCTCTTTTGACTTCTACTGTAAATGTTTCTATTGTTTTCCATTTCTCATATTAATATCAGATGGAAATATTAAAATAAGATGGAAAATGTTAGGAAGAACTTTATTATTAAAATTGTCCACGGTCGGAATGTCAGATTCAGATAAGGCATCCCTTTGTCTGCTTACTGCCAAGGAAGTAGACAACTCTTAGGGAAGCCTGGGTCATTTCTCTTAACTGAGTTTTATTTAGAAGGGAGGGGCTGGGAAAGGGGATGCAAATGACTCATGCTGGATTTTTTGTCTGAGAAACTCACCTGAGCTTTAAAGAAATCTGATGATACCACTGATGCTGCCTTAGAACCACCTCAGCGGTATCGACAAGAGAGATAGAGAAAGCCAACGCTGGGTTTTTAGCTGTGATTTTATAAAATGATAGACATCTTTATCTCTGAGTCACCCCCCCCACCCTCCAAATAGTGGACCTCTGCCATTTGCACCGTGAACTTATCTGTTTTGCTGAGAATGTTGCAATATGGCTGATGCAACTCCGAGTTAGCTGATAAAGTACTGGCCAGACTCTCTTGTCCTGAGACCCTTCGTCAGGATTTGCAGCATTGTTTTCCACCACACACCTCTGCCCTCTCGCCCAAGCTGGGGAAGGAAAGTAATGTAATCCCTGTCCTTCCTCTTATTTCCACACCTCCAAAATCTGGCCACATGTTCATGGAATACTCAATAGTTGTGCTTGGAAGGAAAAGAAGAGAACTGTGTATGTGCAAGAGTGTGTACCAACATGTCACAGGCTTTGCCCAAATTGCCTGTTTCCTTCTCACAATAACCCTGAATGGAAGTTCTTATACTCATTTTACAGATGAGGAAACTGAGGCTCAAAGAGAACAAGTAACCTGTCTGCGGTCACACAGTTAGGAAGTAGCAGGACCTGAATATGAGGGCAGGTCTTTCTGACTCCAAAGTCTTCTCCTTGCTACCCCAATATTGTTGGAGGCTAGGAGAACTTGAAATCTAGAATGATGGGAGAGCAGGTGAACCAGTCCACAAATGTCTCAGCTTGACAGGGGCGATATGTTAAGACCCAGCACAATTGTGAAGATTCCTAAAAGCTCTTAGGGTATTGTCTAATAACTATACCGGGAGAGAGGGAGTGGAAAGTTTTCAGCACTAACCCAAAGGTCAGTCTAGGAGACCTGATTGGAGACTTCAGTTATCAGCATCCTAAAGACTTGGTGAACCCTCCCTGGTTGTTGTGATCGGCTGCTTGTATTTCCCTTTTGGTGAATTTCCTCTTTATATCCTTTGCCAGTTTCTCCCTTGGATCGTTTATCTTTTCTGCTTTTATTTATAGGAGTTATTTATATATTGTTTGTACTAATTTTTGGCTGTTATTTATGTTGTAAACAGTTTCTCCCAGTTTGTTTCATATATTTAGTTTTGTTTATGGTGTCTTGATTTCTGTCTTCTTGATTTTAGTGTAGTCAAATTGATTCTTTTCCTATTTGTTTCTTGTTTAGTGAGTCTTTCTCAATCTCTAAATTCATAGAGATCATAAAGGTGTTTTCCTATATTTTCTCCCAATAATTTTTATCATTTTAAAAATCTTTAATCCACTTGAGACTTATTTTTCAAGAATGATACAAGATAGGACCCTTTAATGTTTTTCCCCCAAAGGAATAGTCATTTTTCTTGACATTGTTTCTTGAATAGGCCATCCTTCCTCCACTGATTTGAGCTGAATCCACTCACTACAGCACAGAGGACAATGTATGGCCGCTCAGAACACAGCATATTATTTTCCTCCTATAACCGTCCCCACTGCATGCATTTTGCTTAGTCTAATGCCTACTCCTTTGAGATTAAATTCAAGAACCAGCCCTCCACCCTCAGGAAGACTTCCCTTATTCTCCTAGTCACATCCATGTTTAACACCCACCAGTGATTCCCACTGAGAACACACCAGAACTCCTTGCCATAGTTGACAGGCCCTAGAGAGCCGCTTACTCTCATACCTCATCTCCTACGCTGCCTCTTTGCTCGCTCAGCTCCAGCCTCATTGGAGTTTGGCTGTACCTCCCGTGCCCCAAGGCCAGGCCCTTAGCACTTGCTGACCACTCTGCCTGGACTTATTTCCCCCTTGTATGGCTCACTCCTCCTTCTCCTCCACATCTCCGGTCAAATGTCCACTCTTTGGAGAGGTCTTCTAGGATCACCCTCTCTGAAATGTCCAGCCACATCACTTTATCCCTTATCTCCTTCATTTTCTTATTAGCACCACTGGAAGTCGTATTACTTGTTTACTTGCAAATTATCCATCTCATTAGAATGTAATCCTCATGAAGACAAGATCTTTTTTTTTTCTGCCTCATCCATCACTCTATTTCCAAGACCTAGATCAAAGCCTGATACATAGTGAAGAATTAATGCGTGTTCAATGAATGAATGCCCTCGCTCGTGCTCCTGAAGGGACTTGTGCTTACCTCTATCATAGCAATCCCCATACCATTTTTTTTGGAGTATAATTGCTTTACATTATTGTGTTAGTTCTGCCAGTGTGAATCAGCTATATGTATAATTATATCCCCATATCCCCTCCCTCTTGCATCTCCCTCCCACCCTCCCTATCCCACCCCTCTAGGTGGTCACAAAGCACCGAGCTGATCTCCCTGTGCTATGTGGCTGCTTCCCACTAGCTACCTATTTTACATTTGGTAGTGTATATATGTCCATGACACTCTCTCACCCCGTCACATCTCACCCCTCCCCCTCCCCATATCCTCAAGTCCATTCTCTAGTAGGTCTGTGTCTTTATTCCCGTCTTGCCACTAGGTTCTTCATGGCCTTTTTTTTTTTTTCCCCCTAAATGTGTTATTTTAATAAATATCTCATGAATGAGTTTGAAGTTTCAAAAAAAAAAAAAAATGCTGCCCTGAGACTGTCATTGTAGCGTGACAGTCTCAGGGCAGCATTCCTAGACTGAGAGAACAGAAGCTGCAAGGCCTCTTAAGGCCTAGCTCAGAAGTCTCACAACATCACTTCCACCATTCTATTGGTCAAGGAAGTCACCAGACCAGTTCAAGGACTGGGGAAATAGCCTTCACCTATCAATGGGTAGTGGCAAACTCTCATTGCAAAAGGGCACGTGGAATGGAAGAAGTTGTGGTGGCCGCTTTTGCAGATAACAAATAATTTATGTAAATAATAGTCATAAAATTTCAGAAGATCTAATGAATTATTTGACAAAAGATAACAGGTCAGTCATGGAGAAAGTATAACTTTTTCCAAATTCTTGACCATTTTGACTACAGCAGATAATGGGGAAAAACTTTCCTGACTACAAAGAGTGAATGTTAAGAAGATAAAAAAACTATTCCAGGTAGTTCTCAAGGAAGAGAAATTAACAAAAGGAGATTTGGGAGGATTATTAAAACTATTTTCTGGGTGGTCAATTCACATATAAAATGTGCAGGGCTCACTGCTTAAGAGATTTCCAACAAGAATAAATTCAGTTCACTAATTAGGGCTACATTGTGGGGAAGCAGCCTTAGTTGTCAGGTTTTTTGTATGATTAAAAAAAATAATAAGTCCTACTTCAGCTCTTATGTGTGCTGTCCTTCTACATCTCTATTTACTATTGATCCTATGGCTAAACAAGACTGATTCTAAAAATGGGTATCTAGTAAGGTATGTTATCCATTCCTTCATTCATTTATGTATTTAGTTATTCATTCATCCATTTGTTCATTCAATCAATAAGTATTAACTCTGTATCTAATATGTACTTGGCAGTGGGCTAGGAACTGGAGATCCAGAGTGAGCTCTCCTGGAGCTGATGGTCCAATGGGGAGATAGACAGCCAAATCACCAAAAAACAAAGGTAGAATTACAACCGGACACACACTCAAAGAGGTGCCCAGTGCTATGAAAGTCTTGCTGGAGTCTTGACCGCTAGTGCTAGTCAAGAAGGCTGAGAAGCTAGGGGACTTGAGTGAGACAAATGAGTTGCCTAGTGTACGAAATGTAAGGAGCCCTTACTCTCAGGTTCACGGCCCTGGGGGCCTCTACTGCAAGTGCTTCTTTTACATCTAGTTAAAAATAAAGGTCAGCCACTCTTTGTGCCCCATTGTGTAACCTCCAGAACACAGAAGCTCAAAAAGCTGTAGAGGTCTGTTGGGTTAAAAGCATTTTTATTGTACATCACCTGAAGGAAGTATACCTTTAAATGGAGACTTCAGAAACAGCAAAAGAAGTTTGAAAAGAAACAAAATAATATAACAGGAAAACCCTGGAGAGTCTTACTTAATTTTGCATGCGATCAGCTGATGTTGAAATGCTTTAGGCAGATGTGACCTTGCAGAAATGCCAATTCACCCTCACTAGGCATTGGTGAGCAGTCAGTGACAGTCTCAGTGGGAGCATTGTGTGAGAAAGCATGAATTTAGAGTTAGATGGTGGGTTTACATCCCTACTCTGCTTCTTACTAGTGGCGTGACCTTGGAAAAGTTGCTTAATCTCTTTGAGCCTCAGTTTTCTCATTTATAATGTGTGTATATTAATACCTGCTTAGTTTATTATAGATTAAATGAGATAACATAGCATGAAAGCTGCCACATAGTAAGCACTCATAAAATGGTAGATATTATTTTAATCTATCTCCACAAAAAATGTAAAGTTTACTATGTTTTTTTTTTAATAAATTTATTTTATTTATTGTTTATTTTTGGCTGCTTTGGGTCTTCGTTGCTGTGCGCAGGCTTTCTCTAGTTGCAGTGAGCGGGGGCTACTCTTCGTTGCGGTGTGCGGGCTTCTCATTGCGGTGGCTTCTCCTGTTGCAGAGCTCGGGCTCTAGGCTCACAGGCTTCGGTAGTTGTGGCGTATGGGCTTCAGTAGTTGTGGTGTGCGGGCTTCAGTAGTTGTGGCACAAAGGGTTGGTAGTTGTGGCTCACAGGCTCTAGAGCACAGGCTCAGGCACACAGCACAGTTGTGGCACACAGGCTTAGTTGTTCCACGGCATGTGGGATCTTCCCGGACCAGGGCTCGAACCCGTGTCCCCTGCATTGGCAGGCGGATTCTTAACCACTGCGCCACCAGGGAAGCCCTAAAGTTTACTATGATAGCAGTAAAGGCCATCTAGTTCCTATAGGGCACCCCCCTCAGAATAATGTGATCACAATGACCATATTGTTTGGAGGACATCATGTCTGACATGTGGTCACTACTGGCCACACGTTGTCCCTTAAATCTCTCTGCACTTCGGAAAGGATCTATTTTCTTAAATCTGTATTTTTGCCCTGTAAAGAATTATTGGGTTGGCCAAAAATTTCATAACATCGTACAGAAAACCCGAGTGAACTTTTTGGCCAGCCTGATACTTCAGTTTGATTGCTTCTGGGAAGACCAAATCCCTGGAAAGAGAAAACCTTTTTTTCTAGAGCTCCTTTCTCTTTTCCCTTAGGAACATTCTTCCAGCCTTGGGCTGGATCCAGGGCTTCCCCTGGGCATGAAATTATGATGGCTAGAAAAAGTTTACTTCTTTCCTTCCCTTTATGAATGGACTACATAGATATCCAACAAAATGTATGCTTTGTCACCAACAACTGGGTTCATCTGAGAAAAATGTCACCAAGAATGGTGACTTTGGGCGTGGAGAGTTCATAGGGTACCAGCGCAAGTAACTGGTTTTTATCTTCGTCTTCTGAGAGCTGAGATTCTTCAAAATCAGAGTCAAGGCTATTTAATTGGAGCAGGGTCTTTCCAAGGTCTCTTGCAAATGGTTTGTGCTAAATCAGAGGAACTCTATACACCGTGAACTCCCTGTGACACACAGTATCTAAACAAGTACAAATTGATAACCAGAGAGTAGGACTCCAAGCTACCAGTCACTCTGTGTCTTATCACATTAAAAACAAACAGTGCTTACCACTTCTGAAATTAATCCTGGGTCTTAAGTTAAGGCTTACATTACACCATAGTACAAATAAACATAAAGTAAAATAAACATTTTGTCCCTGCTTCCACCCATACTCAAGGTTTAAACTTCGTATCATCAGTCTGCTTTCTCTCCTTCCTCCTCCTCTCTGTATACTGTACTCAGGTCTCTTCCTTTCCATCTCTACAGAAACCACCCTGCTATGCACCTAATCATCTCACCTCCTGAATGAGAATTTCCTGAATCTTCCTCCTCTTTCACTGCTTGCCCTCCTCATCCTGCCTTCTCGTAAGAGTAATCTTCTTGAACATCGATTTCATTGTGCCACTCAAAATCTCCAACAGCACCTCACTGGCCACAGTCTGAGTCCCCAGACATTTTATGGGAAGGAATTACTTCCTCTTCAAAGCCTCAAGAGTGTGTGTGTGTGTGTGTGTTTGTGTGTGTGTGTAAGGGTATGGAAGAAACAGAGGATCCCTGTAGGAGTTTGCGTATCTTTATAGATGGGGAACATTTTCACATATAGAATTTCATTCAATCTTTTTTATTATGAAATATTTCCAACACGCAAAACTGAGTCATATCATCAGCTTCGTTGTAATTACCCCCTAGTTTAAGGAGAGCATTACAGAGGCTATGGAAATTCCCTGTGTACCTGCCCAGTCATTCTGGACCACTGTTCTGAATGTGGGTTCAACACTTCCATGCATGTCTCTATAGGTTACACAGGGATCACAAGCTTTTTTTTTTTTTTTTAAATTATTATTTATTTATTTATTTAATTTATCTTGGGCTGTGTCGGGATTTAGTTGCTGCACGCGGGATCTAGGTTGAGGCATGCGGTATCTCTCGTTTCGGTGCACGGGCTTCTCTCTAGTTGTGGCCCGTAGGTTTTCTCTAGTTGTGGTGCACAGGCTCCAGGGCGTGTGTGTTCTGTAGCTGTGGTGCGCGGGCTTAGGTGCCCCACGGCATGTGGGATCTTAGTTCCCTGGCCAGGGACCGAACCCCCGTCCTCTGCATTGGAAGGCAGATCCTTTACCACTGGACCACCAGGGAAGTCCCACAAGCTTTTTCTATAACGGCCAGAGAGTGAACATCTTAGGCTTTGCAGACCACGTGGACTGTGTTGCAGCTACCTAACTCTGCCATTGTTGTGTGAAAACAGCCATAGTCAATATGTAAACAAAAGGGCAAATTTGGTCCTGGGTGGGCTGGATTTGGCCTGTGGATCATAGTTTGCTGACCCTTGCATTAGGGTATCAGTAGTAATATGTAGCATTGTTTTGCTTATCTTTAAATTTATATACATTTTATCAAACTGTCTGTATTATTCTGCAACCTGATTCTTTTGCTCAATATGAAGTTTCTCAGTTTATCCATGTGAATACTTAGTTCATTCATTTTAAGTGCTGTATAGCACTTACGAATATAGTATACTTACAGCATAATGCATATATTATTTCTTTATTGTACCCAACCTCTTGTTGATTGACATTTATGATGTTTCCAGCTTTTTACTATTGGAAACAATGCAGTAAAAATTTTGTACATGTCACCCTATATATATGAACACTTATGAAGTGTTACCTTTTGATCTTTACAGCAGTCCTATTATTTAGATTTTTAAACATGCAGCTGAGGCTCAGGGTGTTAAGTGAATAGTTGCAGGTCATACGTGAAACTATGAAAGGTCAGCACTGGTTCTCCATTCTAATGTTCCTTTTTTTTAAAAAATTTTATTGAAGTATAGTTGATTTACAATGTTGTGTTAATTTCTTCTGTACAGCAAAGTGACTCAATTACACACACACACACACATATTCTTTTTCATATTCTTTCCCTTTATGGTTTGTCACAGGATATTGAATATAGTTCCCTGTGCTGTACAGTAGGACCTTGTTGTTAATCCATTCTATATAAATAGTTTGCCTCTGCTAATCTCAAATTCCCATTCCTTCCCTCTCCTTTCTAATCTTCTCATGCTTCATTGCCCCCCTGCCCCGAATTTTTTTTTGGCTGCCCCATGTGACATGTGGGATCTTACTTCCCCGATCAGGGATTGAACCTGCACCTCCTGCATTGGAAACGCAGAGTCTTAACCACTGGACCACCAGGGAAGTCCCATGCTTCATCCCCCTTGACATCTGTACTAGATCACAGCTATTATTTCTGTGTATGCATAACACTGTTAGCTGTGGTGGGGGGTACAAAAGTAATGTAAGCTATGATTCCTGCCTTCTAGGAGTTTACAATATAGTGGAGAAGACAACAGATGAAGTTAAATCATTAAGGACCACATGAGGAGGGGGAAGATAAATGACAGGGGATGCATCCATGGAGAAGTTGGGACATAAATGGAAAAAAATCTACAAAATTGAGAGTTATAAAAATACATTTGAATAAATGGAGACATACCTTGCCCCTGAAAGGCAAAACTGAATGTTATAAAGATATAAATCTTCCTACCTAAATATATAGGGGTTTGGTACCATATCAAACTCCCAAAGAAACTTGTTTTTTTTTAAATGTGATACAAGATGTGATAGTTTATCACAGAGAATGAGAAGGTGAGAATACCTTAGAAAATGTTGAAAAAGAATGAACAATAACAGGAAAACATGATGTTGGAACAGATGTAACTGTATGATCAATGGAAAACTAAATTCAGTCTCAATAAAAGAAAAATTATAAATCAATGGGAAAGGGGAAAAGTATTCAACAAGCAATTCTGACAAAATTTACCCTGTACTAAAAACAAAAAATAAAAAGCAATAAAAGTAAGCTTTAAAAAAATCTAATATATTTAACTACATACAATGCAAATCTTTTCAAGTAAAGATAATTAAAAGACAAATGAAAATGTTTGTAGTAAATATACCAGAATGCTAATACATTCAATATACAAAGAACTCCTCTAAGTCAATTAAAAAAAAGAACACTTCCATAGAAAAATGGCAAAGGACATAAAAAATGGAAAGAAACTATCACATATAGACAATATAAAATTTTTTTTTCAATTTCACGCATATTCGAGGAGATGCAATTTAATACAGCGAGATAAGATTTGTCACTGGCAAATTAGAAAAGATTGTTGAAAGTGGGAGTAGGTAATGCCAATGAAGTTGTGGTGAGGCAGGCACTCTTATCCACTGCTGGTGGGAGTGTAAATTGGAACAAAATTACAGAATGCCACCTGGCATTTTGTAAATGCTTTTCTGTATTGTCTGAATTTTCTGCAATGACCCTTTTATTTTAAAAATACTTTCACTTGGACAATAAATTTTAACAAATTTTCAGGAAAACAGTGCATGAAGTTAGAGAAGGTATTTTTCTTTATCTGCTCTGATTCCAAACTAATACTTTGTGTGTTAACACATACATGAATTCACCTGAATAGAAATGATGGCTTCCTGCTAGCTGGGCTTTTATTACTAACTCCAGAGAATTCTTAGGCTCTCTGTCTGCAGTTGCTCAAAGTTCGTTATTTAATCAGAACCTTTACCTGTATTTCTAAGAAGGTGTTCTTCCCCTAGTGCATGTGCTCTGCCAGTAGTGGCTAGGGCTGTTGCCCAACAATCCTGTCTCCTGTCTGCACGCTCTTTCCTCCATATCAAACTGCTTTCTCCACTCGTGCTGTGGCATGGGAGAGAGTGAACCACCCTATTTGTAGAGAAAGTCTAATAAGCATTAATAATAATAGTTAGTAATAAACTTAATCCAGAAAAGTTTTTATCTAAATACTTAAAATCTTAAAGTCATTGGAAATTTTTAAAATCCAAATTTATATACAAAATTTAGTCATAGAAAAGTGTGATAGAATGATCAATAATAGACATTCAACCATTAAAATGTGCTACATTAGGGTAAAATTCTGCAGTGAAGTAGAATGAAATGAGAACTCAAAAAAAGACAGGAATGGTTAAAAATTTTTCCAAATTTTAAAGAACATTTTCTTGTACTTTTTAAAAGGATGAAGAAGGATATTAAGTTGCTGTGGTATTTAGATTTAATTGAGTAGATCTGAGTAATGTAATGACACGTAAAAATGCCAATTTTTGCAATATGTCAGAAATTACATTTTTTGCAACTATTTTATTTTTCAGTGAAAAACTCTAGATGTCAACTCAAAAATGTGTTGAGGGAGCATAGTGTTTTTTAAAACTTCGTTTAGGGGGGAAACAAAAAATATTCAAAGGCCACTAGACTAGAGAATACCCATTGCTTATTCTGAACCTATAAAATGACTCCTTATATGAAAGGGAGGATTCAAAGGGGGAAAAAAAGACTCCAGAGCTAAGATCTTCCTTAGAACTTGCAGGGAGTTATTCTCCTATTGCATTTCTTCCCCTAACAAGAGGGTGAAGAGTATTAGAGAAAGGACACAGAAGTAACCCTCATGAAAGAAAGAACATAAGTGGAAACACTTGCCAAATGCTTGGGACATAGTAGGTGCTCATTTAAATCACTTAAGGCAATTAAGGCTAAAGCTGCCAAACCCAGGAAGGAGCTGTTAAGAGGTAAAGAAGACCCTACTATCATGGGATGTATATAATTAAGTTGATTTACATCTCCAAGGTACTCATTACAGTTATTCATAGTTTACCTATGATGCTGCTTTGATTTTTTTTTTTTTTAATTTCTTCTGTTATTTGTTTAAGGCAGGAATTAAACTTTTTCTGCAAATGGCTAGATGGTAAATCTTGACTTTGTGGGTCATACAGTGTGCGTTGCAAATACTCAACTCTGCCATTGAGAAAGAAGCCATAGATAGTCCAGAAACAAATGGATGTGGCTGTGGGCCAATAAAACTTTATTTATAAACACTTAAATGTGAATTTCATGTAATTTTCACATGTCATGAAATATTTTTCTTCTGATTTTTTCCCAACTATTTGAAAACGTAAAACCATTCTTAGCTCACAGGCGTTACAAAACCAGGTGGCAGGCCAGCTTTGGCCTGCGGGCAATAGTGTGCCAGACACCAGTTTAAGGTATGGGGCCCTTTATGCTAAGAGAGGGCATAGTATCAGAAGGATACACAAGAAACCAGCCATGGCGGTTGGTAAGGGAAATGCATGACAGAGCTAAAAAGAAGACTTATTTTTCAGTTTACTGTTTGAATTGCTTACCATGTGCTTGTGTTACCATTTCAAAAATGAAAGAGTTTCCTTTCTATTAAACCCCTTCAGGAATCATAAACCAACAGACCTGATTTGAGCAGACTTGGTCAACTGTCTGGATTCTGGAGGGTTTTTTGTTATTGGCTAAGCAGGGGCACCCACGTAGTGGATCTCCAGCCAGGGGTAATAACCCAAATGATGCAGAATTAGGAGAATTGGACTTTCTTTCAGGCGAGAAACTAGTAAATTTTGTCCCTTTTGCCAATAAGAGAATGAAATCCTAGTCTTGTGCCATTTCTCCAGGAAGAGCATGCCGAGTGTCAGAGAGTTTGGCAGAACTAAGCAGTAGAAACAATTAATACAGATCATTTGATTGAGCCAGTATTTCTTAGGGGCCTATTGTGTGCCAGGTACTTGAATTAAAGATGCCAAGTTTATATGAATATATAGAGGAAAATATAAGAATCCAGAATGAAAATGAGCATACGTGGAAAATATTAGAGAGTTGTAATGTGCTGTGGAAGTATGGAGGAGCTTGGTGACCAGGATGGAAAGTTAAAAAAGACAAATGTGAGAAAAAGCACGGAGGGAAACCCAAAGCTAAGAGTCACAGAGCTGAAATCTCCTATTGTTTTTTAAAGACCAGAGCAAATGGGTCTTAAATGACAGAGGGTAACTTTGGATTCAATATTAGGAAAAATTCCTGACTTTGCTCATTTGTGGATTCCTGGAAATTATTATTATGGGAAACTGTTGAATTTTCTACTCCAAAGATAAGGGTAACTATTTAAAACAATAATTGCCTGAATTTGGGGGAGCTTTTCAACCTACTTATTATATGATATGCAGATACATATACACAATTGTTATACATAATTCATATATGTATTAAAATATACACATTGAATAGATACCTATACAATTCATATGCACATCGTGAAAGTTGAATTTCCCTAGTTCTCAGCTAGCGTATGAGTATGAATGAGGTCCCATCAATAGTGACAACTGACCTTTTACTGGCTTATTCCTCAGGACGTCCAGTTCCCTATCAGAGGCCTCCACCCCCTGCAGGTATTTCAGGAATGCCCTGGCGTCTCTTTATGTTTTTTCATAATCACGTCTACTCTGGCCACTTCTTCCACTACTTTTTGTGTCCATAGGGGAGAGCAGTGCCCAACCAGTAGTCATGGTTCCTCTGCTGGGCACATCTCCACTGGTTATGGTGATACCTGGCATGGTACTGCTGTTTCACAATTGCCCCAGAAAGGCCTGGAGTCCTGTTGGAGTCAAAGCTCCACTGTGATACATGGCAGAGTTGTTTGAGGGTGAGGGTGGAGTTGAAATGAGCCCTCTCCTACTTGTTGCATTCTTTTGGAAGACCTATCTTACACTTCAATACTTCCAGACTCATATTTATTTATAGCCCTTTCCCTTCTCACCTCAGGGTGGCAAGAAGGCCTCTTGAATCTAGTTTGGGTTGGTCAAACACTGTGCCACATTGAGAATTACACATTCCTCTAAGGACTGAGGCTTTACTTTGAGGTGAAGATCATGGTTCCTGGTTCCTTCTGACTTTAGGATGGGTTTTCTCCTAACAAGCCCCTTGGCTTACTGGACAGCAGACTTTGGTAGGGCCAGGCCATTGGTTCCCAGATGGACCCAGATATGTCTGCATTCCCACAGTGGACACAGCTTGTATCGTTTCACAGGAGCTGCTCTCTCTCTCATTTCTTCAACTTCTCTGGTGTATTCTAGATGTGACCTAGTATTGCCTACCTCTAAAAATTGCCCTCAAAACCACATTTTCCTCCAGCTACTTCTCTACCTCAACTTCTTTTCACACCCAGCCTCTCCCCATTAGAGTATCCTCATCTTTGCCTTCATCAACAGCTTTCAAGTTAATACGTAATCATCCAAGTATTCCTGTGATTGTTTTTTAATGTCTTTTTTCCTCATTAAGCTTGATGTCATAGATTTTGGATGATTTTTTTTTTCCTTTAACCATTTTGTTTCCAAAGATCCAACACAGAGGTTAGTTCAGAGTAAGTCCTCAATAAATATTTGTTGAAAACATGAATAAATGAATGAACGCAGAAAATGTAGTCTGGTGGACTACCTTACCATCAGCCAGATGTCTGCTTGAGCTCTCACTTCTGCTTGAGCTGGAACATTTTGCTGAGTGAGGGAGAAAGAAATAGAGACATGAATAGTAGGGAAGTTCTAATGAAATAAATATTTGTCCAACAAAAACCCTGTATTCTCTTTCTGAGTAGCAAGTATAAGTGAGTATTCGTAAACGAAATGATTTCTTGGTGGAGATAGGATGAAAGGTTTAAAAAATCATCCTCAGAAAACAGCCTTGGAAAAAAGTTCTGATAGCATACATTTTCATTATTCAACTTTTCTCATTACTTTTTCAGGGAGGTAGGAGACATTGGAAGGAAGGAAGAAAGGAAGGAAGGAAGGAAGAAAACAAGACCTAGAGATATAGCTAGAAGTGAACACTGCATCTCTTGGATTTTTGGATGCATTCTGGACATCTCCTCAGGATGAAACTTCAGACATTTTGGTGAGATTTACCACTGTTTTGTTTTGTTTTGTTTTTACCATAACTTCTTTTACCCTAGATAAATATATGATCAAGGTAGACCATGAGAGTGAAAATACAAGCCCCTTGAAATTTTCTCTAAAAGGTGAAAATAAAGATGATCTTGGGTGAACACTTTCTGAATTTTTTATCTGCTAATATGATGCCTACTCGACTTAAGAAAGAAGGAAGGAGGAAGTTGTCTTGAACCACTTTTGTATCTTTGCAAAGACCTGTTCAACTTTAGAATAAAATTTAAGATAATAAATCATCAATTCATCCCATTTTAATCAAGGCTTTTATATCTGTTTCTGTTTTTTCTACATGTAAAAGAAATAAGGACATAACAAAACATCATCATATCTTGCCCAAATCCCCCAAGTGCTGAAACAAATGAAAACATATGGTGTTTTCCCAGATAAATTAGAGAGTATCTATTCTGAAGGCATATATCTTAGATATTTATAAGTCCAAATGAGGTACAAAAATGGTAAATGTTGAGGAAAGATATGTACAGAAAAGCTATGATAAAATGTCTACAAAGGGAGCCACATGTGCTTTTTAAGATTAGCTTGCTCTCTCTCTCTCCCTCTCTTTCATAATCACCCCCCTACCCTCCCCAAACACTCTATGTATTTATTTACCTTTCAGGGGATTTTTTTGAAGACCACCATAACGAAGATACATTCTCAAACAGGAAAGTTTGGATGGGATCAAAAATGAATCTCATTGAACACTCCCACTTACCTGCCACAGATGAATTTTCTCTTTCTGACAATTTATTTGGTAAGTTGTCAAGTTCATTTGAATATTGTAAAAACAAACTGCAATTTGGACATACATATAAAAAAAACCTGACTAAGTCCAACAGAGAGTCCAGAAAATTTTTTTGTTCCCTCTAAGTACTCAATGGATGTTAGCTACTATGCAAGGTTAGAGGTAAATCGGACCTTGGATTCATTGAACCTAATGGTCTTCTTTTTTATAGATGAGGACTGCAAGACTCAGGGAGCTTTGTGACTTGTCCAAGGCCATGAGGCTAGATAATTAACAGAGCTGGGAGTAGAAATGCATTCCCGTTCTAGGGCTAATTCTAATATTATTATAGCCTGTACTAAGTTATGAAATCATGATTCTTATGGTTTAATATTACACCTATTAAAGTCTGAGGTTACTTAGGTTATAGCTCTGCGACAGGTTTCCTTTCCACCATTCTTCGGGTGCTGCAGGAAATATGGCACAGTGTCAGGATTAGTCATTTAAGCTGGATTGAGGACAAATTGTACTAAGTTGTTTTCAGTAGATCTGTAACTAGATGGTACCATAAAATGATCTATTGCTCCACTTTATGCATTTATAAAATAACATCTCATTATAAAGAGTCTGAATTGAGAACATCAGCAAAATGCCGGCAGGGGCAATATTTTGGGTGGGGCAGGGCAGCTTCCTGCCACTCTTAAAATAATTCCCTTCTGCATTATAACTCTGCTGGGAGGCTTGGATGCTCCCAGTTTTTCACTCTATATTAATATATCAACCATGATTGATGATGATAGTGAAAATGCAAACACTTGAAATTCACAAAATTCAATGTGTTAAGGCACAATCCCCTATTTGGTTGCAGAAATCCCTGGCAGACATTAATCAATAGCTTATACGATTACCTACCAGTCATTAGCCTTAGTGTGCAATGGTTTATCAGGTCATTTCCAAGGAGGGGTCATTATTTTATTATCTATTTACATATCTACCAGCCACCATTCAGTATAAGAGTATCTAAGGACAGTGACTGTATTTTATTAATCCTAGTATGTACTTGATAAATAAGAATCAAATAATAAATAATAGAGGGAAGGAGAAAAGAGGTTTAGGGGAAAAAGAGACGTTTATCAGTAACTCTCAGAGAGATCAAAGGCAGCAGTTATTATTTATGCAATGCTAGTTCTCAGACATACTTGCTACATCTATTCCGTCCAGTTGGCTTCTCTTCATCCTGTGGATACAGTCAAGGGCAGTGGGACACCTACCTCCATGTCTGGACACTTGACCATTTGCTTCTGGCCTACCTTTCTATGGTCCTTAAAAAAATCAATGTATGGACATCTTTATAATTTGTGATCTACCCATCAGAACTCATAGGATGATTAGGACTGTAGGTGCATATCACAGACTAAAGAAAATTACACTTGAGATGATTTTTTTCACATATAAACTCCATTTCCTGCTCTGAAATTTTACGACTGCATGTTAAGATCTCCAAATCTAAACTCTGGTGTCATCATTATTAAACAAATCCATTCAGCTCTAATTTGTATATACATCAAGAGGAAAGGGTAAGATCTTTCTTACAAACTAGCCCACTTTAAGCAAGCCCATCAGGTTGAAAGTTGACCTCAGTTGTCATGAGGTGAAAAACTGTAAGTAGATAGAGAAAAAGTTGTGAAGGAGCTGTCAAGTTAGAAGCATCTGAAAATGATTGCTAAGGAAGCACCGTGGTTCATGCTTTCTTCCAGTGGTGCTCTTCCCTCATCCCTCCTTTGCTGGACCACATTCTTTTACAGCTTCCTAACACTTCTTTTAAGGTTTCTTAGAATATATAGCACAAGATGCATAAGCTGCAATGCATAGCTGTTATTCCCAGCTGGAGCCGTTTCCTCAAATCTTCATCTGGTCCACCTCTCTTGGGAAACTAATCAGAGCCATGTGACCATTGGGACTCCTTTTCCTCTTCCCCATTAAGTTCTAGAGCCAGGTCTAAGCATTTTTTTCCCCACACCTCTTTCCCCCAGGGGAAAACATACCTGTGCTAAAGGTCCACCAAAGGGGAGGACAAAGAGCATTTTGACCCCTTTATTCCTCCTGCCCATCTTCTTTTATGTCCTGATGACACTGATGGATTCTATGGACCTCCCACCCTGAGCTTAGGGTACAGAGCGCCAGGGAAAGGACTGTGGCTCATGGATGAGTAGCCCACAGTGCCTAACTCACCACTCCTAGATCTTGAGATGTGCCCGAGATTCAGAAGTGTTAACTCATGGGCTCCATTAGCCAGAGAGCTGTACTCTTTTCCAGTGGTCTAACTGTAATCAAAAACAGCCATCATGTTGTTATAACAAGGGCAAGTGAAGTTTACTGGATTGCATATGGATGGCTATAATTTCTTCCAACCAAACATTGAACACTGACCATATGCTGGAGTTGGAATAAAGCAGGGAAGAAGATAGGAAAAGAAACAGGCAAAGGAATGAGTAAATGAAATAATATCAGGTAGTGGTAAGTGCTATGGAAACAACAAAACAGGGCGATGTCATGGTGACTGGAAGAATGAGCCTGCTCTAACTGGTGTGGTCAGGGGAGGCCTCTGGGGAGTTGACAACTGAGCTGAGAAAGACAGAGCCAAAGGGAACATTCTAGGTGGAAGAAATAGCAAATGCAAAGGCCCAAAGTCTAGAATGACTTGGAAGGGCCTTGTCTTCTCGTTTTTATTTAGGCAAGTCGAAAGAGTCTAGAGAACTGGCTCTGGACCCCATATTTCCATTAATCAGGGCTGGTAAAAGGAGATTATTAGGCTGGGAATTCTAGGACAACCTAGAATTAGCATTTGAGTCCACAAATTGCTACAGTTGTTGCGTCAGGAAGTGGTGACTTGGACTCAGTGGTACTCACCTGACATGACATGACTTTCAGGGTGGTCCTGGGCATGGTCCCCCTTCCTGCAGGTTACTCTAAAGGCCATAATTAATCCCAAGACACTGGGATTTAATTTAAGACATAGAGAAGGTGACATAAAGATTACTCAACAAATACTGATGGGCACTCACTAATGGGCAGTGGAGACACCAATGACCTCTTGAGTGAGACCTTTCAGCTGCTTCTAGAGAGGGCTGTGGACCCCTCACTCTAAAGGCTTTGCTCAAGAAGGGGACGCATCTCCACCCATATAAATGGTTACCCTGAAAAGCAGAGTCTGAGGCAACGACTTGTGTGCAGGCAGTTTATGTGAGAGGTCATCCATCCCAGGGAGCAGGAGCAAAGGACTGGGGTGATGAGACAGGGAAGGAGGGAAAACCAAGACGAGATGAATTATGAAGATCGCTGCTGTGGGCAAGGGGAGGTTGATTCCACTGGGAGAAGCAGAGAGAATTGTCCACTGAGGCACCGGGCATGGGGGCAGTTATTAACCGACCTCTGGCTCCCATTGGTTGAGGGTCGCCCTTGGGGGCATTAACTTCCCTGCACTTCTGGGCTGTGCTTCTGCTGCTCCCAATGGAATCAAGCCAAGTGGTCTCCTGTGGCATTGGAGAAGATCTGGGAAGAAAGCAAAGAGATGTGCTGCAGAGTGCCAACGTGAAGTGAGTCTGAGCTCGCGCGTGATTATCTGCTACAGCTGCAGCTGAAATGAGAGGTGGGTCCAAGGATGTGCATCCTCACCAGAGGGGCTGCCACACAGTATTGTGATTTCCCCCCAAAGTCAACTGGAGTGTTTAAAGGAAAGCTAAGATGGTGTGGGGCGTGGTAGGTGAGGGGAAAAGGTGGAGATTTGCTCTATAGCTCTGTTTCCTTAGGCTGGCCCTTGTAGAAAAGAAGGAAAGAAACTTAGAATAGAATTACAGAGATGGGGCTGGAGTCACCTTGTGAGGTCCTCTAACTTATTCTGCTGCCACACGTCCCTAACAAATCCAGATGGGAATCTAGCTCATTGGTAACTCAGTCCACATGCAGAACGCAGGATGGAAGGAGGTGGTGACCTAAGAGAGACAAGTCTGCTTTCCTTTGGGAGATCCTGAAAGCCAGGAAACTTGGTCAAAGATTAATTTAGTGGGTTAATAAAGGCTTCTCTGATGAATGAAGAAGGCAGGGTCTTATGCAATTAGTGCATAATAAAAGGTAATAATGACAAAGTCCACAGCTTCCCATGGTTTAACATAGTGAATAGGTAGAATGTGACATGTTAATTAAAATCTATGTATCCTTTTAGCAAATTGTGGTTTAAGAACTAAAGAAAAAAAAATCACAGAATTTTAAAGACTCAGTAAATAGAAAAGCATCCTAATAATAGCACAGAATAAGCAAGAAAAGGTACAATCTTATGTTCCCGTACTAAATGTTTCCAGTACAATGGGTCCCGTTCCTTTAGCTTGGTGATACTGGGAAACGTTCAATGAATGTGAGTGGAAATAAGCAATGAAATTGAAAGAAATAAAGTCTCAGAGGCAACTGAGACTCTCTGAACTTCAGTTTTCTCCCCTGTAAAATGGGAATAATAATGACATTCACTTCACAGTTTGTTGGAGGATTGAATAGCTGTGTGGAAAGTGTTCTGTAAATCTCAAGGCATCATAAAGCAGTATCGCTACTCCAGGGTTTGAAATGTAGTTATTATTTAAATTGTTAGAATGATAAACACCACTCTACTTATTAAAGGGAGGAAGTTCTGTTAATCTTATCATTGTTGAGTGCTAAGAATTTTCAAGGAGCCAACAAAAACCAACAATATGGAACTAAATTTCTGGGTGCTCTAAGAAAAAAACTCATGTTCTATCTCTCCTTGGCATTACAGCATTGCTAACAACAGCTATGGAATCCACGTATTTGTATAATTTTTATTATTGTTTCTAGTAGTCTTTCCAAAGCCCCATTCTGAATGAGGCCTAGCAAGGGGCAGGAGGGCAGATTCTATATAATCCTATTCACTCACACTTCATTTCCTTTAGCTACTTCTCATAACGTTATGCTTTTCTCAGCTGTTCATGCTCATTTTCTCTGGGTAGCTTTATTTTTATTGGAATCTGGTTCTTGCCTATGTCTTTTGCTTAAATTAAAACAATCTTTCAGATGTTACAGAATCAGCTGGATGTTTTAAAATACAATTAAAGGTCTTGAGATGCAGTGTTGTGTAATATTTCTGACATTTGATTTCAAGTCTTTTTCCATCTCACTGAGTTTAACACAAGTGAATGTAGTTCTGACTTGATGGGTCAATCAAAGCCAAAAGTTTCCAGAAGATGGAAAGATACCACTGTCTCAGACAAAATGGAACGTTGCTTTAGCATAATTTAAATATTTTGTCACTACCATTTCTTATCCATATCTCTTCCACAGATTGAAGCAGTCTCTAAGATTTTTTACTAATTCCCTGTGGCTTTGGTTTTTGCTCTCCCAGGATTCTCAGATCTGGTGCTCTTGTTAGTGAGGTTAAGAAATGGGAGAAGGAAAAGAAATATCAGAAGAGCCTTTCCTTATTACAACATAAGTTACTGCTTCTTTTAGATAGGGCATGCATAGTTTGGAAAATGCATGCGATGAGGTGCATGTTGGCCAGCTAGTGGGCAAATCCATTGCCATCCAGAGCCTGGCTCTCAATCTTGCAGGCTAAGAAACAGGTCTCAGGGGCTCTCAGAATAACCAAACTGAGAAAGGTTGACTATGAAAACAGACTGCAAATTTATACATTTACAGTGATAAAAAAAATTGTGATCATAACAGCTACCATTTCTTGAGTGCTTTCTATATGTCAGGCGTCATGCTAAGCACATTTTACATTTGTTAGTGGACTCTCATTCAGTCCCATCTCTGCCATTTACTGGTATGTGGTCTTAGGCAAATTCTTTAACTTTGTGCAAGTTACTTGTCTTATTTAATAGAATTCTCAGAAGAATGCCTGGCACATTGTAAGTACTCTGTAAGTATTTGCCATTAATATTAATTCTCATAACACTCCTATAAGGTAGATACCATTACTATTCCCCTTTTACTGCTGAGAAAATGGACATTTAAAGATGTCAAAGAATCTGCTGAATTTCCATAGATAGTAAGTAGACAACCAAAGTATAGTCAGGACAAGGAATCGGAATTGGATGATTACGGATTCAGGTTAAGAGAACACTCCTGTTCACCTTCTCAGTGGAGAAGGTCTTTCCAGTGAGATTATTTCACTCAAAGTGTGTTAGCCAAGTCTATTCTCAGGGATAGTTCTCAGAAAAGCATTGCCAGCACTTGCTCTGGGACTTCCCTATTTTTTATAGCATCATATCTAATGCCCCTCCTTGCCGTGACTGGCATTTTATTCACATTGCCCCAAGTACCGTCTACAACAGTGCTGTCCAATAGAACTTTCTGTGATGATAAAAATGCTGTAGATTTACTTTGTCTAATGCAGTAACCACTAACCACACGTGGCTACTGATCACTAGTGTGTAACTAGTGTAACTGAGGAACTGATTCTAATTTTACATAATTTAAATTAACTTAAATTTAAGTAGCCATATATGGTTAGTGGCTACTGTTTCAAACAGCACAGACCTGTAGGGGAAAAATGTACCTTGGGGAAAAAAAATAGCACGAAGCAGTTGGTCCTCACTGCAAAAGAAGCAAAGGGATTCAATCAGTCTTATTATGAGAACATCCTGTGTGAATTTCACTCAGCAACAAGGGTTTCCTGGGTCAGCTAAATTATCCTGCTCATTTCTTTTTTAGTATTGAAGTTTCTGAGGGCAACAGATAGGCTCATCTGTTTGACCAGTGAAAAACTCAGTAGAGAATTCTTGAAATATAAAATTCAAAGATAGTTTGTCCTGGTTCTTAGCCTTTGGGTAGCTCTTCCAGCTTAGAGTCCCTCAAGGCAAGTATAGCTCTTGGGTTGTGAGGGGGGGGAGAATGAGGTTAGAAGTAAACTGAGGATTGAGAACAGCTTTGCAAATGGTGATTCTTGGTTGAGCAATCCAAGCTGCAATAGACCTAGGAACCATCATTCTTTCCTTTTTCTTGGCAATTAGGGCAAGTGTGCTTTAGTTTTTTCACCACAAGGTTTTGAGCGAGAAGACCTTGGTTACAGCCTTTGCTTCATCCCTTAATAGCTGGGTGACTTTAGACAAATCATTTAACTTCACTGAGTTGACCTTCCATGTCTGTAAAATAGGGTAAAAGATAATGGGCATCATAAATTATACCTTCCTCAAAGGGTGCAAGTAAGGATCAGATGAGATAATGCATGTAGAACCACCTTGTAAACCTGTAAAGGCTGAGGAAATGGCTTAGCAGTGATTATCACGTTTATATAGATCACATTTGCCTTTTAAAACTGCTTTCACACTTATTATGTTATTTTATCTTCACAACGGGTCCATGAGGGAAGTAGAGCAGGAATTATTAGCTCTGTTTTACCATCTGTTGATGTAGACAAATGAGGTCCACAGAAGCTGAGAGACTGTCCTAAGGTGACACAGTGTGTCTGGTTGCATTATCCCTAAGCTCAACCCTGGACCTACTGAGTCCTATTCTGAAGCCCTCCCTTCCAAAAAATACCCAACAGTCACAAGCTTGGTATCCACAAGTTATGCTGCAGAAATTATTCCTGCTCAGGAAGCAAGCCGCCCTACAACAAGAGTCCAAGGCTAAATAATTATAATATCGGTATAATGATGCCACACACTTAGCCACACACTCTGCTAAGCATTTAATAAATATTATTTTATTTAATCCTCATAATAACTCTATGAGGTTGCATGATTATCAGTCCCATTTTACAGATGAGGAAATTGAGGCAGAAAATGGTTCAGCTAGGGGCAAGACAGGAATAAAGACGCAGACATAGAGAATGGACTTGAGGACACGGGGAGGGGGAAGGGTAAGCTGAGACGAAGTGAGAGAGTGGCACGGACATATATACACTACCAAATGTAAAATAGACAGCTTGCGGGAAGCAGCCGCATAGCACAGGGAGATCAGCTTGTGCTTTGTGACCACCTAGAGGGGTGGGATAAGGAGGGTGGGAGGGAGACGCAAGAGGGAGGGGTTATGCGGATATATGTATAGATATAGCTGATTCACTTTGTTATATAGCAGCAACTAACACAACAATGTAAAGCAATTATACTCCAATAAAGATGTTAAAAAAAGAAAAGAAAATGGTTCAGGAATTTGTCCATGGTCCACAGAGCTAGTGAGTGCCAAGGGAGCCTACATGTATTAGTTTGCTAAGGCTGCTGTAATAAAATACCACAGACTGGGTGGCTTAAATGACAGAAATGTATTGTTTTACCATTCTGGAGGCTAGAAGTCCAAAATCAAGGTGTTAGCTGGGTGGGTTCTTTCTGAAGGCTGAGAGGGAAGGTTCTGTTCCTGGCCTCTCTTCCTGGATTGTAGATGACATTTTCCTTGTGTATCTTCACATTGTCTTTTCTCTATGAGTTTCTGTCTCTGAAATACAAATTTCCCATTTGTATAAGGACACCAGTCCTATGGGATTAAGAGGGGACACACTTCCACCCATAACACTGGATATAAACCCAGATTAGTTTAGCTCACGCTGATAAGTATTATGCTTTAATGCTTCCTGACATTACAAAATTATACCAATCTGTATCCTTTTGAGAGGAATGAATGTCAAGACGTAGAAAATGGCATTTGACCCCCAAATCCACTTTTAGAGCCACTGAACAAAAATCTGTCCTGTAAAAATTCCTAAATTGGAACGTGCTCCCCAAAAATGTTTATCTAAGAGACTGGTTTCCAGCTTACTAGGCAATTTGGCATCGAGGACTTTTCTCATAAACATTTACAAATATTCTGCTCGGTAATGAAGTTAATCAGTAAACCCCACAACCTCTGGCCTCTGTCACTCCTTACCTAGTCTCATTTTCAGTTGCTGTGAGTAAGCTAAGAATGGTAATGCAGTTTCCGGAGTTAGAAAATCCAGGTCAAATTAGTCCTTGTCACAGCTGCACGTCGTTGGGATTTGCCATGGAAATCATGAGCATGAAGCCTGCTAAAGGTAGGCGGAGGTTCGCAGATGCTGGCGGTGGGGCTTCTGCCACTGGACTGAGGAAACATGGGGCACTTTTGCTTGAGATTCCAGTAACAGATCTCTGTCAAAGATGGCTCAGTCAGAACCAGAAGACTGGGGTGAGAAGCTGGGGTGGTGAGATTACTATAGGGTTCCAGGCAGGTGAGTATCTCATTGAGACTAAATCTAAGTGTGTTTTCCCTATAGTTCTTCACTGGATAGTGTGTAAAATTAGCACCATTCTTCCAAGTTAAACACTAGGCAGTTCTAGCATTAATGCCTTGGACACTTGAAAAAACATTTTAGAGTACATGATTTCATGCAGTGTTTTTAAAATGGCAAGTCTCAGATCCCAGTGGGTCATGATATCTATATTGTGACTTGTGACCAGCATTAAAAATTTAGAATAGACTAGAATAGGAATACAATAGAAATGTCAGAGTGCCCGTCAAGAGGTAAGGATAAGTGTTATTCCACGGAAATTTTGTTTCAGTTATTTATACATATGTATAAGTGTGTATGGGGTAATGATATAAGATTTATTTCAAACTATGCATTGTGATGAGAAAAATAAAAAGAGATCAAAAAACATTAATTTACTGAACTAGTTTCACAGTAGATTTCTCCCAATAGTCAATGGAAAATCAGATAAGTAAAGAGCATACCTTTAAGCCCGCTTTGTTTTCTCTGAAGTAAAATATAGATTATAATTAAAACATAAACAGTATAATATAATGTTGTCTGTTTTAATATTTTTTTCAGAATAGAATCTTACCTTTTGAATTTCCAGCTAAAAGAGAAGCTCGAATCATTTTTATAATAATTACAATTTTGAACATATTTCTGGTTGTAGACTTGGCAGCACGTTATTTTGTTTAAATGTATTGTTTAAAAATGACTGACACTGTATTTTTTTTAAAATAAATTTATTTATTTATTTATTGGCTGCATTGGGTCTTCGTTGCTGCATGCGGGCTTTCTCTAGCTGCGGTGAGCGGGGGCTACTCTTCCTTACGGTGCGCGGGCTTCTCATCGCGATGGCTTCTCCTGTTGCACAGCACGGGCTCTAGGCGAGCGGGCTTCAGTAGTTGTGGCATGCAGCCTCAGTAGTTGTGGCTCTCGGGCTCTAGAGTGCCGGCTCTGTAGTTGTGGTGTGCAGGCTTATTTGCTCCGCGGCATGTGGGATCTTCCCGGACCGGGGTTCGAACCCGTGTCCCTTGCATTGGCAGGTGGATTCTTAACCACTGAGCCACCAGGGAAGCCCCTGACACTGTATTTAGAGGTGGAAATTAGTTGGAAGGCGGGGGAAGTAAATTTTCCATCGTTTGAACTTAATAAACATTTATTAAAGATTTACACTGTGTCAGGCTTTGTGTAAGGTGCCAGGAATGAAGGAGAAAAGGGAATGTAACATATAGTAATCTAATGTATTTCCCAGGAGTTCACAGACTAACCACAACAACAAAAATGTATTGAATGTTTATGCTTAGGCACTATGCAGTTTACATTCTTTGTCTTAGTTTATCTTTATTGCAACCTTTAACGTAGATACTATATTTTGTTTCAATTACTATATTATCCCAGCTTTTTAAAAAAAAATTTTATTGAAGTATAGCTGCTTTACAACGTTGTGTTAGTTTCTGCTGTACAGCAGTGAATCAGCTATATGTATGCATATAGCCCCTCTTTTTTGGATTTCCTTCCCATTTAGGTCACCACAGAGCATTGAGTAGAGTTCCCTGCGCTGTACAGTAGGTTCTCATTAGTTATCTATTTTATACATAGTAGTGTATTATATTATCCCGGCTTTATAGAGGAAGGAACAGAAGCTTAAAGAAGTTCAATGTCTTTCCCAAGTTCATACATCTAGCAAGTTGCAGGTGAACTGAATCCAGATTTGTCTACACGGAAGCGCTTGTACCGAGTATGTCCTACCACCTCAAATGATATAGCATGAAAGATAAGCCTGTAAACCAACAAAAATGATGGTATATGCTTCTGAGTGCTGCAGTAGAAGTGTGTACAGAGGGTAGGAGAGATTAATTCTACCTAGGAAAACTGGGACAGGCCTCACAGAGGAGGTGATGGGTTGACAAACTGGGTGGGGAGAGGCACCAACATCACAAAGGCCTGGCACCAGGAATGGCACACAACTTCATAAACCAAGTCATATCATCTATTAAGAAACCATGGATTGGGAAATAAAGGAAGGCCGAGAAGGCAATTTTTCCATTCATGAAACATTTCAACAAACATTCATGAAACATTTACTAGAATCAGCGTTGTGCCAGGGATGAAAAACTGGATATAATCTGAACCCTTTATCGGGCTCATCAGAAACTAACTGTGGGTTTATGAAGAAGTGCCATCCTTTGTACATGAACCTGATTCTCCCATTTAGGTACACAGTGGTTCTGGTCACAAACTCCTTAGAGCTGCGCTGTCGGATATGGCAGTCGTTAGCCACATGCAGCTATTTAATTTTAAATTTAATTATTTAAAGTTACATAAAATGAAAAATTCATTTCCTCATTATTACTAGCCATGTTTCAAATGTTCAATATTCCATATGGTTAGCGGCTACCATGTTGAAAGGTATAGAATGCTTGCATCTCAGAAATTTCCCTTTGATGGTACTCCTTTAGAGAAACTATTAAATGCTGCCAAATGACTCTCTACCCAGAAAAATGTTGCTTCCCTTTACAGGGGGTCTCAGCCTCTCCTGGAGTCCATTCAAGTGTTCGCATTTAAGAACTCTTCCCTAAACTCCCATGGAGAGTTTCTGTTATAAACAAATCCAAATTCTCCTATTTCTTGATAAACTGATTCTTTAAAATATCACTCATAAATTGTATTAAAATAGAAATGAATTTACCTTTTCTGAAAGTACACTCTAAAGTTGACCTACCTTTGCCCTCTCCACATCTTATGCTC
This sequence comes from Balaenoptera borealis, assembly GCF_965194805.1. NCBI lineage: Eukaryota > Metazoa > Chordata > Mammalia > Artiodactyla > Balaenopteridae > Balaenoptera > Balaenoptera borealis. Next base: position 85,057,442 of record NC_138870.1, read on the forward strand.
TGTCAGAAAATTCTATATTTGTTTACTTGGTTTTATCCCAGCCCTTGACATACCCCCACCCCTCCCCACCCCAAACACACAAACAAGAGAAAGTCTGGGACCTCTTCTATCTGTTTTCTATCTGTCTTGTTCACTATTGTATCCTCGGAACCTAGGACAGTGTCAGGCAAATTTTAAGTGTTCAATGTATTTATAAGTGAAAGAAGTATCCTATAACTTATAGCATCAAAACAGACTGATGTATATTAATATTTACTAACTAACTATCATTACAGTCAAGATTTTGCTAGGTTCTTTAGGAAACAAACATGTCTTTTTATGGTACTCAACTTATCAAAACTTTTTCTCAGAACCTGTATCTTATACTCAGAATTACCTTATGAGATAGCGAGGCTGGGTGTTAGTAGCCCCATTTTACAGAAGAAACAGAAAAATGTTAGGCAGTTGTTCAAGGTCTCACAGTCAGTTCATGGAAGTTATTCTTGTCCCACCATTTTGGATGATGTTGTCCATGCTGGGTTTTTTTAATTGTAAGTTGCCTGTATATTTATTGTCTCTACTCTGTGGAAATTTGGTGGGAACACTGTGAAATACTAGAAGTGGATGTGCTTTGGGAATAGAGGCATTATTTAATAATATTGTGTACTGATCTCATATTCTTACCCTGTTTTGTGTTGTTTTCATATAGTAGAATTGATGTCTTTGTGAAAGTGTTCCATTTTAATTGAGATGATTCCAGATATTGGTAACATGATTTGACTTGAGTTGGGACTCCATTGTGTCTCTTGATTATTAAAAGATTTGTTGAAATAATGCTCAGAGATCTTGGAATTGTCTTGTGAGGAGAAAACAACTACACATTTCCTTAGATACTACAGAATCCAGATTCTGTCATTAATTGATTATGTGACTTCAGGCAAGTTGCTTAACTTTACTAGACCTGTAGATGGAGAGAAACTGGGGCTGGGAGTGGGGATGGGAAGTTGAGTGAGGGTAAGATGGGTTGGAGGATAAAATCTAGATGAAACTAATGATTTTAACGCTTTTAGCTCTTTTCAATTGTATTCACTCTAGAAATTTTAACCATATTTAATTATTAAATAGATCAAGATTTTGCTCATATTTTAGCTTCTCTTTTTTCTGTAATAATTCCATATTTTTATATTTTTCCATTTTGCAGTCATAAGACAAAGCACCATTGCCAAAATTTTTTGACTGTCAGATATACTGACTCAGTGCTGGTTTTATATGGATAAGTTGGGCATGAAAGAAACAAAATTGATTTTGCACAGACATTGTATCCTTTGTGTTCCATCAGTGATTTCCTGTATCAATGCAGAAAGCATTTTTTTTTCAACAAACATTTAACATACATATTTTCCACTTTGCGTTGTAGAAAGGCCCTGAATTCTAATGCCCATAAACTGTTGGTCATACACTTATAGAGGTTTTAGACATAAAGAAGAACTGTATCATCATGCAGCATGGAGTCTTCTCTTTACAGATAAGTAAAGGGAGGCCCATGAAGGGTAGGTAAGTACTATACAACTGGGTTCAGACACCCAGGGACCTAGGTTTAGGGAAGACTTCCCAAGAGAAGCTATACTTAAAGGGAAATTTAGAGATAAGTGGAGAATAGTGAGATGACGTTCTTGGAGGGAATGGCTGTTGAGGAAAGTTCCAGGCTCAGGAAGCAGCATGTGGGAAAGGTCCTGAGTCTGGAAGCAGCAAGGCATATTTAAGGAATATGGAAGTCGGAACATGGGAAATGGCTGGAAAAGAAAGAAAAGGTAAGATCATGCAGAGTCTTGCAGGCCTAGCTATAGGTTACCTGCAAGTGGAGGCACTGAAGGGACTCACAAACTCAAGTACAGAGGGAGGAAGAGAAAAGCTTTAAAGCATCACACATTTGAAATTATCCCAGAGAGGAGCAATTCAGCACATGGGCTTTGAAGTCAGACTCAAAGCCCAAATCTCAGCTACTTAGGTGTGTAGGAATAAAGTTGCCTAATTACTCTGTGCCTCTGACTACTCAATTTTAAGTGGGGATAATACCGTTACCCACTTTATAGGATTTTGTAAGACAGAAATGACAAAAGATAGCATTTGTATATGCCTGTCCTTCATCTTTGTTTTCTGTGGATTGTTGAATGTTTTACATGTTGAATAGTTTTTTTAACTTTCCTTTTTTTCTTTTTCTTTTAAACATTCTTGTTTGTTTTCCTTTTCTCCATGTTGAATGTTTTCTTATTGGTTTGTAAAAGCTCTTTACATATGAATGATATGAGTGTTTTGTCTGTCCGCTATGTTACAGCTATCTTTCTGAGCTTTTAATTTTGTCATTTAATCTGTTAATAGTTCTTTTACTGTAAAAAAGTTAATTTTATATTAAAATTTTAATGTAAATATTTAAATATTTCAATCTTTCCTTAGAGCCTGTACTCCTAACCATATGCTAAACTGCCTCTCTTATTTATAGAATGATGACATTAATTCCAGTTTTGTTATCACTTTTGTTCAGGTGTACTAACAGAACAAGCAGCAGGTCCTCTGGGACAGAATCTAGAGGTGGAACCATACTCACAATACAACAACATTCAGTTTCCCCAAGTTCAACCACAGATTTCCTCATCTTCCTATTATTCCAACCTGGGTTTCTATCCCCAGCAGCCTGAAGAATGGTACTCTCCTGGAATATATGAACTCAGGCGAATGCCTGCTGAGACTCTCTACCAGGGAGAGACTGAGGTAGTGGAGATTCCTGTGACAAAGAAGCCCCGACTGGGTGCATCAGCAGGGAGAATAAAAGGGGATGAGCTATGTGTTGTTTGTGGAGACAGAGCATCCGGTTACCACTATAATGCACTGACCTGTGAGGGGTGCAAAGGTAAGCCTCTTTTGGTTGGCAATTTTCTCCTTATTAAAGTTTTTCTCTATTGGTTGTTGAAATCCCTCAAACTGGATTCTTCCCTTTTCCCAAATAACTTCCCATTTTCTCATCCTCTGCTCCTACTTCTTCCTACATCTTCTCCTTCATTGGGATGTCATAGATTTCTAGGGAAAGCTTACTAGAGTATTTAGCTTGGATATAAGTAAACTTTGTCCTATTCACAACCTCACACATAGTTAGAAGGAATTTATGATTGTGGGTTTTGTTTGTTTGTGTTGTTTTTTAAAAGAAAGAGAAATTGCTGAACTCATCTCTTTTAAAATTAAGGTCAAGGAGAATAAGATTTTATTCAATAAATATTTTAACATACATTTTCATGTACTCTAGTTAATTGAGAAAGAGACAGAGGAAGAAAAACAAACAAAAGAAAACAAAAAGGAAGTAATGATAGCCTATATTCAACAAATATTTCACTTAGCAGGAAAATAGATCTGTGAGCAATGCTGTAGGGGAAATCAATGAAATTGCAATCCATTTAGGATGGATAAAGTATAACACATGAAACATGAAAATGACTCAATATAAAGCCCTATGTGATCATTCTCCCGATAAGGACACAGATGATAAGTTTGTAAAATTTCAGAGGAAAGAACTTAACGGACTAGTAGATTCATGTATTTATTTTTGCATTTGTTCTTTCAACAAATATTTATGGGATGCCTACCATGTATTAGGCACTCTGTTAGCTCCCAGGACTTTGAAAGCTGATAAAGAACTGTCTCCGGAGTAGAATCTGTTGAATGGTGAGCCAGTTTGCCAGATGCCAATGGTGTTCCCAGATGCCAATGATTGCCATAAAAATAAACAGAGGACCCAGCCACATAAGAATGGCTCTAGGACATTTCAAACCTTTGAAAGTTCAAGTGATCAGATTGTCTAAAATTATATTAGTCAGCTCTTTAAAACTTGGTGTGATTTCATTAGATTTTTAAAAAACAAAGTAGTATTTATGCCCCAAATTTAAAAATTAAAACAGATCTATAAAGAAAATTTCAAAGATCTCGTTTATGGCCTTTAAAATACTCTTATCCTTTTTGTGGAGAGCCAAGTCTATATGGGTAAAAGTTACATATAAATTCTTTGAAGACATAGATTGTGTCTTCTTCAGCTCTGTTACTCCTCATAGCATCTAACACAGTGTCTGGTACATAGTAAATGTGTAAATAAATAAAAGCATAGTAAATTTGGAATGCCATAATGATAATCCATGCTCATCACTTCCTAGCTAAGAAGGGGTGTAGCTTCAAATCTCCTGCTTCTAAATCTAACCCCAGAGCCTCTATTATTAACCACCAAGTGATCATTCTGCTCTCTGAGCTATTTGTTCAAGGCTAATATTGACTAACTTGGTGGCCAAAGGAAGAGAATCAAGTGCTCCATTTAGGTGTCAAGGTATCGGTATTATCCAAACCAAGGGGATAAAACCCTAAAGTTAGTAACCTGGACCAGCTCACCTCCTTACAGGTGAATGCTGGAGTGAAACCTGGTTGTCCTGAGAATTCCGGGGCGTGGCAGGGTGAGTAGAGGGAGACCAGAGTGCCATGGACAACCCTACAAAATAGCGACTCAAAGACAGGCAGAGGATGAGAAGCCCATAAAGGATAGAAAATAGAAGTCAAAGCTAGGAAGCTACTAGGCAAGTGCAGGGTCAGGAGACCAGGGGACAGAAAACTGGTCTAAGGAGAACCAGTCCTCTGGGGAGCTCAGGGAGGAAAAGCTGGATCTGAACATAGGTATATTTTTAAGAGCAGAGTAAGGCAGAGCTTTTTCTTTGATTTTGATTTGAGACTTTGCCCCCATGATGACAGCAGAAGGACAAGAGTGCAAGAGCAGATGAGATAGAGCCAGGCAGGGCCCATGTTCTACATCAGGGTTTGGCAATTTTTTTCTGTAAAGAGACAGATAGTAAATATTGTAGGCTTTGCACCATAGCGGCCTTGTTGCGATTACGCAACTCTGCAAACTCAGCCACGTAAGAGTGGCTTTACTTAGCCTACAAAAATAGGCAGGACAATAAAAAACAGTCAGTGGGCCGAATTTGGCCCAGGGCCTAGCTGTAATTTGCTGACCCCTGTTCTAGACCCATAACTCTCAATGGTCAGTATCAGAATTAACTGGAAACTATGCAGTGAGAGAGCATAGCACTCAGGGTATATATGCAAGAAAAATAACCTTTTTTGTATAATTGGATTTAATCCAATTTCAAGCCCTGGTGGAAACTTTATTTCATCAATTCAGGATGAATCTCCTGAGTTTTTTGGGCCCTGGAGGTGGGGCTCTGGTTCTTGGTGCTGTTAACGTAGTCCAGCATTGTTGAGGGCTGTTCTCGATGGTCTTCGCTCACCAGTGGGAAAGGTCTCTGAAGTGCCATCCTGGCATCCTGAGCACGCTCCTGCTTCCCATCTGGCCCCACCTGCTTCCCTGCTGCTCAGATGGGTGGGTTCCTGATGCTTCTGCACCGTCACCTGGAATGCCTGGCTGCCCAGGGAAACCACATGGCCACGTCATCCGTTCCTGGGCCTTGTGGGGTGCAGGGAACCCCAAGGGCCTCCCCTGACTCTCCCCAGGAAAGAGCGCAAGAATCCCTCTGTTCTAGGATTTCCCAATGATGTGGAGTTCCCATAAGCTTTCTGCAAACCCAATCCCAGGGCTCAGTCTGAGGATTACGGGGTGGGAGGGACAGAGTTCAGGACCTTCTCATGTACTTAACATGTCTTAACTCTTTGGTTGTCTGCCTCTCCCAATTTGGGGAAATTTTGTTAGTGTCTGGGATCTTGGGGCTTAGGCTTTGGTGACTGAAAAGCCAATAATTGGCTCCTTTGTGCTTTTTAGATGTTCTCTCGAGAAAACAAATGAAAATCATTCTAGCTTAGTAAATGGGGAGGAAGTGCACAGAATAGGGTAGAGTTCAAGCCAAAGAACCAGTGCCTCTGGGCCGGGCAGGCCTAACAGCTTGGCCAACTTCATCCCCCTGCCCCACACCCCTTGGATATCTGCGCTTACCAGATACAAAATGAATTTCACACCATAACTTTCCATCAGAGGGAGTACGAGCTCTGGGATTTGACAGGCATGAATTGAATCTAGGCTCTATACCTCTTGGCTGACTAAGCAAGTTCCTTAATATATTGATTAGTCAAAGTTCAACAAAGTAAGCAGAAACCAAATTTCAAGCAAAGAAGAATCAGTACAGGAGAACTTGGAAGGGCAGAGGAACAGGTTCTATGCTGAGTCTCCAAGAGGATGCTCCAAGCCACACTGCAGAACTGGTTTGCCAGGGCAGTTGTTATTCAAGAAGATGGGGGGTCAGGAAGCTAACATAAGAATTATTGACTCCAGGAAGACGGCACCTTAGTTGACCTTTAGGGATCAGGAAGTTGTCTTCACTGCAATTACTGGCTCCAGAGCCATAGCAAAGATGCCATAGCCATAGCAAAGATTACTGGCAGCCATAGCAAAGATCACGGTTAAATTTCCTGATTTCACTGGTCTCTGTTTCTGTTAGAAATATTTCAATTTTTCTTAAGGTTTTATTTGTTATAGGTATTTATGACATCAATGAGATAAATTTTGATTTTTTAAAAAAATAACAACTGCAGAACACAAGCATAATGCCAAGTGACAATGATAGCCATTTGCTCGGCACTAGATTAAATCGAGAGCTGTCCCTCCCCCTCGGTTATCAGTGTGGAGCATATGGAAATATGCTAAGGTCTGGATGAATTTTGATTCAAACCTCAGACCTCAACTGACAAAACTGATCTGCATCTGACTGGATATTTCAAATGGCTGCATTCCCAAATAGGTCAATGTCAATGTCACTCACAACTGTCTCCATGCCAGGAAAGAATGGTAGAAAGCTTAAAAGGCATTTTATGAGTAAATGGGGGACTTTTCATCCTTTGGAACATATTTTTATATAATATAGTGAACCAGCATTAGACTTAGTGCTGAAGTTTTAGAAAAGATTCTAGAATTATTGAAACAATTGTGACATGTAGGATAGATGTAGAGAGTTTCCAATGGGCCTTTGGTTTATGGGTTAGAGCTGAGATGCCCTGACTTACTTATAAACTTACTGAAATCCTATTGGATTTTGAGGTCTGATTTTATAAAATTTAATAATGATCCCAATGAACTCTATAGGTCAAATTATCTTAGAGTGTGATTCAAGGGGTGGGGCTTAAATGATTTCACTGCATTGGAAGCCTTTTGTTATAAAAGTCTTGGGAAGAGAAGGACTCTGAAGGCAGATAACCTAGATTCCAACCCCAGCTGATTCTCTTCCAAGTTACTTAATGTCTCTGGGCTTCAGACTTCTTACCTGTAAAATGAGGATAATAATAAAGATGAGGAGGAGGAGGGTGAGATGATGGCAATGTGATGATGATAGACAGATAAATAGCATACATCAAGTGATTATTTTGTGCAGGCTTTATCAGGAGACTTTACATGTACTAACTCATTTCATCTTCAAGAAAACCCTTTGAGGTAGATTTAAATAAGGTAATGTATGTGAAGTGATTAACATAGTCTTTGCCAATAGGAAACCCTCAATAAATGTCCACTATTATTACTATTATCACTGGGTTGTCATGAAGAAAAATGAGACATTGGTGTTTTTTGTTTTGTTTTTTTTTGTTCTTTTATTTTATTTTATTTTTTTTAAGTTTCTTTTCTTTTTTCACAACTCACACACACACACACTGTATTTTATTTTTACAAGAGATAAATAAACTGATGCCAAGCATTGTAAATGGATGACCACAACAAAAACAACAATGATTGCAACTACCCAACACGAAACACACTCATACTATGTCATAATATTGACATTCAGTCCAGTAATCCTCCACTGTAACAGCTCCTTTACTCTGCAGTGAAAATTGATTTGTATATTTTTTGCCTCTGAGTCCTTGTGGGATTTTTTTTTTTATATTCAAACAGAAAGTCACAAAAATTATAATCATCCTCATCAGTTCACTCAGTCCCATGTAATTAATTTTTTTTCATCTTGATCTTTTGTTAGCACTTTTATGAATTCATCAGTTTTCCATTAGAGTTCTGAAAATGCTTATTCATTCAGTTCAGCAGTACAGTTACCAGAAACCTGTACTTGTCAGAGTCTTTTCCATGAATTCCTTGAAGATGAAACCCTTTTATAGGAATATTTTTGCGAAAGCATCAGAGTACACCCAGAACTGTCTGTAAATGACAAAAGACTTAAAAATGACCATGGTTAAAGATTTGATGAAAGTTCGTAATAATGCAATTGACAAGGAAATTTAGTTATTTCTGAGATATACATTTTAAAGAAATAACTAGAATTATGACTTATAACATTATACCAGAACATATAAGATTTTTAGAAATTTCATGTAATGTCTGAAACATTTATATTAACATATTTCCATACAAATAACCCAAAGAAAGTTTAGTATTAGTTGTTTTTTTGTTTGTTTTTTTATACTGCAGGTTCTTATTAGTCATCAATTTTATACACATCAGTGTATACATGTCAATCCCAATCGCCCAATTCAGCACACCACCATCCCTACCCCTCCATGGTTTTCCCCCCTTGGTGTCCATACGTTTGCTCTCTACATCTGTGTCTCAACTTCTGCCCTGCAAACCGGTTCATCTGAACCATTTTTCTAGGTTCCACATACATGCGTTAATATATGATATTTGTTTTTCTCTTTCTGACTTACTTCACTCTGTATGACAATCTCTAGATCCATCCACGTCTCAACAAATGACTCAATTTCATTCCTTTTTATGGCTGAGTAATATTCCATTGTATATATATACCACCTCTTCTTTATCCATTCATCTGTCGATGGGCATTTAGGTTGCTTCCATGACCTGGCTATTGTAAATAGTGCTGCAATGAACATTGGGGTGCATGTGTCTTTTTGAATTATGGTTTTCTCTGGGTATATGCCCAGTAGTGGGATTGCTGGATCATATGGTAATTCTATTTTTAGTTTTTTAAGGAACCTCCATACTGTTCTCCATAGTGGCTGTATCAATTTACATTCCCACCAACAGTGCAAGAGGGTTCCCTTTTCTCCACACCCTCTCCAGCATTTCTTGTCTGTACATTTTCTGATGACGCCCATTCTAACTGGTGTGAGGTGATACCTCATTGTAGTTTTGATTTGCATTTCTCTAATAATTAGTGATGTTGAGCAGCTTTTCATGTGCTTCTTGGCCATCTGTATGTCTTCTTTGGAGAAATGTCTATTTAGGTCTTCTGCCCATTTTTGGATTGGGTTGTTTGTTTCTTTAGTATTGAGCTGCATGAGCTGTTTATATATTTTGGAGATTAATCCTTTGTCCGTTGATTCATTTGCAAATAGAGACATTGTTTTTAAAACTTCCAGCTCTGTACCTGGCACAACTTGAGTGCTCATAAAGCATTTGCTATTGTTGTTTTGTTGATGAATTCCTATTATTTTATCATTGTTATTCTTCTCTTCATCCAGCCCCCCTAATTTGGATCATGCACTATTTTCAAAACTCTCTCTCTTCCTATTAGTTAACTAATTAAGCCTCTAGCTGCTGGGAGTTTGAATTAATTAATTCGATTTTTTTCAGTAAATATTATTAAGTATCAACTATATGCCAGGCGCTATTCTAAGCCTACATGATACAGTGGTGAACAAAACAAAATTCCTGCTCTCACTCTCACCATTTTAAAGCAAAGTAGGAAAACAGTTTACATAATTGAGCTAAAATAGACAAAAAGAGAAACCAGTAAAACAAGCAAACAAAAAAGATTAAAAATACAAAAGCAATAAAATGATATCTAAAAGAATGTACAGAAAAAGGAAATGATAGAAGGGTGATTTCCAATGAATAAAAGTTGATATTTCAAATAAATATAGAGCAATGATGTAAGACAAACTGAAGATAATAGAAATTAGATTCAAGTAAGAAAAAATGTTTAAACTAAATATATAAGCAATATATAAATAGGAAAGTAGTGACTAGAGGCCACTAGTCAGTATAAGCCTCCAGCTCCTGGGAGTTTGCCTACCCGGGAGTTTAAACAGCTGTTAAAGGCCTGAAAAGCCCAACCCCTGCAGATGTTACCCTTCCCCTCAATCTCCCAAGGATACCCAGTGGGGGTGAGGGTGTCCACAGATTTTTGCTTTCAACTCCTTTAGACAACTTCGTCACTTAAACATTTTGTCAAAGCAATGAGTACACGTCACTCAAAAGTCAAACGGTAGAAAAGCCCCTGCCCAACCATTTCTGCCCCAAGTCCTGTTCCCCAGAGGCAACCACTGATAACCACTAGTGGTTTTGTGTTTTTGTGTTTTGCATTTTGTTTTTTGATCATTTGGATAGGTTTTATTTCCACAGAAACATCTCCCCTCCTTACAAACACAGAATTAAAGATATAGAGAAGGCATACAATTTTTAAAATAATATTCCTTTATTATGCTTTTCATATCCATGGAATTAGTAGTAATGGCTCTCTTTTATTTCTGATACTAGTAATTTGTGTCTTCTCTCTTTTTCTTGGTTAGCCTTGCTAGATATTTTTCAATTTTATTGATCTTTTTGGAGAGCCAGCTTTGGTTTCATTGATTTTCTCTGTTGTATTCCTATTTTCAATTTCACTGATCCTGCTCTAACTTTTATTATTTCTCCTCTTCAGCTTACTTTGGATTTAATTTGCTCTCTTTTCTAGTTTCCTAAGGTGGAGGTTTAGATCATTGGATTTTATGTATTTCTTTTCTAATGTATTCAGTTAATGCTATGAATTTTTCCTCTGAGCACTGCTTTTGCTATACCCCACAAATTTTGATGAGTTGTATTTTCATTTTCATTTAGTTCATTTCTACTTTTTTCCTTTGATAGCCACCTCCGTATTTTAGATGTACTTTATGTGTAACATTTCAGAAATGCTTTGTTACTGAAACAGGTAGGACTAAGTGTAAGACATATCATATTCCTGTATTTCTGTAATCAAATTTAATCTTTCCCAGGCTCATAATTCCTCTGGCTGATGAGAAATTCCACTAAGGATATATTTGGGGATGCTCTTTTCCCCAGGAACAGGCACAAATCTCAGGGGTCTTACACAGGGTGGAATATGTTAGTATTAGTTGATACGCTCGTTGTTCACCTTTGAATTGATCCCTTGAGAGTGGACAACTCAGCCACCTTTTGACATGGGTATTTTATCTCAGGGTTTCCAAGGTCATGGTTATTAGTATCTTCCTGTCCTCATCTCAGAGCTATCCCATTAGAGATTTGTCACCTCTCTAGAGGCTCTTTATGGGTGTTGGTCCAATACTCAGGGAACCTGTGAGACTCATCCCATTCTCAGGCTCTGGTGAAGTTCCCCAAATCTCTTTACAGCTAAGCTGACTCTGCTCCCCCAACTCTAAAAGCATTGACCTCCACCTCCATCATCTTTGAGATGATGCAGTATAACCCTTTCAATGAGGGGTTGAAAACAAAAGCCCTATCCAAGAGTTATCTTTATCTAGAGGTAAATAACTTCAGCTTTTGTCTTAGCAAGTGAGCATAAAGAGATGGCTACCCTCTTGGGATGGGATAGAAAAGCAAAAGACAACAAAACAACACCCCCAGACCCCAAAACAATAGGACCAAGTATAAATCACACATGAATCACTTGATAAATCATCCTTCACATTAAAATTCCTAAAATTGTTGAAAAAATACACATTTATGGACTCAGACAAACTGGGGAAGATAGTGATTCTTGGTTATGGGCTGGACAGTTTCCACTGGAGACTCTTTATTTCATTTATCCTTATAGTGGCTCCTTGAGATAGTATTATCATCTCCTTTATCCAAATAAAAATACCAACACTCAGAAATTTGCCCAGATCTCACAGCTATGAAAGAATGGAGTAGAACTGTTACTCAAATCTGCAGGACTCTTGAACTACACTTTTTCCTCTGTACCATCCTGCCCTTCATCCTGCTGTCAGTGGCTTTCCAAAGACAGCCAGCACTAAAGTACATACAAGGAAAGTCAGTGTTTTAAAAGTCAGTTCTGTTGGCGAAAACACTAACACAGAAAAAACAAACAAAGCCTAGATGATGGCAAATCCAAACCCATTGGTTGTTTGACAGAGTGGTCTCCTGGTGTTTTCCACCAACATACTTTCCAAAAGCAGTCATAACTATAAATTAGTGAACAACATTCACCGTGTACAAAATAAAACATCATCTAATAACTAAGGTTATCAGTCCCTTCCATACATAGAAATGAGAAGCATCTGTCATATTTTTAAAAATAAAGAACAGCATCAAATATAGAAATTTATACATTTACAGACAAGATCTTGTTTGTTCATTATCACACATTTTAACAAAATATGAGTAAATATGGAAAAAATTTTAAACCTCAAATATGAAATAAAGTCAGTCTATTATACTGACTTTTTATTTTCTTTTTTATTTTTAATTAATTATTTTACTTTTGGCTGTCTTGGTTTCTGTGCGAGGGCTTTCTCTAGTTGTGGCGAGCAGGGGCCACTCTTCATCGCGGTGCACGGGCCTCTCAGTGTCGTGGCCTCTCTTTGTTGCGGAGCACAAGCTCCAGACGCGCAGGCTTAGTAGTTGTGGTTCACAGGCCTAGTTGCTCCACGGCATGTGGGATCTTCCCTGACCAGGGCTCGAACCCGTGTCCCCTGCATTGGCAGGCAGACTCTCAACCACTGCGCCACCAGGGAAGCCCCCGTATTATACTGACTTTTAATTTTGCTCAAGCTTAGATGAACTGTGTCTATAACCATTCTGGGAAATATAGGATACACATTGTCAACTAATATAATATTTTTTTTATTATAAAATGTCAGGTAAGTGTAAAGGAGAATGTAGGTTCTGGATTTTTATTTGCAAAATACAAACCATTAAATATTGGATACCTCAAATCATATAGTTAATCAGAGAGAAAAACAAGGCATCTAGATATCTTCATTTCTAATTGTGGTACATATGAGATTTAAAAGATATACTTTGAGAACCTCATTTGAAAGATGCAGGGAGAGGCTAAGAAGCAGAGGTATGTTTTTGTTTGTTTGTTTGTTTTTAACATCTTTATTGGAGTATAATTGCTTTATAATGGTGCATTCATTTCTGCTTTATAACAAAGTGAATCAGCTATACATATGCATATATCCCCATATCTCCTCCTTATCCCACCCCTCTAGGTGGCCACAAAGCACCGAGCTGATCTCCCTGTGCTATGCGGCTGCTTCCCACTAGCTATCGATTTTACATTTGGTAGTGTATATATGTCCATGCCACTCTCTCACTTCGTCCCAGCCAAAGGTATGTTGTGATTGGTGATCTATTTGAAGTTTATAAAACTGTTCACCTCAGAGGAACACCATACAATCATGTGTTATTATTGAACATTTAATTTTTAATCTACTTAAGCTAATGAGATAACTATTAATAGTGTGTAGACTCTCTCCCTTCATTCATTCAACAACTATTTATTGGGTGCCTGGTAGGTACAGACACCACTCTTGGCCTAAGGGTATAACAGTGAATAAAACAAAGTTTGACAGAAGAAAATAAAATGTGACTTGCTGATGGTTTGGAGGTAGAGTGGGAGAGAAAGAGAAGAGACAAAAATGACTCCAAGAATTTTGGTCCTAGCAACAGGGAGATGGGTGTGAGATCTACTGAAAGGGGAAAACTGGGGAGGAGCAGGATTGGGTATGTAAAAGCAGAAGATCCATTCTGGACAGGTTAAGCTTAAGGTGCCTGTGAGATATCCAAGCGGAGAAGATGAGTAGGTGGTTAGGTTTGTGCATCTAGGGTTCATTAAAGAGACCTGGGCTAGAGATATAAATTTGAGAGGTCTCAGTACATCAATGTGTTTAAGCTGCATTTAAAGCCAAAGGGGTGGATGAGATCACATAAGGATTCAATTTAGTTAGAGGACTGAGGACTTAGCCATGGAGTGCTGGAATATTTAGAGGTTGGGAAGATCAAGATGACCTAAAAAGGAGAATGAGAAAGAGGGACCAGTGAGGAAGAAGGAGAACCAAGAGAGTGGACTCGTGGAGGCCAGTGAAAGAAATTGACTCAAGAGGGAAGAAGCACATAACTGTGTCAAACACTGATGGTGGTTCAATGAAGGGGAGCACTGAGAATTGAAGCAAAGTGGAGGATCCTTTTCAGTGGCATGGTGGGGGTAAAGCCTGATCAGCATGGGTTTAAGAGAAAAGGGAGGAGATCAAGTAGAGACAGCCAATATGAACTACTCTTTCAAGAAGTCTTATCATAAAGAGGAGCAGAGAAGCAGGGCAATGGATGGAAGGGTGGGGGTCAAGGGAGAGTTTTATTTTAAGGTGAGGTTTGTTTAGAAGGGGACCAGTCCATCTTTAGTAAAAGGAAGGAAAGCAGATTATGTGGTGCAGATACAGATAGACTGATGGATTTCATGGTGGTGCACATGGGAATTCTCTTTTGATATGTTCGATTTTCTCAGTCAAATAAAAAGCTCAGTTGTTAGCTGAGAGTCAGAGGTGAAGTGGTGTTGAGAGGTTGAAACGGAAAAGTTGTAACAAAGTCTAGGACAGGAGCGGGTGCTGACTAGGGACATGACAGGATTGCCTGCAGTATGGAAACCCCACCCCAGATTTGCTCTCAGGAACACATAAAACTATTAGTATGGTTGTGTGTTTCTTCCTAGCACATTGAGGCTACTCAAGTGTAGGCATGGAATAGGTGAAGAGTTGGGTTTAATCAAATTCAACAGAATCAAAAGAATTAAAGGAGATAGATGTGGTACATATATACAACGGAATATTACTCAGTCATTAAAAGGAACAAAATTGTGCCATTTGCAGAGACATCAATGGACCTAGAGACTGTCATACAGAGTGAAGTAAGTCAGAAAGAGAAAAACAAATATCGTATAATATCGCTTATATGTGCAATCTAGAGAAATGATTCAGATGAACTTATTTTCAAAGCAGAAATAGAGACACAGATGTAGAGAACAAACATATGGATACCAAGGGGGGAAGTGGGGGTGGGATGAACTGGGAGATTGGGATTGACATATATACACTACTATGTATAAAATAGATAACTAATGAGAACCTACTGTATAGCACAGGGAACTCTACTCAATGCCCTATGGTGACCTAAATGGGAAGGAAATCCAAAAAAGAGGGGATATATGTATAGCTGATTCACTTTGCTGTACAGCAGAAACTAACACAACATTGTAAAGCAGCTATACTCCAATAAAAAGTAACAACAAAAAAAGAATTAAAGGAGATAATTTTAACATTAAAAAGCAAATAAGATTGGTTGTCAGTGGGAAGGACGACTGGGTGTCCTGGGGACAAATGTGGGAAGGAGATATTTTACTCTATATTCTTTTATATCTATTGAATTTTGATCCATAGAAAAGAATGAGCTCTTCAATAAGTTATGAGATAATTTTAGATACAGATAAGTGATGTGAAGAATGTAAAACAGAATGGAAAAAACATGGCTAGAGCACATGAAGGGTATGCTATAGATAAAGTGGTGATACTTGAGCTGACACAGAGGATGAGAGGGGTTCTGTCTTCTTTATTATTATCATCATCATTATGATTAATTACAGCTAACTACAATGCCTTTAATTCTGAGCTTGAGTGGGAGGTGATTTATTTTTGGGTTATTCAAAATCATTAGGCCAAATAATCTGACCTTTTAAAAATTGTTAAAAGTGATTATGTTTATTTATGTTGCTAAAATGAGGTAGATTTGTTTTTTTTCCCAGTTCAGTTATGTGGTTGAGCTGATAAATAATTTTTTATCTTTGTAAGAAAGATCTTAAAAACCATTAACCTGTAGCTTGTGCCAATCAACTTATCCACATGGTACCTGGCAACGTCTTACACCTTGATCCTGTACTTTCTGCTAATAGGTTAAGGCAAAAGGAGAAACAGACTCAGAGCTGCCTCCAGGGCACATGCCTGCAAAGGCAATTCTCAAATGAGTCTAGAAAGAGTAATCTCATTGAGTAGACAAGGAGATTCCTTGCCCACCTCTCTAAGGATGCTCTTTGTGTTTCTGCAGCCTGCTTTTACCCGTCAGGAGGGAGGACAAGATGTGCTGTTAGACAGAATGTTCTGGTCCATGTCTTCTGGGCTTGGGGACTCCCTGTTCCTCCTGGGCATTTCCCTCCCTCACTGGCTCATATTCATTGCTTGAGACTGCATGCAAATACTACTGCTATCCTTGGCTTAGCACAGGGGTTGGCAAACTTTTTCTGTAAAGGACCAGAGAGTCAATATTTCAGGCTTTGCAAGTATTAATGTCTCTGTCTCAGCTCTTTGACTCTGCCATTGTAGTGCAAAAGCAGATATGTAAATGAAGATCTTGGTTTTGTTCCAATAAAACTTTATTTATGGATGCTGACATTTAAATGTCATGTAATTTTTACATATCACAAATATTCTTCTTTTGATTTTTTGAACACATTAAAATATGTAAAACCCATTCTCAGGTTGTGGGCCATACAGAAATATGCAGGGAGCCAAATTTGTCCTTGGGCTGTGGTTAGCCAACTCCTGGCTTAACAGGATGCTCCCTATCAGCGCTTCAGGGCCACCTGCATCTCCTTGTATCTGAACTTGGAACTTCCCCATTGCTCCTACTCCTGCATTCTTCTGCACCTTTCTTGGGCCATGTTTCTTCATAAATTTACTCTGGTTTCTGTCTCTCTGAGATTCATCAACATTTTTGATACACTGACAGAGTAGTATTCAAACATTTTTATAGACTATGTTATTTTAATGAACTTTTATTTCACACTTTTTTTTTTTTTTCCGGAGGGAGTATAGAAGTTTGATGAATGCCCTTTGACTACTAAGTTGTTTGTTGATTTGCCTACTTTGGAGTGACATTAGGCAACTTCCAAAAATAATTCAAAGTCAGTTCTTTTTAAACTTATTTAAGAAAAAAAAATTCAAAATTATAGTGATAAAAGTAAGTGTTGGAAAGTCAGGTAGACATTTTTTGTGACTCCCTAACAGATAAAGGTGGAAAAAACCTTAAAAGCAACATTAACAAGAACTAAATAGTCAAGAATAATTTTTATCAACTGCATCTCAAAAGTTTGAGAGTTTGCTTTTTCAAAAACAATGATCTAAAACAGCTCCTATCAGGAGTCTCCTGATCAGGAGTCTATTACTGAGTTCTAAAAATTTCAGCAAGCAACTCAAAGAGAGGAATTGAGATCCTAAAGTCTAAGAAATTGTGTGATGGAGACCAAAGCTTACCTGGTTTAGTATTGGCAGCTGTTCTCTCTAGTTTGTGCTACTTTGCAGTTTTCTACCAGTGAGACAGAGGTGGAGCAGACATCTGGAGTGGGGAGGGAGAATAGGATGTTTCCGAAGAAGTTTTGGAGATAGGGATGAAACTGCGGAGCACTTCACATGCAAAATGGAATTTGGGGAGATTAATGTCAAAAGACAATTTTTAGAAATGTAATCTCCTTACTAGAAGGACAGCATAATATAGTGGTTAAGAGCATAGAGTATGGAACTGAGCCTATCAGCGTTCAAATCTGAGCTCTACCATTTACTATCTGTAGGACCTTGAGCAAATTACTTAATTTCTGTGTAACTCAGTCTCCTTATCTATAAGAGAGATAAAAATAGGTCTACCTCATAGGATTGTTATTAGTGTTAAGTGAAACACCATATGCAAAGTGTTTAAAAGTGCCTGCTACAAAATAAGTCCTGTAAAAGTGGACGGTGGAGTCCTTTTTATTCTATGGTCTGCTGAGGCAGAACTAAAGGCAGACTTTCTTTAGGCCGTATTGGATGTTAAGATAACTAATTCCTCAGTCCTATGTGTTTGTTGCTGTTTAAAAAGTCAGGAGACCCTTAGAGGTTTAAACATCAACCAACATTTTATTGATTTCAAAGTAATGTGTGGCCTACTGTCAGTCCCTGGAGTCCAGTATGTGCATGTGTGTCTGTGTGGGCACGTATGTATGTATGAGTTGGGAGTAGGGTATGGTATGGGTTCTATCTGTATAAAGAAGCAGAAAAGCAGGACGTCCAATATTCTGCATAACTGAGGGATCCATTTTACCATCCTATAGCTTATTCTCGTGCCACCCCAGGAAGCCCCCTAGCGCTACACACTCCCCCAAGGGCAATGCCAGCCCTGTCTATTCATCTTCGATTACCAGGGAGCCTCTGTTCCTCAGTGAATTTCCTTTCCATTCATTTGCAAATGACTTTTCTGATATGGGCTTTGTTGAATATGCACAAGATAGAGGCAGAGTTATGTGTATGGATTGATTTGCATAAGTATAAATACAGTATATGTAGCCTTATTTAAATGATAGAATGATAATATTGTGTTGCCACCTCAGAGTGAAAGCTAATTAATTCAGCTATTGAGATGATTACGATTCCTTTCTCAGTTAATACCAGAGCAAAAAAACCTGCAGAATTGTCCTAGCACTGTTCTTTTGACTCATCGTGGAATAAGGAATTTTATTTCAGTTCATTATTGAGCTATCAAGATCTATCATGGTTTTAAAGGGAATTGTTCCTGGGAGGGGCTGAAAATTGTGGGAAGATTGACTCAGGTAAGCTAACGTGGTCATTGAGATCAATCATTTGGTATCAGGAAAAAAGTTCTTTTTTCTTTTTTTCTTTTCTTGTCTTTCTTTCTTTTTTTGTCTGTAGTTTCTTTTGAATTGCATGATGTGGTGTTTGCACTCCCAATATCAACACTGATCTGAAGCACAGTCTATTTTTAGACTTTATGTGGTTGGATTTGACATTTAGGAAAATGGTAATACCTTTCCTACTGAAAGTTATACCAGCTCACAAACTCAAAAGCAAGTCTATGACTTTTTTAACCTTGACATCTCTAACTTTTTCTTCAGCCTGTTTTCATATTGAGTTAGTTATAAAGTCCTGAATGTTCCTCTGTTTCCTCCCCCCCACCACCACCCCATATAGGTCAGGCATCAGTCACCCTCTGGCCATAACAGCCTCTTGCCTCCAGTCTCCAGTCTCCCTGTCCCACCTTTCTTGACCTTGCCCCAAGGAGTCTTCCCAACATGCAGGTTAGGTTAGACCCTCCCCTGCCAAAACCCTCTAAAGGCTTCTCTCTCTCTCTCTCTACTTGATATAAAGATTCAACTTCTTTGCTTGGAGTTCAAGGGCATTTAACCATATTCTGTCCCACTACATGCCCTCATCCAGCTCCCACTAATTCTCCCCACACTCTACCTTCCCATCAAGATGGATTATCTACCCTTCCTTGGAATTTCCATAACTCCGTGCATTTGCTCATATCCCAGACTGTCCTTCCTCCCTCAAAGTCCATGTTTCAAAATCCTACTTATTCTCTGAGGTCCAGCTCAAATTCTACTTCCTTCATGAGTTCTTCTGTGATTGCCCCTACTTGGAATTAATCAGGGCCATTCCCAGCCCATATAATGCCTTTTCCTCAGACACTAGACTTTTAGCTGATGGGAAATTGTCATATTATACTTATTTTACTAGGACAATTTTTATTGCCTTCTGCTTGGAAAATTGTCATAACAAATGTGCAAATCACCAAGTCTATGATGGAATTGCTGTCTCCCTTTAATGTGGCACATCATTCACAAGCATTTAGTGTGGCCATGAAATGATCACTTTTTCATCTACATTCCAATAATTTATTACTTAATTAGCTATCCTATCACTCTACATTTTTATTGTGCTGTGATTTTACTTCTTTGTCTTCCCCCTAAGTTGGAAGCTCTGAGGGACAAGGAATGTTTTCTTCATCTTGGTATCTCCCTTGCATTCTCTGATGCAGCTTTCCGGTAGTAGATATTTAATATTAAGTTATTCTACTCTCTTGTGATGCAAGGGGGGCAATTATAGCATAGTGGTTAAGAGCATGGGCTTTGGTGCATGACTGCCTGGATTGGAATCTTTTTAGTCCAATTATTAACCATGTGATCATGGCCAAAATACTTAACCTCTCTGTACTTTTTTCTTCATCTGTAACATGGGGACACATAATATTATCTTCATCATAAAACTGATATGGAGATTAAATAACTAAATGCAGGTGAAGTGGTTAGAACAACAGAGAGTGGGTGCTTAGTAAATGTCAGCTGTTATTCCAACAGGCTGTTAAAATAGGAAGGACACTGCTGTCTCAATTTTGGCAAAGGCATGAAGACAATAGATGCTACATTCCAAAGTGAGTCCATCTTGCAGTGGGTAGTTAAGAACTAGTTAAATACCTCGCTTAATTTGAGGGTATGAAGTGAGCAGGAGTTGGAAATTAGAGAGTGATCTTTAAAGATTTTGGAACATGTGATTAGTGTGCTAGGAATCCCACATTCCCATTGCAAAGGGGTGGGTGGGGTGTGGCTGTCTGCCCCTGGGGGCCACCGCTGGAAAGTATGGGACTTTTGTGAGAATTAGAAAAAGGTGTCCCCCTTCCCCAGATAAAATCTGTACACTAAGGAGGCCCTGCTGCCTCAGGCCCAATGGAAGGGTCTTCAACAGGATCACTCAAGGAGATTGACATGTATTCCCTGCAGCTGAGGGACACTGAAGATGGGCGTCTGACTTTCACCTGAGAAGTTGAAAGGGCAAGAGGGTGGGTGGCTGACTGCTCATAGGTAGGTGGGAGCAATTTTCTCTGAGTTTGTTGGAGCAGAGAGAACTGGCATGGGGTTGAGTCCGTGGAGTGGAGGGACCTCAGAAGAAAGAGGACGCAGGTGAATTGCCAAATTCCTAGATGCTGAAGAAGGAGATGCAAACCAGGGGCTAGAAGAGAGACATATTTGCCCTCAACAAGGAACTGCAGAGGAAAGTATCCCAGTGATGGGAGGAGTTCTCAAAAGAACCCAAACCAAGGGAGAAAGAGTCAGTTTCCGAAGCTTGCTAGATACAAACCAGCTCCTAACAACACCAGGCAAGTAAGATCTTTCCTGTCACTTCTTCCCCTGCCTCCCCCAGCCCTCTCCTTATTCACCACTCCACCTCGACTCCGGAAGTGTCAGGAACCATGGTCATCCAGGTCTATGGGTGGAGGAGGAAGAGGAGAAGCAGAAAGGAGGCCAGTCAGTCCCCTCTCCACCTCCAGGAAGCTGAACTGTAGCAGCTGTAGCTGTGGCTGCATCCTCTCCGGGGAGATGTTTATTTTAAAGCACGGTTGGCATGTTTATTATTATACCAAGCTGCGTATATTAAGTACTGAATTGAAACCTCAATACTCACTTCCGAGTCTGACCTCTGCATCCAGAACTGATCATTCAGTCCGCCTCTCTGCCTCAGCACAGCCCAGGAACACGGAATTTCACTAGTTTGGTTGTTTGCCTCTCTTTGTTCTCAACCAACCTGTAAACCGTAAGAGGGCAGTGATACCTTATTCACCCCTGTACCACCAGCACCTAGAGCTCATTAGTACATAATGGTCTCCCAGTAAAGATACACTAATGAAAGTAATCTATCTTTTAAAACAAACCAAGATTTTTCCAAAGAGAGGCTATAATTCAAATGTGTCTTTATTTTTGAGAAATAAATCATTAACAACAGCAGCCATCTGGACCGTGCAGCACAGCCAAAAGTACATTTGTCGCCTATATGATCAAGGATGGCCTGGGTGCCCCGCAGGGGCTCATGAGAAAAATGCTCTGGCATCTCTCAATCCAAGTGTGTTGTTAGGAGCCTCTTACTTCTTTCTGTGTTTCTTCCCCAGGTTTCTTCAGGAGAAGCATTACCAAAAATGCCGTGTACAAGTGTAAAAACGGGGGCAACTGTGTGATGGACATGTACATGCGAAGGAAGTGCCAAGAGTGTCGACTAAGGAAATGCAAAGAGATGGGAATGTTGGCTGAATGTATGTATACAGGTATTCGCAACAAGCAATTAAATTCCACTAAAAATCTCTTAAGGAGGCAGATGTCAGGTAACTCACATGATTAGAATGGTACGTCACATATTAAAGAAAGAGACTTACTAAGCCATCTAAGTTCTTGGAAAGGGTAATGAACCATTGAAACTGTCGAAACTGTCAGCTAAAGAGCTTCTTATGCACCTGAAAGAAACAGCTGTGTTTTGGTGTCCATTGTTGCAATGAATTATATGTGAAGTGAAATGGCGTTAACATACAGTCAAAATAACATGTTTTAATAAGCTACAAAGAATGACAGTCTAAATGTTTCCTCCAAATAGGATTTAATATCCTTCTTATTTATTGTTTAATCAGCATAAAAATTCACAGTTGTGGGAAAAATTAAGAATGCTCTGTAAGGTGTAACTGCCTGTGAATTGTCTAAATAGAGTTTTAAAACTAGTCATTTTAAGACTCCTTCTTCTCTTAGTGCGGCTTTGAACCAATTTGTATAGGTTTACACAGGAAATTAACTACTCCGAGTTTTAATATAATTCGGTCCTTCAATCAGATAAAGAGACACTGTATTAACTGCTGGCTTTGTGAGAAACCATAATCTTCATCAAAATTTGGAATGCATGCTAGTACATAACATATTAATTTTTCATTCTGCAAATTCTACAGACCACTCAGATTCTGAGATATGTCCTATTCCTGCTCAAAACACAAATAATAGACAGACAAACGTCACCAAGGGGATGACAACATTCAGAGAGGGAATGCCACATGAAATAAAAGCCTTTGGAAGGTGACTCCAGTTCTATTGTTCCCCAACTGCAGGCAACTGGGATGGACCCAAAGAAATAACGCGTGCAGGAGGGGGGGAAAAATAGGTCAGTGTAAATAATCCAGCTCTGGATGGATGAAAATTTTATAGTGCCCGATCACAATCTCTTCTTAGCGTATATGAAACAAGAGACTGCGGTAGGGGCTGTGGCTGGAATCCAATCTTGCAGTGGAAACACTCACTTCGATCCTGGGTGGTTCATGTTCCTCATCACTTAAATATGAACCTGTTCCAACAAAGTCCTGAGGACATTTTTCATGACTCCACCTACAAGAGTCTATAATGTTATTTATGAAAACACAAACTTATCTAGTAACAGATATAAGAGCTTTTGTATGATACTATAAAATAAATGCCCTGGACAAAGAAACTCTTGGAACTTCGTTTCATTAACATTGAGAGAATAAGGAAGTTAAATAGGAACATGGGAGATTGTTCTTCATTATTGTAATAGTTCTGTTTAAGTGTAAATTTATGATAATTTATGATTATTCAAAAGAAAATTTCAAAGTCCCCTGGAGTTATTTTCATCTGTAACTATATTCTTAATCATTTATACAGTTCTGAAAATTAACAGGACTTTAAAATTTTTCCCTAAAGGATGTTGACATCATTTTACTCAACACGTTTACTTTTGTGTTTAATGTGAAATTGGATCTACTTCTTATAGTACAGTTATGTAAACATCGATGGAAAACAATATTAATCCTATGTTTTGAAACACTAGCTTTCAAGACCCCCTAGGCCAGGAAGAGGGTGAGTGTCATTCACCTTTTTTATTGAATACCTTACATTTGTACAGTGCTCTGGTGTTACAAATTCTTTGCAGAAAGCTCATTTTAAAAAATGACCTAATGAAATTTAATCTACAGAAAACTCTGTGGGGTAAATATTATTCTCATTTTACCAAGGAAGAAACTGAGGCTCACAGGAGATGCATTTCTTGTTCAAGGCCAAGTCTTAAAGTGTCAGTAGGGCTAGAATTAGCTCTGTGCTAAATGGCAAAGGAGACCTTTTGAGCCGACCACACCTCAGCCGCCTCGTGACCACACACCCAACAGGACTTTCCTTGGATGGCGAAGATTCTCTGTTTATGTTTTCAGGCTTGTTAACTGACATTCAGTGTAAATCTAAAAGACTGAGGAAAAACGTGAAGCAGCATGCGGATCAGACCATTAATGAAGACAGTGAAGGACGTGACTTGCGACAAGTGACCTCGACAACTAAGTCATGCAGGGTAATGACAGGCCAGCGCGTCCACCATAGCCGGCGGCCACTGAGCTTCTAGGATGTTGTGACTTGGGCGGGGGGCTTTCACACCAGGGCCACAGCCACAAGCAGAATTTCATTTCAAGTGTGCATCAAGTGCTTTTTAGTCAAGAGAGTAATACATGCTTCCATGTAAAGATTCAAAGGATAGCAGTTATGTAAACACGGATGAAGTAAGATAAGTTAAAGTTCTCCATCTCCCTGATCCCATTCTCCTCCTGCTTCCCAGAGGTAACCAGTGGGAATGGTTTGGGGTTTAAAACGAGTGTCGATGACATTTTTTTCCCTGTCAATGAGAAGGGAGGCTCAGACTGGAAAGGATGTGGACTCAATAGGGGTTTGTGGATTAGTCCTTATCAAGGGGTAAAACAGGGTGAATACACATCTGTGGGTCAATAGAGAAAGGCCCTTCTCCCTGAGGTCGCAAATTACTCAAGAAATCCTTTGAGTGACTCAGGACAAAATAGAGGAACAGCATCTTGGATGCTTAGCCAAACGCATTGTGATAATTCACAGAACATTTGGAGGAATTTTAATTTGCCATTAGTTGAAAAACCAATAATCCATGATTGATTAAGTCACACCCTTCTCAATATTTATTATACTACTGACAAAGAAAATTTCATCCATGTTTAGTTTTGCAAATATGTTATTTTGTGTTCATTTCAGAAAAAGTAATTTTACTTAAAAAGTACAGTTGACCTTTGAACAACTTGGTGGGGTAGTTAAGAATGTACACCCTCGGGCAGTCGAAAATCCACATATAATTTCACAGTCTGGCCCTCCCATAACCTCAGTTCTGCCCCTGTGAATTCAGCCAACCACAGATTCTGTAGTGCAGTAGAACATGTTTAGTAAAAGAAATCCGTGTATAAGTGGACCCACGCAGTTCAAACCCTGTGTTGTTCAAGGGTCAGCTGTATTACTTTGTCATAGTGCTTCATCAATAACACTTTGGTAAAGGAAGCAATGAGTCGACACTATTATTCACACTCATCAAAAGATGCTAATCAGGGGGAAAGAGGTGTTTGTGGTCTGAATTGTCCAGATTGATGACTCACTACTTCAGGGGTTGGCAACATTTCTGTAAAGGGCCAGATATTTTAGGCCTTGGCCACATGGTCTCTATGAGAACTACTCAACTCTGCTATGGTAGAAGGCCTGATAGGCTTTATATCCTGATTATTATTTATTCACAAGAAATACATGAAAGGAATATTTTGTTATCCCTGTTTTATAGATAGGAAAATTACCCACTTGGGACAAATTTAGTGAAATGTGATGTGGCTTGCCCAAGGAACTAGAGAAAGCAATTACACATTATAACAGAGTGCATGCACAGTTTCTGCCATATTTTGGGCTTTTTTCAACAATTTCTGCTAGTGGTTTACTCCAGATGAGAGTACACATGGGAAACATGCCTTATAACCAGCTTCCCTGACACCTTTCATTTTTTTGCCAGTGTAGGAGAAAACTGAACTCACCCCAGATCAACAGAATCTTCTTCATTATATTATGGATTCATACAGCAAGCAGAGGATGCCTCAGGAAATAACAAATAAAATTGTATGTACAATATCTGAAAATACATGGGTTTAAAGTTAATATTTTCTGGAGTTTTACTACTTTGGGGGTCAAATTTATATATGAATATGTTATTTTAAATGATTAGGGCTTAGAATTTAAGTTGTACATTTAAACTTTTTGCAGCATTAAACAAAGAGTAAGAAGTCTCATACTTAGCTTGGCAATAGTAATTGTTCTCCAAGGATCTGAAAATTTTGAGCTGGGTCTTAAAATTTATTATCTAAATATGGTTCTATAGTCTAACAATTTTATATTGATATCTCCTTCTATCTACTTATCGTTTACTTTTTTCTTGAAATTTAGTTAAAAGAAGAATTCAGTGCAGAAGAAAATTTTCTCATTTTAACTGAAATGGCTACCAGTCATGTACAGATTCTCGTAGAATTCACAAAAAAACTTCCAGGTATTTTTACATGTTGTTACTTTTGTACTACACTGTACAATATTCTTGTGACATTGAGAGGCAGTTCTGTTCATTGTAAAAAGGGAATAATGCCACATCTGCTTTATAGCTTTATTTATTTACTTATTTTTAAAATTTTATTTATTTATTTATTTATTTATTTATTTATTTATTTATTTTATTTTTGGCTGCGTTGGGTCTTCGTTACCGTGCGCGGGCTTCCTCTAGCTGTGGCGGTCCTGGGCTACTCTTCCGTGCGGTGCACGGGCTTCTCATTGCGGTGGCTTCTCTTGTTGCGGAGCACGGGCTCTAGGCGCGTGGGCTTCAGTAGTTGTGGTACGCAGGCTCAGTAGTTGTGGCACACAGGTTTAGTTGCTCCGTGGCATGTGAGATCTTCCCGGACCAGGGCTTGAACCCCTGTCCCCTGCATTGGCAGGCGGATTCTTTTTTTTTAATTTAATTAATTAATTAATTTATTTATTTATTTATGGCTGTGTTGGGTCTTCATTTCTGTGCGAGGGCTTTCTCTAGTTGCGGCAAGTGGGGGCCACTCTTCATCGCGGTGCACGGGCCTCTCACTATCGCGGCCTCTCTTGTTGCGGATGGCAGGCGGATTCTTAACCACTGCACCACCAGGGAAGTCCCCCACATCTGCTTTAAATTAATGTTTCTAATTACTGTAGACATGAAATATTAGAGCCAGATAGGATATTTTAAATTATTTATAATAATTCTCCAAATTGATAGATTAAAAAATTGAGACTTTCCAAAGTTGTCATTCATCCATTTATTCATTTAATTACCATTTTTTGAAATGTACTCTATGCTAAGTACCTAGCGATTACCATCAAGGAGAGTGATTAAAAGCTAAAATTAAAAAAAAAACAAAAAACCATGTATACAAAGTGCTGTTGAACAGAGAGAAAATGATTCCTAATTGTATCTGAGAAAGACCGGGAAGCTTCAGAAAGAATCATATATGAGTGTAAAAGAAAAAATGAGTTTTCCCGGTGGTATGAAAGAGAAAGGGCATTCCAAGTCGAGAGATCTGCTTGTGAAAAGGTAATGAAGCATGAACAAGAATAGGATTATGAGAAATGGAAGAGAAGATTCCGTGTGGCTATAGAATAATGTCTGTTGTGGGCTCCTTGGTTAGACATAAGGCAAGTTGGTACCAGACCGATAAGGATGCCCTGGATGGTAAGAAGTTTTTGGTGGCTTTTTTTTTTTTTTCTTTTTGAGAGGAACATAATGAGATTTATGTTATAGATATATGGCTTTATTGGGTTTGTATAAGATGGATTTGAATGGGGAGGGACTGCAGGCAGGGAGGGTCAGTTAGTATGCTACTGCACCAGTCCAGGTAGAGGGCTTGAAATAAAGCAATAGCAGTGGGAGAGAGAAGAGGAAACAAAATGAAGAGAGACTCAAAGATTGGTAGGGCTTGATGAACAAGTGTATGTATGGGATGAGGGAGAGGGACTTATCCATAGTCATTTAGATGGTGCCAGTACAGAAAGTGGAAGTCAAGGTTCTTGTCTCCCACTGCCACTCCTCCCTCATTCTTTCAGCCACATTATCAATGCTCTCTAAGCCAATAGGTTTAAGTTGTTTCAGTGTTTTTAAAATATTTTAGTACATTAGAATCCATGGTCTAGTAGAGTATAATAAGTATCTTGTATAGCAGCATAACACGGTAATATTAAATTACAGAAGGTGACTTCTGATGTAGGATTTTAATTAGACAGTTTAATTTGCTTTCTTTTGTCAGCATTATGCTATTATTTTATTAAACGTGTCATGGATAGACATAAGCTTATATAAAAGTCATAAGATGTGGGGAGAAAGTTCTTATTATCATTGAAACATTAATATTCTCTCATTTATTTATTAACAATGAAAGAGAAACTTAATTTGTTATATGCTAATTTGGCTGAAGGCAATCATGAATTAAAAAAAGATTGCGCAAGAGTGATAACTGTGGGGGGAGAACTGGGAAAGGGAGAATATGATGTTCTTGGTTGTTTATGGGAAAAGGTTTTTCAGTTCAAATGGTCAGTTGGTATTGAATCAGGAAATAATTGAAGGGGAAAAAGTATCTTATTCATAAGAAGGTAACTTATCTCAAAGCAATGGCAATATCTTACACACTTCTTCATTTCCAGTGCCTAACCTATTTCCTGAGGGAGAGAAAGAGTACAATTAATGCATGTTTAACGAGTAAAGTAGAAGGAAAAAACTTCAAATGCAGCAGGAAATAAAAGGCAAGAAAACCTTGAGAAAGAAAAAAATATATTTTAACAATAATTATAGAAATGACAACATTATTATATATAGTAATAATAGTGATATATAATACCAGTATGAAAGGGTGTTTTGTGAAAGACCCAGCTGAGTCACTCCTTTCAGCGGTTCATCCAGCATAACCTGTGCCAGGCACTGTCCAGGGTGCTGGAGACTCAGCATGGCTCCTGCCCTCAAAGGAGCTCTTAGGTTCTCTAAGGTAGTGACTTTTTGAAGAGTCATAATAAAAGACTCAAGTTCTCAGAACAGGGGAAGGTTATTAATTATCAACAGGAAAAGAGAGGGTCAATGCAGAGCTGCTACTTAGAGAAAATGTTCTGCTGCTCTCATTGATCAGGCATTTGTGACACTGAGGTGAAAATGAGACTTTAGGACTGATTTAAGTTTCTAGGTTATATTTTAGGAAGAGAAACAAAGGGGTGATTCAGAATCTTGGGAGAGGGAGACAGGGAGTATAGTTTGAAAAAGCCTGTTCTTTACTCTCACAATCTGATTTTATACTTGGGGAAAAATGCAAATTATCGAAAGGAACTTAAATATTTGCTTATCAACATAGGGGTTGAATTTAGAAGATCAATGGACTTTGATAAAAAGTCCTACCAGATACTGCTGAACTGAATGAATAAGCATTTTCAGAACTCTGATGGACAACTGATGAATTCATAAAAGTGCTAACAAAAGATCAAGATAAAAAAAAATTAATTACATGGGACTGAGTGAACTGATGAGGATGATTATAATTTTTGTAACTTTCTGTTTGAATAAAAAAAAAAAAAAGTCCTACCAGAGACCTTTCCAAACATCCTTAAAATCATGCCTCAGAGAGCTGGACCATCTCGGAAGGCAGGCTCAGCAGGCAGGAAAAGAAGGAAATTTTCACCCCATTTTTAAAGTTTTGTATACAAAAACTCCAAATAAATTGGTACCCATTGTAAGTAATTCAATCATGCAATTCAAACAATGCAGAAATTTATGGACCAGAAAGTTAAAGTCCCCTTCACAGCCATCTTTATCATCTTTATTATAGGCAACTATTGACAGAAGTCTGGTTTGATTTCTTTCATATATTTTAATCTATACACACATACACATAAATAGATTTTTTTTAAACATGTAAGTGAGATTATATAGTACATATTTGTTTTGGGGTATCTTTTTTTCTTTAACATCTTGCCATATATGTAAATCAGCCTCATGCTTTTAACAGTTACATAGTATTCCATTGTAATAATAATAGTTAACATTATTTAAGTATTTGCTGTATGTCAAGAACTGTACTAAGCATTTAATATGATTGCCTCATTAATACTTCTGCCAATCCTAAGGGGTGGGTGCTTTTATAATCCCTATTTTGGAGATGAGGAAACTGAGACACTAAGAGATTGAGTACGTTTCCCAAGACCACAAAGATAGTAAGTGTCAGAGACAGAATTTTATTCTAGGCGATCTGATTTTAGAGACCTTATTTTATACTGCCCTCCTATGGATCTACCATAATTTATTTAAGTAATCACCATTAATGGACTCTTGCTATGCTTTCAGTTCTTCAATTCATTCATTTATTCATTGAGCAAGTATTTTTGAATGCCTACCATCAAGGTAGTGACTTTTAATCCTTAGCATTACTCTCTTCTCTGAACTCCATTGTTATTTAATGTTTTTCTAGGGCATTTAGAACCTGATGGCATTAGTTTATCTCTATTTGTGTTTTGTGTGTCTATGTGTCTGTGTGTACATATATGCATGTAAATTTGTGTTTGTTTCCCATTCATTCATTTAGTCATTATTAACTTGCTGAATAGTCATTATTCAACAAATAATTCTTGGATACCTATTATATGCCAGGCACTTGGGGTACAAAAGTGAATAAAACAGGCAAAGTCTCTGTCCCCAAGAAGTTTATACTCCAGGAGAGGTGGCAGATAATTAACAAGTAAGCAAATAAACTTATAATATCATGTCAGGCAGTAGTAAGTTTTATGAATGAAAATAAAGCAGGTAGGGACTAGTGAGTGCCATTTTAGGTAGGGTCACCTTGAAGCAGAGGCCTGCATACACTGAGGGAGTGGGGCATGGGGATAGCTGGGGAAGAGCATACACCCTGAGGCAAAATCAGACTTGTGTGTTCACCACAGAGCCAGAGGTCTGTGTGACTGGAGCACAGTAACTGGGGAGGAGGTGATGAAGGAGAAAGTGAGGTCAGAGAGGCCGCTGGGGACTATAGCATATAAGCCTGCATAAGGACTTTGGATTTTCTGGGCAGTGTTATATTTCTTCAGGTCATCAGTTTTTTCCCATATGTCTCTGATTTTCCCTACCCCACATGCGCAGCGCTGAGCTCAGAGCAGATACCTCAGCATGGCCCTGATTGGTTTTTGGGCGGGCAGGGTGGAATGCTACCCATTCTTCACATTGGTTAAATACTCACGAGTTGGCCAAATATTCGTTTAAACCTCTGAATACATGTAAAATGTTTTCTGGCTTGTGGATGCTTCCATTCTGCAGAGTTGACCCTCTCTGACCCTCTCTGATGTGACAAGATATGACTAAAATAATGGCTCAAAGAGAATCTACTTTGTCTCCAATATTTCATCTGAATCAGCCTGTCTCTTCCATAGTATATAAGTATACATATTCGGTATGGACTTGATATCCTCTTTAGTCTGGACTTGTTAAATAAATCCTGCTCAATGAAGATAAAAGTCAGCTTCTATTTGGGGGAGTACAATAGATACTTATTGACTCAGTTTAACTGCTCAATCTTAAAACAATTACAAAATCACTTTATGGAAAGGTTTTATCAATGGGAATGATGGTGATGATGAAATATTGTTATACAACATTCACAATTTTTGATACTGATTTGATTATCATCTTCACTCAGGGTTTCAGACATTGGACCATGAAGATCAGATTGCTTTGCTGAAAGGGTCCGCAGTTGAAGCTATGTTTCTCCGTTCAGCTGAGATTTTCAGTAAGAAACTTCCAGCTGGACATGCTGACCTATTGGAAGAGAGAATTCGAAAGAGCGGTAAGTAATTTGGCTAATGGTAAAAAGTTTGTTCCTGCAAGTAAGAATTTGTACATCCCATGAAGGCGGGCCTCTTGCCTATCTTATGCAGTTATATGCCCACTGTGACTAGCAATGGCACTAAAAATGACACTATCTTATGCAGTTATATGCCCATTGTGACTAGCATAGAGAATGACACTATAAAGAATAGATGAGAATTTAGTGACTTGGTTCAAAAATTCTTGTTGTAATAGCAAAATACCAAAAATACTCTTTTCACTGCATTAAGATGAAGGACCAAAGGAGAAATTTTTTAAAGATTAGAATATTACTCTGATTTTTAAAATAGCATAAAGGAGCTGGGATTATTCAGTCTAGAAAAAGATTCATTTATTCAAAATCTTCAGGTGTGAATGACTATGTATCAAACTATTATCCATCTCGATGCAAAGCAAAATAAGAAATAATACTAATAGCAACATTTATACATCATTTATTAGGTTTCAGACACTGTTCTGAATACTTTATATGTATTAGTTCATCAAATCCTCACAAAAATCCTGTAAGTTCTGGTATTATTCCCATTTTATAGATGAGAAAACTGAGACAGAGAGTGGTTAAATAACTTTTCCAGAGACAGACATGAAGCCTGACTTCAGAAGCCATATATATTAACCACTATACTCTACTGCCTCACAAGAGATAAAAATGAAATAATGAATGAATAACACAATTTAACTTACTATGGAGGAATACTGTGACAGGGAGGGTATGGAGATGACAGTGTATGGTCTTTGTCCTCCAGGAACTCACAGACTAGTGGGGAAGGTGTACAAGCAAGTGATTCTAAATCAATGTGCAGTGTAATAGGGACTATAAGGAATGTTTGGAGGAATTGAGACAAGAGGCACGTCTCTATAAAGAGACCAATGCAATAACTAGGTGAGAAAACATGAGGGTCTTGCAGGTTAAAAATATGTAGTGATCAAAAAGAAAAAACCTTGCTTGAGAACATAAGTTTCAGAACTTGTGATACTGCAAGTTTCAGAAGAGTTCAAGAATGAAGTTTTCCAGAACACAATCTGTATGAATAAAATGCATGCCTCCAGCTCATAATAAGATACTTTACCCAAACATCAACCACATATTGTGACAATAAAAACCATCCAAACTCACATGCTGCTTCGTACTTCATTATCTATAATGATGCTTCCATTTATTAATATTTATGAATTTGCTTCTTCCAGTGGATTTTCAGAACATTGCCTCTTCCCCACACCACAGAAAAAGCTGATCTTGCAAGATGACCTTTCAGAATAACTTTTTATTTTTATATAAATATAACACATTCTTATTTCTACTGTACATTTAATTCCAGAATAACATTTCAAAGTTACCCTGTTTAAGCCTACAGAACTCTTTAAAGAACATCATGTGAAATTTCTTTTCTTGTTCTTCAAATTCATACTCTTTTGTTTGCTTTTATCAAATCCCATCATATATACAAAGATACTGTCTCCTGATACACATTTACTTAGTGAGGGTTACAGGGTTTATTTATATTAACTGAGGCTTCAGAACACATATCTGATACAACCTGTGGCTGAGTTGCCTCTACATAATTCTAGTGCATCCATTTTTTTATTCCTAATGTGGTATTATGCAAAATTCATTTATAAGCTGGAATTTTTAATAAATATAGGAATAATCATATGATACCATAAAATATGATAGAACTGAAAAGGGCTTGCTAACACTGAATGAGTTTACATTTTAGCATTAAGGAAATTAGCAATAACTTCTCACAGACTTAACAGAACAACTTGTTCTATGTTCACTTCAAATACAAATAACCTCTGAAATTTATAGTATTTTTCGGCCTTTTTTGATTCCCCGCAACAGACATAAATGAAATATTCAATTCAGTAAGTGTTTATCAGGATGAAAGTATACCTTGTGATTTTACAATGATTTGCTTTTACATGCATCATCTCCTTAGTATTTCCAATGGCCCCTAAATGTGAGTGCTATGCTCCCATTTTATAGATGGGGAAACAGGCTTAGATAGGCTAGGTGACCTGCCCAAGGTGATACAGCTAATCAGTAGACTGCCAGGAGGTGAACACAGGTGTTCTACTCAAAGCCCAGTACTATTTCTATACATTACACCTGTCACTCACTAAGATATAATATTTGCCCAACTGTCAGCTGGTAGGGAATATTAAGACCCAGTAAGACATGGTTCCTGCCTTTTGGTTGAGTGAGAAAGCATAAGCAGCAGCTAGCAATTTGAAATTGCTTTTAAGCAAATGATAAAATGAATAAAGACAATGAGGTCAGAGGAAGGAGAGATGCTTATTAGAGTGATGAAGTTGTAGTAGATAGTAAAATATACTGTACATAGTATATTGTGCTTAACTTTTCTGCTCTTTAAATATATATGATTTTGCTGCTTTAACCTTGGCAACTTGTGCAAAATGAAAACAATAAGAACTAAATTTTCTAATGAAGCCCATATAAGCTGATTATCAGTTCATAGACAGTCTTTGAAAGAAAGGTTGGAAATGTACAGAAACAACAATATTTATGAGAAAGTTTAATTTAAGAATTAGAATTCTTACCAACTCTCATGTTGCTTTTTAAAGTTGTCACACAGTAATTTTGGCATGGGCAAATTTGGGAGTCAAACTATAGGAAGAAACCTCTTCAAAGTAAAAGAGATTATTAAAGTAATAAAAGCGTCAGTATTTCCATTGCCCCTCAGCAGTATTCCCCAAGCCTTCTGTACTTGACCAGTTTAGGACATTATGTATTTATTTATGTATCTGCCTTCTCCATTAATCTGTAAACTGTTTGAGGACTTTTCCCAGCACCATCACAGTGCCTGGCACAGATGAGGCACACAAAAATTGGTGAATTTCGTTGAGATGAATCTGGAACTTGACAGTCCAAATCCTGGCAACTCTTAAGCATCATTATCCTAAGATAAATTTTAGCCAGTAGGACTACTGGAAAGTATGTTATTTATTAAATATCTTAAATATTTTACATTGAAAGCAGTTATTTTTTGAATTGCTAGTGTGATGGCAGCTTTTTACTCAAGGCCAACAGTATGGTACAAATGCCTCACTGAGTGGAGGTTAGCAGTTGAAACAGAGGCCAAGGTCCAATCTCTTAGCACCCAGAGAATGTTTCCATTGTCTGAATGGCAACCTTTCCCCTAGCACATCTCACAGCTATGTAACCTTCATCGCTAGAAACAAACAAAACATAACATTGCCTAATTTAACAAGCATTTATTAATCTCCTACTCTGTCTCCAGCAGGACACTAGTTACTAAGGATACAGAGAGGAATAAGAAACATCTTTACTGGTCAGGCAGTCTGCCAGGCATTGGGAATACCGCAGTTGACTCCTGCTCTCATAAACTGTATGTGGTATTTCACACTCTAATGGGAGGGAGAGATATGAATTGTGAGAGGTGCAATAGAATTGAACATAGAGAAGGGAGCAACTAATTCTGCTTCACCATGACAGGTAAAGCTCCACAGAGAAAGCAAAATTTGAACTTGGCCCTGAAACATGGGTAGGATGTCCTAGCCGAACAAGGATGCCTTGTATATGTGCACTTGTGTATAATACACACACATACACACCTTGGCTTTATTTTTGTCCCCAATTAAAATAACTTAAAAGAGCATAGTGTTAATTCTATCACATGGTTATTCTCTCAGAGAATATTTCTTATCACTGGACAATTAATTTATCAATCACAGACCTCTTTTTTTTTTTTTTTAAGGCAAACAAGAAACAGAGAAGCAGAAACAATGGTTTTTTACAACTGAACATTTCCATGGTAGTCTTTGTGATTAAGTTAGAAAATAGCCCCCTCTTGTGACCAAAAATCAACTAATTGGATTTAAGAGTAAGTTTCAGAAAGGAGTAAACAGGAAAACAGGAAAAGACTGCCCCTTCAGGACGATGCTATTGTTAAATTTCTTAGGTTAGAAATTGCTGGCTCATAAACACTTAAAACACCCCTTTGTTTATGTTGGTGTGATTAATTCTGATTATTGACTCTAATTCCAAAAGCAGGTTTATATTTTATCTATCCTGTAGGAAAATAATTTTTTTTAACTCTTCTATTATTTATTTTCTACGTTTTCTCTATATTCACTGTTGTTCTTTACAATGTACACAAGACAAACAGTTGTAATAAACATTATAATCTTTTTTTTTTTTTCCCAAAAATTATCAATTGCAATTAGATAGCTAATGGAGGTATCATCTTTGGAGGGTGAGAGAGGATTTAGAAAAACAAATAAAATAGAAAATTAGGTAGTCAAAGATGATTTCATAAATATTTTCAAATCTGTTGCCTTTAATCTTATCTCCAAACCCTTATATACTATTTAAAATAATGACACAGTCGTGAATTATTATTTTAGGTAACCACAATTAACGGGTGTAATACCCAACTTTTGAAGACTGCCATTTTTTGAAGATGAAAAAGAATAGCTTTATTAACAAATACAGATCTTAGCTTAGCTTTAATACCTAGAGAAAAATACTGAGGCAAATCACTGATCAGTCAATTTGTATTCATCCCTAGCAAACTGCAGAATGCAAAAACCAAACAAAAACAAAAATGTAGCTTTGTAAACACAAAAGTACATGAGCTTAATCGAAGGTTAAGATGGAACTAATGTGTTGACCCAATTCTCCTGAATAACAACATTAAGAGTTCTTTTTATGATTATTTGCTCTAACATTTATTGTGGGTTTACTATGAGCCAGGCATGGTGCTAAGAACTCTACATATATTATCTCATATAATACTATTGATATAACTCACATTTCACAGATGAGGAAACTGAGGCTTAAAGAATTGAAGTAATGTGCCCAAGATCAAGTCATAGGTCAGCTTTTAAACTCAGGCTTACTACCTCTTAACCACTATGTTTGTTGGAAACCAAGACTAGTAGTCCCAGCCTCACATACTCCTGCCCTCTGCATTTTAAGTTGTATCTAGTTTGGTCGTGGGTATTCAGTTCAGTCTGTAACAGCTGGATAGGGGCAATCTTCCACATGGTGTCATCCCCAAGTTGCTCAACAAAGACACTGTCGTTAAGAGAGCCAACTGGGGTCGATTAAAGGTCAAAGGAGAAAAAAGTGTGCTACTTTGACTAAAGAGAGAAAGGCCAAGGATTCTGTTTGAGAAGATTCTTTAGATTCATCTAAAGGTG
Source organism: Balaenoptera borealis (assembly GCF_965194805.1). NCBI lineage: Eukaryota > Metazoa > Chordata > Mammalia > Artiodactyla > Balaenopteridae > Balaenoptera > Balaenoptera borealis. Next base: position 85,093,940 of record NC_138870.1, read on the forward strand.
AGGATTCAGGCTTTCTGATCCTGTGAAGTATAATATTAGATGATAATTATACTCTTTAGCATCTAGAATCCAACTTTATTCTGGTGTGTTTCAACTGAAGCTCTAAGGCTTTTAGGTCGGGTTTGGGATGGAATAGAGTAGTCTATTCTAGTGTGGACCAATTCTGGGAAACTCATTCTCATCTTAATTCATCCATAAGTCACAACACACCTTTTTTTTTCTTTTTTTCTTTTTTTTTTCTGTCTGTACAATTCCCCAGTCAAAGCTTTTCTGGAGTGGAGCCATGCACAGAACAGGCACCAAACTAATAAGTGTTGAATGATTGGGGGAAGTGGCACAAAGGAATCTTAAATTATGAAGAGGAGTAAGTTATAAAGGAGAAGGAAGATATTCCAAGTAGAGAGAACATGTACAAAACTGGGCAGTAAGAATTGTTTAGGGAACTCCAAGTGCCTGAACATGGCTGGAGTATAGGCTGTGTGATAGAAAGATAGTACCCCTTAGTCACAACTAAGAGCCAGGACTCTGGAGCCTACTAGCTTTGGTTTGAATCCTGGTTCCACTTCTCACCAGCTGTGTGCCTTTGGTCAAGTTACATAACCTCTCTGTACCTATCTCATGGGGTGTTAGAAAGATTAAATGAGTTCTAGCATAAGAAGTGCTTAGAACAGTGCCTAGTACATAATGAGTACTCAGTAAATGTGAACTCCTATTGCTATCATGTGGGTGAGTATTGGGTGGTGGCAGAGGCGGGGGACGGGTCCAGGAGTTTCCTATGTAAAAAGGAAGAACATTTATGCCAAAAGCCATGGAGAGTTTTTGAAGGTTTGTAAGAATTGGGGAGACAGGGTGTGGTTTGAATTTTAGAAAGGTGATTCTGGAATGGATTAAAGAGGACCACACTGAAGACAGGAAGACCAGTAAGGAGGCAACTGGAGTAATCCAGATGAAAAGAAAGAAAGACTTAAACTAGGTCAACCAGATGCAGTGAAGAGGGGAGGGAGCACCAAGTGAGAGTTAGCTGGTCAAATACACAGGACTTGACTCAATCCAGGCACTGGACTGAGTTAGAGGAAGGCTGAATCTTGGTTGTCAGGTGGCGACAATTGGATGGGTGAGGATACCAATCACTGGAAATGGGAACATCAGGAAAGGAGTGGATTTGGAGGAAGATGGGGAATTTAGTTCTATACATGGTGTCTTTGATTTTGGACACACTGAGTTTGAAGAGAAGGGCCAAGTACCATTGCCTAATAGGCAATGGATAAACAGGTTTGGTACTTCAGAGAGAGATCAGAACTCTGATACGAATTCTAGCCAGTGTATTAAGTAGAGTTTATATTTCTGGACTGAAGAACAATAATTTTTTGTTGGTTAAGATGCTGTCTATGTCTTGATTATAGATAATAATGTTAAAAAGATTAACTAAAGCCCATCTAGAACATGGTGAAGTTCAGAGATTCTTTTGGCAATTCGAGAACATTATCATTTATTGTTACACAGTAGTGACTAAAACAAAGGCACTGCCAAAATCAAAGACATACAAATCGCTGATTAGGTTATATTTTGAGGATTTTAACTGATCTTCTTTGCAATACCTCACCTTTGGCTGGGACATTTAATATATAGTCATTCTTTAAATGTGGCTGGGACGTTTATCAAATGTCTGCATATGGGTATAAGTATTAACATGTATGTATATATATAATATGTTTGTAATTTTACACTTTTCAGTCATTCAAAAATTTTACTATGCCTCTGCAATTTTTCAACTTTCCCCCATAGGTATCTCTGATGAATATATAACGCCTATGTTTAGTTTTTATAAAAGTGTTGCAGAATTGAAAATGACTCAAGAAGAGTATGCTCTGCTTACAGCAATTGTTATTCTCTCTCCAGGTAATTTCAATGTTACATTTTTATTTTTATGCCATTTGTTGGTTTTCCCCTCAAGTATAGTAGTAATATTAAAGAAAATCTTGGATAAAAAACATAAAGAGAAAGTAAAATGGCATATAATTCCACCAGTCAAATTGAACCATTGTTAACATTTCAATGTACTTGTTCTCAGCCTTTTTCTAAACATCATACTCATTCATTCAGTAATTTCATTTTGAACACCTTATATGCACTAAACATGTTTCTAGACATTGTGGGATATAGCAGCAAAGAAACAGGCAGGATACAGCTACACGGAGCTTACACACTAGTAGGGTGAGAAAGACAGTAAATAAAGAAATGAATACAAATAATTTTCAGGAGGTGGTAATACTACAAAAAATATAAAGATGTGGGTATAAGGAAAGAAAGTGGCAGCAAAATGCTGTTATAATCAGTGGTCAGGGAAGGCTTTTTTAAGGGGTTGAAGTTTGAGCAAGGACATAAATTATATACTTTTAACATAATAAAGAACATACTGTCTTTAAGTGTACTTTTACCATGTCATTAAATAATTATATTGGTAAAAGTTTGTTGTAATATGTACATCATATTCTATCGTATGATGTACAGTCATTTACTCAGTTGTTACCACGTTTTGATATTCAGGATGTTTCCAGATTTGTTGTTGCTGTTGTTTTAAACAATGTTGAAATGAATACCTTTGTACATAAAATTTGTCTATATTTTTGATTAATTATTTGGGAGTAAGTGATGCCATGTTCATGATTTGTAAAGCTTAATTACAACGATAGCCTTAAACCACTTTTATACATGATACTGAGGCAGAAGCTAGTTGTTAGTTTTACCATAAGAAATTATAATTTAAAAAAGAAAAACTTTTCAGCGGTACATACTAAAGTTACACACATTTATACCCTATAACCCAGCAATTCCAGAATATACCCACCAGAAATGATACTTATGCCCATCATAGAGTTTACCTTGAGTGTGTTTATTACCTACTCCAACCTCGTACTGCTCCCTGCATGATGGGCCAATAAATCAAGAGACAAGGTGTTGGGACAAGGAATAGCAACTTTATTTGGAAAGCCAGCAGACTAAGAAGATAGTGGACTAGCGTCCCAAAGAACCATCTCACCCGAGTTAGAATTCAGGCTTCTTTTATACTAAAAGGGGAGAGGGTATGGCTGGTTGCTGCAAACTTCTTGATGCTGGAATCCTTTGTTCTTGCAGCGTGGGTCTGGTCACAATGTTCCCATAAACCTCCAACAAGATAAATGTTATTCTCTGTTCTGCAACTTTTTATCTCTATATGAATGGAAAAGTGTTATACCTTTAAAGGTCAGAACCTTGAGAATGGGATATCTTATATATTTCAGGCTCTAGGCAACATTCTTTCACAAAAGGCACAGAGCCAGCATGACTAAGCACAAGCAACAGAGCACAAGGGTTAGAGCTGAAGGAATAGATTCAGTATGGAGTCTTTCTGGTACACATTGATTGGAAGGAGAATTTAGGGAGGCCTCTGGGGGGCAGTAAAGGTCTTATAGCTTGATCTAGTTGTGATTACACGAGTCTAAATACGTGTGTGTAAAAATTCATCAATTTGAACACTTAATTTGTACATTTTAAGTGTACATTTATAACTTACACTTCAAAAACGTTATTACTGTAATTATGCCAAATTATTACTTTTCCACTTTTTTGTCATTTTATTTTAAACTTCTAAACAGACAGACAATACATAAAGGACAGAGAGGCAGTAGAGAAGCTTCAGGAACCACTGCTTGATGTGCTACAAAAGTTGTGTAAGATTCATCAGCCTGAAAATCCTCAACATTTTGCCTGTCTTCTGGGTCGCCTGACTGAGTTGCGGACATTCAACCATCACCACGCAGAGATGCTTATGTCATGGAGAGTGAATGACCACAAGTTTACCCCGCTTCTCTGTGAAATCTGGGATGTGCAGTGATGGGCATTTCAGGGGCAGGGTCTAGCTCTTCATTTTCCTCATAATATAAATCCTATATATAACTTTCCTTTATTTCATTTGTACCTGGTTTTATGCAAGAATTCTCATCAATATTTATGTGGTAGTTATATAACCTCCACAATTGTAAATGTGGAGCTAGGTTGAAATACTTTCTCTACATTGTATTCTACAAGGCTTCAGGGAATCTTTCATTCAAATTGGTATGCCCTGTTTGCCTAATTAAATTAATCATTACTTCAAGTCTATCTGTTGAAATAGGGAAAATCTCATCTTGCTCTTCATCTTACCTTACTGCATATATTTTATTAAAAGGTTGTGTTCAATTTGGGCAATAAACTAAACATAATGGCAACAGGCTTTTCTTTGGGAACCAAATTTGAAAAATATACAACTTATTTCTTTAAATGACGAATGGCATCCTATTGAATCTGAGGGGGTAATTTCCACAAAGGTAAATTCTTAATACATAAATTGTGCTTTTCTCATCCCTGGAAGCCCTGGTGAATATTCATTCATTTTCCATAGCCCACTGATCATTTCATATTCTTTGAAGTTCAAAGAGAATAGCATACAGAAAAGTTAATTATTCTCACATAAAACATTCCCTCAAGCAATCTCTTTCCTTAGTTAGGGTCTTGAGGCAGCATTTACAAATTCAGAGTACGCAGATAACTCCAGTGATGGGACATTCCATTTAGTCTCTTAAAAGTGCTCACTATTGGCTTTAGTGCATATAATTAATCATTTTTTGTTTGTTTGTTTTGTTTTTGGAAAACACTCCTTCCGCTGGGTGCACAGCTGTTGTGTACTTCCCCCAAGGCAGGATTAGTTCATTTCCTTCCTTCATTGTTATACTGTTGCATTCTTCTCCCCATTATCCTTTGGTGAATACAATAAAACACCTATAAGTAATGGGCTTATATGTCCCTTTCTCCTGAAATCAGCCAAAATGGAGCTTGCTTAGCAAGCAAAGAGGTTTTCATATTAAAATATTAGGGCAACCCTGAAGTCCTAAAAATGGCTAGTCAGTAGAAAAGGGAGTGAGTTGGGGCTAACATTAGTTGGATTCCATTTGCTACAACAAAAAAGACTTGAGTCCCCACTAAGTAAGATATTGTTGCTAATTTCCATAGGAGATACAAAGATGATTAAGACACAGTAACTGCCTGGAGGGGCTCACAAAGAAGAGCAAAGTGCTGTGGGCTCACCTGAGAAAATCTCAAGGAGGAGGTGGCATTTCCCCTGGGCTTGGAAGGATAGTCAGGACTCCATGGGTCAGGGTAAGAGGGGAGGGGATTCAAGGTGAAAGGGGTGGCAGGAGCAAAAGAAGGGAGAAAAGGGAGTTGTGCAGATGTTAAAAGACCACAAGTAATCTGGGCAAGAGAGGGAGGGTGCACAGTACCTTTGTAAGCCACAGTTTCACCACTGCAAAATGAAGATCTCAGTACCCACCCACTAAAGGGATTTAGCTGATGAATGAAGAGCAAATGGGAAATTGCAGACCCACCAGGGAAGAGGGTGGTAAGGAAAGGACATTTAAGACAGAGAAGTAAATTTCTGAATGCCTGAGGGAGTAGGTCCAGTTTGGGGAACTGAGTGTAGTTTGGGGTTTCCAGATCATAAGGCATCTGTGGGGAAGGTGGTGGGAAATGAGCTGGGACTAAGGGGGCACTGTAGACAGAGCTAGGAGTTAATCCTGTAGGTCTGGATTTATGCAAGTGGTTAAGACCTTATAATAGCAAGTAATAATGCTCCTTATGTGGAAAATGAATTGTGATATAATGAGAAATATATATTTGGTCTTTGTCCCCAGTTTCTGACAGAGAGCTTCTAAAACGCTTGGCATTTCCTGAGCAATAGAAGCATCTTTCATTATTCATAACAAGACCCTTTCAACCATACCTGAGTTTATGCTAATAAGGTGACTCTTGGGAATTCCCTGGTGGTCCAGTGGTTAGGGCTTTGCGTTTCCACTGCAGGGGCATGGGTTTGATCCCTGGTTGGGGAACTAAGATACCACATGCCACTTAGCGCAGCCAAAAAAAAAAAAAAGTGACTCTTGGTGGGCCCCTAGATGCTTCAGGATGGGGGGTGGCTGCCAGAGGAACCAACCATGTGATTAGAGGGTTAGAACTCTCAGTCCCATTCCTCAACCTCCAGAGAGGGGAGAGGAACCCAGAGATCGAGGTCAATTAGCGATGGCCGATGATTTAATCATTCATGTCTGTGTAATGGAACTTCCAATTAAAAAAAAAAAAACCCTAAATGATGAGATTTGGAGAGCTTCTGGGTTGGTGAACACACCGAGGTACTAGGAGGGTGATGTGCCAGAGCATGGAAGCTCCATGCCCTCCTCCCTATGCCCTATGTCTCTTCCATTTGACTGTTCCTGAGATGTAATCTTTATAATAAACTGGTAATGGTAAGTGAACTGCTTTCCTGAGTTCTGTGAGCCATACTAGCAAATTAACAAACCTGAAGAGGGAATCATCTGCAAATATCTTATTTCCAAATAAGGGCACATTCTGAGGTTCCAGGTGGACATGAATCTTGGAGGGAACACTATTCAACTCACTATATAGATATAATATTATAGTATTAATCACAACTGTTGTTATCATACAATTTTATATCATTGAATTACTTACAGATATTTGTTAATGTAAATCAATAACATTCCTTTATAATAGAACTTTTAGTCTTGTTTTTAATGTAGTTGGCTCTCAGATCATCTGCTGAATGAGTAGCTTAATTGTGAACGAATCAAGATCTCTATTGTCCCAAAATTTCATCCAGCAGTTCATACAAGGCACAATCCATAGATTGACAGTCAATAATGTCAAAACATGAAAAACAACAGCAGAAACTACAAAATGCAGAAAAAACAACTAATAAACCAATCAAAAGAAAAAGAATTCTCCAACAACTACAGTAAACTTCAAGAAATAGAGCATTCTTGAAGAGCTGTGGGGAAAAAAAATCATATTTCAATATTCAAAGGTTATATAAGAGACTCTTCTGTATTCTGTAGAGATGTTTAGTCAGATGAACGAATATCCCTAATGTAATAACTTGAAAAATTTGATCTCCACACATGGTGCTTTCTTAAAGTGGGCACATAATCACAATCTCGGGAAAGTCAGAACTAAAATAGTTTATTATCTGATGGAAGCAAACTGGTGAATCTTGCTTTGCATGTTACAACCATGCCAATTTCAAGTGAGAACATCTAAAACATTGCTATTAACCTAACCACCAATTAGAAAATGTACACATGAAAGTAGATTGCAGCTCATTAGGTGAAACCCTCAATTACTAATTGCAGTGTTAAAATCAAGGTAGGTAAGATGGTGAGTGTGCTTAGGGGGCAGGGTACTAACTGGGAATTCATGTAAAAGTGAGGTTGAGGGAGCAACAAGGGGAACTTTTCTCTTTTTCACACATAAGGGAAAAGCAACAAGAATCAAAGAATCTAGAAGGGAACTCCTTACCCAATCCCCACATTTAACCAGTGAGGAAGATGGGCTTAGAGAAGAGAAGTGATTTGCACAGATTTCCTGACTTCGGATTCACTTTCCATCACAATATCCTGTATCTTTATAAGGTAGAGGAGTTACCAAGACAAACCGAACAGACAATGAAAATAAAAAGAAAGCAACCATAAAAATACCCTGCTGCCAAAGTTTCAGCAAATGGCTTAGAGAAATATCAAGTGGTGTGTGTGTGTGTGTATTTGAATGAGAATGTGTACATACTTCAAATAGCATAGTTTCCATTTTTAATAAGTGGTATTCAAATGTTTAGTTACATAGTATGCATGTAAGAAAAAATAAATGTTAACTACTGGCTCATCAAACAAGATCCGTGTAACACAATTTACTTATTCTTAAGGTTCTGTAGAGAAGTGTACATATTTTGATATTAGGGCTCAACAAATCCAATTTAAAACCAGAACTCCACTTGAAATTTGGCTAAATGAAATGGTATGGAAAATTGCCCTTTAGTTTTTTGTTTTTGTTTTTTTTTATAATTTTTGGCTGCGTTGGGTCTTTGTTGCTGCACGGGCTTTCTCTAGTTGCGGCGAGCGGGGGCTACTCTTCATTGCGGTGCATGGGCTTCTCATTGTGGTGGCTTCTCTTGTTGCGGAGCATGGGCTCTAGGCGTGCAGGCTCAGTAGTTGTGGCACGTGGGCTTAGTGGCTCCGCAGCATGTGGGATCTTCCCGGACCAGGGCTTGAACCCGTGTCCCCTGCATTGGCAGGCGGATTCTTTTTTTTTTTTTTAAATTAATTAATTAATTAATTTATTTTTGGCTGTGTTGGGTCTTCGTCTCTGTGCGAGGGCTTTCTCCAGTTGAGGCAAGCAGGGGCCACTCTTCATCGCGGTGCGCGGGCCTCTCACCATCGCGGCCTCTCTTGTTGCGGAGCACAGGCTCCAGAGGTACAGGCTCAGTAGTTGTGGCTCACGGGCCCAGCCGCTCCACGGCATGTGGGATCTTCCCAGACCAGGGCTCAAACCCGTGTCCCCTGCATTGGCAGGCAGACTCTCAACCACTGTGCCACCAGGGAAGCCCTGGCAGGCGGATTCTTAACCACTGCGCCACCAGGTAAGTCCTGCCCTTTAGTTTTAAATAGAAACACTATAAGACATAGGTTGATTTGAACAACAGGTCCTGTGAAAATGAATCTATAGCAGTCATGGGCAGCAAAGGGTTCTGGGATAGACATCAGTAAAAAAATGGAGCAACCACTCTTGGGCATCAGGTTCAATGACCACTTAAATGTCAACTTTTGGATGACCATCTTCACCTGCTTAACCCAGAAGGTAAGCTCTGTGAGAGCAGGACCCCAGTGCTTAGGATGGAGTCTGGTGCAGAGAAAGTGCTTAACAGTATTTATTGAATTGACTTCTCAAATCTGTATCTCTTTCACAAACTAATTTAACCAGCTTCAGACCTAACTTTCCAACCATCTTCTGAACACCTCAACCTGCACGTTCCTTTCACATTTCAAAGTGAACACAACCCCACACCAAAATGCATTATTCTTCCCCCACAGTTGTTTTCCCTGTGTTCCTTAGAGCGGCATCGCCGTCACATGATACCAAGTCCAGATAAATCAGCCTCTTGAATATCTCCAGACCCTCTTTCTCACCCTCCCTTCTCAGCTAGTTTATGTAATTATCATCTTTTCATTTTTAGAATTGCTGCCAGTCTTACTCCTTTCTTCAAAAATCCTCAAAAATGAATTTTTTTTCTTTTCCTGAAACACAAATCAATCACAATTGCCTGCAAGACAGAATCTAAATTCCTCAGTACCTATGAGGGTTTTCATCTGTACTTACTCCTCCAGCCTGATCTACCTCCGAATCCCCAAACTTTAATCATTCAGAACTACTATTCCCAGAACAACTGCTCTCATATCCCTGGAAGCTTGTTGTTCTCTCTGCCTAGAAAGCACTCCTTACTCCAAATTATACTCTCTCTTGACAGATTCTTATTCGTCCTTCAAAATTCAAGTCCTTTCAAACCTCTGACCATCACCCTCCAAGACTGTTAGGTGTTCCCTCTTTTCGCCGACTTCCACTGGTTTCCACTGAGTCTTTACCA